>NC_045949.1:10000000-11250000 GCF_004382195.2 Drosophila sechellia
TGACACGACTGGAACAACAGATCTCCGCGTATTCACGTTGTACGCTCAACTATCGCAGGGCAAGCAATTGGAGTGTTTTGTGCCGACACCGGCCAACGTACGCAAAGTAATCTTGGCCACAAACATAGCAGAAACGTCGATCACCATACCGGGCATCCGTTGTGTGATTGACTGTGGCTTTGTGAAGGAGAAATCGTTCAATACCGCCGACGGACTGGATGTCTTGAAGTCAGTTCGGATATCCAAGGCGCAAGCCTGGCAGAGAGCTGGACGAGCAGGCCGAGATGCGGATGGAACCTGCTACAGGGCGTACACAAAAGCTGAAATGGACTCCTTTGCAGATGCAACTCAGCCAGAAATCCTGAGAACGAACCCAACGTCAATGGTGCTGCAGCTCCTCGCCTTGGACATCGATTGCAACAATTTCGACTTCCTAGACCCGCCACTTGAAGATGGACTGCGCAGTGCGTATAAGAGCCTCGATGCCCTGGGAGCTATTAAGACTGGAGATGTCTCATACATTACACCGCTGGGTCGGCAAATGGTGCAGTATCCCTTGGATCCCAAGTACTCAAAGCTGCTGCTAACTGCTTCATCGTTCGGCTGCATGGAGGAGATCCTGAGCCTCGTGTCCGTTCTCTCAAGCGATCACGTCTTCGTCTCGAATAGCGAAAAGAACGAAATGGCTGCTCTAGCTCACGCCAAGTTTCAGTCCAAGCATGGTGACCATTTGACGCTGCTGAATGTGTTCAATGCTTTCTTGAAAAGCGAAAAGCCAAAGGTTAGTGTTTCGTCTAACTTCTCTATTATCATTACTTTACATTATTTGATTTGTTTTAGATGTGGTGTCATGACAACTATTTAAATTTGCGTAGCCTAACCTATGCCCGAAATGTTCGTCGACAATTGAGGGAAATAAGCGAGCACTTGCATTTGGCCCTAAATAGCTCGGATGACATTGAAATGTTGAAGAAATGCATATTAAATGGATTCTTTGAAAATATTGCCGTTCTGCAACGCGATGGCTTCTACATAACCGCTTCCGGCAACATCAGGTCCAAAATCCATCCGTCGAGCGTTCTGCACGGGAAGTACAAGCCGAGCTACATACTCTTCACCGAAATTGTGCAGACGGAGCAAACGTTTCTTCGCCAAGTCACGGAAATATCCATCGAATGGATCAAGGAGGTTGTGCCGTTTGTTAAAAACATACCAACAAGATGAAATAAAGTACAAATCTGTTTAAAGAATGTTCTGATCTTTTCGTTTTCTTTTAGATAGATGAGGAAATGAAATTAGAATACATGAAACGCTTAATATTTCTTTGGTATTCGAGTCTTTTTTATTTTGGTTGCGAAAAAATAACAATAAGTTTAACAAAAAATATACAAGACGCGACTTTCATTTGTTATTATTTATTACCTTAACCAGTTAACATTTAAAATATTTTTTGAGATGATTACAATACAACTATGGGATTGATTTATAGTATTCCCGCTAGAGCTGTCTCGGGCTCAGCAGTCGCCTGGCTATGATACCTTAATCTAGCATTACTTAAAGGAGCCCCTGAAAGGTGAAACAAAGGATTAATAAGTTATAAGTTATGTTATCAGGAGCCATTTCTCTACTCACCAATATAACTTAATAGAACGGGCAGAAAGATCAACCCGTGCGCCGCCCCAATTACTACGATTCCCAAGTACATGCGGAAATAAAACACCTGGAATATCTGACTTTTGGCAAAGGCTAACACTAGTATGCCAGCAAATTTGGTCAAAGTGATACCCGAGAATATGGAGCTGCCCATTTTGGAAAGGCTATCTGCAGCCCGATCAATTTGACTCACTGATTTCGATGTGGCGAAGCTGTGCACCAAGTGCGAACAGAATTCCACGGATATGCCGACGGCCATAACGAGATTAACCAACGAAACAGCATTCAACGAAATGTTCCAATAATACATAAGGCCACCTAAATTAACAACAATCATAGTTATCGTGATGACAACAACTAATGCGGAATGTACGTCGAAGCCCATCAAAACAAATGTAACAACGAATATGGAAAGAACTGAAATACCCATGCTCTGCAGCGTATCTGACCACATGGTCAGATATTGTTCGTAAAACACATAGAATACTGAATAGGGAAAAACTTCGACCGTGAGGGCCGATGCCATAGGAACTCCATTGGACATAAGTCTGCCCTGCAACATTTGCGTGATATTCGCGGATATCTTTCTAGCCGACTCTAGGGCTAGAAAATAGTCGGCCGAGGACTTCAGTATGGTGTGGTAGGCCATAAAATACGACGTCTCAATGTTCAGTCTTTCATGGCTGTTGGAATACCGAACAGCTCCGCCATAGGCGGCATGACCGGCCTTGGCGCACGTGTCATCGGGATTGTCCTTGAGGAAAAATGGCAAATACTTAACGAACTCCTTTTCCTCCGGCCTAAGTAGCGAATTCTTAGTGATATTACACCTCAAACAGGAAGTATCTGAAATATGAACGAAATTATTAGATATTTTCTATGCTCAACTGTAGATTAGATCAAGACTCACCCTGATGTGGACAAAAGTCGCCGGTATCCTTTCTATATCTGCAACAGGATGATGCTGCTGCCGCCCAATCGAAGTAGTCATCGATCCAACTGGATGCTGGACGCGCGATATACGTTTGATTAGAGTGCCTACTGGCTAAGTAGATCTGCGTGAGTACGCTATCATCGTTGCAATATTGACCTGCACACACCAAATTCTGATCCGAACTATTCGTATAGGCTAGATCGCCCTTCAGCACAAAGTACACTGGTGGACCAATGTTTAGATTCTCGTTCAACGATTGGAAATAGTGCAAGACGAAACTATCCTGCGGCATAGCCAACTCTTGGTCCAGCCCAATGTCGATTCTTGGCGCAATGGCAATGCTGAAGCACAGCCAGGCAAAAAAGATCACCATCACACTGGCGCGCACAATTTTCTTCATCAGGAATGGGACGTAAACACTACTGAAAAATTTGTACAAGAGTCCCTCATTACTAGTTATACTATCCGGCTTCTTGCCCTTGATGAAACAACAAATGTCCATTCGATTCTCCTCCCGGCGCTTCGTATCCAACGTAAATAAGCTAACGAAACAGGTTATTTGCAATAGAAAGTCAATGATTAGGGCTACGCCAGCGTATAGGGCAAAAGCCCTTACGGCCGGCATATCAGAAAGGCCACCGAGAAAGAAGCAAAAGCTTTCACTCAACGAAGTGAGCAGCATACTGGGTCCAACCTTGCCGAGTATTCGACCAACTTGCTGCTCAAGCGTTTCATTGGGTTTGCGTTGATCGCGCTGATGCGTTTGAACGAGGATAAAAATGTTATCCACTCCGACAGCTAATACTAAAAAGGGTATAACCTCGACAATGATCAGGGTGGCCGGCAAACCGATGTAGCCGAAAACGCCAACGGAGGACACTACCGAGGCCAAAACGATGATGACACCGCCTATGCCAAGCGTTATCTTGCTGTCGATAAACACTCGCTTGAACTCCTTCACATGGCCCAGCGAAATCGCAATGTACATGAACATGATTAGGTAGGACACCAAAATGGTCAGCACATCCGACTGGGACTCCCTGTTGAGCTCGTCTTCTATCGATCTCTCCGACGTGAAGGCTATGTCCATGTGCTGCGACATGTTGTTCTTCGTATAGTTGGACATAAACTCCACGAACTTCTTCTCCCACGTTAAGGCATTTTCCAAATCGGTTTTGTTGTGATGATTCTTGACCAGGAATGTCAGAATGATCGCATTGGCCAACTCGAATTTCGTGCTGCCAGTCAGTTGGTCTCCAGGTGGCAGGAATCCTCCAAGTGCTATGGCTGGATCTACGGGACCGCCATAGGGAGCTAGGCATAAATAGGGATTGCTAATGCAATCGTATAAGGCATCCAAATAGGTAACCTATGAACCAAACCGAATTCGAACTCGATAGCAAATCAATTGAAGTATATTTTACTTACATTGAATCCATTGTCATCGTCGTGGTAATCCAATCTTTCTCGATCATCGCCAAAGTATCCCCAGATCGATTGGACAACGCACTTGGAAACATCGATTTTACTGCCATCATACGACAAAGGCGCATAGCATATATCTTTCAGCTGTGTGCCATTTGCGTTAATTTCCTTGATGCCCTCCTGCAGATCCAATACTTTGCTGAGAAAATCTCTGTCGAAGACGGGACCAAAGGTGTAGGGGCCGTTCGAGGTGTTGTGCACAATCTGTGGCAAGTTCACAGCTTTGATGATTATCTACAAGATAGACAAAGCATATGATTATGTAACAAAACCATTCTATCTCAAAAGCTTACCTGTTCCAGCCTATAGAATGGCGAAAACTTCGTATCGAAAAACTCTCTCTCCAGTCTGGATTTTGAGTTCGGCGAAGCCCAAAGTTTAACCGGATCCGTTGTGATTTCTATAAAGTTGATGCCATAACCCAGTATAACAACCAGGGATGCTCCGGCAATTAAAGTCAAGCCAGGATTGCTGGCAAAGTACGTGCCCCATTTGGTGAAGAATGTTTCCAGGAAGGTTTCGGTGTGGGCGCCAAGTTTTTCAAAGTACGAATCGTTCTCGCTGTATGGCATTTCATCGGAAACATCATTGCCATCCACTGGAAAGTTGTCATCTGAAATGGGGAAATTTATTATATTTAAAACTAAGATGAATGAATCACTATTCTCGAATGAAGTAATTAAGCGAAAAGTATACAGTATATTACTCAACTCTTATGAGTTACGCAGCTTGAATGCAAAACATTTAAATATGAAACTAGTGATTTGCAATCGAGAATGTAAGATATGGCTTTGAAATAGTGCCAAAATATTTAACTACGTAAAACTCACCCATGGACGAACCTTGTGTAAACAGAAACGATCCCATTAGGAATACTAAGACTCCCACCAAGAAGACAGAGGCCATGATGACGAAATAGGCGTCGAGTCCAACAATTTTGAAGGGCTCTGGACGGGGCGGTTCCGGCGGTCCCTGGGGACAGGACAGGTCGCAGTCCGAGCAGGAGCACGCAGGTAGTTTGCTCTACAAACAATTTATATATTTAGCACAAAATGAATTGAATTTCCAATAAGGATAGTAGTACTTACGCTAACTGCTTGGTTGCAAGGAACGGTCGTTACGTTGAGGGGCGTAAAGTTATTGCTATTTGATTTGGGCTCATGCTGAATATAGGTAATTTGAAAAGGAACATATGGATTGGTGGCATCGCCCATAAAGTTGAACCATTTTGTAGGATTGCAGCGAGATGCTGAGTAAGCGCCGCACATTAAATCAAAAGCTAATTGACCCGTTTGCGGTACAGAAACCTATTTAAGTCAGACAATAATTATTTTTAATTAATTTATAATGAATATTGAATAAAAAAGTACCTGAGAGCACGATTTGTAAGTCTTGTTGATGTATTCCGTTGATATATGCAAGTCAACAGAACTTATGTACTCATCACCTGAAATTCGGAATATATAATTATTTACTAATTAACTACCTTTAAATAATAGTTACCTTTCTTATTTTTCTGCGTGGCCACCACATGCATGAACTCAGCCTGCTTTGGTGAGCAGGTGAATTGGCAGATGTGCCGCATCAAGTTCTCCATGCAGGATGGGCATCGATCCAAGATATTTCCGGCCAGCTCCACATTCTTATTGAGAAGCTCCACCTGCAAAGGCATTAGTTTAACAATTATGACGCCTGGGCAAAGTAAATGCTACTCATTACCTGATTCTTGTCGCAGCAAAATTTGTTTTCGCTGTTCTCCAGCAGAAATCCACAGCGTTTCTTCAGCAGCTCCAGTCCGTCAGCGGCCATTTCCTTCGCTGTTCCATTGTACGGACAGTTTTGGCTGTGCGAATTCTCATTGGTGTTGCACACGCCATACCAAACGCAGTCCTTAACAAGTGGAAAAATAAGCTAATAACATCATAGAGCAGAGATATGAAGAGTAAGCTAAGCTAAGTTAAAGTCTAGTTTTCAGCTATCTTTTTGCTGACCCCAAATAGCTTTTTCAAATTTAAATATTACTTCCTAAACTAAGTACGTCATCTCCGCCACTCAGAGCTATAAAAATATATATATTTTCTAATTGCCTTGCATCTGTTTTGGCTCATTCACGCGTTTTTCAATATTTGTTGAGGTGAAACAACAGCTTTTCCCATACAATTTACCAGTCAATTTTCAGAATTCATTTTACGACGACTAATCTGCGGGATTATGCTTAATATTCCCAATGATAAGATCCAAATGTTAGTTACCTGTTTCGATGATTGAATTAGCGTAAAGAGCACAGCAGCGATGAGAATGTGTACTCCAAATGGAGATGTCCTGAGCGGGGATCTTGGACTCATTCTATCACAATCGCATATCTGTAAAGAACGTTTTTTGGTTAAAATGTGCACCTGGCTTACTATTATGTATGATATTCGAAGTAAGAGTCTCGGTTTTCTATACGATTTTCGACTAAGAACTGAACCAAATGTAATCCGAGCCTGGCGAATTTAACGTTTTTGCTTACATAAATAAACTACAGTTCATGCAAATGTACGTTTGTGCCAGATGAAACCGTTTTCCAACGAATTAAATAAACATTTATTCTAGCATACAAAATATATGTACATACAACGAAGTGAGTTTCGGAACAATTGTAACTCGGAATTGCGATTTCTGGCAAAGAAATTGTTTTTTAGACTCTGCAGATAAGCTGCAATGCGATAATCAGTATTCCTAATAATAGAACTGCCTCCTAAGGAAGCAATGGCAATAAAACTGATTCATTGCCACGCTTCAATATCCATTCAGTTTCAGTCAATAAATATTGCTGAATAATGTAATTAAATACTCGATATTATAATGTAATCAAACAGTGCACATTATATGGTTGGTTGGGTGGTTTCGAATTTCGGATAATCCCTCCACCCATTAAAACATATTCCTATATGAAAACCAAATATGACAAAATAAAAGATTGCGTTTGTTTCCAATTTGTTTAACTTTTATTGCCAAAATTTTTTGTATTTACAACGAAAAATGTTAGTAAAATTTTCAAAAATACCAGGTGTTTTCTTAGGCATGAATATGAATTAATAAAATTATTAACAATATAATATATTATATATAATATATAAGAACGAAATTTTGACAAAACGATTGTTAAACTTTTAATAAAATAATATTTATAAATCTTTATAACTTTATGTAATAAAAGGCTAACTAGAATGTGTATTAAAATAAATTTAAAATTAATCTAAGCAATTGTATTCGCATCTAAATAAATATGAATGATTTTACTATCTTGAATACTGAAAATATTCTAAGAAATGCATGATAAAAAGAGTTGAAGTAGTTTTCGAAATCTAACACCTATGATTGTGTGCTAATTGACACCAAATGTGTTTTAAGACTCGGGGACAGAATGGAATATCCAAAAAACTCGTGGTCCATTAAGAGCAGTTCAAGAATTGTGACCCAATGGTCAATAAAGAGTGAATCACGAGCATTGAGACCATTTGATACCGATTAGCTAGGTTAACAAGGTAACTGAGCATGGAGCTACATACATAAGTGGGCTTTGGTTTTTGACATTGATACGTTAAATTTCGCGCTAAAACGAATTGTCGTTCACTGGCTTTCGTTATATGTATCTACAATACTAAACGGCTACTGAGAAAGTGATGATGCAACTAGTTGTCTGGTTTTATGGAGGGGTAAATTCCATTATGCTCGCTTGCTACGTACTAAGCACAACTTCTTGCGAAATCGACACAACCGCTTCGATTGCCTTTTTTCCCTTCGCCACATGCAAATTTGGCTGGTCAGCCGCATTTGGTGAATGGCATCGGGAATGGGATATTATCAGCGGATCGAAATATTCTGTGCGGGTCCAGTCACGATGTTTTATTTATATATTTATTTTGCGCTATTTGGATATGTAACTAAGCGGATGTCACGGAATAAAGCAATCTTGTAGCAAAGATATGGGAATAACGGACTGCGAACAGTAGCCGCAATGAAGGGCACGCAATATAGTATACTATGCTATCACTTCCACAGAAATCGTTAATTGTAAACATTAGCAATGCGCCGAACCAATAAAAATGTTTTCTTTGTTCGTGCACATACGTATATAGGGATATTATGAGGTGTACATATGCATGTAGCGATGTGTGTGTGTGCAATGAAGTCACCTTAGTTAATTCCTTCAGTTAATTAAATTACACGGCTTTATGATTAAGGTGCGCACAAAAATCTTTCCTTCTACTAATCTTAACAATGTAATTTTGATGCTAACACTTTCGAGTGGAGGTATATATATAGGCGAGCATATACCCTCGACAAACAATCCGATTACGGAGCTACAAACTCTCGGTCCCAAAACAGGAGAGAGTGAAAACTAACTGAAGTATACAATTAAAACGTAAACACTCCCACTGACAGCTTGTCAGATTTAATGGCAAAACAATCGATTGTAGTCGATATGCAGTGATTCCAAATGCAAGTTGGGAACAAGCGAATGGAACAAGAAATTCATTGCATTATTTAAGTATGCAGTTAATTAACTAAATTAAACCAAATGTAACTTATACATTTCTTAATGTTATAGTTTAAAATTTTATTACTCACATGGTATGCTGTAATTGTTGGTCAATTAAACGTGTAAAAGCCAGGTATAACGTGGTGCTGGAATTAATTTAATTACAAATAATAAGGTGCTAACACAAGTGTACTGATTATAATTAATAACAATATCCCCTTAAATTAGTATGCATATCCTAAAATGTTCTATTTCATCGTTCCAAAAAATGATAGCATGCCCGAATCCCTTATCGATACTCGATACACAGTTTGTTTGTGTCTCCCGGCGTGCCATAACTAACTATCGGGCATTTCTACTTGTCATCATTGAAGCTCAGCGGCTTGCATTTCAAAAGTCATGGTAAAGTGTTTATTGCGAATAATGGTATGCTAACTGCATTTGTTATAAACTCACCGCTTTGCTTTCAGTTTCGCAACCAGTACGATAGCGATGTTACTGTGTGGAGTCCGCAGGGACGACTCCACCAGGTGGAGTACGCAATGGAGGCCGTGAAACTTGGCACCGCAACCGTGGGCCTGAAAAATAAAGATTATGCTGTACTTGTCGCCCTGTGCAAGCCGACATCGGAGCTATCGGACACCCAGCGTAAGATCATCCCAATCGACGATCACCTGGGCATTTCCATTGCTGGTCTCACGGCTGATGCCCGCGTCCTTAGCCGGTACTTGCGCTCCGAGTGCCTGAACTACAAGCACTCGTACGATTCAACCTATCCAGTCTCGCGTCTGATCACTAACCTGGGCAACAAGATGCAGACCACCACTCAGCGCTACGATCGCCGTCCGTATGGAGTGGGCCTTTTGGTCGCCGGCTACGATGAGAGGGGTCCGCACATCTATCAGGTCACGCCATCGGCGACCTTTTTCAATTGCAAGGCCAATTCGATTGGATCGCGTTCACAGAGTGCACGCACCTATCTGGAGAGGAATTTGAACAAGTTCTTGGACTGCTCCAAAGATGAAATCATCCGTCACGGAATTCGGGCTATACTCGGTACCCTGCCCACGGATGAGCATCAAGGCAAAGATAATGCCGGACAGTTCGTAAGTTCATTGCACATTTGCCGTCGCGAATAGTTAGTAAATTGTGTTTTTCTTGCAGGACATCACTGTGGCCATCGTCGGCAAAGACCAGCCATTCAAAATGTACTCGGTTAAAGAAAGCGCCAAGTACGTGGCTCTTGCAAAACTGAATGACACTGATACGCCCAGGAACGACGATGACGATGACCGCCCATCTCCCCCAGAGGAACCAACAGCCGGACCACGCGACCCAGAAGTCCTGGTTGCAACCGAGCAGCGTCCTTAGGGCTATGAAAGCATCTTAACCATTAAAAATGTAAGATTCAAGGATACAATAAAATTGTTCGTGCATTTGCATAGATCCTAAAACGGAACAAAGTGCCCATTGCATTTGGATAAGTATTTATTGGGTTGGTAAGCTGTAATATACTTGATGAAATGAATACAAAGTATCAATACTATGGGTAACGATTTTTATTTTAATTTCAAAATTTCTTCATTTATTATTTATAGTTTTTATTAAATATTGGTTTTTGGGTATAATTTTTCCCAACTTATTTGCGTTTTACCGATTTCACAGTTCGGTCACACTGTTGGCTTAAAAATATTTATCAATGCCGGTATTGAAACATTTCTACTATAAAACCATGTTGATTGCTTTTAGTGAATGACAAGTTATCCTCTAAAATGTTTTTTATGACAAATAAAATGTGCCACTTCAGCGGCAACTTGAATATTTATTTGGGCACACCTAAACTACAATTAATTACATAACGAAAGTGATACCAAGTGGTTTATTAAAATAAAAAAATTACATGGTTTTCTCATGAGAAAATAAAATGAGTGGTGCCTTTAGTGAAGCGCACGTAAATAGTATTTGTTAGACTTCAGTTTTATTTGTTTAAAAGGTAGCTTCACAAAGATGTACCATTGTTGTTTACATTAGGATTTATTGTTTTGGATGATAGAACCTCACAATTGAGCAACAGGTGTTGTTTTACAGGGTTTTCTTGCCCAAAAAGAGTAAAACACTTTAACTAAACCTTGATCCTTGTTCTCGGTGTTTGCAGACAAGATGACTTTGCCCGATCTTGTAGCTGGACTTTCGTCCAATCCCTACTTTGGGGCCGGTTTTGGACTCTTTGGTGTGGGCGCCGCTGCTGCCATATTGCGCAAGGGCCTCCAGGGCGGAGTGATACTGTTCCGGCGGCACTGCATGATTACCCTGGAGGTGCCGTGTCGGGACAAATCCTATCAGTGGCTGCTAAAATGGATTACGATCAGAGGAGCGCGCAAAACGCAACACTTGAGCGTGGAGACGAACTTTGTGCAGAACGACAATGGCACGATCAAAACCAGCTATGACTTCATACCCAGCATAGGCAAGCACCTGTTCCAGTACAAGGGCAATTGGATTCAGGTGGAGCGGACCAGGGAACAACAGACATTGGACCTTCACATGGGTGTTCCTTGGGAGACAGTGACGCTTACAGCGTTTGGTAACAATAAGGGTATATATTTCGATATCCTCGAAGAGGCTAGGCAGCTGGCTCTGGAGGCCACAGAGGGCAAAACCGTGCTGTACACAGCGATGGGTGCGGAATGGAGACCCTTTGGGCATCCGCGCAGAAGGCGTCCCACTGGATCGGTGGTGCTGGATCGCGGAACTTCGCAGCGAATCATTGCCGACTGTCAGGACTTCATTAAGAGCTCTCTGTGGTACACGCAGCGTGGAATCCCCTACAGAAGAGGGTACCTTCTGTACGGGCCACCTGGTTGTGGCAAGTCTAGCTTCATAACCGCCCTGGCGGGCGAACTGGAGTACAGTGTCTGCCTGCTAAACCTATCCGAAAGAGGCCTCACCGACGATCGACTCAATCATCTCCTGAATGTTGCGCCAGAACAGAGTATCATTCTGCTGGAGGACATCGACGCAGCATTCGTCTCGCGCGAAGCTACTCCGCAGCAGAAATCCGCCTTTGACGGCCTCAACAGGATAACGTTCAGTGGACTCCTAAATTGCTTGGACGGTGTGGGCTCCACGGAGGCCAGAATTGTCTTCATGACCACAAACTACATTGACCGCCTGGATCCCGCCTTAGTTCGTCCTGGTAGAATCGATTTAAAGGAATACATTGGCTATTGTACGCAATATCAGTTGGAGGAGATGTTCAAGAACTTCTTCGCCAGCAGTGACACCACAAAAGCCGAGGAGTTCGGAAAACGGGTGAATTCCTTTGGACGCTCCGCAAGTCCGGCGCAAATTCAAGGCTTTTTCATGAAGCACAAACTGTCCTCGCCGCAAACTGTTATTGATTCTTGTGAAGATATCTGGGAAAATGTTTTAGATCATAATAAAAAGATTAATTGAATGGTTGTGAATTTTGTTTACTTGAAGCTCGTTTAGACAAGACTGTTGTCCCTGTTGGGTCTTAATCAATTAAATCAAAAAAAATAATCATCGATATTAGTTGATGTCATTGTTTTCGAATTTATTTCATTTTTCAATGATTTAAGATTATCCATTCGTTTTTATGCATAGTTGCACGTGTAATTCCCAATCGAACTCACCTAAATGAAGGTCTTGTTTTATATTATGATTTAATTACATTTTTATAGGTAATTTAAAAATATGAACTATGTTCTAAAATATATGTATATTTTATGTGACATTAAGTTTGATTAGTCCTTTGATCTTCTGGGCCTACCGACCTTTCCTTTCCTTTGTCCAAGCGTTCCATTCGAGTTGGCGGGGCCCTTAAGTAATTTGTGCCAATCTTGCTCACACACCAAGCTAGCTCCTAACATAGTATACCTGCAAAACAAAGTAATTCCATTTAAAATTGTCTCTTCATTGCGAACAGCAGTGTGTTGTAATGCATACCTATCACCAGGACGCAGACTGGATCCACACTTAGCACAACTAAAGCACCTTAGATGAAATACGCAATTAATTATTTGTTTTTGTTGATTTTGTAAATCGATATTATTTATTCCAGTAAGTGCTTTCGCTACCAGTTCACTTGGCGGTATAGTTTCTCCGCAGCCAGAACAAACTCCGGAGCACCCGAACATGCTGGAAAAGAAATATGAACTTGAACACAAGGAACATAATCTAAAGAGTATCTAAAAAATGGTTGACGCCATTAAGTAGGCAACATGTTTTCAAGAAAGCAAGCTTGCAGTAGCTCAAAATCTTCTTTGCAGTAGAATGCGTACCTGGAATAGTCCTTTTTGCAAAGAATCAGGCCTCGCCTCGTAAAACAGCTGGAACCCACTTCTGCTAGCATAGCTCCACAGCAGTGACATTTAAGGCAGCCATTGTGCCAGTATCTGTCCAAAGCGTATAAAAGATATCTATCACTTATTTTATCTGCAAGCGAAACAGAGAGAAATTTAAGTTATTGTAGCTCACAGATGGATAGAAAGGCAATCGATTCAAGGAACTTACCTCCACAACCACCACACACTTTAATAAGGGAGTTGGAATGAATTAACTGCTGATTATTGAAATCGTTTGAAGATTCGTCCATGAACGATAGCTGAGACGATGAGATATTCGAGTTGGTCTCCACAATGTCCTTTGTGTGGTTTGAGTTTCTATAGTCAATTACTATGGGGGCGAAGTTCTCAGGACTAGATGAGTCTTGGTGATGTGCCGCTAGTATATCTCTGTATGAATGGAACGTTGCATTCATTGCAAATAATGTTGATGACTTAAGTCGTAGAAGGCATATGGGTCCTGTTTATGGTTTAAACCTGAAAAGACAGAAGGCATGTATTGATAGAGGGAAATGTGTTAAATATATTAATAAAATCACCTTTCAAAATGTGCAAAAATGAAGCCTAGTCGTGGAACTCCATAATTGCCGTGTTTCTACCATAAACTCAACGCATAAACCACATATAAATATCTAAAATAGGTTTAAAATATTAAATTATTTTTTAAGTCGCCTTTGGGCTTTCATATAATGAGAAAGTATATATGCATCTCTTTTAGTACAATTTAATCAATTTTGGAAAAAAAAATCCAAACCATCCAGAATTTTCACAAGAAGTTAATAAAATATTTATTTTATCAATCGATGACAGAACGTGCTTTTCACGCCATTTCTCGCCGATTGCAGATGCAAAAATAGCGACAGGCAATCAGCAAAAGAAATGACTTCTGGAATTTCAGAACCGATCCAATTTGAAATTATTTTTGAATCATTGCATTCTGCACAGCTGTCATTACATACAAATTTATTATATACGCACGTACGTACATATGTACATAAGTAAAACACCCAAATGACCATACATACATACATACACACACTCGCAGCGAACGCTTGCAATGTACGTACATATATGTGCGTATCAAACTGCGGTCTTATGCCGATAGATTAATCAATATTTAATGTTTGCAATTTGCACTGTTCATTACGGCGAACTAAAACTTCAAACTGGCAGACTTGACGTTTATATACAGAAATACTGATTTGCTGTCAGTGGCACATTTTAGCGAAATTTTGTGTACATATATATGCTGGTATTTGTTTCACTCAATCACTCGACTGAACGGGGTTTTTGTAAACAATAAACACAATATTCACTTACACACTCATCAATTAATTATTTAATAGCGAAAATTTCTTTGACAACACCATGAGGAACAGTAAAATCGCTTTGGTTTCAAACACCATTTCTTGTATACGACATTACATACCAAACTAATTCATAGATATGAAAGCAAGCAATCCGCGATTCTACAGGGTGCACCGTGCACACTTCCACATTTTAATCGGTCAATTCAGTTATTTGGCTGTAAAATATCGCATTCAGTGATGATGGCTTGGCTTTTTTTCTTTACATAGGCTGAAAATGATAAGCAGGAAAAGAAATGTTTATATTTAACTTAAAAGAATACGAAATTTATTAGACAATTATCCATTTTATAAATGGATAACCGTGATCACAAATGTATATCAATTCCGATGGAAAAGGTTTATATTTTCGAATGCGACCGAGAAGGGAATACAAATTCATGTGATGATGAAATAAACATTTAAAATGTTTTCTTTTATATGTTTTGCATCACACAAATAAGACTACTATAGGATTCTTTTTAGTGAGAATGCGTCGAGCGGAACAGTATGGGATAGAAACATCTGGGATGGTCCACTTTATATAAAATTCCTTATCCCAGCGGAATGAATGGAAATTACGATATAAAACGAGGTATGCCAAACCAAAAGCAGCTGACGTGTACAGCTGAATCGACTGAAACAGGCGGTGTGATGGCGATGTTAAGCATCTGTCGTACATAGGGCTTTTTCCACTTTCGTGGACATCACCCCATCTGCCTCGCTTTTTAATTTAAGCACTTTTAGAAGGTCTAAGAGTTAATAGTAGAATATCGACGTTCATACGGACGGACAAAGGGGACAATAGGGCGTACATGATGGTTGAGGTACATACATACATAGAAAACAAAGTACACAGACTTACCGAAAAGACTGGTTCACTTTTTATTAACTCTGACGTCCTCTCTCTCTTTCTTTAATGACGTAATAAAATTATGATGTGACTCATAACCCACAAGATAAGCTTGGAATTGTCGTGTACTATGCTTTCAAACGACCAGAGTATCGATTAACGCTTAGGGCTATGAAGAAAACGGATGGACAACATACTGATTACCACCTATACGTGGTGGAAGAGATCCCAAACCAATAGGGTTCTTCTACAGAAAATGAATGTAGACATTAAATATAAAAGTATTTAAACAAATTATTTATTCATATATGGTAATTCTTAGTTTAGGTTTTCTTGTAAAATAACAATTTCTTAACTTAACTATCGATTAAAATGTCTAAGAAGTTAAATCAATGGAAATTATACGCCCAGTGCCATTGAAAGGCGGAGTCCCGGAAATCGCATCAAACGTACTACTCTCAGTAGTCTGATTTGTAGTGCTCTTTTCCGAATTAGCCGAATGAGCATACCAGTCTGTGATTGCGACCAAGTTCTTAGAAAAATTGCAGTTTTCCTGATTGTATTCCTTTCTGTGTCCCTCAGAATCAGCAAAAGTATTCGTTGTACTCAGAGAACCAACCAGTGAATGATTGGCTATCGAGTCCACGGTACAGCGACTAATTACAGAGTTAGCCTTATAGTTTGAAAAAATATATAAAGATTGCTGTAGGGGTTTAACCGAATTATCGACTACTACTGATTCTGGCTCTGGAGCACATTTGCTTGGCTCGACGGCCCGGCTACTGGGCAACTTTCTGCTGTTATGCGTATGTTTTATTACAGTAAGTGCATCCGAGCCAAGTCTTTTGGGCGAGCCTATTGCTGGCTCTGGCTGCTCATCGTCGTCCGAGGAGCATAAGTCAATTGTATCAACAACTACTTCCTTTGTGGGTGAAATCCTCCAGTGCGAGTTGAGCGAATTGTGGCGTGTTAGTCTTATATTGAGTTTTGTATTTGCAGTGTGATTTTGCTCTTCCATTACGTGTTCGGATATTTTTTTCAATCTGACTGATATTGGACGGCATTGCTTAATCAGCGGAGAGTTCAAAAACAAAAAGTTCTCAGTAGTGTCCCTGCGTTTAACAAATTGACGCCGCGGAAAGGAATATATGTGATAATTGTGTTCATGTGACTTTTTAAATGTACAATGCACTGTAGTGTTTGTTTTTTTTTCGAAATACTTTTGCCTGGTATTTGATTTATTGATCAACGGAGTGTAACAAAAGCGTTCCAGGCGTTCCTGTCTTTCCGCAATATATTCCATTGATATTGTTTGTTTTGTCGACTTCAACAATTGCTGTCCTGCAGGTGATGAAATTGGGATAAACGAACACCTACTAAACGAATGAACTGTTCGATTTCTCCGCGATGGTAAACGCCTCTTTCTGTTTGATGTGTCCGTTGATGTTTCTTCGCTGAAAGAATGTGTTTTCTGTTTCTCTTTAGATAAACTATTATCTGAGGATTTGGGCTGCAGGTTAAAGTTTAAGAGAAAGGCGTTGCGCTGTTCGATATCTTCGTTTTTCCCATCACTTTTGTTATCTGGCTCAGGGGAATCACAAAGTATAACGTCATCCTCCATGCAACAAATGTTTTCGTGTTCCTGTTTTGCAATAGAGTTATTAACTATTAACTTTGGCAATCTCTTGCAATCAACTTACGAGTATAGCTTCTTTAGAATAAAGTTCCGCATCACAGTTGTCGCATAGGTATATATCAAAAGGGGGTGGCTCAACCATCATATGCTGTACGTTTTCGCTAATGGAACTGTTGTTCTTTTGCAGCAACAAGCACTTTCTGTTTTTTTGTTGTCTATCATATGACTGCAAAATAACCAATTCAGAATGAACTAATGCTAAAACCCGATTATTCAAAGTAGACTTACCATGTTTTCATTTCGAAAGGTAACCAACAGTTTGTTGTTCCTTCTGTCATACAATGAAGTTGTTGAGTTATAATTGTTTATGAATCTTAAGCTCGCGTGTTCATACGCAGCTAAGTCATTACAAAATCTTAATAGAAATAGGCTTTTGTGAAATTGATAGCATATAACCACAATTTCTTTCATTTTTTCCATCCAATTCTGGAAAATAGATACAGGTATATATTAGCCATTTATGGGGGTGAATCTTAAAATCAAAAGGTAAGGGAAAAAAGCTTACCCCAACAAATGCTTTCGGCTTTTTGAGCGGAATCTCGAAAGGAGCGCTTTCAGGCCACCATTCTGGTTCACTGCAATCTATTTTCTTTGGTAAGTTTATATGTCCTAAAGAGCATTGCACCATGAAGGGAATAAAATTTTCTAACTGGGACTCCGTAATTTTTTCTAGGGATGTTGGATATCCGTTCGCAAACAAAAGCGGTAGGTTGGATATCATGTTGTGTTGAGCTTTATCCTTTTCATCCATTGTCACTGCAAGTGAATTAAAATGATATATTTTATTGACATGTTATCGATAGTTTTCCTGGCGAACCGATAAAAACGATTATTTACATATATACTTAAAAATTCGAAACTACTATACTTTCTTAAAACCCAAACGATCTCGAATATTTATTAGCAGTTGTGATAAGTGAAGGGCGCAGTATATCTTGACCAGGAGTGCATCTAATTATGTCCGTATGTCCGTCCTTATGAACGTCTCTCTCTGTTTTGTATTATAATAGTTACTCGTAAAAAGTAAAAAGGTATATTAGATTCGTTGAAGAATATGTGCCACGTAGAAGGGAACGTTCCCAACACTAACAAGTCTTTATAGCCTTGATCAGGTTTACTAGTCAAGCCAATAAAGGCATATCTGTCTGTCCGTCCGTATGTGTCCGTATAATCGTAAAGTTCTTGGGTACTATAAGAGCTACCTTGGAATTGAATTGCCACGCCCACTGTAACGCCCAGGGATCATGCTCCAGAATACATAACTGTTTCTGCCCCTTTTGTTTTAGAAATATCTAGTTTAGTGACTGCAAAACATTACATCTTTGCAGGACCATTTGAAGAACGGTCACATTAAAAATTGGCGAGCGATAACCACAAAATGGCGAAGATCCAGACTGTCCAGTCCATGGCGACAATCGATAAAAGTATCGAGGGATTTTTTTTTTTTTTTTTTTGGAAAATTACAATTCCTGAAATGTACCTTTATTAGGTACTACATATCGTACACAAATTGTACCAATAAAGTACAGCAATATGATTAAAAAATTTTTTTTAAAGACTTGTTTTGCCAAAGGCGTTGCCACACTGGTTTAGAACCAAAGCAAATGGTTACGCCTAGCGATTTCATGAAATTAACATGAATTGGAATGTTCCCACTTACAGGTTTTTGCGATTTCGCCACGCGAATGCGAACTATGCAGTTTATATGAGTTATATATTCTTGTGGCGAGACACGACCAGCGTTTCACTTTTGAAAAGGGGGCAGCTCATAAACCTTGCGTCTAACTGCAGATTTCCTTACTGAAAAACCACGAATTGCTCTCATGTGTACATGCACACACACGCGCACACACACACGGGAAACACACATATGTATACCAAGGGAATTGGAATAAGTTTGCAAATAAAATTTTTACTGCATAACTAGGGACATTTTTATACGTACACGCACTCACACAAGCACATCTAGATAATTGTACATAAACACAAATAGTCATATGTTAAATGGAGTCATCACAATTATGCTGTGGTATAAATATCCCACCTGATTTAGACGAGTGTATGTAATACACGCAACGAAAATTACTATATTCATCATCATTTGAAATATAATTTGAATAGTACACACTTATACGTTAAACTGGTTGATAACGAACATTTCGACACTGATTTTGTATGGAAATACATTAAACTCAGTGCTGTGGAATTCTCAGTGCTCTCTGCATATACATATCACTGTGTGAATCCATTAGAAAGGAGTCTCAAGAACCAATCAAAATAGAATCTCCATCCGTACGCACCAAGAATTCGCAATGATTAACAAAACGGTAGACACCGAGATCTACAATCACAAATATGATAACATAGTTACAGTACACAACACTTTCTTCGTAAAAAAACTATTTGTTGTAGTTGCTATCGAATAGTCGAAGTGAGAACTGACTGGTAAATGGCTGAAATAATTGTGACAAATACTACCCAGTCTTCAAATTGAAACGCGAAAACGAAACAAAATGTGGTGTTCCACTTTTATTTTGCTCTTAAAAAGCTTTTTACTGTAAATAAAAAACAATGTACTGGGATTTTTATGTAAAATCTAACATCAAATTATTTCTGTTCCGTAAAACGCAGCTGATGTAAACAGCTGTTAATCTCTTATACACAGTAAAGAAAAATACATTTACGTATTATTGGGGATCATAGCTTAAAGTAAATAGAATAATGATAAAAAACTAGAAGTCAACGTTAAACATTGAAACATTTTTACATATTATGATATCCTTTTCTAGCTTTTTAGTAAGTAGCAAACAAGGTCGAGGTCCGTCGTAATAATAAGAAATAACAGTAAGTAAGTAAGTAGTAGAAGCATTAAATAGTTAATTGGAAGATGCTAAATAACTCAGTATGCCTCTTTCATAATATCTCTTAACGCATCACCGACATTTTGTTGCAACCCATCACAAAGTCTTAACACTCTTGCAAAAGTAGCAAAAGTTCGTCATCTCCAAAAAATCGAGCCACGTGGAACTTACATTTTGCTATATTGAGATCAAACTTATTTTTTTTAGTTTTAGCACTTATAATTGGTTTAATTGTATGGACGCATTGCAAAAATTGCAATAAATTAGCTTATTTACTCCCACTTCAAAAAGCAGTTCGTATAAAAATGAGAACGTGTTAAAAATGAAGTGAAGCAAAAATAATTTTTGTATTCCATTTCCACCGTTTCTTTAGCAATAAAAATAAAATACGATAGTGTAGATATCGATATACGTGCAATCCTTACAAAACGTTTTATCGTATTGTTCTGCCAATTGTGCAACGTGTTTGAGCGAATCTGCGAGGAAACGACTAAAAATGAAAATAGAGGCATTGGACAAATTCTGGGCTGACAAGAGCCGCTACGATCTTGCCGAGAAGCGATTCTACGAGGGTCCCCAGAAGGTAAAATCACTAAGCAATCCCAGCCATAAGTACTTAAGTTGATAGCCAGTTTCACGTGGCCGGTAAAGCAATTCAAATGGTTTTGGCAATGTTTATTGCAAATCTGTTTGTTTTAATAGCAAGGACGCCGAAACACACATGTTCTAAACTTCAACACACGCGTAGAATGATCTATAAAAAGATTTCTATATTTATCTGCCTTTGATTTTCAATTGCTGTGTTCATATTGCACATTACATTTATATTCTTGTAGCTGTATGTAACAGGTGAACGTTGAACACTTTTAAACAATATAACTATGTGCGTGAAGTGTATAGAAAACAGATTTTGAGAGAAAACTAACTTTAGCAAGCCGAATTTTTAATGCACTTCCCGTTTGGCAATTGGTATAAATACAAAATATAGTACGCAAAATTTAAGTACTTAACATGACACCTACACAACAAAATTCTTTTATTCAATAAAAATGTGCCAAAAACAAATCGATGTATACAAAGTTAAAACATGTTGAAGTTCAGGGAAATACTATAGTTAAGTGAGGTTTAAATACGTTGTATTCTATCTACACAAATATTAACAAAATGTATAGCACTGCATTGTATAATATTAAAAATACGTGCAATTTTTGGGCTGATTAGAGTGAGGCTTATCAGTATTTCAACATGCTTGCATGACAACATACTTGAAGTAGATGCCCGTACATAAAACATCTCATTTTGTTTGAATTATTATCCCTAAAATCCTTTGTCAACCATTCGATACACCAAATGTCAGTTCACACAAGTAATCAATGGTGTTGTCTTATTTTTAAAGGTAACTGATCGCAGCCACTACAGCCCATTAGTAAGCGAAATCGCAAAGGCTAGGGAACACATACAGAACTCGCTGGAAAAGGTAACTATTGTGATAAATCTTTGTATTTCAACATTTGATTTGATCACATTCCTAGATTTCTTTCGGTTTCTTTAAAACTTTGTAGAGAATTGTGTAATTATTATTTACATTATATTTAGTCTGTACTTATAATCAACATATCCCTTGAATTTGAATTATTAAGCAAGCCTTTTGTGTTTCCAGATCGATGGCGTTACTCTGGACGATGGCTTACAGTCCGAGCTGGCCAAGCGTCTGGCCCAATTGGAGGGTGAACACAAGGATTTGAAGACCCAGGTTTCCTTGTTGAACCAACTTTTGACTGACACAGTGAAGCGCTTGTTCGCCGTGGAAAGTCAGCTGAAATTGACGAATGGAGAGTCGAAACAGCCCGAGGCCGAAGCGAAAAAACCAGAATCAAATGACGACGATGACGATGTGGATCTATTCGGATCGGAAAGCGAGGAGGAGGACGGAGAGGCGGCCCGCATTAGGGAGGAAAGGCTGGCAGCCTATGCTGCCAAGAAGGCCAAGAAAGTTCAAATTATTGCCAAGTCGAACATCATTCTGGATGTTAAGCCGTGGGACGATGAGACCGATCTGAAGGTTATGGAGACGGAAATCCGCAAAATCACCCAGGACGGTCTACTGTGGGGAGCTTCCAAATTCGTGCCAGTTGCCTTCGGCATCCAGAAGCTGAGCATCTCATGCGTGGTTGAGGATGATAAGGTTTCCGTCGATTGGCTGACTGAGGAGATCGAGAAACTGGAGGACTTTGTCCAAAGTGTTGACATCGCTGCGTTCAACAAAATCTAAGGAGTAACATATATTTTTACAATTCACGATCGGATTTGCCTCATTACAAATGTGTTTTCGAGTCATCTAAATAAATATTTTGATAAAAACAACTTAAGAAACTGTATTTGAACTGGGTTTAAGTCATGTATTCGCCATTCTTTGATTAATTAAATTAATTTACGCACGAGTATAAAAACAATGCAAATTACCTATTAAATAAATATTCCAGGTCACAGCTAAATTATGCACATATGATTAATGATTAAACTGAGGGACTAGTTTCATAAGGCTCTACAAATTATAAATAGTTAATCATAAGTTATTTAACCATCTTAAAGCATAACTTCGTTTTCGGGTCTCGTCGACGTTTGGCGCTTAAACTCACAGCTGCCAGGAGAATGTCGCAGCGTGGTCATCGCGGTGCTGGTTGGAGCACACGACTTGGTCAAGCCAGCGCGGGTTCTGGTCGATGCACTGCTCGGATTTGATTGCAGACCTATAGATTAAATAGTTAATAGTTAGTTAATTGAACTAACTGCCAGTGAATTGATGCCACCGAAACTTACCAAAGTTACCCATAATTTCGTTATAAATTCTGCGCTTAAACACAAATATAATGAAGACAAAGATTCCAAGTAGCACATTGAACGAATCGCTGATGGTCCAGAAGAACGTTTTCTTGTGATCGTAAAAGAGAATGCTAACTATTTCCAAAAGCCAGGTGATGCCCATTACGAAACACAGTTTCGTGTTCATAACGAATCTGGTTTTGTCCTGAAAGAATCGTCTTTTCAGAACTGGCTTGTCGCTGTTCAAGCTCTGCATCTTGTATATCTCATTCTTCACTTTGTTGCAATATTTCATCGTGAGCACGAATAGAACCAAGTTTATAATGAAGAGTATGCCGACTGGACCCGAAAAGAACAACAAGCTGGCTGAGCCAAAAGAATCATCTGTAATTAATACAAAAATACATAAATACGTTGATATTTAAATTATATTTTAAGTAGATTTTTAACTTACACGTAAACCAGCAACGACCGTGTCCAAAATTTGGACGAACCGCATCCGGTAAAATGTCAGATTTCGTAAAAGCTATGGTTATTGCAGTTAGCAAAGTTGGTAGACCCCAGCCATAACACGAATACCAAATAAACTGCCTTCTCAGGTCGCTCTTTTCGCAGCTTTTAATCTTAGTTGATCTATAATTGAATCAGTATACATTATTGTAAGTTTTTCTATTTTCAAAAGTATTTGTACTTGCCCAAATGTTTTCCATATGTCAAAGGAAGTAATGTTCATCCAAGAAAAGGCAGCCATTAAACAGAAGTACACGAAAAAACCTTCAAGATACAATAAATAAATACAAGAAATAAATATATTATTAACTAAAGAAGTTCGAAAAGAAAATATATATCATTTAGGCTCTAAAATGTAACAAGAAATTGAGACAGAATACCCTTAAACAATAAAGAACTTGACGAGTATAAATATGAAGGTAATAATAAATATTATCGATAATAACTTGTCGTCTCCTGTCCCAGCAGGATTATTAAACTAATTACCTAATGGCTGCATTACCCACCAGATAGAAAACAGATGTCGTCATTCGAAGTGGGTCGCAATTGGCCCAGCGCGATTCCCAGATATGCGGCAAACAAGCTGCTAACGAGGCAAATTAGGATTTTGCCGGGCAGGTTCCTCAATTTGGCAATCGAGATGTAGACAATCAGTGTGAGTGCATAGAAGCAGCAGGATATGAGCAGGCCAATGGGGTACATCTTGAAGCGAATCCTGTCGCCGGTCACCACCTTATTGTCAAAGCACAAAAATGTATACAGCTGCTCTGAAAGGAACGAAGGCAAATAGTTAGGATTGCACAATACAATACTGTACAAAATATGTCAATTCAAATAGGAAGGAGTTTACCTTTTGATTGGGTCTAACACGCTCCACGCAGTACTGGGTATTCGTGTAGGTTTTGAACGTGTTATGAATGATAAGTGAGCCATTGGACGGATTGATCGTATGCGAATCGTCTGGAAAATTGTCAGGATCCAAGCGAAACTTTGGGCACTGCAGGCCGTGAACAATTCCGAAATCTGAAAAGTAGTGAACACACACTTTACAATCTGACCTATGTCAATAAAAAGGCAAATGTGTCATTCACTCGTTGATTAGTTAGATAAGAAAGTTTGACAAAAATAATTAAAATGAAAAATGTCACTACTAATGTATGACGTAAATAACTTCCGATAGCAACATTTGCCAGGCACTTTAAATCAATTGTTTATACCACCTATTTGATCAGACAAATGGAAAACATCAACATCGATTGCTTCCAATTCTTAATAATATTTTTGATCATTAAGTTTACGACTCTAATGGGCGATTACTGCATTCAATTGGCGCTCGTTTCCTGCTAGAAAAAACCTATAAAAACAACTATAAAACTGGTGACGACATACCTGAGGGTTTTGAGAAGTTTGCGTTGATATTTAGGTTCTGAAAGCCCTCGAATTTGAAATCGGTTCCATCGATTTTGCAATAGGTACTGGAATTTCCTTTGGCATACATTTCACCTTCGGCACAACAACGTCGAATACAGGGTATTTTTTGGCAAATTTTCGTTTCCTGGCAAGCACGCACCAGGAACTTCTGTTCCGGAAATGCTCCTCCATCCAAATCCGCATCGCCGGAGTCGTGTATAGCTTCGATGCAAAACTTGGAGCTGGTCAAACTGTTGGATCCATCTTTCCAAATCAACGAGTTATTATGAAAGTGGACTTTTCCGGAGGACACCGTATATTCCACGAGTGCTCCGTGGTCGGAACAGTTTAGGGTGTTATCAAAAAATATAATTGGACTGCTGATGATGGAGGTATAAACAAAGAAATCGCTTTCGCCCGGTTTGCATGTATTATTTTCGGAAACGTAAATAAATCCCTGTGGGCAGCACTTGTTTACAAATCCAACACTTTGAGACGGCACATTCTTTTCAAATTCACAAGATAAAACGATGAGACGTCTGTTTAATAGTCCAATGCACGAGTTATTTCGCAAATTCAAGGTGCGTTCACCTAAATCACTTATACTCAGACTGCTAAAGTTCTGGCACTTTGATAGTGCGAATCGGTGGTGGCCTGAGTCATTGGTGGCTTCTTCTAATCCAAGGCCCACTGGTGCTATCAATTTGCCTATCACTTGGGCAAGATCCGGAAGTTCACTGATGTTGCTTGCGGCGGAAGCGCACTGGAATATTTCCGCATTGTCCGCACTGCGTCTGTATTTGAATAGTAACGAATTCGCGGGGCAGCATAACTGAACGGCGAGCACTTTTGAAATGCCACTTAAAATCAGGCACACTAAACTTAGTCCGATGTTCATTGTTTACGCCTCGTCTTTTATTTTCAATGACCAATTTGCGAGCTTGTGTAATGTTTGCGTCTTTTCTTAGAACGAACTTTTCATATCTTATCATTGAGGAACCGTTATCGGACCATAAACACTTCGAACCGCATGCAGTTGCCGGATTTAACGAACTGAACTGAAGTCTTCGCGATTCCTTCGCGAGCAAATGCGAATGTTTATGGGTAAACATTTGGCCCGCACACAGACGGACACAACTCGACGTATATAGGCAATACATTTATGGATTCTCGTAAGCTTGTACAAATAAGTTATGCCCCATGGAGTGCCCAACACTTAGCATGCTGGGGGTGCTCACGGATGGTATCAATACACCCAAATGGCCGCATATTTATTTAGGTACGTTGCTCTTACACATATCTATCTACACAATTCAATTGATGACTTTGTACACTAGCTTCTGACGGCAAGACAAATGCGACTGCTCGTGTTAACATTGTGCAAAGCTCATTAAGGGGAAATTGATAAGGTACACAGATACACACATACCTACAAAGGTGGGTGAGGTAGGCAATGGATCCTTTAATCGTCTAAGTACGCGACGTACCATTAATCCCTTAGAAACTGTCAAGGATACGCAAGTACTTATCTTTTCAATGAACTTAAGTCTAGTTATTAGCTGACATATTTCTTTAGTTTCAACACAGACATAAATGTCATTTCTATATCTTCCTTTTGTATAATATAAAAATCTCCCCTATCCCAAGTACTATTTATTTATTTTAATATAAATATATGAATTTTGTCATTTTCCAATCGGAATACGCAGGAACAAAGCATAAATCTATTGTTAAAGAAAAGACTTAGAAATCAAAAACATAGTGGTGATAGGATTAAATGATTATATATATTTTTATTTATTTTATTTTATTGTTTATCAGTTCGTTTCTAATGTGTGCTTGAGAGACATATATTTAATATTTTTAAATTATATATGAAAGGTTATTATATAAATATAAATCGCCGATAATCAATTTAAAGCTTAACTAAGATGTTCTACTTCAAACACGTTCGAAGTCTTCCTGTCGTTCCTACTAGAAATGGAACAGGTCTAAGTCCTGTTCACACAGGCAGCTGCTTCATCTGACAAAAATTAAAAATGCATTTCATAAATTGTTTATGATATAATTTAATGATGTGTTTAACCCGGCCTGAGTGGAGTTGCATATTGAAAATGATTTTCTTATTAATTTAAAATTAAAATAACGCAGCTAACATAACAAATGTCTTAAATATTTGAGTATACATATGCACCTACACGTTTTATAAGAGGAAAATTTAAATGCTGAATTTAATTTGAAATAAAATAATTTTTGTCTTAATATGTGTTAATATATTTATTTGTTTATGTTACGCCCATGTATTCAATTATTCTTACACGTTTAGAAGTTGTAAAATTTGTTTCATTCCAACGTTCCAAATCAGGGCAATATATATTTATTATCTACACCGAGTGAAAATATTTTCCGAGTCATCAGAAATTTGTATTATTGATAGCATGTTGTAAGGCGACTCGACTATTTTGAAGCTAAGTGAAATTTTATATTGAAACGCAAAGTTGAATACGTGAGCAGTATATGAAAATCGGTGAATGCAGTGACTTCATTAGTCAACCGAAAGCAAAAAAGAGCGAAATACATTTTTTAAACAAACTAAACTAAAATTTCACTGTGAATAATGATGACTGAAAAGTTAAATTCTGGGCACACTAATTTAACAAGCAAGGGGTTTGTATATTTTATATTTATTTATTTGTTTTCACAAGAGGACCCACGCTTGGTGTCACCACAAACATAATATGCATGCGTATTCACCAGCCCATATTTATGGTTAGATTCCGAAAAAACAAGCCGTTTTCTAGTTTAGAACGTAAATTTTTGCAAATAATTGAGCATGTAAAAGCCGAAGATCTATATTTTAGCAACATCATATAGTTAGGCTGTTTTCACTTAACAACTAAACCTGCAGAACATGTTATCTAATGAAAAAAACCAAACAATGTAATTTTCACATTTATTTCACTTGATTGTATGTATTAGCGGAACATGTGTACATATGTATAAAAGAGTTATGTACATATGTAGTTGCAGATGTGCACTCGTGGAAATATTTACCGTTAAAAGTGTTGCTAAATACAATTGCATCGACTTAAATCATTTAGAAAATAACAATGTATTGATGCAAAACTTCTATTTGGCAATTCTCAACTTTTGAGATCAGAACAAAACAGGTATTTTTTTTCCATTTCAGCGCCGTGAACAGTTATTCGTGGGCTGCCATTTTAAAATTTGGAGTAGCGTTTCTTTTTCTCTCCTTCATAAAAGTGCGAAAGAGAAAAAATGTTGAGTTCAATCGCATTTAGATTGTTCAGTTCTTAAACTCAATTGTTTAATACTTAGGGCATTAGCCAACTTTGCTTACGATTTTAAATCAATATTAATATTATTATTTTTATTAATAAATGGCTTAGACTTTAGCTTAAAATACGCTTTACATAAAAGAATTAGTTTACAAAATTCTAAAAACCAAAATTAAATAAAAAAAAAATTTTTTTTCAATTTTTAGCCTAAATATATACACAATTTAAATGCTTGACCTACTTTTAACGTAATACTTTAATTACCATTTTATTATTCTCTTTTCATCCAGGATTATAAATGATCTTCAAATTGCTGGAAACACAAGTGACGATATGGGCTGGAAATCAAAGCTGAAGCTGCCGCCAAAGGACAACCGATTCAAAACAACTGTGAGTTTGCCGACAAATCAATCGGAATTTATACAATTCGGAGCACATACGAACTAACTAAATAAATGTATTGCCTTACTCAGGATGTGACCGATACGCGAGGCAATGAATTCGAGGAGTTTTGCCTTAAAAGAGAACTGCTTATGGGTATATTCGAGAAGGGATGGGAGCGCCCTTCGCCAATTCAGGAAGCAGCTATTCCTATAGCTTTAAGTGGAAAAGATGTGCTGGCTCGAGCCAAGAACGGCACAGGCAAGACAGGAGCCTACTGCATCCCAGTTTTAGAACAAATAGACCCAACCAAGGACAAGATTCAGGCCCTTGTGATGGTCCCCACCCGAGAGTTGGCGCTACAAACCTCACAGATATGTATTGAGCTGGCGAAACATCTTGATATCCGGGTAATGGTCACAACGGGAGGTACCATTCTAAAGGATGACATTCTTCGTATTTATCAAAAAGGTGGGTCTTGATAGTTAAAAAACATAATTCGGTTTAATTACAAACTTTCTACATTTCCCCCCTACGCCTGCAGTACAATTAATTATTGCAACTCCCGGACGAATATTAGATCTGATGGATAAGAAAGTTGCCGATATGTCGCATTGCAGAATATTAGTTTTGGATGAGGCCGATAAGCTATTGTCGCTTGATTTTCAAGGCATGCTGGATCATGTTATACTAAAGTTACCAAAGGATCCACAGATCTTGCTATTTTCCGCAACATTTCCACTAACAGTCAAGAATTTCATGGAGAAGCATTTACGCGAGCCTTACGAGATCAACCTGATGGAGGAGCTAACACTAAAGGGTGTCACTCAGTACTATGCATTCGTACAGGAGCGCCAGAAAGTACACTGCTTGAATACGCTGTTTTCGAAGCTACAAATCAATCAGTCTATCATATTCTGCAATTCCACGCAACGTGTCGAGCTATTGGCCAAAAAGATCACAGAGCTTGGATATTGCTGTTACTACATACACGCTAAGATGGCCCAGGCACACAGAAATCGAGTGTTCCACGATTTCCGCCAAGGACTCTGTCGCAATCTGGTGTGCTCCGACCTGTTCACCCGTGGTATCGACGTGCAGGCCGTGAATGTAGTAATCAATTTCGATTTCCCTCGAATGGCAGAGACATACTTGCATCGAATTGGTCGCTCAGGACGTTTCGGTCATTTGGGTGAGTTTAATTGACATTATCATTTCATATTTACCATCTATTAACAAATCTCTGTTTCTCGTTTCAAGGTATTGCTATTAATTTGATAACATACGAGGATCGGTTTGATCTGCATCGGATTGAAAAGGAACTTGGAACCGAAATAAAGCCTATTCCGAAGGTCATAGACCCCGCCCTTTATGTCGCAAACGTTGGCGCATCCGTTGGCGATACTTGCAACAACAGTGATCTGAATAATTCTGCGAACGAGGAGGGCAACGTTAGCAAATAAAACGGATATGCCCTTGTGTAACGCTAGGATCTGAAATAGAGTCTAAATCGTGGAATCAATAAAAACAGATGAACTATTTCAGAAATCAAAATTGTATTAAATAAATGGAAAGCAATTCAATTTTTAAATGCGCTCTTAAGATAACTGAAACGAATGGTCTATAAAAATGAGATCGTTTACTTCTTGCATTCTGTGGGTTTTTGGTGCTGAGAAGTATTACTGGCTATCTTAGATGATAACTAGTTGGGATTTGATAAGAAAGTTAGGCTCTAGCATGCGCCCTAAATGGCAGGCAAGCGATTAAGTTCGTTTATAATAAACCTAGTTTTGGTAGAGGGATTAAATAAAAAAACAGGTCAAAAAATAAGCCCAGGATTTTAGGACAAACTAAAACCTAGATTTACTTACATGGAACACTTACCATTGAGATAATCTAAACCCAATGATTTAATATATTCCTTGAAAAGTACAAAGCGATAATTATAATTTAAATAAAATTTATTTATTAGCATCCAAAATTGTAAGCTTTGCTTGTCAGAGAATATTTACAATAAATGTACAATATTAAACAAATCATATATGTAGGATAGGGTCATAAATTTCCAAACTTTACGTATTAAATATGTTCGATGAGGAGGAAGAGGAGTCGGATTGGTCAAAGTCGATTCTCGCATAGGTATTCCCATCCTCCGGGCACGCGGACACCGGCGGCGATTCGCGTGATCCTCTCTTTAGGTATTTAGCTGGATTTTGGCCGCTGCAATGGGGAAGATCTAGGCTGGCGTAGTGCAGCTCCGGCTGGGATATGCGGGACGACGACCGTGAGGGGAAATTCAAATCTTTAATCTGTAGAATGTTCTGTGCTGTACTTGGATCTGTGCCAGTGCTGCGCGAATCGGCGGCTGGCTTTACTGAATTTATATTGAATTTGGTGAGCGAGCTGCTGCCGACGGTGGCGGTGGCATTATCCGGAATCGTATTCACACTCTCCGTAAGTCTATGTGTACGCTCCAGGTTATCCTTGTGCATACCCTTTTGGTATAATTTCGATGAGATGAGTGAGCTGTCGCTTTTAATTTGCAGAATTTTGTAGCCGGCCTCGTTAAATTTTGTGAAATCATTCGCTTTGTCCTTGATTTGTGTGTAGTCTTCGCTGCTTATCGAATGAACCAACTTCTTTTCCTCATGCCCGCCTATATCCAAATTGTTGTTCTCGACAATCTTGTCCGTCAGATTATTTAGCTTATCGCTCTGCACGCACACCTTCTCGCAATCAATTTGATTTGCTGAATGCACATCATGGCTTTTGCTTTTACTCTCGACATTTGTGGGTTTCAAGCTAAAGGGGTTGTCATTCAGTGGCGAGTTCGACTTCTTCTCCTCGCTTCTGCTGGGCTGCTCTCTCCATTTCTCAGCGGATATATTGTATGTGCTAATTTTGTTTAAATCCTGCACTGGTGCGGCTGTTGCGGTGAGGAGTGGCGGTGCGGTAGTCTGATAGTCTGATAGCTTGAGCTTCTCCACTTTGATTGGAAGGCAATTCGAACTGGGAGTGTATCCATTACCGACTGGCTTCATCTCGAGGTAACCATCCTCGGATGTGATCGCTGTGTTATTCAGTTTGCTGCCATTGAAAATGTCCTTCTGACTTGTGGCGTGCAGAGTTAGGCTGGAGCTATCCGTTCGGGGGGCTTTTGGGAACACGTTTTCAATGTATTTCGGAATTTCATTGTTCTTGATGAACTTCTGCTTTTCCAAATTGGTTGCTTGTGAAAAATCAATTTCCATTAAGTCACTCATTCGGTCGGAGTTTATCTGGTTCTTCAGACTGAGTAGTGGAGCACTTGTGGACTTCTTTTGCCGATTGGCACTGCTGCCATAGCTGGATCCCTCCTTGCCAATGCTACTCTGACTCCTATTCGACGCGAACTCATGTTTATTGTCCTCCACGAGGACCACTCGCTGCAGGTCGCAGCGCGGTATCTTCGACTTGGAACCCACCGAGTAGGCTCTCACGCGATTCGGATTTTGTCCCGTATCATTCAAGTGGCCGAGGCGCTTATTAAACTTTAAATGCTCTACCTTGTTGCCTATCGAATAGGCGCGAATGGGACGACAGCATCTGTAACAACATGTGATTGCATTATGTGGCACAGTTAAAGCGAAAAGAGTACTCACTGGTTATCAGAGTCCAGATCAAAATCCTTAGCAAGTTTTTCCGACGCGTGCTCCGGAAAGTTGAAATGCAGAGATGCATCTTCCAATCTCTGCAGGTCAGCCTTCTCCTTTTCATGGATAGCATCGGTAGGATTGACTGGATTCATCGGTATGTAGTTTTCGTCACTTTCTGCAGTTAAACAAATTGATCAGCTACTTTTCATGTTAATAAATGGTTTTTGTTTTTGCATTACCATTTGGTTCGGTGACTTTGCTAAATTCCGCACTGGCAAAGTCATCAATGTTTTCCTCAGGAATAGCCGTCTCCGATGTCCGCGTGCTAGTTAATGAAATGATGATTATTATTAAATTATTAGTGCTTATTAACTATTTGAGAGCAACGCACTTTAATCTGTAGTGGCTAAAACTGCCGTTGTCGTCGGATTCATCGACACTAATTGATGAATCTTCGGATTCTGAGCATCTCAATGGCATGGTGAACGTTGGACTATTACTATGCTTGTTGGTTGAGTGCGGACGGATGCCAGATATAGTATTGAATCGCAGTCCATGGTTGGAACCAAAGTACGTTTGATTGCTGGACTCGCTTAGGGTTCCATTTCTGGTTGGTAAGCTATCGCATCTTTCTCTGCTAAAACCTGAAACGTTTGCGTTTGATTAATTCTGGAATATAACATTTAATTAAAGTATTTACCATAGTTATGGGGCGAACTGCAGCTGCGCAATTCGAGAGAGTTTTGACTATTTTGTATGACGTTTACGTTTATCGGCTTCGAAGCTTCGTTTGCAGACGACGATCGCTTTCTCATGGGCTCGTGACTTAAGTCAGGTCTGTTCTGATAAACGTTTATTAAATTCGTGTTCGACTCTGTTTTGGCTGACATAGCGCTAAAAAGAAAAACCAAAATGAATAAAGTTTAATAGGAGATAGTTCAAGAATATGTCGTTTTGTAGGATACTCATGAAATCTAGGATTAGTTGTGATGGGAGCTAAGTACCTCAGTATCATGTTGTGCATATTAGTAGCAACAGCTGCATTATCCGTCTCCATCCACAGATCACCAGATCCCAAGACACTTTGGCGGCCGAGTTCCACGTAGAATATACATTGTGGGGATGCATGACCGCATCTGAAATGAAGTCCAAATTATATTACAATCCCTTGCAGTTTTGCTAAGAACAACTAACCGCCTGATCGTGGTCAAAAGTATTTCAATGCTCGCAACGCGATCCTCGCCATTGGGCGTCTTCTCCGGTCCAATGCACACGAATGTCAGGGATTTTGAAGTAAGGCAACAGTGGTAGGTTCCGGTGATTCCAACTTTCTCCGAAATACCCTTCTTTTGAATGACAACTTGCCAAACTTGGTCTGAAAAGCGAAGTAAAGAGTTTAGGTTCGATACCAACTGGTAGTTATAGTTTGCCATACCATAAGGTGAGTGCGCTGTTCCATTCGAATTGGCTATGTTCCTTTGCAGAACTAGTAGTTTGTCCAGCCATTTGCGTAGATCATTTTCGTTCTCGAGAACGATGCCGAATCCACCGTCTCTGGAGGAGAGCACAATGACAAATCTATGCTTGGTGTCCAAGCGGCGATTGATGTTGAAGCAATTCTTCAGATAGATAACCCTTTTTGGCTCGGCTCTTTGCAGGAACTTCTTTTCGGTATCGTAGTACTCCAGCCGGGCTGATGAAGTGCTCGTCTCCTCGTACAGCACAAAGAACTTCTTCTTCATGGTCTTCAGCTTCTTGAGGTTGCCACTCAGCGCCATGCCGTCATCCGATATTGATGCCATGATTTTCAATCTTACTTCCTGCAAGACAATGTGTTTTTATTACTTGATTTGCAAGGCTTTCACTTTCCTTTTACATTAAAGAACACTTTTAGTGTTGCAAACACATGTATAATGGTTTTTGCACTGTAATTTAGAAACATATACCCAAGTTATAGGGTTTACTAATGTAGAAAGCACGAGTTTTGTGCAAAACATTTCCTTTTCTAAGCACAAACAACACAAAATATTTCCAAATGCCGAAACAACAAATCGCTTTTCACAACGCAAACACGCGAAAAGCATTCGCAATGTCGGCTGGCAAAAAATCCTTGCCGTCTGTCAACATCGAGCATCGGAAATCGCAATCAAAACACGCAATTACGTCGTTTATGTCAATATTCGAGTGCAGCTTAGGCGGCGCGACGTTTGGGATGTGAAGCGATGGAATTCGGAATCGGAATCGGAATTGGATGTGGAATTGTGAATTCATAATTGGCTCACTGTGCTGGCGCTGTAAAGATTGTTTATTTCGTTTTCAGGTTTCTGCGCATTGCATTAAGATAACCGCAGCTAGATGCTCATTTTATTATACATATATGTACGTACATTTGTACATGCATAAGTACGTGCGCGCGTATGTTTGTACATATTTTGTTTTATAGATGAGCATCATAAATATATATACATATATATATATTTATGTGTACATATGTCTGTGGAATTCTAATACATCTAACATACATATGTATCTGCGAGTTATTTTTCCCCGTAGGCATGTATGTACAAACAACGATACATATGGAACACTCTGGTGGTATCATTTACAAACGCACATGGATATGGGAAATAATACCTCAACGACAATGTGGCTGGGACATGTGTTACCTAAGGCGTCTAGCTGCCCGTATGCCCGATATGCGCGAAATCAGTGTTTACAAGTTATCCGCGCGATACATTTAGCATTTGTATTATTATTGTTCACCAACGCAATTCTTTATTATCAAACCCACATTTGTTCGCGATGACACTTTGCTGTTATCGTTATCGCAGCATAGGAATAACAGTACGAAGTTGCCATCCCGGTCTCTACACCGGTGAGAGTTGCCATCCCGATTTCCACACCGGCTCATTCGATAATAATCGAGTTATCGAATGACCGTTTGATTCGTTTAAATTTAGTATAACAGTTTTTTATTTAATCATTTTACGATTTTTGTGCTTTAGAAATATTTTTATCGTAAATTAAAATTATCTACTTTCTATATTATAAAAGAATATATCGACTTTATATACCGAAATATTTTATATGGTTAATTTTTTCCCTTTAAATTTTATGAATTAGTGCAACGATTAAAATGTAATTAGCTTCTGAAATCAGGAGAATGAAATGATTAAAATGGCATTTAACTTAAGAAAACGGGCTCAAAAAAAAAGGGTGAGTAAGAAATTACAAAGTTTTGCATATTGATTTTATTTTTTAATGGTTACTATATTTTTAAATACAATTTGAATATTTTATTTGTTGTAATAATTTAACAATACACGCCGTATTGTTGGTAAGCTTTAGTTTTCTTGTGACTGACTAAGGAGGAAAAAGTCGTTCTCTACCGCGTTCTATTATTTGTGTTGTGTGCTTCGTAGTCCATGACTTCCTCATAGATTAGCTCCTTCCACTGCTCCACAGTGTGTTCCCTCTCGTCCACGCTGTGATCATATGGCTCCGGAGCGGGCTGCAAGAGATGCGTGCAATTAAGCGATTAAAAACATTCAATTCGTTGAAATCCAGTTCATGGCGGAGTCACTTACAGCATCCACTTCCTCAGCATCATACCACACGTTAATATATTCATGCTTCAAAGCCTCGTCCACAGATATCCGCTGCTCTGGATCAATGACTAGCATTTTACTAAGAAGATTTCTAGCGTCAGAAGCCTTCCGGCGGCTATTCTGATTATTATCATTTGGAAACAAGCCATCGGGGAAAAGTCTATCAAATGAGTATCCAGTGTATCTAGGACGATTTTCCACATAGTTTCGGACGGTTGGCTGTAACCGCTGCATAAATGAGGGAGATGGTGTACCTAATTGCTCTGCAAGCAGAAAATTTGACAGTCATAACGAGAATCAAGTTTTAGCATCCAGATTTAGGCAGCAACTTACCAATAATTTTATTCCACTGATCTATATGATCCGTTCCAGGAAACAGCACACCGCCCCGTATCATTTCGCCCATGATGCAACCGACGGACCATATGTCCACGTTCTCTGTGTATCCCATGCCCAAAATGACCTCTGGAGCCCTGTAATATCGGGTGACCACATAGGGAGTCATCATGAAGGTAGTTCCTGCAGTACGTGCCAGACCGAAATCCAAAATTTTTAGAGTGCAGTCGGCCTTTACAACTATATTGGATGGCTTTAAGTCCTGCAAATGAAGTATTGCTTATATTTCGTACTCTTTTTAAGATGCACTCATACTGTACTCTGTGGATAATTCCTGCTGAGTGTAAATGTTTTATTCCGCACAACATTTGATAAAGCAAATAGGACATTCTGTCGTGATCCAGGTCCATTTGGATGACCTGGCAGAGATTAGCGTCCATCAGCTCCATGACCAGGTAGACATCCTGAAACTCCTCCAAGTTCCTTTGCGGCGTAAAAGCATTAAGTAAGCCAATAATCTACGGATTAAACTCTTTTGTTTAGTAACAATTTGCAGTTGAGGGGACAAGTTGCATACGTTTTTATGGTTAACAAGCTTCATTAGCTTGAACTCCCTATATGCTCGCTTGGCATGGGTTACATTTTGGAATGGTCGAGATAGTTTCTTAATCGCCACATTTTGCTGGGTGATAGTATCGTAAGCGGCGCTGTAATGCATTTCGAATTCAACAAATTAGATATTTTCTTTCATATTTTAGCTCATCTTATCTAATCTTACAAACAATATACAATGGAGCGCCACAGATATGACTTTATATGTTACTTATGCGACGCTCCCAATAAAATATGATTACCATTTGATTATCGCAATGAAAACATAAGTTAAGATCATATCTAGATATATCTCCATGCATAAATAGCTTAATTTTGTATGCCAAAAACCCTTAAATGTATTATATGTAATAACATATTGATAGCCACTTACCATACTATTCCTTGGGCACCTGATCCTATGGGCCGTAGGTTAATGTACCGACTGTGGATGGTGAAGTTGGTGTCTCCCACCTCGACGGTGTAGTGCTGGTGCTGAGCTGTCGTCATTTTTCACTGATTTTATTTATTACTAGTTGAGAGCAAGGAGCATATCGGCCTTTTCAAGAGGGTACATAAGATAAATCAATACGGTTTTCACAGTGTGATTCTGTTTTATATAAGGAGCAAAGACGGCCGTATGTATGGCTCCATTCCGAATGGGTGGAGGCAGTTTTCAGACAACTTCGTCTGGGATTAGGGGGTAGGAAAACAATAACTTGGCCTGGCCTTATTTCGACAGAATGTTATGGCCATTAAGTGGGTCTATGTTGTCGCGAGGGGTGAAATTTACTGGCTAGTGTGTGGCGAGTTTGTTGCCAAACCACGAGCAAAAAATATCGAGTTCCTTCAAAAAGATACAATTGCATAACGCAGTCACTTATTTGAGCCGACTTCGAATGCCGAGCCCCGTCTTCTATTGATAAGCATTTAAATGTTTGCCGCACACATGTCGAATATGGTTGGAAAAACACCCAACAGAAATCACCGACCGTTTCGTTCTTGGAGCAAAGTGTTTAGCGGCACGCACAGGAAAAAAAACCGATTTAAAATCGATATGTCGGCTTAAACATAAAAGTACGGAATGTTGGACCACAGCGATGTACATAGGTTCATGTGTATGCATGCCGTTGCCTGTGTAAATATGTACATACACACGATTTGTATGCTGATGAAAACTGTAAACTTCTACTGGTATACATATATGTAAGATGTAAGCCACATACATACATATGCACATACAGTCACACAAATGTGGGTCGATAATTTAGTAACTTTTCAAACTATCTCTCAGATAAAAGATATTCCCCGTGTATTCGTACATCGAAAAAGCGCTCGTTTGCGCTGCAGATAATAAAGCGGTCTTCGCTTCGGGTAGTGTCGATATGTAAACGTTAGACATTTGCGCATACATAGGTACATACACTCTTTGGGCAGTTGACATTTTATGTTAAATATCAATAATTTTTTTCATAACCGGCACAACTATAATTGCTTTCAATCGATTATGGCACGTTTTGCAGGAGTGTTTCGGGGATTCGATATTTGATGGGAATGGAACGTAATAGAATATTTATTTACCATTTAACGAAGAAGTACAGATTTTCTTGTGAAAATATAAAATCGATTTTTTTTCTATTTTATTCTACACACTGGGCACTCAAAGTGGCGAGCATTTTAAACTATGTTAATGTTATTGAAATTTAAGAATCAACTATCTGCGGCACTTTCGCATGAGAATAATTGTACATGGATACAATACAATATACGAAAATCTATTGGAATATTCGATCACAACAAAGTTACTTAAATCGGTGTGACCAGATTGCAGTAGGACCAAAACCGCAAACGGCTAAAGTCAGCCACTCGGCTTTTGACTATAATCAGGTTTAATTAAGGTTTTAAAACCTAAAAAGTGTTAATAACTTACAAGTAAAAATATACACATGCAAATTTTTAAATAAAGACCCAAAACGATGTGGGCGCAGTGTTACATTTCAGTGTTCCGGTCATTAGAAATTCCTTCGCTCGACTTATCGAGTATACATCGAATGACGAATGAGAAATACTGTCATCACTAGCAATAAATAAAAACAAAAGAGTTGAAATATAAAGCGATATGAGGACGGTTGGTGTTTGGCCACTAATGAATCACAAAAGCTGATAAGTGCTAATTTTAAAACCTTGTTCTTGCAGTCATCACCAGTACTTAAATACCTCTTGGAGAAGGATGTACAGGTGTCGAAGCATTTCGTGATAGCCGTCTCCAACCTGTCGTTCTTCAAATCTCTGCGAATCCACAGCAGATTTCTGGAGATATCCTGCGATGGAATCGCTTGGTTCGTCTCATGGATCGCCTTCATCTGGTTGCTCAGCTCGAAGAGCTTGTACCAAATGCAAGTCAATATGCTCTTCGGCCTAATACTCGATGTAGTGATCGTGGCCGTGCTGAAGGCGCTGGTTCGACGTAGGCGACCGGTGGCCAGCAAGGATATGCTGACCATTGGACCCGATAAGTTCAGCTTTCCCTCAGGTCACGCCTCCCGTGCGTTCTTCGTGCTCCTGTTCTTCGCCAAGCTGTACCCGCTCCACATCATATTCCTAATGCCGGTCACAGCTTGGGCTGTAAGCGTGGCCATCTCACGGCTCATCCTCCAGCGTCATTATGTTTTGGATATCTGCGCCGGTGCTGCCATCGGAGTGTTGGAGGCACTAATCGTGGGGCTTCTGTGGATCAGCGAAGAAACTGCATTTAGCATTGTGGGCTTTGTTACCGAGGAAACTGTCGATAGCATGGAGTAACGCAAATTTACGATTGGAACACCGAAAGCAATAGATAATCTCTAGATCATTATGATGAATGCTTTAACCAAATACATTGTTAATGTTAAATAAATTCATATTAATGTGTATTTCGCATAATTTTTCTACCCGTATTCCTCTGTGAAAAGTAAAAGTCTACTTTAAATGAGACTAAAGTCGTTATACAACCTTCTTTAATAAAATAAAATAAATATTAAAACTTTGAAAGACATTTAGATTATTAATTTTAAAAAACTATATTGTAAATTCCTTTGTTCCGAGTCTTAGCACTCCTAAATATATCGATTCATCGATAAGGAGTCAACAACCCCAACGACTTCGTCGGGGGATGAAATGTTGTATGCCACATAAAGTTTTCGCGAAAGGATAAATACAAAAATATTTTCGGAATCGTTGGCATGTCAATTGGACTATTGAAATAACAAAAGGCTTCATATTGTTAGCTAGATTAAGCAATATGAACAAATACTCGGCATTTATTGTGTGCATTTCGCTCCTGCTTTTATTTACAAAAAAGGATGTGGGGAGCCATAATGTGGACTCCGGAATATATGGGTAGGTATTTTCACCGAAAAGCTCAAGTTTCCACAACAATAATTAGCGAAATACTTTTGTGCGTATTAATAATTAATCAAATCATGAGCTTAGAATGTTTTCAAATGTTAAAAATAACTGAACATTGTGTATACTCGAATGCAGAAATCCTTAGCCGAGCTAATCCTTTTAATCCTTAAAAATGCAATATAATATTTGCCCCGTAGTTTCCAGCAATCATCGGGTATCTGCCATATTTACAATGGCACCATTTGTCGCGATGTCTTGAGCAATGCCCATGTTTTCGTATCCCCCAATCTCACCATGAACGACTTGGAGGAGCGATTAAAGGCAGCTTATGGAGTAATCAAGGAGTCCAAGTGAGTACAATGCCATTTAAACATTTCGTAGCTAATGCCAAGTGCATATTTTCAGGGATATGAACGCAAATTGCCGCATGTACGCTTTGCCCAGCTTGTGTTTCAGTTCAATGCCAATTTGCAGGACTCCTGAGCGCACGAATCTCTTGTACTTCGCCAACGTGGCCACGAATGCCAAGCAGCTGAAGAACGTCACCATTCGCAGGAAGAGAACCAAGTCCAAGGACATTAAGAACATAAGCATATTCAAGAAGAAGTCGACCATCTACGAGGATGTGTTCAGCACAGACATATCGAGTAAATACCCACCAACCAGAGAGTCTGAGAACCTAAAGCGCATTTGCCGCGAGGAGTGCGAACTTCTGGAGAACGAGCTGTGCCAGAAGGAGTATGCCATTGCCAAGCGACATCCCGTCATCGGGATGGTGGGTGTGGAGGATTGCCAGAAGCTGCCGCAGCACAAGGACTGCCTGTCCTTGGGCATCACCATCGAGGTGGATAAAACGGAGAATTGTTACTGGGAGGATGGATCGACATACAGAGGTGTTGCGAACGTCTCCGCATCCGGAAAGCCATGTTTGCGTTGGTCTTGGCTGATGAAAGAAATCTCCGATTTCCCCGAGCTCATCGGTCAGAATTATTGCAGGTAATTTTAGGATTTTGTAGTATATTCAAACAGAAATTGAAATAATTAGTTATTTTTAACCTCGGTAGAAATCCTGGAAGCGTTGAAAATAGTCCTTGGTGTTTTGTGGACTCCTCGCGTGAACGCATAATCGAACTTTGTGATATTCCAAAATGCGCGGACAAAATATGGATTGCCATTGTCGGAACGACTGCAGCCATTATTCTAATATTTATAATTATATTTGCCATAATACTTTTCAAAAGAAGAACAATCATGCACTATGGAATGAGGAATATTCATAATGTGAGTACAAATATAAGGATATGCCACAGAGTATTACAATTATTCTTACAGATCAACACACCCAGCGCCGATAAAAATATCTACGGAAATTCGCAGCTTAATAACGCACAAGATGCTGCCAGGGGCAATCTGGGAAATCTATCCGATCACGTTGCTTTGAACTCCAAACTCATCGAGAGGAATACTCTGCTGAGGATAAACCACTTTACGCTGCAGGATGTTGAGTTTCTGGAGGAGCTGGGCGAAGGAGCTTTCGGTTCGTAATTCCGGTATAATCATGTTATATAGTTCTAAATATCCAATAATTTATAGGAAAAGTTTACAAGGGACAGCTCCTGCAGCCCAACAAAACCACGATAACAGTTGCCATCAAGGCGTTGAAGGAAAACGCCTCGGTGAAAACGCAACAGGACTTTAAGCGCGAAATCGAACTAATCTCGGATCTGAAGCATCAGAATATAGTGTGCATATTGGGCGTTGTGCTCAACAAGGAGCCCTACTGCATGCTGTTCGAGTACATGGCCAATGGTGATCTGCACGAATTCCTGATCTCAAACTCACCCACCGAAGGCAAGTCGCTGTCGCAGTTGGAATTCCTGCAAATAGCTCTACAAATCAGCGAGGGAATGCAGTATCTGTCCGCCCATCATTACGTTCATCGCGACTTGGCAGCTCGCAATTGCCTGGTAAACGAGGGTCTGGTTGTGAAGATATCCGATTTTGGACTATCCAGAGACATTTACAGCTCGGATTATTATAGGTAAGACTTTGGATATATATTAAGCTTGCAGCTACAGAGGGCAAACATAAATTTGTAATGGTTTCTATTGCAGAGTTCAGTCAAAGTCGCTATTGCCTGTGAGGTGGATGCCCTCGGAATCGATATTGTATGGAAAGTTTACCACAGAGAGTGATGTTTGGTCCTTTGGAGTCGTTCTTTGGGAAATATACAGCTATGGAATGCAGGCAAGTATCTCAACCTTCATATAAATGCGCAATATCTAATCCATTACTATCTAACTTTAGCCATACTACGGTTTTAGCAATCAGGAAGTAATCAATCTCATCCGTTCACGGCAACTGCTCTCCGCTCCGGAAAACTGTCCCACAGCTGTCTACTCGCTCATGATCGAGTGCTGGCATGAGCAGTCAGTAAAACGTCCAACATTCACAGATATTTCGAACCGTCTCAAAACTTGGCACGAGGGCCACTTTAAGGCCAGTAATCCAGAAATGTAAACTTAAGATTTTACACATATGTATTTTCAACGAAATGGACTGTAAAATAAGTAGGTTTAAGAATTTAATAAAACGAATGATATCGAAAACCCGAAGATTGTTTAGATTTTGGGGAAAGAACCAATTGATTTTCGATTATATTACCTTTTTCGTAACTTTATTAAGTGAGATTTGTTCGTAATAACCATATGGTATTTAAATATTTTGTTGTGCCACTCGGACAATTCTTTTATCCAGTAGCTATGCCCAGGGCAACGCCACCGAAAAATGATGCCAAAAATATGTGCAGATCGTTGACTTTTGGACCCTCCTCATCGCCAATCAGTTTGGTGTACCATTTCGCCACTTTCTTGCCGTTTCGGGTTAGGAGGCTTTCCGCTCTGTCTAATTGATTGTCGACATATCTTTCGGTCTGCAAATTGAGTTCAGCATGAATAAAGTATGCATATAGATAAATGGTTTAAATTGATTATACCTTATCCTTCCAGTTCTTCTCACGACCCAGCGAGGCTTCCACTTTGTCGGCGAGCTTATCCACGCTCTTATCCAACTTAGACCAATTTATTTTTACAAGTCCTTCCTGGTGGGCGATTTCGAGCAAAATTATGCTGCCGCCAACTGCAAAGGCAGCAAATTTGCCAATCTTCATAGTTGTATATCCTGTGACCCTGCAAAATTTTTATATATTTAGTGAGATAAAATACACAAATTCCAGCCAATGCTATAAATGTGCAACTCATCATTTGGCGCATAGACCTGTATACTAAATTGCCGAATTATCTAGCTTATCTTGTGCAAAATATATCAGCTTTATCTGATTAATAACTCATTTCATTACACTATTTAGTTCTTTTCTTTTTTAGGGAGGTCCTTTATTTCTGTATCCCGAAAACAAAAACTAGTACATATTTGCAATAGATGTAGCGGCTAAGCGCATTCAGTTGTATATTTTAATGAAATACCTATTTTGACACTCTACTACTACACTAGATCTATCTACTAGATATTAGCTACAGTATGCAAATAATCAATTCACTTCAAATTCCAAAGAAAATCGGCATTGCTAAAATTTAACTGATTCGCCGCAATGATATAACTACATACCATCCTGATGAGACGCCAATAAGCATCTGCGAATATGCTGAGCGTTGGCCAATATCGCTAAAAACTTTCTTAAAAATTTCCGAATAATTAGTCATTTTTAAAATTAGATGTCGACGTTAAGATGCAAAATTCTGACCGCCCAGTTTACGTCAATTTAACACAATAATATATGCCCGTCAAGATAGCGTCACTTTGGGCAACATTTTTGGGGTGGCTGTATTGGAACTCGGAAACGGAACAACATATGTTAGGGGAATTATGCGAAAAAGAGTAAGCAAAATATGTGGTAGCAATTAGCGTAGAAATGATAATCAGCTGATTTTGTTGACAAAAGATGCTGATTTTCAAATGTTTATAATGCAGCAAATAATTATAAAATCATGGAATATTTATTATTAATCTGCGCCTATATGTAAAAAGATATTTATATATGAAAAACTAATATCTGCAAAGGATTAAGAATGGGTTTGAACAGAAAAATATACCCAACTTTTAGTTAATTTTAGTAAACTTATTCAGGCACAGATTGTAACAAGAAATGCTATTTTGTCTTACCTTTGTCAATCCTAAATCCAAAAATTGGCAAATTTTTAGTTCCTCTTATTATTTATTGATCTTAGCTAGTGCCTTATTTAAAGTTTTTAGTAAAGATCAACTTTTCGAGTCGAAAAATGTTTTTTTCAAAAAGTCAATTTTCTCCCCCTTACTTTAGACAAAAACCCAAAGTTCGAATGAAATCTACAATACAAAATGTACATGAGTTTATTTAAAATAATTGTTAAAACTACTTAAATAAATATCATACAGTATATTTACAAATTCGAATAGATTAGCCAATTACTTAGCAATTTTAATTACTTTGCTAAATCACCAAGAATTATAAGTCCGTAATAAGCATTGATTACAGGTATGTTGATTCACCTGAAAATAAATAAAAATATTCATTTATTGGTTTAGTTTTTGCTCAAACAAGCTTAACGAATTTATTAACTAAAACTCAACGAGAATACGATAAATATCAAAATAGCATGAATGAATTACAAGCAGAAGACTTTTGATGATGATGAAACACACAAAAGACACATTCTGCTTCGGGATCTTGATGAGATATTGTATTGAGTTTTCAACAGCAGCAACAGTGAAATAACTAGACGAATTAGTCGAAGCTCGACAGTTCGATGCTAGTTTTGTTAAATGAATTGAGTAGAAGGACAATGGCAGTGCCCAGAGTCACATACTTATGAAGCGGTGAGAGATGTGTGATGAGAATCGATGCGGATACTGATTAAGGATTGCCGGTTAGTTGACCATTCGAGCCGCATGCAGGGGCTCCCACTCACTCACCTATGTACATTAAATTCTAAACAGATGTGCAGAGCGCAGCTGTAATCGATCGGTTCCCCGTGAAAGGAAGTGGATCTGTGTAAGCCTGTCTCTGCTAGTATACTCGTAAAAGTCTTGGGGACATATAAATCCAGTTCTGGTGGCTTCGTTTTATACATCAAAATTAAGAGATCGTTCAGCCAGAAGTCTTTTAAATCGTCTCGGGTGATTATTCTGGCGAAGTCAACAAGTCAATAAGAATATAAATGTGTGGACGACATATGCTATAAAGGCTATCTCTTTTAACAAATCTAACAAATCTTAATTTCAATACTCATACAGTACAATTAATTACAAAATCAAACCGATAAAGGTCCAGATATCAATTGAATCGAAACTCTTAGTATTAAATAAATGTGAAATTAGAACGAACGTTCATCAGTATTACTCGATTAAAACAGATAGATTTTAGTGAGATCTGGTCATTGAGAGTATAGTGTGTGCAGCAAACTCACCGGATTCCCAATCTTCCTCGCCATCTTCGGTACCACAGTTGAATTTTGGAGAGGATTGTTTACATGTGATGTATGAATTGTAATTGATGTTCTTATTTTCGTTTATACTTCGAGTGTCAGAGGTGATATGAACTTCACTATTCTGCCATTTGATTAAATCAGTTTTCTTAATGGACGGTTGATTAAATATATGATTTCGTTTTATTTCCTCTTTTGTGGAATCATTCAAGCTTGGTAAAAGAGTTTTGCTATTAGGTTGTTTGCGTTTGCACGCAGTCGAAGTATTTTTTGAATTGGTTGATGTGTCGTATTGAATTTTAGTCTACGAATATTAGATTTATAGATTAAGCATATTGGTCTGCGCAAAACGTGTTTTCACTTACAACTATATCCTTATGATCCAACGTTTCTATTGTTTGACTTTTCGCTGTATTATCATTGACGATCGCAGTTAAGACTTTCTTTTCGGTATAGCAGTTTGGACGCAAACTGTCATAGTCTGATCTTTCGAAATTTAAAACATTTTCGTTTCTCTCTTTTTCGGACGCTTCAGCTTGAACATCATTGCTAAAATTTTCTGCCTCAAAAACGATTGAAATCTGAAAAGAAATCAAGCACATTTCGTCGTTAATTTCGCAGCATCTATTAAAATGCTTCGAAATATCCTACCTTGAATTCCTCTGAGAACCTTTTATGTTCGCTGTCTTTATGTACATCATCGATTTCCGATTTGCTTAAAGTGTGTATATATTTGTTAACTGTTCCATTGGACTCGCAAACTAAAGATAATGCTTAATTAAATCGTTTATTTAATGCATGTGCAACATTAAGTATACTTACGTGAATAGTTTCGCACAAAATACGTGTTTAGCCAAAAGTGACCAATGATTTTATCAGGTGATTTTTGTGTTAGTTTGAATTTTACATCGCCGGAAACTGGTAATGATGGTTTAATGGTCAAAACAAATGATTCTTGAAAATCAATCGCAAAGGTTTTCAGTATCTGCAATTTCAAAAAAAATAAGAATATTGCCGCTGGTTAGAAAGATATTCGAAAAGGAATACTTTAGTGCATTGAAGTCATGTGAAATATTATCTTTTTGCAATGCTACGGGCAGAAAATTAATGCTGCGGCTATATATACTTACATCTGGCTTTGAATTTTCTGTGGCTGAGTCGTGTAATACAGATACTGAACATTCTACCGTGCCTAAGTTTTGCACACAACTGGACTCCGAGAAGCGTATTTCACATACCTGAGATATACAAATGGCATATTTAGATATTGTTTGGCGCTGATTGTGTCGCTGCTGCTCGAAATACTCACGTTAAGGCTTACTTTCGAATATGGAACACTTGAACAAACTAGTTTGGAAAAATACTGAACATATCGACGCTGAGATGGGATTGTCACACCTTTTCGGTCCTTTGTACGCTTCTCATCATACCACGCTAATGCCTCGTCGGCGGATTTTTTAAGTCCACTGTACACTAAATATGCACAGATCATGGTACCTGAAATGAAAAAAAAGGGTTAGTTAGTAGCCCTACAAATATGCAACCAAGATCATAAGTGTGTATTGGACACATTTCCTACCGGTTCTGCCTTTTCCAGCCTTACAGTGCACGGCTACGACATTGGACGAATCTTCCTTGAGCCACAAATCAACATCACTGCAAAATCGTTGTATTAACTCAATCGTTGGAGGGTTATGATCATCGAACGGATAAACAGCTACTCTCTGTAATGCGAAATAGCATATTTTACATATTTAACGCCGCCAAAGAGAAAAGGTTCACCAAAATTACCCCGTGAAATTTATCAACGTCGTAACTACGCTCCGAGCACAGGTTATAGACTTTATAATGCTGGGCATGATTCTCTTCCAATAGCTTGAAGACATCTTCCAGACGATTTCTGAATAGGCCCTCTAGTTTATCCGGTGCTGGATAGCCCATGGCAATTATGTTATCATTAATGTCTGTGGGTAAATAAATGATTTAATTTAGTATTCCATAGATTGCGGCTGATTCAGTAACTTACATGTTAAATCCAAATTGTATCCTTTTTCTTTGTATCGTATACGTTTTTTACTCACTACATTGCGTATCACGTTGGACATTAACGAAATAGTGTTGGCCATATTTTTAAGGTTTAAAGACTTGTCTTTTTTTTTAAATTAGATTAGCTGCATCCATTCAAATGTATTTGGGAACATGTGCTTGTCTTCTATTTACTCCATTGCAAAGTGTACGTTCTGAAAGGAATGTAAAGCATATTAATTAATCTAAATGATCTGTATGTTTTCCAAAGCAAGTTAGAAAAGTATTGACTCGTTTCTACTGAGAATTAGATAGGTTTCTAATATGGTCAATAGGAACTGCTTAATTATACTGTGGCAAGGCATTCTAGAGGGATATGTGTAACTAATAATGGGCTTGTTTATTCCCGATCCATTTAGTTTGTTCTATATAAACTATAGTTCTCACTCCGCTAAGATATATTCCTGTTTGCAGTTCTTGCTTGGATACATATTTAAGCACGTACATACACATACAGAGGTGCACTCTCTATAGGAATAGTTCCCTACTTGTTTTCCCAGGAACAGGTAAAGAGTTAACTTCAGTTCGGTTTATATATCCACAAATATCCTTAGCACAAACATGCACACACACGCACACACTCGCACATGCACAAGCACATACATACACAACACACAGGCAGGCATTTGCGGCACACACGTGAAACATACTTACATGTATCGGCATATTATCAAAGATAAACAATATAACAATCTTCCGCTTGGCATAATACATTCAGATTGGTTGTCAAATGGTCCTGGTTGTAATTAAACTGGCCAACAGAACAGAGTTCTCTTATTGAAGCCCAACGCACGGCGATTTCGATACGAATGCGAGCAATTAAATGGGTTCGTTGGCTGAGGGGGCGATTTTCGAGGGGTGAAAATCAAAATCAAAATCCGTTTTAGAAACACCGAGCAGTAATTTCGAATTACTTAACATAGCGACTGATTTGGCAACTGTTTTTTGTTTTATCTCGCCGAGTAGACACACTTTTTTGACAAACTGTTTGCGAATGGTGGTATGTATTGTAGTTAGAGCACATATGCATGTACAGAAATATGCAGATATGGATGATGGGCATGTGCACATATATGCACCGATTTTTGTGCATTTATGTACATATTTGTTTAAACAAAAACATATTTACAATTCCACAGACATTTTACACATTTACACTATCAGCACCACACGAATATATGTGCCCACTGTTTAATACATATGTATGTGCATATGGGTATGTTTAAGTCAATAAGCTAAATGTTCCAACCGAGCAGGTTCTGGCTACTGCATTTCAAAAAGCTATCACATGTTTTGCTCTAAGCCACGAAATTTCAAAAAAAACTTTTCAATTATGTGTAAAACTTAAACAGTAGCGCTCATGCTCTATTAAATGTATTATTAATTTATCAAGCGTGAGAACCACAGGGTGTTTACGGCGAGCGATACCACCACAAGATTTGAGAAAATGTACATCCAGTGCTATCGACGTGCGTGGTGCCCTCTCGATTAAATTGTGTATGCAAAAACTATCGATGGGCCATCGATAGAACTATTTATATTTTAACTGTGCAGCTCTAAAACGTTTTAACTCGCAATGTGCAATTGTCAATCAATTTGTTTTTAATCTCAATAAACACACACATAACTTAATGCTACTATTAACATGACTACTAACAAAATTTTTACTCGAGTTCTACTCACGAAATAAATTTTTCAGCAGCTATTAAAAAGTTAAATTTCTTGTAAAACCCAATTTTTGGTGTGCGATTTTTCAAAATGCAAACATTTTTCAGATTTATTTATTTATTTATTTTTAGTTCGAACCATTAAAATTCTATTAAAAACTATCAGATTGGGTAATACCACTAATGTAATCCTCTCTTTTTTTATTTACAATCGATAAAAGTGCAACAGGTTTTTTATGGGTATTCGATTTTTTTGGACATAAATATGAATTGGAATTTAAGGTTCCTTTCAAAAAGAGTCCTGCTACCTGAATACATTAAAATTTAAAACAATTTTCAACAATTTAAAAATTAAATTTGTATCTTAAGGCTAGTTGGCTTCCACAAAATGAATTCTTAACCACTTAATTCTCAACTGTTCACTTTAATTCGTAACTTGAATAAAACATAAAATAGGCCAATTATCAGTAAATGTTATTGAAGCAAATAGGATTCGAAGACGAAGAAATAAAAACAAGTGTTTTGCCGTGTTAACCAATTTCTCATTTATTTGTCTCGCTTGTGATTTGTTTAAAAAGTTTCTGCAGTCCATCGTTTAAATATTTAATAGCCCCTTGGGCTAGCTAACTAATCGTCGTTATCTCAAGTATTGCTTAGCTATGTTTTGAACTTTAAGCAATCTAATAAATCTGAAAGTGGCGTTAAGAGATACTCCAACAAATGACCTGTTAATTTAGTTAAATGAAATAAAACATAAACATTAAAACCGATGCGCTTAATATAGTTGCTTGCAGCATTGGCTAGATTTTTGCCGTTTCGACCCAACTACAATAAGTTATAGATTTGTATAGTATTTGTCTTAATAGGTAAAAAGTTAGATCGATGGATAGTACACATGCAATATTTCTTACCAAAACGTAAAGTCTGTGATCTGTTTGGCGGTTATTGCTTTTTGTGTTTTCAAGATCCAGAAAACAAAGCAGATTTTCGAAAACGCTTTCTTACCAGTTTCGGACTGCTGACTGCTTCATTTCGTAGGGTTTAATGCGATGGTTATAAAAGGTTCTGTAAAAATGAAGACCTACACAATTCCGAGTTCTCAAAGTTCTTTAATGTTTTAGACCAATTAGTTTGCGAAAGCTTGTATGTATACGAGAAACTGTTCCGCATTTCCTTTATTAAAATTGCGTACTTCTAGATTTTGGTTTGACGTTGTTCGAGTCTTAGCGTATTTTCCTTACTAGTTTTCTACGTTATAACTTAAATTTTACGTGCTTGCAATTGTCATATTAATGGGTATTCGTTAAATAAATAATGAAGAGACGACGACTATCAGTTTTTTGTTTGTTTTTTTATCATTTTTTTTTTTTTGTTGTTGATGTGGGGGGATGAGGGAATCTGTTGGACGATCGAAAACGATCGAATGCTACGATTTTAAATGTTTGAGTCTGCGTTTTACGGTCGCGCTTAAGTTATTATTTATTAATCTTTACTCATAGGCAATCCTTAAGCAACTATGAGTGGTGTTGTCATTAGAATCGATGGTTTCCCACCGGCGAGCGGGACCTGAAGCGTCCGGCCGACTGACCACCAGTGCGTCCGTAGCTGGCGCTACTTCCGCTGCTGTAGCGGCTGCTGTCGCGTCCACCGCCGTAAACCTCGCGGCGATTGAAGCCGCTGCCGCCGCCCTCTCTGCCATTATAGCTGCTCGCACCTGATCGGCCGGAGCTATAGCCCCGCTCCGTGTGCCGGCTTGAGGATCCGCTGGATCCGCGTTGCCGGAAACCGCCTCCGCCGCTACCACCGCTTGTGATGCTGTGCCGGCCAAAGTCGCCGCGTCGTCCGCCCCTGTCCATGGGTCCGCCACGCCTACCCTGGCGTGGCCGCCCCTTTGAGATCTCCACGCGCAGCTGGGAGCCGAGCAGCTCGGATCCGTTCAGTATGTCGCACGCCTTTTCGGCGTCGTCGCGGTGCTCGAACTCGACGAACGCAAAGCCCGGCGGATTGAAGGCTATCCACACCGAATTCAGCTTGCCATACTTTGTGAACTCCCCCTCCAGATCGTCCTTTTTCACTTTGTCGGTAAGATTGCCGACATACACCCGTGTCCCGCGCTGATCACCCATGCTGGACATCTGGATTCACTGTTTCTGATTCGTTTTCGGAGTTATCCTGCAAATCGGATAGCTGCCTTGAAAAATAAATAATCAATAAGTTATCACCACCGGACAATTTAGCGTTTGTATCTATATCAAGTTTTCGGCCAGGGTGGTTAAACTCGTTGCAAAAATGCTAATTTTCAAAAATAGCCTCGCATTTGGAACGCTGAGAATGGACGTGTGTCGGGATGTATTTATAGTTTAACAGCCCCTTAAAAAAGGGACTTCCCACTGCTCCAATGACTTGCACTTTAAATTATTAGTATACTTTGTACTTCGATATATAACACGGTAATCTGAAGAATTGTAGAAATACGTCGATTTAATTTATATAATTTTAAAAATAATTGTATGATTTTTAGTGAAATAAATAAATAATGTGATGTATAATATAAAATGTTTGTAAGAATATATAGCCATCTAGATTTTTATCCTCTGCAAAGCCAAAATAATGAATAATTTAATTTAGCATTTATTAATTATTATTTTATTAATTAATAATTTAACATTTGTGACTATTATCATATAAAGACAAGTGATTATAAGGAAGTGTATTACGATTTAATCTTTATTTAGTTTTTATCCTGATATATACAATTCTAATAGTTCCCTTAATGTGTTCCATTCCATCGTTTCATTTAAGACATATTACGATAGGCATCTTTGTGTGTGTGGATTTGTTTATTGTTACCTTGAGTATTTACGAAAGACGCATAATAACAAAGAGTTGCAAAGTTGTTGAGTTATTTGAAAGTTATAATGGCTGATATGGAGATGCAGAGCAACAAAATGTCAATAACGGAGGAGACACAAGCGGTAATTTATTATAAAATATAAAAGATGTACTCTTTATGCTTTAAACATGAAGTGAATTGTTCTAATGCGCAGTAAGGCTTTGCTTGTATATATGTACACGTATATATGCTATTCTCTGTATGCGTGTATATAATACATCTGTGATATTTATCATGCAAAAGCGCCAATTTTCAAACAAGATTTTAAGTTTGACTTATCGGAACTGCATTTTTCCGAATAAGAATAAGGACAGGAAATTGGTTTGGAATATCGTCAAATATTTATATTTTATATTATATTTATAAGCCGACGCGCAAAGAATGCGGAAAAAGGGGACGAAAACCAGGAAGAAAGACGTCTACTGAAAAATTGGACATCAAAGCCAAACTAGGTAAGACCAATATTTGCACTTATAACACTTAAACAACGGTATTACTTTTAATAGTACCAACATTCCCAAACACTAATACATATTTACTATGGCATTTTATATTACACGTATTTTCCCTTGCAGAACGCAGCAGACAAAGTGCCAGGGAATGCCGGGCGCGCAAGAAGCTGCGTTATCAGTACCTGGAGGAACTGGTGGCAGATCGGGAGAAGGCTGTAGTGGCTCTGCGTACGGAACTGGAGCGCGTCGGTATATAACTTATCAAGCCACGTCCAGCCAATTTATTTATTCTCATCTTTATTGCAGTTAATTCAATGGAATAACCAGTTGAGCGAAAGCAACACTCCAACCAACAATGACCAGTTACTTCAGGAACTCGGAATCCTCAAACAAGAATAACCTACATTTTAATTTTTAGCTTAAGAATATTACTTTTATAATAAATGTACGACGGTTACTATTTATATTATTACGAAAATCCTGCAGAATTTTTTGTTATTTTCAATATTGCATTTTACAGCTATTTATTGTTTAATTTTTATAGTGATTAAAGCCAAATTAAAGTATTTTTATGATAAATAAGAAATAATTAAATATTTGTTATTTAAGGGTGTTTTCCAATCGGTACACTGGAACAGTGATAAGTGGAACGATTAATCTAAGGGTTCGATAACTTAGTCGTGAAAAAGCTATCAATGGTTTCTCCCATCTCTCCATCGGCATAAAAATACAGAATAATCTAAAGAACTGAATAGATGTAAACATTATTTATAAACAGCATTAATAGTTATTCAATTGACAAACGTTTGTGCTGTAAGCAGCGCCTACATATGTGCCAAAATATTCTCACTACCAACAGAATCTCCAACAAGATATTATGGCTTTAAATGGATTTTTAGAATTCTTCCAAAAGGGCAAGGTATGTTTGGTCAATAACAAAACCATATGCAGTTGATATAGTTTCAAACTAATTTTCAGACCTTTAGGCCAAAGAAGCCCTTTGCATCCGGAACCATTAGGTATTCCTTACATAAGCAAGCCCAGGCCAGTTTGCAATCCGGGATTAATCTGCGGCAAGTGGTGCGTTTGCCGCAAGGGGAGAATCTCAACGACTGGCTAGCTGTGCACGGTGAGAATAATGAATTATACTATATATATAGTATACCTAACGTTGTATATTTCAGTTGTGGACTTCTTCAATCGCATAAACTTGATCTACGGAACCGTTTCTGAGTTTTGCAACGAAACTACATGTCCCACGATGTCTGGCGGCTCCAGATATGAGTACTTATGGGCCGATGGAGATCTGTAAGTCCAGGAAATGATATTCCGTAGAGCATAAACTAATGTGGCTACGATTTCAGATACAAAAAGCCAACCGCCCTCTCAGCCCAAAAGTACATTGAGCATTTAATGGACTGGATTGAGTCACAAATTAACAACGAAGCTGTTTTTCCAGTGTCCACGGGTAGGAAATAATATATTTTCCTTTATACATATTGTTTCGCCCTTTCCTAAATGTGTACCATTATTGCTTTCAGATGTTCCTTTTCCCAAAAACTTTTTAGCAATAAGTCGTAAAATTTTAACCCGTCTTTTTCGTGTTTTCGTCCACGTCTATATTCACCACTTCGATCGGATTGTGAGCATTGGAGCGGTGCGTACTAAATAGTTACTTTAATTAATTCAATAAACTGTGAAATGTTTTCCCCGTTTTCAGGAAGCTCACGTGAATGCCTGCTACAAGCATTTTTACTACTTTGTGCAAGAATTTGACATGATTTCGGCCAAGGAATTGGAACCCTTACAAGAAATGACATCTAGAATTTGCAAGGATAAGGATTGAAAGTAATTTGTACTGGATTGTATTGTAAATATGTATTGTTTATTACAGAATAAATAAGCGAACACAAAGATTGGTGTCCTTTTCCTAAAACGTAAAATTATAATTTTAGTTTTTCAAAATTTTTGTTTGTTGGTATTATTTTCTCATCAAAATGGTATATTAGGGGTACTCCTCTGTTAAAAATTGGTATAATAAAGTTTAATAGATTTGGTCGCACCGATGTAAACAGAGTTTTTCGCACTGAGTAAATTAAATTGCAGATTTATTTTGTTAAAGTAAGCACTTATTAGAGTATTGTACAAAATGGAGATGGTTGAACCCGATTCGCACTTGGTGGCCCTGAAAGGTAAATGTCGGATGCAGTGCAAATTACGGCCAAAGTATTGATGATTTCCTGTTTTCTTAGTTATGCGCTTGATGCGGCCCACTTTGGTGGGCCTTGGACCTGTGGTAACCTGCGAGCCCACGGATTTGGTGCAGAGATTTAGCAACTCCCAGGAGAGCGACGGAATGTCCGGTGCCTGTGCAGAGACCTTGGCGGCCGGCCAAGTGCTACTGCTGCCACAGTCCTTCGGCAGCATTTACCTGGGCGAAACATTCGCGAGCTACATCTGCGTCCACAACACCACCCCGAATCCGGTGGAGTGCGTCACCGTCAAGGCGGATCTCCAGTCGAACACGTCACGCATCAACCTATCCATGCACGAGAACTCCAAGTCGCCAGTGGTATTGCCGCCGGGTGGAACCATTGACGATGTGATACGATACGAGGTAAAGGAAATCGGAACACACATGTAAGTAGCACAGGAAAGTTGGCAAAACAAGCTCGTTCGTCCATATAATCTAAGAATATCATTAGATGTACTGAATTCCTTTCAGTCTCGTCTGCGAAGTGAACTACTCGACTCCTGCGGGCTATGCTCAATCGTTGAGAAAGTTTTTCAAGTTCCAAGTGCTGAAGCCACTCGATGTGAAAACCAAGTTCTACAATGCGGAAATCGACGAAATCTACTTGGAGGCACAGATCCAAAACGTGACCACCAGTCCCTTCTGCCTGGAAAAGGTGGAGCTAGATGGCTCCGAGGACTACTCCGTCACACCACTGAACACGCTGCCAAATGGGGAATCCGTATTCACGGTGAAGCACATGCTGCAACCCAACAATAGTTGTCAGTTCCTCTATTGCATCAAGGTAAAATGCACTGAACTCTAATATCTATAACAAATTCATACAATTTCGTATCTTGCGTGCAGCCCAAAGGAGATATTGCGAAGAACGTGGATACCCTGCGGCAATTTAATAATGTGGGAAAACTGGACATCGTCTGGAGGTCGAATCTGGGCGAGAAGGGCAGATTGCAAACTAGTCAGCTACAGCGATTGGTAGTTAAAACAATTGTAAATAAAATATATCCCATATAATATTCTAATTTTTTAGCCATTCGAATGCAAAACGCTCCGCTTGGAAGTACTGGATGCGAAGAACACCATTAAAATCGGCACGATATTCACGTTCAATTGTCGCTTGACGAATACATCCGAGCATCCAATGAAACTGAATGTGCGACTGGCTGCAAAGTTTTCGCCCGATAGTCAATACACGGGCTGTGCTGATTTTATGCTGAATCTTCTGCAAAGTGGCGAATCTGCCGAGTTTCCATTGTCCGTCTGTCCATCTAAATTGGGCCTCGTAAAAATAACACCCTTGGTATTGACCAACACGCTCCAAAATGAGCAGTTCACCATTGAAAACGTCGTCGATGTTTTTGTTGTTAATTCGGATTACGATAATGATACCACAACTCATCAGAATAAGTTAATTCGTTACGAAAGTGCTGCAAGCTGTTTGACCCAAAAGCAAGTTCAACTACAAGTTGTTTAGAATTGAATAGATGCAAAAATGTATACTTTAACTTTATGTTAATGTGGAATAGATTTTATAATTTATGTTGTTATTCTGTGTAAAACGCTATACCTTAATAAAAAAAGTCGGCGGGATAATTTTTTTAATGAAAATTTCCTGAAATGTCCTTAAAGAAATGTCCATTGAGTGCATTATGGAATCCTGAATTATTAATTCAGTTTATTAATTCCATATTTTATATACTTTCTTGTACATAGATAGTTCGATCTCTCTTTTCTTAGCAAATAACAAAATTAAATAAATAAATAAAAAACATACCCATGTTCCCACAATAGATTCAAAAAATACCACATTTAATTTAAATCAAATATAATTGAAAATTTAGACCAAATTTCTTATAGCAACACGGATTTTTTCGAACTTCTGCGCCGGTAACACTAGTCCACTTTTTAGATCATAACACTAGATCTTAAAATGTTACGAAATGTGTGCACATTTTCCACGCATTTTGGAAAATGCATATTCCAAGCCCAACAACCGATTCGCGGAATGGCGGGCCATTCCAAATGGGCCAATATCAAGCACACCAAAGCACTGAAGGATGGGGCACGAGCGGCGCTATTTGCAAAAATTTCGAGGCAAATTCGAATGGCCATTCAGGAGGGAAACTCCGCGGATCCGGCAATTAACTCCCTTTTGCGGACGGAAATCGAAAGAGCCCTCAAGCAAAACATGCCCAGTGGCACCATACAAAATACCTTAAACAAATTCAAAGCCAGCAAAGTGCAACTTAAGAAGTACAGGATCGATATCAAGTACAAAAGAAACGTGTACCTCATATGCATTTTCTATACCGACAACTTTTCTGGCGTTAAAATGGATGCGACACCGATGATCAAAAAAGCCGGGTAATATCTCAATTTGCATCATTTTGTTGGTTATAATTTACTTATGAGGTTTTTAGAGGTGAGTTCATGGATGTTGGAAACCTGTTTGAGGACTTTGGATTGATTGAAACGCGCTATGATACTGCAAAACTTCTAAATGAATCCAGTTTGGAGGATAAAGCCACCAATGATGCTATAGAGTTGGGCGCCGAAGAGATCGAAGTCGTTGACAATGCCGATGGCTCCGTCAATGTATGTGATTGTTTTCATGTATATTATATAAATATTAATTTTCCTACATTTATTCAGTTCCTATGCAGTCCATTGGTTTTAACTAGCTTAAGCAGGAAACTGGAAAAGGCTGGATACACCGTGGAAAACAGTGAACACATATTTTCGCCAATGGTAAATCATTCGTTAATTTAATTTTCCTATATTTAAATCGTATTATCTTTCAGAATGTAGTCCAATTATCACCCGAAGAGCAAAAGGCATATGATGTGTTTGTAGAAAAACTGAGAAACCTCCCAGGCTTAGAGGATATTTATGACAATGTGGAACAAACATGACTTGTTAAATAAAACGTTGAATATATTAATTACTGAGTTTAAATTTGAACTGTTAAGTAACAGAGTGTTCAATTTTCAGTGTTCCTGTTTCAGCGCCAAACGTTTCTGTTATTTTAAAGCTTATGTAAACTTGCTGGAATACCGTTGACGAACTAAAATCCAGCTGTTTGTATGAAACCAATGTGGAATCAAAATCATCGGTCGAAATTGAAAATATGAATTATTTAAGAGTTATTCGGAATAATTGGAAGAAATGCACGTTCGGAGCTGCAGTGTCTGTGTACGCGCTGCAAGCGCTGAAAACTCACATCGAGTATGCATTCAGAAAACAGTGGAAATTCGACGAAACTTTAACCTCCTCATTTGCTTTCCAGGATTGAACAACATATGCGGGAATTCGCCTCCAACATTCAGACCAATTGGGTATCGGATCGACCCAGAAAGGTACTGGTGGTCATGAATCCGGTGGCCAACAAGAAGAGATCGGAGAAGTTCGTAAGTAGCTGGCACACAGTTGACTAAGATGATAACCCAGCCATAGATTTTCAGTTTAAGAACTACTGCGAGCCGGTTTTGCATTTAGCTGGATATTCGGTGGAGATCCTTCGAACGAATCACATTGGTCATGCCAAAACCTACGTGGAAGAGCTGGCAACGCTACCCGATGCCATTGTGGTTGCCGGCGGCGACGGCACCTCATCGGAGGTGGTCACTGGGCTGATGCGTAGACGCGGCAATCTCTGCCCGATCACCATCCTTCCGCTGGGACGTTCGGTGCAGTCCGCATCCAAGCGCATCAACATCTTTGGCGTCAAGGACGTCAACTATGTGAAAAGCCTTTCCAAAGCCCTGGAACCTATGCTCAAGGATGAGAGTCAGTACCAGAGCGTGATTCGCTTCGATGTGATCAACGAAGAAGATGGCAGCGACAGCCAATTGAAGCCCATATTCGGTCTTAATGGTCTGTCCTGGGGTCTGCTGGAGGACATCGATGCGGCAAAGGATAAGTACTGGTACTTTGGACCACTGCGTCACTACGCTTCCGCTGCCTCCAAGTCCTTTGCCGATAACTGGAGCCTTAAGACCGACTATGTGTATACACCGCCGTGTCCTGGCTGCGTTGACTGTGCTGCTACTGCCCAGCGTCAGGAGACCGTCCAGCCCTCTGGCCTCTTCACCAGAGGCCTCATTAAGTACAAGAATAATGCGGGTGAAACCAAGAGGCCGCTCGTCAAGAACGACAATTGCAGCAAGAAGTTCGAGGGAAGCGCTGAAGCCAGCCAGATAAACATCAATTGTGTTCAGAACAAGGATAACTTTGCGGAGCTGGAGAGCCAGTTTATAAGCTCCCTGCAGCCGGGCTGGGAGTTCATCAAGCAAATTCCCGAAGTCACGTGCAGCAAAATTTTGCCCAGCTTGGTGGTTAAGAGCAGGACTATTCAACTGCATCCGGATGGTGAAATGGGCGAGAAGTTTTACTCCATCGACGGCGAGGAGTACGATGCAAGACCCATTAAGGTATCTGTTGTTCCCAATGCTATTAAAGTTTTTTGTTGACATTTTAAACGTGTATATTAATTAAATCTTGATTAAATGGCGCTACTAGTATAGCATAACACATTCACAGCAAAAGTTAACCGCTATTTCTTCCCAAATCCAGAGCTGCGTATAATCATTCTCAAACTTCTCTGCGGTGATCAAAATCAATTTATCGTTTATTCGAATGCATGAGCCAGTTTTACGGCGCAGTACTTTTATTGTAAATGATTTTGGCTTGCAATTAAAGTGATCATACCAACATTTTCTGGCAATACACTCGATCGAACGGATATAGCGTGGAAAGTAATTTAAGCCTAAGTCAATCCAGTTGATCTTCGACGAGCACTCCCACGGCCGCTGCTTGAACCCATCGATTCTCGGATGTCCCACACGATCCATGAACGCGCTCCTCGTGCGCAGGCTCTTGCTCCTCGGTGGCTCCTTCTTCTCCACCAGCGCAAAGTGGTTGGTCTCCCAGGCGGGAAAGTGGCTAACTGAAATCGCGTCACTGTCCGCATAGAATGGCAGCTCGTACGACGAACGCTTGTAGCCCAGATGATAGCTCTTCTCCTCGGGCTCGCCCGGCGGATCGATGCTCATATAGCGCGGATTGAATGCCTGTCCCAGAATTTTGGCCAGCGACTGCGTGGATAGCTCGGCGCAGTAATCGACATCATCTTGAGCCGTACCAAGAACTGCCAACCAAGTGAGCACAATGGCCAGTTCACTGTGGGATTTCATATTTGGACACAGTAATCGCAGAAACATGGCTGGCTAAAAACAGGGCTACTACACCAGTAGTAGCAACTGATTTATCGTGATTACAGCAGTTATCGTTGCTCTCTACACTGTAACTTATTTCGGTACTAAAGTAATAACAGCCAATTCAATGAAAAGAATGATTTTAATTTCAGTGTCATTGCGAAAGATTATAAATTAAATTTATTCATATATATAACTAAAACGCATTCTAAACTTTGGATAAATTTAAAGTTTTTTTTTATATTAAACTATAAAAGATGGGTCTAAATATTTGAAGTCATAATAAAATTGTCATCATAAGGTAAGTTTCGCTACTCAAGTGGGCTCCAGTTTCTTCGACTATCAAACAAAATAGCCGAAAAAACAGCTCTGATGGCTTTATTCGAAAAATCCCATCTCTATATATTCGTACCGTAATGTTTTATCAAAACAATAGAGTATATTGTACGTTGTAAAATATACATATATTAAATCTGCATTACTTAAAATGATTCCTCTTATTACAACTACTGAGTGTATGCTAGTCCTTGGGTTCTGTGTAAAGTAAACGAATCGTACACGCGCTGCAGCTCCGACAGACGATACTCCTCCAGGCAAACGATTCCCTGGAGCGACGGAGACAACTTCAGCGCGCACGATAGGCAGTGGACCACGTGTCGTTTCTCCTGCTCCTTGATGAACAGCACATTGAAAACCTCAACCTGCAAAGAGAGCACATATGATTAAGTACACAGGGTTCATAGCACCTATAAAACAATAGAAATACATAAATAATACTACGCTAAATACCTCGCATTGTCCGCAGTAATGGGATGCTTCGTTCTTTCCGCGTCCATTGAAACGTATTTCCACACCTTTCGATTTGACATACTCTTGTATGTGCAAAACGTTTTTCAGCGTTTGCAGCAAACACATTCTGAAATTTGGATACAATATATACCTATACGATCTGCAAAAGGGATCACTTTGATTTTCTAACTCACTTTATCAGCTCGAAAAGTTTGGTATCGGACACTTTGATGTTCCTTGCAAGGTTCCAGCTTAAATGCACCATCGGCACAATGCTTTTGAAGGCCTGCACTTTATTCCACTCATATCGCTCGATGGCAAGAGAATACTGACGGGCAGTCAAGGGTCCAACGTTCCACGCAATGTTGTTGCACCAACCGATCGACTGAACCCAATGGACGCATCTGATAGTAGGTTTGATTGTTAATACATCATCTTTCCTTTTATATTCAGTGCTTACCCGGCATTCACCCAAACCAAGTCACCGGGTTTCTGTATAAATCTATAAACTGGTATATTCTCCTTGTATAAATCCTCCAGGACGGGCCACCACGAGCCGTGCAGATAGCTGATGTTGTTCTTCTCGCACAGATTGTGAACTCCGCCCCAGTAGGCATCGGGTACGGCAAACCATTCACAGTCGCCAGGACCGATGTTGATGTTGATTGAGCAGAAGTTGTTGTTCTCTTGGTGGCCAGGCGTCCTACTTCCGGGCACCTTCATATACAGCTGAACGGTGTTCATGCCCAAAATGACGTGGCCCACGTGTGATAGCATATTGGCAGCGGATATAACTCGCGCAAAAGCTGGCAGTTTTTGTAGCTCTGTTAGTTGTGGTTTCCATTTCTTTTCATCGGAGAGGTCCACGTTGGTTCCGAACCTAAAAAAAAAAGCAAAATAAGCATTTAATTTAAGTTCAACTAGCTCGTTATGCAGACGTAAATGGTTGGAGCTACCATTACCTCAACATTTTGCTGTTTATTTTGTGTTTTTTACGCTTGAGAACAATGTTCGAATTGGATACCGAGTCCTTTGAGTCTGAGTCCGACATTGCTTGCGAGCCGGGGAAACCTTTATCGCTTTCATCCTGCGGTAAAATAAGCTACACGATAAAGTAAACTGTATTCATGTTAAAGAGGAACCAAGCCAACGAACATTACCTTCAAGCTGTCTTGAAAACTGGATGCCTGATATTGGGCATATTTGGCTATGGTTGTGTGAGACCGATGGGAAATGCAGGCCCAGACGCGCTTACCCTGCGAAGTGTCCCAATTTTCATCGGGAGACTGGTGCACTTGGGTCCGAACCTCAACACTATGGTCCGGGTTGGCTTCCACCAACGTTTTGGTCGAAAAGAGACCGAGATCTAGCTTCAGAGCGCCCGCCAAGCCGCGTACAACGGCAATCGGATGTTTCAGGCAAAACTCCTGCAACTGGGGACTGAACGCGTTCTTCTTATTTTCTAAATGAACAGAGGGTGTGGGAGGCAGGAGTTGATCTCGCGTCAGTTTCTGCGGTGGGCAATCGGGCGGAGATGGCGGCGGCGCATTCACTTGCAAAATGGTGCAGTGCACGGGCGGTTCGTCGATCGGCAGCAGCTTCACAGCTGCCATCAACTGCTTTGAGTCCATTTGTATTTTGAACGTGGTTGAGAGGTCGGCGTTGTCACCGCCAATATAATCATGCCTCGAGTCCTCATTGTTACTGAGTGCATCGTGGCTCAAACGTTCGAGCTTGATGCTCTCATTCTGTTTATAAATATCATTCGAGATGTCGTCGAAGGTGTCAAGAACACTTTGCTCCGAACTTTTGTTGCTCTCCGGCATGGCGTTGAAGTTGCGCTGGTTTAAAGATTCCGAAATGTCTGTTTGGAATGTTAGAAAGTAATTTAATACTTTAAGATATATGCTATTTAAATTGGTCACTCACTTATTAGATTTTGCGCAGATGTCTGACTGTTGTTTTGTGTTACTTCTTGTTGGCCTGTGCCATCTTCCTTAATACGTTTCGAAGGTATGGGACTTTGGCTGAGTTGGCTATGCGGATAAGGTGGTGGCGGTCCCTGTTTAAAAACATGGTTTAGTTGATTGCCCACTGATTAGCTTAGGATTTAGGAATTCACCTGTACTGGACTTTGCTTTGTGACCTGTCTTGGTAGCATCTGCGCTGTTTGTTGTTGGCGAGAGTTCATTTCTAATGATATTGGCAGGTTCCAAGCTTCTTCGATTGAACACAGCTGGCGGCGCTTCGATGTAATACTTGGCAATGGTGCTTGACTGAGCTGGCCCTCCAGGAAAGTGATTCTCTGAGATAGGCCTTTCGACAGTCCAATTGTGTCCTTTTTCATACGTATTGCTTGTTTCTTTCGAATTAACGAAGACTTCTTCAAGCAAAACCAGTATGTTAGGTATTTGAACTAGATACATATGCATATTTACATTTACCTGGAATGATATTTGTTTGGTTGCATTTAAGTAGCAAGCATAGGCATCTCGTAATTGACCACAGCTCTCATAAAGTATACCCAGGTTGGTCCACGCGGCTTTATGGTCTTTATCCAATTGCACAGCACATATGTAGGCTTGAAGGGCATCCGTGGGTTGATTTTGTTGCTGATATAAGACGCTATAAGTGCATGTGTAGAATGAAAATAAGATAGGGGACAAGCCAAAGCACATTCATTGTTATTTTACCCGATTGAGCACCAAGTATCAGCATTCCCCTCACTTTTTTCCACCGAATTGCGGTATGCTAGGAAAGCATCATGAACCTTATTGATGCCGGCGTAACACCTTCCTAGTAAATATAATGATTGTCCACTCTTTGGGTCAGCTTCGATTGATTTTTGTAGAAAATTTAATGCGTTCGCTTCACGTTCCTTTTTTTCGCCTAGGCATTCTACGCAATGGTACATCCATCCTTTAAGGATTCAATAAAAAGTTTAGTCTTTAGCAGCTAAAAATATAACTTTCTAGCTCACCTAATTGTCGATAAACATCTGCTTTGAGCTCCAAGGAGATGTTCTTCTCATTTAGAAGAAATTCGTAGCCATCCTTTGCCGCTTTGTGCTTGTTTTGAACTTCGTACAAATGCGCGATTTGAAATTTGACTGTAAAGTATTAATAATGAATTTAGTTGTTTTCGTAAAGTTTAAGGCACGGGGTGAACGTACTGCAAAATATTTAAATTTTGAATGAATCATAGAAGTTTGGGTTCATCGTATTACTTGATGATTCAATGTATAAATATTTTTTGCATATATGTAAGTTGATCAATAACAAGATAACATTTTAAGAAAATATGTGAAGTACGTAAAAATATTTTCACCTAAATGAAACTTATATGCAAAAATGTATAATTATTCGATCGATCTTACCCTGAAGTTCCGAAAAGGTCGAAGGATATGTATAAAGCAGCGCCAATTGTAAATGTTTAAGGGCAATATGGAACTCCCCGCAGTGTTTTAGCATAAGACCTAGACGCAAATGAACTTCATTTGCACATGTAAAATTGGGACTTAGGTATAAAAGCTCCTGAAACGATTTGATGGCCCTAGAAAAAATAGGAAATAAATTAGTACATATATTCGTTTCTGAATTATTTGTTATAACTTGAATGTATTATTTTAATTTATTAAATTTTCTTTTATTTTTAATTTTAAATGAAATCGTTAGTAATTGTTTACAGTGAGCGGTGTTTACATAAGGGCATACATACTTATGTGCATGCAGTCACGTACACATATGCACGTGTATGTACATACATACAAATAACCATTTGAACAAACAAATTCAAGTAACATACTTAATTAAACTAGAACTCCGATGATTAGTGCACAACAGAAAACTTAAATGTTAATCTCCTAAAATGTGCCCGCAAAATGCAGGTTTTGTTTATAAATAACAATAGAACTTGCAGCCGTCGTGTCGACAGACATGTCTGCGTGCACTCAAAAAAACGAGACAGACCGTTTCATGGCTATTTATCAGATAGAAATGCATTGAGAATCATTGATTATTTGCGCCGGACGCGGCCTGCCTAAATGTTAGCTTTCGACATTATTGCAATTAAACAAAGAACACATTTTAACCCCGCAATTCAACTAACGACCTTAAAGGGGGGCACTCATTGCATTTTGTACACAGGCACACGCACACACACACACCGTGTACACACATACATGCATGTAACGAGAATTTATGTATTTTTATAACAGCGAATTGGCAAAAACAAACAAAGGAATACAATGGAAACATCCATTTTTATTTTAAGTTCTGGCAATATTTAATCGGGTTAACTATAATTGTTGTAAGTATTAATGTTTACAGCATCCATTTGTTTTTTTTTTTTAGAATCCAGACAACTGTGAAAAGATCCAAAACTAACCAGTAAACGCACTTTTTTTATTCGAAAAAATCTCGGCAGTCTTAATTTTAATTCGTTGTGAATTGTTTACAAATATATATATACTATTAGTGGCAGTGTTGTTTCGTGTAGAATCTATTTAGTAAACAATTTAATATCAATACAATAGGGATGTGACAGGCGCGATAGCGTGATTAAATGGGAACGATATAATATCGAAACGTATACATCGATAAGAGCTATCGATTATTATAATAAATAAATTTGATTCCACTGGTCATGCATCTACGATTCAACAATTTATATCGAATTCGCATTAAATGGATTTTAATTATTAAATATATCTTAATTGTTTTTAAACGTGATAAAGATATTTCTTAAATACAACACATCTATTTAAGCAGTTAAAATATTAAACTTACCATTTAAAGCACCGAAGTTTAAAATAAGCAACGCCTATTCCATACATAAATGCATGATTTGTCCAGTAATTGTTTTCTCTGAATCGTAAATACTTCTGGTACGCTGATAAAGCTACAAAAAATAATAAGAATTCAGGATCTTTAATAATGGATTGAAGAGATATGTTATTTATGCGTCGTAAAAGCTACGCTGCAGTTTCTCAGATTCTAATGTTAAAGCATGTCAGGCATGCGGCATTTTACAACTATGTTCCTAACTTAAGAAACAATTGTTTCACCTGAAGCATTATGTAAGGTAAAAGAACCAGATATTCACGTCTTCATAAGCACAATTTCGAAATAATTGAAGTACATTAAAATAAAGGAATGTGCCATGTTCATATTCATATATATGAATTTGTGAGGACTACAAGCATCCTATAGATGTTACTGGCACAATCTACAGATTGTATCTGGACAAGTGCATCTTGATGTTTATTTACCTTCAGAGTATTCGCCAAGAAGAAGATGCAGGTGGCCAAGTTTGCAAAGAGCATTAACGTAGTGTTCATCCTGGGGTTTTTCTTCAATGATGGGCACCTTTTCCTTGGTATCTTGCTCGAAAGGTTTGGTGTCGTCATTGTTTTGAGACGATGTGTTTTCCATATGTTCACCTGCTTGAGTTGATGGCTCTAACTTTTGTATAGCATTTTTATTATCACTGCTGTTCTTCGATTCGTGCGCCTGGCCATTTGCAATGTAGTTTTGCAAGTTTGTGATGGTCTGCTGAACGAGATTCCTTAATTCCGCATTTTTCGAATTGGACAAATCCAAAAAGCCGTAGTATCGACTGAAACGTAAATATTATTAAACAAGACTCGAGCGATTGGCATTAATCGTACCTATCCAGCTCGCGGATCAGGCAATCATCCTCGAAAGTTAGTTGCCCCATTCTTAAACCAACTGTTTTCAAAACTACTGGACTTCAGAAGCGTGGGCAATAATACAGCGTAGTTTTTAAAATCTTTTTTTATTTATATTTTTAGTTTAGAGGTGACACTAAAATATTCTTAGAGATGAGACAGGTTTCTATGGTCGACGTGTCACGCCTTTCTTGAAGTTCGTTTCTCACTATCGATTTGTGAGGAACGATTGGGAAATGTGGTGAACTGTGACCAAATAATTTTTTATTTTGCGTTAACTGATAACACTTTATTATACAACAAATCAATACAGATGCTATTTACAATTTATGTTTTAAAAATTTTAATTTTATTGCAGCACATTTGTTTCTTTGCAGATTAAATATACATTTAGGTTATTGAAACTGATCTAATTACAGATCACAAAATAAATGGAAAAATTAGTTAAAAAAAATGGAAATTTATTGTGCGAGTTTTTGCTAGTAGTAAATTAAATATGCATATCCATGCACAAACTCCTTTGGCCTTAGAAATGCTTTCTCCGTTTTTTAGGAATTCTTTCTCACTTTCGATGTTTTCATTAACTGCAATATAAGCAAAATTTTAGGTCATTTTGAATTAAAAGTATTTTAGCTAAACAATTAATGTAATATTTGAATATCATTAATAATGAATAAACTTACAAGGGTCCTCTGTGTTTAAAAAGTCTTCTGAGACGCTTTCAACGTTTACAGCATCTGAAAAGAATTACTCGGTGAATAAGTATAGCAAAAGGAAAATAAGTAGATTTTAGAACCATTTAAAAAGCAATTTGAAAGTATGAACAGTGGCTTTCATTTTCTTACCAGTTTCTGAATCCGTCAAATCTTCTACATCAGTTTCAATGTCATCTTTAACTGAAATTAAATATTCAAATTTAAGTTATTTTAGATAATAAAACTAAGTAAATTTGACTTACTGGGGTTTGCTGGGTCTGGAAAATACACCGCATCAGGCTCAACGAATTCCTCAACTGAAAAAATATTTTAAAATGTACTAATTAATATGTAATTGATATGTAAACAACGAAAAATCAAATTCCTAAGGGATTTCTAAAAAGGCTAGTAAGGACCTTTCATATTTATTTGATTTTTGATAAATGTGTTAAGATAACCCTTCTTCCCAAAAGAAAAGCGTTATAAATTTAAGACCTTAAAATTCTGGCTATAAGTAGTTCTTTTTAGCTTTATCAGAAAAATATTCTTATCAAAATGCAGTTAATCTTTCTCGGGAAAGCAGAGGAAAGATTCTACGAAACTATTTGTTTCTCTTAATCCGCAAACGATAAACTACTTTTGACAGCAAAATAAATATAGTAAATAAATTTCTGTTTACACTACCTATTTCTGCGATTTTTCTTTGACGATAAGGTAGAGATGCACTGTAGTTGTTGTTTTGAATGTCCGCAATCTCTGCATTCTGTATTATTGTATATATCCAACTTAAATATGGATTTAATTGCGTAAACCTATTTGGGCGCTGAACTTCAAGATTAGATTCCCGTTTATTTTTCGATGGCAAGCCATAGGAAATGATTCCAACTAAATTGCTTTCATGAATAACACCATAGCCGGGATATATGTTTTCTCCATTCGAATTCTTCCAAACCTATTGTATGAATTATATGTATTATTAAAATTGATTTTTGAAGTAAATATGTAAGTACTTACGTAAGATTCCACGCCCTCCTCCAATGGAGAATCGGTAAAATCATAGTCAGCGACTAAAACCCATTCAATATCGCTTCGCTCGGCAAGAGGAAGTTGCGTACTGAGACTTAGGATCGCTATATCATTGTCCAACGATGAGAAATTAAACTGCGGATAGATGTCTATGCCACCAACGAGGTATATCAACTCGATCAAATCTTCGCCCTTAAAGGATACCGCCAACTCATCAGCTTTTAACAATTCTCTTCCATTTACGAAATCGTTATCACTCAATAAACACGACGCTGAAGTCAAAACCAGGCGACTCTGAATGACATTTCCATAGCAGTGACCGTCGATCAAATCTCCTAGAGAATTCCTTTTGCGCACAAGGACTTGGTACGAAGGACGAAAGTACTCATTTTGCACGAACGGAAAAAAGCACAAGATAATCAGAGCTAACGAAATCATAGTATCTTTGGCTACGCAGGCGGGAGAACCTTGACTGTCTTCACGGTTTCCTTACACGTTTAAGATAGTAAGCAACCTCGGATGCACAGATGCCGAGATATAGCTTATCTTTTTATATAATTTGCTTAAGTACAGCGGAACCCGCATTCTTGGGTCTCAATTCGGCTGCGATAATTCAGCATAAACAGGTGTGCGAAATAACACTTATTTTTATATTAAGTGTAACTGAGGAAGTAGTCAAAACATTACGCTCATTATGTGATAACAATTAGCACTAAGATTCCCAAATTTTTGGTATCTTATATCGCATGTTTTTACAGTTTCACTGTTGTTTGTCTGGCTTCATAAAATTAATGAAAAATAAAAGAGGGCAGCTCACTAAGCACGGAAAATCGTTAACAGGGTGATCCGATTTGTAAGCAAAATATTTTAAATAATTAAAAAACGGTAATAATAAATATTGTATGTGCCTTGGTAAACGTTTTAAAACGACTCTTCTAACTCGTTTACTTAGCTTTAGATTATTTTTGTTAATTGTTTTAATGGAGGATTTAAGAACAATTAATATAAGCAGTAATATTTATTTTCTTGTTTACGCAAGCTTAGACTGCAATTTGTTTGCATGCAAACGCAGGCGACAGTGCAGAAAGCCCATTATTTATGTTTTCAAATGAACTGCAGCAGAAATGTATAAATAAGAGTCAAATTTTATTTTTTTAACAAATAAGTGAAAAGAGCTGTCTGTTCCGACTGGGATGTACCCAGCGATTCATGAGTTCAAGGTAGTTCTAGATCAGCTCAATTTGGCTAATCTTTATGAAGAAACAGCAAGTAAACAATTGCAGTAATCTGGTTTACTAAAGAACCTTTCGAAAACTGTTTTGAAAGACAATAAAACGTTTTTCTCCTTCGATATTACAATACCTCAACAATCGAATTAAATAAAAAGTAATTAATGCTCAATAGGTTGGCTAGTGCCGCAGTTAACAAATATAAATCTGCAATATTTTATGACACTTGTATATAAAAGACTTATCTACTCCTCAAATTACAACTGTGTCGACATTTCTCGTAAAACTTATATAAATAAACAGGGGAATATTTACACGATCGCTTCTAATGGTTTGCAACAGTGCTCTTTAAATAACAAAAGGTTCAAATTTTATTAACTTGAATATCGAGTACAATAAATCGTTTAATTTAAATGAAACCCCTTTTCCTTGGTTGCTGTTAACAAGCGCTCCTTCATGATCTCTTCGGTTGGGTAGTCGGGAAGCTTTAAGTAGTGAACGCACGTGTTCACGGATGGATAGCTTCCAACGCCAGCATCTACCTTTCGGACAACTGTCAGTCGGGGATGAAGATTGGCCAGTCCGCCTGGTGGCAGGCTGCTGCAACCGGTTGTGAACTGGAGGAACGCCTTCCTCTCGTCTCCCGACATGCTCAACAAAACGTTAACAAAGCGTTGGAATCCGGGACTGGAATTAAGATCAATTAATTAATTGTAATAATTTGAAACATCTGTATTATTGTAAGCTTACCTGTCTTTGTTGTAACCAAGTTTTGGTTCAGTGTATGAAATAATGTCTTCTCGGCTCCAATGGGGGAACTGCTCGCCACAAATCATCATTCGTGCCTCTGAGGGAGTAAAAGCGGCCAACTTTTTCAAAGGGAACACTTCGTTGAACCCATCACTGAAGGCCTTCATTTGCTGAGCGATTCCGTCCTGCAGGATGAAGTTCATCAGCAGTTCGCAGTACGCTTCCAGGTTGTCGATGGTGACGTTCACTGACGATCCATTGGGCAGCAGTTCGGCCTGGGTGTAACCATAGATCGAGGAACTCGGCAGATACGTGAACGTAAGAGCCAGGTCTTCCAAAGATACCTCCAAGCCATTTTGGGTTTGCAGCTTAAGCTCGTTGATAAGCTCATGTTTCTTCTCCGCGCTTATAGTATCGTCAAACTCGATTGATTGCTTTCGCAACAATAGGTTTTGCATTTCCTGTAGGAATTGATAACGAGTGGGATCGATTTCTTTCAAGTTCTCCAATGACAAAATACCCCCGAATGCATTCGACTTGTTGGAATCAGTTCGCAGCAGTTTGGTGCAGGTTTCTACTATATCAGATTCTTCTGATACGACTGAAAGGTCGCCATTTCGTCTATCCGAAATGACTTTCTGGAGATTGCGTGATAAAACTTTGTTGTGACAAAGCAGCTGTAGAAATGATGTCGATAAGGGTATGTCCACCAGGCGCATATCCTGCAAAACCTTTGCCACAAAAACGCCAAAGAACCAGAAATATTTGAGCACATTCTCACATATCTCCGAATTCTGCGGTAATGGGGCTGGGAATATGCCGTGCTCCCTGCGATTTACGTAATACCCAACTGGTTTTGAGTTTCCTTCCGCACTCTGCGGCGAGTTTTCCATGTCCTCGCCCAAGTCATCATCACACAGCCACATACAAAGGTCGGAACGCTGGATTTCAGCGGCCACCAAGGCGTAGAACTCCAAAGTTGGTCCCAAACCAGTTCCTTCCTCATCCAAAAACTCCACCTCCAGCACGGACTTTCGATTGCAGTGAGTCTTCATCACCTGCATGGCCCACATGAGCAGGTCCTCGTTTCGCGGCACTTTTACGCGTTCGTGCTTTAGACGCCCGATGCGGAATTCGTGATCATCCCGCCGCGGACTCATGATGGGTATCCTCTGCCGTTCCACGGTGACATCTCGCTGCGACTGCAGGCATACTATGCTGCGCGATGCTCCGAACGATGTGCAGTTGAAGTACAACTGCCTGGTCTCAAACGGAAACAGAAAGGGGCAGGATTGGTTTAGGTTCTCGCACCAATTAGGCAGCGCGTTGCTTGCTAGCACCAATGGATCCTGAATTTGCTGCTGCAGTTTGTTGGTTATTTTCTTGCTGATGAAGAGATCTTCGGACAACACCGATACACCGTGCTCCTTGACATCCGAATCGATTTCGGACTGATTGAGACCATTGATTTGAGTGAGCAGCTCGAGTACATCGTCTACGGAGCACAGGTTATTATCGGCCACGTTGAAACCGATGTGCATGGGCGAGTTGGGGGACAAAGTGGATGCACCACTCTTGGAGGACACATCGGGCGTTTGCGGGAACTCCTCCGACTCCAAGCAGGTGCTCTCCTGGGCCTCGGGTGATACCTCCCGGTACACGATGGTGTATGTGGGCTCCCATATCTTTCGGAACTTGTCCAGCTTGTTCAACTGACTGCACTGAAGTAATTCCTGTACCGCTCTGAATATGGTCCAGTCGGTGTTGCTCAGGTCGATTTCCACTTCGGGTATACCACCGATTCCGGGACCACGCAATTTAAGGCCCAGCAAGGGCTGTTCGATAGTCTCAGGTCCACTCTGCTGGGGTTTCGGTAGCTCGGCGCCAAGAGGGGATATTTCCAAATCAGAAGTTTGATTGACGTTGGTGCGACCCGGGCGTGGATCGAATGCCGGTATCAACGCGGAGAACTGCCTCTTTAGTACAAACTCATCGTCCCAGGACTTGCGCTTGGTCACGCCCACCAATCGGTTCTCCATCGCCTCATCATCCATAAAGGTAAGCAAGTTGCGTGAGACCATCACCTGCAGCAGTGTGTTTCCAACCTCTTCGTACTCGTCCTCATTCTCCTCTTCATCGTTGTCCTCATCCATGTCGTCCTCATCGTCCAAGTCACCCAACAACGCCGGAGCTCTGCAGCTCTCCAAAAAGTCTTCCAGGGACACTTGCTCACTGTCACTCGATGTGGATGTTAGACTCATGGTTAGGGTATGATTAATCGTGGATGCCGATTGCTGTCCCGCAGAGTTATTTGAAGGGTTCGACGGAGCTATGTTTTCGCTATTATTCGACGACAGACTTGGGTAACTTTGGGCGGTGCTAAGCAGTCCGGAGTGGAAATTGCTTGACAATGCCAACTTAACTAAACTGGTTACCGAGTGGCCAAGGAATGAGCCTGAAGCGTTCTGATCGCCGTGCTCGTTCACATTGGCTTCCGCATTCATGATCTGATTATCCTGTATATTGGTACCTTGGGAGGTACGGCGACGTGCAATCGCGGCAAATGTCTCCAGCAAACCGGTGTGAGTTGCCACTTCGGAAGTCGAGGGAACTTCCGAAGCCGACGTTGTTGTCAGATTAGGAACACTGATGCTCATCTGGCTGGGAACTGAAACGTTTTCGTTTGAAATCGGCTGTTCCTTGATGTCCACAATGGATAACACAGCATTTGGTTGCTGAGCTGGTTTCAATGTTACACTGGGCTTCTTTGAACTCTTAGTGGGGAACTCTTCGGATGTAACTATAATTTGCTTTTGATTGGCATTATCTGGATTTATAAGAGCCTGGGCCTTCGGCGTCTTCTTACCGCCAACTGGCACATTTGTGCAGGGCACTGGGAAAGTGTCCGTGGAAAGAATGTTATTGGACATGTTCCGAATCATGTCGACGCCATCACGCATTTTGTCGATCATTTCGAGGGCTTCGGTTGAAAGTTGTGTTACCGGTGGGCAGCCAGCAATGTTCGAGGTTCGGAGATTCGCGAGCAGGTCCTTGGATATCTTATTCACCGAGTTGTTGGCGTTCATCTTGTTGTTTTCCTCAATGTTGGATATGTTTTTGATATCATTCTCTCGCGGCGACGAACTCTGCACATCCGGATGGCTAGAGCTTTGACTCTCAGTAACGCTCTCAGCGGGTTTGTAGGTTGGCGTTAGGACGCTGCATATATTCTCTTTCGACAACTCAGTTAGTGATAGGTTCTCCGAAATGGTGGCTAGGTCGGAAACAATGCTCGAGTTAATTGCCGGCATCGAGTTGTTGATGGCAGACAAGTCCGATATGTGCTCCAACTCTCGGCTCAATGGCGAGGGTCCGCTTATGTTATCCTTATGCATTTGGTTGGTGCCAGACTCCTTGTGCTTGGCCCGTGCTTCCCTGGAGGAAGATGTGTTCATGGCAAGTTGGTTTGATATAATCTGTGTCTTGGCCGAAGCAAATACGTTCTCTGCAATCGTCTCCACAGCCTGCTTCCAGGCCAAGTTGTCAGCCGAAACAGTTTGATTGGACGCACCCTCGGAGTTTTGATTCTTCTCAGTGGCTTCGGGCAGGGATGGAGTGGAGCTCGATTTGCGTGAGGTGAGCGTGTTTCCCTTCTCATTTGATTTAGCAGCTGTGCTCGCACTGCTCATCGACTGATTCCCGTCGAAGGCGGATAGGTATTCCCCATCAGCCAACTTCAAATCGTATTTTCCTTCGGCTCCCATGCGATAGGAGTTACGTACGCCATGGTCCCACTTCACATCGATCCAGCCGTTGTGTATTTCGCCGGTTATTGTGCCCTCGGCACATCCGTCCTGTTCCTCCCAGCGCCAATCGACGCCACGGATCACTCGTGCACCGGTGGTCATGTGCTTCAGCTGTGCCCTTATCTGCCGCCTCTCGCGCCTTGTCTTTGCCTCAGCTTCCTTGACACTCTTTCCGATATCGTCGGCAACGCCCACGACGCGACCATAGATTTCGAAGCCACTTAAGCTCAAATAATGGGTCTGGCCAGACGCATTGCGTCCATTTTGCTGGATTCTAATGTGGCGATACCTTACGGAATCATCAGTTGCACAAGTAATAGGCCAAGTGGCTGTGCTGCCAGGCTCCACAAGACTCTTGTCGTCCACATGTGTGCTGAGGGTGGTCCAAGTTGAGCCATCCTTTGATCCCTGAAGTAGCCAGTTTCTCAAAGCCGATCTTCCATAGCCGCGGGCATGACGCAGCGTGTAAGCAGTGGGAATTATATAGACACCCAAGTCGATGGCGAACCAAGCCTTCTTGTTGTCCTTGGTGTGACAATTGAGTGAGATGCTATCGCGTGATAGAATATCCTCCAGTTTGCCATAGGGCAAGGTCTTGCCCTCCGAGCTCGTCACTTGCACCAGGCCATATTGTGCTGGGTTAACCCAATCGCAGGTCTTTGCATTGGAGCCAATGTAGAATAGCAAGCCTTCCTCGTCGAAATCAAAGGAGTGCGCAAACACGGTACCGGTCCTATGCTCCCGAATTTTCTTCAAATAGAAGTATGTTGAGCGATCGAGGTCGTACCATTGTTTGGCCACCATTTTCAGTAGATATTTAGAAAGTTGTCCAATCGTTGCCAATGGCTCCATTTTAAGTGTGCGTCCCGATCGATCGAATAAAGTGCTTTCGCACTCTGCACGCTCCAAACGGAAACGAAGTCTTTTCTGCAGAATTTGCAAACTATATCCAGTGCATGGAGAATCGTACAAATAGACTGGCAACTTCTCGGTGCTTTCCAAAACCGACACAAGTTTTTGAATTAAGATACTTGCAGTACTTTTAGTTCTTGGTTTGTTCGTTGCAGACTCAACGTTGTCCTCCAGTATACATTTCTTGAATACAGCGACTCGTTGCTTTTGCATTTTGTTTCGCTTGCAGCGAGGTGAGTTAGTTTCCCAATGATTGACCGACAGAACGGCTACCAAAGCTTGTACCAATCCCGACGAATGCATTTCATAGGCGCTTACAACGCCGTCTTCGTGTATCAGTTGAGATAGCTTCATTAGGGCGTCCGAAAGTGTGGTCTCCCAGTTTCCATTTGGTGCCATGTGCTGCTCCTCAAAGGATAGCTCAATTTGCTTCACGATATCCGTAAGTATGGCTACGGCGCCCCGAGGAATTATTTGCGCAGACTTGAAGTACTTGTTATAAATTTCTCGCGATAGGTTTCGAACCTGGAACTTTTGACCCTCTGTCTTTGACTTGTTGCGCTTCTTTTTGGCTGTTGACCAACCGGATGCGAAATCAGGACCCAGGACAGTTTCTGCCGAGAAGGTATGCTTCGTTCCACGATTGCTTTCAAAAATAAAACCAGGCAAATCGTCCTGCAGCACGGTAACTTGATGGCCTTCGGTGTTGTGAATTTGTAGCTGGTTTGTTTTCTGCGACTGCAGAACCCAGTTGCCAACCACTAGGCGCAGAGCACTCGCAGTGGGCAAAATGGGCTGTGATACAACTCCTGCAATCACGCAGGAACGAGCACGCATCAGTTTCTCAAGAAACTCGCCCCGATTTTCTAAAAATTAATTAATGTTTAATCTAGCAATGTAAGGTATTTTTAACACGTACCAGAACTATCATTTCCGTTCTCCGGACTTCCACTGGAGTACATCGTTGCCAGTTTGCCATCTATTATGAAGCGGAACCATCCGTTTGAGCCATTGGAAAGCTCAAGGGCCACAGAATCTGACCAGACGTACAAGCAATCCCGGCCCCTGCAAATGCTCCACTCGCGCCAGTGATAGGGCTTCCCTTGCAATATCTCCTTGGCGTCTTCCATAGGATCATCTAAATTGGATGGTCCCATCGATAAGCATTGCTTTCAAATCAAATGAATTGAATATACCTGATGTTGGCCTTGGAGCGACTACGACACTGGTCGAAGATCTTTGCGCTGTGGCTGGTTCCTCTACGGTCCCTGGTAATTGCACATACAGTTCCTCCGCATCGGTGTCCATCAGGGCTTGGACCTTTGCAAACACTCCTAGCCTTGCAAAATGGTCGAGGAATTCCTCCTGTGTCTTACACATAATTTCCTCAATAATGTTTAAAACTATTAAATGACCGTCATCGTCATCCTGCAATACGTTAAAGATAGTAATTAGATTGATGTGATGATTATTGTCTATTATATATACCTCGTTATCTAGGACACTGGCGACTACCTCAATTAGTAGGTTCCCACCATTTTGACCCGATGTCGACGCTGCATCTTCGCTAAAACTGGTTTCACTGAGACTTTGGAGCACCGTTGGGTACGCGTACTGAACTATCTTTTTGATCAGGGCCAAACTGGCCCGCCGAACGCTGCCCAGCATCGAACCCAGGAAGGTTCTACAGAATATGGGCAGAAGAACCTTTAGGTAAACAGGCGCCATTTCCGGATCACCTCGGGGCTCCATTAGTGTGTACTTTTTGCCATCTTTGTTGAGCAGCGAATGATCTGGAGACATCCACTCGCCGGGCGACTGCAAAATTGCCGCCACCTCTCGGTGTCCATCGTCCAATCTTTCGCGCGCCTTATCCAATGGCGTTTTGCCATCTTCATCTCGCAAATCCGGATAGGCTCCGAATTTCAAAAGGATTTTCGCAATTGCCGGACGACCAAAACAAGCGGCATAGTGTAGGGACGAACTTCGTTGACCCTTGTTGACATCGGCTCCCTTCTCACACAAATATTCTACCATTTCCAAGGTTCCGAAGGCCGATGCCCAATTGAGAAGTGTTTGGCCCACATCGTCCATACAATTGACGTCAATGCCGCCCGATTCGATGGCCTCACGAAGGGCTTCCGAATCCTTCGATCGTATGCAATCAATGAGCTGGCGATGCGTGCGATCGGTGTTGGTATTATTACGCCTTGGTCGTGGCGCCAACTGTCCCTGATTGGGGTTGTTACTTCCTCGGTTTAAAGCTTGGCGACCCTCGAACAATAGTAACAGCAATAGATCCGCGAAACGCATGCAATCCAGCACGCATCGCTCATCGCCCTGCAGAGCTCTTTCAAGGGCATCAGCCAACTGGGATCGCAAAATGTCATGGGTAATCGAGGGCGATCCGCGACAAAGTGTGGACAACAAGGAAATCGTTGTTGATATCGATTGCGGCGAGGCGGCGGCATCAGATGACTTAACCTTGGTGCTGTTGGATATGGTTGCAGTTCCCGCAACGTTTTCATTAATGGCATCCGAGTTTGTGGTTGCAGCGGGTTGGCTAGAGCTGGTTGGCTGGGTTCCAGCCGCTGTTAGCGAAGAGTGCGTGTTTCCTCCGACACTTTTGAGGCGCTTCAACAACTCGGTTGTCAGGCCGTACTCAGCCAACGGTGCTGGGTCCACCCACTTTCGTGTGAATCGGTCTGCCACAGAGGCAAAGCACTTTAGAGCTCCATCGGATACCATGGGGTCCTCGTGTTGCAGCAGAGTGCTCAGACTCTCGACGCAGTTTTGTATGCATGGAGTGTTGGGTTCCACTTTGGTGCAGAGCCTGGATACCACCGACATGGAGGAGTGTAAGGTGTCCTTGTGAACCTGCGAGCCACAGTCCCGAATGAAGGACAGTACGCAGTTGAGGCCACCGCCCTCGAAGACGGCGCCCGCTTCCCGGGTGCAAATCAGCTCGAGCACTTTGATACATTGCTCGGCAAGATCGCGAGATGTGCGCGATGATAGATCGGCAACCACTAGATGATTGCATATGGCTTTGATGGCGCCATCAATGGAAACGATACGCCTGGTGCATTCAGCCGAAACATCCAGGTAATAGGTGATGGCTCGCGCAGTGACCTCGAGTACATTTTCAGGTGCAAGTTCGTCCAGGAATATCTTACACAGCGCCGGTAAAAAAGTTCGAGGAGGACAGCTGATGTTGGGGACGGATAGATTAGATTAGTGATCAAAGGATAAGTCTTCTATCGCGGTCAATAATACCTTTCGAAGCAACGATCTACATTATCGGACATTAGGAGCAGCATACAAAGCTGCTCCAGGGCGATCAGTTGCATATCCCGCTCATCTCCTTGTCCCATGGACAACCATTCCAGCAGCGTCTCGGGGTCGACATCGCCCATCTGTAAGGAAAACAACAACAAAATTTTGAATATTGACTTTAAAGCTGACTTTATTATATATGTAATGTATTGACAGCTGAGTCACAAATCAACAAAAGAAGACGTGGAGCCTTCAAATGGATGTCTTATTGCAAATAAAAAGGAATATATACTTAATATATGAACTTGAAAGACAGACAGTGCAGAATATATATATAAGAAATAATATACAATATTCCGGACAGTTCTTTCAAATTATGGATGATCTGAAGTAAATATTTACGAGCGATTTAAATCTAAACAATTGCACAACAATTGAGTTTAGGCACCTGAAGATCGAACTTTTGTTAATTTAAGTCATAAAGCACCATACACATGAAGGACAATTCTTCTAGTTTAAAAAAAAAAAAAAAAACGTAGGTCTTTGGGACTTACATTTATTTATATTTAAACTTTAGTTCCTTACGTTTTATTTTGATTTCACTGAGCTAATTTCTCAACAGAGCACGTAATTTTTTAACGTAGACAGCAGAATTGATAACATTTACTTTTGTAATCAATTAGAAAACGTCATTCTTGTTGGAAATGACGTTTTGTTTTTTAAATTATTTAATGCTTTACTTAACAAAAATTATTTAATATATATGTATGTATATATTTTTTAACTTACCGCAAATCGAAATTTGATTTATGCTTCTATACCAAAACTGAAAAAGAAAAGAATTATATATACATTAACAATAATATTCTAATGACTCACGGCATTCGTATAAATTATTTAATAACATACGAGAAATATATTAAAAAGATTTCGGACTGAAATAATTTTGTCTAGTTGATAGGACAACTTTGGGTTGCTAGGCGTTTTTCAATTGGCACAGAAAGATAATATTACAATTTTAAATAAATAAACAAAAATTGAGCCAGCAAGTCGTGTCTTATGGGAATCGTTTCTTAGAAGTGTGTAAGTATTTCGTCATTTTTATAAAGACTTATTGGCAATATTGGATTAGCCAATTGGATAAGATATCATTCCTTTTTGGGGAACCCGAATGGCCAAATGCACATATGGCGAACAAAGAGATAGTTGGAGGGAAATTGCGTTGTGCCATCTTAACTCACTAAAATTTCACCGCGATGACTCGAAGTTCGTCAAGTGATGTTATAATATATGTACGTATGCGAATTGTTTTCATAAAAGATAACGGTAAGTGCTAAAAACTGTTTTGAAAATCAACAACATAAGCATATGTACATCGATATGTACCGATATACACGTACACATACATATGCACGTATATAATCAGTTTTTCAATTACACTTGATACATTTTCTTGCACATGATAATAACCGATGGGTGTCCCGTTGTACGTTTTAGAATTACACTAAAGGTAATTCCATTTTTATGTGGCGAAAGAATTTCAGGAATCGTGTATAGAATGATGACACTACGTTTTTTTCTCCTTCAACGAATTACCAGTTGTGTATGTATAATTTAAAGACCTTTCTTTTCTGATAGTCCAACAATGGAGTTACATAAAAACGCAGTTGAAATATCCATTGTCTTTGACCAGGTATGTACACTAGTCACAATACATATGTGGACCACACGAAAACATGTGCACACGTAATGTAATTGTCCATTATTTATTAACATTAAGTGTCGTGTCTCTGCTCACACACATACGTCCATATGCAAAAGAAAAATACACAAATCTTGAGAAAATTTTTGTTGAATTGAGATGATCTACCTTTTTTGCATTATATTGAATATTTTGCTAGGGCTTGCACTCTTTTTTAAAGCTGCTTTTTAAAGCTTTTTTACAATTACTCAATACACAACACTATTTTTATTCACACAAATATCCAGCAGCACAGCTCGAAAATTGATTATAGAGATTACATGTGGACGATACATTTAACAATCAATCGATTACCGATAACAATCGTGACCAAGAAATAGGGGCATTCGCACTTGATAATAAAGCGTTTTTGGTATTTTAAACGTTTTTAAACTGTGGCCCGCAATCGTTTTTTTTTTATTTGCTGACAACAATTTTAGGTTAGCAAATTTAAGGATTCTGCTTTATTCAACGAGTTCCTAAAGATAAAAGGAACGTCTTTATTCTGCTTGTTTATTTGTTTATTATTTTTCTTGTTGTTTTAAATATAGTTTATCAATATATATACATATATAGAATGAAATATTATTTATGCAAATTATGGGTTTAATTGTGTTCTGGAATAAGTTCCGATGCCCAAACATCTTGTGGCCAACCGGTGCGGCCCTTGGTCGACAATGGAACATTCTGAAATATAAATTGGCATTATTAATTGGAACTAATATATCATGTATTATGCACATGCATGATTGTACGAAAATCTTGAAATTGAATCTGTTAAATTATTTACAAAACCAATAAAGAAATTGTAGAACACGAAAATATTCTTCATTTTTTGTTAATGGGATATAGGTATTTCTTTTATGTTTTTCACAATGTGACTCTACGGTTAAGAAATGCATACTTTGCAGACAAATTTATGTTATCTAAATATCTAATAAAGTTAGTCCAAATATCTGCACAATTTTCAAAACTATGTCGAATTTGAGTACTTGACTGTTGGAAATTCGAATCGTGGATTTCAAAGCATTGCTTTTGAGTAACTCAATTTGTTTATACAGGTCATAGTTTTCTTTTTTTTGTATACAACTTGTACCCACAAATAGACAATTAAGAAGTAAACAAAAATTTAACACGTGCACGGAAGTACTATGGAAACACTTTACTATTTTATTTAGAAATGTAGTTCACTTCTAATTGTATGTGAGTCCCAGATAAAGACAACATCCACATGCACTTTCACTGCGAAATAGTTCTTATCCATTTGTAAATTTAACAACTAATGATAAGGGATATATTGGCCAATGTTTTCTTTACTTCTTTTTATCAATATCATTTATAAGAACTATCTTTATCATTTATGAAATTGAAATACTTAAACAAAGCTTCCAAGTTCAATAACTTTCAGTACAAAAAATGATTACTTCAAAACTTTAATATTTCCAGAAAGGCACTTAATTAATCAAATGGATAATGGATTAAATGTTTCTGAAGCACCACTTAGACACTTGTCTCTTGTGTTCATATCTAAAACCAGATTGCCCTATTAAATAAATGTTCCCAGACATTATTTCACCCCCATTTTGTGAAGGAGGCGGTTGGTTAGCATGGATTCTCAATTACGGATGCAGGCGTCTGCGGTTTATCACTTCCGAAATTGCACAATAAAGTACAACTTACAACTGGTCACTGGACCTGTGTACATATATTTCGAAACTCGATTTTTGAAGCTAAACATTGCACCGCACTTCCATTAGGAATATATCTACAATCAATCGAGTTTTTATCTGCGGATTACAAGGGGAATGGAATTACGCGTACGTATAGTTCCTATTTCTTTGAGGGAAAAACGTAAAATGCTCTTTTATAAAGTCAAGTGCTTTTGTTTCTTATAATAAACAAACAATTGAGATATAACCCCAGTGCAGAAAAAGGGGGAGAAAATATCTTGTGTACCATAAAAATACAAATTCCGAGCAGAGATCTCAAACGAAATAGAAAAGTAGAACTATAACTATACATATATCAATACAAAAAAAGCAAACAATACGCCCCTTATAGCGGGAACATTGTCTTTATCTAATATATCTTTGTACAACAAAAATCAGCCACCCTAGAAGGTTTTTGAAATAAATATCAATTAGCTTATGGTATCTGAACTTATTTAAATAATCTACACCTTACTAACACTTACAGTAAAAACAAAAGAGATTTTTAATCATTTTTTTTTTTTTTTGAATGCATGTAGATAATAAGGTATATAATTTTTATAAATTGTTATTCCCCCGCATAAACTTAAATGCAAATTCAAGGCGATCAATTTGAAAATATCTAGTGATTTGGTTTTGAAATCACGAAAAAGTATATAGGAAAACAAATTAATTGGGTTTCTCTTACTTGAATCTCTGATTTCAAACAGTGCTTCTTTTCGCTACAGATCTTTCGACTGACCGGCTTAAGTTCGGCTCGAAATCCGCCTTTTGGATCCTGATCTCCATCAAGAACATTAACTAAATAGTTTATGTACAATATGGCCAACTTCAATGTTTTAATCTGTCAAGTAAACCAAGCAAACGGTCACAAACTTAAAATTGTGTAAATAATTGATTAGGTTATTAAAAACAGATTTTTCACTGGCTATTGTAACTTAATTCTTACCCAAAACGCCTAAACAAAGTAAAAATAGAATAAATTTAACATTGATTTAAGTAGGAAACATTAAAAACTAAACCTTGTCTGCTTATTGATAAGCTACTATTTATCTTTTATACTTAAGATGATTTATCCGTCGGTGAAGTTACCTTTGATAATTTAGTATCTGTAGGAACGTTGGGAATCTTTTCTCGCAGATAGGAAAACGCATTGTTTATGCTCTGGGTTCGCCTTCTCTCCTTTTTGTTAGCTGTATTACGTTTTTTAACAATCCGAGTATTCGAAGTTGGCACATAACTTGTGTTATATATCTGTTGCTGAACTTGACTTTCGGAGTCTGAAATAATTGGCAAATATATTCATTATTTTCCATAAACACGAAAATATAAAATAAAAGTTGCTTTGTACTAGAATTTAAGTTGGTATCACAAATCACTGTCCCAATTTTATTAAAATAACAACGTAGTAAGATGAACATTTACGTTTCATGTCGAACATGTTGGCAGTATTATAAATTGAATTATAATACATGGTTGAGTATTCGCACGCCAAGACAACGGAATTTTTAAACATTTTCTAATTTAACGTAATTGAATTCAAGTCCAATTCGCGGCTTAAGATCGACATTTTCGCAGATAGTGCGGCGCACATAAAACTCGTCTTTGGTGTCTGGCAAGTAACTGAAAGACTTTTTCACTTGTTAAGTGAATCTGCGCCGTCGAGTGAACAGCATCTTTATATCCTCCCTCCAAATCCACCAATCGCAATCGCCGCCGTTTTGCGTCGACCAATGGTGTGCACTTCAAGATATGTATGTATGTAACACCGTGTATGTGCACACATCCATTCCATATATATCCGGAATATGAACTGCCTTTCATGGTCTAGTGATCCGTAGTTCTGTAGATTGTTCAGTCCTGTTTCTGAAGTCACTCCGAACACTTCTCCTAACAAAAAGAACTTCTTTATTGTTACAAACTTTTTGTAAACTTGTTACTTGGTATATTAGTTATATCTTTTTTATCTTTGTTTTTCTCCTGTTATATGGGTAAATGCTACCCAGAATTAACCTGTCTTAAATCTCATAAAACGTATTTTTTTGACATTCCACTAACCATTAATAGATACTAAATCCATTTCACATGTGATTTTTACAAAAATTTTATTGCGTTCATTTAATTTATTGATAAATTTGCTCTAATGGTACATCATTATATCTGTGCTTTGGTACAGACACATATAGGCATCGCAAAAAATACGCTTGGCGTGTTCAGGTAATACTTTATCGTTCGTTGAAGTTTCATTTATAGATCGTGCGCCTTCTTCCGAGAGCCACTGTGTTAATTCTGGAACACACGTAATTTCAGGTATATTGTATCCATTCTGTTCGCCTGAAATAGTATTTGTGTAAGTATAAGAAACTAGCAAGGTCAAAACTAAGTTTTAGCTTGCCTTTTCGGTCAGCCATTGAATCGAAGAAACACCATGGAGCATCAGGTCCGGATCCAGACTTGACAAATGCCACGTAGTGAGATGTTTCTATGCAAACGACTGCGAATAACTCCATGTACAATCGCGGGACAACCATGTGCTCCGCCATGATTTTAAATTCCTTCGGACTATAAATCTTCTTCGACACATGATTCGTTCTGAAAGATAGGTTTTTAGTTGCTATTTCTTTATTTATCTATCAAGATAGCAGACCTTTTGATGTGACTGTGAAATGTCTTGAGACATTTTGGACAAAAGGCGGTGCACTCCAGTCCTGATCCAGCCTGCAAGCTGCCAAAGCAGTCCCGGCACTCGTATTCAGCTAGTTTGCCACAAAGTGAGCACTGTCGAGGAGCTGCAAGTTGAATTTTGTTAAGATTCGTAATGCAAATTGTTATATTGCGAACACCTACAATTTTCAATTATGTCTGTGACATCGAGAACCTGCGATGGCAATATCCTTGGATACATCTTGTAGTTCTTTCCGAAACGAGGCATTTGTATGATGAAACAAGAAGGAACCTCCTTTAGTTTTATATCCGATGAGTGGAAGCTTTGCTCAAACAGTTGTTGCACACTCGGTAATGTTAACTTCTCATCCTTCTCCACAAATAGTTGATAAAAATAAGAATCTTGTCCCGAGCTTAGCTAAAAAAACATTTAAATTATTTAGTATCAGCATCTATGCGACAATGAGTATAATAAGCACCTTTAGAAACGGTTCAACTCGCATAATTTGTGAGAGCAAACTATTTAGGAACTCTTCAGGATCCTTTTCCTCGCAGGTGAGACCGCTGACCGAACTTAGCTGATCTAGGAGCTCGCGCAGTTTCATCACACGATCGGATCGAACGAAAACGTTTTTTCGCAATGGATTGACGATCTCATCGCGCAGAACCTTCTGAACCTCACTGTAATTTCGAATATCCTGTCGAAAATAAAATAATTTCTAATTTGTTAGCTGTGCAGACAAGTTGAATAACTTACTTGTGGGCCCGGACGTCTGTACAGAATTGAATCGAAAACACTGGTGAAAGTGAACATGGAAAATAGAGTTGCATCAAGGTAGCAGGAATTATGGTGTCCTTGTATTCCTTTAAACTTTCCACATATGCTAGCAAGCTCATCGGAATTGTGTATTTCTGGAAAACAAATAGCTGCATGAACTCCTTTCCTTTATTAAAGTGTTTAATGTCATCATACCTAATGGTGGTATCGAACCATAAATGGCAGGACACTCAGCGACACCAAATTTCTTTGCGTGATTACTAGAAACTCTGTTTGCAGAAATGGTATTATCTACATCAGCAAATCGCCGGTCAGCGGTGCATCTGTTGGCTGGTACAAAAATAGCTCGACCATCATGGCAAGTAAATAAGCTAAAACGAAACACAACACAGAAGATAGTTTTCAGTTAAGAGTTTTTCTTGTATGAGTAGCTAAATGTTTAAAAGTATAACATACCGTACGCCATTGTGTCTCCCATCCGATGCCACAACATTTTTCAAGTTGGACTCGTCTTCTACCTCGATTCCGACGAGTACGTTTTTTTGAGGTCCAGGCGGTATACCTATCCATCTTACAACGCCATATAGGTCTTCACATAGTCCAGGATTTGAGACTTCGACGAGGGAACCAATCGCTAGCTCGGTTCCAGGTATTTCAATTAGAGGTTGGTAATCAGCGATTGTAAAACCTAGGACAAAAGATATAAAATTTAATTTCTTGGAAAATCAAGGGTAAAATAGCGGAATGGTTTCATAATAGATCATACCCAGTTCTTCGGGCAATAAACTTGGTGAATAAAATTCTAGCACTGTTAATGGAATATTATTGTGGATATCCGAGTCAGAAGACAATTTTTGTTGGTATATATTCATTTTTGAAAGACGCACACCACAATTTCAATTTTTTCTGTAATTTTTGTGATTTTTCAGCAATTGAGAACTTTGAGAAAGTGCAGAACAAATAAAACTCCTCGACAAACTGCATATATCAACTCAGAGAACTGGCGTTTTACGTGAACGTAAATAGAATATATGTATGTGTTCTTATGTATTTGGCCGGCATTCTATAAATAAATATACGTTTTTATTCCGTTGTCTTTTGCAAGAAAGCAAAGTGAATACAATTCTTACAACAACTGTAACGTATCGACAATAACAGATTCAAAAACAGTGAACGATATATTCGAAAAAAAATCACATAAAAGAAGTGCGAAAGAATTGGAAATATGCAAGCAGCGGGTGGAGTGCTGTAGCAGGCAGAACTTGAATGTTAACAAGCAGTACACCGACTGCTTGAGAGATTCTAACTTGAACTAGCTTTTATAGTTCCCGATATCTTTATATCTATATATTTATACGAACGGACAGACAGGATTAAGCGGACCTGATAAAGAAAGTTTTGGGTCGGAACAGATTCCTTCCTCAGTTCTTAATAATGCTATATTTTAAACTTACTAATTGTTTTAATATATTTTTGGAAATTTCTTTGAAGAAATGCCTGTATAATAAACTTACGTAAAGGTTCCTCTGGCTCTATTTTTAATATTGGAGAGGCTGGTTTTAAAATTAAGTCTTCAGAATTACTAGGATCCGTTTTACTTTTGTTGTTTAAGATCATTGCAGCTGGTCCCGCTCGTTTTGGCCAATTTGTGCCCAAAATGTCTGCCAAATCCACATCCTCAAGATGCTGATTATCGACGGCACTATGGTTGGCATCGGTGTTTCTAAAAATCGCTAAGTATTAGCTTTAAATGAATTGAAACAGATGTACTACTTACTTTAAAATTCCGTTTTTTCTGTTAGGAATCTTTTTTGGGTAAACATGGGTCTTGTGCTCGCTCTCGTTGGATACTTCATAGTTTTCCAGGGAATCCCCGAATCTATTTGTTATGGTCAGCTTTTTTTCTTTTTCTGTTTCATAATCGGGTTTGGAATTCATTATTTCCAACTAAAGGCTGTAATAAGATTTGCATTAGTAATTAAATAAAAATGGTATAAAAATGCACTGGTCATAATTGGCATTTAAAAGGAGCTTGATTCATATATTTGACAGAGAGTATTCTATAGTCGAGGTAAAACTGGTAAAACGAAATCATCAATGATACTCGGATGTAACGAATTCTGTTTGTAACTAACTGTCTTCGTTTGCAATCGCTTACATACATATGTATGCATGCACGTAAGTATGTAAGAGACATCAGGTTGCTGTAACAGTAGTTCAATAAACATTCCGATATTTTTACACCTATTTCAATCTTGCATTAAATATTTCTTTGCCAATGAGGACTGCACAGAACAAGTAACAGGGAATACATGCATAACAATCACAATTCGTTAGCAACTTTTCCCCTATTGATAAAAACAATGACACACAACAATCGCCACTACATCGGTTTACTAAATTGCTGTTCACTGAAATACCAAATGCCGAATTAATTTTTTAGCGCAACCCTATTTAACTTTCAATACAAAACACATAAATTGAACTAACAAATAAAAAGGTGCTTATATGCTTGACTTTTGTTTAGTATTTATAAAGTTTGTGTCTTTTAGAATGCGATTGGAATGAATTCTGGATATCGTTATCGATTTTGCCGCAATCGACCATTGTTGGGGGCATTCCTTAAAAAAATACAACACAGTCTAAAAAAAAGTAATACCGGCATAAAAACGGTTTTATTATTTAGAATATGTAACAGTATATTACAATTAATTTCTCGTTACTTGTTAGGCTTAGTATGTTTTATTGCTTATGAATGTGGGTTTCGATTTATCATAAACTTGTAAAAACAACAAAATAAACATTTTAGTATATTCTATTATGCATTATATTTTATATTAAACGACTTATTTTTAGCAGTTTTTTTATTATTGTGGTGAAAAGTCTTTTAAAAGTCTGGCAGGTATATGATAGTTTCTCTGAATAGGATTAATTACTCTAAACATTTGATTAGATTATCACTTTTGAGCAGCTTCTGCTGAAGCGGATTGGATTGGCAGTTCCACATGTACTGGACTTTGGAAGGCCATTGGTTGGAGTTGTACAAACTGAAATGGTATAGAGAATGGCATACCGCGATAGGCGTTAGCCGATTCCTGTGGACTTAGGTCTACGTTGGAGCTATTAACGAAATCTGGAGCAGAGTTGGCGGTCTCCAAATCCTTTCCCGTGATATTGAAAGGAGTAGGGGGACCGATGAGTTTCAGGGAAACCCCATCCCGTCCAGGAGAAGTCGATTCAATGCTAGTTTTGGGTACGTATCCCTGGTTATACTGCGATTCAAAACTACTTTTCGTTACGTAATCGTGCTTAAATTGAGGATCAATACTACTTTTCGTTATGTAATCGGGCTTGAATTGAGGATCAACACCACTTTTCGTCACGTAATCGTGCTTAAATTGAGGATCAATAGTACTTTTCGTAACGTACTCGTGTTTAAACTGCTGATCGGGAGCATTTTTCGTTGCGTAATCGTGCTTTAACTGTGTGGGCACGGAGCTTTGATAGTCCTCCATCCTCGGAGGATGATCCAATTCCCTAGATTTGTATATCCTGTTGTAGTAGTTTGATGAAGGAAGGCTGGATGGTTCGTGTTCTCTGGGCGGTGGATGATCCATTTCCATGTTGAATTTGAACTCCTCGCCGCGGGGATAACTTTCGTAGATTGAAGATGACTCGAACTTATATGGCTCGCTGGAGCGAATGTAAACGGGAACCTTTCGTTCTACCTCAACCTTATAGGGCACTGGTACCTTCTTCTCGAGATGAACTGGCACCTTTATTTCGACCGGATACGGGACAGTCCGGAGCACAGGATACGGCTTCGGTACGTGGACTATTTTCTCAATTATCTTTTCGACCACATATGGTTTGGGCACTTGGACTGGCTTCGGGATGTGAATCACCTTTTCCACTATCTTTTCGATGGGCACGTGCACTATTTTCTCAACCGTAACATTCACGAGCTTGGGCACATGTACGATCTTCTCGACAATTTTCTCGATGGGCACATGGACGACCTTCTCCACGGGATACGGTTGTGGCACCGTTTTGATCAGCTCCTTGATGTGGTTGTGATGATGATGGTGATGGTGGTGCTTGATTTTCACCTTCATACGCTTTGCATCCTTCTTTCCCGACTGCTCGACATGTTCGTGCAGGATCGCTTGTGTTCCGACCTGCTCGGATGCCTGGTACTGACCATCGTCCTCATCGATATGCTCGTGGATCTCTTCGAATGTATGATAATGCCTACTTTCCGTACTCTCATCCGCATAATGGGGACTCACATTTTTTCTTCGAGCACCAGATGGCTTATATTTTAGTTTATGCCTCGTAATTTTATCGCCTTGTTTTTGATAGTTTTTCACGCCGCGTTTCAAAGTCACATTGCGTTCAGTTTCCCGATTATAATGTTGCAGATCCAGCTTTTCCGGTCTTCTTCCGGCATTGTGAGTAGATCCTTTTCCGTATTCAGGATAGCTCCACTCACCACTTTCGACACTACTGGTTTTATTCACAGCATAGGAATTACTGTGTGCTGTACTTCCAATAATTATTAAGGTTATGAAAAGGTATCCAGGAATCAAAGTTAACTGAAATAGAAAGGATGCGTGCAAATGATGTATGTAGATACAAGATATCTCCTATCAAAAAAACAAATTGGGAATATAGCTTACCAAGGGGTTCATTATTTGAAAAGTATATAGTCTCGCTTGGATTTGAAGTGGTTTAATCAACGCCTTCAACAGAAATGATTTGCGCCAATCGAAGAAAGTATTTATATGAGCATGAAACATAACTAAAATGTGGAGAAGGAAATTTCTTAGCTTGAAGTTTGTACACCCTATACATTTCATTATGAAGAAATTATCCAAAAATATCATTAACAAAATTGATTTGGTTTGATTATTTATAATGTATATTTTGAGCCAAAATAAAAGACTCGCATAAATTTTTATTATACCTACATTTAAATTTTAAGTACTAGTTTGACGATTGAAATGCCGTCAGAAATAAGCAACCTTTTTAAAAGAGAATAAAACTGCACAAGTTTACTTATATTTTTGTTACGATTGAAAGCCCACGGTCGCGTGACGCAAGTTGTGCGTGTGTGTGTGTGTTTGAAGATGTGTACAAGTGCAATATCTTTATAAATGTTTGAAATTTCTCTAGGTGAATATTTCACAGAAGCCCGTAAATGTAATAATTAAAGTGCATTGAGCTTCACTTTAAGGAAATGCTATGGATTGTGTAATTTCCTGCTGTATCCGTTGCTGTTTTCAAGACTACCAAAACTACGTTTTCCGGATACCCATTTAGGATGGCAGAGAACAGGGTTAATTAACGCAACCTTTTCCACGACGAGCACATAACATTGGAGCTCCTCTCGAAAGGCAAATAAAAAGTTTATTATACAAATTTAAGTTGGATATATCGGGTGCTTGAATAAACAATGGTCAGCTTAATCTAATTCGATTCTATTCTCTAAGAATAGGCTGCCCGTGTGCATCTTTGATTCCTTAATTTTTAAGTGCGAGCCCAGCAAATCGTCCATGGTGATGCGGACGTTGTTGCGATCCAGCGCTGCAGCTGACGGATCTGTGGACGTGATGAGCTGCCTCATTCGGTAAACTGAAGCATTCCGGCACATTTCCCGCAGGTCTGAGCCCGAGAAGCCATTTGTGAGCTTGGACAAGCGATTCAAGTCAACATCCTGACTTACCTCCTCCGATTGGAGGATCAGCTTCAGGATGTCTTTTCTTTGGGTCTCCGAGGGCAGACCAATGTGGAATTGGGATGGCATGCGGCGCACAATGGCCTTGTCTAGATCCTGCGGCCTGTTCGTGGCACCCATCACAATCACCGTCGAGTTGGAGTTCGTGCTGAGGCCATCCCACAGCATCATAAACTGGGTCTTCATCATGGCGGTGGCCTCGTGGTCGTTCATGTTTCGCGATCGCAAAAATGAGTCTATTTCGTCAATAAAAATAATGCATGGCTCGATTCGCGATGCAAGCGAGAAGACAGCAGAAGTCAATTTCTGGGATTCCCCATACCACTTGTCGGTAAGAATGGCGACGTCCAAGTTGATAAAGCGCATTCCCGCCTCTTTTGCCGTCGCCTTCGCTATCAGTGTCTTTCCACAGCCCGGCGGCCCATGGAGCAGGACGCCTTTGGGCGCCTGCCACAGCTTCGAATGCTTGAAGAGATCCTTGTGCTGGATCGGCAGCACCACCGATTCCCGGAGCTCCTGAATGACTGCATCCAGACCGGCGATATCGGCCCAACTGACTGTTATGTCGGCGGGAACAACAAGATGTGACGCAATCATAAGCTCGTAGTCGCTAAACTCTTGCCCTTTTAGCCTGAAGCCATCCTGCTCGGCCAGCCTGCATGGAAAAGGTTAACACATGTACAAGATATTCTATATGAGTCTGATAGAAACCTCTTTAGCTGCTCCTCAGCCAGAATTTTGGCCTTTTTCTTGTTTTTACTAGTCGGATCCATCTGGTTCATCATCCATTTCACCGAATAATATGTGATCAGCGAGGCCACAGACAGGCGAACCAGTACCTGGAATATCTGCCCCTTGCTTAGCTCCGCTCCGCCCAGTCCGAAGTTGTCCATGTCTCTGCAGATATTCTATTCAAAGCAAATACGTTTGCTTGCACGAATCTAATCTTTCTTGTTCTTATTCCCCATGCACACAGACGCCAGTGTGACCAGGTGCGGCAAATTAAATAGACATCAACAAGCTCAAACGTACTGCCAACTCAATTCAATTTTTGTAAGCCTGTTCCTTTTTCACAGTTCCCAGAATAAAAAAGATTGTTTTTTAACTTTTGAGTATTAACATATTGGGCATATATTAAGTGAGAGCAATCTGAAGTATGAAGATTTAAACCCACAAATTCAAGTGACAATTTTGCTCTTAGGGTGTATAGTGCCTGGGGTCAATATTCCAAATCTTCAATTTGGCGTCGATCCACGGACGTAGCTTGGCCACGCTGGCGTACACTCCGGGAATGTTCTCCTCGCCGCATCCGATGCCCCAGGCAACGATGCCGGCGGACTTGAAGCGGTTCTTCTGGCCAGCAATTGGACACACCAGCGGGGAACCACCATCGCCCTTGCAGGTGTCCTTGTCCTTCTCACCGCCGGCGCAAATGAAGCTGTCATGCAGAATGAAATGCCTGCCGAGGCGAGTTTCGCGCAGATTTTTCTCGCACTGCTGCTCGGGCACCACGGGCATGTCGACCTTCTTCAGGATAACCTGGTATTCCCCATCCTTGCCGAACTTGTTCTTGCCCCAGCCGGTGGCATAGCAGCGATCGAAATCGAATTTATCACCCACATTGGGCAGGCAAACCGTCTGGATGTTCTCCTGGAGGGTGAATGGACTTTCCAACAGCATGACAGCCACATCGTTAAAGAGTGATCCCTTGCTGAACTGCTCATGGTAGATTATTTCCTTGACATATCGGTCCTCGTGCGGTCTGATCTCAGTCTGCGTTTGCGTATCCCATTCGCCAGCTCTCACTTAAAGTTAAAGTTCATAATTAGATTTATACATATATGTATTTCATAGGTTGCGTAGATAGATGTACTTACCAACAATGCTACTGGGCTGTTTGTTGTGAACGCAATGCGCCGCGGTCAGAACCACATTGGGAGCTATCAAAGCTCCTCCACACTCGTACAGGTTGAGGTTGCCTTCTTCACGGAGAATGGCCAGCATCCAGGGGAATTCTCCGAACTCGGCCTCCTGGTTGACAGCTCCAGTGATCTTAAAGCCAACACCATTGGGATTCTGGTAACCGCAGCCTTCGGGATGATCAGGCTTATAATCGATAATCGAATCTTTTCTCTTTACAAATAAAATAGAGTTTAATTTAAGTAATCAGAGCCATTCTTATAGGTATGTATGTGTTACCTTGTTGGACACATCACAGCACAGATCCAAGTAGTTCTTGCATTCGGAGTCCGTATTAATTCGAATGTCTATGATACCATCGCCACTGGTGTTAATCGTATTATTGGCGCACAACCAGCGAGGAACACACTCCTTTTGATCGCCACAGGACTGATACTGAGCTGAACCGGATCCTCCGTTTCCGGATCCCGTACTACCAGAATCCTTGGGGCTCACCGCCGGAGGGGGAGTGGATGATGCTTTGGGTGTTTCGTCCGTTTTAAATATGTCCGATATCAATTTATCCAAGGACGAGTCCTGGGCTCCACAGGAAAATATGCACAGGCATATTAATAGGCAATTTAGTAATATCATATTCCTGGAAAGCAAAATTGAATCGTGCTCTTTATTCGTTTTACATATTGTTTTAAGCAAACATAATTAAGGTCAGAAAGCTCACTTATCGAGGAAAGAGATGAAGACAAGGTAAGCAAGTAAAGCTCGAGTATTTGTGATATAACGACGATTGTTATTGCTGGAATATCGCACTTAAGCCGGAAAATGGTAAATGTGGGGGAATTACATTTACCATTTTCCGGCAGACAGAGTGACACATTTAAACGAAAGGGAGATGCGGATACGATTACGTTTATGTTTATGCGGCGAACAATTAACCTAATTATCTTTAGAATTTATTGTCTTATCAGTGAGGCTTTGCTTTCTTTTTTGAATATTGAAATTCGGAGCAAATATATATATACGTATTGTTTCTTTTAGATCGGCTCATTATCATTCCTGATTGCTTTTTTGTTTAAATATGACTTTTGGCGATAAGAAATGCTAGTGTATTGCGGTGGGTCAATTTTCGCTGTCAATAAAAACAAAGCATTACTTTAAAACACATAAATAGTTTCGTATGTGTAAGTGCACTTCAGCCATTTTTCGCAAGAATAAAATGTTATAATAATAATAAGTTATAACACAATAATTAATTGGCATTTACACACAAAGGTTCACCATTATTGCTAACAATATGTTCCTTGCAAATAAAATAGGGTAAAAACTGGTTTTAGTTTCAAGTAAACTTAGCATTATACAATGCTTCTTCATTAACATATATACGTGTATTCCCATTGCCTCTGATTTGTGCTCATAAAAGTACGTGAGGAGGAGATATTTTGTACACTTTATTCATTGAACTTTAACATCTTTTAGATTGATTAAAATGCTAAATATATACACATGTGCATACATATATGGATGAAAAATGTATTGTAGATGTTACAGAACATAGAAAGCACTGAAAAGATTGAACTCTTGCAGATATCCACTTAACTGAACTACAAATTTTCATTAAATTGAATTAAGTTCAATTTTAGTTAGTATAAATTATACTCTATTAGTAAGACTTACTTAATTTATTAAAGTAGCGCAACGTTCGCTGAGCAATGAAGAAAACACTCAACTGAATTGATTTCTTATTCAATCTTAAGTCCGAGCCGATGATCTTCTGACGAGAAGCTTTAAAAGCTGGTTCCAATTGAAGTTCCCAGCCTACGTATTACACAGCGGAAAACCAGTTCAAAGTTTATATGTTTTATTAAAATTATGTGCGTATATTTGAGATATGAAACAGTTTAAAAGGTACCTAAACTTTAGCGTGTTTCTGTGATGCGATTTTAAATATTTTATGTTACATTAATGAAATTTAAATACTATTTCGCAAATACTTTTCCGCAATATATAGTTTTATATATTGTATATGGTTAGATAAAAGATTTAATATGTTCCCATAGTTTTTACTATTTATTAATTTATTTTTATTCTCGAGCCATTCGGAGGAACAACCGGAATTGAAACCCGATAACGATAGCTGTGCGATAAAATCGAAAGCATCAGTGTGTCCGTGAGTTTCGCCTCTAGACCTGTGTGTGTGACATTTGATGCGCCTACACATACATATGATGAACAGGAATTCTTTTTAGTTCATCAAATGAATACAAAGTAAAGTAAATTCAAAGGAAGCGCCACAATTGTTCAGTATTCAGAGAAACATGGAGCCGTTTACCCATAACGATGGCAATCGCGACGAGCTAATAATTCAGCAGAAACGGGATATTGAAAAAGAGGTGAGTCTGCAGAAATACTTACACACAATAGCGACAATGAACCGAGAAATAATGCCGAATTTCAAAAATTACAGATCAGCGACACAACTCCCTTGATCAGCGAGCAGTTGCCACTCACCTGTTTGTACGCGGAGTACAGTGGCGACGAGATCTTCACCGCCAAGATCCAGGATCTGTCCAAAAAGTACAAGTTCATTCGCCGCACCCGCCCCGATGGCAATTGTTTCTTCAGAGCCTTCGCCTACTCCTACTTAGAGTACTTGATCTCAAACAGCAGTGCCTACCAGGAGTTCAAAAAGCTGGCCGAGGAGTCCAAGGAGAAGCTCGTTCAGCTGGGATTTCCCAGTTTTACATTGGAGGACTTTCACGAAACGGTATGTTTAGCCGCACAAATGCAAAACGAATTCCCTATGCTAATGCCGCATTTTGTATGTTCAGTTTATGGAAGTGATCCAGCGTGTTAGTCCCGACAATGCAGGTGGACACAGCACGGTCCAGGATGAGTTGCACAAGATCTTCAATGAGCAGGGATACTCCGACTACGTGGTGGTTTACCTACGTTTGATTACCTCGGGAAAACTGCAGGAGGAGGCCGACTTTTACCAAAATTTCATCGAAGGCGACCTCACCATTGAGGCGTTCCGCCATCTGGAAGTGGAACCGATGTACAAGGAATCGGATCACATCCACATCATCGCGCTCTGCACCGCCCTCGGCGCTGGAGTTCGTGTCGAGTACTTGGACCGTGGCGAGGGTGGGTCTGTGAAGGCCCACGACTTCCCCGAGGGAAGCGAGCCCCGAATTTACCTGATATATCGACCAGGCCACTACGATATACTGTATCCAAATTGAATTGCTCTCAATAGTTTCTAGATTACGAAACGATTTATGTATATAAGATGTATAATAAACTACCATTTATTTGCATATATGGTGGATATTTCCCTTCTGTTTTTGGTTCTGTGTGGAATTGAGATTGATTAACTGATTGATTGGCCCAGCAATGGAAACGCACATTTTACACATACCGTAGATGTTAATTTATTTAAACACTAATCTTTATTATTTGATTTGAACGATTGTGATAGTGACATAATGAAATTGTCTAATGTTTTATAAAATATTAAGTTTTATTAACGGTACTTCGCCATCATTTCATCGGGAAATTTCTGGCGATGCGCAGACAATGAGAGGTTGACAATAATCTCCCGGTCGTCCATCCGTCAGGCGCCTCCACAGTATGATTTAATTGTAGGATGATATTGACCACAAGATTTCAGCTCAGTAAAGACTTCGGTAAAAAATCCAGGCTCAGCATTGATTTTAAGCATTTTATCACTTAGCTTGTTCACAATGACGAGGCACCTGTACGTTACATTGAAGATTAAAGGTAAAAGGTAAAGGTAAACGGCAACATATTTCATTGAAATTAACTTTATATTTAACTTACCTGTCCCAAAACTTTTCCTTCGAGTCTTCAACCAAAAACGGTTTGAGTGGATAGCTGATTTCATTGCCCATATACGAATAGGACAGATACAAACAGGTGAGTACTGAAGCCTGAAGATCCGATTCCTTGCTCTCTTCTCCGCTGACCAGCTCGCGGACTAGCATGTAGACAAACACCACATTGGCTGGGTTTATGAACGCCACATCCTTGGGATTAAATAATGTGATTATTGTTTGAAGGACATGTGGCACACGTGCTACTATATACCTGCCATCCTTGGAGCAAAAGGCTGCGATCCACTGCTCTGAGCCACATGACCGCATCCCCGGCATCGAAGTTGTTTAGCCGCTGACAACGACAGTGCAAGAACATGCCCAAGCACTTAAGCAATTCCGAAGTGGAGGCCTGCGAGGTGTTCAAAAAAATCCTATATAAATACCATATTTTGTTTGGAAAGCTGAAACCAGCTAGCTTTGGCAAGTGGCAGTTTTAAAACTATTGTATCGCCTGTATAAGGAAATCTAAACCTATTTCTTTTAATCAGTTTCAATACCTGAACTTAGAAACCGCAAAGAAAATATATTATCTCGTTATTTCGTTAAGGAACTTATTATGAAACTCAGTAAAATGCTCAAAAATCTCCGGACATAGGTTTCATTATGTGATATGATGTGGTCTTTAGTTTCAAAATGTTGTGTGTTCGAAAGTATGCTACACAAGTTGCTTCCTAAAAGCCACCCCCACTAATATGTTAGGATCTTAAATGCGACTACGCACCTGAATGACGGTCTTGCGTGGGATCTGGTTGGTGTTTTTAATCTGAATGGACGAGGCCTGGACTTGCTGTGGCAGGCTGAGCGTCAGGGGCTGTTTCTGGATCAGCTTGTTGTGGTTCGACATGGAGTTCTTATTGTTGACCTTGACGGGGTCTTTCGCCTTGGAAGGGTTCTGCGATTTGCCCGGCGGACCGGTCATGACCTCCTCCCGGATGTCCTGCACCTGATTCTGGTTCTGATTCTGGTGCTGGTGCTGATTCTGAAGCTGAAGCTGATGCTGGTGCGGATGGGGATGGGGATGCTGGTTGCAGTGCTGCTGGTTGTGCTCCTCAATGCGATTGCAGTGCAGTTGGATGTTGCGATTCTTGTCCGAGGACGAGGCGAACGAGGACTCCAGCAGCTGGGCCTTGAAGCAGGCCGTGGGCAGGTTGGCGCACTTGTTCTTGTTCTCGATCTTCTTCTTGTTGTGCGACGTGGAGAGCTTCTTCCACGAGAGCGCATTGATGAAGATGGAGTGCTTCTTCAGGTTCTTCTCGAACGAGCTCTTCTCCGCCTTGAGCACCGAGTTCTCGTTATGCGTGTCCAGCACATTGGTGATGGTGTCCTTCGAGGCGTTCGCCAGATTGTTCAAATTGTGCGAGCTCAGCTGGGTTTGTGTCTGCAGATTGATGTGGACGCCGCCACACTGACCACCCGGCTGGCCAATCACATTCTTGGCCATCGGATGGCAGGCGGACTTTTTGTTCTCCCGATTCTTGGCATTGTTCAGCTGCTCGTAGGAGAAGTTGTTTAGATGGGAGTCTATGGAGCCAGTGCTGTCGTTCTCGTTCCGCATATCGGTCGAGTGGTTATATTGAAAATTTGGCTGGGACGAGTAGATGGGATGGCGATCCCGCGGATTGAAGCTCAACACCGTTCCCATGATGGCTGCAATTGCGAATGGGTTTGCAAATCAATAAGACTGAGACCAAGACCCTTGTCGCCCTTCGTTAGTAAGGTTATTTTAAAATATTGATTTTCAATCAAAGTACTAATGCCTCATTCTCACTTAAAGCAGTTAATATTCAAATCGTTTCAATTGAAAACAAAATCACACCCAGAAAACTCAGCTTAATTTGTAGTTTCTTAAACTTTATTCATGGATACCAGAGGTGGTTTTTACCTTATTAGTTTCGTATTACTCGGGGGAAAAAAAATCTGCCAAGAGCGTTTGTAAATCCGAATATCCTTGCACAGCAGCTCGATGTTATGCCATTTTTAACGGCTGCATAATTACACTTATCTACGGTAGCCAATTGCACCAATCATATATTTTTCAAGCACTAATTTCCACCTTGCACTTGTTTATGAAAACATCTTTTCGCCACAAGCTTATGAAATAAGTACACAGTCTTAAAATCGATACAAAGTATGCGCAGGCCCACAGGCGAGGGTGGGCACTTTTCCTTTTTTCGCGTTTCTGGGCATGCTCAGTGAAGGTGTTTTCCAATTACTATTACTATGTCCTGACAGGCGGACGGTCCTGGGTCTATTTTTAGAAATACTTGAAAGAAATGTAAGGAAACTTAGAGAATTGTAATTTTCTCAAAGGTATTTTATGTATTTCTCTCTAACAACGTATTAACAACCTTTTCGCTTTGTTTTAAGCGATTTGAAGACAATATTTCGGAATTAAAGGAGCTTTTAATAATTAGGCAACTTAAATTAGAAAATTTAGACTTAAAATTAGGGGTTGTTAACGGTTTTAAAGTTTTTATACATAAATATTTCAGATAAACAGTGCTGTACAGCACCTAAAGTCGCTGCCAGTGCTGAAATGGTGGTTGTTTTTTGGTCCTCGGCTGACGTCCTTAATTTTAGATGTATGAATAATTCAAATGGTTTTGACAGTATGTTTCTTGCTAATCATGTTGTACACCCCTGAATAAAACATGATTTTTATTTAACAATTGTAGCATAGTCGGGTCTAAAATTTAGCAAGAGCATGCTTCCTGAACAAACAACACAAACGGTTATCGCAAGATCGCCCAACAATGACTGAAGAATAAAAAATATACTGCTAAACTGCTTAATTTTGCTGGTAATATTCGGATTGATGAACAGAAGTAACAAGGGTCCCATGCTGGCCGATAAATGGTCTTCTTTGAAATTCTGCAGAAATGCCAGCTCCGCAATCACGAAAAGCAGAACGGGAATGAAAACACTGCTGTTCGTGTAAAGAGCCAAAAGAAATCCAAAGCAAGCCGCCAAGATAATGTGAACTCTGCTCTTTAGAAATGCATTTCGTGACGTGGTTCTTCGGGGAGCAGGTTGTTCTGGCAGAAATGAACGCCTTATTGGAATATCCGGCTCCACCTCCGGATCGGAATATTGCGTATTCGAGGGTTCACCATCTGCAATTAGGAAATCATAAACATTTATAGATGGAGAGCTCTGTTAATGCATAAAATAAGCAGTTTGACACAAATCATAACATTGGCATAAGTACAATATATGAACATATGTAGATATGTGTACATAGAAGATCATGTGTTACCGAGGTTTTCATTCTGAAACGCCGACGTTGATCTGCTATTCAATTTGTCCAGTCGTGCCTTGGACGACTCCAATATTTTCTTCCTCCGCAATTCCCGCCGCAAAGCAAGCGACTGCTGTGCAGAACTCGCATCTGTTGTTCCTAAATCATTACTATCCATATTTATAAACACTAAAATAACTTGCAATTTGACAATTTGGGTGTGACCTTATTGCCGTAAAATACCATATTGCGCTGTCAAGGTAACGCCGACAAGCCTATTGGAAACGAACCACGGTTGGTAAATTTTAAACTCAGCCGTTATTTGAGTAAATAGATACATTAAATATTAAAACTTTTTCTTTTTTTAACCTAATAATCATTTAACTTAAACCATTTTTGTGTCACAAGCAAATGCGAATTGAAGACTTGGAAATGAGAGTTCACCCTTAAGGATTTGGTTATTTATTCAGAATTATTATATTAACAATACAAATGTAATGACGTTAACACAATTACTTATAGTTTCTCCAAACGTCTGGGCGCATATAACAGGACATAGGCGCAATGCCAGTCTCCGCCGCCGGAAAGCCGCAAGATCTCGTCAGTGGCCACGGCGGAGACCTCATCATCATCGAACTTGAACCACACATCGCCGCTGGAGCGAACCCAGGCCACATAATGACCCGACGAACTGGAGCGTCCCTTGTGCGTGAGCACCGCCTGCAGCGTATAGTATCCCGAATTGTTGCTGCCCAAGTCGTCGTCGAACCAGAACTGCTCGTACTTAACGTCCTTCTTCTCTTCGTTGGGTTCATTGCGTTTGACAACGTCAACTTCCATTTTCTTGTCTTCCAGATCCTTGAATTTTGAGCGCATTGGGCAGAGCTTGTTTTGCAATTCGGGGGTACACAACTCAAAGGCATCGAAGTCAATGGGAAATTTTATATCCTTCAACACCTTGGCATTTATGCCCTCCTTTCCTTTGTATTGAAAGCGCACAAATTGTACGGTGAGATAGGCTGGAAGTCGGCTCACCAAGTACTGAAACAGGATAAGGTTAGTTTCGTAACGCAAACATTAGCTACAATCCTCACAGTTCGAATGTACTTTGCATCGCGTCCCAGGGTTTCAGATTTTTTCACCAGCTGCTCTTTCATTTTCTGAAAATATAGGCAAAATTAGCGCTGCTTAAAAGTGCTTACGATTATGCTTACAGATTTCAGACCGCTCTGCATGTACTTAACATCCATGGAAATGAAGCAACTTAACTGCAAGAAATTTTCGCTTGTTACTGTTGAAGGTTCATCGGGTTCCTCTTCAGAGCTCATCTTAACTTCAAAAGTGCCACCAAAAAACTGATCGATAAACGAGCTAAAATTGGAGTATGTAATAGATATTGTCAAAAAGAAGCATAAAGGTTGTGTGCACGCTCACCTGTGCCTCTTCTGGACAGTATTCGATGGTTCCTGGTTTGTTGGCCGCAGTTTTTGCTGCAACATTTTCAGGATCTCTGCCCAGCACTCATTGGCGTCCTGCTGCCTGTATGTGCCATTTTCGCCAGTCTGGGCAAATTGCGGGGATGCCCGGTGCAAAGCCTGCAGCAGCACAATTGGCGTCACAGTTGTGCCCTTCTCCATTTGAACAAATATAGACTTCATGGCAGATGATATGGAAAATGCGGTCGACATGGTGTCGGTTCCATCGTTACTGAAAGTGCTCAGGGCAGTGCGGAGCTCGGGCACTGCGTTCAGGCACTGGACAGTGGCGTTCATGTAGCACGTATTGCCCAGATTTGTCAGCCCAGCCGGTAGACGCATCTGAAAAGATGTATAGTTTATATGAGAACAAAATATTCATATCCTCAAATAATGATATAGGGAAATCAAGGATCTAAAGCTTATTTAGTTGGATTGCAATCGGGACTTTTACTATAACTTCCCTATCTAGTTAGATTTAATTGTGATCATTATTATAATTGCCTTAAATCTGGCAAAATACATACCGCTGTGGCTGCCTCAGCTTCGTTCATGTCCTCAATGAATTTGACCGGAGTGGCAGGCACTTCTGGAACACTTTCCTTGCTGCCCAGCAACAGGACCACAGCGCCCTGCAAATGGAAAAAACCGATGCTGGTTAGGCGCCAAAGGATCATTGATGCCCACTTACGTCCTTGATCTGCAGATTCCACTGGTCATCCTTCAGAATGCCGCCCTTGCACATAACTTTCTGGCGATCCGGTTGAACGCCAGTCAGGGCAAACAACTGGGCCTTAAACAAAATCGGCTCCTCGTCGGTGTTTACAACGATATCTGTGTAGAGCTCCCGGCCCCACTTCACCTTAACTGAAAGTAGGACGATGAGTCTGTGCGCAAACAGGAGTTGTAAAACACAATGCTACCTTTAAATGCGGGCATGGCTAATTTTTTCTTTTATAAAAGTTGTTCTTTCTGTAAAATTCAAAGTCATACTAGCCGAAGCAGAGATGCGCAAAACAACGATACTTTTCTGCATTGCGAACTTCATAAAGTGCAGCAACTATCGAACAGTTTGGAATTACGGAAATGGAACGAATTGAGCAATGATCAACAAAAAATGTTAAAATAAGTATTTCAACACACACATTTAAATAAATTTATTGTTGTTGACAGAAGTAATAACAAAGTGCTTAAGAGAGGTGCATATAACATTATAAGAATTTTCAATCTTATAAGTTGGTCCACGTCTTATCATAAAATATCTTGTTTTTAAATTGGTAATACAATTAAGTTTTTAATAATCAATTAATAAATAAAGCTCTTAAATTAAAATTTTGGACGCTCACAAGATTCGAATTATGTTCTATTCCATCATTCCAAAAGAACAAAAATGCCGTAGTCCGATTGACTCACACATTTCAACTACGATAATCATCGATAAAACAGCTGATAGTTTATCAATTCATTTTTACAATAAGTTAATTGCCAACATCGGTAAATTTATTAGGAAATTATTCTATTAAAACGTGAAAAGATGAATGAAGCGGACAGTTTAACCGAAATATTCAGGGGCGGCTTACCTCACTGCCTTCTGATTGTGTTTTCCTTGTTGTTAACATGCTCACCGGTAATGCCAAGCGAATTCGAGGTTATTTCCATGTCCAAATACGATCTAAATGGACAGCATTATGGTAAGCAAATAATGCAAAAGACATATATTAATTATGTAAATTCATTGTAGACCACGTCATGGATATTTGTACACCAATGCATCGAATCTAAACATTACAATTCCGAGGGTGCTCTGACCCACATTTTTCTGTGCACTGACGAGGGCTCTTTATTTAATTAGTACTTTTGAATGTCATTAAACACTAATTTTCACAAATTATTATTCTTATCCGATGTATTCGACTATACTTTTTTATCTTTTTGTAGGAAGCCGCGTAGCTTCAATATCCCTAGAAGCTAGATCTTTGTACTCGTGGAATACTTCAAGGCACTGTGTGCTCACACGGTAAGTGTAAACTCTTCACTACTGTTGTTGAAAATGTTTTAACAATTTAATTTTTATCGAACAGGTTAACCGACTTGTCAATCCACGATTTTGATAAGTTACGGCAAGGTGCAGGAGGCCTAATTCTCATGTTGCCGTCGAATATCTTGAATCTGGATCCAGAAACCAAAGAACTTATAACTATTCTGGAGCAATCAATGCTGACCCACACAGCTGCTGTTCCCATTTACTTCGCTCCGTACAACAAAGATTTGGAAAAGATCATTGATGATATTACGTACACGACTACGGATAGTCCGGGTCAAAATCAAACGGCGCTGGCACAATTGGTTGTAACCGTTTCGGCCAACAGATATCACATTAATGTCGGCGGCGGCAGCATTGCGGCCAATAAGAATAGCAAAATTCCCATTATCCACGGCGAACTGATACCCAATCAATTGGCACTAAAACCCACGGAATCCGTTGCAGATGGACAAAAACTTCCCGTCATCTTGATAACAGCGAATCTGAAAACCTTTGGTATATATAATGTAAGTAATCTGGTGACTTTGTAGCTAAATATCCATACAGATGATTAATTTAGTCTAAGTTTTACAACCTAAAACTAAATTAACACCTTAATTCTGCTTACAAGATATGGGCTTCCTATCTGAAAGATTGTGGCCTTTATCTAAGTGGTTCAAGTGGTTTTATGATTCTCGGCACTGATTTTAAAGGTCAAAAGAGCTTATCTGAAGTAGATTCACTTCTAATCATAATTATTCTGTCTTAATTTGAAGGATTACCCAGTGAATGCCGATGCTGCAGTTTTGCTGGTGCTGATGGAGTTGTTCAGTAAATTGCACTATACATCCAGTATGGCACCCAAGTATCGACTCCGATTTTTGCTTTCGGACGCAGGCGTCCTACTAAACTTCCAGGGCTCCAAGAAGTGGCTCGAGGTTGATGATAATGCGCTGCAGGTAAAAATACCTTATAAAGGGTATAAATATCAGTTGTTATCTGAAATCTCTATATCTATTATTAGAACGTTGAGTTTGTGCTGTGCTTGGACACCATTAGCGAAAGCTTATCCTACACAACGGACAATGCTTTGTACATGCACGTTTCCAAGCCACCCAAGGATAAGACTTCTATTAGCAACTTCTTCAAACTCTTGAAGTCATCAGCTGAAAAGTATTCCGATGGTCTGGCGGTCGAGGGTGTGCATAAGAAGATCAATCTAGCAGACACCAAACTGGCCTGGGAGCACGAGCGGTTCAGCATTAAGCGCTATCCCTCATTCACCCTGTCATCTGTAAAGAGTCCAAGAAGCCCCATTCGTACAACCATTTTCAAAAACGACGAGAGTCGCCTAGTGGAGCACACTCTCAACACGACGCGAATTATTGCGGAAGCTCTGGCTAGTTTTATGTACAAGGTTGATTCAACCTCCAGCATTTTTGAGGGACAGTTGGTAAGTTTGCCATGGTTGGGACTTAACAAGATATTAATAAATACCTTATCTTTAAAATTATTAGGCCATTAAGGAAGAAAACATCTTGCCATACTTTGGAGTGAAATCCATTCTGCATAATAACGACGTGAAGGATGCTTTCGAAAAATACCTTAATAATGTTAAGATCATTTACGATAAACCCGACGCCAGAGACCCTGAATTTATGTTCTATAACGAGAACGAGGTTAAACTGAATGTTTACAGAGTGAAGCCGGCGATCTTTGATCTCTTCCTGACTTTCGTCATTGGCGCCTATCTATTGGCTGTATTCCTGGCCATACAATACTTCCCCCGGTTTTACGATGAAGTTTCCAAGCTAACGAAGGAGGATCCCGCGGGACAACCCAATGGACACTCTTCTGAACGAGTCAGAATGAAGTCACATTAGTAACAAAATGGTATTGAGTATAATATTGCGATTGCGAGTAGGAAAATCTTATGTTCAAAATTATTTTTCAAAACTTTTCTAATGCTAAATGAACGATTGTTAATAAACTCTATAGAACTGTAGAAATCTGTCCACGCGTGATGTGGCATACGAAATTGATTCTTCAAATATTTCCTTTTGTTATAATGAAAATGGTTCCGATTATCATAAGTACATTTTTCTGTTTTATTGTGTATAAATTTGGTTTATGTTTAATATAAATATTATTTGTGTACAGCGTAATTAATTGCACTCCTTAGCACGAGCCGTTGTTGAAGTTAGAACTAGCTGAGTTATGCGCTCGACTTGGCTTCGGTAGTGGGTTCCAATCCAAGTTCGATGAAGTGGGCGACGACTCCCTGAATTGGCCCTTAAACTTGCTTATCTTGCTTATGAACAAATTACTTTGGCCTGGTAGTTCATTGGTATCCGATGTGCTAACTGATATGTTGGCGGACGTCACTTCCTTGGACGATCTATTATTAACGTTATTTAACTCATTGGGATAGTTGTATTTGTTCTCAGCATAGGAGGGCGTTAAATAAACCTTTGTGCCCTTCGCTGCGCTTTCGTTTAGAATCTTCTGATTCCTGCTTATGGACTCTAGAACTTCCTTGATGGACTTCTTCTTCCTCATCCTCGGCGTGGGCGTGGAATTCGATTCCCGTTCCGCCGATATGGAAGATCTATTGCGATCGTTTGTAGGTCTCTCCTCATACCTTAATCTTACATTATTTTCCAACTCAAAATCTTCTCGTATTTGTAGAACGTCGCTGGTTTCAGCTGGATTCGGCTGAATTACATTGGAGACCACATGGTTCTCCGTTTTCTTTGATATTGCACCATTTGTGTTGAGCACTTCTTTTTTGGCCACTTGACTGGGAGCAATGTTCTCTTCGAAAATCTGAGAAATCTGTTTGACCGTGCCAAAGGAATTGGTTTTCCTCTCTTCCACGTAGGTGTTATCATCTGGCTCGGGATGTGTTCTCAAAGTTGCGGACTCCTCGGGCAGTTTAGCTTGTTCATTGGCAATGGACTGCTGGGCTTTGGATGTGGAGGCGCCACTACCGTCTTCGGAATCTACCAAGACGACCGATTGCTTGACAACCTCAGCATATATCGGAAGTTCTGACGGCTTTGAAGTTTCCTTAACAACTAAGTGCTCTTCTGTGATAGCCACGGGTATGGTACCATTTGGCTTTTTGTTGACTTGGTTTACATCGTTATTTGGTTTCTGCTCGGAGCACACGGTTATGTGTTCGGAAGACTGCTTTATGTGGATGCTGGCGTTCCACTCGGGAGTACTGGAAGTGCAGGGATTAGGCTGGCCAGCAGTATTAGATGTGCGGACTTTCCGAATCTGAATAGGTGTGCTTGGTGGTTCGGGTTTATGGGCATGCTTGATGTGAATGGTGCCATTACATTCCGGTTTGGGGGAGGTGCGGGTATTAGTATTGTTATCGGATTCGGAGATAGTGACCTTTTCCTTATCAATGGCCGTGCTGTATCCATTGGATTGCTTGACACTGATGGCTGGTGGTGCTTTCGACGTGCTGGGGTTGGGTTCGCTATCGCAGATTGGTGCAGTAATCAAAATTGTTGGTTCATTTGATTTGGGGACCTCCTCCAGAACTTCTTGTTTTATTAAAGATTCTTTTCGGTTGTTAACAAACGCGTCAATTTCAGAGGCAAGAGACTCAATGTCTTTGGTAGCTAGGTAATCCTGAACCTTTTAAATATGTTATTTAACTTAATTTGTTTGAACTTTGTGAAAATTGTATTTGAATTACCACAAGTTTTGGCGGCGGCGGGGCTCTCCTCTTCTTGCGATATCTTCTGCTGCTCATGGGGGAACTAGGACACGATTCCGGCTGAGACTCGAAGGGATTAGAGCTGGCTAGACTAGATTGGGATAACCTTCAATAGAAGCAGAGATAATTAATATCATATTCAAGTTTAGAAGTTGCGTATATGTACCTTATGCTCTGATTATTTGTCGAGGGATATCCGGAAAACTGCGTTGTGCTTCTGTATCGATCATTGCGGTTGAAGAAAGTTCCATTTGAGGACAATGAGTCCGACTAAGTGAATGAAATAGTTAATAATTAGTTATATGTTAAATACTTATATATTTGGATAATCACCTCCCGTCGTCTATCAATATCTTGCAGGGATGTGTGACGATCTCCGCGGAAAACTCTGGAGTTCAAATAGGAACTACATATGTGGGTGTTAATAAAATTTTTTCCAAAATTAGCTAATTAATTTACATACTTATCGTTTAGATCGCGTCTAAGAGTGGGCGGGCTCTCCGATGTTTTGTTTATGCCTAATGTTGAAGACTTCTTCTTACGAAAAGAATACGATTTCCTGAAAAAAAAACAAAATTAACATTTAGCAACATTTAAATTGAGGATAAAGGGCAATGATCTAAAACTCTTTACATTTGAGTTGACACAAAATGGTGCATTAGCCAAGTTATTTATACATTTTAGGGATCTCGAGGTACTAAATAAACCAAAGAACTCACCACAATTCTTGCAGGTTTCCAATCGACAGACTATGTCTGCCATTCTCGTTCTTCTTTTTGCTGAACCCAAAAAATCGGAGGCGTTTGTGATTATCTTCCTCGTAGAATGGATTCAGATGCTCCGGATAGTTGTATATGGATATGTGACTAGTGTTCCTCTTGTTCCAACTCATTGTGAATTAGTGTTTATGCCCGCCGTTAGTAAATCTGATTAAAAAAAAAAAAACCAAAATATTAAGAAAATTTTTTGTATATTTTCAAAACCATTCTATGAGTGCACTTTGCTGTCGATTAGGTTATATATACATATATATTGTAAATTTCTCTATACGAGAGCATTCAAAAGCTTATCCCTAATTGTATTTCGAATACCATATACCCCTGATCTTTGTAATGTTCAAGTATATATATAATCAACAGCATGACGACATAACTATTTATTGATGGGTGCAGTACGTTTCTACACACAAACCCGGTTTTTGTGGCCTTCAAAATTGTTTATATGAACTATTAAGTATATGTATATTGTCAATCAATCGTACGTATATGATATACAAAATTATTGGGGAATTAGCACTAGTGCAAAAATCAAGCGATCAGTGAAAGAAACGAATTTTTAGACACACCTAAACCAAATTCGACTAACCTTACCCTAGAGTTTTGCTCGTTGTCATGTTTTTTATCAGTTAACTGAGTACTACAATTATAATTATGCAATTACCGTTGACTTTCTTTCGATTTCCAGAGGCAAATTAAATGTCAACGTTGCTAACTGATTAAGCAGGTGACGAATCACAGGGCTTATACTAAGTTACTTTCGAAAATAAAAACAATGACAGCATTAAAACAATACCATATGTATATATATCGATTTTAAAATGTGCTTTTGTTTATACGAAAGTGTTTCGAGGATACATACATATGTATATAATGAGTATACTTATAACACGTATCTGTGAATATACGAATTCACGAGTTTTTTTTTTTGGAAAATATCATTTTAATTAGAGTAAAATATCGTTTCATGAGCATAGAAACTGACTGAATGCACTTCGGAATAAAAAAGACTATTGAAACTACATAAAATTATTGATTTTTAGATTTTATTTGATGCATATTGCATTTATTTGTATCTATAAGGTTTCTGAATATAATATTATATATTTTATATGCTAAGATCCATTTCATTTTCTTCAGAAGAGTGTGGTTCTGATAGGCTGAGTTCGTTTGGGTCGGGGATCCCTGGAAAATTAGCAGATACACGTCTATAAAGATGAGCTAGAGATCGCCGCGTGTTGAGCACGATCGATTGGAATGATCACATATCGCACCCAAATCTTTAGAATCAATATTAAAGCGCACTGTTGACACTTTTCGTAAATTTATTATGTGTAATCTGGTATCATATGATGGAACGCACTGAAGTTTGGCCATTTTGTTTATTTAGTTATGCCAACTGTTGGACGAGGGATTATATTGTTTAAGATACCTTAACTTAAAGCTCTTTGCTTTCGCCAATTCAACAGGTGAAAAGTGATCACGCACGAAGTTTTTATTTTGGGGGGCACGCGCACGTCACTAATGTGAGATCATTTAGATTATTTTAAACACAAACAAATACACACTTTTCAATAGGCATTTCACAAAGATCGGACGTATAAACATTTGCGTTATATAAAGAATTTTCTCATTTTCGCCACGGCTTTTGCTTTTTGTATCCATTTACAGCTTAACCATTGGGGTACAGGTACGCACGGGTACACATACATAGGTACACCTTTGGGTACGATGTAGATAAAAATATACACAGGTATGCCCGATGAGGAAGATTGGTAAATGTATTCCCGATGACCTCAAATGCTCCGAGTGCCGAGCTTTTCGCGATACTCACCCACCGAGTTGTACTTTAAGACTAAACGAACTTGCTGAACTTTGTATAGAGAGATAGAAATAGAGAGCTTTGCAACAATGCGAGGGCTTTTCAAAAGTTATAGTACACGACCGGCAACAACAAATGCAGTAGCGAAAGAATGTGACGATTCTATTATGATCGTTATGGTCGTTGGTGGGGCGGGGAAAAGTGCCATCCAAACATCTAGAGACCCAAACTTAAGATCATATGGCTGCATTCTAGAAGAAAGCTGAAACAAAAGCATGTATTCAGCAAAAGTGGACATGAGTAACTCCAATGGAAATATTTGGACTGTAAGCCCAAAAACTGGGTGTATTCAATTGGGTATTATTACCTCATGTCTTTTTATTCCTTTTCAGATACTCTACAAGTTAAGACACCTATAGACATCTTCCCACATTGCTGAAGTTGGAAGTTGAATGATTAATTCATATTAATTCATATATTTTGTTTTAGTTTGATAACAATTATATATTTAGTTTTGTGCAACAAGATAAATATATTATTCATCACACCATTCGTCACCGTCGCAATATCTTAAGGTTTTTGTAATTCATATATAGGGTATACTATTCTCTACTGTAAAATAACATCAATAAAATACGTATGACGAAAAAGTTATTTTCAAAAATGATTTCGACTTTATTATCTGTGTGTAAATATTAAAGATAAGCCAAGTTTCCCGAAACAAAGTGGGCTTGTCTAAAGTAACACAGTTTTGAAATGCAAACATTATTGTGGACAAAATTATTTATTTTTTCTATGATATAAATATGAATGAATAAATGTACATTTCATACACTCATGGTAAGTATTAACAATATGATATTAAATGTTAACCGCTGTTTACTTTTGGATCGACATCATTGCGTGATTAAGATCCAAATTCACAGCATTCTGACTTGATTTTATTTTAAGTTTCTATTTTTTAGCATAAGAAACATTGGCAGTCTATGGTGGCTTAAATCTATGTTGATCCAGTGTACTATGTAAAATCTTCAAGATGTATACAATACCGTTTATATATCGTGTCAACAATGATAAGGTAATTAAAATTAGAATTTGCTTATTTCGATTTTCGATTTGATCTGTAAATTAAAAGTTACCTCACTCGAATATTTTGCTCTTATCCTCTGCGAATTCCGGGTTTTTTTATTATTATACCATGGTTGTTTATTAACAACAAGTTTATACACTGTTATTAAGTTCCCAAAGTCGTTGATGCCCCACGGAATCTGATTTCTAAGAGGTCACATTAATGACATTTTATTTTTAATCTCTTAACACAAAGATTGAGTCGCGACAAATGCGAAAATGTCCAAGCTGAGTTTTATTACATAATATAGAATTAATATTGATTACATACACAATTTTGAAGGACTGGACTATGGGAATACCCAAAAACTAACTTGAAATCAAACGATTGGTTGATGGAAGTCATTATAAATTGCAGTTATAATGAAACTGAAAACTTAAAAAAACTTTTCAAATTACCAAGTTCAAAACTGAATATCCTACTCCCATAAATGAAATAAAACGATTAAATTCTCTAATGTGAGGTACTCTTTAGTCTCTAGATGAGCTTACACCTTTGCTTTAAATTGTATGTTTTGAATTAAAATATTAAAAGCGCGTTATCAGTTATTCTAACATCCGCCAATGAAAATATCATCGCGACAACTGAAAAATGAGTTTGAGACACACGCGACAAATTATTTCAGCGCATAGTAGTGAGTATTATTCCCAAATTCATTGGAGCACATTGTTAAAAATTAGCATTAAGTGCAATAAAAAATTATACTAAATATTGTTTAAAACATATATGGATTTGTTGTTAAGAAACCGCGAGTGTAACTCTACCTTTTGAATTGATAAGAACTTTATTTTTTTAGGATCCCTACCGGAAGAGAGGTTCAGAGATCGGCGACATTCAACTGAAGGCCACCTCTGAAACTTTTTCTCCTAAAATGGTTGTGGATTTCGTAGCCGGACTCCTGGGCGGTAAGTTTTCCTGCAATTATGCAAAGCCATCCTCTTATCAAATAGATTTGAAATCCAGGTGCTGCTGGTGTTCTTGTCGGCCATCCCTTCGATACCGTGAAGGTCCACCTGCAGACCGATGATCCTCGCAATCCCAAGTACAAAGGCACTTTCCACTGCTTCCGGACGATATTGCAAAGAGACAGCTTCAGAGGATTATATCGGGGTATCAGCAGTCCCATGGGAGGAATCGGATTGGTGAACGCCATCGTTTTCGGGGTCTACGGAAACGTGCAACGCTTGTCCGATGACCCCAATTCGCTGACGTCCCACTTCTTCGCTGGCTCCATCGCTGGTGTGGCCCAGGGTTTCGTGTGTGCGCCCATGGAGTTGGCCAAAACGCGACTCCAATTGTCCACGCAGGTTGATAGCGGCATCAAGTTCACTGGACCCATCCACTGCCTCAAGCACATAGTAAAAACGGAGGGTATCGGAGGTGCCTTCAAGGGATTAACAGCCACCATTCTAAGAGATATTCCAGGTGAGTAGGATGTACACCGATGACACGACATTTAAGCTAGCATTCCCTTTCGTTTGCTTGACCAGGCTTTGCCAGCTACTTTGTGTCCTTCGAGTACCTTATGCGTCAAGTGGAGACACCCGGCGTGGCGTACACTCTGATGGCCGGCGGATGTGCTGGCATGTCGTCCTGGTTGGCGTGCTACCCCATCGACGTGGTGAAGACCCACATGCAGGCAGATGCCCTGGGCGCCAATGCCAAATACAATGGCTTCATCGACTGTGCCATGAAGGGCTTTAGGAACGAGGGACCGCAGTTCTTCTTTCGCGGCCTAAACTCTACCTTGATCCGGGCTTTTCCGATGAACGCCGCCTGCTTCTTCGTGGTGTCCTGGGTACTAGACTTCTGCAATGCCAAGGGCGGCATGGATTCCGTGTTGAATGCCGATCAGCCACTGACTATCGTCAACCTGGACAACAAGAGCCAAGCGGACTTGGAGGCGACGGCGCCAACGGTTGAGGAAGTGGTTCGCAAAATAATCACGGAGAATGCCATGTCCCATCAGTATGTGTCCACGCCAAAGGACGTCGTTCACAGCCATTACAGGAGTAGCACGATCAACATTCCCAAAGAATCTAAAGCACGTTTAGCATCCGATTGTAATTTAAAATAAAGTATAAATTCTTTAGTACCTTTATAAATGCGCTGTTGAAGGTAACAACTATTTGAATCATTCCAAACACCTAAAGATCCATAATTTAAGTTTATTTCAACGTAATGATATTACAATTAAATATATATATTAGTCTATGTGAATGCTTTTAAGAACCGCAGGACATGCAGGCGTCCTTATTTTCGAGCGAACAAACCATATCGGCCATTTTCCGTTCCCTATCCTCCTCGTACTTTTGGGGGCTTCCTTCGGCGGTGCCATTCTGGCCATTCATGCTCACTGCACCCTGCTTCTTGTTCACGGTGAACTGAATGGCATTCGCAGCTGGCTTGGTGCGCAGATAGTACATTCCGGTTTTAAGACCTGCTTTCCAGGAGTAAAAGTGTATGGAAGTCAGCTTTCCATAGTTTGGCTCGGCCACATGTATGTTGAACGACTGACTCTGATCTATGAACGCACCACGATCGGCGGCCATTTTAATCGTGGACTTGACTGAGATTTCCCACACCGTCTTATACAGATCTCGCACCTTCTGGGGGATGGTCTCAATGTTTTGAATCGATCCCCTGCTGGATATGATCTGGTTCTTCATGTCGTCGTCCCACAAGTCCAGCTCGGTTAGGTCGCGCAACAAATGATGGTTGACCACCTGGAATTCGCCGGACAGAACTCGCCGGGTGTATATGTTCGTGGTGTAGGGCTCGAAGGATTCATTGTTGCCCATTATCTGAGCCGTAGATGCAGTGGGCATGGGAGCAACGAGCAGGGAGTTCCGGACACCGTGCTTCTTAATGGACTCCTTCAATTTCTGCCAGTCCCACAGGTTCGTTGGCACCTTGTCCCACATGTCGTACTGCAAAATTCCTTTGCTCACCGGGCTGCCCTCGTAGGTTTCGTATGCACCTTCGGTCTGGGCCAGTTCGCAGCTGGCTTCCAAGGCGCCATAGTAAATGGTTTCGAATATCTGCTGATTCAAAAGACCGGCTTCTTCGCTTTCGTACGGGAAACGCATGAGAATCAAGGCATCAGCGAATCCCTGAATACCAATGCCCACGGGACGGTGCCTCAAATTGGACTTCCTTGCCTCCGGCAGGGGATAATAGTTGATATCAATTATCTTGTTTAGATTTTTGGTAACTATCTTGGTGACTTCCTTGAGCTTCTTAAAATCATACGTCTTCTCCGGCGTGACGAACATGTTGAGGGCGATGGAGGCCAAGTTGCAGACTGCAATCTCATCCGGTGAGGAATATTCAACGATTTCCGTGCACAAGTTGCTGCACTTGATGGTGCCCACATTCTGCTGGTTGCTCTTCCTGTTGCAAGCGTCCTTGAAGAGCATGTACGGATTTCCGGTCTCCACTTGCGCCTCAATGATGGCAAACCACAGGGATTGAGCCTTAACCGTTCGGTTGGCCCGACCCTCTTGCTCGTATTTCTCGTACAGCTTTTCGAATTCATCGCCCCACACTTCGTGGAGACCAGGACACTTGTGGGGGCACATGAGCGACCAATCACCGTTGGCCTCAACGCGTTTCATGAAGAGATCGGGTATCCACAGGGCGTAAAACAGATCGCGTGCGCGATTCTCTTCTTTGCCCGTGTTCTTCTTCAGTTCCAGGAACTCAAAGACATCCGAGTGCCAGGGTTCCAAATAAATGGCAAAGGCACCGGGACGCTTGCCGCCTCCCTGATCCACATAACGTGCCACATTATTGAAGACCCTCAGCATGGGAACCAACCCATTGGAAGTACCATTTGTGCCGCAAATCGAGGTGCCCTTTGCACGAATGCAATGCACGTTGAGTCCGATGCCACCGGCGGACTTGGAGATCATGGCGCATTGTTCCACAGACTTGAAAATGCCCTCGATGGAGTCGGCTGTCATGGTCAGAAGGAAACACGACGACAACTGCGGCCGGTTTGTGGCAGCGGCAAACAGTGTGGGCGATGCATGCGTGAAGTAGCGCTCCGACAGAAGATTATAGGTTTCCACGGCCGCATCGATATCCTCTCCATGGATTCCGATCGCAACGCGCATCAGCATATGCTGCGGTCGCTCTGCGATCTTTCCGTTTCTCTTGAGAAGATAGGAACGCTCCAGCGTCTTGAAGCCAAAATAGTTATAGCCAAAGTCACGATCATAGATTATGGACGAGTTCAGCCGTGTGGCGTTCTTCTTAACCACATTGTAGTGGAACTCAGATACCAAGGGCACTTTTTGATTCGTCTCCTTGTTCACGTGATTATACAGATCCTCGAAGACGTCTAGTAGGAATCATGATTGGATTAACTGAAGAACTCAGAAGACAAGCTGTGAACTTACCAGAAAAAGCCTTCTTGGTTTCCTTGTGCAAATTGGACACTGCAATGCGAGCAGCCAGGATGGCATAGTCCGGATGATTGCAGGTTAAACCAGCTGCAATTTCAGCAGCCAAATTGTCCAGTTCCTGGGTGGTCACGCCGCAGTACAGACCATTGATGACTTGCAGGGTGATAGTAACCTATAAAGATAAACCAAAATAACACATTAGGAAAACTGCTCAAATAATCTTCTGATTGCTGATTTCAAATGGTTTGTATTTATTTAGGTTTTCCCACATGAGTTTCACCAGGGGCGCTCGCACATTTTGTTGCAGATGAGATCGAACCCATATCACATATCACATATAAATACGCATCATACTTACTGAGTTGGAGTGAAATCTGTATGAAGAGCACCTTTAAACATTAGAAACAAACTTACAGGATCAACAAAATCCATGTTCAAGTTGTAGCAAAGCTTCTGGATTCTTGAGGTTATTTTATCGAAGTGTACCTCCTCCTGCCTGCCATCTGAAATAAAAATATTAAGAACAGCCATAACGATAAGGAATTGTAACCCACCTCTCTTAATAACATATAATTTTGAGGTTTTCATGGACTTGTTCTTCAACATATTGACTGCTTTATTTCACAGGAGGCGGAAAATTGATTGTTGCAAGCACAAAAAGGCGCCAAATTAATGTCATTATCAGTGTTACCGTGCGACATGTTGATCAAATGCCGCACTTTCAAAACGCATAATTTTGAAACGATCAAGAAACAAAATAATTTCGAACCGTTCCACTCAAATTTAAAAACAAATAATTTTAGATAATCAAATAAATATATAAATAACTGTTTGTATTAATACACGGGTGTTTTATTTAGTTTAGTGTTAATATAAATAATTAGTTGTATTTTTATTTATTTAGCTTTTTATAATTACATAAATATAACAGTTTTTGAAGAACATTTGAGTATGTGTTTTATAAACGGTCTCGGTAGATTGTTATCAATTATACAAGTGATTATAATATTTGTAAACATGTTGTTAATAAAATATGCAATTTCAAGTGTTTAATTTAATCTAAATGGCTGTGTCTAACTATTTTATTGACTTGCTGTCCAGATTGCTGTTGGAAAACACTAAAAAGATATATTACTATTAATAAATACATATGAAATGATAAGATATATACTTACAAAAAGTTATTTATTTTTTCGAGATCGTGTAATATATCATCTTGGTCCGAATTTAGATCATCTCGCTCCTTAAGGCTCTCCAGTAGTGTCACGTTCAGGTTTTCAATATACTCCTGGAGATTGTTGACCAATAGCTGGAGAGTCGGAACTTGGATTCCAGTGAGCAGCTGCCTCGAAATCCATCGATGGTTGGAGTTCATTTGTATGCCAACATCACACAGCATTGATCGAATTACGTCCACAATGGGAGTTACGCCATGTTTTCTTGCCTAGAAAAAGATAATTACCAAAAAAATTAAATTCATTTGTATAATAAATAAATAAATCCTGTGGAAAACACACCTTCACTTTCATCTGAGCTATTTCCTTCGATTGAGCTAGTGCTATTCTAACCTCTATTTGAAGTTTTGATTGATTCGCAAAGAAGAACAAGTTTTCATCCGACGGATAATCTGTTGTACCAATGGGATTGCCATTCATATGATTCATGCTTTTATCGTGGTTGATTTGGTTCTTTTGAAAGATTTTATCGTTTTCAAATTCCTTATTGCGTTTCGTTTCACAGGAATCGGATTGCTTGCGGTGTACACCACTTGATAGTTTTGGACACGTCTCAGAGTCGGAGCTATAACTTTCATTATCGGATCCGGTTAGAAATTCCTCCTTCTTGATATCTAAATATAAAATATAGTATTTAAGAAAATATAGAAATGCTGGAATATCTTTTGGGCTAACCATTATTTAATGAATCTTTATCTCCGATCGCCAATCTCTTGCGTATCTCATCTCGATTGAATCGCCGCTGTAATTGGAATATATATTTAACTAATGATATTATTATTCCGATTATATTGTACCTACCTTTTTCTCTATCTGTTTAACCTTTTTATAATGGTTTTGCAATGTTTCCACATCCATATCATTTGCAATCTTGTACGCATCAAATTGTTCTATAACAATATAAATAATAATATACTCGAGAATCTATAACAACTAATTCTTATTTGAAATTACCTAAAACCATGGTGGAACATTGATCTTTGGAGTACTTGATGGGATCTTCCAAGTACTGAGACCAGCGCGATTGATTTAAGTACTTCCGACTAGCCACCTTGTTATTGTCCTCGTCCAGATTCTGCTGGCTTCCACTTCCACCGATTTCCAAGCTGCTTAAGTTGGGTATTTCACCCTGATTTGGGTTCGGACTATCGTTTTTGTTCTTTTCCGGAACGGACGAGTATTGGTCAGCATCACAAATGATATATTTTCGTTGGCTATACGTTTTGTAGTCGAACGTGTCCGGTGGCAACTGACGTTCGTCATGCGACGGCTTTGGATGCTTCGTTTTCACGATCTGATGTCCGTATGGAGTGTTCTTCTTTTTATTTTTCCGAGTACTATTCCCGGACAATCGCGTCGAGGATGTTTGCTTAAGTGCCTCCGTTCCATTTGATAGTTCTGCATCGCAAATCTGTAAGTAACAATTATGCTTTTACATGCCTGATCTCTTTTATTATAAATATCTACATACATTATCTATATTTGATCCCTTTAACTCATCCGCTTCCTTCTTGTTTTTATATCCAGTGAGAAGTAGCTCGAATTCACGCTCCACTTCTCCGCCAAAATCCCCAACAATATCGATAGGGCTTTGGCCTTGCAACTGACCTTCGTATTTCGAATTAATTGTACATGACCAGGATGGAAACTCAGGATTGGTCGTATAATTCTGGCTTAGATTGTATATAAGGTCCGGTTTTTGCAAAGCTCGCTTGGAGTTTTCCGAAGTTGCACTATAGTTCTCATTTACAATATCCGGAATATTTTCCGATCTGTTAACTCTTTCCTCTTCTGGTATATATGTGTTTCCATTGTCGCAGTTACTTAAAATCGAGTCTTGGGCATTCTTAAAGGTTTCCGATCCCGATTCCTTGGACACCTTACTTGGAAAGGTGTTTGGTTGTTCATCTTCTCTATCGCTGTCGGTTAGATCGCTCTCATTGCACTCCATGTCGGAGTACTCTATGTAGTCATCGGAAAGGGTATGCGCGAACTTCTGAAATCCTGGGTAGTTGGGGTTGGTGATGCCCTTTGTTATATAGATATCCATTCTCGGCATGGGCATTGGAATAAGTTGTCTAGAAGAATATAGATTAGATGACTTAAATATTGATTACAACTACAGTGCAATCATAATAAAAATTTAATTTACTTATTCACATTAGCAATAAAATGGCTTAAGATTTTTTTTTTTTTTTTTTCTTATTTCCTTTTACTTGTAAAAGGACACCACTATCTCCACCTCACTATTTTCTTTATTTCAACTCATTTTCGTATTTATAAATCACGTTAAAAATGAATTAGGGATTTCACTTTATATGTATTTAAATGTTAGAGTGTCATTTACAAAACATGAATGAAATTACATTTTTTGTATTCTTAAAGTCGTGAAACAAGAATCAAGCCGAAAAAAGTTGGTGCAGGTGCAAATTTGTGTAACAGAATTATTTGAAGATAGTTAAAGTTACTTGCAATTATAAGTTCTTGTATTTGCTTTGTTTAAACGATTGTTTCGCCTGTTAACAACTAATATGTATTCCGTTTGCTTAAAATTTTAATTATTGAATCAATGAAGACTTACAAGGACTTTGGCCTTCCTGCATTCAGATGTAAAAATTACTCCCACACATATAAAGCAAATTACACGTTTGACGCATGCGCAAATCTTGGAATATAGTGTTGTTAACAATACTTAATATTATCACAAAATATTTAATTTACAGTAGAACAAAAAATTAATTCACAACGGATTTTTAACTATATATGCAAAAACTGAGTAGAAGAAAAAAACTTAAAAATCGAAGCTGAAAATGTCTATAAGTTTTACCATAACACAGAATTTTATTTTAATCTAAACTTATATTATTAATATTTAAGGAATAGGCTTAAAACTTTTTGCTATGTTTACTTCAAAGTTCTTAAAAAATCTCAAAAATTTATGAATACCTCTGATTCAATTTTTTGCACTCAGTATTTTTCTCATTTTGATATATGGTAACACTTAAGCACAATGTGATTTAAAAAACCATAACATTGTATATTTTAAAGTAATAGAAATCCGAACACAACTAGAAAAATGAAATAACCGTAGACATAACTAATAAGTGAATAATAATGATATTATTCAAAGGAATTCGGCGGGTTCAATCCCAGCTAAGAACGCCGGTTGATTTGGTGCTCATTCGGGTGAGGTTCTTGGCCATTACGCAACAAACCACTATAACAAACTATAACTTTCCCATCATTTTCAGTACTCCACTGCAGCAACGATAGCTTCCCAAGATAACAGAGATGTCATCCCAGCGGCACCAATATCCCAGGGAAAGGTCCAGCATTTACCCGATAGTCAAATTACCTGGATGCCTAGTCCGTACACCATGCCCGGGAAAACTCTTAGCCAGTACAAGAAGCTATCCAAGTTCCGGCTGACATGTAAGCGAGATGCTTAAACGTTGGCCAAATATCGACCATAGTTGTCTTTCGTTGCAGCGCTGGTGGTCATTACAACAATGGGCGGCTATGCCATGGCACCAGCCGCTTTCGATCCCACAACGTTTGCAATGTGCACCCTGGGCACTGGACTCGTTTCGGCTGCGGCGAATGCCATTAATCAGTATCATGAAGTTCCTTTCGACTCGCAGATGTCGAGGACGAAGAATCGGGTGCTCGTCACGGGGCAAATGACACCACTGCATGCCGTCACCTTCGCCGCGGTGTCGGCAACTGCCGGCTTGAGTATGCTGTACTTCGGAGTGAATGGTTTGACGGCGGCGCTGGGAGCGGGTAACCTGTTCCTCTACACCACGATATACACGCCCATGAAGCGTGTCAGCATAGTCAACACCTGGGTAGGCTCTATAGTGGGCGCCATTCCTCCGCTGATGGGATGGGCTGGTTGTGCCGGCACCCTGGACGCCGGCGCCATGATCCTAGCCGGGGTGCTGTACGCGTGGCAGTTCCCGCACTTCAACGCTCTGTCGTGGAACCTTCGGCCGGATTACTCCCGTGCCGGCTACCGAATGATGGCCGTTACCAATCCGGGACTTTGTCGCCGCACCGCGCTCCGATATTCGGTGGCTATTGTCGGACTTTCAGCGATGGCACCCGTACTGGACGTAACGAACTATTGGTTTGCTTTGGAAACACTACCTCTGAACGCGTACTTCGCCTACCTTGGTAAATATACTCATTAACCATGGAATCCTATGTGTTATGTCTAATACGTTCTGTTTGCTTGCAGCGTACAAGTTTTATGAAAAGTCAGATAGTGGGAGCTCGCGAAAGCTGTTCCGATTTTCCCTGATACACCTGCCCGCCCTGATGCTGCTATTTTTGGCCAATAAGAAGGAATGGTATTTCAGCAAACCCGCCGGTGAGGAGAACAAAAAGGAGTCCACGTACAGTGCGATAAAGCATTCTGCTAGCAGTCTTGGTAATGTCCTGCCCGTCGCCGTAGCCGAAGGACCCAGATAGAAATATTAACATTGATTTGATAAAATGTTAAGTATCGTGTGAAGTTTAAATATACTTAGTGTTCTGCAACTTGTAAAAACAGTCATTTAATATTAAGGAAACACGTACCTCTGTGCGACAAATATATGTTGCGCCTAATAAATGACACGACATCCTTGAAAAATATGCGATGTAACTAAACCTGCGCTCAATGCAAATAAATTTAAAATATAAAATTTGGCACAGAATTCTTCATCCGTATAGTAATTTAAATTATATGAATCTAAGTGTGACCTTATTATATTGTTCCTTAAGCAATAAAGTTCCACTTGTTTCATAAGGAAGGATTTCCGTTTAAGGGAACGGTATAAATTGTAAGTTCACATCCACCCCGATTCCAGCTGTTTCATATCACGCAACAGCTGATTTGAAAATTATTTTTTTTTTTTAATTGTAATAATCAAATTACCACCAAAGTCTTTATATTATAAGTCAGTTTTTCTAGAGAATTCAAAGCTTTCTCCTCTAAAGAACGAGATAAATTAAAAACTATTACAAGCAATTTGTTATTTATATAATGAAGTCAAAAATTTCTAGCTAAAAAATGAGTATAGCTGGTCGTTATCGATAACAGAAATACCAAAAAGTTGCCCCTATTTCAGTATATTTCACTGGTTCCTCTGCTGTATGCGTTGGTCTTACAAATAGAAAGAACTATATTTTGTATTGTGTTGCAATAGCCTTGATGTTTTATCACAGAATCACATTAGCATAATCACTGATTTATCGCGATGCCGAGATGAATCATGCAGCTAACGCGACTATCGCTGGAGCCCTCGTTTGGTAATTTGAACGGGAAACTAGATCAAATGAGCGAAAAATCTGTGGCGAACCACTGGAGTGAATTATTTTTAGTGAGTTGAACGTGGATTGTGACAATGAAAAATTGAGGAATAGTGTTTACATTCATTTTATAATTTATTTTACCAGTTATCTTTTTTATCGCGATAAAGGAGAGGTGTATGAAAGTTTCTTTACACAGTGCAAAACGAATATAAATTTCTAATTATGAATAATGTACCACATAAGTTTCGCCAAGTTTGTCGATTGTGCCTCACATTGGTTAACGAGTGCGATGTTGCAGTACTACAGATTTACGATAATTCGTCGCATAATAATAGTGCCCCAGACAGAATATCGGCCGATTTTCGTGGCGTCGCGAATCGTGCCAACTGCTTTTGCAGCGCTTTAAGCCCCAATCTGTGCAGTTGCATCGTTGATAACCCGCTATCAGCCAATAAAAATGAACGGCGCAACCAGGGAACACCCGTACCCGTGCCCATACCCATACCCGTTCCCGTGCCTGTGCCCGTTCCAAGCCAGCAGATCCAATCGCAAACCCAAGCACAAACCCTTCACCATCCCCAAAACCAAACTAAAATCCATTACACGCCAAGTGTGCCTTCTGCTGCGGACGCAAAGTCGAGTGAACGCGAACGCCAATGCCAATTGGAGTCGGACATCGCCGAGAGATCAACAGTATTCAAAAGTCAGTCATCGTCGGATCACGAACATATAGCATATAGCGGGGAGACGCCATCCCCCTCCGCATCGCTATCCCAATCCCAAACAAAATCGGAGCCAATGCGCGATGAGGAGGAACATCAGCATAATCATAATCAGCAGAGCGGACGCGAGGAGACAAGTGTGAATACAACAAAAATAAGCGGAACCGATAACTACGGCAAAGAGCACGGTCGGGATGATTCATCATCACCACATCTTACATTTCAGATATTCAACTGTCTCTCTATTAAGGTAAGCAGATTTCCATCCAACACATTTGCAAAGAAACGAATTTACATTAATTACGCACATACACCAGCATGCTCTTACCTGTGTGTGAGTTGGATATATCGCGTATATGTACACGATAATGCTCGCACACACGCGCACATTTGCGAGTACTTGCCGTGCGCTGGTGTGTGTTATCTATGTGATTACGACACCACACGTCAAAATAATAGGAAATGATTGGGCCGCTTTTATCCCATGGCCTATTAACAATCGGTATCAATTGTTTGGTATTTTTTCGATGAACCATTGCGAGGCATTGGCCCAGGCCCACGCACACCACGCCACACTCGTACATCAGTGTCCAGCGCACGAATGTAAATATTGCTATGTACATACGTGTGTGCATTTGCACGCATGGATGTATGTTAGAGACCTACATACATTAATCCACCAAAGAGATAACATTCGTTTCGATTGTTTAAGTGCGGATATACCGACGTACATACACCTTATATGGCCCCAATGTGTTTTTTTACATACTTCGAGTACTTTCATTTGTTATTATGTATATTTGTTGATTTGATAATTTGTTCTCTTAATGCATTTCATGAGCTTTAGTGCTTATTTCCGTAGATGATATCTTCGGAACATATGTTATTTGTATTAATCATTTTATAGGGCTGCTATTGAATTTACTCAATTAAAATCATATTTCACATAAGATTTACAGATGTAAAATTTGTATACAAAAGTTTTAATACAACTTACATTTATAATGATAAAATTGATTATAATACAAATAGTTTTAGCTTGAATTAATCAATTTCAAGGCAGCAAATGTTCTTCTTTTAGTTCCAAGTATAAACAGTCATCAATCCTATCGATCGATTTTGTTACCGCCTTACTCCTTAGTCATTGCATCATTCTCATTTCTAGCCAACTGAATATAGTGGATAGTACATTATAAAATACATTCATATTTCTTTCAGGCACTGCCTAACGATGGATTACCCAACGTGGTTTGTGGCGACTGCAGACAAAAATTGGATTCCTTCGAAAAATTTCGAACCATGGCGCACAACTCACAAATAGCTTTGAAAGAATTTTTAAATATATCCAAAAATCTGAGACCAGTAAGTATTGATTGGAAGGAACTTAGTTAGTCATACATGTTTAGCCATAATGATGAAGTAAACCATCTGAAACCTTTAATTAAAATGAATTACTACTCACGAACTATGTTTTTTGCAGGACCCAAATGATTTGGAAACCAAGCTCGATGCAATTTTAAAGGCTTCATCGGAGGCTATAGCGGCAAAGGCTCTGACGGAGTTAAGCACGTTCTCTAAAGTTAAGTACGACCACAGTAAATTAGATTCTAGCATCCAGCCCGGCTTGGAACGGAAAATCGAGATTAGCAATCAAGAAATGCCAGCACATAGCTTATATCCAAGTTTATTCAAATCAATTACTATGAAAAGCGATCAAAAGAGCAAAGCAATGTCTGGATCCTCACACAGTCAGTTTGATTCAAAACTGCAAAAGGATTCGGATATCGAGAAATATGAAAATCTGCAGCAGCAGCTTGAAACGGCTGCCGTTTTAATGGATATAAGCAAAAAAATAGTAATTTCCCCTCCATGTTCGAATCCGCAATCTCCGTGTTTTTCTGCAGCTGTAGATACAAGTATTAAAAGTTCTGTGATAAAATCAAAACGTCCATTAAACCAAAATGAAATTCAGGACGGTGTTGAAATTGACCTATCCGTCAAAAAACAAAAGAACGATTACTCTAATCAACGGAACGCGGCCCCAATACACCATTTTTGCCAAACTCCAATGCTTGATATTCAGTCACACTTAAGAAGTGAAGAGGATTTTCAAAACTACAGTATTACCATTAACCAAGTTGGTGGGTCCGACTTCAAATCAAAAGCACCCAAGGCGAGTACCGGCTCCTTGCTAGACTCTGGCGACAGCTCCGACTCTCACAAACTGGAGATGGACATCACGTCCTCCATAAATGATAGAAAGACTCCGGATAGCTTAAGCTCGGATCACGCCACAGATGCGGCAACTACTCAACTCTGGCAAGCACTGGCCAGATCAGCCGGTACGTATTATTACCCGTTCACTAGCCATTTAATAATATTAATAACTTTCCAATTTGACAGCTAAAAGCAAGGAGGAAAATCAGGCATCACAAATAATTCGCAATATGATGAGCCAGTCTTACGTGTTTCCGGTTCCGTCGTCAGTATCATTTACAAAAGTACCTGAAGAACCCATAGCACTATTAAAGGTAAACTATATCTGTTATTTCAAGTAGCACATAGCTATAGGAAAGTTTAATACTCTTTGTGCTCTTAGGATCTATCAGAGGCTCAATCCAGCAAATCAAAACCATGTAGAAGAAAACAAAGTTTTCCTACCAAAACTGATTGCATCGATGTAGTTAATGAGAATGTGACTGATACTTATACCACTTCAGAAGCAGCTCCGGATGATAAGAAAGATAAGAGGGTACGTTATCACAGTCATCCGCATTGGATCACATACTAATTATATCACTTCTTGGTTCAATTCCGATTTCGTAGAACATAAACCTTTTCAATGCCATACCTGGTGCTCAAAAAGATATGTCATGTTCGAATTGTGGCACCCTCACCACAACAATTTGGCGGCGAAGTGTTCGAGGAGAGATGGTGTGCAACGCCTGCGGATTGTACTTCAAGCTGCATGGGGTCAACAGGCCGCATTCAATGAGACGCGATACCATACACACCAGACGCAGGCGTCCGAAAGAATTGGAGCGATCTAAAAAGAGTGAGTGCGAATTCATCTATAATTTCACATTCGAAAGCTAATTGTTGTGTATCCTAACTATAAAAATAATTTGTTGAAAAGCATGTCAATATAAAGAATATTATATATAAAGGTTTTTAAATGTTGCTCTATGTTGCCTTACCATTGCTTTTGTTGGTAATTAATTAATGTAACTAGCAATAAAATTCAATTTTCTGTTAATATATCGAAATAATAACCGCATACCCACCCAAAATATTTTCTGGTTTGTCCAATCATATTTTATGATGTCATTATTGTAGATGGCATTGGACGTGCCTGTTAAGTCGTTAAACTGCTCAAGTTTGAATAAATATCTACTAGCCTTCATTATTAATTTTATGATTTATTTGCGAAAATTATTAATATTCACTTTCTGTTGCAGAACACAAACAAATGTCATCATGTTCTTCAATAGAACCAACGAAGCCGGATTTCTTGACGTCTAGGGAATCTCTAGCCATGTCTGGCCTTGTTTTAAATGTAAGTATCTGCACTTTAACTATTACTCTAAAGTCTTGATAAGTAGATTGAGCTACTAGATCTATTTGTATATACACATAAACTTTAATTTTTTAATATGTTTTTATTTTAGAAATTCAAAAAGGAAATTGATGATACCGAGACCGCAGCAGCACTTAAAGATATTTTATCAAGGCGTAAGAAGTCAAATTCTTTGCCGGCGTTTAATGATACCTGTGAAAGTGCGGATCTATCCGCACCGCTTAACCTTGTTTCCAGTGAAAATAATGCAAAGTTAACATAAAACGCCAAATATATTCCCCATACTCACTTTTCGAAAAAAAGAAGAACCTTTAACCCACATTTTGTTTATTTATGAGGTCGCGTAAGAGAGAAAAACAAATGGTATAGGATTAAAAATACGTATAGATTATTAATAAAATTTTCATTCTTTAAAACTAAATTTTATTCATTTGTATCTTTAAAAACTAATACCAAAATACTTATTAGTGTAAAAGAGGTATGAAAATTGAACCAGTATGTCAAAACTTTTAAATAATATCACACTAAATATAGACCTTAAGAGAGGACATCAATACTTAATGCAATTAAATTAAAAATAAAATTTATTATATTTATATTTATTAAAACCATTTTACAGTATTTTTAATTTTTTAATAACAAAAATCGCTTCTATTAAAATGAAAAGTTCAGTTTTAACAATGATTTTTCAGCTGTCTTTGCAATTGAACAACTTCTAAAGCTAAAAAATAATAATGTTTTAAATCTCTTGCCTATACGAAAATCATGTGATAATATAATAATCTCCACAAAACATTTTAATAGTAAAACTATGCAAAAAGCAATAATCACGCAATGCAAACTTTTCAAGGAAATATTTAAATTATATACAATTATAAGAAACTAAAAAACTTAATGCTGTTTCGAATCTACATAAATTGTCTAACTAAAATAAGGACTTCATAATAGGCTAAGATACAAAAAATATTACTCATTTATTTTTTCAAATAAAATACTCTATACAATTTTTAACAATCACAATAAAACTGGTTAATGTAAAATGATACGATCTGTGTTTTTTATAAAAATCTTTGCCTGTGGCATGGGATAAACAATCGGAAAATTTGGTTTCCTAATATAGAAAGTTCTTAAAAGTATTTGTTTAATATACTTAAGTATATTAATTCCCATAGCAAGGGACTTAAATTTTTACCGCGGACTGTTGAATATGAGATTGTGTAAGTGGAAACATGCTGTTAGAGTCCCGAACTATCGATAGAGTACAACAAACACTTCGCATCGATAGTCCCATCGTTTATTTTACATCACCAGGCGTTGTTTTGGTATCAGATCAGATCCATCTGTTATTGCCAGCCAGCAGCATGTTGGAGAACGGTTCGCACTTCTTCGAGGGCGTTGAGAAACTCCTCGAGATTTGGTTTGAGGAGAGCTCCAACGGTGACGATGATTTACGTAACATCAGCAGGTGAGTCCTTCAACAAGTGCGGAACCCAAATAGGCGACATGTCCTTTGTGCACAAGTGCATGCACAGTTACGTACATGTGTGCCGTTAAGTTTTCGTCCTGAAAATTAATGAAATGTATTTCTACATTGATAATTCTCTTTTTAATGCATAATTTAAAAACATAAAATGGTCCCTAAGTAATTAATTATGTTACAAATTAGTTTAAGGCTTATCAGATGCGGTACACGTGTAACTACCCAAACTCAGTTATGATTCTGAAGGTGTGCAAATTGAATTTGAAATTTCCAAAATTTACTTATTTAAGGAAATATCTTTTTAAACTGACAGGCTGTAGAATTTTGTAAATTCAATTAGAATTAAGATTTCAAAAATCTGTCTTAACCCTTGGCCTCATTGATAACGTGTTTTAATCCATCCCATTTCATTATCTCAAAATAAATTTTGGTCGAGGCATTGTGTACATGTTTATACAAAAAGCCTTGAACTTTATTTAATGAATGTAAATGTTGTTTTTCAGATCTGATTGGGAAAACGTGCTTAGCAATGTCAACTGTCAGATAATAAGCACATCCAAAAACGATATTATTGATGCTTTTGTGTTAAGGTATGCGAATATTTAAAACTAAACTTAATAAAATATTAATTATTTTAAATTTGTATTCGGTGCGAGCAGTGAGAGCAGTATGTTTGTTTCAAAGCGACGATGGATCCTTAAAACTTGTGGAACGACTACTCCATTGAAATGCCTGGGTCAGTTGCTCAAGCTGGCTGAGGCCAATGGATACAATGTGGTCGCAGACTTGTTCTACTCGCGAAAGAATTTCACTAGACCGGAGGCTCAGGTAAACAAATAAATTAATTGCATTTTAAATGATATTATATCATATATATTTAGATAACTCCCCATCAAGGGTTTACGGAAGAAGTTACCTATCTGGACTCCATTTTTCCCAACGGAAGATCCTATTGTCTGGGCTCCATGAACCTGGAGTGTTGGTATCTCTACACATTTAGTCGTTCTGATATAAAAATTTCGACCCAACTTATATCGGATGAGAAAAACGTTGACTCCGATCCAGATCAAACTATTGAAATATTAATGCAAGATCTAGATCCCGAAACCATGTCAATCTTCTATAAAAACAAGTTCAATGATGCTAATGGAGCTACTGTGGTATGAGGATATATTTTAAATGATTAAAACCAATACATATAGATTGTGATTTCAGAAATCTGGTATCGATACCATATTGCCGACAATGCATATTGATGACTTTTTGTTTGATCCTTGCGGCTACTCCATGAATGGAATCAACGATAAGGTAACAGAGAAAAATTCATTTTACAAGAACTATTGACATAAATTCTTTATAGGGGGAGTACATGACGATTCATATTACACCGGAGAATCAATTTTCGTATGTGAGCTTTGAAACCAATGTGGCATTAAGTAACTATCGTAAACTTATCAATCAAGTAATCAATACTTTCAAGCCGGGAAAGTTTATTGTAACCATCTTTGCCAATAAGGTAAGCTGTTGATCTAATTTTTGTATAATTATTTTAAATAATTTTCGAATATTGTGGAACAGTGCTCGTTGGCCTACGAAACCATGAAGGAACTAGAGGTGGAGTACTCACAGGGATCGCACTGGAAACGAACCGACATGCAATGTTGCAACTTTCCATCTTACAATCTTCTGTTTGCACAATATTCCCACAGTGAGAAGACTGGTGATAATTTATAAAATTCCAAAGTCAACAGCAATTGTGATTGTTTTGCGTATGTCTAACAAAACTTATTGTTCGTTCGTTATTAATTAATCAAAATAAAAGTCGAATAAATAAAATAATAAATACTACATTATACAAAAATCCCACGACTGTTGCTACATTTAAAGATTAACACACAATTACTTTTCAGATGGACTGTTAATATAAAATACTAAAATATACCAACACACTGGATAATTCGCAAATTCCAGATGTAGCAAATAATTATCGGATCTGAACAAGTGTCACAGCAAAAGTTCCATCTCTAGCAGTATTTGACAAGTCGGCCTAAAAGAAAAATAAAAATGAGTGCGATTTCTAATGAAGACATTATTTGGACCATAAAAAACGGAGAGATCGATGCGGTGCAAGCCGCTTTTCAGAATGATGTGCGTTGCTAATGCTCTCTTTATTTTTGGAATTAATTAATTAAATTTGTATGCAGGCACAAAAAGTGAATGAGGAAATCAAGGGCCGTTTTCCAGTGCACTATGCAGCAGATTTTGGACAACTGAATGTCTTGAAGTTTCTCATAAGTTTAGGAGCCGACATCAATGTAAGTAACTCACAATGCCGAATTACTCGGCCGTGAATCATTAATGTTTCGTCAGTTACTGGTTTCATATATTTGTGCACATATACACACGTCTGCTCCACCTACATTTGTTTTGTCATAGTCTCAAGCAAAACAAATGAACCAGGTGTGCACCCAAGATATGCCGGTCTTCGTATAATAATAGAACTTAATTGTAATTAACTGATATTTATTGCAGAAAAAGGACAAACATGGTATTACCCCCATTCTGGCTGCCATTTGGGAAGGACATACGAGCTGTGTTGAATTACTTCTGAAAGTGGTTCGTGTTTCCTTGTATCTACATATACGCCAAATTAACATGTTTCTACTGCAGGGCGCTGATAAAAATGGTTCTACTCCAGATGGGCAAAGCTACCTTGAGGCGGCGGAAAAAGACGAGATTAAGAAACTCCTTGCATAATATGTACATGTCATTTTAGGATACAAACCTTATGTTTCAGCATCAAGTACACTTTTAAATACAGTCGTGTATAGCTTTTAAAAACGTCAACTATTTATATCGATGTTTTGGAAAAACTGATACAGAAATATTCCACTTTTATATAAACAAAATATTGAGTATTTTATTATTTTTGAGTATGTATAATTTATTTAATATAGAAGCTTTCTTATTTAAGCGAAGTCAGCTGATATCAGCTGATCTTTGCCTTAAACACTGATATGGAATCTCCCATCTGGAATACCAGGAATATCGATAAGTATTAAAGTGCCGCCACTAGCTTAGAAAACGATATTTTATATTCTCAGCTGTTTCTAAAACCGCTGCGTAGAAATTCGCGCACAATGTTTCAACCAGAAAAACATGGGCTTGAGCCCGACTTTCAGCTTACTAAGTTTACCACCCACACCGGGTGAAGTTGCAAAATCCCCCAAAAAGTACTGGAGAAGTACCTAAGGGGAACAGAAATAGAAAATAAGAACAACGATGGATACCTTATCGGTGAGAGATAGTACTATCAGCAGATCTGGGGATTGTCCTAATGGGAAATCATATCATCACAGGCTCTGGAATGGACTGTGCAGTCATACCACTCAAGCGGCACAAGGAATATTTGCTTATTCAAACCGTTGACTTCTTCTATCCCATGGTCAATGATCCCGAATTACTGGGCCGTATTGCGCTAGCTAATGTCTTGAGTGATGTCTATGCGGTTGGGGTGACGCAGTTTGATACCGTGGAGATGATCGTCAGCACTTCCACGAGCTTCAGCGAAAAAGAACGCGACGTTGTTATTGGATTGGTGATGAAGGGTTTCCAAAACTCCCTGAAGGCAAATGGCTATCGTAATACCCCGCTGATTATTAGGCAATTGAAGATCAATCCCTGGTGCATTATTGGTGGCATAGCCACATCTGTCTGCCGCAGCGAGGAAATAATACTGTAAGTATTGGCTTGGGATGATATATTTTAATTTATTTAAAATATCGTGCCCATTTAGACCGTCGAACGCGCAGCCCGGCGATGTGTTGGTCCTCACGAAACCTTTGGGTGGCCAAATGGCGATGGATGCCCACCTTTGGCAGCTTAACCAGACCGAAAAGTACAAGAAGCTGCTTTCCGAATGTAGTGATGATGATATTAGAAAAACTTTTGAAATAGCTGTGAAATCGATGACCTATTTGAACAAAAATGGTTAGTACTTCCTTGGTATTCTTTGTTTTTATAACTAAATAATACCTATTTCAGCCGCCCTCTTAATGCACAAATATCAAGCGCACTGTGCCACTGATATCACCGGATTTGGTTTACTGGGTCACGCCAATAATCTAGTACAATTCCAAAAGGAAAAGGTCTTATTCCAGATTAACAAGTTGCCCATCATCAAAAATGTACTTAAATTCAGCACCTTGGTTGGCCAAAGCACAAAGTTTCGTTCTGGTAGATCGGTGGAAACCTCTGGTGGTCTTTTAATATGCCTTCCTGCTGATGCCGCTGATAAATTTTGCCGCGACTTTGAAGAAGCTACCAACGGAGAGCAGAAATCCTTTCAAATTGGACATGTTACAGCCGCAAATGAGTCTGACGCAGTTCTGTGCGAAGATGTAGAGTTTATCGAAGTTAGCCTGTAGATAAGTGGTGGTAATTAATTATTCAACTTATGAGGATTATTTCTTAAAGGCCTCTGGCTCGGAAATAGTCTGAACTTTATTGTACACGCGAGGTTTGCAATAATTTTGATGATTAACGAAACCATTTAATCGAGTTTGGTTATCGCGATAATAAAATCGACTGTCGATATACAAATCATCGATTCTTATCGGACTATGTATTCTAACTCGGTAGTTAACTCATATTTTAACTCTCACATCGCTTTGCACGTTTATATTTAATTTATGCAGACTTTTCCAGTATATGGCACCCATGGGCTACGATATACCAACAGTCACATCTGAACAAACATATGTTCGCGAGGCAGTTGTCCTTATTTGGTACTTTATACCGTTAGTAGCCTCCCCACGCGAAAAACACCCCTAACGTGAACCACTAAAGGACGGCAAAGGACACGGCCAAAGCCGAAATATTTGGATATCTGAATAGAATGCCAAGCATTCGGATTTTTGCTCTGAAATAAGCTGGCACAATAAAAAACCGCCCAATTCAGTGACTTTTGTTTCAAGTGAAAGTAGCCGTGAAAGTGTCGCAATCAACTCAATCCAATCCACAAAATGTTCAGGAGCAAAAATGAGGGGAACATTGTGTACAAGTGCACTGTGCGACTCCTCGACGACTCCGATGTCCTAGAGTGTGAATTTCAGGTTTGTGCTGTGCTCTTGAACTCTGTCAATGTTAACCTAATTGGACCGGTCATTGGATGAATCAGTTGGTGAACTCGAAAGGCACTGCTCATCTGCAATCGATGGAGTACTCCTTTCTATCCGAATTTGTGCTACGATTGAAGATAATGCTATTTTAGATAGCACAATATATTGTTAAATTTAATGGGATTCCCCGTCCTTACTTTTTCTTCAATTTGCGGGTGTCCCAAGTAAATGCATAAAAACATAGTAACTTATTTGTATATTTGGGTCCTTTGCGTTTGTGCTGTAAACAGATGGGTGGCTAACGCCCTTTCTGCTTGCCGGCAAAAATATTGATGTAGTAATCCCCAAAAAGTATGCTATTAAAGCTGAAAAAGGAAATCTTTAAAATTCGGGTTTAATTCGCTTACTTGATAGTTATATTTGAAACGAAGTTATATTTATTAAGCTTTGAAATTACTTTTAGCCAACTGGTATTAAACTGCAGAAAACTTTGTGGTTGTTTCTATGTAGTTTTAACCCCCATTTCACTTCCTTGAGGGTGTAAACAAGTCATACAAATTACCATTTTTTGGGAGGTGATAGTATTTGGAAAGTATTCTATTTGATAGTATTTGGAAATTTGGAAAAATTAGTAGAAAAGACTAAATACTAGGACATATTTAACCTTTAAAATATGTAAACATTATAAGGATTTGTTTAACAAAGTATAATATCAAAATATCACATATTTTACAGCCTTTCCATAAGGGAATATACCTTTTGGAGTACTTGTGCGGTGAGTTGGAGATCAAGGAGAAGGATTACTTCGGCTTGCGATATGTTGACTCCTCCAAACAGAGGGTAAGTATAAATATATATAATATCAACATTTGTCTAATTTACATAAACGTTTGTGAATAAATTTGAAACAGCACTGGCTGGACCTGTCCAAATCCATAATTAAGCAATGCAAAGGTGAGCAATGATTAAAAACTTATAAGCTTTATAAACTAAAACTTGTATCTTGACTTCAGAAATGGATCCACTATTATTTTCGCTGAGAGTGAAGTTCTACCCTGCGGATCCATTTCGACTGACCGGAAATGCACGGATTATGCTATACCAGCAGTTAAAGAGGGACCTTCGACATGGTCGCTTGTACTGCTCCTTGGGCGAGGCGGCTGCACTGGGCGCTCTAATAGTTCAAGGTAGAGATTAACCCCATTTTTAATGGATTAACTTGCTATATACTATACTATTTCCTGTGCAGAGGAGCTGGGCGACTATAACGAAGACGTGCATGTGGGCAGTTACGTATCTTCCATAGAATTAGCGCTGCGGCAGACGGAGTGTCTGGAGAAGAAGATAATCGAGCTGCATAAGAAGCGTGAGCCCGGACAGAATCTCTCCCTGGCCATGGATGAGTTCCTGGGCATTGCCCGCGGCCTGGAGACCTACGGCATAGATCCGCATCCTGTCAAGGATCACCGCGGATCGCAGCAGTACGTCGGCATAAATAATACGGGTATCAGCACATTCGTGGCCGGCAAAAGATCTCAACATTTTCGCTGGAACGAAATACACAAAATCAATTTCGAGGGCAAAATGTTTATAGCGCATCTCAGCTATACGGACGCTAGTCGTGAACCAGTAAGTTGTCACCATGAATCCATGAAAAATGATTGCTCATTTTGTATATTCCAGAAAAAGCATACTGTTGGCTTCAAGTGTCCAACTGGCGCAGCTTGTCGATACTTGTGGCGATGTGCCATTGAACAAATGCTGTTCTTTACGTGAGAATATATATATGAATCAATACAGATTCAAATGAACTTAGTAGCTTCATTTGCAGATTACCCAATAGCCAAAGTGCAGCTGTGATTTCGGGAGGAGGATTTTTCTCCTGGGGCACAAAATTCCGATACACAGGAAGAACTGAGCGTGAAATTTTGACTGAAAACATAAATGCGTTGCGGGAACAAAAGAATAACTCGAACTCGAGCAAGCGAAAGGCGAGCAGTGTGCCAGCCACGCCGTCCAGTCCACAAGGGGATTTAGCACAGATAAGTAAGTTCTTTCTAGTTAAATTGGGTATTTGCCACTCACTTTGCTTATATATTGAAGAATATAAACGAATATGTCTGCAGAAATCGCGTTCATATGCTAAGTTATCATTCATTATTATTAATTTTTTCAGGATACAGCAGCTTGCCGAGATCCACGATGTCGGAGCCTTTGGGCTACGGCATGCCAAATGGCCATTTCTACGGGCACGACCATGGGATGAGCGAGGCCAATGGGGGCATACAAATCTCCAGCCTGGAGCCGGTCTGCGAGGAGGCACGCCTGCGATCGTCGAACATAGATGAGGTCAACTATCTGGCCACCCAGATCGGTGGCTATGCCTACCGGGACTCCGTCGAGCATTCTTCCACTGAGAGCGGGCTGACCGTAAATGGTTACGATCATCCGAGGAATCACAATGAGTCCAGACAGCACGGCTCCTACTCGCCCAATCTCTACTACGGACAGTCGGATGGCGCCGTGAACTCCAGTTCGCCAGCCGATAGCTTCCTGCACGCGGATCCATCCACGCGGAAGGTGAAGAAGTTCCGCAAATTCCACCTACTGCACGCCTTCGTTCCGTCCGTAATTTTTGTGGCATTTGCGATGGCCGGAACGGCCGTGTTCATCATGGAATCCGAGTCGGAGGCCTTTGAGCAGCTACGCAACTCACCCGAAATGCTTTGTCTGCGCTATCAGTACTATCAGCCGCTGAAGGAGTTCGTTCTGGAGAAGTTGGGTCGAAGTGGGAAGTAGGAGTTCCTACCTACGGAAGATCTAACTACCTATGGTCCCAGTTACTCCAGCTGCATCTGGTATTTTAATAGTGAACCTAAGGCAATTCATTAATATTTATGCTATAATGATTCCATATTAAAACCAAAGCCTGAAATTTAATTTTAACATTAATACACTTTGTTTTTGGGTGAATATTGGGTGAATATTGGAATATTGGTTTTTGAAAAATCATTTGGAAAAGAACAACTAGAGCTCCTAATTTAAGAATGAGATGATCAATCGAAGCACTAGATGATCCAGGACACGTTCAAAAACAGTTCTTTTATTTGTCGATATTGGTTTTAAGTCATTCTTATTCACTAGATTTATTAAGTAAGACTTTAATTAAATAAATAAATGTGGCTATTCTTTTTATTACTTCGGTGCTAGACGCAACTCCACCGCACCATCAATTGAATGTACATGTCTACGTTCTACTGCCAGGTGGTCACTAGAGCACCATGTCCGCCTGCAGACCCAACGATTCCGAGTGCTTCTTGGCCTTCATCCGGAGATCGGCTATCGAAGAGCTCTTGCTGTGGGCGGCGGCGAAGGCAGCCAGATTTATGGAGTACTGGGGCACAGAAAACAATCCAGCCGGCACGGTTCCATTAGTTATAGCAGCTGCGTACTGAAATCGGCAAAAGTTTAGATATATAGATACATATACATTAAATTGTATCTATTTTGAATAATGCGTATTGGGACCATGTGCAATATAGATTATATTTAATATTTAGAAGAATTTTCTTGGCAAGGAATCTTTAATAATAATATAGCACCCTTATAAGCAATTCATATTAAATACCTTAAAATGTACCGAAGCTATATCAAGTTAAAAAGGGTTTTTTCCAAACTTTTTCGTATAAGTTAGTTATCATAATAAGATGCTTAATACTATTACTAATTTAGCTTTTAAGTTTTGCACTATTGAATAACTTTTCGATGGTATAAAATTGCAATAAAATCTTTACAATTTCAAGTGATTCATATAAACTTTTTTCGAGATTATAAAATTGTAAGATTCGAGCTGCAGTTTAACCAGCTCCCGACTCACACAATTACTTTAATCTTAATCTGAATCTGCTGAAAGAATAATAATAACTACCATTTGGAATTTTACCTGGTGAGCTGCCACCGAAATAATGGCCGGATCGAAAGCGGAAAAGGCGGCGGCTGCTGCCACGGTGCTGGAAAACTGTTTGATAGCCGAGCGCGATATCGCCGGATTGTGATTATGTGGCGAGTCCACGGTGACCACTTTCCCGGCACTGCTGGCTCCGGAGCACCCGGGTGTCTGGGGGTTCGAGCTGGTCACTGCGGCAGGATGGGATGGAACGGATGAGCTGCGGAGGGCGGCCAAGCTGACGTAGGGAGCCACGCGACATGGTTCCAGCGGAGTGGCGATCGGAGGAGTCCGACTGCCCACGAGGAATCCTTCAAAGTATACGTGGATTACATGAGATGTGTTGCACTTGGATGGGTTTTTGTGTGACTTAAGTGTAGATTTAAGTATGACTTTCATTGTAAGAAACTAAAAAAGTAAGTGTTTTCGTTGAAAGAATTGTTGGGAAGGTTAGTTTATTTATTTAATTGAGGTTCATTGTGATTATGAGTTATTGAAAAAAGTTTAGGGTTTGTACTTGTATATTCTGTACAAATTTTGGATCTTTCATTTAATGTAGCTTGAATGGAGAATTGAAGCTCTTTAGTGCAATTAATTTGTTAAACATACAAGTTAGCATAAATTATAAATTTGAACGCAATTATCCATTGGCTATTTTAAATATGAACATTTATAAACATTCGCTAAAAAATGAAACATGCAGGTTAGTCATATTTAAAACAAAATTATGCTTTTAACTTAAAAGACGAATAGAGTTTATATATTACTAATAATATACAAGTATAAATAATATACTTAAACAAAAAGCTTAAATACTGCAACCCTTTTTGTGTAAGGAAAATTGGTTAAAAGAATGCAAACTTATTTGCATATAGTTTTGAGTGTATTTTCGCTTTTAAATTTTGAGATGCACCAAAAAAAAAGCAATATTTTAAAGATTAACCGATGGATTCACTGCCGGCAATCACTCTGCTTAGATGGATATGCCCGTACCTGCTAGATTGGCAAATCGTTTTAAGATTCAGTGACAAGTAATTGAATTCCTTTTGTAATTTATTGCACGGAAAACGCCCCGGAAAGCCGGAGAGCCGGAACCACAGGGACGTGTTACCGCTGGCGGGTAAATTTCTGGAGTGGAGCGGCACATACAAATGGGTCTCCTGGGAACTGGAGGCCAGGTTAACGTCTTGTTTATGGGTGGTTCACCGTGGCGAAGAGCCTGAGAATTGATATGGACCCATAAAGTGCTGGCCATTCGCCGTGTCTGCCGTGCTTTTTATGCCAAATTTCAATTTGATTACATTTCCGAAAACTTTTTTATGCCCGAAGGTCCAGTATTGAAATACGGTCGCATTAGGCGGCAAATTTGATAAATGCGCTTATATCCTTTTTAATCCAATTAGGCTGAGCTACCGAATGCGATTTATTTTTATGTGAAAAAGCACACACTCAGGAAGTCATAAATGCGTAAATGTATTGATTTGCATTCTTCTAAACTCGAAAAAACATTTTTCGCGCACCTTAACACCTCTGGGTTTTCAGTTCAGTTTGTTTGCCTTTCGAATTATAATCAGGACTCGCAAACGCATCTGCTCAGATTTTAGCCAGTGAAATCCCTTCGGCAATATACATAAAATAAGAACGCTTCTTTTTTTAGCGACAGCAACGCACAAATCATTGCTAACTTCATCAAATTAAATATTCGGGCAATAAAACGAAGGATACAAATTCTATTGAGTGGCGGCGGGAGCGGGGAGTTGATGGATGGGCGGGGGGTTAAGTCCTTGGATACGAGGGTTGAACGGAAACGGAAAGCCAAATGAATTAATGAAGAGACATTTAAACAACTGTGAAAACCGTAACATATTGGCCCCGGCAAGTTGATAAGCCGGAAAATGAACAGCAGCATTCCGAAATGTAAATGGTCTAGCCTGATTTTTGTGTACTTAACTAATTGCAATTTACACTTTCATTAAGCTTAATTGGCGAAAAGTTGGTGAAGGTGAGCGGTGCTTAAAAAAAGGGGCACCAATTTATGCTAGTTTTTAATTACATTAATGTTTTAAAGTTAACTTGGGAGGAGCCTTAGTTATTTGCTCACCTTTGTGCATTTGGTTTTCGTGCTTTCTACATTTCGCCCTTCTATTTTGAAACCAAACCTGCAAGTACACATATTTATAAATGAAATGCTTGTTTCATTAATATAAATTAGGAAATTGAGACATTATGATATCCGATTTGGTCATTAGTTGCTTCAAGTATGCACTGAATTATCACTGTTTATTTCGCATTAATCTCGGCAGATGCGTACTTCTTTGAGATTTTAGCGGGCTAAAAGTTGCAATTTATTACGGACCATAAAAAAAGTGACACTCCTGCTGGCTTTGGAATTGTAGCTACATATTTCATGACCACATAGTGCCTATTCCAGCACCCTGATTGAGCATTTAATCTCTAACCGGCCCCCCGATGCTCGAGCAATTTTCTACTTGTGTCCCAGACGACAAAGGGTGGCGTAAACCACTTAACACCCCATATCCCTATACCCTTACAAAGGGTATATGCATTTCCCCAGAAGCTTGGAAATTTAACTTCTGCTCTTATAAAGTATATATTATGGATCAGCATCGCTGGACGAGCGGTGTCTCTTTGTCCGTATGTCCGCGTGTCCGTATTTCCGCTTGTCCGTATAACCGCATGTCCGTAAGTCTGCATGTCCGTATATCTGTCTGTCATTTTGTCTGCAGATCTGTGCAGTCTTCATCTATACCAAAGGTAGGTATTACTATCATGTGAGATAGTATCTATGTATTCTGGTAAAAGCCGGATTATAGTAATTGAAAACTTCGTCGTTTTCTTTAGGGTATATAAACTTCGGCTTGCCAAACTAGTTTCGTTCATTATTTCCACAATGCCGGTGGTTGAAAAATCAAAGTCACTGCTTCCACATTCGGTCGAAATATTTCGGGGAGACAATGTCTGGTTGTCATTAGTACAAGTGTAATGAATAACCATTGAAAATCAATTTGGACCTCGTGGTGTCCAAAGGGGCGTCCTCGGACATTTCCAATGTCAAGTTGCAATCGGGGCATAATTTATGGAGTAGATGCGCGGACATAATTACCTGCACTCTGGCTTCGCTGAGGCCCAGTCGCTGACTCAGTTCCTCGCGCATGAAGGCATCTGGATAGTGGGTCTCCTCGAACAGTCGCTCCAGCTCGTTCAGCTGGTCCAGGGTGAAGTTCGTCCGCGATCTCCGCTGCTTGGTGTTCACCAGCGACGAGTCCAGCGGATCGCAGTGCTCCCGGTTGCGACTGGGCTCCGGGGAGACGCACTCCTCCGGCAATAATGGCTTATCCGGCGCCAGCTTTGGCGTATTACTGTCCTCCGTGCACTCGGTTATGCTGGCAGTGGGCAATCCAGACAGTTTTGGATCTGAAAAAGTTATAGTGCTTGCTATATATGTACATATGCGTAAGGCATACCAAATATTAAGCGATCTAGAATATAAAACACAAGTTTTTCCTATTATTTTAAATGCTTGGGTCATGTTTTTTACACTTTTAAAAAATCAATTAAAAAGAAATTCAAACAAATCTTGTATGATGTCATCCCTTAAAAGATTTTAAGTCAGCAGATTTGGTTCCCGATGTAGGTATAATTATTATAATAATTATATTGTTATAATGTATTATTCTTAACTTTAAGATTTCTTCCTCTATTTATACTGGTTTTAAAAACGGCAAAAAAGCTATTAGTAATTATTTAATTAAGAGGATTGATTATTGATTTGTTATGCAATTAAAATACAAGTTCACTATCCGACGGATTATATAGACATTATGAATAAGATAATTTTTATTTGAAACTTGTAGCACAACAGATACTTGATGTTTCACACAGTTAATGGGCACTTTTTTTATGAATATACATATGGTTCTACAACACTGGCTTATTAACTCAAATATTAATGGATATCTAATAAAATAAATATAAATAAATAAAATAAATAATATGCAACAACTTTTTAGTTTTTTTTTATTATTGAGTGAAAAACACTTGGTTTTAAGCCCATTTCTAGCAATTTAAGAAGGTGTAGGTGAAGCATTCTGTATAAGCCATCAATATAAAATTAAATTAATTAATAAAATAAATATATAAATAAATATAAATGAATCCCAAATTTGGGCAAATAAATGAGTAATAATGATACTAAATGGTAGGGGCATAATAAATTATCTATTGTTGTACAAAAGACTTAAAACAAAAGAAATAAATTTGCTTTGGACCATGCAAATTGTTCAATCTCCGACGGATATCAGATTGCGGATTATCTTAAGATATCAGCTTCCGGAATGTCTTAAGCGATATCTACCAGTACTACCCATCATATCCAGTTAGTGAAGTTACCTTCCGGCTGGGAGTCCACGTCCAAATCCTCCGAAATTAGCCAGTTCTTGGGCTTCGGCTCCACCGTGGCCTTGTGGAGAGTGGGACTAAGGCTGTAGATTTCCACATGCTCCTCGCGCTGCGAATGGGTTTCTTCCGGTGGCTCCGGATCGACCGCGAGGATCGTGTTGCTCTCGGATACGGACAGGTCGGTAATGTCTATGTCCACGGACTCCTCGCCACTCGCGCAAGTATCGGCGTAACTGCCGCCGGAACTGATCGAGTTTATGAATATGGAGTTTTTCACTTCCGTGGGCTTTTTTAAACGCGCGCCCGTCATCGAATTGAATAAGGCGTGAACACTGTTGTTAGTTAGATTGAACTCAAAGGACTTGGTGACAAACTGGGCCAGCTGCTCCATTATCCTTGGCTTGGGTAAACAAATAAATGCCGCTGCTTTTTTATGCGTTCGAGCATAAGTTGCTGTAACGAAACTAAGCTGCCGACTATTTTATAGTCAACACCAATGGCAATCGGCGTGCCTAATCACCTCGGTTGGCTCTTTATTGCTGCGCATGTCCTGCGGATTATCCACAATCGAATCCCACGCTTGAATTGTTCGAGAGAGCGACGGAATAAAAAATCTTGGCGCTTCGATTTTGGCCAAGCTTAAACGGCTGACTGCCTGTTTTAATGGGCAAATATGACTAGTTCAACATCTTGACTCTATTCAATTAGCAATTTCTTTGGTCCTGGAACAGCACTTCACTCCACTCTCTTCCCCTTCAGTTTCTAGCGAGCTCGCTCTCACTCTCTCTCTCGCGTGAGTCCTTAAAAATCCACCCCAAGTCGGCGGGGCAGTGTAAAGTTAAGTGAAGTCCTGCCTACGAAGGTCCTTTCAATTGCTCTCATTGGTCTACGGAGCAGGCAAAGTGGTTGCACGCTCAACGATTCCAGCTTACTTTCCTATTATTGGTTATAGCCATTATGGAGCACTATTTATCCATTAAGCGGCAATGAAACACATTATAATTGCAATAAATGATGCCATGTGGGAGGAGTTTTGCGCGGAAGTTTCAGGACCTCGTCGAAGGATTTCCAGCGCTCAGCTTTTGGCACTTTATAAATACCATTTAAATCGCTGTGCTTGCCACGCAAATCCACAGGAAAAGGGCATTATTTTTATTTCACAAAGTCGTCGTCGTCGTTTGGGGAGTTGTTTTATCGATTTGTAGGCGGGCTCAGTGCCATAAAACATGGATCTGAGTTGGCGCTTTGCCACGCCCCCCATATTCATTACTTCAACTTTGTGCTAATGACACTGGGCTACAAAGGTGGCATAACTACTCATTGCTCAAATTATTACACAAGAAACCAATCGAAGGACGTATATACTCATATAATGTCCTAGTTTTTACAGAACTAACATGTGCCATCTTCATTTGTCAAACCGAACTGTGTTGCACAGTGTAAACTCATTCATTTGTCAACTTTTCAAACCCATTGAGATGGAGACATCTAGACTTGCATATTCATTCGTTATTATTAAAAAATCATTTATTTTCTCGTCAGTTTATAGACTTTGAAACATGAATTTGTTGATTTTTTCTTTAGATATTTGTTTTATACATAAATATCTAGAAGCATTAGTTTAAACAATTGCATAAGCGGCATAATTGGCAAGTCCGCACATATTGACTCCCTTGCGAACTCGTATATAACCATTTTCGCCCCAATTTTGGCCCCACCAATTCTTTAGTATCCAATAATCCTTTGCAAAACCAATCACCACCATGGCATGATTTACGGAAGCCGAGGAGCACAAGGGGTCATCGTAGATGCCGTCACTAAGAGAAAAGGGTAAATTTTAAATATAATTACTAGTTACGACCATTACCTGTACAGTTGAAATGTCTTTGGGGAGGCATTTATAGATATGGCAACTGGTCCAATGTGGGTAACTGCCGCCTGGATGGCCTGCTCATCGCGCACGGGAAGAATGGCCCAAGATGATACATTAACTACGGATAAATCGGCTACAAACTGGCATTTACCTTTCTGAAAAACATAAGCATTAGTTAGCATAAATATTCTACTTTCCATACTATACTATGTTTAAAAAACAAAAAATTCGTACCTAAAATTACCAATTAAATGAATAGTTCGTATTGTAGTCATTCTAACACTTGTTCTACGGTGTAACTGACATTCTTATATATGTATGTAAGTACAATAAAAAACTATCTTCTAATTGTATTGCACTTCTAATTACCCTTGCCACATACGGATAATCCTGATCCCTCATTATGCCGCCCGTGCTCTGCAAATAAGTCAAAGTATTTCGCAGGGAACCGCCGACGCATCCTTGGTTTCCATGGGACACACTGCAATCCACGATTTGTTGCTTACTCAGGCTCAATATTTTCCCGGTTCGCTTGAAAACCTGACCCACGATGCTCTCGGCAATGGAGAAGGCGTAGCACGAACCGCAGGTAAGTTGATTGTACGGTGGTGTGATGAATCCCTTACTCCGCCAATCCAAACTTTCGGGCACATTGGTCATTAGAGGAGAACCAACTATTTCGGCCATATTATCCGCGCTGTCTTCAATATTGCTCTTCAACAGTCGCAAATATCCCTTGAGGTAACCATCTGTGCTCTGGTTTTAAATATATTTAAATATTATTATTGTTTTTAGGCTTTCAGATGTACATATATATTTTTTTTAAATACCTACCATATCAGCAAAAATATTTGGCTTCAACCTAAAGCTCGTTTGACCATCCTTATAGTTTTGGTTGTGCTCCTCAATAACTTTGAAATTTTCCTCGAACGCTTTGTAACTTCGCATTTCATCGTAGGTGCGAATATATTTGCGATTGTTATTATTCTACAAGGTTATGAATTTATAAGCTCTTCATAGTTTTAATTTATATTTTCCCAAAGCTTACCTTAAACTTTTCGAATTCGCTCTTGCAATTTGCAGAAGAAGAATTTCCTTCGTTCAAATTGGAAGTTACAATTTGACAATTTAGGCCACATAAACAAGTAAAGAAAATTAATTTCCACATTGCTTTCGACTCCATTACCTTTAGTTACTGACAATGAACTAAAATCGCAACTAAGCATATTTATGCTTTCTTAAGAAGCAACGAAAAGTTTGATCGAAGCTGTGAGCACCCATTAAAAACATTTATAAAGAGCATACTATTGTATATAAGCTGACTAAAAACAAATCAAGATTATACATCAAGAATAGTTTTTTGCTTTTATTGGTACAATTAGTACAATAAATACTTTAAAAATATTTAAAGAACAAAAACTGTTGACATGAAAAATAATATTTTCATAAATCACAAAACTCATAATAATTGCAGAATTTATTATTATTTTTGATTAGCTGTTATTGCTAATTGCAAATGTGCTCCATGGCCAGCTGTGTTTCACATCATCCCAAAATTCCAGTCGTTCCCACAGAAATCCATTATAGCCTCTCTTCCGAGTTATGCAACAAGTCCTGCGATTTTTTTTCAGTATGTCAATAGAAAAAACAGGTGGATGAAAACTTGGGAATACCCATAACATAAGTTCAAATACCCTTTGTCTTATATGCCAGTCGGAATTCAGTGTTTCTTTTCATTTGTGTCAGAAATGATTTAAAGTGTGTATTCTTAGCCTCAAGAACAGCTGTTTTGCGTAACATTGCGAATCCGGTTGATTTGCGTCAAAACAAAACCAGGATCATGCTGAAAACCGCTGTTACCCGCTTTTTACAAATTAGTTCAGTAAGTTTAACCATGCCACATAGCAATGCCAATATTAATCCACCGAGTTGCAGGCGCAATGTGGCGGCCGGGCGAATTCTGTTCGCAATATCAACCTGATTCCCATGGTGGTCGAGCAAACTGGCCGCGGTGAGCGAGCCTACGATATATTCTCGCGCCTGCTGAAGGAGCGGATAATTTGCCTGATGGGCAACATAACCGACGACATCAGTTCCACCGTGGTGGCTCAACTGCTGTTCCTGCAATCGGAGAACGTCAACAAACCGATCCATCTGTACATCAATTCGCCCGGCGGTGTTGTTACAGCGGGTTTGGCGATCTACGATACGATGCAGTACGTCAAGCCACCTATTGCAACTTGGTGCGTCGGACAGGCCTGCTCGATGGGATCCCTCCTGCTCGCGGCCGGTGCTCCTGGCATGCGGTACTCACTACCCAACGCTCGGATCATGATACATCAGCCCTCTGGTGGCGCACAAGTAAGTACAGTCCAGTGTTTAAATTCCCCCCGAATTGATAAAGCGATCTCGTCCAGGGCCAAGCCACAGACATCCTAATACATGCCGAGGAAATTATCAAAATCAAGCGCCAGCTGACCAACATCTACGTGAAGCACGCCAAGAATACATACGAAGAGATGTGCGGACGCATGGAGCGCGACCACTTTATGACCCCCGAGGAGGCAAAGGTGTTGGGCATCATTGACCACGTTCTCGAACATCCTCCAGAGACTGTTTCCGAAACGGGACCCGCGTCGGACGGCGGCGTCACCTCCGGCAAAGCCGTGCCCGAGGAGTGCGAGAAGAAGAGAAGCAAGCAGGCGGCCTAAATTTCCCCCTTTCTATAGACCAAAATTCAATCATAAGTTTCAAACAATTTGAATAATTCAGTTTTCCACAGAATATACACTTTCCAAGTACATCATGTCGACTTTCTCATGATTCAGAATTAGTAATATCGCATCATTAATGTTTAAAAGACTTTACGTAACCAGTTGCTCTTAGTTAAGAGAGGATGATCTGGAATTATCGTTATCTGATTGTAGAGCTAGTCTCTTTCAGGAAGAGCAAATGGATTCTATCATCCATCATTCTCCCTCGTTAAAATGCTAAACAAATCAATAAACTTTTAGTAAAATTCGTAAATACAGTACTCAATACGGCATTTGTTTGTTTTTGGTTGTCGGTAGTTTTTGGGAGTGGTTTACTAATTAACTCTTTCAAGTCGATCTGCATTTATTTCTTATTAGAAAATTTAAAAGCTATATCAGAAAAAGAGATACTTGTTTGTGCGCAAACGCATATTCTTAATTAAGTAAAGGAATTAGAAACCAAGTTTCCCTTTTAACTCTGATCCATTACTATAATATCTGAGCTACCGGTGATGGAATCCTTCTGTATGTACTCGAAGATCTTGTTTAATTCTGGTGTTTCTTTGATCGACTTGAGGAAATCCACTAACTGCTGATTTTTGTCTATGGAAGAGGAATTTTCATTAATAATAAACTATAAGATGGAATGTTTTCAAAGAAGTATACTTACTTGCTTTGGGTATTTGCGAAAGGGCCGAGACTGCACGAAGGGCAGAACGCTTGAGTTCGTCCTGCTTTTCGTACTCCTGTTTCACAGAGTTGGCCTTCACCTTGTGGGTGCACGTATCACGTAGTTGCTGTATAAATTGATCGAGTCCTGAAAGAATTCAGCCAATTAAAATAAGAGATCTCAAGTACACAAGGCCTTGCTACTACTCACTGAGCAGAACCTTATCCGGGCACAAGATGGCCAGACGTGCCGTCATCAGGTACGTCAGCATCTTGATGTCGTAGTGGTCGCACAGACCAGCCTGGACATGGTCCAGGAACTGCATGACATCCACACGATCCAAGCCCTGCTCGAGAAGTGTGTACATGCATTCAAAAGCCGCTTTGCGAATGTCGAGACCGTCATCGACGGTGTGCTTGAAGGGACCCATCTCCACCTCCCTAATCAGTTCGCTCTTCACCTTCGTCTCCGAGTACAGCCAAGGCAAAAGGGTGGGCAGCAAATCGCGCACCAAGCTGGGCTTGTTGTGTACCGCCGAATTGAAGGCTACTAGCGCGACGCGCCGCACCTGTGGCTCCGGATCTCGTAGGGCAAACAGAAACTCGCCAATGTTCTGCTTGAGCAGAACATCAATGGGCTGCGGCTGATCGGAGATGGTGAACTTTACGGAGGAGACAACAACGGTGCGCATGGTGGCGCTTTCGGAACGCAATGCCTGCTGCAGTTGCGGCAGCAGTTCATCGGGATTGACCAGCACCAGTTTGCCCAGGCACTCGGCCACCACGTTGCGTGATCCCTCCTCCGAGCACTCGCAATGCTTGAAGAGCTGATCCCAAATGGATGGCACCGAGGGCAGGAGCTGAGCGAGTCCAATGGGCGATACCGATAGCGATGAAATGACCTCCTTAAGCGAATGTAGCAGCAAATACTGTCTCTTTGGCTGCACCTCAATCTCGTGCAGAATCAGAGGCAGGTATGTCTGCAGGCTGCCCACGGACACAGCACCGAGCGCATGCGAGGCTGCAGCCTTTACATCCTCCGAGGTGGCGCCAAAGCATTCAATAATTGTCTGCGGCAGCACCTGTATGGAGCTCAGATCAAAGTGCCTGCCAATCTCACCGATGGTTAGCAAACAGAATATGATTTCCGTATCGTTACGCTTCTGCAGATCCGTTATCAGCTTTGTGGCCAATGGGGTCGCCACCTGGGGACACTGCTGTGTCAAGGCAGCAATACACTTGGCCGATGAGTGATAGGCCTGCTTGTGCAGCTGCACCACCTCACTGGGAGCGCCGGCAGTGGCTCTGGGGTTGCCGTCACCGTTGCCACCCAAAACTGGTGCCATTAGTTTCGAGACGAGCGAATGATAGTCCAGGCCAGACAGCTGTGTTTGCACCAAGGCCTGGAACAGCTCCAACGTGCAATTCAATGCGGATCCCTGTAGCAAAGAAATAATTAGTTATTAGTTTTGCTAATTGCCCAACTGTTAGCAATATAATTATTTTGACCCACCTGCAGCAAAGGAGATCGAACCAAAATGAGCACTGAGCGCAAGAACTGCTCATGTATGCCGACCAGAGCTTGGGGCTGCCTACGGGCTACGGTGCTCAAAAGCGTCAGAGAGTACTGGGCTACGTGCAAATCCGAGTCCGAAATGAGCGGTGGGATCTCAACAATGGCTGTTTGCAGTAGGTTCGCCTCGAAGTTGCTCGAATAGTTGATCACGATCTTGTTGATCAGATCGAGCGAGTGCAGCTTCAGCGCGCGGTGGTTCTTACGCAAGAATGTGCCCAATGCGGGCAACACGTCGTGCAGGATGGGTGTCAGATCTATGCGCAGGGACGAAGCTGCGATCAGGGTCAACGCCTTCACGCTGCTCAACCGGGTTACTTCGTTCTTTAGGCGCTCCATGAAGATTGGCAGGCAAACCGCCAGCTCGTTCTGCAGCATGTCGCCCATGTTGGCGATAATCTGACCCATGCAGGCTATGGCTCGCTCCTTCACCTCCTGGTCGACATCCGTCACTTTCAGTTTCTGCAATGTGCACGAGTAGACCTGACCCACAAACGATGGTGCATCAAAGTCGGACTTGGCCGCATTCGGTTCCAATGGGCGAATCACCTTCACCAACTGCTGCAGCACCAATAGCGCCTCTGTGGCAATCTTATAGAACGGATCGAAGACCGAAGTCACCACGAGGGGCACCAGTAGCGGAATATGTGGATGAAAGACATGCGGCGGATGTCCCTGAAGCAGCGAGTAAAGGAATCCCAGAGATTCGATCTTCATGTTGCTGGTCGAACTCTTGTCATTCAGTGAATAGCTTATGCCTGGCACAATGCTCTCCAAGTAGGGACCCAGGGCGCCTGGTAGCGAATTCAACAGCTCGCGCAGCAAGAGGAAGCAGTCTTGACGCGTTTTCATTGATTTTTCCCTCATTAACGGCTGTATGGCTTTCACAATGAGTGGCAGCTGCTCAATTAACAGCGAGGTCGGCCCCGATACCTGATCCATTGAGTCGTGGTCGTTGGCCACGTCGTCGGTGAGGCGTGTGTTCTTTAGCAGGGCCACATAGGCGTGAAATATGTCGGACTTAACATTCTCCTCACGCTCCTTGAAGCGCGCAATCAAAGCCGGACTCAGGCTGCGATAGAAGTCCTCGACGAGCTCCTGGCGTGTGGATATCAAAACCTCCAGACACTTGGCTGCAGCGCGACGAACCTTCCAGCTCATGTCGTCGTCGTCACTGTACTCCTCACTATCAACGTACTCATCATCCTCCGTGTCCATGGCATTGCCAGTGTCGCCATCATCCGTCTCGTAGTTGTAGTTTGGATCGTAGGTGATATAGTTGAGGCACAGCTCCAGGATCTACCCAAAACCATAAGTTATAAAAAGTGAAAGATAGCATAAAGCATGTGTACTGCTTACCATTGGAATATGCGGGTTTATGGCATCTGGGCAGCGCATGACGAAAGCTTCGCAGGCCTGCAGACAAAACTCGCGCAGCTCATCGTCATCCCGCTGGCTGTACTGGCTCAGCAGGAGCATGGATCGATCAATGTGATTGCAAAGTCGATGGCCAGCCTGTCGACTAAGGAGTAACGTTAAATAAAATTGCATTTAAAGATCATATGGCATAAAATATATAACAATTTCAGAAATGGGAACTTACCATATCGAAGCCAGGCACTGAATGTAAGTTCGAATGGCAGCTGGATTTGGTGGGTTCTCTAGGCCATCGAGCAGGTGATCGATGACACCGTTGTAGGCGTTGCTATTGGCCTGGATCAGCAGGAACGACAGGGCGACGATGGTACGCTTGCGAACAGCCTGGCGCGATGAGGCCAACTGGGGCATCAGAGCTTTCAGGATGGTGCTGTGGAAGGGAACGAGGAACTCTCCGAAGCGGGAGAGCAGATCGGCCAAAATGTCCAGCGACTCCAGTTTCACAGAGACGTCCTCCTGTTAAGGAACAACGGATTAAACGATTGGGTGCCTAGGGAATAGCAGTATTACGCACCTTCTCAATTGCTGTGCTCAATTTGCCGGTGATCCTTTGGCAGACATTTGGGGCCAGGGAGTTTGAGGACTGCGGCAGCTCGGCAATCACTGTCTTTAGGCCAATACTCGATATGTCGCGCAGCTGCTCCGTGTTGGACATCATGTTGGCGCACAGTGAGTCCACGATGGTCTCCACCTGGATCTCCTTCACCTTATTGACCAAGGGACCCAGGCACTTGACAGCCAGGTTCTGGACCTCGCCGTTCTTGTCCTCCAGCAGCTTGAGGACCATTCGCACCACCTTTTTCTCGGACTCGTCGTCCAGGATGATGCTATCCTTCTGTAGCTCCGTCATCAGATCGTTTGTCGCCATGAAACGGAAGTCCTTGTCCGTCGACGTCATCTGCAGCAGACGAGAGAGCGGAATTAGAATTTCGTTATATTGCAAAAATGAAATTCTATACATACTTTTTCCAGCAAATTGGCAATTTGGTGGTACTGATGTGACGCCATAGCGAAGCCTTTGAAACGTTCGATCGATAGTAATTAAGTGATAAGTGAAATATTGTGTATTTGTTTTGGGCTGCCCTATTTTTGGGGTTCTAAAACTTGAAAATTTACTGCAAATTTTCCGGTATTGAATCTCCAAGTTTTATATTCACTCAATTTTGTTATAAAGGCTGCTTAAGTGGGCCCAGTTTGAAAAACTAAAAAAATTACTTAATAATCCCTAATGCCTTTTGGATGCCGATAAGGGTTTTGGTATATTTTCGTGGTATAATACAAGATAGAAAAATATTTATAGGTATATAGTAAATATAAGTAGTTTTATTTGTTAAGTACTGCATGAAAATTAATATTTAAATATATATTATTGAAAATTAATACCCATGTTATTCATTAGTAAAATACTTTGTGTCATTACCATCGTTTCAGATTAACGATAAATCAGCTATGTGGCACTGAGAGTCTCCCATCTCTAGGAAAGTGCCGCTCGTTTTCAGGAATTATTTTAAACAAAACCTCAGCTCACTGCTAGAATTTAATCAAAAATACTTTTTGAACACCAATAAAAGCTAACAAAATGGATCAGATTTTGAACAAGGAAAACACCGGCATTAATTGTAAGCTGAATTAAGTTCGACTCCCGTTCGTATTAGTAATAACATAGCTATTTATTGCAGTGCCTGCGAATCCCATTAAAAATGGAGTCCCTACGAATTCCGTATTGAAGAAACCTCTTGGTAAACTTGACAATGTGATGCACCAAACTCCTGGAATAACCCCATTTAAAAGCACTTCTCTGAAACTCGAGGGCAGCATGTCCAAGCTTTCGCTGCGAAAGGCCCCCAAACAAAATGTGGTCAACAAGGATCGCGAGGAAGTGAAGTATAAAACAAATAGCTGCTTTTTGGGCGCCTACGTTTTGAATTGCGAATCCAGAGTCGTCAATTTGTTCAATTACACTGACTTTCCGAACGAGAAATGTTTGAAGAACTGCAGCAAGCGTAAGTACCATTCATGTTCCCAATGAAAATTGTACTATATGTTTGTATTATTACAGCGGTCACAGAGACCTGGTCAGAAAACCAAGTGGGCTATGAAGGCCTATTGGATCAACTTTATCTTGATCTGCGCACATTGGAAAATCATTTGGAAAACAGATGCCTTGCGCCCCTAGATTTTTGTGACTTGCCATACATATACAACACAGAAAACATGGAGCCTGCAGAGCCTGAATACGTATTAAATTTATATCCCCCAATGCCTAATTTGGAAGGCATTGATGTTCTATTTTAGATCCTTGTTTAAAAAAAAAATGTTTAATTGTAGTTTATTATTCTTTAACTTTGTAATACTAAAAAATTATTAATGTTATGCTAAGAGAAAATGTTATACCATTAGCTATCCAAGTTCGTTGTCTCTTTTTCGAATTACATTTGTGAAAAAATATTTGTTTTACGAGCTAATATATTTAGTAGTTTAAAAACCGACATTAAGCCTACAACTGGCAATTATATGTGTACGATGTAAATAAATAATTAACTTGGAATTAAGTAAGAAAAAGTGACCATTGTACCTCGTTAGGAAGTGATTTTGAATTAAAGCAACTATAAAAACTAATTAGAAGATTAACTTTTGGGGCTTTGGAGTTCAGTTGTGAATGTTTATTGCTTTTACCCTTAGTTTCTTGATATTTACCAGCATTTTCGGAGTTTGGGGCTTAAATATATTCACTCCGCGTACTGCTATTTCTAACGTCTTCTATATCTTTATTACTTGATAATATTTTTTGTGGAATAATTCGATTTTTATGGTTTCAATGCCTATGTATTTGCCTAATGTGAAAAGTTTATATTTATTTGGGAATCAAACATTTTTGTTCAGAATAGCGATAAATTTTCCTCGCTAGCTAGCTTTTGCTTGGATATTTTTAGCCTTTTCCCGCTAAATGCCGTCTGGCTATTTTCTGGTGGCCAATAGTTGGCAACACTGCGGCACAGTAATGTATCCAGTTTTTTTTACATTGCTGCAGAAAGGTTTCTCGTCTCGCTGGTGACCTTAGTGGTCCGTTCTCCTGGATGAAATAAAAGTGAAAATTAACAATATGAGTGTATAAAACGAAATGTAAATGCAATAGAGGTATAAATCTAACAAATAATCATATACACGCGTAAATGAACATAAAATACTTACTTAATATGTGCAATTGTACACTAATAATTATGTTTGTGTTAAAATTATGACCTAATACGGCAATTGGTACAAAATACATACGCATTTAACAAACTTTCCGACCACACCGAATCGAAAGACTTAGGAGACAAACTCGTAATTGCCGAGGGATGTTGCGATGTACATATGTTTAAAGACGTGGCAGTGTCACCAGTGCAACAATACATCTCTTGTATGTATGTAAACATATGCTGTTAATGTATAATATTTCCTGTCTGATGAAATCAAGATCGAAACTAATTACCGACACTTCAATGGACTCTTAGTGAACAAAAAATTGCATTTACACACGTACTAAGTATTTATGGCCAATAAATTAATTAGATGTTAATTTCTGCAGCCACTGAATGATATGCGGTTTTATTTGTGCTGAAAACGAAACCCGAAACCATTCTTTGTTCAACACAATATTGAATAATCTTAAAAATGGTCTACCCCGAAGAACCATTTTGGGTTTTACCAACCGTAACTGGATTTTACGAGGATAGAGATTATAGAGGTGAGTTTGATTTGTGTTTGTTTTTTTATATATTGGCATAAACCAGTCGCATAATTCGCACATCTTTCAGTAAATGTCGTTGAAGCCCTACAAGAGTTTTGGCAAATGAAGCAGTCTCGTGGAGCTGAATTGAAAAATGGAGCCCTTGTGATTTACGAATCGATTCCGTCTAATAGCCAGCCATACATTTGCTTCGTAACACTTCCTGGAGGAAGCTGCTTTGGAAGTTTTCAAGTAACTACGCTATTAGCAAATTGTTGACGTTGTTTTGAAACATATTTACTGCATTTTAGAACTGTCCCACCAAGGCAGAGGCTCGTCGCAGTTCGGCCAAGATTGCCCTGATGAATTCCGTCTTTAATGAGCATCCTTCTCGTCGAATCAGCGATGAGTTCATTCAAAAGGCGGTTCAGGATGCTCGCACCTCCTTCAAGGGCACATCGCAAATCAACGAGGGCACAGAGTCGGGCATCGGAGCATTCAGGTGGGTTCCTTAAACAATAATATATACACTTGCTATTAAAACCCTATCTTTATAAGTATTTTCAATTAATAAACATTTTTCTGAGCTCAGATTCATGCTGGAGGCGAACAAGGGAAGAACCATGCTGGAGTTCCAGGAGCTCATGACCGTCTTTCAACTGCTTCACTGGAACGGATCGCTGAAGGCAATGCGCGAACGCCACTGCTCCAGGCAGGAAGTGGTGGCCCACTATTCGAACCGGAGCCTGGACGACGAGATGCGATCGCAGATGGCATTGGATTGGATTGCCAGGGAGCACGACAATCCCGGCGTTATTCGCAGGGAGCTTGTGCTCGCCGAGAGGGAGCTGGAGACCTTTCGCATGGCTGGGCGTGAATTGCGCTTTCCGAAGGAGAAGAAGGATATACTTATGATAGCCCATAATCAGCTGGGCGGCAGTGCCCTTAACTCGGCTTCTATTGATGATTAATTGCAAAAATTAATAAGCACGATCGAAATTAACCCTTTTTTAGATAAATCGTATAATTTCAACTTTAACGACGATCAATATATATTTAATTGGCATACCATATGATCTCCATGATGAAAAACAAGCGGAAATTATTACACTTCCCACAAACACTTCCAAATTATGAAAATTAATTTAAAAATCTTTGAAAATGTGATTTTTAAAACAGCTGCTACACAAATAAGACTAAATCCAATAAAATAAATATAATATTTTAACTTAAATGCTTATTTGTATTTTATGAATGCTAATATTGTTTAGCTGCCCAAATAGGCACGGGAAGCTACAAATTTGATTTCAAATTTTTTTATAAAATCATATTTCCGGAGTTTTTCAGCTAATCTAAAACAAAAGTAATTTATTTCAATTCATTAACAATATTATTTATTTTTGGTTAAGGAATGGTAAGACCATATTTCTAATTTCTCATTCCATCGTTCCAACACACAGTCTTCCACAAATTGGCGCACAGTCCACCCCTGAATATTAGTGTCATTTGTGTCGCTACCTTATCTGTTATTCTGTGAATGTAATACATACATACAATAGAAATAAGAAAAAACGAACAAAAGTTTACAAAATCACCCAATTGCTTTCAATAACATTGAGCAAACATCGAACACGTTATCGTAGGTCACACGGAAATCAAAGTACTGGGACCTAGCAACAAAATGGCCACCGAAGAGCTACAAGCTGATCTGGACAAGTTGAAAATAACACAGACTCATCGTCTCGTCAAAAGTGTGAAGCGAAATCCATTTTACGATGCAGATAATGGATTCGATCCATCTGATGGCGCCAAGCACCGACCACAACATCGCTGGAAGTGCAGACCACGCCGTAGATCCGAGAGTTGCCTGCAGGACTGCAAGCATGAGGAGTCCTTTGTTCCAGAAGAATCCTTCGAGATTGTTAGTCCGCTGAGCTGCTCTCACGGCGTCCAGAAGCACTATCAAAAGCGCAATGGGGCATCGAAGAAAAACATATTTCGGCCACCAATTTTGAAGTCCTTGTACGGCTGCGAGCATGGCAAATGGATTGTGCGCAGCGGTAGGATTGTGCCGTGCAAGCCAAAAGAGGAATCCAGTGATATTGTTGACCAGGTCGCCGACGAACTAAAATCGAGCTGCACATGCGCGTTTCGCGATGTCATTGGTGAATGCAACGCCATGCTCGACCAGTCGAAGCGAAGCACCCTGGGAAATAGCTGGCACTTGTCGAGGAACAGCAGTTCATCGAAGGCGCGCCACTCAGGTGGTGCTTTAGACGTGCCAGGACCTTCGGGATCCGCACAGAGCCATAGGATCGACACCTTGGGAGTTTCCGCCGCCACTAGATCTCTGTCAGCCGTCTCGCTGGTGGGAGCAACCTGCTCGCAGCAGGCCAGCTACAATTCGGCGAGTCCAGGGAATTGCGATGATGTTACCATCGGTGAGCTGGCCAGCTACTTCGACACCATTGTTCATATTCCCAAAAAGATGTCCTCTATGGCTGAGATGATGTATATATAATAAGCGAATCGTCAACCTTATTAATTCATACAATTTCTCTGAATATCTTTGTAAGTTTCAAGTGTACTATATATATGTTATTTGTGAATTTAATTACACAAGCCCCTTGTAACTCAAGTTATCTAACCTAAATATTTATAGTGTATATTATGTACATAGTCATTGGTATATATTTTTTTTTTTTTTTTTACGAGTAACTAATTCTATTTATTAAGATTTCAAAAGGAATCGTTCAGTAATTCCTCTGAACTTAACCTAATGTGTGATAAATATAAATGAGACCAAGTGGTATCTTAATTATAAAGTACAAAAGAAAATGTAATATGTTATGTTATCCTCCGGGTAAGGAGATCGCTGGGGTGTACCCTCTTCAGTCTTCGGAGAGAGATGGGATCAGCTAGGATAGTTGCTAGTCGGTTCGGGTGGGCCATAAGCCTGTCGGCATAACGGCTGCTGTGGAAATTAATCTGATCCCCAAGAAGGGTAACTTTCAGATCTCTTTCGATGACTATGTTCGTCACGTACCAGGGGAGCCCAGATGCGTGACGTGCAGCTCTTGACTGGACCACACGGAGCCTATTAAGCTGGGATTTGGCGGCAGTTCCCCACACCTGGATGGCATAACTCCACGTTGGAGCGAGAATGGCTTTGATTAAAAGAGCCTTAGAGCTCATTTGAAGTTTGCTGGAGTGGAAGAGCCAGTCGAGCTTTTTTAGCTTCGCCAGTGACTTTGATTTGACCGACGTGATGTGGGCCCCCCAGGTCAGTCTCCGATCTAGATGAACTCCTAGGTAGCAGTGCGATCTAGCATTGGTGATAGGGCTTCCATTGAAGGTCAGATCTGTGCAGGTTCCGGGTCGCAGGGAAAAAGTTACACAGGCTGTAAGTGGCCAGGAGCAGCTGAGCCGGGGGGACTTCGGCGTTGTTTGCGGGAGATGGCATGTCAGCAGTGTACAGGGTGTATAGGAAGGGCCCAAGAACACTTCCCTGTGGAACTCCTGCATGAATCTCCTCCAGGCTGGATCGAGCATCACGCACTGCAACGTCGAACGTCCGATTAGAGATGAACGATCTCAGGATGGCATAGTAGGGAGCAGGAAGGAGAGTTTTCATCTTGTATAGAAGGCCCTCATGCCACACCTTGTCAAACGCTTGCTTCACGTCTAGAAAGACTCCGACCGTGTAGAGTTTGTGCTCGAAGCCATGCGTCACCTGGTTTACCAGTCGATGTATTTGTTCAGGGCAGCCGTGGGACTTCCTGAAACCAAATTGGTGTGGAGGTATATGGTTCACTACTTGCGGCAGTTCCATCAGGCGGGCTAAGAGTATTCTCTCAAAAATCTTAGAAAATGTTGATAGCAGGCTGATTGGGCGATATGCATCGATTTGCGTTGGCGGCTTTCCGGCTTTAGGTATCATAATGATACGTGCTCGCTTCCATTGCCTTGGAAAGTGCCCTAGCCTTAGCATGGCATTAAAAATTTTTACTAAGGCTAGGACTCCTTTGCGTGGCAGAGACTTCGCAGCACGGTTGTCGATGCTATCGTAACCAGGGGTTTTCTTGATGTGTAGCGCCTTCAGCTGCATCATGACTTCCTGCGGAGTGGTATGCCTAATGGGGCGAGCCGGTACAGTCGGAGCGTCCAGAAAATTATTGATTTCTACGCGGTTTGAGTCGTCTGTTAGGTTGAAGGGCAAGAAGGTGGAGGTCAGGTGCAAAGCAAATGCCCTCGCTTTTTCATCGTCCGTCTTGAGCCAGAGGCCACTTTGACTCAGGATGGGAGATTGAAACATCGGCTGCCTCTTGATATTTCTTGTGAGCCTCCATAACGAGAAGTTGCTGTTGTTATCTGGGCCAATACCCTCAAGCAGGGTATCCAGATTATCTCGTCGGGTCCTGGCTAGCAAACGATGCAGTCTGTTTGTGGTACTAGAGTATAGCTGCTTGATGTTCGGATCTCCTGTGGCGATATACCGTCTCCTGAGGCTCCTTTTGTGGGAGAGCAGCTCCCTAGCCTCCAAGCTCAAGATGGGAGCCCTCCTTGCGGTCGTGTGACGAGCTTGATGTGGGGGAGGTGTGGCCCTCCGTGCTGCTTCCGCGATTGTAGCTACGAGGTAATCTACATAAGCTTCCAGACTACTGCATGTGTCAATGGGGATGTTGAGATCAACTGTGGCCTCGATGTGCTCCTTGAAGGCCACAGTATTTGCAGTAGGTGACAGCATTTTAGTGACACCTTTGAAAAGCTGAGCGTCTTCATCCAGTACAAACAGCAGGGGGAGATGGTCAGACGACAGTTCTGTCAGGGTTTGCACGTTGATTTCTTGCTGTCTGAATCCTTTGGAGATCCCGAAATCAATTGCACTTGGAGTGACACTTGTTCGAAAGGGATAGCAAGTAGCTTCTCCAGTTGCAACAATGTCAATACCTTTGCCCGCCAGAGCGGAGAGCAGCACCCTGCCTCTAGTGCACATCCTGTAGTTTCCCCACCATCTGTGCTTTGCGTTCCAATCACCTGCCGCTAGGAACTTTGTGCCAAATTGAGAGATGATAAGCTCAACGTCAGCCTCCGTCCACCTGAGGTTAGGAGGACAGTATACTGAGGCAATGTTAAAAGTACCCCTGCTAGCCGTCAGCTGGATAACTGCTGCCTGGATGTGATTTTCCGACAGGGTGGAGAAGAGTTGATGGGAGATGAGTGATCTAATAAGGATCGCCGCACCTCCGCGACGGCTGTCATCCGGGTGGTTGGCAGTGTGGAGGGTAAAGCCAGGAATTCTAAAAGTGGACCGGGAAACGAAGTGGGTTTCCGACAGCAGGAGGATGTCGATTTCGTGAAGTTCGATGAAGGCGAGGATCTCATTGGTCTTCGAGGAGGCCCCATTGGCATTCCAAGCTGCTATCTTAAGAGGACCCATTTTGAGCAGCAGAAGGGAAGGTGCGATTTTGCATGAGCAGTTGCATTAGTGTTTCAACTAGTGACAACATCCTGTCAAGCCTAGAAAACAGCATTTCTAAGCATACCTAAAACCGATTTTTAATTCTGAATCTGAAATTCTCACCCTGAAATGTAGAAAATGCAGAATGCAAACACTTTAATACTAATTATTCTTTATTCATTTGAAGTTCGGATTATACATACATAAATAGACATTTAATGCGTTATTCATATAATTGTTATCTATTTGTGCACTCAAACTTGTCAAATTGTTGTTTGTCATGAATTGAATCGATTAATATGTAAAATATTAAAGGACGTTAAATTCAGTATTGTTATTGATGTAACCTAAATATTTATGTTTATTTTCGGAGTGCACCGATGTTAATTCAGTCATAAGATTAGAGTGGTTGTTCTTGTTCGAGAATCTAATGGGTGAAGTGAACACTTGCTTAAGCTTTGATATATTTCCAATACTCTTTTTAATCCGATCACTATAGTTCGAAAGGTGATTAAACGAACGACTATACTCTACTTCCTGCCATTGTTGGGCGCTCGTTTTCCGCGGCGCAGCGGGATACAAAATGTGCTGAAAGTATAAAGTTAAACTTATTTTTAGTAAGTAAATATATATATGCGACCAAAGATGACAGATTGGAAGCCAGTTCCAAGTGCTGTAATATTTGGCATTATCCATTGAAAACCCACCGAAACGAGCGCTTTCTCGGTGAAGGTCACGCTCTTCCTTATGATGTCGTCCGAGTGATGATGGTAGTAGTACTGCGAGTTCTGCGTCTGCGAGTATCGCGTGTTGCTGCTCACAACATCGACGCCATGGTGATCAGCATTGGTGAAGTTGTCGTATCCATTGCTGTTGCTGAACATATCTACAAAGCTAATGGAGTGGAATTCGCTGGGGTGGATGTAAAATGTGACAATCATGGCGGTGTACACGACAACGTGGAACAGAACGCAGGTCCAAATGAGATTGATCTGAAAATGAAGCGCATGCATTTAAACTTGAGTGCATAATAGTTAAGCCGCCTAGCTATTACCTTCTTCTTGCGTCCGTACTTGGAGAAGGTGGTGAATGGCACTAGGGACATGGTTAAAAGGCAGCCACAAATCACTCCAGCCAGCAGGCCCAGGAAGTTGAGCTGGTAAGGCAGTGTTCCGATTCCGACCAACACGCTGCACAGGAGCAGCAGCTTGAAGAGCGCGATGTGCGGCTTGTGGAGATACTTCCAGTGCATCCAGACCAGCAGGGCGATCAGCGAGGCCACCACGCCACTCAGCGATGCAGAGGGTCCAACCTGTAAATGAGTATCCAATTCAATTAATTACATATGCATAATAACTAATTGGGATGAAGTTTCATGTACCTCTGGCCGATGTGGCACCAGTATGGCGCTGGTTAGATTTCCAGCAAAACCCGACATTATATAGACGATGGCCGTGCGCACGGTTCCGATCAGCCGCTCCAGATCGGCCAGGAAGAGGTGTTGGAATATTAGGGTGATGGCCAGATGCAAAATGCCGGCGTGCATGCAGAGCGAAGTGAGCAATCGGTATAGCTGATCCGGGGTCTCAACCGAGATGAACGGGAACATTCCGCACACATTGTTCAGGCACGATATCTAAGGAATTGGGTGGAATATAAACCAATGACTATATATCACCCATATTGATTGTGTTACCTGAGAGCACAGGGATGCTTCCTCATGGAAATAGCCCTTGATGAAGTCGCAATACTCCCTGGTGGTTATCCGGCACTCGCCATATAAGCCCGTGCAGCACGGATGGCCAATCACCTCGCACACCATGTGCTCCGAGGTGTGATCCTTGTAACGATATCGTTGCGTAAACGAGTTGGTTTTCCGGCAGATTGGCCATTTGGTTATGTCGTCGGGCCACTCGTACGGCGCTATCGATGCTGGGGCATCGCAAAACTTGGGATCCAGTCCGCAAACGGAGCCGGAGATCCTTCCACCCGGACCGGACTCGCTGGGCGACCATTTTTTCCATGTGGATATTGATTTCTAGGTATGATCAATAAGAAATGGTTACATTTTTAGAGAAGTCCTAAACTTAACACCCTAAACAGTTATCTACGAGTAGACTTAATGATCACTCACCGTTGGGTACAGTCCTCGTATGGAGCACTCCGCCTGGGAGCTCTGGACACAGCCAGAGTCATCGTTCCGAATGCAGCAGGCCGTTTCCCTCTCGTGTCGCCTCGTCTTGGTTACCACCTCGGTGATCTTGATGTCTCTTCTCATGCAGGCAGCGAACTTCGCACCCATGTGGACCAGATCAATGTTGCGCGGTCCAATCCAGAGGTTCCGCTGCTCCACATGCTGCACCGTCTGCAGACTGAGGCTGGTCACCAGCACCTGGCCCGTCTTCTGCTCCGATCCGATGCCGATGGGTGCGATGCCGTAGCAGATGATGGACAGGATGAGCACCACCACCTGCACCGTGTTGATCCAGTAGGTGAAGAAGGGTCGATGATCGGTGCGGTCATCGAGGTCGTTCACCGAGAAGTACTTGATGCACCGCAACGGCGGACGACGGGAGTTCTCCAGGACTCCGTCGAGCAGCTGGGCGGTTATCCGATTGCCCCGATTGCAGGTGGATGTGGTCGAGTGGGAGCTCCGCATGGCGGGCTGCATTTGACTGGAAACCGAGCTGCAGAGCGGTATATGGGCAGCACCAGGCTGATGCGAGGACTGATCCCCGGTTAGATTGATATCACTGGTGGCATTACCGCCACTATTCAGCGCAGAGGTTCTCCAGCCGTTCTGCTGCCGTTCCGCCATGTAGACACTAACGCCCACGCCCGATGGATCTGCACATGGTCTTGGTTTGGCCGTCTGTCTGCCAATCTCGGAGCTCTCGTCGTTCACCGCAGAGGTGGTGATCTCGCAGGGACTGTCGAAGAACACCTCATCGTCTATGATGGCCTCCAGGCCATCCGTCAAGCAGCCGTCCGCATCCGTCTGCTGATTGCTGTGCGATTGCACGTGGATGGGTGCAAAGCTGCGGGACCATTGCCACGGACAACGCACCCGATGCATCTGAATGGGCCGCCGCTTATTGAACATGTGCACCAGGTAACTAACCATGGCCACGAACATATAGCCCACCGATGCCTTGCGCTCCACAAATTCGCCGGCCAGGAAATCACGATTGGTGTAGCACTTCTGCCGCCTGTTGTCCCCCGACATCGACATGTCCATGCCAATGGCATCCTGAACGGGCAGGATGTCCGGTCGATCCGGTGCATAGCCATTGGCTCCGTTGCTCTGACCCGCATCCTCGTTGCCTCCGCCGATGGCCTGTTGCATATGGTACTCCAGTTCGGTGTCGAACATTCCGAAGCAGCGGATCGCCAGGCGGCGATGACGTCCTTGCCACAGGGCACAGTCCGCCGCCTCCGTGCTGGGCTCCACGCCGAAGAACTGCGAGGTGGTGCGCCTCATGTACATGCCAATGCGCTTCTTGCAGGACAAGTGATGGTTCTGCGGCTGGGGCAGCACCTGGAGCGACTGATGCTGCTGCGTCTGGTGGTGGATGTGCTGCAGCCGCGGATTACTGGCCATCTGGCTGCGGTACAGCTGGTGCTGATTGGATCCGGGCGGCACGACCATGTTGCCACCGCCCTCGAGGCGCTTCGCCTGCACGGACACCATGCTTGACTCCAGACTCTGACTGGGCATCTGCTCATTCAGACCGCTCATCACTGGCATGGCCATCGGCACCGGCAGCGATATGGGAACCGGACTAATCGGACCCGTCGTCTGTGTGGTCTGATGAACTCCTGTGGTGCGGCGCACCGTATTGCAGTGCAGGCAAGTACCCGATGGATTCTCGGCTTCTATCTGCGCCATGGAACCGCCACCGGGTGGCACCACAATCACTGAATCGCTGTCATCGCCCCTGTGGTTACCCGATCTCGCGGAGCTGGTGGCCGTCATGATGGGCGAACAGGAGTTGGCCGCCGAGAATACCATCGACATGCTGGTGGATGGAGCCGGCGAGGGCGATGTGCAGGCCGGCGAGCAGCTGGCGTACGTCTGCGATGTGCGACTGAGGCTGCCGTGCGAGGCTTCACTGTGGCAGCATTTGGAGCGATAGTTGTACGGCATATTGGCGTACTGCGATTGCATCGCGGATGCAGATGTGCTTGCCGACGATGCCACAGCGGCAGCTGGCGTGGGCAGATTGCCCGCCGGCGAGGAGGAGATGCTCAGATCCGAGTAGAGCTCCATGGCTGGGGGCGGGGTGGGTACGTACCTCTTCACCGGCGTGTGCACCGTGGATCCCAGGTAGGCATTGTAGTTCTCGCACTGTGGGAGTGGCAAGGGAACATTGGAAGGCAGTAGGAGACGCGTAGCGGACACCGAGGGCACTGCCGAGGGCATACCGCCCATGTTGTCCATCAGTTTCGACTGCGGAGTTGACTGCGATTCGCGGTAGCGCTCCAAACGATATCTCGAATTTGGCGAAACGCCACGCTGGTGGTAATTTGTACCGTTAGTCGCCATTCCGTTTCCACTCATTCCGCTTCCGACCATTCCGTTCCCAGCCATTCCGTGCTTCTGCATGACGGAAGTATCCTGCTTGGCGGACCCAACGCTGCACGACTGCGACGGCAGCTGATTGGCCACACAGGTGGCAAAGCAGTCGCTGTTCGGAGCCGGAGAGGGCGGTGGCACGCCCCTATTGGCATCGTCGTACTTCTCCAGCGGCGACAGCTTCAGCTTGCCGCCATGTGGCGGGAAGTTCTCGCCGTTGGGAGCGCGAAAACGGCCCGACGACAGGCTGCAGTACATCACATCGCACTCGTTGGACTCCAATGCCAGTTGCAGCTGGTTCTGAAAGTTGATGGACTTCCTGCGGGTGGAGCTCATGCTGCCGCGCATCGAGGCGTGGACACCGTCGGGATTGCCCTTCTCATTCCGTCTGTTGTTGTGCCCCAGGTCACTTCCATTCGAACTCATAGTCGCAGCAGTGATCTATTCCGATCTGGAAGAGATGTTAATATTCAACTTTACTCCACTACTGATTACTTTTTGAATGTCTAACAATTACTAACGTCTAAGAAGTTCTTATGAAAAGCATTTTAAAGAACTTCACATTCGTCGGTATAATTAAAGTCTACATGACCCAATTGCATCTTAAAGCTCCTCAACCTAATCGTCTAAATGGGAATTAAGCGATTTTTTAGTTAGTTAAAAAATATTTTTTGTTAATTGTTAGATATTTTAATTGTATGTAAATTTGATAATTGGGCCATTTCCTTCCTTATTTCTGAAAGTAATTTTTTAAAGTTAATACTTATTTAGTTTACTTATTAATCTTTTATTGTTTTTTCATGTATTTTTATAAACTTTTAGAGAAATGAAAGTAGGTTCACTTCTTTAAAGTTTTCGTTTATCCGCCAAATCTCTATTTGGGATACAAGCATTAAAAAAAAGGGCCAAGGGCGCACATGAGTAATCTGAAATACTTGAGGTGCCTTCAAAACTGGAGGATCTATTTCGAACAATAAAGATGGCTACTGTTAAGATTTTCATATATGTATCATATATATTTCGTATATCATATTATTAAACATTATTTCCGGTATGAGCAGAAGAAATATGTACTGAGATTGGTATACATAATAATATTCAGACTGTTAAAATGTGTTTAAAAACATGCATTACTATCATATATGAAAGCAAACACTTTGAACTCACTTTGGCAGGTTCGATGGAATAAGTTTTATAAATGCATTTCACTGATTTTTAACTTCATCTTTATTTTTGTTAAGCCTGTTTACAGACCGAAAATTGCTTTATCGATTTTCCACACACGCCTTCATAACAAAAAGTACAAGAGCACATTGTCAAATTGTTTTCAAATTCGGCTAAATGGCCTTTTTGATTTGTATTATATTGTTTATCACTTAAATTACTAATTTTTCACATTGATTAATGCATTTTTTCTAACAATTTTATAACCACTAATGCATATGTACACAGCACACTCGTCGAAAAAGTTCAAACCACTCGGAAATAATTTTCGCCGTTTCGCGCGCATGTGCGAAATTCGTCGTTTGAGATGACAGAAAATACCCTGCCGACGAATTTGGGCATATGTGCACTTTGTTATTTTAAAATATAATGCTCTAGTTTTGAAAATGTATTTAATTTTTAACTAGAAGAGGCTGTGCAACGAAAAAATAAACATTACCTTTTTAAGAATATTTTCACGCCATCAAGTGCAAGCTTTTATTTATTTTCATTTGTTATTTGCAAAATAGTAGTATTGTGTCATTTTGATCCTTTACAAGATGATGAGTGACTAAGTTTAGTAGAAATCTAAAGATTTACTTATTCCTTATGCGCATGGGATGTGATCGAAAAGTCCAAACGCAAGAAGACGATGGTGAACAAGAAGATGATATAAATAAAGCCGCTGACCAGCAGGGGTTCCTGCAGCATGGACGTCTTCGAGAAGCTGTATTGCAGCGTGAAGTCCGAAATGTGGCTTTCGACCAAATTGGACTTGGAGAACGAGACCACCGGGCGACCAATGGTGTCCAGATAGGTGTGCACCAGCTCGTTGGGCAATCGGCTGATGGAGTAAGGCGTGGACAGCCTAATGTCACTGGATCCCTCGGGCAGAATGATCTTGATGGTCGCCTCATCGATGGCCATGTTGTCGTAGATGTGATCAATGAGGTGCATCTTCAGCTGGTACTTGTTGCCATCGTTGAACATGTACTCGTACGAGGGCACATTGTAGCCCAGAGTGTACTGCGTTTTCCAGCCCCCAAAGAGCGGGAAGCGCGGACGCAGCTCCAGCTCGATGAAGTCGCGCACGGCGTTCATGTTGGAAGTGGAAATGTTGCCATTGGTGTCGCGGTAATAGACACCGGATGCGGATGCCGGCAGGTAGGTCTTATACGACTTCAGGGCCGCCAGTCCGGAGCGTCCCTCCTTCTGGAAATCGTAGCGCGAGAATGAGCCCTTCAGCTTGGCCCCGGTGTGCGTCATCTGAATGGACTCCTGGACGGCAATGTTGCCCCAATGCGATATCTCCAGCGTGCGCTCCAGCGTATTGACGGTGACGAATGGTGCGGAGTTCTCATAGTGGATGACCAGTGGTTCCTGGCTGAAGGCTGCACGAATTGAAAGCGTTATAGCAGGCGGTTTCAGCTAGGCAGCTATTACTACTCACCCTCTGCGTTTTCGTAGGGTCCCAGGGTGATCTTGTTGGAGGACACCGAGAAGGGTTTGATCTGGGTGTGCGACAAGATGTTCGAGGAGCTGAGCTTGACATTGGTCTTCTGGCTGGTGGTCTTGTACTTGGAATAGAGGTGCAAATTGCCCGTATATCTCACGAACTGCTTGTCGTTCTGCCGTATCTCCTCCGGATGTGGGCGTATACCCTTGGAGGCCACGGTCTCGACGACGAACGTCTGCTTGGCGGCGGCCCTGGGGAAGGTGAACGTGAAGCTCTGCTCCCCCTTCACGGGCTCATTCCGCTTGAATGGCACACTCTTGTCGCTAGCATCTTTTACGGCAATGTACGCCAAACTGGGCTCCGATGTGAAAAACACGTATTCCACAATCGGCTTGCCGGCTGAATCTTCCGCCGAGATCTTGGTCGTGGTCTTGACCAGTTGCGATGTTAGATCCAGCGTTCGCTCCACATTTGTGTTCACTATTTCCCCGTTTGCAGTGGCCAGGCAGAGGAGTGCCCCGAGCGCTAGATTAATAACAAAATTCGTAGCCATGCTCGCCTCAAATTTGGACACGTACATTGGAAAATCTCGAAGCGTTAGGGCATAATTAGGACCATTCAGCCGGCAAAGCTGCTCAGCGTGGCCGTTTCACGCATTCGTACTTTTACCAGCCACTGAGTAGAATCATACGGGGTATTCCATAAATTATAAAATTTATATTCTTATAACAGAAGAAATATATAAAGAGCAGTAACCAAAATAATAGCACTTATAAATAAAGCTTATTTTTTCACAAATTTAAGCACAAAATATTTTATAATATATATAAAATATTTATATACCATTCTGCTAGCTTGTTTTATATTATACAGCAAACTTCATAAGTTTTAACGATTCTCAATAACAATGAGAATAATATTATATTATATTATCTTGCTAGCGAAGCACTTACCAATTACTGACCTAACCTAACTTTTGGCTGATAGCAGTCAGCTGACTGGGCGTCATTGCAATCGATTGGCAACAGAATAAAACTAATTTTGGAAAGCAACCCCCCTAAAGTTCGAAATCTATTACCCATAGAACAAGAATACACGCCGTTGTTACGCCACTTTTGTGCGACTCATGCGATTCGCCATGCCATTCATTATGCCGCCCAGCAGTAAATATGAATAATATTAAATAATTCCTGTCATCATCCCTTCGATTGGCGAGTCGAGTTGGCTTAAGCACGCATATGCAATGCAATCCGGAGAGAAGAGACCCCACATAATGCGATTGCGTGAGTTATACGGATGGGGCTTTTTGCCGACTTCAATTTAGTCGACGATTGGCACTTCGAAAACGAAGTTGTATTCGCCGGGGTGTGAACTGCGGACTCTTGGCTCCAACCAAGTAAATTCGAATCCAGAATTGTGCCATTTTCTCTAAACACACACGCACGCACATACACAAACCCGCACACACACACACACACACAGAGAGGCCGCGTGTGTGAAAATATAACGAAAATGCAGTGAGAAATCTGCACTTCTGACGGTCAATACATACAATTTATACATCTTTCACCTGTGTATCTGTATCTGTATTCTCGAAAATATGTAGCTATGAAATAGTCATACGAATGCTTTATGATTGCATAAACAATTAGAGGCGAAATGTGTATGTACGCGTAAGGATTTGCCGAGCAGTCAGTGCAAAAAGAGCAGGAAAACGCGAAAAAAGTGAGTTTTCCTCCATCAATTTCTGTGTATGCATTTCCTCCAAAATATATACATATTTGAATGCATATATGTATGTTTGAATCCGTGAAATGTGTTTTTTTGTGTGCATAGAATATTAGTGCATGTGTCTACATAAAGTGAAAATTGAATTCCCCCACTTAAGTCAAGATTATCCCCAAAAAAAAAAAACATGATTCAAGTTTCAAGTTGTTTGCGTGACCCATACATATAAATATCTTGTATCTGCGAGATACAAAACATACATACATACTCCACGGATATAGGTGCATCGTTATTGCCACAAATATTTTTAGAAATACACATTGGACATACATACATAAATACAAATGTACTCATCAACTGAAGTTCGTTGCAGGAGGAAAATGTTGCTGCGGGTATAAAGTAGAATTGGAAAAGTATACGATCCGCGGAGCCTCGAATTTGGAAATAATGGAACCGAAAAGATGGCACTTGCATTTATCATGTTTTTTGCTACTCCTTAGTTCAACTTTTTCTGGTAAGCAAAGGTCGCCAACTTTATGAATCGTTAAACGATTTTTATCACTTTTGCGCTACGTTGTATGCTATAAATTGGAAGCGAAAAACTTCGATTGCGTTTTTACTTTATTTTGATAGCTTTTGAAGGTAAATAAAAAAATATTAAATACCAAGAGAAATTACTGAACGAGTAATTTCATTTCTATGACAAAGTAATTAAAAATAAAACGAAAGCTATGAAAAATACTTATTGAAGGCAGAGTTTACATTTTTAAGTTTTTTTTTTACATTTCACCGCAAATTACTTTGGATTCATTCATTTCGTGTGGTTTTGACCCATTTATATTAAGAGATAACTTTATAACTTTGTTATATATTTATCCAAAAACCATTTCAGATGTCGGGAAGATCACGTCGTCTCAAAATCATTTTGGTAACACTTTACAAAGTCAATTTAATACGAAGAACAATACTCGAGTTATTGCACAAAAGGGAGGACTTGCCATTCTGCCCTGTGTGGTCAAAGTTAACTCCCCAGCCACGGTAAGATATAAAGTTTTCTAATAACTTATACATTGATTTCAATACTTAGACCTTTTGCAACATTTCAGGTTTCCTGGATACGTAGAAAGGACTTCCAGCTCCTGACAGTGGGCCTATCCACCCACAGTAGTGACAAGCGATTCTTGGTGGAGCACACGCGCCACATGGGCCACTGGTCCCTGAGAATTAAGGCAGTTCGGGAGGAAGATCGCGGTTTTTACGAGTGTCAATTGTCTATTTATCCAACTCAGTCAATAGTTATAGAATTAAAGATTGTCGGTAAGTGAACTGAACTTCTTTGCGAAGTTCAAAACTTAACGTGATTGAATCTTTTCGTTTTATAGAAGCGGTAGCTGAGATTTCTAGTGCACCGGAATTGCATATTGATGAGACTTCTACTCTGCGACTCGAATGCAAACTGAAGCGAGCTACCGAGAATCCTGCATTTGTTTTTTGGTATGAAAAATAATATAAGTTAGATTTGCTCAAATATATTATTATTCTACACATAAGACCCAACTAAATCGAATGCAATTTCTTCAATTCAGGTACCATGATAGTAAAATGATCAATTACGACTCACAAGGCGGCTTCGTTGTGACATCGATTGGGCAAAGCAATCCGCAGAGTGGACAGTTTTTCCGGAGTTCGCCGGCGAACAAATCGCGCGCCACCATGCCCATGGAGTCCAGCAATGGGGTGCTCAACAGCCTGCTGGGCAGCTCGGATGGCTTCAAGACACCGGCCGCCAATGTGCCCTCCTCCACGCCCTATATGATGCAACAGCATCAGTCCGCCTATCTCCTGAATCCCTCGGTCAGTGTGCTCACTGTGAAGCAAGTCAATTTCCGTCATGCCGGCAACTACACATGTGCTCCGTCAAATGCCCGTCCTGCCAGCATTACAGTGCATGTTCTAAGGGGTAAGACCGACGGTCGATACTTAAATATATGTCATACTCATTGTAATTATAATAGGTGAGAAAACGGCGGCCATGCAGCACGCCAATCGGAGCATTTTGGATACGGAGACCAACGGCAACGGCACCTTTGGATTGATCACATTGGGTGGACTGAATGGAACCAGCGGCGTAACTCTGGCCGGGGGAATCCTTTACTTCTCTGGGCTGTTCCTGCTGATGGGCGCGATGGTATTCGATCGATTCTCGTTGGCGGCAACTCACAAGGTATTCGTAGCATTTATAATTGTCACTATGCATAGCTGAAACTTATAACCGATGGTATTTGGAATGGAGCAACTTCAATCATTCGAGGATATTATATTTGAGGATATTTGTTTTAAAATAGAAGATTGTAAATAGATCATTGACATACCATATTGAGATGCCGGCGTGGGCATTGTAAGACATTTAAAGTAATCTAAGAATAAACTGTAAATAGACTTCCATTACATGCAATGTATTGAATTGAGAAATAAGATGAGAATTCACGAACTTGTTACCACAAAACTTATAAAATGCATACCTATGCCAATAAGTCATGGGGGATTGAAAACCGCATATTTTGATGGTTCATAGTGGTACGTAAGATAAAATGTATGCTTAGATGTTCATATTTATTGACTGGTACTGGTACTGACATTTTAATGTTACAAACAATGGAATTAGCGTAAAATGATAATGATAAAGCCATACAGATTTGTTACCTAATAACTCGGAAAATTTGATCGTCACCTTTAAACTGTTATTCTGCTCAGTGTTCGATATTTAGTATATAGATTGATTTATGTAAGCACCTTTAGAAGTATGCTAATTCATATACTGTATGTACAACTGTAAATAAATATTACTTCCGTGAGCGTTTTCAAAAGCGCTGTCTTCAATCCAAAATGGGCAGCTAGTTTCGTTTTGTTTACCCTCGAATACGGAGTGCAAAACGACTTTTAAATTTTGTTGCCGACATAAGAACGTTTTAAATAAACAGATCAATTTTAAGAAACCCGCTTCTGGTCAAGTTATTTGCTCTTCAGTTGGGTGGTACACATTTAAAAAATGAATACGAAAATGTGATGAATATTTTTGAACTCATTTTCAAATGTAAGACCCTCTTCCGATTTCTGTTCCACATACCGCAGTTCCTTGAGGTGCAATCTTAGCTTGTCGTTGTATTTGACACAAGTTATCGATAATTCTACACAGCTGGACTACCATCGCTGAAAAATGTTGGCAAAACAAAAAGATGAGATCCGAAATTTTGGCAAGCGCCTTTTTGGGCCTGGCGGTTAGGTCGATTATCTCGCTGTACTCCTACTCCGGCTTCGATTCCCCGCCGATGCATGGCGACTACGAGGCCCAGCGGCACTGGCAAGAGATTACGGTCAATCTGGCAGTGGGCGAATGGTACACAAACAGCTCCAACAACGATCTTCAGTACTGGGGCCTGGATTATCCGCCTCTGACGGCCTACCACAGCTATTTGGTGGGTCGCATAGGCGCATCCATTGACCCCCGCTTCGTCGAGCTGCACAAGAGCAGGGGATTCGAGTCGAAGGAGCACAAACGCTTCATGCGCGCAACAGTTGTGTCTGCTGACGTGCTCATCTATTTGCCGGCAATATTGTTGCTGGCCTATTCCCTAGATAAAACCTTTCGAAGCGATGATAAATTGTTTCTATTCACGCTGGTGGCCGCGTATCCCGGACAAACACTCATCGACAATGGACACTTTCAGTATAATAATATATCACTGGGCTTTGCCGCCGTGGCAATTGTCGCAATCTTGCGAAGAAGATTCTACGCGGCTGCATTTTTCTTCACTTTAGCGCTCAACTATAAGCAAATGGAGCTGTATCACAGCCTGCCGTTCTTTGCGTTCCTTCTGGGTGAATGTGTAAGCCAAAAAAGGTGGGTACTTGCGAATCAAAACACCTTAAAATAGCAAGTCAGCTAAAGAACCCTCCATACTAAATCTAAACTCATCTTTTTCTCTTCAACCACAGCTTTGGTTCTTTTGTCGCTCAACTCTCGCGGATAGCAGCTGTTGTCCTAACAACATTTGCTATTTTATGGCTCCCCTGGTTAGGATCTCTGCAGGCCGCACTTCAAGTACTCCATCGCCTGTTTCCTGTCGCCCGAGGAGTTTTTGAGGACAAGGTGGCCAATGTCTGGTGTGCCGTCAACGTGGTTTGGAAACTAAAGTAAGCCAGTTAAATCGAATTGGATACAATTGTTAATGTAACAAATTGTAGGAAGCATATCAGCAATGATCAAATGGCGCTTGTGTGCATTGCATGCACGTTAATTGCATCTTTGCCAACAAATGTACTACTCTTTCGAAGGCGAACTAATGTCGGATTTCTACTAGCGCTCTTCAACACGAGCCTGGCATTCTTCTTGTTTTCATTTCAAGTAAAAACATTGAACTTTAAAGCGAGTTCTGTATTAAAACTTATATATTTATAGGTGCACGAGAAGACCATTTTGCTGGCTGCTTTACCAGCGCTTTTCCTACTTAAGTGCTGGACCAACGAAATGATTTTATTTCTGGAAGTTACCGTGTTCAGCATGTTGCCTCTTCTAGCAAGAGATGAATTGCTGGCGCCCGCCGTAGTGGCCACTGTGGCTTTTCATTTGATATTCAAATGTTTTGATTCAAAGTCGAAGCTCAGCAACGAATATCCACTGAAGTATATTGCAAATATATCGCACATTCTGATGATCAGTATTGTGGTTGCTTCTCTGACCGTTCCGGCACCTACAAAGTATCCTGATCTTTGGCCCCTTATTATTTCGGTTACCAGCTGTGGACACTTCTTGTTGTTCTTCCTGTGGGGAAATGTTCAACAATTTAGCAGCAAGTTAAGTTAGTTTCTAAGATAAGCATTCCATTACAATATCTACAACATAAGCCAAAGAAATGTTTATAAGCCCTTTATCGAGTTTTGTTTTATTTTGTGCCAATTATGTATTATGTTTTAAGCAGTTAATTCAAGGTGAAATAATGAGGTATTTGGGTATGAATGGACTTAGTCACTTCCAATACTCGTATAGCGCTTCTCTCGTAGTATCTTATCATGGATTTAATCAGCCTACAGTGCCTACACTATGCACAAAAGAAGCTAGTGTCGATATAAATTAAAATAATTCAGAATTAATATTGTAAAAAGATTCACTAGCTTAAAATATGTGAATTTTGGTTTTAATGTTATTGAATTTAATTTTTAACGCATTGCCAAAGTCGAATGACCCACAAAAGCGACTCTTTTGTTGGATAGTGTTATCAATGCTTTAGAAGAGATAAGATAAAAACTCGTGAAATATTAGGTGAATAATATGTGGGGTTTTGTTCTCTTGTTAGTCATGTACGTTTAATCGATCGGTGAACACGCCTAAAGTTCAATTTTAGTTTGCAAAAGAAGTTTTAGAACAATGAATTTAATAAAATCAGCTACATTAGCTGCAGCGATTTTTTGTATCGTTTTGAGCCAAGTTTCTGGCCAAACGAAAGATGTAACCACAACCATCAAGCCAGAAACGCCAAAGGTAGCACATAAAATGTAGTCCCCACAAAATTCTGTTGAATAATTAATAACTAAGCTAAATGGTGCTAAAATCAATTCAATTCCAAGGAAATGCTGGAAACGTTTAATTTTCTGAAATTAGTCTGCGTATCATGAATGCAATTGTAAAGTTGGCTAATAATAAGTCTATAACAGAGCGGATAAGATTACCCATGGAAGTGATATATATAGTTAGATTTCAGAGAATTTGTGCAAAGTAATATTTGTGCAAGTAATACAACAGACGAAAAATGGATGACTAAATTAACTGTCTTATCCTAGAGTATAAAATATCACTATCAATTCGTGATAAGAAAAAGTATTGCAAAGCTGAATCGATAAAGATGACTAAAAGGAAGACCAAAGAATTCACCATAATCTACACAACAAATTTAAACAAAAATAACGTGTGCAAAGCGCAAAAAATATTTAATTTCTATGTTTGACGAAGTTGAAATTAACCATCTAAATATTAACGTTTGATAAAACAGACATATTAAGACACTAGTTAACATGGCAAAGCTATTTCCAAGAAACATTTAACTATATGGTAGTCATTAGTCATTAATACACCCTACTTGCAGGAAAAAATCAAAGTAATTGATAGCAAATTGTGTAAAAAGTGCGATTGCTATATCGACACCAACTTGCTGGAGTGCTCCGGAAAACTACAGGATTGGTTGTCCGCCGAGGACTGGGAGATTCTGATCAACGGCGATGTTGTGTTCAAAACAATCAGTCTGGAGCACAACAACCTGACCAGCGTGCCAATTCTGCCGAAATACGATGTGGAGAACTTGTACTTGGCTAATAACCAAATCGATTCCATTACCATGGCAGCTTTTCAGAATTTAACCGAACTAGTCACACTCGATTTGTCGCATAACCGATTGACTTCGAAAGTTCTAGTGCCGGATGTTTTTAAAGGTCCCTTCACTATCCACGATTTTGCGTCGTTGGAAAATCTAAAGATTCTCAACTTGGGATACAACGATATTCATAGCTTGGATGCGGATCTGTTTGAACACATTCCCCACATTGAGGAACTCGTTCTCTGCTCAAATAGGTTTCATGTCATCGATCAACTATCAGAAACAGCCATTTCCGGCTTACAATCGTTGAAGGTACGCGAAATTCATATATTTTTTTATAGTTCTACAAACTCCAAAGATCTTTTTAGATCTTGGATGTCTCTTATATGGAAATCGATGACTTGCCGGATACAATTCTACATGGTCCCCGAGATCTTGAGATCCTTATAGCAGCGGGCAATCTGTTTAATCAATTGCCAAAGGCCCTGAAATATGCGACGAACTTGACCAGCCTGGTTTTAAACGAAAATCCCATCGAAAATTTGATTGGCGACAAGTAAGAGTTATTCTAGGATTCGTTTAAGTGTATGCACAATCCAATATATTTATTAATTTTTCAGTGTATTTCCACCTTTGACCAAATTGACCCACCTCAGCATGACTTTTATGTCCAAGTTGTACAAAATTGGACCAGGAGCATTTAGTGAACTGCAAAGTAAGTTGTGAACCTGCGAACTAATGTCTTTAATCGAACAACCACTTTTCTTTAGGTTTAACCGAACTGATATTGTCCGACAACAAACTGCTAAATGAAATTGATGAGGAGGCTCTATCCAAGAACGTAACTGGTGGCCAGTTCTTGGACTACCCGCCATTGGAAAAGGTAATTCAAGTACAAAAGCATGTAGAGCTTCAATCAACTAAATAACATAAACTTATAGGTATACTTGAATAATTGCAACGTGTCGACTTTGCCGAAACAACTACTAGTGCGCTGGGATAAACTTAAGGCTCTGGATCTTAGATTCAACCCGTGGAATTGCGACAACTCCAATGACTACTTGATCAACGTCTTGATAGATCGAATCAACAAGACCACGCCCGTTCTGGCCAAAGATGTCAAGTGTGGCGGTCCGAACAAGTTAAACGATGTTACGCTGCTCAGAGTGGCGAATGAACATATGATAGAAAGTTCGACGGGCAGTCTCATATGGGTTGGACTCCTGGTTGTCCTGCTTATCGCGGTGCCGACCATCATTGGTGCCTACGTAATGAAGAGGCGCGGCTGCTTTGGCGTCTTTAGGCGTCATGACAGCGGTGCTAGCAGTGCTCTCTATAATAGGACTAGTTTCAACGAGGATTTCCATATTTAACTTTCTTTTTGTATAATAAAAGCCTTGAAGCCTTAATATTCTATTAAACGGTTGGTAATTTGGCGTAAATCTGTAAATACACTTACATAAATTAAGTAAAGGTTTATTGTTTTACACCCTTAGTTTTATTTACGGCTATTTTGCTTTAGATTAGATACCAAGTTCTCTTGTTTTATAATTCTTAGTTAAAGTCAAACGAGAATACCGAACGTTAATTTCGAACTAAGCCCGATTGAAAACCATTGAAATAGGGATGCTCCAAAATGTCCTTGGCGGAAATGCGATGAACCGGATCGTAGATTAACATCTTTTGAATGAGATCAATACCATTCGCATCGAGATTCTTCAACTGGTTGGTCAATTGGTTCGTGGACCAGCAGGGGAACGTATTCTTATAGTCGGGTAGCGAAGTAACGCCCGGCCAAATGTCTTCGGTAGGTGTTTTCAGAATTCTGCAAACAAAGAGTGTGAGTATCACATGGAATAGAAAGTAAATCACCAGTGTTTACCTAAACATTCTAAATAACTGGTCAATTTCCGAGTCACCCTGGAACAGCGGCTTTCTCGTTGCCATCTCCGCGAATATGCATCCAATGGACCAGATATCGACGGGACAGGAATACCGGGGTGATCCCAGTAGCACCTCCGGCGCTCTGTACCACAAGGTCACAATCTCGTGCGTATAAATGCGCACCGGAATGCCAAAGGATCGGCCAAGTCCAAAGTCGGCTACTTTTATGAGGCCACTCTTGTCGATTAGTAAGTTCTGCGGCTTAAGATCACGGTGAAGTACTCGCCGACGATGGCAGAACAGAATAGCGCTAGTTATTTGGTACAAATAGCTACGGACCAATTCACTCTCCATGTGCTTATCAACTGGCAGCGAATCCATGTATTTCTTGAGGTCCATAGATAGGAATTCAAAGATCAAGTATATGCGATTTTCCTCCATCAAAACATCCTCCAAACAGACAATGTTTTCATGTTTCAACTCCTTAAGCAACGAAATTTCTCTGTAATGGATATTAAATATTACTACAATAAAGAAAAAACATGTGATTAAAGCTTTTTAAGGCCTAATTATGGAGATATTGGAGTATAAGTTGAACCAGAAAGTATTCGCAGGATTCCAATTAACAAACATTAATAGAAAGTATGATGATGTACACATGAGCATAAGTATGCATGTAAGATCGTACATACACACATATGTATGTATGATGAAGCCGCAACATAATTATGCTATACTTCCACAGTATAAATTAAAAACAATATTGCAAAATCTTTAAACCAACCCATAAGATGTCAAGGAACATACTTTTATTTAGGCATATAAACCATTTGAATGGAAAAATCGCGAAAGAATGTGAAACATTTTGAGGCTTGGGCGTCCAAGCCGCGGCATTTTACCTGATCGCGGTTGATGGAACGCCTTCGTCGTCGGACTCCAAGCGGATTTTCTTCATTGCCACAATTTGGCCGGTCAGGCGGTTGCGACCTTTATACACGACGCCATATGTGCCCTCGCCAATCTTCTCAATTTTCTCGAAATCCTCCATAATTTATTAAGCTATTTATTTGCAAGCCACGGACTTTTAAATTAGCGCGTTTTTGACGTATATGCTGTAGTATTACCAGACAGTTTAAACGATGCTAAGCTAGCTACATTTATTCATTTGGAATGTGGGAAAGAAACTCAATACAATACGGGCAACTTATTGAATTGCTGTTCCTAAAAAATGAACTTAATGTTATTTTAAAGTTAATTTTAATGTACTGTAAAATTCACGATTTTTTTTACTCCAATTCATTAGGACATGAATTTGTTTGTGTTCGAAGACATAGGTTTCCTTAGGTTTCTGCTAATATACTATTATTAACTCTGAGTTTTTGGTGAAATTAATTTTCGTTTTATTTCTTTTGAAGGTAAGTACCGGTAGAACGGTATTTAAGCATTTAATTTAAAATATATATTTTTAATAGGAATACCGCAACTGATTTAGTTCAATTTTGTTGCTTCAAAATTACTAAGCCCCATGTCGATATCTTGACACACCTACATGCATGCCGCAAATGTGCATAACATATAAAACATAGTTATTTATTTTTACCGACACAGGCAATGTAAACATGTCGTTTTTAAGTAGGATTGCAGAGAAAACTTCAAGGCTCAGGTAAGTCCAACCGCTCTTAAGTGTTAGATATCTCTCTGCAATCAGAAATTACTAATGATCCGTTTGTTTATTGTAGTTGCCTTCGATTGATGTCGGTGTATCCCACACACTACGTCGAACCAATTGTACAAAAAGATAAACAACAAGACCAAAAGAATGATCTGTCCAAGCTTTACCATGTGCCCATCAAGGCGGCGGTCAACAAATCGTCTGATACCATCTTCCACGACGATACAAAGCATAAAATGATCAATTATATAACGAAAAAGGGGAACAGTGCCTTGGCCAGAACGCTTTTGTCTAAGACGCTGGAGCTAATAAAACGCAGCCAGACGGAGCACATGAATCTGGCCAAAGGGGAGAAGACAACCATAAACACCAATCCCGAAACGCTTCTACAACAAGCTGTTGAAAACTGCCGACCGCTCCTTCAAGTCACCGCCATAAAACGTGGTGGTGTCACCTACCAAGTCCCTGTTCCCATCACCACGAAGCGGTCATACTTTCTGGCCATGAAGTGGCTCTTGGAAGCTGCCCGCGAGAAGGAGCGTAAGGTGTCCCTGCCGGAAAAGCTGGCCTGGGAAATTCTCGACGCAGCCCATGGCCAGGGAAGAGTCATCAAGCGAAAGGACGATCTGCACAGGCAGTGCGAAAGCAACCGCGCCTACGCACATTACCGATGGAGCTAAATGCCCTACGAACTGTTTTTCCAATGAAATAAACTTTTAATATTTCTGTTTAATATCTATGATTAGGTTTTGTGTCAGGGGAATGTCTGAAGGGAACGGAATATAGAAATAATACCTGGATTCATGGGGATTAAAAAGGACTTTACGTTTATACAATTTTCTTATGAAGCTATGGTGCCATTATAAAAACACATTCTTAATATTTTTCTTATTCGTTGTTTATATTCAATTTGGAAATTTTTGGATAAGCCAAATAGCTTAAAATTATTATTGTAGATGTGTATAAATATCATTCAACCATTGATTATTGTTTTCTTGAGAAATAGTTTTTTGAAACCCAAAGTCTTTTTTATCACACTTATACAATGTTTATATATAAATTTACTTAACCCGTTTCCTTGCTTCTGAATTTAATTTAAGATTATACCAGATTAAATACAAAGTCTCCACTTTTTAAAATTCCTATCTATTTAATTTCAGTATAAAATTCAATTTCATACAAATTAATAATCCTGCATGTGTCAAAAATATATTTTTTCAAGTGCAACAGTTAAAAAATGTAACCTGTTCATCTCGCAACCACAACGGTGTAAACGGTGCGTTAAGGCTGTCGAGATGTACGTGTATCGAAAGGCCTATCGATTCTTATCGAATCGCAACGCTACAGATGACGCACGAAGAGAACAAAGATGGCGATCCCGAGCACACGAAAATTAAAACGAGCTGAATGATAAATAAAGAATTTTTTACCTATAGTTGAAATTCGCATAAGCGCAGTGAACTAAATTAGTTAAAAGAAGTGTCATGCATATTTGCAATGTGTAAACGAAGAGTTTATCGCAAAACGGTTTACTTTAGCTGTGCATTTTGATATAATCCCAAAACACATAATCTTACTACTAGTTGAAGTCGACTGGACGACATTACAAAAAAAAAAGTTGGGTAAACTTATCAAACTGTTGTTGGAATCACAAGGATTCTCGGTATTAATACGAAAGAGATATGTATATGTAATACATACGCTGCTGGTGGCTCAACGTCAACACTCGCTGCAACAAAAGGAATTGCATACATAGAATTAACAGTGGATATTAGGGTGAGTACTTTTCACGAAATGTATTTTAATTCGGTGCAGGGTATGTTTTCTAGCCGTTCGATTGCACTTTTTATGCTGCCCATGGATCTGCATACGTTTATTTGTTGAATGTGTGTATATACCCGTGGGTACAACAGCCTTATGTACGAATTAATTCCTCTTAAATGTATGTGGATACCATTTTCATGATTCTGCATACATACACATGTATGTATGTATATGCATGTACGAATGCTCGTAAACAATGTAACTACTTATGTACAAGCGAGTAAATGGGTGTAATAGCGTATGAATTAACTTTATTCCCAAAATGCGTGTGCTTGTGTGTGTGTGCGTGTGCATTTGTTCGCTTGGGAAGTTATTTTAAGTTTTATTTTCGTGCAACAAACTCACGGTTTTCATATACCATGTACGTGTATATTTCATGTAAGTATCATGTACATGTGTTCATGGAAAATGTTGTGAATCAGGTGTAGAAACATTTCAAGAATCGGTATTGTGTTAGTTTGTTAAATAGATTAATATCGTTAATAATTTAATAGTCTATTTATTATGCTCCGTGAGTTTTGAATAATTTGTTTATTTTTAATGTTGAACCTTTGCAAAACATTTAGCATTCAATGCGTTTAAACAAATACATAGAACAAATTACTATTGTTATCTGTAAGGTTTGCCTAAGAAGTTAAGTTTGTTTAACTATTAATTCTGATATAAAACAAGTAAGGTCAGGAACATGGGCATCCAAAACAAAATATGTAAATACAAATATTTTTATAAAGCATATTTTTTATTAAACCAACCAAATATAATAGTTTTAGTTGTAGCAGCACACATTTTTAAACTATTTACAGCTAGGGCAGGTTGCAACACCTGCCACGCCCACTTTTAGATCTAGTTAAATTTTTCTACTGCGCTTTTTGATAGGAATATAATCATTTGTAGTTGTATACTTTATACCAGTTAAGTATTTCTTTCCTTTTTTAATAAAATTAAACTTAATTTGATAATTTGGTCAACAAATTAAAACAGACTTCTTTAAAGTTTGGATCATTGTAAATTGCCTATTCATTTTCGCTGGCGCTAAAAGTAGTCAAGCAACTTTTTCCGCATTACTTGTGCAGGACTTGTACTTCGCCTGGTGGATTGGTCATAAAGCCAAGTCCCTGATTAGGTGGTTTTAGGATCTATTTAAGCAGAATCATTGGCTTAAAACATTTATCATCTTAATCATAGTCTCACAATGCTAAGGGAAAGGATTTAAGTTAACATTCTATGCTGCTCACTATTCATTAAAAAAAATCGTGTAAACTATAAAAACACTTTGCGTACAGGTTGCAGGTGATAACCTGTTGCATTAAATAGTTCGCGGAATTATTATTATTTTTGTTAATATATGTTCAACTTTATGATTTAGTCTTTAGTTTTCCTTTTTCATGGAACCATTTCAGTATGCGAATTATACGTGTAGACAGCATTAACTTATGTCCCCCCCGTTGTTTTTCAGATCTATTGCTGAAATGGCGACCAGTGACGATGAGCCGATGCACTTGTATGAGGTGTTCCAGAACTGCTTCAACAAGATAGCCAACAAGCAACCGACGGGGACGGTTGGAGCGGATCGCGGCGGTGGCGGTGGCTACCACTCGCCGTACGGCAGCCTGGGCGTTGAAAATGGCATGTACCCCAGTGACTTCAACTCGATGCACGATGCCGTCAATGGCGGCAATAACCGATATGCCAACGCCTCGACCGTCGATCAGTATTTCGATTCAACTGCCGCCGGCAGCGGAGGTGCATGGTGTCAGCCGCAGATGAGCAGCGCCAATAGCTACATGGGCCAGTCGGCGTATCAGAATAGCGGCCCGCTCTCTGGCCACTCGATAGACCAGCAACAGCAGCAGCAGCAGGTGCACCAGGCGGACGGACTCGGAATGGGCGGAGGTGGCGGTGGCGGCGTCGGTCCCGATGGTATGCACTGTCCGGTGACCACGGGTCTGCCGCCGATTAGTTCTTTTCGTGCCACCTCCGGTGGAATTGGAGGACCTGGTGCCGGGCAGCAGGCGCCAGTTAACGTTAATGTGAATCCCCCAGCCGTGTTCAATTCGCCGCAGGCCCACAACCATAACCACACAGTACAAGCACAGCACAGTGCACTGTCCACGGCTGGACCGCTTGGCCATCACTCGCTCAACCACACGCCGCACGCACATTCCCACACACTCCCGCTCCCGCACGCCCTGCCCCATGGCCATACCCTTCCACACCCCCACCACAGTCAGCAGAACAGTCCTGCCGTGCAGAGTTCGGATGCGTTCAGTGGTGCCGGGGCCAGTGTGAAGGTGGCCGGAGCTGGTAATTCCTCGGCAGCGGCACTGCGGCAACAGATGTACATGCCGGCGGATCAAAGTATTAGTAGTTTCGGCTCGAACCCCTCCACGCCCGTCAACTCGCCTCCGCCGCTGACCCAGTCGGTGGTTGGTGGCGGCGGAGAGCCGTCCGTGTCCGGCGGCTCTGGATGGGGTCACTCGGTGCTAAATGGCGGACCCAGCTCGAGCTACGCCAGCGAAATGGTTCCTGTGTCCAGCTTGCACACCATGGCCTCGGTGTTCCAGGGCGTTCGCATGGAGGAGCGACTGGACGACGCTCTGAATGTGCTGCGGAATCACTGCGAGCCCGAGATGCTGGCCGGTGTCAATCAGTCGCTGGCCTCGATCGACAACATTGATGCGCTGACCTCGTTTGTGCCCAACTCACCGTCGCATCTGGGTAGCGGTGGGAACTCGGGCTCGGTCAGCAACACGTCCAATGCAGCACTGGTGCACGAGGTTCTGGCCTTGGGCGCCGCTGCTGCCGCCGGCACATCCGGCCAATCGGTGGGCGGGGCAGGAAGCCTGGCCAGTTTGAAACTCGATCGCAGTGCGTCCACGTCCTTGCCTAAGCAAACGAAAAAGCGGAAAGAGCACACAGCCATTAGCAATTCGGTTCCGGCGGGCGTGTCCACCACCTCGAGTCTGACCAGCCTTGACATTTCGGACACGAAGCCGACCAGCTCCATTGAATCTTCGAATTCGGGACTGCAGCAGCATTCGCAGGGGAAGGGAACGAAAAGACCGAGACGCTACTGCTCCTCGGCGGACGAGGATGATGACGCCGAGCCGGCGGTGAAGGCCATTCGCGAAAAGGAGCGGCGGCAGGCAAATAATGCGCGCGAACGTATCCGCATTCGGGATATTAACGAGGCGCTAAAGGAGCTGGGCCGCATGTGCATGACGCACCTGAAGTCCGACAAGCCGCAGACGAAACTGGGCATCCTGAACATGGCCGTCGAGGTGATCATGACGCTGGAGCAGCAGGTGCGCGAGCGCAACCTGAATCCGAAGGCGGCGTGCCTGAAGCGGCGCGAGGAGGAGAAGGCCGAGGATGGTCCCAAGCTAAGTGCCCAGCATCACATGATACCGCAGCCGCAGCAGGTGGGCGGCACGCCCGGCAGCAGCTATCACAGCCAGCCAGCGCAACTGGTGCCGCCATCGTCGCAGACCATCAGCACCATGACCATATCCCTACCCGTCAACCAGGCCAACAACGGCCTGCCACCCCACTTGCAGCAGCAGCAGCAGCAGCAACAATCACAGCTCGGACACGCCCAGCTTCCGCAATAGCATGCACCGCCCAGGAACCCCTTCTGGAAATCGTCGTCGTCCCTCTCTTCCATAAAAACCGAATGTATTGAAGGCTCCGCGGCCAAGTACTCAGATAACTTGGAACTGGAGAATCAGGTTTTAAGCAATATGTTCTGGCGTTGTCGTCCTCCCAAATTGCAACCACAACCCCTACAAAATGTACAACACTTTTAACACACAACAAAACTAAATGAGAAGAAAACACAAACACACACACAACAAACAAAAACAAAAAAGATGAAAAAACGAAAACAAACGCCCAAATGATTGCCAATCCACACACAGAATTACTCTTTTTAAAACGATTGTATATAGCTGTTCCATTACGTTTAACCTGGGAAGATCTTTTTCGTTTTTTAGAATGTTTTGATTTTAATAATTATTTGTTTTATTTTGTGCGATATCACCGTAGCCATATTTTTTATATACAATTACATGCATACATAACGACATAATTAAGTGAAAATAGTTTTATAATAAAAAAAAACACAACACATAGACTTACTTCTATATATTCCCGAGAGCTAAGGAATAAATATGTCCATATTAATATTTTATATTGCGTTACAATGTTCTTCTTATGTGATTACAGAGAATATTTGCACTTTTCGGTAACCACGGAATTAATCGTTATCTAAGATTAGCTGGTAATTGTTGTAGTATCTTAAGGCTTCAAAGAGACACGTTCACGTGTTGTATCATTTAATTAATTATATGCATAATTTCGCGCTAGGGTAGGGCAATCGGAATTAAGCGAGTGATGCCATTATAATCTTAACTGAAATTGCAGAGTGAAGCCAATTTGAATTCCCCGAATGTGTGTTTAATTTTACAGTGACAACAGCAAACTCTTTAAGCCACTGAATTCTTATGTAATACATAAAAGTGATTCGAAAACTCTCGATGGTTTTCGGTCGAACTTTGCCCGATCATTTTTTAGCTTTCGTATGTGTTTTACACCGCTTACGTACTTCATTGAAACAATTTACCTGTACAATCTTTAGACTTCTTGACTTCATTGATTTCGTTATGAATAAATGGTATAATATAATGTTTATACCTAATAATACATGGTTGAGCGTCGATTTATTGGTTTTTGCTGCCAGCGGTTTCCATCTGAACTTAAAGATCTTTAGCTCGGGGATCCACTCGGTTCAAAAACCTTAAGTAATTTGTAAAAGTTCAGTTCCGGAGGGAACATGTGTTATAAACATTAAATGCTCGTCTGTCTTTCGTAGATCTATAAACATTTGAGATTATAACTGAAAAACGGTCAAACAATTGTGTCTTGCACAAATTTTACGTTACCCGAATAATTATCAATGATAATGTATCAGGCTGTCGCAATTGCTTACCTCATTAAGATTTGATTAGAACTCTAATCTTATAAATATTAGAAATTTGTTTCTTATTAATCTCAGACCAACCAGGAATTTTACATATGTGCATTTGACATGCGTATTCTACATGTAATCTTCCAAATTGACATGTAAAAATACTGATCAAACTGGAACTTTTCCATTTGTCTAGACATACATGTAGATAAAATATGAAATCACAATAACTATAAACTCAACGTTCTACTATTTAGTTTATCAACCATTAAGCCTTTAATCTTATAGTTCAAATCGATAGCAACAATTAACTTGCTTAAAACAAAGCCATTCCCAGAGCTATTTACAAAACTTTTATTGCCATGAACTTTGTTCCTAAATGCACAACTATTATGTTAGTAATTAACGTTTAAGGGTCGCATTACAAGTTAGACACATTCGAGTCCAGCACGGACAGAGCCTCGTCCTTCTCCTCCTGCAGCTCCTTGCCGGTAACGCTTAACTTGGTCTTAGCGAAATCGCTGAGGGTCAGGCCAGAGACGATTTTCCATTGCTTATTCTTGATCTCGACGGGGAACGAGAATATCACATCCTTGGGCGATTCGTAGCTGCCGTCGGAGAAGACACCCATGGAGACGAACTGGCCGGGAGCAGTGCCGTTCCACCAGTCGTGCATGTGATCGCAAGCGGCCTTGGCCGCTGACATGGCCGATGACATTTTGCGGGCCGCAATGACGGCGGCTCCACGCTTCTGTACGGTTTCCACGAAGGATCCCTGCAGGTAGCCATTATCGTTGATCGCATCCACCACGGACTTGACGGTACCATTGGCGGTCACCTTGCCCTGTCCAGCATCGGGATACTGGGTGGAGGAGTGGTTGCCCCAGATAATGACGTTCTTGACAGCAGAAATGGGCACACCCAACTTGGCGGCGATCTGGGAGGTGGCGCGATTCTGATCCAGGCGCGTCATGGCCGAGAAGTTCTCGCGCGGAATGGAGGGCGCATAGGAGGAGCAGACCAGGGCATTGGTATTGGCCGGGTTGCCAACAACCAGCACCTTGACGTCCTTCTTGGCGAACTTGTCCAGAGCCTGGCCCTGGGTCCTGAAGATCTTCACGTTGGCGGACAGCAGATCCTTGCGCTCCATTCCCTCCTTGCGGGGCATGGCGCCCACGAGGAAGGCGGCCGAGACATCCTTGAATCCAACAGCCGGGTCGGTGGTGGGCACCACCTCGACCAGCAGCGGCAGAGCGCAGTCGGCCAATTCCATGACCACGCCCTCGAGCACGCCGACCATGGGCGGAATGTCGAGCAGGTGCAGCACGATGGGCTGATCCTTGCCGAACACCTCGCCGCGGGCAATCATGTACAGCAGGGAGTAGGCGATTTGGCCAGCGGCTCCGGTCACCACAACACGAATTGGTTCAGCCTAAAAATATATTCACTCGATTATTAACATTCCTTTAGGTGTATTTCATCTTCCTTTTTCCATTTGTTTATACATTTTCCCTATTTTATTTCAAGAATGTTCCTAGCTATGTTTAGATGCAGCTAAGCTAATTATACTGTAATAAGGGGAGAATTTTTCATCCAGCCTTTGGCTTTGGATCTATATATTATTTTTAGACGCTTGGCGGCGATGAAATATATGCGAAAACTGCAAACTACTACACCATATATCGTATATATCCAGCTCGCCATTTACAAATTAAAACCCATTTAAGTGCAATTTCAGCAAAATTTGTGCAAATATGATAGCTGAAAATAAACAAAAGCGCGACTAGGTTTTTTGTTACTCTTTTCAAGTGGGTCTATATCAGCTTGCATTTGTTGTTTACGATAGATAACAAATTCGTACTTTGCTAGAACTTTAAAATGTACTCTCCATTTAGATCTGAGCTGGCATTTTCAATAGTTAAAGATTTAATAAACCATTTATAAGTGGTGGGCTTTGATTTTTGCTTGCTAGTGCATTTTCCGCCCATCCTCGTTACGCAATCCCAGTTAATCCTTTCCTAAGGGCACTAACAGTAGGCCACTTGTGGCAATTGACCCCTATTCATATTTTGCCCTTTAAGAAAAGTTCAGTTTTCACAAAAATATAGCTTAAGATGGAATTACTATCCATAACGTATATTATTTTTATGCATGTACATAGATATATTTGTCATTGAAGAAGTTTGAAACTTCCAAACAATTGGAAGCGTAACCCCTGGGAGCATTTAGCATTTTTGATAAGATATGACAGATTTGAACTGCATGGACTTTGCTTCACCGCCTCCAATCATCCGGTTTATATAAGCCCTATCTGCTCCGGCAAGAGCTAAAAAAACATGAAAACAACATTTTTATCGCCGTCAATTGGCAATTAGGTGGCATTTGCAATAATTTGATGCTTTTGGGGGCCTCTGCAAATGCAACATTTGTGCATAGGTTCGAATTTACGTCATTAAGGTTTTTGGTTTTTAAGATTAGCATGGATAGAGGTCAAATGAATGGTAAATTTCCAGAAAAATTATTGCGACCAATCACACATACCGTCATAACTACACATTATTGTGTGCGGCACTTTGAATGCATATGTATGCATATTCTTCACATTTGATTATCAAATATGCAGATTATTAATAATAATTTGATTATATATACTATACGGGCGTAGCGAAAAATTGCCGGCAAGCTTACCATTTTAGAATTTCACAGGTGCAACGCTCCACGGACGAACTTCAAGTAAAAACGTAAATAGGGATCGCCAATTGGGAACCTGTTACTTTTCACAATTATTTTCTAGTCACTACTTTTCGAGTAAAAGTAGCCGTGACTCCATTGCGATAAGAATAATGGCATCACGGTTTTGGCAAAACATATCGATTATGTTGTTCCTTATAAATTTACTAAATTTTTAAGTAAGACAAACAGTTAATTAGTTCCATTATAGTTGTTATTTTTTACACTAGCTCCAGAAAATGTGAACACTTATAAAAATAAATAAAACGATAATAAACGAAAAATTTATATATATATAGTTATTTAGTTAGTTAATGTAAACAAATAAAATTTGCAAAAAAATCATCAGTCATCATATTTCTTTGTTATTCTTGGTCCCTTTGTTTACAAATACAAAATTAGCACCTAGCTATATTTTCATATCTGAAATATGCAAATGCAGTCGTGTAAAGTGATTCTTTCGCTTGCTACTATCGATAGTTTGAGCTGTGCAAAAAATCGAATGTTTCTTGTGGAAAAAATTGGAGTCTTTAATTTGGCGAATCCATTCGTTTACTTTGCGTTTATTTTTAGCCTTAGTACTTTCGTTTGATACGTTTGCTACCAAGTATTTATAAAAATTAAAAAGCGTTCAAAAACACAATTAACCACTGCAACGTCGTTTCATCAACTATTCAGAGTGAATAAAGAAAACCTACATCACACCTACAATCATACGTGTTACGTGTACATACATATGTGTATGTATATATACTCTTGCTTATGTACATTAAACATTTGTCGTTTTCCTTTCCAACCAGCCTTTTGTTATTGTCTAAAAATCGATTTTCGTTACTCTCTTATACGAGTACGTGATTTGCCATAATTAATAAACAATAAATCACAGCTGTGTGGTTTGGTAAATAAGTGCAGCGTGAATAATGTACGCTTATGTACATAAACACTCGCATATGTGTGCGTATATAGTGGATTAACAAATTGCTGATGTACAACTATTAAGTGATTTTACAATGCATACGCAAATATCGATGCATATTCTAGTAATTTTGCGTTATACCCACCACGTATTGACATTTCGCTATATTCAGACACATGTTCGGTTATTAAACCCTTGAAAATTGTACTTTCTTTTTGTTCGTGTTTTTAAGAGAGCTTCCGTTTTAAATTTGAGAACTTATTGATGTACGCAGGTAGTGCGTACATTTCCGAGTTGGTTTGATTTCTGTTATGAAAAGGTATCCACATTTAAAAATACTTTTTGTGTTTTGTGTCTGCGTTGTAGACATATGCGTGTATGTGTGTATATATACACAATAGAATTACCTGACGGTAAACACCTTCTTCGGCTCGCATTAAATTGTCTTTTCTCAAAGGTTGCATAAAGTCAACAAAACCACGAATACAATGGGCGGTATGTAAACAATTTGGCACAAATCACAACTATCCGTAAAAGCCTTAAATATGCATATTAACGAAAGTGGTCAGCTACAGGTGCCAAATTTCCACAACTTGTTTTCGTAGTGTGCCAAATAACGCCAATGGTCCGGGTGATTCATCTAATGAAGATCGCATGCCTTCCTTGTGTATTAGGTGTTTTAGGCAGACAAAATCACATATGTATAGTTTAGAAGTACAAAATAAGTGGAATAATTTTCCTATTTCAATACAGGTTCATACCAGTCTGATGGAAATCCATCCTACAAAAGCTATCCTTGAGATTTGGGATATACACACAAAACTTCAACCTATTCAAATATATATATTATTTATACCTATAAATTTTATTTACTTTCTACAGCTTGGTTCTCATCATTATCAACAATTTTATAAAAATTACAACTGCAAGTACTTCATCACTAATCAACAAATCACCTGAAAATGAACGGCCTGAGCAGTAATGATGATGCAGTCGAGTGCCCTTTGTGTATGGAGCCGCTTGAGGTGGACGATCTGACCTTCTTTCCGTGTACCTGCGGATATCAGGTACATACTGTCATAAAAGCCCCCTTATCAGCAGCGTATTCAAGAGCTTTTGCTTCCAGATTTGCCGATTCTGTTGGCATAGGATCCGCACGGATGAGAACAAGCTGTGTCCGGCATGCCGAAAGGAATACCCCGAGAATCCAGCTGACTTTAAGCCGTTGTCGCAGGAGGAAGTAAGTCGTGGTCACCTCATAGGCTATTCTACTAACTCCTCCTCTTCTTTAGATGATTGCCTTCAAGTCCCAGAAACGCCAAAGGGACCAACAACGAAAACAAAAGATCACCGAGAACCGCAAACACTTGGCCAACGTTCGCGTTGTCCAAAAGAACTTGGTGTTCGTTGTGGGCCTACCACCCCGACTTGCTGATGCAGATGTATGTTGATTTTGCGCCATAGATAACCGACAGCAACACCACTCACAATTGCCATTTCAGATATTAAAGAAACACGAGTATTTCGGTAAATATGGGAAAATTCATAAAGTCGTTATAAATCCAAGTACCACGTATGCCGGGGTCCAGGTAAGAGTTGTAAGATTCAATTATTTATTACCTCCATATATTCATACATATGGCCCAATGGGCCAATACCCGAGTTGCTAAGTCATTTTTAGGTGGTTTCTATGAAAACTTTGATAATGGCACGTTTTCAATGAAACTGAACAGATTTACGTGTATCTACCAAAATTTATTTTCGATTAAAATGAATTTGAACCTTTTGTTGTTAGCTGCTCTGGTAAGCGAACATTGTTTATAACAACAAGTTTAAGTTTATTTTGTAACATTTTTTATTAATATATGTGTATTTTTTATTTTAGGCAAAATTGTGTGCGAAATGCAAAATTTTCTTGTTAATTTATGATTAAATGGATCGGAATTTACGTTCTGTTTCCGTGCTTATGCTAAAAAAAACAACTTTTGACCAATTATGATAGTCTATTTTAGAATAACCCCGATTATTTTATAAAAATCAAAAAGCGTAACATTTGATCAACCTGCTTTCTATAAAACTGCGAGGGTATCAGAGTTTTCGGTCCACCGAATCGCGCTTCCCACTCTGCCATCATAGCTTATTCCAATTTTTTCGATTTTGAAGGGTCCATCTGCTTCTGCCTATGTCACATATGTTAATAACTCGGATGCCTTGCGGGCCATTCAAAGCGTCAATAATATTATGATAGATGGGCGGCTCATAAAGACCAGCCTGGGAACAACCAAATACTGTAGCCACTTCATGAAGAACCAGCAGTGTCCCAAGGGCGACTGCATGTACTTACATGAATTGGGCGATCCCGAGGCCAGTTTCACAAAGGAGGTAAGTTGCGAGATAACTACACTACATAAAGGTGTCCGTATCTAAATGTGCTGATCAATTATTTAAAGGAAATGCATCAGGGAAATCACCTGGAGTACGAGAAGCGCCTGCACGATACTCTAATTGCCTCATTGGGACCGAATGCAACAGGTATTGTAAACGGTAACGGAGCTTCTAAAGCAAATGGTAATTTCAGCCAAGCTACATACTAAATGTCTTAATAATGTCTATACCCAATCAGCCGCGATTCCATCGTCATCGTCAGCGTCATCCTCGTCCTCTGGATCGGGTACAAATGGTTCAAGTGCATCAGGTAATGCCCAGCAAAAGGAGGCGTGGCCTAGCTTATCGGTCTCGCCCATCAATGGCAAGGAGGCGGCTGCCAGTGCGACCAGTTCCAGTGGGAAGAGTAAACGGGAGAAGCTGCGCAACGAGAAGAGGCACGAGAAGAATAAGGCGAAGAATAAGAACGGCAGCAATACAAACGCCAATACCTCGAACAAGGAGAACTATGTTTCCGAAACGAGAAGCAGCACAAGTACTGAGACATTCGCAGAGGCCACGGCGGATGCACCGGCTTCCACCAAGGCAGAACCGCCGCAAGCCTCTAGCAATCGATCGAGGGCGGAGCGTGGAAAAGATCGGGCCACGGCTAGTGCAAAGGAGCAGAAGAAGGGCAAGGAAGCTGCTCCAGCACCTGCAGCAAGTAAACCGGCGGAGCGGGTTGAAACGAGCGAGAGTACAATAAGACAAAAGAAGGCGGAAGTAACCGAAAGCTGTGAAGATAACTTACCGCAAAAGAGATTAGCGGGAACAAACGTTCAAAGATCTGTGAGCTCTTGTAGCGAAAATAGCGAAGGACACGTCTCTGAGAGTAGCTTAAGTGAGAAGAGTTTAACTGGTGATTATGTGGAGGAGAAGTGCAATAGTGTGAATTCGGAAAGCCAGCCAGAAAGTGTAAAGTTTCAGGAGGAGCTCGAAAAGAGCAACGAGGCTATTGTCGAGGCCGAAACGATTCTGCCAGCAGCTGAATCCTCTGAGGACATCAGCCCCGCTGCAGTGGCGCCCAGCAATGGCGAAGACGAAGGATGCTTACCCGTTGTTGATCCAGTCGAACCACCGAGTCTGGTGGATAATGGAAGCAGAGTAACAGGTACTGTAGCTTATCCATTAAGTCTACCACACTTTGCTAACACCTTTCGTTGCAGATGCGCTGTCTAAGCTCAACATTTTCGATGACACGCCTAGCTATTTCACATCGCCATCATTCCAGCAAGCCCCCATTTTAAAGAATAAGCTAGATTTGGAAATGCGACAGTCTCATTTACCTGACTTGGTCAACGGTAAGTTACGAATCTTTGAAAATAAAGAGAATTCTTTTATTTATAAATGAAAATTTTCACATTTTTCGGTTCTGCTAAAACAGACATTGATGGAATCCAAAAGGCATCCAATACAAACGGTAATGATTTCATCATTAAAGCATGTATTATTTGAACTAACTCATATTTATTATTAATTTGCATACACAGAGTGGGAAGAAGCCTTCAAAAATGTGATGATGCGCAACACTAGGCACGTGGAGGAGCAACTGCTGCAGCAGCAACATTTGCAGCAGCAGCAGAAGCATCACCACCAGCAGGTGTTGCATCAACAGGAGGAGTTCCTTCGCATGCACGAATTACAGAAACGCAACAACTTTGCGACGCAAATCAACGGTCCTGCGAATGGTAAGTAAATTCCTACTGTGATGTGTACCGAAACTTTAATAACTGTGTGTATATTTCCTTTTAGATTTCCTTAGCCATTTCCAGGCGAACTCGCTCGATTTGAACAGAGCTCAGGCCCATGCAATGCTTCAGCAACAAATTTTGCAACAGCAGGCAGGCGAAAATCTATTTGGCGGCAACATGTCGAAGTTCTTTGATTTCCATAAAAGTCAGCAGCAGTCACACCATCAGTATCTAAATGGACATCCGCCTCAAATCAATGGGAATGGTGCTGTGCCGGAGCCGCAAAGAGTGGCGGCCTCTTTGGAAAGCAATCGACTGAATTCGCCTTTTGTCGAAAATGGTGGGACATACTTTACAATAAAAATGCTGGCCAGCCCGCAATAATAATATTTACGTTGTTATCCTAGGACTTATAAACTCGCAGCAGCAGCAGCAGCAACAAAAGCAGAGAATGATGGGAATGTATGAATTTATGGTAATGATACCAATTGGATTTAAAAAATCAACATAATATCATATTTGTTTCGACTTCTAGCCTCCAAACACGCAATCTCAGCAGAATCGGTTTTCACAGAACTCGATAGTCGACGATGACTTAGGTAAGACCTTGTTAATATCTCATTTCAAAGCCTTTTCACTGATTGTGCTTGTTAAAAGGATTCGACCCCTTCGTTGAGACCCAAAAGGGACTTGCTGAACTTATGGAAAATGAGGTTGTCCAACAACAGAGTATTAATAATGAGAACCCCTTGCCGAAGTTGCCGCCACAGCCTCAAGTTCCACCACATCCGCAATTGGTGGACAACCTGCAGCGAGCTCGCATGCCGCCGCCAGGCTTCAATCACGTCAACACATTGGGCTTGGGCGGTGCATCCAGACTGCAGCTCACCAGCAAAATAATGCCCTTCATGAACATGCCCGTCAATGGGGTGGGCAACAGCGGTGCCCAGGGACAGCACCAAATACCAATGGGTGTCAACTGGAATGCGCCGATGGGCATGCACCAGAACCCGGGACAGCCCGTGGGTGATTCGCAATTGCAGCATCCAATGGCTCACAACAAGGGTAAGTAATTGAATTGGTTACATCTTTTGGTACCGAGAAAAATGTTTGATCTAACTAATTATTTGCATTCGCAACAGTTTACAACAACAGTGATTGGACTTCAATGGATCCGGCTATACTTTCGTTTAGACAGTTTTCTTCTTTTCCACAAAACCAAATTCCCCCACATCCTCAGCAACAACAGGATTTATTTTTGCAGCATTTGGCTCAACAGCAAAATTCCCAGAGTGGTGGTAAGTGGTGCAACCAAGAGCTTACGGATCAGCAGTCGATTAAAATGCATCGGATTTGTACTTGCAGGTTTCAACAACCAGCCACAGCAAATGCTTCCTATGGGGATGCCCAATAGTTTGCTGAACGGACAACAAACGCAGCCGCCACAGGTCAATGCCAATGTTCAGGGCATGCTTGAGTTTTTAAAAAGCCGTCAATTCGTTTAGCTACAATACATATAAATAATACATTTGTTTACCTGTACTCTTTATTAAATATTTCTTAAAGTAAATATAGGCAAAATAAAATTCGAATATAATGAAACTACATGATACAAACAAACAGACGGTCCAGTGAAATTTAGCCTACTAAACGCATTTGTGCAGCAAGCGAATAACTTGGATCCCGTCTCCCCGCGCCGGACGTGTCCGCATGAATCCAATTGTAGTATCCAATGAACCCCGTTCAGGGTGTAGTCTGCTTGGCAATAGTGTAGCCCCCAGTGATTTTTCAAACTTGAAACCAACTCATTCCAATTGCTCGCTGGAGAAAAGACAGATTACCATGGCAATAAGTTGCAAAGAAAACCTCGTGATGTGAAATTATCGAGACTGTGTAAAAATGTCAACTTTTTAATAATAAATACGTGACTTGAAATGGTTGAAAAGAATTTATTACTACGATCCGAACAACTATTTCCTATTTTTGGCGGCGTGGGGCAGACGGTTCCCTTGGCCAGCAGCGCCACCCAGGCGCATCGCGTTGTTAGCAGCACCTCCGTATCCCTGGCCAGGACGATTGCCGACATTGTTGCGGTTGCCGCCACCCTGACGTCCGCCGCGCTGATTTTGCGACGAGTTGCCGCCGCGGTTTTTGTTCATCTCTGTGCGATTCCTCGACTTGGCCTGCGCGTCCTCCTTGACCATGTCGATTACTTCGTCGGGAATTCGCAGATATTTGATGGTGCTCCCGCGGATATAACATTCGGGCATGCGCCAAAACCGATCGCCATCCTGCAAAGTACACATGCATATATTGCTATAAACAAGCTCTCCATGTTATCAATTTTCCGGCTGTTTACACATCAATACGATTGTATTGTCGCGAATTTTGCACACCGGCCATCTACATATTTAAATAAAATATTACCTTTGAGGTGCAAATAACATCGCGCAGATTAATATTCATCCACGAGTCGCAACTGACCAGATGACCATTGTATGTTTCACCATTTTTCAGCTCCACCAACTAAGTAAATTAGAATAAACAATTATATGTATGACCAATGTGTGCAAATCCAAGCATCTTACCATGGGATGGCTCTGTGCTGTTTTTAAAAGTGAAAGTGGCAGCTAAAACACATGAAAATTAATAATTTTGCCCTTTATTTACCATAAAATAATATTGGTTACCATTTTCGTGAAGTAATCGATTAATATAGCGATAATGTGAAATCGATAGAGATGTCTATCCCTTAGTAGGAACGAAATGAATATGAAACACGTACTTATTAAAAGCGTGTTCCGATTTCTTATAACATAATTTTAAATGGAAAACAAGAGAGAATTCTGTCGACTTCCCCAACTATCAGACACCCGTTACTCAGCTAGGGTAAATTTCATCATTTTTCTGCGATATCTATCGATATTGGGGAATAAAATGAGAAAAAATTTTAAAATTGTTCAAAAGTATGGGCGGCCTTAGGGCGTCGTTAGAGTTGCGCTGCGCTGAATATGTATATACAGTCGGCGGGACAAGTTCACGGGACAGTCTGCGGGACAGTCGGTTTTAATACTTCACCAAACGAATAACAAAACATGTAACTTATTTTAAAGACAACCGGCTTTGCAATGACTGCAATTCATTTAGTAAAAGAGCAATATTATAGCGCACTTGTTGAAACATGGACAGTGGCAATTCTAGAGTTCGATATTCCTTATTTTGGAGCTTGAAGTGGAGGACTATTGTGGGTTTATCAATTTGCACGGTGCTAAAAAATAAATTAGTAAAGTAAAGTAAAAGTAAAATAGCAGAAAGGTTAAATATTCACTTTAATGATAAGGAAATGTTGATTCTCCATTGCAACTTTGACATTTTGACACGGTCCATTTTAGTATCTGAAAAGTTCTTGCTCAGTACGTCTCGATGGTTTAGCAAAACTTTGCAGATATCTTCAACATATTCTTCTGTTAAACTGTTAATGATATTAATAAAAATTATTTTAGTAACGGTCAAGTTTTCCAAGTACATATGCATATAAATACTTACTTTAAATCGTCCATTAAACATTTTCGCAGCTCATGATGCTTCACCACGCCCTTGGGATATCTTAAAAAGATTTGCATTGTCAAGAAAACCATTGTAAAAAGTTCACAAAAGTTCGGAGGGATCTTGTGCCCTCCATTTGTTAGTTTATTAAGTGCCAGGGAAAGCACTTCCGACGAAGACTTCTTTGATTCGATGTAGTGCACAGACACTTGAATAAGGACACGCAACATGGACTTAGTCAATTGCGGAGTGAATGGAGTGTATGGCTTAACACTCCTTAAAAGATTATATCTAAACGAAGACGACATATTGAATATTCATAAATTTCTTACAAAAACATAAACAAACTAGAAATGATACGTCTTCGATATGAGTTATTTCGATATTCTGTGCTCACAATCGATATTAATCGTACTTTTTTTTTTTTTAAATTAACAGAAATGGAATGAATATTTACATAAATCAATAAAACACAACTGTAGTATTGATTTTTAATATTAGTCTTTATAAAATAAGAAAATAAACATGTTATTTTTGCATCTTTAAATTTACTGCAAATGGGTTATCCATTTTGATAAAATATTTCAATAATTCGGTTGTTTACTATAGAAATATTTAAATATGTTATTAACCACTTGAATTTAGTTTAAATTACTACTAACTGGTTTAATTTTCTCATAAGTGCTTGGAGTAGTTTACTTTTCATTAAAAATGTATGATCCAATTTTACCTGTCAATCAAAGCTACACTTTTTATCAATTAAGTTATTTCTGATTAGAGGGTATAGGAGCTGCTTAGCAAATTATGAACCAATTGAAATTAGAATTAGTAATTAGCACCTGCAATTCATGCTGTCAATCAAACAAAAGACCTTACTATAAAATGGCACAACATGCCCGGCAGGATAAACAATAGTAAAATGAATCTCTTAATCGGTATGTTTATTTTAATATTAGCTGCAGGCGAAGGTGAAATAATTCCGAGTATGGAAGAATCCGTTCTAACTAACTTCGTGGCAAGTCTAGTCAAAACCAAGCAAGCAATAGTGTTTTCGTGTTTATTTAAAGGTAAGCAATGCGCTAAGTTACAATAAAGGCCTTCATCATATATTTATTGATAGATTTTAAAGAAATCTCTCTTGCATTGATGAGACTCAATCAATTTGTGAGCGTAGTTAACCTTAACCAAAGTTATTCACTAACATCGATATTAACGCGGGAAAATTACGCTCGAACTTCTGTGCTGGTAAATGCCAGATGCAGTGGATCATCTGAACTTCTTTTTGAAGCCTCTGAAAATAGGTATTTCAACAAAACCTATCAGTGGTTTCTCTGGGGTGTTGATATCGAGGTTCAATCCCTATTTCCTTTAAATCTCAACTATGTTGGTCCCAACGCCCAGATAACATATGTTAATGAAACCACAGATGGTTATACGTACTGGGATATTCATTCGAAAGGACGACACTTAAAGTCGCATTTGGAAATAAATTTGATAGCAACGTTGATTAACGATACATTGAATATTGCTTGCGATATTTTCCATTTGCAAAGCATTGATTTTCGCGGGCAATTTAATGGATTAACTCTAAGAGGAGCAAGTGTTGTAAGTAATGAATAAGTAATATAGCTAATTAGATTATTGCCAATTCAATGTTGGATATTAGATCGACAAGGAGGATATAATCTCAAATGAACAGATTGAATCAATTCTTTCGAGGCCAACCAAGGATGCTGGAGTGGCTGCTTTTATTAAGTATCACTACGAGCTTCTGGGACTTCTGAGAGAACGCTTCAACTTCACGGTTAACTTCCGAAATTCTAGAGGATGGGCTGGACGCTTGGGCAATACTACCTTTCGATTGGGACTCTTGGGAATCGTTATGCGAAATGAGGCAGATATAGCCGCATCCGGTGCCTTCAATCGAATTAATCGCTTTGCAGAGTTTGATACAATACACCAGAGTTGGAAATTTGAGACGGCTTTTCTATACCGCTACACTTCCGATTTGGATACTCATGGAAAGAGTGGTAACTTTCTGTCGCCGTTCAGCGACCGAGTTTGGTTGTTCTGTCTTTTGACCCTTGGTGCTTTTAGCATCATTTGGGTGCTATTTGAAATTATCGACTGCAAGATATTGCGTAGACGAGTTAATAGCCAAAAGCTGGAACATTTAAATCAGAAAAGTCCGGTGATTTGCATTAAGACCACATGCATTGAACGAATTTTGCAGACTTTTGGAGCTTGTTGCCAACAGGGTTTGGACCCGAATCCTGTAGATCTTTCAGTGCGCTTTTTGGTAATGACACTGTTCCTATTCTCCCTGGTTATGTACAACTATTATACCTCTTCCGTGGTGGGCGGATTGCTTAGTTCTTCAGATCAGGGTCCCTCTACAGTCGACGAAATAACTGCAAGTCCCTTAAAAATATCATTCGAAGACATTGGTTACTACAAAGTCTTATTCCGAGTAAGTTCATTTAAAACATTATATTATTTATAATACTTTTACTCGATTTATTTTACAGGAAAGTCAAAATCGATCAATTACCAAATTAATAGAGAAAAAACTTTCTTCATCAAGAAGTTTAAATGAATTGCCAATCTTTAGCCACATTGAGGATGCTGTTCCATATCTCAAAGCCGGCGGATTTGCTTTTCATTGCGAAGTGGTGGACGCTTATCCGGTGATTTCAGAATATTTTGATGCCAACGAGATCTGTGATCTGCGTGAAGTCTCCGGTCTGATGGAGGTTGAAATTTTGAATTGGATTTTACACAAGAACAGCCAGTATACCGAGATTTTCAAAACAGCGTAAGAATTGAGTGATACGCATGTTTTTGTTTTGATTCTGTCTTTGCTTAACTGACCCAAAAGAAACCACAAAATCGTTCACTGGTTTTATTTATTAATTTAATCCGGTTTTATCTGTTTTCCACATTAGTATATTCCCAAACATTCCTTGGGAAGTAAGGTTTGCTTTTAAAAAACAGAATGGCTAATCTTTTTCTGAAATAGTTTTATAATTATTTTATATTTGTAATTAGTTATATAATTTCTCTTGTAGTATGTGTAATGCACAGGAAAAAGGTTTTGTGGAGCGCATTCTTCGACGGCGGCAAATTAAGAAGCCAGCCTGTCAATCCTTATACACCGTTTATCCTGTGAGCTTGTCAGGAGTGCTACCTGGATTTGTTATTTTAATTTGTAAGAGTATTAACAAATTTTGCTAGAATCATAATTTTTATGCATGTTATTCAATAGGCGGATTTGGAGCATCGCTTCTACTTTTGTGCTTGGAGAAAGTATATGCACATTTTGGACTACAAAAATTATGCGGTTTTTAAATGTTTGTTTTTTTATTTCTTTTATGATAATTTTATATATGGCTTGCCATATTTTATAATTGTTATAATAAAGAATAGTATTATTGGATATGGTTCATCGCAGTTTATGTTCTATTCCACGCGTTCCAAAAAATAAACGCTTAATTGAAAATATAGGTAAAAGCAAACTCCGAATGCAGTCCTGCGCTCAATTTTTCAACTTCCTGTCACGCTGTGTGTGTGTTCTTTCTTTCCTTTGATTCTGTTGCCGAAGCAAGGTAAGTTTTTGGGGTTGTTAGATTTTAAGCATCGGTTAAGTGAAAATAAATATACAAATACAAACTTAAAGTAGTCCTTAACACTTGTAAACTTTTACGAGTGAAATAAATGACACTTCTTGATTGAACAATGAGAATGATTGCAGTGCACATGAAAAATTGACAAGCAATCAAGATTGCTAAAAGATACCCGTGAACAAAAAAATATTGTGAAATTTAAATTTATACATTAAGGTAAGTGAATTTCCGCGTGATTAGTTATCTGTGGATGGCCACACAGGCTTCCCCAGGAAACATATTTCGCACACCCTCAACCGTCCACATGTTATTAACCACATGAATGTATTTCAGAACTGGTCTACAGAATTAACAAGTAACCATGCCGCAGAATGAGTATATGGAACGCCATCGCAAGCTGTATGGCCGGCGATTGGATTACGAGGAGCGGAAACGCAAGAAGGAAGCGCGTCTTCCCAAGGACCGAGCACGCAAAGCTCGCAAGTTGCGCGGCATCAAGGCCAAACTCTTCAATAAGGAGCGACGCAATGAAAAGATTCAGATCAAGAAGAAGATCCAGGCCCACGAAGAGAAGAAGGTCAAGAAGCAGGAGGAGAAGGTCGAGGATGGAGCCCTGCCACATTATCTGCTCGACAGAGGCATCCAGTCCAGCGCCAAGGTCCTGTCCAATATGATCAAGCAGAAGCGCAAGGAGAAGGCAGGCAAGTGGGACGTGCCCATTCCCAAAGTACGCGCCCAGTCGGATGCTGAGGTCTTCAAAGTACTAAAGACCGGCAAGACAAAGCGAAAGGCATGGAAGCGCATGGTCACAAAAGTCACCTTCGTCGGCGAGAACTTCACCCGCAAGCCACCAAAGTTCGAGCGTTTCATTCGACCCATGGGTCTGCGCATGAAGAAGGCTCACGTTACGCATCCAGAACTTAAAGCCACCTTCAATCTGCCCATCATCGGCGTCAAGAAGAACCCCAGCTCGCCCATGTTCACTTCCTTGGGTGTAATCACAAAGGGTACTGTGATCGAAGTCAACATCTCTGAACTGGGTTTGGTAACGCAAACGGGAAAAGTTGTCTGGGGCAAATACGCTCAGGTCACAAACAATCCAGAAAACGATGGTGTTATCAATGCAGTGCTGCTTGTCTAACCTCGAAAATGTCGCTACCTAATTTAAGAGTTTGATTTAATAAACAAACATATACAATAACATGAACCATCGTTTGATTCTCTTAGCTTATTATACTATTAGCTGTAGCAATGCCATATATAAAAACAAATAATAATACCAACATCTCTTTGTTTCTTGCAGTTTGGTGACTGGAATACAAGATGCAGATCTTCGTTAAGACCCTCACGGGCAAGACCATCACTCTTGAGGTCGAACCGTCGGATACTATCGAAAATGTCAAAGCCAAGATTCAGGACAAAGAAGGAATTCCTCCAGATCAGCAGCGTCTGATCTTCGCTGGCAAGCAGCTGGAAGATGGCCGCACCCTCTCTGACTATAACATTCAGAAGGAGTCCACTCTGCACTTGGTGCTCCGCCTGCGTGGTGGTGCCAAGAAGCGCAAGAAGAAGAACTACTCCACCCCCAAGAAAATCAAGCACAAGAGGAAGAAGGTCAAGCTAGCTGTCCTGAAATACTACAAGGTACACACAACAATCTACCGACATCCGAAAACATTCTGATCTGTTCTTGGAATTCTTGAGTCTTGGTCTTGTGCTCATTGGCTTAAGATTTGGATATCAGAGTGACTTTACCAGTGCCCTATATTGAATGAACATGTATACGATCTCCGTATTTAACCACTTTCTATGCTATCTTTCCATAGGTTGACGAGAACGGCAAGATCCACCGTCTCCGTCGCGAGTGCCCTGGTGAGAACTGCGGCGCCGGCGTCTTCATGGCTGCCCACGAAGATCGTCACTACTGCGGCAAGTGCAACCTGACCTTTGTCTTCAGCAAACCAGAGGAAAAGTAATTTTGCTACATAAGATCATGTACGTTTCCAGAAATCAAATAAAGGTGTAGTAATTGAATAATGAATTCAATCGCTGAAACTTTACTCTTTTCATTGTTCGTTAGCATGGCTAAAAACTCCATTAGAGTGGTTAATAATTGGGTAAAATTATTATTTAGTACCAAGGGTGTAAGTTTATTTGTGAAAATATTGAATACATTTTGTATACGCGATTTTTACTCGACCTTGAGAAATGCAATTTGTTTATGGTTAACCACTCAAACGTTGATTGTGTCGACGTTAAGGCTTTTTGACAAGAAAGTCAGTATATCGGTGGCTTCCTCGATTCTCTTCGATGTCGGCTTGCCAGCTCCGTGACCCGCCTTCTGGTAGACGCGCAACAGAACCGGATTGTTTTGGAATTTCGAGTCACGAACAGCTTCCTGGAGGGCCGCAATGAACTTAAGCGAATGCAAGGGGCTGACACGATCATCGTGGTCGGCGGTCAGGATCAAAGTCGATGGGTATTCCGTTTCGGCGCCCTTCGGAGTGTGCACGTTGTGCAGCGGCGAGAACTTGTACAGGTTGTCAAAGTGCTCCTTCTCCGATGGGTTTCCATAATCCGAGCACCAAGCGTGGCCGATGGTGAACTTGTGGAAGCGCAACATGTCCATGACACTATGGAATCGAAATATTTAAGACTTGGTCCCAACAAACTGGTTATCTACTTACCCCACTTGAGCCACAGCAGCTCCAAACAAATCCGGACGTTGGTTGATACAGGAGCCGACCAAAAGGCCTCCATTGGAGCCACCTTGGATGGCCAAACGATCCTTGGTCGTGTACTTATTCTCGATCAAGTACTCGGCAGCTGTTTGGAAGTCATCGAACACGTTCTGCTTGTTTAGCAGGCGACCGCCGTTGTGCCACTTCTCGCCATATTCGCCACCACCACGCAGATTCGGATAGGCGAGCACACCATCGAATGTGTCGATGAACATAAGCCTGCAGAGATTGAAGGATGTGTTCACATACATGTTAACTTTTAAAAAGTATTTCTCAACATACCCAGAGAGTCCGAAGGAAGGCAGCATGCTGATGTTGAAGCCTCCGTATCCGTAAAGCAGACATGGTCGCGGCTCAACGTTATCACGTTTTTTCCTAATTATGAACATGGGAACCTTGGTGCCATCCTTGCTCTTGTAGAATATCTGCTCAACGGCGTAGTCCTCGCGACGGAATCCTTCCAAGTTCAGTTTGATTTCGCGGAATACTGAAGGCGACTTCTCAGGTGTCTTGAAATCGTATCGATAAATGGAACCGGGATTCAAAAAGGACGAGAAGTTGTAGAATATTTCGGAGTATTTCTTCTCCCCCGATGTGCCCACAATGGTGCCGATATCCAAGTCGAATTCGCGCAGTAGTGTGCCATCCTTTAGGGAATTAACTTGCAAAACGCTCTGTAGAAGAAGTAGGGATTGAGGAATATATGTAAATGCATGACTGATAGGTTATAATTTACCTTCACATCTCTGATGTAACAAACGAGCAGTTTATCAGCATCAACGCACTTAACCCAGTCCAAAACATCCGACTTGTGCTCCTATAAAACGTAAAGTAGTCGTGATTAATCTTATCTACGTTTAAAAACAAACTAAACCTACGGCTATAAGCGTTTCCCATTTGTCCTCCGCTGGATTATTGAAGTCTATGGCAATAACTTGGTAATTTGGTGCATTCTTATTTGTACGGAAGAATATCTTCGAGCCTTCGTTGGTAATGTACTGAAATAATGAGATAAACATATATTACAATACTATTTTAAAGACTGGAGACATTACATACATCGTAGTCCGCCTCGAATTTTTCCACTATTTTCTTGACATTCAGTTTGGAAGTTATTTCCGCACCGGGAGTAAGATCAGCATAGAACACAATGTTGTCACGGCAATCTTTAACAATGGCCAGAATCAGGTATTTTCCACAATCCGAGACGGTGGATTGGCTAAAGGTGGAAAATTATTTACTATATTGTTTTAATACAATATAATTTGAGATAATTACATGCGCCACGAAGGCTCTTCCGGAAACTCGACCACCAGTGTGTCTTTATCCTGGCTCTCACCCACCCGATGATAGTACAACTTCTGATTCTCATTCTGTTTGGTCTCAGATCCATCGGTTTTTCCATCTTGGTCAGGGTATCTCTAAGTAATAACGACTTGAAATTGAATTACCAGGAAGAAAGACTTCAACACTCACACCATAGAAGAATCCCTTATTGTCTTTTGTCCACGAAATCTCCGAGAACTTGACCTTTTCAAGGACCTCGCTCAGATCCTTGCCCGTCTCCGCATCTCGAATAAGAATCTTGATCCAATCGGATCCACTTTCACTCAGCCCGTAGGCCATGTACTTGCCATCCTCGGAGAAGGCCTTCTGGGTCAGGGCGATGGTGCCGTCCTCGGACAGGGTGTTCGGATCCAGGAACACCTTGCTTTCACTCTCGTCACCCAGCGATTTCTGCTGGTACATGACGCTCTGGTTTTGCAGGCCAGTGTTCATGAAGTAGTAGTAATAGTTGCCATAACGCATGGGACATCCGTATTTGGGATAGTTCCACAGCTTGGTAAGCTTCGTGTTCAGCTTCTTCCACTCCTCTCCATTCTCGAGGAAGGGCCGGCTTATGCTGTTCTGGGCATTCACGAATTCCTCGGTTTCCGTCGAGTCCGGATCTTCGAGCCAGCGGTACACATCCTTGATCTGGGTGCCATGGAAGTCCTCCGCCACGCTTTCATCCTTCCGAGCAACTGGATACTCGAGCTTAGCGGACAAAGTACTTGGCATGGCTCTGGTAACTTTGTTGGATTTATTACACGTATGAATATATGTATTAATCTTTCGCTTTTCGGCTTTTGCAACTCATCCCCATTAGCTATATAATATATATGCATACTTACGATTTGAAGGCAATTCTCGATGAATGTAATTTCTGGGCAGTGCTTTGGGTACAATTATTTGGCAAATTCGGCGGTAGAGCAGCGGGCCTCGAAAAATGGTATGCATTTGCAAAATTATCAATGCAAAAATGGAACACTAATTTGCGATACTTTCGATAGGTGTTAGGGGTACTCCTTAAATTTTGCTACTGCGAATTATATATCGCCGCCTTCTTATAACTAGTTTCGAAATAAAATTCTGTTGTAATTTTACTTATTATATTACAATTTATTTAAATATTTGAATGCTCAAAGCAAAAATTATGACCAATATTAAAAAAAGGTATAATATGTGAGTAAACTTACCAATTGTAAGCCGTTATTTACCTATGTGTGTTGATATCAATTTTAATTAAATCTTAAAATCAATGTTTCATTTAACTATACAATAAAATAGGCAATATCAAGCAAGTTCCTTAAGTCGGCTTATTGAATAACAAATGCTGTTAAAAACACCAAGTTCGTAAATTCGTAAAAATACCGCACACGCATTAAAAAACACCATTTCTTTATATTTAGAAATTCAACCAAGACTACCCCTAATAAAATACCGCAAATGTCAGGTGTGGACAGACAACTGTGGCTCGAAATTAATCGGCCCGTGAACAGATTACCTCTGTTAAACCATATGTTTTGGTATCGGTAGTCGAGTCGGAATATAAACACAATCGAATCAAGTCAAACTGACCGAGCAAATGAATTTAATTGGAATTACGCGCTGTTTTTAGTTCGTTTAATTTGTTAGTCACCAGGAAGCGCTTTATTTGTTCGGTATGTAGCTTTGCTTGAACTTTTCGTACATTGACTGTGCTGGGGAATCAAAGTTTTCACAAATTTTCCTTCCATATGTATGTTTTTCTTGATCAGCAACTTGTAGGCGCATATGGATGTACCTATGCTTGTATGCATAAACAAACATTTTGAATGTATTAACTCAGCTAACTAGTTATTATGTTTATCTAAAAGGTAATACAGAACTTATTCAGTTTTATGCACTTAAGTGCAGTTTCTGAACAAGTATTTGTTCATAACAATGGGCAATTTTCTTCGGGTTTCGTATGACATCTATTTATTTTCGCTGAGTTAACAATTTTGTTAGAAATGACCTTGTAACTAAATATTTTGTTGAGTATTTCATAAGGTGTATGACTTAAGCACGGCCTTCTAGATAATATCCGGGTGTTAAATATATTGCGAATTTAATTTAATTCACATTAATTGTTTTCAGATTGCAATATGATTTCCGAAGTGGACTCCATAAATAAGGACAGTTCAGTACGTGTTGCTGTCAGGTAATATTATTACAATTAAAACAATAATTATGACTAGAAAATATGAATAGCTATGACTAAGAGCTCCTAAAAGCATATAATATTTTTTCAGAATCCGACCTCAAAACTCGAGGGAGCTAATAGATATGTGTCGTATCTGCACGACCGTAACTCTTGGAGAGCCTCAGATTTTTCTTGGATCGGACAAAGCCTTTACGTTCGACTATGTTTTTGATACCAATTCCAATCAGGTAAAGTTGTCATACCAATTTCCACCTTCCCTCAAGTTTCATTCGCCTTAATTGACCATTTCAGTGTGATATATACTCGGACTGCGTGGAAAAATTAGTGGACAGTACGCTCCATGGCTATAATGCCACCGTACTGGCCTACGGTCAAACAGGATCGGGAAAAACGTATACAATGGGCACTGGTTTCGACCACGAGTCGGAATCATCCGATACCGTTCAGCTTGGGATTATTCCGCGAGCAGTTCGTCATATATTCAGTGGAATCGAACAACTGGAGGGATCCAGCTCTTCAGAACACCCAGCGGCTGGTGGAAGTCCGCAGTTCAGTCTGGCTGTTCAGTACATCGAATTGTACAACGAGGACATCTTCGATCTGCTGGACCCGTTCAACAAGAACAGCAACTTTAAGATACACGAAGATGCCAGTGGACAAATCACAATATCTGGGGCGTCGATAAAGCCCATTTATCAACCGCATGATGCCTTAAAGTATGTCTATTTTGTAGAATATAATAGAACACACGTTCTAAGCTAATTATCTATATTTTAGGTACCTTCAGCAAGGAGCATTGGCTCGCACCACCGCATCAACAAAAATGAACGACCAGTCTTCCCGCTCACACGCACTGTTCACGATTTTTGTGCGCAGACAGCGACTGCTTACCCCCAGTGACAATGTTCCGGATAACGACCTGGAGACCCTGACCTCCAAGTTCCATTTCGTTGATTTGGCGGGTTCGGAAAGGCTCAAAAGAACTCAAGCCACCGGCGAGCGGGCTCGCGAGGGCATATCCATAAACTGCGGACTTCTCGCACTGGGTAATTGCATTTCGGCGCTCGGCGACAAATCAAAGAGGGCTCTGCACGTGCCCTATCGGGACTCCAAGCTGACGCGACTTCTCCAGGACTCACTGGGCGGAAATAGTCAGACCTTGATGATCGCCTGCGTGTCGCCCAGTGATCGAGACTTCATGGAGACACTGAATACACTGAAGTACGCCAACAGAGCCAGGAATATTAAGAACAAAGTTAAGATTAACCAGGACCAGAGTTCTCGAACTATTTCGCAGCTGCGTAGGGAAATTGCTGCATTGCAATTGGAGTTATTAGAGTATAAACAGGTAATATGTTTATTTAATCAAGGATCGACATAATAATTAACATAAAAATGCCATTTCTTACAGGGTAAGCTGGTAGTGGACTGCGAGGGTAATACCACCATTTCGGACACATTTAATGAGAATAAGTTGCTTCTGTCGGAAACCAAAAGGCTTCAGCAAAGACTCAAATCGTTGCAAAGCACGATTGCCACTTTGACCCAGAGGAATGCAGATTTGAAAACCAACTTGGATTTGAACAAGTGGACTAGTGACGACAATTCCGATGTTGAAATAGCGAAAGTGGTGGGTCAATACATGCTGGAAATCGAAGAACTTCAGACCAAACTAATAGAATCTGAGGAGCATCGTAAGCAAATGGAAATTAAAGCCACTACTTCACCTAGAACTCCCGTTTATGATGGTAGGTATTATATGATATGATATGATATTATAATCTAAAATCTATGTATTTCAATTGAAGGCGACATCATAACGAAGGCTAAAAGGGATTTGGAAAGAGAAAGGGAGCTTCTGATGTCGCGTTCGTTGCCAGGAATTCAAAATCAGAATGTCAGCTCTGAGGAAAATGAAGTGGCCAGTAGCGATTCTGAGGGTAAGTTAATTATTGCATTTTGCGCAAATTAATTAAAAATTAATAATCGCACAGAAGAGGAAGTAGTAAAGGATTTGGAGGCCATCGATAATGATATTGAAATGAGAACCAAACTAATTGAACAATTGGAGCTGACCAACTCGAGATACGAACAAATGCGAACGCATTACGAGGAAAAACTATCTGTTTTATATTGCAAAATCGAGAACACGCAAAAAGAACGCGACGATGTCCTGGCAAATATGAGTAAGCAATTGAAACAAAAGTGTATAGCTATTATAATTATTAATGATTACAATGACATTGCAGCTACATCTGTGTCAACGCCATCGAAGGATAGCTTAAAAAAAGTAAAAACAGACTATGAAAGCAAGATAAGCCATATGCAAACTGAGATTAGGAAGCTGCAAAATGCGCAAAGGGAACATGTTCGAAGTAAGCAACAACTTAAGTCCCATGAAGTTCGGATTGGCACGCTGCGCAATGAGCTGAATGAGTTGAAGTTCGCAAAAGTAAGTTGACCCTGATTTGAAATCTGTACAAATTACAAACCCCATCTCTCCCAATTACCCAGGTTAAGTTAATGAAAAAGATGTCACAACAATCTAGCCGGCACAAGCAGGAGGAAAGTCGCAAATCAAAGGAAATTGCTCAGCTGCTAAAGGAGCAGCGTCGGCAGAAGAATGCTGTTCTATCGCTAGAGGCCAAAGTGAGTGCTAAGGAGCAAATTCTGAAGCGAAAAACCGAGGAAGTGATTGCCCTTCGCAAGAGCCAAAGGGGAAAGTCCGGTCAGAGGGCACCGGCTCACCTAACATCGAAAATTGCCACCCTTGATGGTTTTTCCACTCGATCGGCACGACATCGATGGGAGAATCTGTACCGCAACATATTGCATGCGGCCAGAAACAGGCAACTGATCACACAACTTGAGAAGGAGCTGGAGCGCTTGATACTAGAGCGCGAAGATCTCTCCCGTGAGCTGAACATAATGGAAAATGGACAAACTGCTGACAGGCAAACGGATGAATTCAACGAAGTGGATAATCTCAAAACAAACATTAGTTATATTCAGGAGAATATAGAGCATGTGCAGCAGGCCATAATGGAGTTCGAGGACACAAAGGACACTGTGCAGAGCCATGTGAATAAGATACAAAGTCTGCTCGACGAGGTGTCAACAGTGGCGGAAGCCAAGTTCATTTTACAAAAGTTCTCCGACACCGCCATTGTCATGTCGTGCAATTTGGCCATTGCCGAATCTCATTTGCAGGAGAAGGAATCGCTGCTGAAGGAAGTTAAGCAAGAGAGCGGCATTCAGCAGCAAATACTGCAGCATTTCCTATCGCAAAACAGCAATGTTCATATAGCCGACATATTTGACTCCCTTAATCTCAAGGGCAGTAATATCGCAAGTAGTGTAAATCCAGGTTCTCAAAAGTCTTTGATCAGCAATGCCACATACGACATCCCGCAAGACGACAAGAATTCCGAGTTCCAACAAGTGGAAATGCGCAGGACGACGAGTAGAAGTCCTTCGCCTTTAGGAAATTCCGATCCGTAAGACTGATTGTATTTCAAATATTTTTGATTAACTCTAAACCATATATTCTTCCTTCAGCTTCGATAAGAGTCCCAAAGTACGCAGACGAACTGCCAAGCGGCAAGATCTGCTTTTTGGGGACACGGAACTTCCAGAACAGGTGAGCTTAGTTACTTATTTTGAAAATACCTGTTTCTAAATGACGAATATTATGATTTCATCCGCCAGACTTTTAATAAAATGACGTGATCGTGCAATCAAAGATGAGGTCATGTGACAACAGCCGCGGTTGGAATTTAATTATATTGATTGGTAATCGCTTGCGAACAAATAATCAAAAGACAGTGTCAATAAGTTACTAAGTTATTATTGTAACTATATTTATTCAAAACTAACTTACTAGTGCTTCCGTTTGTTTTTTTGAATACCGTTTTGTGCAATTGGTATCTTTGCAGTTGTTCAAAATAAACAAATTTTAGAAAATATGAATATAATGTATTAATAAATTATATAAGAGACTTCGAACAATAGCATGCCTTAAAATATACGACCATAAACTTAATTTTATCTTTTTCTGTAAGAACCAAGTTATTCAGCAGCTTTGTGCTAGAAACTAAATTGTTGTTTTTTGGATATTTGAAATCAATTAATTTCAAAGCTAATTCTAATAATAAAATTATATTTCATTGGCTAACATTGTGAGACGTATTAAAAAATGAAAAAGTGTAATTAGGACAATGGAACAATAAACTGAATAATGTTATATTGAAATTTACAAAAAAACTTTTCTTTTGTGGTTAAATAAAATTATTCCTTATAGAAATTTGTAACTAGATTAGTTTTCAAAAATTTGAATTTAATAGCCTACGCATGTGAAAAAAAAATCGATGAATTACCGTTTTCCGTCGATTACTGTTTACTCTTCCGCTATCTTGACATTCATCGAAGTATCGCTTTTTACCGGCAATTCCGCATTTACAACTGGCTTCCATGCACATTTAATTTAATTTTTTACCAATATCTCAACTTATAGTCATGTCGGAGACCAGTGGACCCGCAGTGCGCATGCCTTGGTAACTTGCAATTCGACTTTATAGATCCACAAATAATACTAAGTTCATTTCTTCAGGGTGGAGAAGTACAGACCAAGCGGACTCGATGATTTGATATCTCACGAGGAAATAATATCAACAAGTGAGCATTCTGAGCGTTTAGCCATACAAAGCCACCACATTTAAGTGTACTTCTAGTTACCCGCTTTATAAGCCGCAAGCAGCTGCCCCATTTGCTGTTCTACGGACCACCTGGCACGGGAAAAACGAGCACAATCCTGGCCTGCGCTCGCCAATTGTATTCCCCTCAGCAGTTCAAGTCCATGGTTCTGGAGCTGAATGCCTCGGATGACCGAGGCATCGGGATTGTGCGCGGTCAAATCCTTAACTTCGCGTCCACACGCACCATTTTCTGCGACACCTTTAAGCTGATTATTTTGGACGAGGCCGATGCCATGACCAACGATGCCCAGAATGCCCTGCGCCGCATTATTGAGAAATATACGGACAACGTGCGCTTCTGTGTGATTTGCAATTATTTGAGCAAAATCATTCCGGCCCTGCAGTCGCGTTGCACCCGTTTTCGGTTCGCTCCATTATCTCAGGATCAGATGATGCCGCGACTGGAAAAAATCATCGAAGCCGAAGCGTAAGGCCTTTCAACTGCATAAAATAGCTTTTTACTAACCTACAATCAATCTACAATCAGCGTTCAGATTACCGAAGACGGCAAGCGGGCACTGCTAACCCTTGCCAAAGGCGATATGAGAAAGGTCTTGAACGTCCTGCAGAGTACCGTGATGGCGTTTGATACGGTCAACGAGGACAACGTTTACATGTGTGTGGGCTATCCGTTGAGGCAGGATATTGAACAGATATTGAAGGCCTTGCTATCCGGCAGTAGCTTGGAGGACTCCTTCAAAAGTATGATGCCATTTGGATTGGTAAAAGATCTAAGCTAATGTTTCTTTCTTCTCTTTGCATAGCTGTCGAAAGTGCCAAGTACGCAAGAGGTCTCGCTTTGGAAGACATCATCACAGAATTGCATTTGTTTGTTATGAGACGTAAGTTCTTACTATATCCTCATGAAGTCATCTTATTGATATGTATTCCGAACAGTTGAGCTGCCCATGTCGGTGATGAATAAGCTTATTGTAAAGCTAGCTCAGATCGAAGAGAGATTGGCCAAAGGATGTACAGAAGTGGCTCAAACGGCAGCTCTGGTAGCCGCCTTCTTTATTTGCCGGGATATGGTTTCAATGGAGAAGTGAAATAATGTGTATTCCAATAATAGGGTAAAATTAAATTAAAACAAAAACGTAAAAATGTACACAATTTATTTACTGCATGCTTCTCAAATTTAACATTCATTAAATCTATTTAAAGTGGTTTCAGAGGTAGGAAATGCCTTTTGTTTTTTGTGATCATGCAAAACAATATATGCATAAAAAGACTAGAATTCTGACGAATTAATTCCAACACAAAGTTTTCAATTGTCCTAAACTGAGTAAACAATATTTAAGAGAACCCCTCTGATTTGTACCATTCGTGGAACTTCTCGATATGCTCAAAGATGCCGCGCTCCTCGCTGCGGCACCATACATCGTCTGGTGTTATCTTGAGGCGTTCCAAAGCTGCCTGCGAGGTGTCCTGAATGCGTGGGTCATCCTCTTTAAATCGCAGCACACACGTACCAATGCACTCACCCATGCATGTGCCGTGCTCAAATTCGTAGATAACTAAGTAGAAAAATGGTTCGCCGGGACATTGAAAGCCCGATTTAAGCACAAGTAAAGTATTTGGATCCTCTTTCGGCAGTGACGGTGAGTTGGGTGCTTCGACTATACCTTGTTCCTGCGGCTGTCGATAATCGGAAGTTTGTGATACTAGCTGCGTAGAGACAGGTGTTCTGAATACTGGCTGCTGTGAGTCTGAAATCGCGTTTAATGCTGTTGGCTGCGTTAATTCAGGGTTTACGTTTATTGCTGTTGGTTGCGGTGAGTCGGGGATCTCACTTGCTGCTGTTGGCTGCGGTGGGTCTGACATCTGCCCTCTTTCTGTTGTTTGCGGCGAGTGGTTCTCATCGATGAATGCATTTGGCGGCTTCTCTGGCGAATCAGGAATTTCCACTATCATGTCCTCCTGTGGCGGCGATAAGGACAACCTCTCGCTTGTTGCGTTAGATTTCGGTTGGCTGAATATCACCGTGATATTACTACTTCGTTCGCTATCGTCTTCTTCGGAGAAAACAGGAGTCTGGGTTAAAGAGCGAGTTGCAGCATCGGGTCCCAGTTTTTGCACATAAAAAGAGCCATCCACCTGGTTGTCGCCGTCAGCATTGGTTTCATCTGTTGTGCGAGCTGGTCCTTCGGCGATCCTCTTCTCCACGTCCAGGCACAAAGAGCACTTGAAATCTGTACGCTCGCGCTTCTTGGGCAGGCGCAGGGCGCCCACCAAGCATTTCAGATGAGCAGAAGTGGCGGCGCAAGAAGTACAGCATAGTATGACCCACGATAATCTATTATAAGTTCTACCACTGGGGCACAGGCAGTTGGGCTGGTCGCATTTCAGATTGCGCTCGTGGAGCTCCCTATAGGCGTTCCGTTGCTTCTCCCACGTGGCATCACGATCGGGCACGAAAACCGACTGCAGGCGTATGGAATCCCGGAAACGTTCCGATCGACACCAAATGCAGCGCAAGTAATATCCGGAGGTTAGAGCATACTGACGCATGCATTTCTTATGGGCGAATCCGAGGCGGCAGCAGTCACCGTACACAACGCAATGCAGCTCCACCTTATAGATAGAACTGAAGCAGATGGGGCAAGTGACGTTCCTCGGCGGTTTCGACTGCAGCTGTCGCTTGTAGTCATCCATCGGCCTGCATTTGTAGCAGTAGCTTTTGTATTGGCCGCAAAACTCGAAAACGGCGCGATTCTCCAGTCCGCACTTCAGGTGAAACAATGTCCGGCACCGATCGCATTGCAAACTGGCCCCAATCTTGTTGCAGTACCAACATTTCCTCTTCTCCGCGGCGGCTGCCTCCTCGCGGATGTCGCGAAGCAGAAAGCCCAGGATGCCGCTGCTATCTCCGCCGCGCTGCGGCAAATGAGTTGAGAGGAGCTGGTGGATTGGATCAGGAAGTTTACATTAGTGGGAGTTCTTTCCATTTCACAACAATCGCACTTACCAGGCAAAAATAGTGCACCTGCAAGTTGCGTACAATCATCCATTCGCCAAAGACCAGGTCGTCAGTGTCCGAATATTTGCACATCAAGCATTGCAGCTCCTTGTTATCCTCCATTTGTAAACTGGCCGCTCAGACTAGTTTTGCTGGACAGAACAACTCGTTTGAGTGCTATTATGAATAAATTTTAAAACTAATAACATGTTGTGTGCTCCTTTTTTACTCTATTGGCGGGCAAGTATTTTGAAAAGCAATAAATACAACAGCGCCTTCTTATACTTCAATTCCAGAAAGCACATCTTTGGAAAAGCGCTGTTTCCACTGAGCAACACTCACAATGTACTAATCTGCTTAACTCGCTATATTTCGCGTTAACCCCACTTTTCTTATTTTAATATTATAATAAAATCATTTATTCATGTTTAAAAATAAATTTAAATGTTTTAAGAAATTAACACAATAAAATCGTCGGATGCAAATATTTTGTGATTAATAATAATATGGCATGGCTTTACAATAACAACCTGAAACATAGCCGTGCGTGAATCGTAGGTTTTATTAGATATACCATTATGAAAATCATAAGACTTTACAGTTATAAAGCCATTTCTACGAATCAAGATTCAAATGCTCGTCACGCTATATTAGATACATCTATGTATATAAAATGTGGTTTGTGCATATGCATTGGTAATCGAAACATTCTCTTACAGCTGCAGATATATCACACAAGATACCTTCTGTATTGTTAATAGCAAAATAAAATACAATTATATGCAAATATGTACCCAACAATTAAGAATTTATTGGTATTCCATCTATTCCACTGTTCCGCAGCAAACCTATACGTGGCGTCGCTATCTAGACGAGCTTTCCAAAAACAAAGTTTAGTATAGTATATTTAATGTTAAACAAAATAACACTGTTTCGTTAATTGATTGTGAATCACGTATCTGCATTCACCTCCCCCAGTCCAAGAAACGGATTGTTTATAGCCGCATTATCTTCGAGTGCGTTAAATTGGGCGTAGGCGTATCATTGGGCTGGATCCACCTTAAATAATATGGCTGCCGAGATAAAACCAGCTCAGCGGACCAACAATGATCGCTTTAACACCTCCAAAAAGCCGGAATTGCTGAGTAAGCTGGAGGGCAGCACCGACGATGTGAACGCAGCGATCCTAATTCCGGGCGAAAACGGCGTAATTAGCGTTTCCGATGACAAGTGCGTAGCTGTAGACCATTAATAATATACACAAATGGTATGCCTTATATTTTCATGTTTTTTCCAATAGAACCGTTCGCGTTTGGCTAAAACGCGATTCTGGCCAATATTGGCCGAGCATTTGCCAGTATATGCCTTCCGGCTGCACGGCCATCGAGTACGTACCGGAATCCCGGCACCTGTATGTCGGCCAGGAGAACGGAACGGTCACCCAGTACGCCCTATCCGAAGACTGCAATCGCCTGTCCTTCCTGCGGGATTACTTGTCCCATCAAGCGCGGGTCACGGCCGTGGTCTTCTCGAAAACCCACAAGTGGATACTCTCCGCCGGCAAAGATAAGCAGTTCGCCTATCATTGCACGGAGAGCGGCAAACGGGTGGGCGGATACAACTTTGAGACACCATGCACGGCTCTCCAGTAAGTATGATAAATGGATAGGGGAAGGGGGTTGGTGCGACATTGGATATGGGATAAGCGGGTCATTTAATTGGATTAAACTGCCCACTTTGGCACGGTATTAAACTGCAATTCTTCACGGCTATGGAATTTATTTCGAATTTGAGAACCTTCCATTGTTAATGACGTGTCGTCAACTGAGTCATTTTATCTACACAACATTTTGGCATATATAATAATATATATATATATTATATACATATAATTATTTATAATCTACGTTTAGGTTCGACGCTTTGGCCAAGTATGCCTTTGTGGGCGATCATGCTGGACAGATAACAATGCTAAGGTGCGATGTTCAGGGAGTGCAACTAATTACCACTTTCAATGGACATTCAGGTAAACAAGCTACAAATTATATTTAGTAAGCTAAATATATAAGAATTGGTTCATTTTTAGCGGAAATCCGTTGCCTCAAATGGGTGGAAGGCCCTCAGCTCTTGTTTAGCGGAGCCTGCGATCAGTCCGTGCTAGTTTGGGATGTTGGTGGCAAACGTGGCACCATTTACGAGCTGCAGGGACATAGGTATCTTCCATCTCCAATAATATTTATAAAATAAGATAGTAATCGGCACCTCTGATTATGTAGCAACAAAGTTTCCGCCCTGTCGTACGCGAATCACACGCAACAACTGATAAGCTGCGGCGAAGATTCAGTAGTGGTTTTCTGGGAAATGAATGCAATGCGGAAAGAAGTTCCTGGCTGGGTGGATACAAACAACTGTCAGCTTTGCTCCAGGCCCTTCTTCTGGAACTTCCGCTCAATGATGGATCAAAAGCAGCTAGGTGAGATAAATTGCTTACACTCGAGTTACTCCTTGATTTACAAGTACTTTCTGAATGGCAGGAATACGACAGCATCATTGTCGCCACTGCGGCAAGGCCGTGTGCGACAACTGTTCCACCAATCGCATTAACATACCCATAATGGGCTTCGAGTTTGATGTGCGTACCTGTGATCCGTGCTACAAACAACTTCAGACCGTCGAGCGCCCCTCGCTGGCTTCATTCAATGACGCCAAGCATTCGATCGTCTACATGGACCTCGACGAGGACAGAAAGCGCCTGTTGACGGTGGGCCAGGACAGACTCATCAAGATCTGGGATCTCTCCAACATCTGGGCATAAAACATCCTGTACGCACACGCACGTACCAAAGGTATAATCATTCACGAGGCGTTTCGGTCTTAGCTGGAACACCCAATTAACGAACGATGTGGCTGGCAACGACAAAATCCAGTCCCCCTGCTGCTAGGTTCTCATATAATTGATGTAAAGCAATAATTATTGTATGCACGAATGCTTACATTAAACACATAAATACACGAATCCATCGATTAAGTGGTGTTTTCTAACTGAGTTTTTATTAGATTGTACTTTATACTTAATAGCCACCCCTGCCCGGTGGTGGTGCTCCACGGATCATGCTGGGCGGCGGTCCGCGCATCGGTGGCGGAGCACCGCGTCCCATGTTTCCTGGCATCGAGGGTATGCCGCCGGGAATCATGCCCGGTGGCGGGGCACCCATCATCGGTGCTCGTGGCACTCCTCGTCCCATCGGAGCCATGTGCTGTTGGGCGGGTCCGCCCACACCTCTCACGGGGCCCTGGAGACCCGCTGGCACGGCGGACAAGTTGATGGGCACTCCGCGTCCGGCTACGCGACCGATTCCCGGGCCAGGAGCTGCTCCCGGAATGGGAACTCGGGGCAGGCCCTCCTCCGGCGGCGGGGGTCCCTCCACCGTCAGGGAAACTATGTTCTCGCCGCGCAGCAGTACAAAGCCCAGCACGCGCTTCTCCTCGCGCTCCGGCACCTTGGAATTCTTCGAGCGAATCTTCCGGAACTCCTCGCAGTCGCCGAGGATCAAGTTCATGTGTTTGTCGAACGCTTTGAAGGTACCGATGAAGGTACGCGAGTCCTGCAGCACGATTCGCACCCGATAATTCAGGTGCTGAATCATTTTGTTGTTCTTGCCGATCGTCTGCAACAAAGGAGTTCAAAGGATTTAATTGTGAAATACAATAGCATGCACAAAAGTCGCGCCATTTTTTGCAAGCCATTTCGACTCTTTTTAAAAACGCCGGTATTTATTACAAATTGTGTAATAAAACGAAGGAGTTTGAACTAGTAAATCTCAGCGTAATTACGAAGTTCACCATAAATCATTCTTTTCAACAAATATAAAACAGTTAATTAGCAAAAACAAATTGTTTTATTTATTCGCATGCATGTTTGTATGTATATATGCCTATGTAAATACGAAATCGAAACCGCGAAATTATGAATCTTTCGCTAATTAATACAACGAAACAAAACTTAACCATTGCAGTCAGATGCTTAAAACAGTGTTTTCACTTACCATTTTATTTGTTTTCTGCGTTAATTATATCTCTGGTAAATAAAATACAGATGCCGGAACCTCACCACGGCTTTTTTCGATAGGCATGAAGTATTAATCGAATGGCGTGTGCGGCGGTCAGCATTTTGTGGTGTTTGTCAATCGAGCATATCGAATATAAATTTGTTATTGATATTCCACATGATTTTTTAAATAAAAATTCGATCATCCCTAACAGAAACAAAAAAAAAAAGCAAAATTAAATTTTTCTCTCCTTAAATTTTATGATTTAAAGCGAGAAAAAAAATTTGAATCGGTGTGATTTTTTACCAAATTTTTTTTTAGAGATGGTCGAATTTTCATTAAAAAAATCATGTGGCGGCTCTTATCGATATCGATAAGCAGTGGCCATGTTATCAAACTTATTCTTATTCACCAGCCACGTCATTGTTTATGCCGACATTCTGACAAGTTTTTTCAGAAGCGGCAAAGCCCTCAGTTCTCTACTCGTTGGCAAATTAGGCGAAAAGTAATTTTGGTAACGTATGCAGCTGTTGAAACACTGAATGCCGCCATTATTGCTATAGTATACACTCCCATTTTCATATAGGCGTGCGTTCCGTGACGCAGCCGCAGCGAAAGGAAGTAGAACAATCAAACAGCCAACCGGGCAGCCAAGTAGCCAAGTCGGCGGATTAGATCAGGATGAATATCTTTCGCTTTGCTGGGGATCTGTCGCATGTGTTTGCCATCATAATACTGCTGCTGAAGATATGGAAGACCCGCTCGTGCGCCGGAATATCGGGCAAGTCGCAGATCCTGTTCGCCGTGGTCTACCTGACGCGCTACCTGGATCTGTTCACCACCTACGTGAGCCTGTACAACTCGGTGATGAAGGTGTTGTTCCTGGCCACGTCCGGTGCCACCGTGTATTTGATGTACGTGAAGTTTAAGGCCACCTATGACCACAATCACGACTCGTTCCGCATCGAATTCCTGCTGGTGCCGTGCGCCCTGCTCTCGCTGGTCATCAACCATGAGTTTACCGTGATGGAAGTGCTGTGGACATTCTCGATCTATTTGGAATCGGTGGCCATTCTGCCGCAGCTGTTTCTCGTGAGCAGAACCGGCGAGGCCGAGTCCATCACCAGCCACTACCTCTTTGCTCTGGGATCGTACCGTGCACTCTACTTGCTCAACTGGGTCTACCGGTACATGGTCGAGTCGCACTACGACCTCATCGCGATCTTCGCCGGAGTTGTCCAGACCGTTTTGTACTGCGACTTCTTCTACTTATACATTACCAAAGTTCTTAAGGGCAAGAAGCTCCAGCTGCCGGCATAAGCGGATGGATAAGTGCATAGATGTGGGGCATTTGTGTTTTGTCGGCACACATCATCAGAGTAAACAAGCGAGCGATCCACGGCCCGTATTATACAAAAGATACAGAATCGAGGGGAGCGCCTAAGTTGTAATTATTTAATGAGAAATAAACCGAAAATCGAAAGTACACTATAAACTATGCAATACCGACATCGTACATTGAAAATGTAACAAATGTATTAATCTCCGTTTTCCGAACTGCACTCACAAATTTTAGAATCCAAAAATATTAAAAAGAAAACATTACTCCAGTAAGAGATAACGTTAATTAACAAAATCGAAACAAATGTTTTCTCTTTTGCGCGGAGGCTTATCTGATTCGCAATAGTATCACAGAAGAGGTCATAGATTTCTTTGTTTAATTAAGAATTTAAAGTTATGCATTAAATAGCTCTTAAGCCGCCTGTATCCTAAAAATTCGAGTAACTTTTAAGTCTTATCGTGTGGCTAATAGTAAAGTAAATGATGAGCGATGTCAACATATAATACACATATTCTGAAAAACAGGCCACAGGATCGTAGGAACTCCATGTGCTGCTTGGCACAACTTCTATTGAATTCCGAAATGATGTATAACATTTCTGCAACTCCCTCTTTTAACCTAGCACGCTTCGCAGTCATGCCAGCAGATGTAAAATTTAATTTATATGGAGATCATGTACGAAACAAATACGAACCTAATGTGGCATAAATAATATTTTAAACACTTTTGCAGATATTATATTATAAACAAAGTAAAATAAATAACTCGATATTCTTTTATTTACTAGATTGCGATGCAAACAGGAAGTCAGGATGTATAAATATATTTTACATATTTATAAAATTTTTAGTTTTCAAAAACTTGAAGCACAGTGCCGTTATCAAAAAAAGGGGAATACCCCTAACACTTTGCTGTTATCTATAAAAATATTTACAGCACTGCCACACTGCAAAAATGTCATAATCAAAACAAAATGGGCAGAATTGCGCTTTTAAATCGTTTAATGAGCCAGAAAACGACTACCAGAAACTTGTTTCAGTTCGGCAAAGTTAAGGGGTATGCTCTGAGCCCTATCTGTTTCAGTACTCTATTATATTGGGTGTACTTGCAGAGATACTGGCAAATATGAACAAATCGTGTCCACCGGCCAGGTTTCCCCGGAACGTTTTGTGCCCGAGGAGATCGAGAAACCGGCGTACTACTTCAAGAATATGCCACCGGGCAACACGCTGGGATCGCCGGAAATCAAAACCCAGGATCAGATTGATGCCATGCGTCTGAGCGGCAGACTGGCGGCCAGGATACTGCGCGAATGCGGTAAACTAGCAACAGTTGGCATAACCACCGATCAGATTGATGCCTTTGCGCATGAAAGAATTCTCGAGTCCAAAGCGTATCCGTCGCCGCTGAGATACGCCGGCTTCCCAAAGTCCATTTGCACGTCGATCAACAATATCGCCTGTCACGGAATTCCGGATGACCGGCAGTTGGCCGACGGGGATATTATAAATATTGATGTCACAGTCTTTTTGAACGGCTACCATGGCGACTGCTCGAAAACGTTTCGCGTGGGCGACGTGGACGAACGGGGTGGCTTTCTCGTGGAGGCCACTAAATCCTGTTTGGATCAGTGCATTTCGCTGTGCGGCCCCGGTGTGGAATTCAATGAGATTGGAAAGTTCATAGACAGATATTGCGACGAACATGACTTGGCATCGATTGCTGCTTTCATTGGACATGGAATCGGTAGCTATTTCCACGGCCCGCCGGAGATACTACACTATTGTAAGTAAGACCGCTTAAGAGACTCGTCCTTTGCTAATCATGCTGCCCATCGTAGATAACGAGATTCCTGGAAAGATGCAGCCGGGCATGACCTTCACCATTGAACCCATTCTGTCCCTGGGCGGAGCAGAAATAGCAGTGCTGCAAGATGGCTGGACGGCGATTAGTTTGGATGGCGCACGCAGCGCCCAGTTCGAGCACACCATTCTGATAACCGAGACGGGAACGGAGATACTTACAAGAGATCAATAGAATTTTATGTACATGATGCAATTTTTATTCGTGATTCCCATAAAGTGTTGAATGAGTGCAGGATGACAGTCTTGTGCATTTTGTGCCGTTTTAAGCGTCGACTCCGTCTGGTTAGGTGCTCTAATTGATTGACGATGTATACAGAATTTAACTACAAATGGCATTGGACTTCTGCACCGGCTTCTGAATGGGAAGGAAGAGCTTAAACTCCGGCGGCAGCTCGTCCTCCGAGTAGAGACGATCGGAGAAGTAGACGCGTCTGATGCGGCAATTTGCATGAATCTGTACACGGAGTGTCTCCACATAATTGGTGCCGTATGCGCGACGCGTGAAGTCGGACAGGTTGAACTGGATCTGGTTCCATCCCTCGTCCAATCGCATGGGCATGGTGCAAATGAAAGGCTTGACACGAGTTGTCGACTGGTAGTTACTGGCCCTAAACCTTCGCCGCACGTTCTTGTCATCGAGAACCTGATTAGGGGCGGAAATCATGGAGTTACTGGCATCTGCAAGATGACGAAGCTTACCTGAACCTCGAACGTGAAGTACTTCTTCATGTTCTTGATGATCATCACCAGAAAGGGCAGCTTGATGCCCAGCGTCTTCTTCGGATCTGCCGGACATGTTATGAACGTGGTGCTGACATTGGTGCCGACTATTTCCAACACGAGGCTCTGTATGTCGTTGTCGGTGATCCGCTTGATGTGTCCATTGCGCACCTTCTTATCCCACAGCTGCAGCGGCTTCGAGCCAATACTGTACAGAATTGATAGGAATCCCGATTGGAAAGTGTTTTTGAACATTTCGCGACTGCTGTGCAGTGACCCGTTCGCCCCACGGATAGTATAGTCTCTTTGAAATTTATATAGGGCCAGCTAAGGGTGGCCGTAAATTTTTCGCACAGCCGAAACTCGTACAAACTACGAACATCAATGCGGAACTAGATTATTTTCTCATGTCAACGAATTTGTTTAGCACGGCATCCTGTTGTTGCCATAACAATAAACGAGCAGGGTTGCCACCCTTCCAGATGTTCGACCATGCTTGCACGTTTATGCGGTGTGCAAAATTGCGAAGTTGAAGGCCTGCCTCGCTTATGGAACGGTGGAAAAGAAACAGCTTAAAGTTTATATCAAAACATGCGTTACTTTGGAATTAGCTAGACAAAAGAAGCCTATTATTGGTAAAAAATTTAATTTAATGAACTAAAAGCTTTTTATGAAGTTAAAATGGTGGTTAAGTGTTTATTATTAAACTTAATATATAGAACATAATTGTGAAAGATGCACAGATTGCTAAATTGCTAAAGGTGGTTAAGTGTTGTTATTAACAGCAAGGAAACTTAAAATATAGAAAAGTAATTGAGAAAGTTGACTTTTCCATATTCCGATTTCTATAAAGCGAACACCTAAGCAGCTATCGAGTTATCGGGCAAAGTCACATCACCAGTTGATGTGAGTATTAAAAAAATATATAGCTTACAGAGTACAAATGGCATCGACATCCAGGTAAAAGTCGTGTTTCCTATCAATTTGTGGACACCAATAATGGCTTACTGCTTGCAGACTGGACAACAACAAGGTGTGCTGCTACGCACACCCCGAATCTCCGCTCATCGAGGACTACAGGGCTGGCGACATGATTTGCTCGGAGTGTGGTCTGGTGGTTGGGGACCGCGTAATTGATGTGGGCTCCGAGTGGCGTACCTTCAGCAACGAGAAGAGCGGCGTGGATCCCAGTCGTGTCGGTGGGCCGGAGAATCCGCTGCTCAGTGGCGGCGACTTGTCCACCATAATTGGTCCGGGCACAGGATCCGCATCCTTTGACGCCTTTGGAGCACCCAAGTACCAAAACAGACGCACCATGAGCAGCTCGGATCGCTCCCTCATATCAGCCTTTAAGGAGATATCCTCGATGGCCGATCGCATTAACTTGCCCAAAACTATTGTCGATCGGGCCAACAATTTGTTCAAACAGGTGACAATCGAGTTCTGGTTGATTTGGTTGAGACCTCATGCCGTTTTCTTGTAGGTTCATGATGGAAAGAACCTCAAGGGTCGTTCCAATGATGCCAAGGCATCCGCTTGTCTGTATATAGCTTGTCGCCAAGAAGGAGTTCCTCGCACATTCAAGGAAATATGTGCTGTCAGCAAGATCAGCAAAAAAGAGATTGGACGTTGCTTTAAGCTAACATTGAAGGCTCTCGAGACCAGTGTGGATCTCATAACCACTGCGGACTTCATGTGCCGCTTCTGCGCCAACTTGGGTAAGTGTCTATAGACTTTCTGTGCTTGAAGGTAGCAGGATTAATACCTATACTTCTTATTAGACCTGCCGAATATGGTTCAACGCGCTGCCACGCACATTGCAAAGAAAGCCGTCGAGATGGATATTGTACCGGGACGTTCGCCAATTTCTGTGGCCGCAGCCGCGATCTATATGGCCTCACAAGCATCCGAGCATAAGAGAAGCCAGAAGGAGATCGGTGATATAGCCGGTGTGGCCGATGTCACCATCCGTCAGTCCTACAAACTTATGTATCCGCACGCAGCTAAGCTCTTCCCCGAGCACTTTGAGTTTACCACTCCCATTGATCAGTTACCACAGATGTAATTCTTTTTCGTAGATCCGATGCTCAATACTAACGCTAACGTCCTAATTTAATCACAAAGTACGATTTTATTAAATAAAGTTAGCATAACTAATATTCAAATAGAACTGTTGGACCAATCAGAACATAATTAAATCTATATATTGTTAAATTAATTAGCTAAGTTAAACCCAAACAGTTTTTGAACTTTATTCCAATGATTCGTAATACTTTGCTTGCTTGATTTATCTTTACATTTTTGGTGTATCTTGGGTATAGCCGATTATTTAATAAAATTTAATAATAACCAGAAACAATAATTACATACTACGTTTGACAGTTCTTTGCGAAAATAAGTTAAACAAACCACGTACTCTGTTTATACATAAGCTTTAAGTAATTAGTAATAATATAAATGGATAAAATATTCGCAAATAAGACCAATCTGTAACTTTCAACATTATCAATTGCAAATAAAGCGGGGCGTTTAAATGTAGTAAATGGCTAAATTCATTTAGAAAGCCAAGCAGGGCAGCAAACTAATAATTCCAAAGCATAATACATGTGCTAATAGTTAATGACGAATTATATCAGTCGCCAACAATAGTTATTGCTGAGTTTAAACAGTGTATATATTAGATAACTAGTCAATAGAAAGCGAGCACTTTTCGTCATCACTGTGGCCCACGCACTCCAGCGCCGGCCGATGCTCGGAGTCCCACATCCCGGGACCGCAACGCTTGCACAGGCCACTCAGGGTGCACGGGATCTTCGGCAGCTGGCGGTACTGGTGGAGCAGGCCGCGCGCCTTCCGCAAGATCAGTTGACCGTCCATGTACATGGCCAGCGAACTGAAGTGCAGCAGCATCTCGTCGGGGCGCAGATTCTGGGCCACCACATCGTCCGCATAGACAGCGATGATGGCCAGGCAGAGGAACAGGTGAAAGTAGTCCGTCAAGTAGTTCGACCAGCACGCCTCCCACATCCGTATGACCACCGCTTCGGTGAATTCGCGCTTAAAGCACAACAGCAGCCAACGATGGCAAAAGAGCAGCTCCATGGAGTCGTTGTGCTGCTCCAGATGCTTGTAGAAATGCGGCAGCATTATCCGGATCAGTTCGCGCAGGTAGCTCAGATTGTGGTCCACATCCCGGTCGGTGGGAGTGCAGACGAAGAAGGCCCGCTGCATCAGGCCCACAAAGCACCAGAAGGTCTCGGACTCGTTTTGAACTTCGCACAAGACAGGCGCAAGGAGATCACTCATACCCTGTAGGTTATCCAAAAATGTATTTAGGGTAATTTGAAGAATAGATCTAGGACCCACCTGGGAATAGGACATTCCGGTGTTGTATACGGCAAAGTTAAGCAGAATGTTTTTCATGACCTCGGTGTTGGGATTATCGTCGCCGCAGAAGAAGGGATTGGTGCGATCCGTGCGAACCACATCCTTCTCCACCACAATCTGCACGGTCTTCCAGAAGTGAATTTGCTGTTCTGGCGACATGGAGTACAGGCGCTTTCGCGTAATTTCCTCGTACTCCTGCCGCTTGATGTCCATGAGCACTGCGCGATCCTCGAATGTCGAGGAGAATGAGTAGCACTTTAGGAGGAATGGCCACACCGTCTTCCGCAGACTCTTCTCCAAGCCACCAAAGAAGACACACTTCCGGAGCAGCAAGTCGTCCTCGATCTGTCCCTTCTCATTGAGCAGCGTGCCGTAAAAGAAGTTCGTGGTTATCTTCTTGACATCGCCCTCGTCCGGATGCATTTCCGATTTCTTGACCTCCGGCCGACAGACCATGAAGTGCCTGTATGGCAAATCGAATTTATCCTGGCCCGTTTCCGATGTGATGTTGTGCAGAAAGCAGTGCCACTGGTGCAGCACCTGGGCCAGGTGATCCAAGCCACCGTAGTGGAAATGTAGGATCTTGTACTGCGACTCCCGCGACGCTATCACCAGCTGACCCGAAGTACAGTTGTCGTCGTTGAAGAAAAGGCGCAGAGATCGCATTTGACTTAGGTCAACGGAGAAGTGGCGGCACTTCATCGCGGATTTCTGACGATCGGCCGGAGTCGAATTGCCGCTATCGGGAAACTCCAGGTTGTGCTTAAAGGCAAGCAGTTCGGGGGTCGTCCACTTTGGGTTATCGGCTGCCGGGCCATCGCCTACTAAAGAACCATACGTGCAATCGGAGCAATTGTTAACATCCGGCCGGATGGTGATGCAGTTAAAGGACTGCGATATATTGCTGTTCTCGATCTGCGGATTGGAAATCGTTATGTTCACCGACGTGATGGGGTTATTCTTCAGCAGAGCGGTCAGGTCGTCTATGGATGCAGCTTGGCCGCCCAGCAGCGGTTGCAGTTCGTTCTTCAGCTCCTGCATATCCGCCGCGCTCTCGTCCTCCTCCCGGATGTCCCGCTCCTGGATCGTCTGAGGAATGGTCACGTGGCAGTAGCCATTTCTAGAGTCCGGCGACTTGCTCCTCGGATTGCACTGACCCCGGCAATCGTCGGCATTCAGATTGGTATACTTGCATAGCGACGAGTTCGGTATCCAGGTGAGCAGGAGCGTTGGCCTCTTGGCGCTATTATACTGATCCACAAAGGTCTTTGTCGTGCAGGTCAGATAGCCCGGATTGTGCAGTATATCCGACTCATCGCGGGCGATTGTGGGCGGATGGATGCAGACGTTATTCTTGCAGAAGAGGATTTCGTTGTCTTCGTAAGCAATATCGATTTTTCTGTCCAATCTCTCGTCGCCCAGTATGAAGCTAGAAGCCTTCTTGATAATGCTTCCTATGGGCATGGTCTCGAATTTGATATCTTTGAGCGGGTAACTACTATATGGTTAATTATAGGTTTCCTTCACGGAGTAATCCTTACGGATTTACTAGTGGGCGGATGGGGAACTTTTGGAACTGTCTGGTTAGCTTCTGGTTTGGCGGATCTTGGTTTGATTATGGCGGTCGCTGGTTACCATAGTTTTAGGAATTTGTTGGCTAAACCTTTGATCCGATAATTAATTGTAACACAGCGGATTGGTGAAAAAAAAACTATTAACTTTTGATTCTAGGGACCTCTCACAAGCAGGATGACATTGGAGGAAAAGAATTTACGCGAAAACTCAGCGCAGACGCAGTTAAGAGTCGATGGTTTTAAAACTGGTTTCGATATTTAAAAAATACTTTAAGAATGTTATGTATTTATTAATTCAAACTGCAATAAAAAGGTAGATTTTTAATATCAAAGATAATATATTGAATACGAGTATTTGTATATAAATATCTTCTTATTCAGTTTGAAAATCAATAAATTCTAAGTCTATTTCTATAAGTTTATCTACATAATCAAACTTTATATCAAATGGAATACAAGTCATAATATATATACATTAATTAAATAAATTCAAATAAATTTAAGAAACTACAGGAACATTGGAATTGGAACAGCATATGTTCCAGTTATCGATATCAGATTTTTAATAGATTTACCTTCACTAACGTAAATAGAATCAATAGTCGCCTGAAAATATTTATATTGCTTTTAGTTTTGTTTTGAGTTCTTGGTAAAATGGCGAGCAAAAGAAAACACCAGGCATCCCAGAAAGTGAAAGAGGAATCCTTCAAGAAACACACACTTGACTCCGATGAAGAGGATTCTGATGACTACGAAAGGTAATGCTTAAAACCTGTAAAAAATGATTGTTTTGATTTCGGCACTTCTTGTTTGCAGGGAATATCTCAATGATAGTGACATTGAGGGCGGCGAGGAAGGCGTGGCAAAAGTGGAAGATGATGTGAAGGTAACACCATTCAATATGAAGGAAGAGCTGGAGGAGGGACACTTTGACAAAGATGGTCACTACCATTGGAACAAGGAGACGGAAGCAAAGGACAATTGGTTGGACAATATAGACTGGGTTAAGGTAAGGATACCATCACTGCTTATTGCACACAAACATTTAATTTTTAAGCAATATTTGTCTAACAGATTGGCACACAGAAGAACGCCTTCGACCCGGCTAAAGATGACGGGAACTCCTCCGATGAGGATAAGAACGAACCCGCGGGCAAGGCCTTTAACTTGTCCATGAACCTCATGAAAATGCTCGAGTTTATGAAGCCGGGAGAGAGCGTCAAGACGACCCTGCAGCGTCTGGGAAAGCAGCGCCCCGTCTTAACAACCCTTCAGAAGATTAAGCAGAAAAAGGCCGGCATCGTTGACCCAAAGACACAGGAAATCTCTCAGCTCACCGAGCTGGCCAACGAGATTCTCTCGAAGACGGGCAATATGGATATATATCAGGATACATACGAAAGCATCAAGGCCAAGATAGCCGATTTGCCAGGAACGAGCAAACCTAAAGTAGCCGATGATATTGATATGTATGCAGATGATTTCGAAACGAAAGAATTGGAGCGCTCCAAGGCATCGACTGATAGCTCCAAACCAACGACGACTACCTCGGAGGTGACCTGGGAGTTTAAATGGTCGCAGGATGAGACTGAAATTCAGGGACCCTTTTCCACGGAGAAAATGTTGAAATGGTCCCAGGAGAACTACTTCAAAAACGGAGTCTATGTGCGAAAGTGCGGTGAAAACACAAATTTCTATACCAGCAACCGCATAGATTTCGATTTGTACTTGTAGGCCTTAGGTAACAAATGTTAAATTCTTTGGGTTTTCACTCGTTTTCTGCATATAGACTTTGTTCTGTAATTGTGTACTTTATACTTTACAAGAGGTTTCAATTTGTTTACACTTGGTTTGGACTTAAAATAAAATTCATATTCATATTGATTGATTCTGTCGGCTCTTAAATTTGGTCAGATATACTAAATTATGTATCCGAGTTACTCGCGTTAGGGAGGAATAGCAAAAGATTCTTCTATCAGACCCACTAGTTCAGTAAGAGGTATCTGACAGTCGAGAAACTCGAAAATGGCGCTCAATTCTTATTTTGTATGTGCAAGCGATAGTGTGCCAAAAGTATCGTTTGGGCGGTGATAGTGCAATCGATAATTGTGCAGCTTTGATTTAAGCTTGTAAGCTTTGACAACTCTGGAAACACATCGATTAACGTAGCTGAAAATTGTTTTATGTTTAATTAAATACAGGCGAATAGCCCGAGATCTATTTGGTGTTATGAGCGTACAGAAGTCACCACCGTTTCCCACTTAAAACTTTGTTAGCTGTTGAGTTCGTGCAGCAGTTGCCCAATCCTTGCAGAGGAAACAAATTTACTTGTGCTTTGGTGTTGTTAGACACACACTCACTTTTCATCGGTGGAAAATCAAATTTGGGACCAGGCGCAGAAGATTCGTCAGGATGACGACCAAGCACATCTATTCCACGACCAATTTATCAGATCAGCAATTAAAGGAGCAGGGAAACTGCCTGTTTGCAGCCCGAAAATATGACGACGCAATAAATTGCTACTCAAAGGCCATCGTAGGTGTCTCACATATTTTGTTATTGTAATGTGTATTTTGTTGTTTACATATGCATATGCTCCATATAATGTGTAGATAAAGAACCCCACAAACGCCACATACTTCACAAACCGAGCCCTTTGCAATCTGAAACTGAAAAGATGGGAACTGTGCTGCCAGGATTGCCGACGCGCCCTCGACATCGATGGGAATCTGTTGAAGGGACACTTCTTCCTGGGCCAAGGACTCATGGAAATCGACAACTTTGACGAGGCTATAAAGCACCTTCAGCGGGGTTAGATAATACCTGGCCTTAGATGTTCTCTACCCTAACTAATCATATATTAAACTTATAGCTTATGATCTGTCCAAGGAGCAGAAGCAGAACTTTGGGGATGATATTACACTGCAGTTGCGACTAGCTCGCAAAAAGCGCTGGAATGTTATGGAGGAGAAGCGAATACATCAGGAAATCGAGCTGCAAAGCTATTTAAATGGGTAAGATGAACTCTCTAGATGCATTTGCAAAGTAAATTTAGTCATCTAACGAGGTAAAGGCATTTTTTGGAAAAATTCAAAAAATGTCATTACGGTTAACTAATTTTACAAAAACTAAATTTTTCTGTTTTAGTTTAATAAAAGGGGACATGGAAAGCCGTTTGGCCAATTTAAAGCTGAATGGAAGTGTACACGATGAACAGCTGAAAGACAAGCAACAGGAAATTGAGCAAGAATGCGTAAGTCGGACTTTAACCAGTTTATTGAGCTGAGTTTACAAGCTAATTGTACTTTTTAGGATGATCATATTAAGGAACTTAACAATATATTTTCTAAGGTTGACGAACGTCGAAAGGTAAAAAGCTTAATTAAAATTAACCAATATTGAGCAGATTTTTTTAATATTGTTATTTACTTATTACAGAAACGTGACGTTCCCGATTTTCTATGTGGCAAAATAAGTTTTGAAATATTAACTGACCCTGTGATAACTCCATCTGGAATTACGTATGAACGAAAAGATATAGAAGAGCACTTACAGCGGGTTGGACATTTCGATCCTGTGACACGCGTTAAGCTCACTCAGGATCAACTAATACCAAATTTTTCAATGAAGGAAGTGGTTGACTCTTTTATTGCCGAGAACGAATGGTCTTTAGATTATTGAGTTATTTATTAGTTGGCATTGTCATTGTAATTGATTAGATGTTAGAACCCAGTTCCCGTTGTCTAAAAACCAGATTAGTGATAATAAATGTGGATCTGCAATTGAGATTTATATTGTAATTGGATAATGTGTAATTATTATTAAATTAAACAGAATTTTCAAAATATAAATAAAAAAGCTTTTGCACGATAATGTTAACTTTAACTATATCGATAGTTAGTTAGCGGTAGTGTGAAAACAATATCCAATTAGTCCAAAAATTGGTGATATCTTGACAAAGCTAATTATCGATATACAGTTGTTTACAGATTTGCCGAAATCATTTTCAAAGGAACTTTTTGATGTGAATTCACAATTGGCTTTACTTTGGTTTTATTTGTTTAGTATTTATTTAACAATACTATGGATGCGGATCAAAGTCAATCGCAAATGGAGGGGTCGGCCCAGAATGCTCGCATACTGTGTCTGCAAAATCTGATCGAAAAGAATATTGAGATAGGTAAGTAAAATCATAAATCACTAATATCTGAAATAACTAATTGAATTACAGAGCAACAAATTGAAAACAACACCTTCGGCCAGTCTATCGCGGCTATAGAGGAAATCATTCAAACAGCCAACGATATCAACAAGGGACATGAAGACCGCCGTACACACTCCACGGAACTTGTCCTGGACACGGAGCTACTGCGTCGCAATTACGAAGTTGTGGGAAAAGCTATCCAACATAACACCAACTTCACGGACCGAATGGTGGCCATGGCAATCGTAGGTTCACTGCATAGTTTCCTTATGCCTAACCGTAATTTTTGATACTTCCATAGAACGATTTGGTTTTCAAAGAGAACGAAGAGGATTGGGATGCTCTTTGTTCATTGGCTATTCAGTTCGGAAGACCGCTCTTCACCAATGATAGCATGCTGCCCTTCATAGATGTTACTCCGAAGGTGGTGGTTCAAAAGCAACGTGCTCCCCGCAAAACGAAATCTCAAGTAAGTCATTTGTTAAACAATTTCTCACAGTAATATTTGTTCATATTATTATGGATATTGTAGGTAGATGAGAAGCGTCCAGAAAAGAGTGACCAATTGGAACGCAAGGACGAAGGAGCAGCGTCCGTTACTTACATGCTGAAGCAAATAAGACAAATATATCGAGAGGGCAATCAAGAGCCAATTCCGTACTTTAAACTGATTTGCAATCCAAACAATTTTATGGACACCGTTCAGAACGCCTTGCAACTTTCGTTTCTTGTCAAGGAGAACTATATTTCCATCGAAAATGGCGAGGATGGTTTGCCTTTGGTTCGCGTTGTGAATTCAAAATCAGTCGAAGGAAACGCACCGGCCCAGGCTATTTGTTCCATCGATGTTTCCTTTTGTGAGGTTCGTATTGCAATTGATGTTTAAAGCATTATAATTGATAAGAATTATATTACAGAAAATGGTAAAGCACTACAACCTACATGAGCCAATGCTAAAAAGACTTCCGGTTAGTGACAAATAAATATATCAGTTGGTTCATATTAAAAGTTTATATTGTTATTAATAAAACACACAGAACGTTTAAAGTTACTCATGTACCGCATTCAATATTATTCTACCAACACACACTCGAATGTTATAAATAATCGGGTAATTGAAAGTGTTCTTCTCCCCAAACATTAAGTAATTAACGTAATATCAACACAAAATCATTAAATGAATTTTTTTACTCAAGCAGTTACTTCATAGTTCAAACAGTTCCCCCAATATTTTACTACGAATCCGCCCCTGCCATTATGTCAATTTTTATGACCGCCTACAAATTGTGAAATATGTAGAAGGGGCACTTATGAAGTTATAGCGACATGAAATAGTTAACTCGCTTGTATGCTATATATTTCGGAACTAAATATTAGTTAAGTTGTTTACTTATAACTTTGACCAGTTTCGGATTATGTTCTAAATCCTTTTTACCTGAGCTCAATGGGTGGCATACCAAGAACTATACAATTTAATTACTTTGCACAGTGGAATAATGAATGAACTGCTCCATTAATTAAAAAATCACTCCTGTGCTCGAGATAAGTGCACTTTCGGTTGCACAGCCTCTATTAATTGAATTCCGTTAACTTAACTCCACAAAGAGAAATTAAGATTAATTAAGATTTATTGCACAATGAAGCTTAGGGTTAATTGCATCTTGGCGGTCGACGGAGTTTAAAAGGCTTTCGGTGAAGTATAGCCTTTTATAAAAGATCAGTGCTTCTATTCAAACTGGATGTAGTAGATCAAGTTACTCGATGCACTATTGTCTGAGATTTTGGGGCTTTCTACTTCATGTGGGCGAAGAGAGTTGACCCAAGTGCAGGAAACTAAGCTAATATGTAATTATATATAAAACCAAAATGAAAATTTATTGCTCCATATCAGCATAGCAACAAACGACCTAATTAATAGCCACCCAATCTTCAAAATACAAAATTAATGATGCACAAGCGCAGTTTCAATAAGTTGCCAAGTTGGGCTTTGTCTTAGTAAAATCCATTGAAAAATTCTACTTCTATGAAAAGCGTAGTAAATACATTTAATCAGAAAAAATAGTTTTTTTTTAAATCAGAAATTATTAAAAAAGTTTAAAGAAAGGAAAGCTGTGAGATAAAGGATAATAAAACAAAAGTGTCCTTAGATAAATTTGCATAAATTTAAATAAATAAATTTAAATAATAAATTTATAAGATATTTGTGTTTTTATGCATATATATTCAAAAATCAATTAAGCTTCAAATTAAATTTAGCTTTCTTATTTTCTAAGCCAATTTTTTAAGTTCTTGCCATTATGAGAGACTTATTCTCTTAGTTTCTGTGTGGGAAGCTTAAGTCCGGATTGAGTTCTGCTAAATTATAACCAATTTGGGCTCCATAAATTTCCTTGGATCACTTTCGCATTAAGCGTTTGCGTAAGGTTCGAATGTACATTTGTTCTCGCATTGATATTCCGCTGAAAGCTACATAAAGTTAAATGCATACATATGCAGAGACATCACCCACATTATTGTAACTCACCCGTGGTCACAGGCACACCTGCGGTCAGCTAAATAGCATACCTGAATTTTAAATGAAGTGTGGACTATGTACGATTTGTCTTGCGAAAAGTAGCATTATATTTTTCATAACTTGAAATATTGAATTATGAAATTGAAATATATTCAATTATATTAAACTGGTATATATTCAGTTAAGAATATTGTTATTCCACTTGAAAGAATTAAGCAAAAGCGATATTTTAGCCCTAACTATTAAGCGTCTGATAAAATTTAAATCTAAAATATTTATAAATAATTTTCGTTCAATGTAAATAGTAACTACTTTTTCGACCATAGCTGTGCTGTGGATGTGCGCCTATCTGTATGTACGCACGTTTGGCTCCAGACTTTTGGGTGGCGCTGGCAATCGACTCCATGCCCATGTGAGTGCTGTGGCTGGGGTTTGGTGAGATGGTGGACGGGGGATGGGTCCCCACTCCGCCGCCTCCTCCCGGTGGAAATCGGGGAGCCACGGGTGCCGTTGTTAGCACCACTCGATCGCCAGAGCTGCGCTGATGCTAGCGGCGCGCTCTGCCTCCAGCACTTTTGTTCCCAAAGCGGCTTTCCCGAAAATTCAGTTCGGATTTCAGTTCGGATTTGAGTACCACGCGATGAAGACGACGGCTTCAATTAATCCAGAATTAGGCGTGCAGTGATACACGGGGTGCTATATATTTGTATATTTTTTGCAAATATCTAATCGATCGAATAACTAATCTTAGAAAATTGCAAAATCCCAGTGTTGCTTGTTTAGTGATTTTGTTACAACATTTAAGCGGAGATCCTTTCGATCCTTTTAGTTAAGAGCCAAATTAAAAAAACCTATATATCTAAATAACTAATTTAATAATTTTAGCGAGCGTAACGAAAAACTAAGGTATTCCGATAATTGATCGATTTGAGTGACATGTCCTTTTCTTTTTTTGGAAACCTTTTCAGTGAACCTATATCTTCACAATTGTTCGGTTTGTTAACTCTTCAAAGGTCCGAAGACATTTTGAATATGGGCTTAATTGCATTTTGGGGGAAATGCGTATAATTGATTCGGGTTTCTCGTTGTGGGACAAACCAATTCACCTCACTCATGTCGAGTCGTTATCTGTCCGATGACAGTAATCACTCAAGTACTGAATGCATAATGAAAGAAAGCCCTCTGTCGATGGAGTTTTCAATTTTTTTCGAAAAAAAAAAAAAACGCCAACATTATTTTGCACGCCTTAAATGTGGCAGCGTAATTGCAGTCATTTCCAGGTTTTAGGATCGATCGGATAATAATAATACAGGCAGTGAGCCGCAAAGGCAGTTGTCCAAATCTGAAAGCGAAATCAACTGACAGGCACATACTAGCATTTTTTCTTCATAGATTTCAATTTAATTTAAACAATCCCATCTGCGCGCACACACATGTTTCAAAATTGCTTCCCGTTTTGCTAATTGCGGAAGTTTCACATGTAATTTATGGCAAAGCGAAGCAGCGTCAATGACGAAATACAAGAATGCCCAGAAAATATGACATATGTATCAAAATATTTTGGTGCCCCCAAGTAATTCGCCTTCCTCTGTCGAAACGATTGAACATTTTCCAAACACTTCAGTTTAATGCAAGTTCTTCATAATATCCGCACTCTTCGAATTGAGTGTTTTCGAGCTCAGTGGCATGCTGAAGTGCTAATGCCATTGCAACACACATGGGCAAATGCAGTTTCAAATGCAACGATTGGCTCAAAATGGCCCTATTGACACAGTTAAGTAGGCAAAGTCCATTGTGACATTAGGAACACGCATACCCGCCAACTCGTACACTTCTAGGGTATGCAATTGCCGCTCCACGAATGTGTGTCACTGGCGGCATAGCACTTTGCTCTTTATAAGGAGTCCAGAACATTACATAGTATATATACAATATTATGATATGAAAATAAAGCTAAGATTTCATGTAGCTGGGATCTAACTAAGCATCCTTGCCAAGTTCCTTTAGTTATTGCCAAAATATATAGTCTAAAATCCTATCAGAATATGTTTTATATAATAAGTTCGCTTTAAGCTAAAATTCCCAAGTCGCAGCTTGAGAACCGAACTGATTTATATATAATTATATAACATATTTGTGCGTATTTGTTGTATACGCAATAGTTGTGTGCTCATATACATATGTAGCTCCAAAATGTTGAGTGGGTGTGGAGGCTTCTAATGAAATACGCCCTTCCCATTTTTGTTCACGGATGTTGGTAGTGTATGCTATTTGCTACATTGCTATATGCTGCCGAAAGTACATCCATTCCAGTCGAATAGTCACGGTCGGTTTAATCGTAATCAATGAAAATAATGGAACTTGAGTTCCTCTGTGCCGAGCTGCTAATACAAAGCCTCTACATGCGTACTGGCAAACATTAAAGATCGCTTAAAAATAGCTAGCGAATTTATCTACAAGTACATAGAAAAATAATCTAAATACATGTAGGCTATTAAATATTAGGCTGTTGTATCTGGAATTCTTAAGTACGGCACACGTTTTGTTTTTTGGATAAATTGAAATTAAATGTATCTGCTTGACTTTTACAGGCTTAGAAATGGCGAAGCTTTTGTTAATATTCAGGTAAGAAAATATTATCTCGAAACGCTGTGTAGCTCAATCTTTACCGAAAAAAACGAATAGATGGGCTTTTGAATAGATACAAATTTGATAGCACAAAAAGTGGGCGGGGTGAACATCTTGCTCAGCTGGATTTAATCAAGATTTGTTTGCCCTGCCGCCGAACAGTGGCTCGTTTTCACAGAAAACGTTGTAAAAAGTGTGGATCTAGATACTTCAAAGAAGTTTTTTGCCTTTAAGATTGCATTGCTGTGCTGGGAATCAATCGGAAGTGATTCAGAGATGAGATTGAACTGATGAAACAGTCAATTTCCGCTTTTAAACTATTCTTCTATAAACAATATATTGTATTTTTATTTTATTAAATACTATTTACAGTATTCTTACAATTCTCGCAACGATACACGATTCTAGTTTTGTGCAGGCCGATTTAACAACTAAAGAGCGAATTAAGGTAGGTCCTTCGATATAAACTATAAAGTTTAAAATGCTACAATTATTATTTTGTCTAATCTTATTACTGCTTGGAATTCATTCATTACGTTCAATGCCCATTTAAAGTGTTATTATAAATTATCACTTTTGAAAAATATGTCATGTTGGTGTTGATAAGCTAGAAGTTTAATTAATGTCAAACTAATAGTGCTGTATGTCATAAATTTGTTGTAAAGTGCTTTAGTTAATGGTCATAAATTGATGAAATCATGTTTTTTATTTTGATTTTACTCACAGAAACATCAAGATTGGCTCAGAGAGCACCAAAAACCCAAAACGAAAAAGAAAATCTCAAACAACTCATATTATGAGCTGGCAAACCTGTGGCATACGAGAAAGGATCTATCACCCAAGCAAAAACCGAATAATAAGGAGGAATACTTGGAGAACGAGACCACTAATAAAATATCCAATAAATTCGATGCAAAAGTATTAAAGTCAACAACGATTATATCATTGAATGGCACCAATCCAAGTACATCGACATCCAAATCTGTACTGGAAACCACGACATTGCCAAGTGTGACTACCAAGGATCTCTTCAAAAGTGGCAATGTGGCGACCACAAGACAGACTCCAAAAGTGGAGGAAGTGTTCTCCTCTCCCAATCCACCACAAGAAGCAACTTCGGTAACTTCGAAGAAGGCAAAGAAGAAGGTGTATCCATATCCACGTTGGGACAAATGGAGCGACTGGAGTTCCTGCTCCCGAAGCTGCGGTGGTGGCGTTAAGTATCAGGTTAGGAAATGCATAAATCGGTGAGTTATATATACATACTAATACTACTTCTTAAGATTTATAGGGTATTATTGGTATTATGGAATAGTTTGAGCTATATGCTCTTATAAGCCTACAGTTTGCATTCATTAGCATGTTTTGAGATAATATCCCTACGCACTCTATTCTTTTACCGATTTCAGTAACCTATTGACGAATAATCAGCTTACGAGTAATGCATGTGTCGGATACTTTAAGCGGTATCAACTGTGCAATGATGTGCCATGCGACGAACAATCCCCGGATTTTCGGGCCTCCCAATGCTCGGCTTACAACGATAAAGATTTTCATGGTCATCGATATAGGTGGGAACCCTATGTGAAGGGTATGTGCATTTATGATCTGTAAAATGGTTTCATTTGAAAAAACCCTACAGCATCTGGATATATTTCATTTCTAAATCCTACAATCTATTAAATACTTTAAATTTGTTTATAATAATTTATAGATGACGCTGAATGTGAACTAAACTGTATGCCGTTTGGAATGAAATCTTTTGCTACACTGAACGAATCCGTAATTGATGGAACTCCATGTGGACATCCAGCTGAATATTTTAGGTCGCAATTTTGGGAGCGCGCTGTTTGTGTTGATGGAGCTTGTAAGGTTAGTACATTTAAATAAATAATAATAATGCTAGAAAAATACAGCAGATATATTTAGTGAATTCTAAGATATGATGATTTGATTAGATTGAATTTTTTTAAAATATTTTCTGCAATTTAAAATAAGATATTTGTGCCACCACCAGCAACAAAGCAACGATCGCACATTAAAAGCACTCATTTTTCGATACTAGAGCTTTTTCAAGTACAAGAATCCAATTGAAAACTTAGTATTGGTTTTACATTGAATCAAAAAGCACGCAGCATTTAAAGTGATCCCTAATGAAATTCAAACAATTAATTTAAAGACAATTCGGTGTATATAAAGTGTTAATCGATATCTAAATATTAACCTTGATTTTTGTTTTCAGTATCTCAAACTATAAGTTTCTGTTCATTCAAAGATCGCATACTTAAATAAAAGTGAAACTGTTAATCAGTTAATAAATAAATATAACTGATATGACATTTGATTTAATATATGATATATCAAATAAAAGTTATAAGTTATCCCTTAGCTTGTTTTTACTTGATTTGCGATACAATTTAATTTGCCTTACTGATTGAAACCCTTTTAACCTGTTTTATTTAATTAAGTATAGTTTGTCGAAGGCTTTAAATTTTCAAATTGATTCTTGAGAAGCGGAATAGGTCAACAAATCAAAGTGGAAATAATTTCATGAAAGCAAAAAACTGGAATAAGTCCAATGAGCTTAAATTCAGTGAATTATTTTAGTAAACACATTGCCGCAGTTGTGCGTACAGAAAGTCGATCCAAAAAGCAATTGCTTATAGAACATATGCCCCTTAATATGGCTGACTGAATGTATTTTGTACTCATTTATTTTGTTGTTTATGTTGTATGCTTAATAAGTGGCCAATAAATAATGTTTTTGCAAAGCCCACGAATTCCACTCGTACGAGAATTACCCTGAACTTACCATATATAAAGGCGTATTCTTAGTGTTCCCCTGCAGAAGCTGTAGATAGTTTTTGTGGATTGGATCGATGTAAAGAATATTCAAACTATTAAATATATAGATAAAGTAGTTGAAAAATTAACAGATATGATAGCATTATTGCCCTTGCTGTTGCTGGTGAGTAAATATTATAGTAATACTGATCCATAATATGTTTTATGATATGAATTATAAAAACCATATTTTAGGCAGTGCAAGCCAGTGGCGAAATCGATGGATTGTATGCGCACAGTGGATCCGTGAGCTGTGGCGGATTACTTTGCCGTCCCGTCACGGGCATCTTCACCAGAGATCCGCTGCCGGAACATGCCTATATACATGTTACCACACTGCCAGTGGGTGCCTCCAATATTTCGATAACTGAACTCAAGAATAGCATCAACTTGCTGGGTAATATAGTACTTCCTCTGACATTGCATAGTGCCCATGATGATTATCAAATCTTGGTATCCAGTTCTGCGCACCTCCAAGGAGCTGGCCATTTTCAATGGGGAGAACACTGTCTCGGAGAGCGGATCCTACGAAGCGGTTGGTGCCGTTTTCGACTATCATCGAATCGACGGAGCTGAGGACAGCAATGGGGTGACCGAGTGGATCACGAGCATTGGACCCATTCGGGATTCATTGCAACTTATGGTAGAGCCCCCCACATATAACTCTTTTTATATACTTTTATATATTTAGTTATTATCTCTTAGGTTTTCACCAAGTCTGCCAATAATACTGGTGTAAAGTACGAGTACATGCTGCCCATAGTTTCCGAGTCCGAGGAAAACGAAATGTCGCTGGAGAGCAGCGATGGCCTGTTGAGATCCGGTGTGGAGGACACCAGTTCATCCAGTAGCTCGCGGGCGGGACGCAAGCGTATCTTTAATTGGAAAGTAATTGGGTTCAGTGGTTGCACGAAATCCTGTGGCGGCGGCACGCAGACACCCATCATCCGTTGCATTCGAAAGAATCCATTGCGGTATTACTCGCAGCGACGTTGCATGCACTCCGTGAAACCGGTGTTGAACGAGAACCTATTGCACTGCAACACGCAACCCTGTCCGGCGAATTGGAGATTGGACGATTGGGGCGAGTGTCGCTGCTCGTCGAGCGGCGGCCTGCGGCGCAGGGAGGTTAGCTGCGTCCAGGAATTGGCTTCCGGACTGGTCATACACGTCGATAAGGCCGCCTGCATGGAGGATCAGCCACCCATGCAGAAGCAGTGCGAATGTCCCAAGAATCGGCGACGCAATTTATCCCGATACCGCCTGTCAGGCACTTTGGAATCCTCATCGAACAGCAGTCAAGTGAAGAGGAGCAAAATCGATGGCAGCGACGCCACGGCCATTTGGTTGACTTCCGAATGGAATCAGTATTGCTCGGTCACCTGCGGTTCGGGCGTTGAGTATCGCACAGTATTCTGTGATCGCTCCAAGGCCGGCGAGCAGCGATGTGATCCCAGCACCACTCCGGAAAGTCGTCGTCCCTGCGAGAAGCCCGCCTGCGAGGTGGGTGATTGGTTCAGTGGTCCTTGGTCATCGTGCAATGGCGATTGCTTCGACCTGACCCGCACGCGCGAGGTTCTGTGCATCCGGAACCAGCTGATCACGGAGCACAGCGAGTGCACGCCGGAGCTGAAGCCGCAATCCGTCGAGAAGTGCTCCCACGAGGAGGTGGAGTACTGTGCCGCCCGTTGGCACTACTCGGATTGGTCCGAGGTAGCCAGATACTTTTTGATTTGTGATGCGGATACGATATCTGATGGCATTCGTTTCTTGCAGTGTACCAAACCATGTGGTGGTGGAACCCAGCGACGCAGTGTAAGATGCTTGGAGTACGACATCAAGATGAACGCCTTGCGGGAATCAACGCATTGTCGCTACACCAACAGGGAGCCAATATATCGCAATTGCAATGTGGAAGCGTGTGCAGGTGGGTTTCTACTTGGAATAATTTGTTAAATTTATATATTTCTTATATTATTTACTTGACAGAAGTTCCGAAAACTGAAGTGACTCCAGTCTGCGCGGATAAGTTCTCCAATTGCCAGTGGGCTTCGCAGGCAAAGTTATGTAGCTACGATTATTACCGCGATAATTGTTGTTTCTCCTGCACGGGTGGCATTTAAAGTTCGTAGTTCGTAGGAGTCTTAATTAATTTATAAAGCGACTATTAACCGCCGTGCAGAATAGTTAAAAAAATATTATCAAGCTTTACCCCCGCATATAACATTTTGTTAATTCTAGAACTTAGTATTTCTGACACTAAAGCTCAAAAGCAAGCTTGCAGGGAAATGCAAAAGTTAAAAATATCGATCGAAAAGAATGTATTAACGCAATTCAATAAAAACATACTAAAGTAAACTAGATGAAGACTAAAACATATTATTTAGTGAAATTATAATATTCTTAAACGTAACATTAAGAAACGAAAAATGATGTTGTTTCATACGCAACCACATGAATTTCAATAAAACAGAGATTAAACGAAGGCCTTTACTTTATTAATGTTATATAAAACATTTATAGATATTAAACATATAATTAGCCTATTTTTAGAGGGTGTAACCCAATATTTGAAAGACTATTCGAATTGTAAAGAAGTATATAACTTCAACAAAGCCCAGAACACTAAATCCCAGGAAAAGTCCGGCTGTTCCGCCAATCGAAACTAACAATGGAATTAATTAAAAATTAAAGAAAGTATTAAATTATTTAATTAGTTACCCAAAAGATCGGTCAGTGAGAATATAACTTGTCTTCTTAGTCGACTTTGTGGCCAAGATTTTACTGATACAGCGCTTCCAATTCCTCCCAGTAATTGTTTTGCTCCGGACATGGGCTAAAAAATTATTGGAATATATTTTAATGTTTTTCTTTTATTTATTAAATATGGCTTAATGTGAGACCTACATTCATGGACTTCATTGTAACTACTGAATCAAGACAGTTTTGTTCGCAGTAGCAAGTATCTGGATTCTCGTGTTTGCCGTTTTCCTCGTACAACTTTAGAAAAAAACCTATGAAAGGTAAAAATATTTTATTCACAAAGAACATTATTTTATTTAAAAGATTTTTTTTTTATTTATTTTGCACTTACTTGCATGTTGGGGAAAGCACGATCTTAAAGTTTTATAATCGCACACAGGCTTGGGGTTTGCAACTAAATGAAACAGTCAAAATTTTCAGATTTAAAAAAAATGAATTTCTAAACTTACTGCGATTGGGATAAAAATGTGGGATACATTTGCAAATTTTATATGCCAGATTTATCCTGCATTCTTGCTGACAAATATTTCGAGTGTAGAATGGAAAGTGGGTTAAATTGGATTCGTGGGGAAATCGGCATCTTCTCATGGCCACCGTGGTATCTCTGGGAATTAGTGTATTATTTTATAGAATTATTTTAGCTTATAAAATAAACTTATAACTCACTGCTCTAGATTATCCTCGGCAGTAATCTCTTCGGTGCTCAGATCGTACAAAACACCATCGTAGGCATAATCGGAATTGGAATCCACTTTCATTACCTCAAATGCTGAATGTGCAAAGGCCTTTGAGATGTTTAGCACTCAATAAACTGCTTAATTAATAACTAGTTCAACTCACAATTATAGCAGGACCCTTGAAGCCGAGTAAAGCGTATTGCGTATCCTTTTGAAAGAAGGAGCCAACCTGATATGGAAGTCGTATGTTTTCGTACTCATACTTATTGTATTCTGGATATTTTCCGAATATAAAATACCGCGAGCTGTATTCCTCCGTTAGTCTAGAATTGCCAAGGTAGCACAAACCCCACTCAGTAAGAACCTGTTGGAAATAAATGTAAATCCAAATTTTCAGACTCTAAATTAGAATTCAAAAACCTGGCGGACATGAATAAACATCGCACCATCCATACAGCGAATGCGTTCATTGAAATTGGGTTCATATGTTCTATCGTAGGTTAGATTGTAAATTAACTCGGTATAGTGTTCCGGTTTCAGACCTATATCCTCAATTATCTGATCGATCTGCTCGTTCTGGGGAATATTCTGAAAGTTTATGTACGTCGAATTGGCCAAGTTCTCGAGAAAATCCCATAAAATATCTCTTTGCGGTCCCTTTATGCCATTGGTACTTGAAATGTATTGTTAATAATATGAGTAATATGATTACTTTTAGTTATTTACCGACAAAAATCTGCGAAATATGTGATATTAAGTCGATCCACCGGACAGACTGTAACACTTGGGATGGTTGTATTCCAAAATATATAGTTTCGCTATGATTAAAAACAATAAATTATTGTTTGTTATTAGTTTATTGGAATTTTGCAATACTTCGATTCCGATATGTGTGCTTTTGGTGTAGTAACGATCTATCGATGACAAGCAGACAATTATGCAATAATATATCGATGCAACCAGTAGAATTAGCCACAGGAATCTGGAATTGGAAACGTATTTTAATCACTAATAATTAGTTTAAGTAATTAACTTACTTCTCGAACAGTATAAGCATTGAATCCGTGAGGTAGCGAAATCCATGTATGCAACAATTGTTGAAATACAAAACAAAGTAGTTTATTACTATTTTTGAACCCTTTCTGTACTTCGAGTTCTTAGCCACCATGATGTTAAAATTCAAAAGATTCCTATTTGTTATTGAGTATGAGTATCCAGTTCTTAGGCGACTAAACAATAACTTTCTAGACCACAAATTTTATACCAATTTTACCTCTTGAAAAGTCATAAATTCTTTAGCGTGACTAAGCTCGGAAATGGCTTTCTGCTATTAAGCAGCAGCTAAGTTCATTATTTATTTAAAACTATTACATTTTGCACTTGCGCCACTCTGACATTTGGAATGTTAGTTGTTTATTATACTTACACTACTTCAAATAAACGCTAGTCAGAGAGAAACAAATTACATTTTGCTAAACAATTTGTTTAATGAAATTACTTGTTACACATTTATATAAAATTCTCGATATGTTTAATCAATATATAAAGTTTTTGTTCGCATATGTGGATAGTATACTAAATGAAAGTGCAGTGGAACTATTGCTAAACTTTAATATAACTTAAAAAATTCATAAGCTTATATTTTTGCAAAGTCGTTATATATCTTTATTGATTCATGATGGAATATACTTTTGTTGGATTATAAATGTGCGAATCTGCATGGGAACCAGTGTGACCACGAATCCGGAGGCGTTCATCGTTGAATTGGCCGACAAGGGGCTGTGAGGAGCATGGTAATATTCCACGGAGTAAGGAATGGTACCGGTGCCATCTTGGGCAAATTTGAATCTCTTCACGTCCTCCAACAGCATATTGCCATCCAGAGTGGTTTCCCAAATCTGATATCCATCTAGTGACTCAAAGAGTGGATAAATGTTGAAGCTAACCACGTTTCCTTCCGTATTGAAGTTCTCCAGTCGTATTAATATTTGGTCCTTTGAGTAAGGTTCCAAGGAAAGCAATTCCACGGATTTGGGAATACCGAAAAAGTCGGGAATCATGTTCTTCTTTACAGAGGCGACGCCATTGGACTTGCTGAAGAACTTCCAGAAGTGTTGGTCCAACTGGTGTTGCAGCAATCTTTGATTTGGTTTTCCAGCAACAGCATCAAGGATTAGGGATATCTTTCCCCTTGCAATCAAACCAGTTCCATATTGTATCTCATTTAGCGCTTCACCCACTCCAAATGCATCATCGTTCAAGAGACGACGATGGAGCATCAGCTCCAGTTCGCCATCATTTAGGCTGGATCCTCCCTGGGCTCTATCATTCAGCAGGGTGATTCGCTTTTCGTTATCTTGCAGGGAAATCTGCGCAGTCACCGGGTAATAGTTTCCACTTATGGCCTCCGACATATCCGGCGTGAAGTGCTCCCGCTGATTTCTCTCTCGTTCCAGGATTTCGCGACCATTTGAGTCTGTGTAGAACTTGCCCTTCGAAGATATATTGCTTGAAAACCGGGTGATTATCTCCTTGCCAACATCATCATCCGTTGGAATCGGTCCGACCAGCCATTCAAATTCAACACGATTCACGTCCTCATAGATCCGGATTACCTGGGAGATCCATTCGTTGACATGCTGATGGACTTCCTTAACCCTGGTGCCATTATAGAACGATAGCTCCACCTTGTTGTTCACTATTTCAATATCGCCAGATGGACGGAAAACATAAGCGCCGGATGATCGGTTTTTCGATTCACCATTATTGCCGCGATAACCCTTGTATATCCCGAAGGTCTGCTGAATATTTTCCGTAAATCCGTTCATTTCCACAGTTTTCAAGCCACCCGATGTGGTATCAAAGGTCAGTTTTACCAGCTGAAATGTGATAGTTAAAGTTAATGGTTTATATATAATAAGATCAAGCTATATCCTTACAGAAGTCTCTACTGTTAAGTCATCCTCAGTTTTCTCTACGGGAAAATAGACTTGATCTTCTGCAATATTTTTCGGTGTTGGTAGCACGCGAATCAAAAAGTTGGCTATTTTATCAACACTGGCTTTAAAAACCAACTCGTGCTGGGTATCATTAGGTCGATGTTCCAAAGCCAAAACTTGCCAAGAAACGGGAACCACTTCCGAAAACACTTCACGACCTATTTGAAGTTTTAGAAATATTAGTTATTATTCCGAATGGATTTAGAGTACATACCTTTCTCATCGGTGACTATGTAGTTCTCGTTCTTCGCCGGAACACGCACATATTGGGTTGAGGAATGAGCCAATGGATTAACCAGGGTCACAATCACATTGTTGGCAGTATCCTGGGTGAAGGCACAAACACTTATGTTCAGTTCCAGGCAACTCTTGAACTCCCCGGAGGTCAGGTTGGTCAGAGATCGTAGGGCATCTCGGGCGCTGTTTTCAGCTCCAATGATGGCCTTGAACAACATGCGATCGTAGTCGCTGGCAACCGCCTGTTTTTCGGTACCCGTAACAGCATCATGATGCTGCATTATGCCCATCGCCTGACTCAGATTATCCAGATCTTCGGAGTGCTGGGTGCCACTCAAATTGGCCAACACACTCAGCTGTTTAACAGTTTGGAAGAAGTGATTGCCATCCCTGTGGAAACGCTTTTGGGTGGGTCGTGAGGTGAAGTATCCGGTCCAGTAGGAGTGCGAATCGCTGGAATACGGAAAGAAGTCCTCCGTTTTGTTTGGCCAAGTTTGCTTCAATTGGTGCAATTCATAAAGATAACACGAGGGTGTGGAGTAAAATACGTTAACTTGGGATCCCGACGATTGGCGATCGTTGACGTACCTGATAAGTATTATAGCAAAGCCATCGATAAGAAAGATAGTAATGTTGAATACAACTTCCTGTTTTGCATGCCAATTTGTTGCCGTACTCACTTGATAAGTTTGTCCATATTCTTGAAGTTAACTGCCGCATCTTCGTACTGAAAATCATCTCCCATGGGCACCATGATGTGAGTGGATCGATACGACTTGGCCATGTTCCTCACATAGTCTATAAACTCGCTGACCCTCGCATCCACGTTATTATCATAACTCTCGCCATCGATAATTGGTGCATCCTCGCAATTGATATCGAAACAGAATCCCGGAGGAGCTGCATAGTGATTGTAGAGCATGCCAGTGAATACATTCGAATTCTTTAGGAACTCGCTCGACTGCCAAATCATCTCCATTTCCAGGTCCAGCATACGTTGCTTCTTATCAACGTAGTCCATGCGTGCGAAGAATTCACCATTAAATGCCATTTGTGCGAACATGGAGGCCATTTCCCGGGAATGACCAAATGGATCGATTTGCCAACCAACCGTGGGACGTCCACAATCGCCAAAAGTATCTTTAAGATATCTGCAATAGAATCAACTATATATGTTATAGTTTTAACTTTTATGGAAGTTAACCTACCTTAAACCCAGGTTAAACTGATCTATAACACTTTGGTAGTGAACGGTGGCCTCATCGTTCATGCTCCAAGCTCCACCCGCGAATTCCAAACGTCCTTGGGCCACCAACTTCTTCACCGCCTTTTGGACCGTTTCGGCTTGTTCCGAATACCATTTTGCGAAGAAAAACGTTTCCACCTGGATGAAGCGCCTCGACGAATCCTTGAGGAGCTCCTCCACCACGGTGTCCAAAATGTACTGGACTCCAGCGTGCTGTATCTTGTTCTGGCTACCATAATAATACTGATCCACTGTCTTTAGCCATCCAACGTCGTCGTGCGAATGCGGCACCAAGTGCACATTGATCATGTTGAGTTTCGGTGCGGGACATGCCTACAATTAGAGGGTATACTTGAAGATACATGGCCCAACAAATATGTATCTACTTCAGAATGGGTTACCTCGAATCCACAGGTTGCCTCGCATATCGCTGTGTTCAGTAGAAACAGTGCGATAAATGCGAGTGTGCCACCGAAGTATTCCATTTCGGTGAACGCGGAGCTCCTCGGGGATTGGTCTTATCGGTAGCGTTGAGTCGAATAAAATGAAACGAGAAGTGGGGCAACTCCTTAGACCCCAGCAATGTGGCACTTGAGGCGATAAACCTTGTACTGCGATCGCATTATTAACTTGAGTGGGATTATGAAATTAAAATCCATTTAGGAGCCACGGCGATAAACATTTACACCCCAGATAGTTGGGAAAATACTCGTTATTATTGGTTTGTTTGTACTTACGCCCGTGTAAACCTTCATTCACATTCGCTAAAAATAATGATTATGTATAGGAATGAACTTTAGGTTTGCCGCTTATCAACTGAGTTTTCAAAATAAACATAAATATTCGCATTTGTTTATGTTTAATTTGCAGTCAACGACTTCTGTATTTTGCATTATAATTCTTATCACCGCTGCAATCGTTTCAAGTAATTAATTATTCAGATTACGAATGGAAGCTTTATGAATTTGTACTCAATCAAGTGGTACATATGTGCATACATAAATAGTTGGTAGTTAATACCAATTATAGTGGTAATATGATTTTCTTCAAGGATTCATATACATATATATGAACTAACACTTTTATTTTTAATAATGTGCAGTTTATGTAGAAAAACCCCTACCTTCGATAGTTTTCAAAGTAAAATGTTCTAGAACACAACTTAAAATTTTCAAGCATTCATTTGTTATTTTTGTGTTGTAAAAAGTTTAGAAATGCCATTAATTTAGGTGAACAAAATTTTGGAGGTCAATTTATCCCCTGCCAAAGGTTATAAACTAATCGGATTTATTTACAAAGCTTTCGGCGTATACTTCCGATCATTAGTATTTAAATACTTGGCAGATATTTGCAAATATATATGTATATCTAGGAATAATTTACATAATGAACTTAAGAGCTATTTTGTACTCTTTAGTTTTTGAATGAAATTTTCTGAAATTTCTTAGTTGTAAACTATATTAAATCGTAAAACTTATAAGGAACCTCCATCTTTCAGTATTACTACCATTTGCGATGTTTCTAGCTATGATATAGGATTTTCCCATATATTTTGCTGATAATTGGGACTATCAGCATTCTATCAATGAACTTTCGTATGGTTAGCATTTACATATTCGAACGATCTTTTGAACTCACCCTAATAAACGCAGTTCTAGTTTTATAGTTTATAGTTTTATCGCAGTTACTGGGCAACTGTAGTTCAGCACTATTGAGCCCGAGGTTATTACCTCCTGTTTCTGAAGTGCACCATTTAGACCCTTTTTTGAGTTTTCGATAGTAACCGTGGATTAGTGGTTATCACGAATGCACTTGTGTTTGCGATCGGTTTTCAGAAACCAATTAAGCACTTGAGCAATTTATGGTGTGAAAACGATTAAATGGATCAATCTAAAGCCAGTTTAGAAATCTTTAAAGGAATACTTAAGAGCGCGCATGTACATACTTCTTATAAGCCTATCAGTATTTCTACCCGGCGAATTACCGCACATACATACCTACAAACGATCCAAAGTACAAACATATGTGTATGTACTTGCTCATACTTGCTCACTTTCTCTGTGTTTGTATAGAGAGAATCATTCTCAAGTTAGGTCTCGAGCTGAGTTTGCGATCTCAGTTTGAGCAGTCCGCATTGAGAGGCCGATGCGATCGTTTGGCTCGGTTGGAACTTCCTCTATAAGTCGGTTGTTCCCGCAACCTCTGTGTGCCTGTGTGTGTATATATATTGTGCAGTACTGAGAAAGTGCAAAATCAAGAGTTGAATGTAAACTGCACAAACGTAAATAAATAAAATACGAAAACTGCAATGTCTGCGAAGACTTCGGTGTGGCTGGTGTTCTTTTGCGCCCTCGGCTGCCTCATTCACGATGCCGATTTGCGGAGTATTCAACCAAAGGCATCCCAGTGTGGCTATCAGGTAGGTTACTTTAACCATTCTTAGAAAAGGGCATAGAAATTATGGGGCATGCAACATGTTCCTTGCTGCGCAGCCTTTCAAGTACAGAAAACACCTCATACAGGTTTAAAGTAAGAATGGAACTGATTACTGGTATACAGTATATGCACATAGGGTATATACATTTTGCCGGTAATCTCAGCCTTTTTTTGTGAGCGTAGTATATATTGTTTCATGCAAATGGTAAAAATAAATATAAATAAGTTTTTCGATTTTGCACTGATAAGCGTACCAGGCAAAGGAGCAAATTAGAAAAAACTCAACAGTTAAGTGCCGATACACTCCACTCACTAAACTATTGCAAAATGGTAGAGAAGATAGAAATTATAAAGTTGTTATATATTTATTGTAATTAATATAAGCTTAGTTAGAATATGTGAATGGCTAGAGAAGGAGGATTTAATAAATTTGAGAAAAATAGATATTAATTCTTCCAATTTTGATTTTTCAGAGCTGCCATCCAACCAAACCCAACATGCTGAACGTGCACCTGGTGGCCCACACCCATGACGACGTGGGATGGCTGAAGACCGTTGACCAATACTACTATGGCAGCGAGACCAGGATCCAAAAGGCTGGAGTCCAGTACATAATCGATTCGGTGGTGGAGGCTCTGCTCAGGGATCCCGAGAAGCGATTCATCTATGTGGAATCTGCCTTCTTCTTCAAGTGGTGGAAGGAGCAGAAGCCCAAGGTTCAGGATGCAGTTAAGATGCTGGTGGAGCAAGGAAGACTCGAATTCATTGGCGGCGCCTGGAGCATGAATGACGAGGCCACCACCCATTACCAGAGTGTAATCGATCAGTTCTCCTGGGGATTGAGGTATGTCTGAATGCATTCATAAATTCTTGTATTAACTATTAAATGATTTTTTCAAATTCAGACTTTTGAATGACACCTTTGGTGAGTGCGGACGTCCGCGAGTTGGATGGCAAATAGATCCTTTTGGTCACTCCCGGGAGATGGCATCCATGTTCGCGCAAATGGGCTTCGATGGCATGTTCTTCGGTAGACTGGACTACCAGGATAAGGACAAGCGTCTGATGACTAAAAATGCTGAGATGATCTGGCATGGATCAGCCAATTTGGGTACTTAACTCACGCCAATCGTAAGACTTTTTAATAAATCTACTTGCTATATTTCAGGAGAGGAAGCGGATCTGTTCAGTGGCGCCCTCTACAACAACTACCAGGCGCCAGATGGCTTCTGCTTCGATATCCTATGCAGCGATGCACCCATTATCGATGGCAAACACAGTCCCGACAATAATGTTAAAGAGCGCGTAAGAACTGATACCATATGTGGTCTTTTTTATGTTTTACTCTGGCATTGGTTGAGCTTCTGTTATGTCTTTCATTTGTGTATCCCATTCCCATCATTATTAGATCGATACGTTTTTGGATTTCGCCAAGACCCAATCGCAATACTACCGCACCAACAATATCATTGTCACAATGGGCGGTGATTTCACATACCAGGCTGCTCAAGTTTACTATAAGAACCTCGACAAGTTGATACGGTAATTGCATAATGTTATGTCCTTGCGCAGCTAACTGTTAAAGAAAGCCCCTTCAAATTCCAAATTGTTCTGTCCAACACTGTGCCGTCCGTTACCATACAAAAATCCAGTTAAATTTGACTGCCATGTGTGTGAAAAAAACAGGTGGATAGATTCCTGGCTTACGTAACGAAAATGGCCGAACACTATCGCACGCCCAACGTGATTCTGACCATGGGTGAGGATTTCCACTACCAGAACGCTGATATGTGGTACAAAAATCTGGACAAACTGATTAAGTAAGTAGGGGCTTTCCTTGACAGAGTTTTGCGATGAGAAGGAATACGGTCTGTACAACAAAGTTCCCGTTTTTATTGACCCATAGATATGGCAATGAACGCCAGGCAAATGGTTCGAACATAAACCTTCTGTACTCCACTCCATCGTGCTATCTGAAATCCCTGCACGATGCGGGCATCACCTGGCCAACCAAGAGCGACGACTTCTTCCCATATGCCTCCGATCCACATGCCTATTGGACGGGATATTTCACATCGCGACCCACCTTGAAGCGATTCGAACGGGATGGCAATCACTTCCTGCAGGTCTGCAAGCAGTTGAGTGCCCTGGCGCCCAAGAAACCCGAAGAATTCGATCCCCACTTGACCTTCATGAGGGAAACGCTCGGAATAATGCAGCACCACGATGCCATAACTGGAACAGAGAAGGAAAAGGTGGCTCTGGACTATGCCAAGCGGATGAGTGTTGCTTTCAGGGCTTGTGGAGCTACCACTCGGAATGCCTTGAATCAATTGACGGTGCAATCGAAGGATAATGTCAAGGATAAGTCGGCCAAATATGTGTTCGAGTTCAAAACCTGTGCCCTACTGAACATCACTTTGTGTCCAGTGTCCGAGGTGAACGACAGATTTGCTCTAACCCTCTACAATCCACTGGCTCACACGGTCAATGAGTATGTGAGGATCCCTGTGCCATATTCCAACTACAGGATCATCGATAACAAGGGTATGTTGCATAGCAAAAGCTGAAGAAGAGATTCAGTATAAACAGATTATCATTACTTTCAGGTGTTACTCTGGAAAGCCAAGCTGTTCCGATTCCCCAAGTGCTGATCGACATTAAGCACAGAAATTCCACAGCCAAATACGAAATTGTTTTCCTAGCTACCAATATTCCGCCTTTGGGATACCGTACATATTATGTTGAAAAACTGGATAGTACCGAGGACAATACTAGAACAAAGGCTTTGCCAAAGAGAACTTCCAGCGTTACAGTGATTGGAAATAGTGTAAGTTATTACTTATCACTTATATTATATATAATTTATATTAATTTATATATTCTTATGTTTCTAGCACATTAAACTTGGTTTCGACACCAATGGTTTCCTTTCTGAAGTCACTGCTGATGGCCTAACCAGATTGGTCAGTCAGGAGTTCCTGTTCTACGAGGGTGCTGTTGGAAACAACGCGGAGTTCCTGAATCGATCATCTGGAGCCTATATTTTCCGACCCAACGAGAACAAGATTCACTTTGCCACCGATCAAGTCGAAATTCAAGTCTACAAGGGTGATCTGGTTCAGGAGGTGCATCAGAAGTTCAACGATTGGATTAGCCAGGTGGTGCGTGTTTACAACAAGGACTCATTCGCTGAGTTCGAGTGGCTGGTTGGACCGATTCCCATTGATGATGGCATTGGCAAGGAGGTGATTACTCGCTTTAACTCTGACATCGCTTCCGATGGCATTTTCCGCACCGATTCAAATGGTAATACCTAGGCAATTCCAATGAAACCAGATCGGATTTTCATGACAAATTACTTCTTACAGGTCGCGAGATGATCAAGAGGAAAATCAACCATCGCGATACGTGGAGTGTGAAAATCAACGAAGCCGTTGCCGGCAATTACTATCCCATTACGACTAAAATAGATCTGGAGGACGACACTGCGCGCATGGCCATCCTAACGGACAGAGCCCAGGGTGGCAGCTCCTTGAAGGACGGATCCTTGGAACTGATGGTTCACCGTCGTCTGTTGAAGGACGATGCCTTTGGAGTGGGCGAGGCCTTGAATGAAACCGAGTTTGGCGATGGACTGATTGCCCGAGGCAAGCACCATCTGTTCTTCGGCAAGTCGACGGATCGGGAAGGTGTTTCCCTCAAGGGAATCGAGAGGCTAACCCAGCTGGAGAAACTGTTGCCCACATGGAAGTTCTTCAGCAATATGGAGGATTACAGTGCCGATGAATGGCAGACAGCTTTCACTAATATCGTAAGTGGCTGGTATACTTATAAAATGAATTGATGTTATTTGAAATTAAATTTTGCAGTTCAGTGGAATTTCATTGGTTCTGCCGAAACCCGTGCATCTGCTCACCTTGGAACCCTGGCACGAGAACGAACTCCTGGTGCGCTTCGAGCACATCATGGAGAACGGCGAGGATGCATCCTACTCCCAGCCCGTGCAGTTCAATGTCAAGAACGTGCTGAGTGCCTTTGATGTCGAGGGCATCCGCGAAACGACTCTGGATGGCAATGCCTGGCTGGACGAAAGTCGACGACTCCAGTTTGCGCCGGATCCTGAAGAAGCCGCGTTCAACACGTATGCCACATTCTCGCAACCCGCCGAATCCGTTCACCTACTAAGTGCCGAGAAGCCCATGTTGGGTGTTAAGTACGCCGACGAAGGCTTGCCAGCTGGACAACTGGGTGCCGAGAGCAACCGCATTAAGCGCGAAACAGACTCGCGTCAGGACAAAAAGGACGAGGGTCGCAGCTCCAAGTCGACTGAAGGTCCTTACAACTCCTTCAAGGCAGATAGTAGCAATCAGGAATACATTATCGAGCTGAGCCCTATGGAAATCAGAACATTCATTGTATACCTAACACCAGCGTAAAATACTTTTTACTCTAAAGCAACGAAAGTATATGCTTAATAAAATTTAATGAGTAATATAATCTAGGGATGTTTTCTTAAGTATTCATTATGTGTAGTGTCTATACTACAGAATGTCCTGTAATTTCTGAATCTACTGCTGCTGAAGCTTCTTGGAATTTGTTTCTGTAGATACTTGCTAGTATAACAATACATTTGGATTATAAATTAGAATGACCAACAATGTAAGTTTCAAGGAAGAAAAGTCCTTTGTCCTCAGGCGATGCGACTTGATTTATGTGTTTTGAGTTGTCTTGTCTAACGTTTAAAATTGCGGTCGGAAAAGATGTATTTATATTTCAATTCTTTAAACTAGAGCAACCCGAGGATATAGTACATGAATAATGAACTATATGCTACCCCTTTTTATTACACTGCAATGAGAACTGGAAAAACAGACATTGCGGATGACTTAATATTAATCATGCATTCATATTTAATAAAGCTTACCCCCAATTTAATTTTTAGCCAGGGGCACGAACTTACTTAAATATACATGTGTGGTATACGGACTGCAGTCATTGCACAAATGTTTAATAACTTTTGTGGCACAAGGGGTAACAAAAGTCCAGTTAGTACATATAAGGGTGCAATTGCGCTTGTATGTTTACCCTCTTTAATAAAAAATGCATCTATTACTTTTGAAGGAGTACGAAGTAGTAGAATGCAAAAGCGCATTTTAATGAAAAAAGTTGAAAACTTTCATTGCAAAAGGGGCAAGTCGTTTTGTACCATTTGTACTTATTCTAGATTTAATTGCGTCTAGTTTTCTCAGTCGTTGGGTTTTCAGGGACTTTAATGTTTAAGCACTTACCATCCAAAAAGCTTTTAAATATATGTTTGTTGCGATTTTGAATTCCTTGAGGTCAAAGCGGCACATTTTCTAAGAAACATTTGTAAAATTTTATTTATATTCACTTTTCCGTATATGATTTTGCTTTACATTCATATAAACTAATTTCTATAAAGTTGTCTATTCCGATTATAGTATAATAATATATTGCCTTTCACGTATCATTAATTCAGATAAGTGCATGTCTTGTATACATATAAATATACCTAATATTTTGTAGTAAAAGCTTCGAATTTATTTGCACGTCTTTTCAGCTCTTGTATTAGCCTATTTGTGGTTGATTGTGAACTTTGATAGGATCCTAGAATGCATATATATATATATATATATATATATATTAATACAATCGATCTAAACGCCTGTGTGTACATAGTAATATTATCGTATAACGCATTAACAAAAGCGCACGCATGCTATCCAATCTTAAAGGCACATCTTTCATGTATGATATATAGAATTTTGTTTGATTTTGGTCTGTTTGGTTGCTAACATATGCACTATTGTATACTCATGCCGAGTCTAAGTGGTCCCAATCGTTGCGGGCCCAGTTCGGTAACTCCGTTTCATACTCCCATCCAGGGCCCTAAAAAATATATAGTTATTAAATTATTAATGTTTATACTTCACATCTGAATTATAATCAATTACCTTGTACTTCCATGCGTGTAGATACATTATAAGGTCCTTTGACTTTGGATCACGGTAGTGCACTTTGCACTCGTAGCAGTGCTCATCTACTGTCACCTTGCTCACATGGCATCCACCTCCACTCAGTGGACTCTCCACTGCATCCAGTGCTGGAGCTGGGCAGATTTCCGTGGAAGACTTCTGTGCCGCAACTTGATACTCCTTGACTGCATTTGTGGTTTCTAAAAGTTTAACACTATTTTCCGGCTGCTGCGGCTCATTGCAAGGTGGTGTAGTTTCCCGGGAATTGGCGCACCCATCATCATCGCTGTGATGAACAACTGAAAAATGTCATCGGACATTAGATACACTGCATCATAAGATACCATATGGGTTAACCCACCGGAAGTGTGCTCACTGCTGAGACTTTCCCGATCTGCCTCGTCCTTGGTGCTCTTGAACATGGATATATCCGAGTCGCAATCTATGCCCAGCCAGTTCTCCGCATTGTGTATGTTTATGAGATCTCGTATAAGCTCTTCATCCGACTTTCCACCGATATCTCCGGATCGTCCTTTCAGCGGACCGAAGACTTCGTGATTGTATAGTGGATCGTTTAGAATGGGATAACCTACGGAAAATATGACACTTTCATTTAGTAACTTGTATTACAAATTACTCTATTCAAGATAATCTCACCTAAGTATTGCAAGTGCACTCTAATCTGATGCATTCGGCCAGTGAGTGGTTTGCAGAGCACCACACTGGTGGTGCCATTTTGGGATAGCTTCTGGAAGGTCGTTGTGCAATCCTTGCCCTTCGGCGATACTTTGCACACGCCAATCTTGTAGCTAACTACTTCAATGGGCTCCTTGCACTCCACAATGCCACTGAGAATTGAACAAATGTTAGCTAAAGAATCTTTGAAGTTGGAAAGATTACTTACTCTGGAAACACGCCCTCCACCCTGCAGATGTACTCCTTCTCCACCTGCCTGTTGCGAATCTGCTGCTCCATTTGGCGCGCCTTCTTGGGACTGCGTCCAAATAGTAGGAGTCCCGAGGTCAATCGATCTAGTCGATGAATTGTGCGTAGATTCTTGAGATTGAACTCCTTGGCCAGAATGAAGACTACGGTGTTGTGCCTATAACGTCCACACGGATGCACCTGTAAGAGTGGAGGCACAAGGAATGATTACATATCTTATATAATAGCTAAACCATAAAATCGGCGTATATAGATGTGCAGGAAGTAGGTTTGGCTGACAGTGATAACATTCACATACAGTCTAAAGTCGAAGTAGTTAACTATTTCTGTATTAAATGTGTAACATGGCGGTCGTTTAAGCCACTTACAGGTATCGATGCTGGCTTATTTACAACTACAATGTCCTCATCCATATGCACAATTTTAATTGGTTGACAAGTCACGGGAACTTCGTGTCTGTAAAGATAGCCATGAAACTGGGGTTAGTTCGATATATCATCTCCGTCGGCTATATCACTAGAGATCGGTAAGATTATTAAGATATGCTAAACGGATGGGCAACTTTTACGAGACTCATTCATTGGCTCACTGAAGTCTGTTTTAATGGGCTGCATCTTGAAAGGCTTTTCAAATATATGGTTATGGTTGTAAAAAGTTTATATTACTTTTTATTGAAATGTAATGGTATAGTAAAATAGAAGAAAGTCTTGCATTTGACTTACTTAGCTTGGTTAAGTAATAAATTGTAAGTATTTTTTACAAATGAAGTACAATTACTTGTATTTATAGTGTTAGAAAATCAAAAAATCAAAAACAAGTTTTTTTAGTCATTGGGCTTTTATTAACTATGGATTATTTATTGGTATTGATGATTTTGGAACAGTTTGGACAATGTATATCATTTATAGCGTTACTTTGCTTTTTTTTGTGAAAAACACATTTAGAATGGACGGATAGAGAAATTACAAGGAACACATTATGTAAGTTTTGCCATATAAGTAAAATATGAATATTATACCTGTGAACTATATTGGCGAGAAGATCGTTATGTTTCAGCCGATAGTCAATGGGTACCTTCTCAAAGTTGACTGTCAGTGTGCCAGTTTGGATACAACGTTCATATTCCTCGGCGGGATGTGCCCGAAATTCCCGCGAGAATATATCCAATATCTTTTCGCCCACCCAGCGACCTTTTGTAAATGTTGTGAATGTGAAGTAGTACGGATACACCTTGCGTAGACCTATTTATAAATGCATTTCCAACAATAATTCTTTTGTGATGCGCCGAATGGCTTACCATTTTCCATGTAGTAGGATGTTTCCTGGTATCTTTCATCCGTGAATCCCGGCCTCTTAGCCTTCAATGCTTTTGTCTCTAGTTTAGCCTAAAATATAATTATAATATGTATTAATATAATTATATAGGACCTATCATTGAATGTTACTTACTTTCTTTAGCTCTTTTATCTGATCATTATCGTCTGTTTTCCGCTTTTCTGGAACCTTGATTTTAAGATTCTCAGCGTCCCTTGGAGAAGTAGTCTGTAATAAATAATTAAGAATTCATAGATATGTAACTAACACATTCTGATTAAGATGCTCATATTGCTGCTATAGATAATCCACAATATCAACCTCAACATTACCCAAATCTATTTTCACCTTCTCCTCCAATTCAATGGGCATTACTTTGTTTATTTCCCCTCCATTAATCTTTGGTAGACCCATTCCATTTTGGGTCAAAGTGAGATGCTCTTGGCGGGCAAGTCTAATGTTACATTATGCTTTATATTACGTAAGTTCGTACAGATACCAAAATATTGTTCTAGGAACACATATATATATTTATAAACAGTTTGGGATATGTACTTGGCTTCGACGCTTATATGTCTGGTGCCTTCATAGAGCTACTATTGGCTGACGTTTGTCTTTTATGCACGGTACTTGAAGGTAAGCGGAGCATATTGGACAATTTGAAATGGATGTAATTGAAAATTCGAAGTTAAACCTACCTTTCACTGTACTGTAAAGATGTAATATCCTTAAAGCCTTACAAGAATTCAAGCAAAGCTAAGTAATAGCATTGAAATATTATAGAAAATCGGACATATTCTTGACGTATACCCTTTTTATATATTATTTTTTAAGTAGTATCCAAAGGTACTTGATGCCTGGAACATATGTATTGAACATAGCAATCTAAAAAGCACAGATATAAAATTATTGATCAGCTTCTGCCCCCTTTAATAGCCCCCACAGAGGGTATATTAGTTTCAAGTGCCCGGTATCCGCTAGTCGCATTACTCCATTATGGCATTCCGCTGCTCGTTGCTTTCGTTGGCAGTGCGCCCAACGCGTGATGGAAACATGTTGCATGCCCAAAAAGTCGCGCGGGAGAGCCACGGACTACAGCCACGACCACGGGGGATACCATTAGGATGAAATGCCGTCCGGCCGTGCGGGTTGAGATACTCGGCCCGCAGTTACAATGGGTCTAAAACGCGTGGATACACATATGCATGACCGTGTACACCGTGCATATTTGAGAAAAGCAGTCTCAACCCAGAACAATGCACAGAAGATACACTCGAAGTATATATGAATACGTTTTAAATTTAGATCATTATGAACAGCCGAACATATATACTAACCCAAAATAAACCCAAAACGATGGTAAAAGCTAACTGCAAGTATTTATTTTTTGGGGCGTGTTTATGATATCATTATTTACCCATAATTCTCATTGAGACTTTTATATCTCGGAATCATAATATGTCAAAATTTTGATTTGATTCGATTTCGATAGCAATGGAAACATAGCTTTTCTTTGTTTTTAGAAACCTAAAGAAATATTGAATGTTTCAGATAGAATTTCTAATTTATTGCCGGATGTAGAGTAGGGGAAAATGAAATGTTTAACTTATGGTTTCGAAAACTATTTCTTCAGTTTAAACATCGTCTTGTTGCAACAACTCATCTGGAATTCCGGTTAAAATAAAGTGGGTAACAAACGACTTGTATCCGTAAGATTCAGTATCTCGCGCCATGTAATTGCCAGTTTTGATCAACTTAAGATGCGACTAGCAGATAATTGTTTATTTTTGTTTAATTTCAGCAGTAAACACCTGCTGGCAACGAGTTAGCGTTTAAACAAGGCAACCCCACAAATTGATGTACAAACAGGCGGGCAGTAAATATTTGTTACGCTACATTAGTGCATGTCCTCCACTAAAAATAAATCAGTTCTGATTGACACAAGAATTTTAAAACACATCAACTAATAACATCCGAAACCCACATGCTCTTGGCACCGCTCAAAGTCGAAATATATGTTTTTCCCCCTTTTTTTTAACAAGAAACTAGAAGAAATCTGACTATCCCCAAATCGAATGATATGCGTTTCGCGTTCGTGTTGGCCAATTACCGGTGTTGATATCCATTGAACACAAAAATGAATGAAGACCTCCTACACGCCGCCTTCCACGTCCACTCATCCATGGGAGCTGAGTATAAACGAAGATGATCAATTAATTGAATCATTCAACAGCGGCGACCTGTTGCCAGCGATCTTGGCGCACTTCGGATCCCATGCCATTCCATCCCAACCCACATGGCACCCTCACATCCACAGACGATCACTACACTCAGAGAAAAAAGAAAACATTTCGATCTCAAAATCTAGCTGAGATCGTATCATGCTCAACATACTCAGATCGAGATCGAATCATTCTCAGATTGCAAAAGACTTGATCATACATACATGTTTCTCGTCTCAAAATCAAGTTTTTTCCTCTCTTGAAAATAATTGATCTCGATTTGATTGATAATCGATCTCGGTTTTTTTCGTGCTCAATTTTTCTGAGTGTAGCTGATTATCGCTGGTGTATATAGATATTCTATAAGTATGTAGTATATATACATATATATATATATATATATATGTGAGCAGACATTTGCATATATTCATGAGCATATGCACATACAGAGATTGCCAGCCGCATAATGCATATTCAATTATACCTGATGACTGCTGGCTGGCACGGAGCATATTGGTTTCTCCGGAACTGCCACGGAAATAGCTTCAGTTACATTATATCATATTCTAAATTTGTGCTTTTAAACCACATGGAACAGCCAATGCATTTCCGAGGTATTTTCTCGGTCGGGAAATTGTGGAAAAAAAAGCATTTGTATCTTTGATATACAAGTGAGTGGCCGGCGATATGCCGTCCGCTTGGAAAATATAGTGTCTCATTCTGGCACCCGGAACATATTTATGAGTCCGCCCACCCCAAGGCTGTTCATGGAGAATCTGCGGATGTGGGTGCGGGGGCGAAGTACGAATCGCGGGCGGCACGCTTTTATCGCCAGCACACCACCAATACCACCAATGTGTTGCGCAAGGTGCGAACGGATCGGCGAATGTCTGGAAAAGCGGAAAACTGAATGGTGAAAACTAAAAGACCAGCACTACACGTGACCACCACCCACCCATGGCTATATATTAATTATCTATTTTCAAGAGCACTCATCATACAGTGTTAGTTCTGCTCCAAATTCTTTTTAAACATCAATTTTAAAAGAGATTACGTATTTGATCTACGCATGGAAAAGTATATTCATACCCATGCGCTGGCTCTTGTAAACAAAACATTTTTCATAAGGCTAAACTACGTCATTGAAATGGCTGATATAATAGGCTTAAGATAACTAGATCTGAATGCTAGAGCATCGGAGGAGAAATGGAAACTTGGACAATGTGAGCGTGTGACAATGAAAATGGTTTAGGTTTTCTAAAAACGAAAATGTGGCCAATGTGGCACAGTGGAAAAACGTTTAATATTTGAAAATTCACTTTAAAATATGCTATCTATCGAGTTTATTGAACTTTCATAGTTTCAAGCGAGCAACTTTGCAGCCATTCTGAGAATTGCGATGGCGTAGCAGTGTTAGAAATTAAATTGCCCAAGTGATTTGTATCGGGCTTAACTGTATAAACTTAAGCCAGTTTTGATTGAGTAAACTAGATACCAGTAAGTGGGCTTATGCCGCACAAGGCAACTTGTTGACGAATGCATTTAGAGCCGTAAGAATCCAAACGATCAGGCTGCAGGAATGGTCCAATGACATCCTACTCAAGTTTTCCCATAACGGCGCTGCTTGCCTACTTAGCCACAAATGATGCGATTTTCCAGTTCTTGGCGGCTGTGCATCCAAAACCAAGATCAAACTCGGAAATTCTATACTATATATGTCAACTTTATATATACATATATATGCATTGTGCATCCGCTTGCAGTGGCTTAAGTGTTGAATTTTCAAGGGTTTATCTCAGTTGGATTATTATGAATCATTTCAATTAGTCTATCAATGGATTTTAGGCAGCTAACTGGGCAGCCTTTGTTGCAATCAATCACTTTCAGATACTTTAGCCCCTCGAACCAGCGGCATCCATCAGATACTCCCCGCCTGCATGTATCTATAAGCGTGAGCTATCTCGCAGATGCAACTAACTTGATTTTCATGGTCATTCGCCGGCAAGTGTAAAGTTATAGACACTGCGCTGTGTAAACAGCCCATGTGCATTAAACAATGGAAAACATCGCACATCTGGGAGCTACTCTACTAGTAGCTACATACCATATATGTATATGTTTGGAGTAAGGCTATAGGCCAACTATAACCTTGACCAGCTCATTCGGCTGCCCGCTCACCACTTGGCTTATGAAATCATCGGGTTTCAAAAGATAGCCACTGCAAATAGCTGGTAAGTAGGTATATTATAAGGCGGCTTTAGCCAAGCGGAAAATCTTGGAGCCAAAAGAGCTCGATGTTCATGCCGAAAAACGCAACTGAGCTGGCACTTAAAACAAAAAATAACAAAAAAAGCGGATCGAGAAGATTTTATTGTTAAATAACATACACACACTCGACCATATGCTTTCAAATTTGAAATAATTTGTTATTAATTTTGACATCGCTGTCGGCTCGAATTGTGCAACACCTCGTTATGGGGCAACATCAACGCTTGGAGGACCAATTAGTGGTGGTTGGGTTTTTATTTGCTCACTTGCGGTATTACGATTTAATTGTGGATTATAGAAAGGAAATCGAGTGTACTTAGTTTACATTATTTTGTGAAAGTGTAAATCACTGCCATGTTTTGTGTAAGCAAAGAATTAACTGGCCAAGTGATTTGGGCTTCTATTTATTTGCATAACTAATCATTTATAGTTACATGAGGAACTGAAGAACTTTTTATGTTTATGTCTTGATTAAACAAAAGCAGCTAAGCAGTGATCCATCAATTGTTTTACCCATTAAAAAGATTTATATATCTTGTTGTAAACTAAGAAACATGTATATATTATACAATGAAGTATTCAATATACCAATTGAAAGATCAAGAAAACAAAAAAGGCAATGAAACTGCCCCACCCTTCACAAGAAATATTTTCATCATTAGGATAATAGTTTTAAATTTTTATAGTTTTTTTTCTTTCATATATTACTGATATTTTCGCTCAGTGCACTTGTCTACGTAATTTAAGTACTAGCCTTCGCTCAAGTACGAATAGTGCCTATCATTACAAGTACTAAGCAAACTGCAGCTCACCTTATTAATCGGCACCTCGGCACTTGGCAAGACCTGGATGGCTGGGAGCGAAGGCGCCGGACTGCGCAGCAGGTTGAGATTGATGGACGACAGGTGATTCAGTTCCTGGTGTGGCAGGCAGTTAAGTGGCTGGACCATGGAGCAGGCGGCCGGAGCGGTCCGTTGGGCCATTTGCACGGGCACCTGGACGGGCACCTGGGCCGCCGTCTGTTGGTTGGCCAAATGGCCAGCAGGTGCTCCTCCGGTGGCGGCCAACAAAGATTGCTGGGCAGCCGTGGTCAGGGGAACGCCACCAAAGGCCGAGTGACCTGCGCCGGCGGCGGGTGCATAGTAGGCACCAAGTGGCAGGGAGGAGAACATGGCGGAGTGCATCAGTGCGTTCTGGTTCAGCTGTCCGGCGTTGAGGAGCTGCGGTGCCAGATGACTGTACGGGGATCCCATGTGGAAGTGTGGTGCTCCCGGCGCGGCGCTTGGATGCAAAGCGGGCTGCTGATAGTTCGCCGGCGGTGCTGCTGCCGTATTGGGCGATAATGGTTGCTGCATCTGCGGCTGGCCAGCGAAGATGCCGCCCACCGTCGTGGAGCCCATCTTGTCCAGAAACGGCGACTGCATCTGCAGCATCTTCTGCTGGTGCTGCTGGGCGGCCAGGGACCAGGACAAGTACCAGGCACATGGAGCCGGAGAATTCTGCATTGTTGACACGCTCCTGGGCAATTGTTCACTTCACTGAGAGGAAACTGCAGATTGGATGGGTATTTTTTCGTTGATCGGAAATGACATTAATATCGTTGCGGATAGAAAACTTCACGGATACATTCCCGAGTTATACGATCATCTGTTGTTTACTTTGATTGCGATAGCAATATGGCTCTTAAAGTCAATTACAAATCGTTTTGTGTACTTGTACGTGTTTACAAATTGTCTTGGCCGTACATATGCTGTTTCGACTGTTTTATTTGAAAAGTCGAAGCGATTTTCGGGCTTGTATAATGCGAATTAAAAACCTAAACAAACGGCTTATTTATTTTTTATAGTGTTTATGAACACCTATACCAAAGCTTGCATATTAGGCTCCACGAAATGCGTTAATTTGTGGTTTATATTAGCGGATTGGCGTTAAAAAATACAAACACACAAAAAAGTCGGAACAATATGTTGATTAGCTTTTGCACTGCATTAACTTTGTCTATCGTGTGCGCGATAATATGTTTTTAACAATAATATTTTCATTGCCCATACATACACAAGAGCATTATTGGATCAAAGAATTTCTATTCGAATAAGAGTTTTTGCTAAATACAAAACGATAATGGAAACTTTGAGAATACATTTGGAAGACACGCGGGGGCCATCTGCTACTTGGCTACTCTAATTGCACGAGACAAAGTCTAATATATCCTCTAGAATACGTATAAACCTACATTCGGAACCGTACATGCGTCTGTCAGAATTCTGGCAAGAAGAAATGCGTATGGGTGCCTATATATTGTGGTGTTTGGATGTGTAATGGATGGAATAATACGTATGCGAGACCGGGCATTAGGATATCGGCTCACGATTTAGAATGTTTAGAATCAGGTATATATATATACGTATATATAGCGTGCATATATACCTCACCACCTACTGAGACAAATGCCACAAATGCGCACGTGTAAACATTTTCATTTGCGCTAGCAGCTTGTGCTAAATTAAGTTTTTGTATATTACTAGGTCCACTCGGGCTGTATCGACAAGATACCAGAATTTCAAAGAATTATTCGAGATTTTCGGTGCCTTAAGACGCAGGAATGTATGTACATAGAGACATAGAGATATAGCCACACTCATTTTTGTCATCAGTCGTCTTTTGTCTTAGTTCCATTTTATCAGCCACAATTGTGTATCTTCTCGAGTGATTTTAGTACATTTCTCAAACAAAATTCTTGCATAACTATATTATGTGTAGACAATGGGAAGAAAGAATCTTTTTTTTTTTTTTTTTTGAAATAAAATCATCCTATATATGCGCGCGTGTGAACGTTTCATGTGTAAGTCCCCAGATCTCGAAATCATCAGGATGACAATAGATCATGGGCTTAAAAGCAAGAACAACATTTTTAGTGAGAGCTACTTCTATATTTATAAGAAAATTTGTATATCTGCGCCAGCAGAAGGTAAATTCGTTTCTAAACTGTTGGTAAGAAAAATTCAAAACTAAAATGGCTCATAGAATTTCATAGAGCACAACACAATAATTTTAATGGACCGTTTTGTGCCCCGATGGAGAATGTTTTTTTAATTTTTCCCTTTCCTATTAATAAGCGCATAATAATCGGTTTATATAGCAATGAATTCTAACAGATGCCCAATTATTCGAATCATTTCACTCAAAGTTCCATAGTTTCAGCCACTAAAATCCAATAAAATATGTCATAATATTATTGGTTATGGAAAATTATCGTTTGTATTAAACAAATTTGTATTATTTGGCCAAAATATCGGCGCCTTTGATCATTCACAACATATATCTATTATGTTTTTGACAAAAATCATGTCTCCTTTACGCATTTTTAGTGTACTTTCTTTGCAGGCTGTTCGCATTAATTATGCTTTTAAAAATAATATAACTTGCACATCGATTTGAGTTTCATATTAGATTTTTTCACAAAGTAAACAACGCATTTTGAATGTTTTCTGAGCACCAAATTGACTGCAAACTCGGGGGAATCACACGCGAATTAGAAGTGTCACGTTTTAATACCTGACCGACGATGGCATTCACGCGGCAGCATCTACTTCTAGTCTGGCCGAATCCAAAACACTGAATGAAACCAGAAAACTTGGCGCAAACATAACAAACTTGGGTTGCCGTTCGCCGTCGTGGTGAATTTCCCGCTGCACTGTGGGGCAAACTGCATTTTTTAATTTTAAAATGTTTGGTAGGATTAGGTGTTTAAATGTTGTAATAGAAATTTAAAAACTAAAGTTAATATTTATAATATTTAAGAGCTATAATGTTTATTTTAGAGTGTTATCATTTAAAATAAAGTATGTTAATTTTAGCAAGTTTTGTTTTTGTTTTGTTACATAAAATGCATTTTTTTTGTCCACTGTATAGTGTTGGGTTTATAACTTGTTCGATCAAAGGTAAGTTGTAAGTGGTTAATATATTACTTGAATGTAGTAATTTTTCTATCAGTATTTCTAGTAAATAAATCGAAAAGTAATTTAAAATCAAGTTTATGGAACTTTTATAATTAGAAAACTTGTCTTAGATAAATATATAACTAAATTGCCAAAATCAAATAATTTGTCAAGTAATTACGCGTGTTATTAGAATGTCTATTTCGAAGTGCACCAATTAAGACCTACTTAGGTAAAGTATTTATTTGTTGCCAAAACCATTGAATTAATCATTACTTTGATTAATTTTTGTGGTTTAGCGCCTTTGTTAATCCAAAATTCACCTTTCGCGTTCAAATATAAAGTCGGGCGACTTGGTTGCGGTTGCACTCGATATGGAACTGCAACATGCAACATGCGATTGCCTGCTTGCAACACATTCCAACATGACTCTATTAGCATTTTTGGAAAATAAAAAGGATTTTACAAATTAGGCCAGCAATCAGTCTCGCAATGGTTTTATGACATACGAAATTAAGCATTTATATTATTTTATAATTTTGTAAAGATCTTCTTCTTCAAAAAAAAATTGTATAAGTGGTCAGTTTAATTCTATAGGACTTTGAATAAGTTGCTCTTGAATTTTTCTATCAACTCACTGATGTGCAAAGCCACTGGGACCATTTGACACAATTCCTCTAAACAAATGGTAAGTGTCCTCCGGCACACCCACAATTACACTTTTCCGGAATGCTTCTGGTGTTGCAGCCACAACCTTCGAATATCAGTTACGACTTGCACCAAATAATCATTCAAAAGAATTCCTCAAAAATTGCATACCAACATGTATGTATATTCTGAAAACAATGCGTTTGCCTTTCCGATTGACACAGTGAAAAAGAACAAAAGAATGTTGAAGCTGATGATGATGCGAAATCTGTTTCACCAAAAGTGAAATTCATAACGTAGAAGTTGTTATCATAACATTAAAAAACGAATCTTTGTTTCCGTATCTAAGCAACTTTATCCTTGTAAGTTTGGTTCTATGTTTTTGGACGCCAAAAAGTAGGCAACAAATTAAGCCAAATCAAGCGAGCTCATGTTGATCCTTAGATTAGCAAAGACCATTGAAACAACACCAAGATAGTTGCATTAGTTTTAATAATTCTTTCCAATTAGCACTGGCCAAAATACAGAAGGCATTATGTTTGATCAAATTTGGGCTAAGGCTCCGCGAATTGCGTGTTTGACTGCGTGACTTTTGTTTTCCGAAACTCACCCACTTTCGCACGGGCCATTCCATTCAGATCCAGACGCCATGGACTACGTGTATATGGAGTGGAGTGGAGTATAGTGGAGGTCTCCTTGAAACGCGGTTGGTCACGAAAGCGAACAACAAAGAAAAGGCTTGCCCGTCATTTGAGGCAACATTTAATGGCCACTGGCTATGGGGCTATATGGCTATATGGCTAAAATGCTATAGGGCTCATCCTGAATAAACAGGGGTTGGTGTGTGTGTGGGTGTGTGCGAGAAGTTGACGTTCGTTTGTGAAAACGAAGAAAGTGATTAAATCAGCACGATATTTTGTAGGTGTGCGCCAGCTCACCCATTAAATTTCTCCCATCCGCATTCGTGTGTGTGTGTGTGTGTGTGTGAGCCCGCACACACACCTGCACATTTGAGCTACTGTTCTAAATTGACTTTTCGTCTGGACAAAACTAAAAATGACGACATCGCGTTTTTTTTCGCTTTCATAGAAAAGCTTTGCCTCTAAACATGCCCATCAAGCGCGTGTTTATAAACAACACAGATCTCTTACCAACCTGTATATAACATATATATGTAGGGTATATATATAGAAAGGTGTGCTGGGCCTCAGATTACACTCCCACATGCATGTTAGCACACATGTATGCAGTTACCAAATATGGGAACACGTTAATGTAATTAAGCCTTAAGGCTGGATAAAAGCCAACTCGGGTCGTATATTATTCGCGATATTGCAGGCAGTTATAAATTAACTTCTTTATGACTGCTGCTAATTCGGATTTTCAATTCGAGTGCTTGGTTTTTGGGGTGTTAATTTAAAAGAACTTAACCAGCTTGGAGATTTTAAAGATTAACATCAATGTCGAGGGGTTTAAATAGCTTCTTTAATAAATTTAAAAAATCAGCCCTATCCCAGGGTTGCCACATTTTTGATAGAAGGGTATCGTTATTTTATGTGCCAGTTTATATCTTTATTTGTCTTTCACGCAAGGTTCAACGTAAGCATTTCGAAAACGGTTTCGAGTGGTTTTGAAACACCAGTACGTTCCGTGCAAATACCCCTAATGAAGTTCAATTGGCGCGAATCAGTGGTTCGCGCGCTTATCGATAGGCAATGTTTTGGTTTTGCTTGCTTTCGGCATAAAAACGTAATTTTCATGCGGTTTTTGCGGCAATTTAGAGGCGTTTTTCGTTTGGCAAGTGCTGTTTGTGTTATGAATTAAAGTATCATTTAACTCATTTAATTAAAACATCGCATAGAGCAGAGTGTTCTTGTGTTTTAAGCTACAGTCTGCGCACGTGTTGACTAACTTGTTGTTACTATTGTAGCGTTGCTTAGATATTCTAGTGAATCGGCCGCAAATCAAAAACAATAAACAATTCTCGTGGTTGTCAACAATGCAGAGTCCCAAACTACTGAGGAATGCGCAAACCCAGCATGGAGATGCCTCATCCGTGGACGTGGAGAACATATTCCTGCACCGCCACATGCTGTCCACAAATCCCACTTCGGGTGTCAATCTCCACGATCGGGAAGATAACCCAAAATGCGTGTGGTTTCCAGACGACCAGGATGGGAGTCCAGCTGAAAGCAAAGATCCACCGGTGAGTAGTGATAGAATTGATAAGACCTTCTATTAAGTAGGTATTGTAGGTATATAATCCGGTTACTATTCGTATTTTATATCATATTTTTGAGCCGATCATATGATCTGAGTATATCTTGTGTATTTATACAAAAGAAAACAAAACAGAAATGTTAGAAATATATATATATATTTATGTGTAAAATGAAACTGAACTCAATTAAATGTCATTTTGTTCATGCACTTGAATGCATATTTGTTTACCCTGTCGTGTCCCCCTCCATTATTAATTCCCATTTATTTAGCCGCTTTATAGCGAGGAATCCGCGGCTGGCGACCACTTCTCCAACTTTGACCGATTCGCAGCTAGTAAAAGAGCATATTTATCTTGGGGGAATCGAATGCCCAAAACAATTTAGTCGGGTCTGCTCGCAAATTGTGTGGATTCGGATTCCTGTCCTCTCACTTATGCAGTATTATTGGTGTCGAGGGAAATTTCAATGCAGCAGCTCCAATCGCGCACTTAAAACTTAATTAAAAAGCTAATCAGGGAGTAGCAAATGCAATTTGCTGCATTAATTTAAACAATTAATTAGGGGTAATTTCAATTGTTGTAATGAACTTCATATCTAAGCTCATTCATACTGTAGTAGTTTAAATCTAAATTGACGTAATAAACTAGAGACAAAATAGGTTTTTGATTGAAACTTAAAGTGTTGGTTTGTATTTATTCTTCAGAAAATGTAGTTTTGAAGCCTCGAAGTAAGTTTTAAACTAATTAATAACAATAACGAAAGAAAGCTCAAACAGCATTGCGTGACTCCCACACATGTGAGTGCAAGATATGGGTTTATTTCAGTTTTATTCTATTACCTTAAAGTTTCGAGAGTCATAAAATTGGATATAAACATGCGGTGGAGCCAGGAGGAGTTGCTGCTGCCCAGGCACCTGGAGATTTAAGCCACTTTTACGAGACTTTGAGTCACAAATGCCCCAATAAACGAGACTGCAGTGCCTGCAGTGAAAGAGTCAACGTTCTGGCCGCCATAGAAATTTAAAGCCACCCCTAGGCGTCAGTAGATTCTTAAAAATTTAGGGCTCTGCTAAGATGTGCAACAAAAACCAGATTTTAGACAAAACCCTTAATGGCCCACAAAACCGGTACAGGCTGGCAAGTTTCGTGGCTTTTTGTTTGCTGGTTCTACCACCTCAACGTACGTGACAGTGTCAAATGGCCTTAAATATTTAGCCAAAGTGTACACTTAAAGGGCCATACCCAATCCTAATTCTCTCTCGCTAATTAAACTAATCAATAATCTAAAAAGCGGGTGTATACAAACGCATATATATTATTATATTTAGGGAAATAGCTCGAGGATGTCGTCTGGAAGGAGTTAAGTTATGTGTGGGGACCAACTGGACGGACACGTTTCACTTGCCTTCGTAGATATTTTACCACGGATTTGTCATAATTAGTTCTTTTTGGGTGGGGTTTCAGTGGGCTTCTAGTGTCCCGGCATCTCGCGCGGTGGCTGCCTAACGAGCTACTTTTGTCAAGTTGGTCTGTTGGTCGTGATGTTTCCGCAATTATTAGTGTCAGTGCCTCGTGCTTACGGGCGGGTGGGTATCCTAAGTGCGGTCCTCATTGTTTCCGCGATGCGCCTTTTGGGCCAGTCGTTTTTATAATTCTTACAATACCATGTAAACACACATTACGAAAACCGCCGCGGTTGGCGAAGGGCCGATGGTGGTTACTGGTTAGCAGGACGAGGAAAATCCCTCTAAGACTTGGTCGCCTGCAGTCCTTTTCCATTTTCCATTCCACTGACACTGGCTTGCGCCATCAAACTGAGGTATTAAAAGGGAAGAACGGCTGCCTGTGGACTAAGTGGCTTTGCGGATCAGGCACACTTTGCGCAATTAACTAAGTTATAGATGTATAGAAAAGTGGTTGTTAAGAAAACAAGCCGTGTGATTCGAACATATCAAATATTCCTAAATCTTGCCAATTTACAAACTCTTGTTGGGCTTTTTGCACGGACTCAATATTTATTTTATTTATGCAAAAGTGGTATTTCGCCATATCAACCTCATTTTGTAGAATAATAATTAAGATAGGCTTGTATCCCCTTTGTTAATTATATTTTACGATTCTTAATGATTTTAGCTTCTTTTTGTGACATAATAATGGTGACATATTGACTGGGAACAATCAAAAGTATACTTTAATAGCCAAGTACAAAAAAAAAAAAAACAGGGAAATAAATACAAATTAAAGGTATTGCATACATATGTAATTACTGTGTAGTATATATTAATTAAGACCATAAAGTGAATAAAAACCCTTAGAGATGGCACAATCGAATCTCTTGAGAAATCTGCGAGGCGCCAAATCAAACCGAAAATTTGTGTTGCCCACATTGAATTGGTCTGGCAATGCCGTGACAATGTTGTGTTATCAATGTAGGTGAATGTGAAGAAGAAGAAGCGTGGGCTTGTTTACAAAAAAACGCAATAAAAATCGAATGCGGATTGGCGGCAAGTGGGAACTCCAGCCGCCGAGGATATCCAATTCGTATGATAATTATGCTCACAGGTGTGGACGGATTGGAAATGTGCCATCAAGAGCATGTGGGCCGATAAGAAGTGACCCCAGAAATATGAGCCAGTTGGATAAGTTCCAAGACGATGATCCGGATGAAAATAGGGTGTACCAAGAAGCAGTACCCAAGGGCGTTAGCTCCTCTAGTCTTGTTTGTATTTTATAGTTTTAAACTTAGCATAACCCTAAAACAACTCGAGCGACATGGCACCTCCTACCTGTTTTATTATGGACTTTTGTCCATGTTTGCTTCCTGGCTAGAACATATTGCCTGGTAGACCAGTAATTAACAAAATACTGCTGGTTCGAAGCCAATTTTGTAGTTTTTGTGTTTTCCTTTTCGTGTGCAACAAGGAAAAACCAAACAGTCTGTCTGAAAATTATGCTTAGGCTGCAGAAAGAAAACGAGGAATTGTTTGCACACAAACACCGGAAAAAAGGCTCCAATGTGTTAAAAGCTGATAAGCATACATATATGATGACTTTGGCACGGTAGGCTTTCGTATTTTCTGCATCTTGAAATGAACTTCCTTAAATCATTTATATATATTTTGGCAATCACATATATAGAAAATAAAGCTGATTACTATCCGATTTTTTCTATCCTACAGATTTCCATATCAGAGGCAAAGTCTGAAACGCAATCAAAAGAAGTTCTGCCGGAAAAGCGAAAAGCTAGCAGCACAGATGACGAAGGCTATGTGAAAAAAGTAAAATTAGATGCCAATGGGCTAAAAACCAAGCGTCCTGGATTCAGCGATGAAAGATACGACGAAACATCGTATTATTTTGAGAATGGTATGGCCAACATCTTGATAAAATAACTTGGAAGATGTTCTATAATAAAATTGCAATCTCTAGGTCTGCGAAAGGTGTATCCCTATTTTTTCACATTCACCACGTTCGCCAAAGGACGTTGGGTTGATGAGAAAATTCTGGATGTATTTGTCCGCGAATTCCGAGCCGCTCCGCCCGAGGAATATGAGCGCAGCCTGGAAGCAGGAAAATTGACTGTTAACTCTGAGAAAGTGCCCAAGGACTATAGAATCAAGCACAATGATCTGCTGGCCAATGTGGTGCATAGGTAAGCATCAGTAGGAAATCTCATTTGAATATGCACACATTTGCATTCTAGACACGAAGTCCCTGTTACTTCACAGCCCATCAAGATTGTATACATGGACAAGGATATTGTGGTTGTGAATAAGCCGGCATCGATACCCGTAGGTATACTAATTCAGAAGGAATTTTGTTCAATAACAATCGTATGTTGTAGGTACATCCTTGTGGAAGATATAGACACAACACGGTGGTTTTCATCCTGGCCAAGGAGCATAATCTGAAGAACCTGCGAACCATCCACAGATTGGATCGTCTCACTTCTGGTCTGCTTTTGTTTGGACGGACTGCTGAAAAAGCCCGCGAACTGGAGCTGCAAATCCGAACTCGACAAGTGCAAAAGGAATACGTTTGCCGCGTTGAGGGACGCTTTCCAGAGTAAGTCCAAAATGCATCTAATCTTTTATATTTATGTTCATTTTTTATATCTTTCGTAGTGGCATAGTTGAATGCAATGAGAAAATTGACGTCGTGAGCTACAAAATTGGTGTTTGTAAGGTTTCACCGAAGGGCAAGGACTGTAAGACCACATTTAAAAGAATCGGCGAAGTGGGCAGTGACAGTATTGTTTTGTGCAAACCACTTACAGGACGAATGCACCAAATACGAGTGCATTTACAATACTTGGGTAAGTCATAACAAGTTAACTCCATGCAATTATAACACTCGTATTCCACAGGTTATCCCATTTCAAATGATCCCTTGTACAACCATGAGGTTTTCGGTCCATTGAAAGGAAGAGGAGGAGATATCGGTGGAATAAGCGAGGAGCAGTTGATCAGTAACCTAATTAGCATTCATAATGCAGAAACCTGGTTGGGTTTGGAAGAAGATCAAATCGTATCAGGGGAAATAAAAGACGCAGCAGCGAGTACTTCAGTAGTAGAAAACCCTATTAATAGTGAGACGGAAAAGCCTGTGATTACGCAAAACCTTGAACCAAGTAACGAAGTAAGTAACTGAAAATATTTGTACTGGAGAATACAATGCTTATAAGCTACTGCACAGATTGCCACCCAAACGTGCTATGAAGAGCCAGACAGGTCTTTTGATTCCAAGAAGGCAACTTCGGATCCGCAATGTTCTGAATGCAAGTTAAACTACAGAGACCCTGGCACAAAGGATCTCATAATGTACTTGCATGCATGGAAATATAAGGTCAGTTGCGAACTCTGCCTTTTAACGAATTAATTTAAAATTAAATTTTATTTTCAGGGAGTTGGTTGGGAGTACGAAACCGAACTGCCGGACTGGGCGTGTAATTCCAATATTGATTACGACCAAGTGTAAATGGCAAACATGACGCTTTAGTAAAAAGATCTATTTTTACAGAGTATAACAAATTGTGTTTCCATTTTATCTCCATTCTAGCAATGATTTAATTGCCATTACTTTGCGAATTACTTAATCATTTTGAGGGGCAAACGGACTGGAGCACTTTTGTTTCCCATATGCCATATGCTATCACTAAATATGTATCTTCAGTTAAGATAAAAAATACAAAAATTTATTTTCAAGGAACTTGTTTTGCAAATTTTTAAAATTTAAAACCAAAATCAGTTGGCGGGAAGGGAATGCCCCTAATTCTATCGATTAGTTGGTTCTTATCGATAACGGACGGGGCAGGATATGTGTCATCTCTGTCGGACATCTGGCGCAAATAAAATACAAATACCGAATTAAAGCAGCAAAACAATGATACACGATTTGTTATTAGCTTGCCGGAGCCACAATCCGGAACAGCTGGGCATAAAGGCATTCAACGTAAGTAAAATCGTTGGAAATAAAAAATTTCGAAAGCCTTACAAGCGAACTTTCTAGGAAACCACAGTCATTGACCAGTTCATACATCCTTGCGAGCGGGAGATATTTATGGACATTATAAAAATCATTAAGGTTTACCAAGAAGTTGAGCAGTTTACCAATTCATCGGGAAGGAAGTCCGACACACCTGACGAACTTCCAGGTATAAATGGAAGCCTGCATCGTTTACATGGTTACTACATGCTCAATTTGGCCAAGGGCATTGAAATTGCTCTGGAGGATTACTACGCGGAGATCGACCGTCTGGAAAAGTATTGTTTGGGTAACGAGCGCAACTCGCTCTCATATGTCTACAATGCCCTGTACGCCATGTTTCCCCTTCTGGTGTTCATGCGTAATCTAATCACAGAGATCCGTGTGCTGAAACTGCGAGGATGCGTCTTGCTCCACAATCTACATCAGCAGTGCGAGCACGGCGACATTCAACTGGAAAAAGCAATCAAGATGCAAGTGATAGCCAACACCCAAAGCCATATTTCCATAATACAAATGCTCTTCATTATGCAGAATTATGAAGCCTGTTAAGAATGCATTTTTCTCCAGCCTGGCTCACTGGCTGTTGTTTGGAGTGATCGACGATGTCCACTCGGAATTTTTTATTAAGTTCAACCCAACGGATGCAGTTGATGGTGGCTCATTCAGCAAATCAGCCACTTGCACACTTCTGGTAACAACTTAACAAATGATTATCCTAACCCTATTTTATAAATAACATTTCTATATCCAGAGCGCAGAGAAAACCCCCGAGGATTACATATGGCAATACGAGGTGAATATGTCTCAGCTGCCAGGATTTCTCTCCATCGTTTTAGCCGAAAAAGTTCTGTTCGTGGGACAAACAGTGCTGGTCTTCAAAATGGGGCGCAACGTAAAAGTTAAAAACAAAACCAACCCACTGGCGGCAAAACTGGCTGAGTTGGATTCGGATGATATCTATGAGCTGTGGAGCGGCAGGGAGTCCGAGTTCTTCAAAATGGTCGTTGATCTGAGCAACGAGGACACCATCAATGTGTTTCGCCTCGAGAAGGTTATTAACGATATCAAGAATTACGTTAGCGGCCGGCTGTCGGAGATCGCTGTGAACGAAGTGGATCTGGAGCGGCAAATGGGACTGATTAAGGACTTCTTTTTGCTGGGCAGGGGAGAGTTCTACTTGGAGTTCTGTTCCCAAATGGTCGGTACCATGGAAACTTATCGTGAAGAACGTTTTAAAAACGTCACTAGATCATTTGAGGTACAATTATTATGCTTATAATGTTCTAGATTTACATTTTTAACTCATAATCAGCTGGCAGCTACTATCACGGGAATCTCAGATGACTTGGAAAAGTTTTCACTGATCTGCCAGAGAAGCACTGCTGAACCAGACGATAACTCCGACTTTAATTTTCTGCAAGGCCTCAGTTTGAAGTATGAGTATGAGTGGCCATTGAATCTTTTGTTCTCCCCAACAACGATCGAGCGGTACAACAATATATTCCGATTTTTACTGATCATTCGAACATATCAATACGAAATACAAAGGGTCTGGGCCAAGCAGACTTGGAGGGCGAAGGTTGCGAAGGATGCGCCTTCAAATAACAAAATCATAACTCTTCGCAACTATCTAATGTTCTTTCTGAACAACATGCAGTATTACATTCAAGTTGATGTGCTGGAAAGTAAGTTTTTGTAATACGAAATTGATCGAAACTAGCTCACATTTTGTTACAGATCAATTTGGAATTTTGATGAATGTGATCAAGAGCAAAAGTGATTTCGAAGTTATACAAAGGGCTCACACTGTATTTCTGGCAAATGTTCTTTCCCATTGCTTCCTGCTTAACGAATCAGAGAACCAATTGAATGTCACCGGGAGCCAAAATCGAAATCCCATTTATGGAACCCTTCTTAAACTCCTTGGCATATGTGAGAAGTTTACGCATATGACCCAAACGAAAGATCCGTCTGATGACTTGGAGGATGAAGTCGATCAACTTAATGAAAGGTATGTCTTTACATTTTGGATAAGTAAGCGAGTTATGTCAATCGTTATTTTACTTTATCAATTATCGTGGGTTATTATAATAATAAAACTTTGTTTTTTTATAGTTTTGGTGTTCAAATTGCGAGCCTTATCCAACTATTAGTCGATGTAAAATCAGCATCTTGCTTGGGTCCGCTTTCGCAGCTGCTTTTGCGTTTGGATTTCAATTGTTGGTTCAGTGCCAGTCATAATACGTCCGCATGAATACAATGTTTTTGCCTAAAGTTGTAGCCGCTTAATGTCTTCTATACGAAAGTCATTTCTGAAAAAACACAATCGTACGATCAATAAAATGAAAGAAAATGTTATATTTTAATTACCTTAACGTTAAAAATGTGCGAACTTCGTTGGGTGTGAGATGCCAAGTTGACATCTCTTTGTTATTCTCCGGATTCCAGTACTCCGATAGCTCCGTAATCTTGTCCAGATTGAGGAGCGTAGCTATTTGGGAGATACGAGTCATCTTGTCCCGAACCGACCACGATGTGGCTCCTGTTAGATAACTGCCCAAGGCACGAACTTCCTGATCAAGCACCAGACCGCCGAGCTTTTGAATTGAACATAATCTATTAATATTATTCCACCTGGTAAATTTGACCTGTTTAGATACATACTCTATTAAAGCTGATTTTCTTAATAGCCCGTTCCAATTGAATAGTCACTTCGGTCGCCAAAATGCTAACGAGTGCATCATAGTTGCGCGGACTCAACGAGTTCTTAAAAGAGTTGAGGAGTCCATCCAATTGCACTATGAAAAACTGGACAAATGTCTCCCCAGCTTCGTAAGCAGCAAGTTCCTCCTATAACAATAGATTACATTACGTTCTCATACAGATATTTTAGTCCATACAGATACTTACCTCATTCAAATTGTGACTGTAGTTCAGGAACTGATTGATCCAGGGATTGAGACGTGGCTTAATGACACTGGATCGCAGCTGCTGCATTCCAAAATCAACGGTGGCTTTCAACGCGTCCCGCACAGCTTTAAGTTCCGTGAGGCAACTGTCCAGCATTTGACGTTCCACCGGCGTCGTTTGTGGAAATGTGCCAGCAATTTCCTGTTCCATCGTCTGACACAAGGTCTCAATATACTCCGTCGATATGTCGGCGTTGTTCAGCTGGACCAGGAAATTGGCTCGACCTCGATCGGCATCACTGGAATGTAGTTTTCCCTGCTGCAGCGTCGTTTGGATAGCATTGTACGCCTGGGCCAAGTCGATGTAGCCCGATGGATAGCCGCTTTTCAAGGGCGCCTTAAGTGCGCTCACAAAATCACCATCCAGGCAGGCAGCCACGTTGTTGATCACAGCACAGGTTCCGTTTATCGACTGGGTAGTCAGGGCCCTGCGAATGGATTTGCGAAGAATGAAGAACACATCGTCCACCATGGACGAACACTGCTGCCCAGACTCATAGGTGTCCAAGCCGATGGCCTTCAGCACGCTCTCCTCCATGAAATATCTAAAAAATATATTAACAATTACAAACAGTTAAGCAGCTTAAAGTAATTTCCTAATTTTACCTTTCCAGCAGCAAGTATGTGCTCAGAATTTCCTGCATTTGGCGGCGCAGATCGGAGTTCTTCATGATCTTCTCATAGCGTTCCATTATATCCAACTGCTCCTTTTCAGGCACACACGTCTCCACATGAACCTGCAATACTAATAGTTATCTAACCATTTTGTGAGAGCCTTTTATCCTTGCCTGTAAGCGACGTCGCATAAATCGGAAGTACAACTCGACCCTGGCGTGCATGACGGTTATTTCAGCTATAATGGCATCGATTTCCTTGGGATTTAGCTTGTCAACCGAGCCGCCAGATGGTTTCCTATAATGACCCAGTGCCTGGATGCTGTTGCTCCCGAGATTTCCGCCGCCGGCCGACCGCTGAGTGGATTCATTTACTTGCTTGCTGCGGTACTGAATCTGTCGGTTCTTGTTGAACTCCATTAGAAGATTCTTCACCTCCGTATCGCATTCGTGCTGCAGTATGGACACCATGTCGATGAGAGATGATGAACTGCGGGAGAATTACATATTTTAAGAGATACCGTTTTACCATAACTAAGCTACCTACGCTTGTCCGTAAAAGGCTTCGATTATCGGCTGATTGACTTCCACCACCCTTGCGAAGTTTTCCAGAATAGCAGTCAGTCGATCTGCGTAGGCCAGTTGCAGGCGTGATTCCGCCTTGGCTATGTCCTGGGCGTTCCTAAGTTCCTTTTGCGCCTTGTTTGCCAGCTTCTGGCAAATGTAGAGCGAGAACTTTTCGATTCCGGTGCGATGGCAACCCACAAGAGGAAATATTTTAAAGAATCTTTCCACAGAGGCCAAGTCATCGGCTTTGACCGCCTCATCGAAGCGCTTGGCAATCAGCACTCGGGTCTTTTCGGTGGCATCCTCCAGCGTCTTGACCGCATCGCTAACCGATGTTATGGAGCCCTGAACGTCGTCGGCGGTGCGTCGCAGCAGTTGCTGATCCATCGCCAGGAAGCGGGCAATGTGGGTGGCGCTCTTCTCGTAGTCCTCCTCGCCGATGGCCTTCACCACGCCCTGGCTGCACAGATGCAGGTCAATGAGATCGTGCACCCGTTGTTGGCATTCGGAGGCACGGCACCTGGCCAAATCCAACCGGCGCACCTTGGCGCTCACCGATTCGGCCAACTGGGCAGTGTTTACGATCTGGTCGTTCAGCTTGTTGGAATCGCTGTCCACCGTGTGTAGCAGACTGAGGGATCGCCCAATGCCACTCATTTTGGCCTCAATCTGACATTGTTTGGCCAGCAGGGACTCCAGTCTCTCGTTAACTTTTGCCTAAAACGGAGGAAACACATGAGACTCAACCGGAGTTTTATTGACTTGGCACTCCACCTCTTCGTCGGCAATCCGCTGCAGCGTTTCGTCCACCTCCTCATTTGTGCCGATGTCTAGAGCACCTAGCTGTTCCAAAACACTCATTCTGCTGCCGTCGGTCCGGATTTCCGGATCTTTATTTTATTTATTGATCTTATTTTCCAATTGGATAAATGTTCTGATACGTGGATTGGAAAATTTGTTTTGCTTTGAAATAGCGATGGCAATTTGCGGCTCTGGGTTAGATGTATCGGAATTTGGTATATCGATAGCTTTACATGATGGCAACGACATTTAAACGATTGAAAGTTTCATTAAAAATAAATGATGTTTTAAATACTAATCCTCAAATAATATATTTTCTTAATTAAAATTACAATCGTTCAAAGCTTAAAAGAAAAATAACATTTACTCCATATGTCATTGAATATACGGGCACCCTTGTTTTTCCGAACAGCTGATGCAGAATTCAAAGCCCAACAAAAGTATTGATTTGCAATTAAAGTAGAATTAGCATTAGAGTAGCATTCCGATAGATAAGCGTAGGCCTAGTCATGGATTTCACGGGCTTTGAAGTGCGCAAGGCAAGCTAATTTCACCCAAGTGTCGCGAGTGAAGTCCTCGTTATCCTTGCTTATCCTTTCCAGTGCCCACCGACTGTCATGTACATTCCGAACTTCATCACTTCCGAGGAGGAGCAGCGCATCCTGAGCCACATCGAGCGCACTCCGAAGCCTCGATGGACGCAGCTGCTGAACCGCCGGCTAGTCAACTACGGCGGAGTGCCGCATCCCAACGGAATGATTGCCGAGGAGATTCCCGAGTGGCTGCAGACCTATGTGGACAAGGTCAACAATCTTGGGGTGTTCGAGTCGCAAAACGCCAATCATGTTTTGGTCAACGAGTATCTGCCGGGTCAGGGAATTCTGCCGCACACAGATGGACCACTGTTCCATCCCATCATCTCCACCATTTCGACGGGTGCTCACACCGTGCTGGAGTTCGCCAAACGTGAGGACACCACCACTGAAGCAGAGGCTGGAGATCAGACGACCCGTGAAGTTCTCTTCAAGCTGCTCCTGGAACCGCGCAGCCTGCTCATCCTCAAGGACACGCTGTACAGCGACTATCTGCACGCCATCTCCGAGACCAGCGAGGATGTGCTCTGCGATCGCATCTGCAACTACGATCTGTGCGAGAACACCTACAAGATCGGCGATCACCTAGTACGCCGATCCTCACGCATCTCCCTCACCATCCGCAACGTGCCCAAGACCAGCAAGATGAAGCTCAAGTTCTGCTAGGTTCATTCCGCCATTAGATGTTGTTTGGCATTAGAGATTACAGATTACACAGATGTTGACTAGCTGCACGTTAAACGAACCCACTGAAGAGATCCCTGGGATCCAGAAAGAACTATGATAATCTGCAACCTGAATCTTCCGCTAGATGTTTAAGCACTCCGCACTAGCAGCACACTTGTTCGCAAGCAAATCCATGTTGGCCCACACAAAAGTGCTTTATTTATACCGCTAGCATTGTGTACATATATATAAATGTTTGTATTACGTATTATGGAGCAATAAGTTGGCTTAATCGGCGGACAGGCTCAAACTGTATCCTCAGATTCCACCTGACCGCCGGCGGCCTTTAGATTTAGTTGTGCGAGCATTTGATGGAGGCAATCCATGGCCTAGATTTGTGAAATATGTGGTTAACTTTGTATATGGGCATGTGCGACAACTGATCTTGATTATGATTGTCCCAATGCTTCGTTTAATCTATACAGAATTTATGCAAGATCTTTCTGATTCAAAATGTTCCTTACGTTAACTACTAAGCAAATTAATTGCAGCCAAAGAAATCATAATGATGATCAGTTGACGAGATACCACTTATATGTATGTTGAATGGAGCAGCCAGCACACTGGCTACCATATTCGTGTGCTCCATGCTCCGGCCTCCTGTGTCCAAGTGTATTTTTGTAACCGTTTTTTCCACCGCGCACCGCAAAAAAGAGCGAAGAATTGCCAATAAACGTTATTGTCCATCTAACTCATCCTTTAAACCCTTTAATCCACTAGGCTTCCTCATCCTGCCACTCCAGTCGGAACTCGCGCTCAAAGACCAGGCGATCATACAGCCGCACCTCGCTAATCCTCGCCGAGATGTCCAGTCGAAGTTCGCTGACCGCCAGGTGGAAGTTCTGACGCACCGTTCGCTGTTTGTCCGGTGTCAATTGATTGAGAGGTTTGCGAAAGATGCTAATGATGCGCTGCAGATGGTACTCCACGCTGGCACAGCGACCGATACAAACCCACAGGTTCTCCGGATCGTGAATGTTACCCGGGAAGCGGGTGCGCTGATCGAAGGGCGCCTTGCCGGACAGCAGAGCTCTCACCTCGGCCACGATCTCCTGGTGCGTCCTCAGATCGCGAGTGCTGAGCGTGGTGAACTCATACTTGTCGCAGAAGTACATGAGCTCGGAGATGGCCACCCACGACTGGGAGCAGAGTGTGGCATGGTGATTCGACCAGTTGGTGTAGCCAGCTGGACTGGAGGACTTGGTGGCCACGGCAGCGGTTGACGAGGAACTTGCATTGGGAGTCGGCGAAGTGCTCGGTGGACTGCCTGTCTTGGGTTTGGGCGTATCCGAACTATTTATGATGGACCTTCTCTCTGTGCGCTGCAGCTGCTCCATTTCCCGCTCGTGCTCCTTGGCCCTCAAATAGGCCTCCTTCTTCTGCTGCAGCTCCTGCAGCTTGGTCATCTTTGGTGGCGACAAGGACTTTGTGAATATCGAGGGCGGTGGCGGCGCAGGAGCAGCCGGCTCGCCGTCTGTGTGTGCAATTGGTGTGCCGTTTGTGTCCAGCGATGCACTGCGTCCGTACTTGGCTCTATAACGCTCCAGCGTGTCCAGCGAGAAGCTGAGCTCCTTCTTGATGGCCTTCTGCATGGTTCTGGTTTTCTGGCTTTATGTAATCACCTTGGGTGCTTCGATGCTCCGAATTGCACGCGTTCCCTTCGAGAATTTACAGGCGAATGCGAGCGCACATTCCGCATAAAGAGAGGCCGATCTCTTTATTTTTATCTTTTATCAATCGGCGGCGAGCCATGTGCACTTTATTTCGGTCTCTGCCAATACATTTTGATCGCATTCGCATACGAATGCGTACGGATTTTACGTTTGGATTTGAAGCAGCATTTGAAAAAGATTCACAGATGCAGATACTCAAATGCCGAACGCACATTTTGTGGGAACTCATGACGAAATGACCGAAATTTTGTATGGGTTCAATTCAGATCAAGGTTGCGATAGGGAACTTATGCCTATTATGCTTATTTGGTAAGGCAACTTCTCTTCAACATATTGATATCAAAAAATACTCATTAACCAGCTTTCTCAAGTACAAAGTTTACATCTTTTATTTTGTATATTATTTCAAAAATATTTGCAAATGGCACACATGTTTGTGATCTTTCGCTTTAAGTACAAACATTTTACTGATCGTTATGGTTTCTTGTGTGCTGTGAATCATATTTGAAGAAATGCACAAAGTACATTTAATACTTTTCGTTGTTTTCGTCGGCCAGCTCAACCGGCGGAGGTGGTGGTCCTCTCACATGGATGTTAAATAAATATCGCCTTAACGCATACGTAATAGAAAAATTTACAAAATTACAATCATGTTGTCGATCAAACAAAGACACAGAACAGAAAAACAGATAGGACTAAATAGAATGACGTATTAAAAACTACAAAGCGGAAGGCACGGTATACACAGAGTCGTCATGTCCTTGTTGGGACACTTGGGTCACAAGTAGAAAAGAGGGCTGTCGAGGCCATTCTTAAAACTAGGTTTCATAATTTACAATACAGTTGGACGGAGTTGACTCCGCCTAAACGCAGTACGCCGCCGGCACCTCGAAGATGATGTTGCCCTCTTTAGGACGGAAGTTGGGCACCTCCACATTGGACGCCGCCTCCACAGTAATGATGCGTGCCCTGCCGTGCAGGCGGCAGGCAATATTGGTGCTCACATTCACACGCAACTCGGTTCCGGTGAGGCTGGAACGGATTTGATATTAATATCTGATGAACTTACTAAATGGGGGTTCCACTTACTCATGGTATTTCTTGCAGACAATGCCCACCACTTCGCCAATGCGATCTTCCTTGAGGGGCGTGTACTCGCTATGCAGGGAAAACACCAAATCCAAGTTTTTCGGCGAGTGGAAGACGATCAGTTGATCCCGGCCGGGTGAGACGCTAATGGACGTCAACTGTAAGCGAAGTCAAGATAGGGAATTAATATTAAATGTATAGATTTGGATTTTTTTTAATTGTATTATTTGAAACCCAATTCTACTAACCTCCCTAATTTTAATGTTGCGTTTCATGTCCTTAAATTTATTCTTGATTCCGTCCAGTTTGTAGATAGTCGAATCGGAAACGATGAAGGCGCGATTAGCCTGTTTGTTGCAATGGTTGAACTTCTTGACGAATGAGGAGAAGAGCACTTGCTGGAAGGTCTCGCCGTCGGCGAGGTGGTTCCTTATGTTCTTTATGCTCGCGCTGTAGGCCTCATATCCGCTGTTTTCCTGCACGTTGGCCAGATAATCACCCACCCAGCGGCGGGCTTGACCCCAATAGGGTCGCCTTCCGGCCAGCGCAGTGGCGGCGATAATCTGCAGGCGTAACTGCGGCCACTCACTGCAAGGATATTTGTGCAGGATCATGTTGGCTCGCCAGAATTCGAACATACGGTGCAGCTTAGCCTCCACCTTGCGCCCGGCGAGCGGCGGCTGTGGCCACTGGATGCTCTTGCCGTAGTCGCGCATCTGCTTGGCTTTCCGGAAGCGGTTGGCCAGCTCCTGGACGTAGCTACGCAGCTTGTAGGCCCTATAGGCGCGCATGATCATAATGGCCGCCTTCATCTTCTTAAAGTTTCTTCTCACAATCCATCCACGCACTCGCTTTTGCAGCAGCGTCACAATGTGTGGGATCATCTCGTTCCTCTGATGCTCCAGAGCAAACAGGGTGCGTGGCGAGCGTATAAAGATCTTCGTGTGTCCGTACTTAACGTCCTGGGCGAATTTCTTCTCCTCGATCAGCACACGGACACCATCGCGATCGCTTCCCGCACGGAAATTGGGCCAAGTGTACTGCGAGATCATCTTGTAGCGGAGCAGGAACTTATCATAGCGTTGGCGATGAACGAATCCGGCTCGACGAACGCGTAAGTTCTCCAGTAGGCCAAGGTATCGCACCTGGTGCTCCACACGCTCCTCATCGAAAACTGTGGAGCTCTTTAGGTCATTGGGTTTGATGCAGCGCACATAGAAGGGTTCCTTCTTGAGCAGAGTAACCACCAGATCAGCCATCGATCTCTGGAACAAGGTGCCGGCTGTCAATGGTCTCTTGGTGGTTTTCTTGATATCCTGTGCTCCCTCGGGCCACATCTCGCTTAGGTTAGCATCCTCGGAGTTGTGCAGCAGGCGCTTAAAGTCCTGATACAGCGTATCCTTGTTCTTCTCGATGAATCCATTGATGTTGTAGATCACATCGCCGGCGTAGTGGGTGATACGGAAATCCTCGCGATGCTTCAGCTCCTTGTCCGTGGGCTTCAGCTGGCGACTGGTGTAGTGCGGATGCTTGCTCAGGTTCTTGTCCATGGCCCCCAGAAGTGTGTCGTCCGTCACCTTGCCCACGCTGAGGCAGGCCTCGTCCATGATGGCAATGATGCCCTTGTGCGGCTGCTCCACGAGATCGCAAATGATCTGGAATTGAAGGAGATTTAGATAACTTGCGCTTTCTCATTCATCGATTGAGTCCCAAACTCACCTTGTTGTTGAAGTATTCAATATTGGTCCATTCAATGCCCTCACGCTGGTACTCCTCTTGCTCCTGTTTAAGCACAAGTTCTGTGGGGAATAACACGGATCATTACGATATATCGCTAATTAAAGAATCAGGCATCATTACCTATGAATAACTGCTGCAATTTCTCGTTGCAATAGTTGATGCAGAACTGCTCAAAGCTGTTGCTGTCGAAGATCTCGAAGCCGTAAATGTCCAGCACTCCGATGACCGAATTGAATCGCGCCTGCGTCTTGCTGCCGCGGAATAGGATTGCCCTGTTGATGCGGGAGATGATCCAGGTGAAGAGACGGTCGTAGATTGCCTTGGCCAGAGCATCCTTTCCGTACTCCGCCTGCGTGGCGTTGTGATCCTTCTGCATCACATTTCCACCGGCCGCAATAACCCGTTTGGTCAGTGCCGTGGACAGCTCGGATTCGGTGACCTGGAGCAGCTTGGCCGTGGATTTCAGGTGTTGCTTGTTGCTGATCACCAGCTCATCCTCAATGGCTGCAATGCGGAAATGGGAAATGTAGGAAAAATATACTTGAGATTTGAATATTAAACAACTCACTTTGGAACTCCACATTTCCCAGATGCAAGACAGCGGCAATTGTGCGCCAAATGGTCTGCACCTCATCCGTGGTGAAGCCCAGGGTCTTGAAGGCGTTGCAGGTGCCCTTGTAGTCGGACTTCTCCGTCAGTATGTCCATGCTGCCCTGGTTCAAGTAGTGGTACTTGCCCGTTTCCTTTTGCAGTTCATATTGCCGCAGCTCGTTGTCGTTGGCTCCACGCAGCAGCTATAAATGGATGAATTGGTTGGGGGTATTAATTAAGCGATTGCAACTATTTTAAATTAGCCCAACTTGGTCAGTGCAACATGACCGTCAGTCCATGCCCCAAGAATTTAGCACGCCAGACAATTAGCAGACGTGCTAAGTGTAATTAAACTTCCTTTTCCGGTCGAGCATTTGGCAGTTGCCTTTTAAGCTTTAACAAATTGTATCTTTTAATATAAAGTTAACAACATTTCTATTTTTGCTAGTTAGGTAAATTGATATCATATCAGCTGAGTAAGATATTTTCAAGATATTTGACGTTGGGAAACCCGTAAACTAGGTAATCAATTAAAATCTACACGCCTATCGCCGTTTTTGCAGGTGTGAGTGTTAATTGAGCATTGTTTATTTCAAGATAGCCTGGCTAGTCATAAATTATATATTGGCCAAGTTGTGAATTTATGACCGATGCAGACGAGTTGTAGACCCATTCCCAAAGCAAACATTCCATAATACGGGCATATATTTATTTTGACGCACTTCAAAAATAAACAACTTGCACTTTTCAACAAATAAACAAATCGTTCGAACTCGAACAAAAGCCAGATGAAGTATTTGACTTGATTAAGTGTTTCCAGATGATAAATGTGCTAAAAGTGTTTCGAATTGCTCAAATAGATATGCAGCGGAAATAGCGATCAATTATCACCTCAGCAGGTTAAATTTACCAGATAAATAGGTTTTATATATTATATGTTTAACGCCTTGAATGATGAATAAGCGATTGAGTCGTGACGTGATACTTTTTTCTAGTTTATTAGATGAGTCTCGACTACGCCTATGTTATCATTTTGCGAGTGATATCATCCAATTCTGGATACCTAAGAAGAAGTGAGCAATGTAGAATAGATCTACAGCGATTTTAATTAAATTAATTAACAGTTTTAGGCTTTAAGATAATTGACAGAGGAATCTGCAATAATCATAAATTACTTAGACATGTGTCATTATATACATTTAAATATTTCTATAAAATAAAGGGCATCATGAGCAGCGTTTATTTGTTGCCATACAACTTAGTCATACGACTTGAAAGTAATAAAGTTATATTAATGTTTACAACGAAAATCCACACCCACAAAAAGATAGCGACAATAACTGTCTAACCATCAAAAAAAAAAAGAAAAGAGCAACTTCATCACGGCCAGAACAACCTGACACCCCCAGGTAATGGACGCCCCACTGCCTTGCACCCAACCCATGAGCTGGAACACCTTTCGTCACTTGGCACGCGTCACGCTGACTCACTTGGTAAATAATCGTGTACACTTAATGCCACACACGACTAGTTCGGACCGATCCAACCGAATGCCACTCACCTGGTAGAAACTATGGAAGTTCCGCTCGCCCGGCTGCTGCTGCACCACGCGCGACTTCTCGAGCAGATAGTTGGTGATGATGCCACCCACGGGATCCGCCTTGTAGTCGAACTCGATGTCCATGTACTTTCCAAAGCGGCTGGAGTTGTCGTTGCGGTTCGTCTTGGCGTTGCCGAAGGTTTCCAGGATCGCATTGCTCTGGATCAGAACGTTCTTGACTCTGGAAAATTAATATATATTATTATATATTTAGTTTAATGGACTTATAAAAATTTTAACTGATTTCCATGCCTGCAAGACTATAAAGACAACCCTCATTAAAATCAAATCGACATAATTAAGAAACGAAATCAACACAATAAATACGCTATTAGTGCTTCGTAAATTCTTCTCCCTTCGGTGGCCAAGCAATTTGGAAAATGGCACTCACCCTAATCCCCGAAACTATGGTAAATGTCGTTTCCCATTTCATTCGTGGCACTAAAAATTGGCAATTTAGAGGACCATTGTGTTCCGGGGGCTTGGCCATGGAGGTTTCAGCGCTTTTATGGAGCACCTTAAACTACACCCAAGTGATAAAAAGTTCCTTTGGACAAAGTGGTTTGCAATTAGCGCGGCAATTAATTTGGCAACTTAAGCTGCAAGTCCACAGACGACTTATGTCATCCGGGGTCATGGGTCACGCGATGACCATGCGAGCGATTATGACCCATCTGGGAAATGCTTCATTAGCCACTGCCACCTGCCACCCGCGTCTGAAAATCTTCCCTCAATGAGAATTCCATTGCGCATTTGCATGCGAAACAATGGGCGATTTTCTCTGGGACCCATGATGTACATGTTGTTATATAGATCGGTTTGAGGTTCCCATTGTCTGGTTCACAGTATTGTGATAGGGCCGCAAGCGTTCCATCAGCCTATGCAAATATGTGGCCAAATTGATTAACTAATTTACTATGTAAACAGATTACCTGGTATTTGGTGCTATTAACTTGATTTCGCCAAGACAATGGCTAATTAAAACAGAATGGCAGTTACTTGCTTAAACTTAATCAAGGATTTTCATAGCTAAACTAACATTTTGTGTCTAATCATTTAACAATAATTAGGAGTATTTATTGGGAATCCATCCACTTACCTCTCGATTTCGTTCTGACCCTGGGCATTCGTCACCGCCGCAATGTACTTCATGATGATCTTGGAGGCCTCCGTTTTGCCCGCACCGGACTCACCGGAAATCAGGATGCAGGTGTCCTGCTGGCGCTGCTTGAGCACCCTGTAGGCGGAATCGGCGATGGCGAACAAATGTGGGGCATTCTCGAAGAGCTCCCGACCCTTGTACTTGCGAATGGTCTCCGGACCGTAGATGTTCATCTGTCTGTACGGATTCATCGAGACGCACACCTCGCCGATGTATGTGTAGATGGATCCGTTTTGGAATCTGTAGGAAGAGTAATGGACGGTCGCTCATTAGTTCGCTGCAGTGTTTGGAAAGGCATTTCCCCGAGATTACGAAATACATTTCGAGTGGGTGGGAGTGACAGGTGGGGAGCCACCACCCGTCGTTGGCGCCTGTAGCTTTCAATTCGAAAATTGCTTTTTTAACATTCAACATGCGGGTCCAAGTGATATACCTGCTCCACATGCAGCCAACGATCGATATAATCAAATCGTTGATCTCTTTTCCCACTTTTTGATTGACTGCCATGTGGATGCATTTATTCTGCACTCGATTTGTAAGGCGCCAAAAGATTGGGCACATAAAAGTTTGTTGTGTTCATAAAATGCATTTTTGGTTCGCTAAGTGGGTCACTTGCGATCGATAGACAATGAGAAGTAGAGCATGAGAATCTCAAATATTTCACTTGGCGACTAGTATATAATGTATATATTATTCTGAACTAAATCTTTAATTGATAAAAGTTCTAATAAATCGTTTCCATGACATAGGCTATCTTATCTGAAGCGATTGCGAGTACTTGAAACTATCAACTGGATTATTGTTGTAAGCTGGAAACTAAGATTTTGCCAAAGATACTTTTTTTTGTTACTTTTTAATGAACTTTGCCTCTTCACAAGTATTTAGATTCAAAGTGAGCTGAAAATTTAAACATGATAAAGTGATTTTCTAGTTTAAGAACTGTTCAGTTTTCACTGCATTTGAGACGGATTAAAAAACAATAAAGCAAGTTGAATGCAAATTACGCATTACGTGTTCCCAAAAAATTACCCAAAGCGTTCCGAAAGTAAGAGTTACACCATCAGCGACTGCAAATTAACCCAGATGAGCCACATAACCAAAAGTCCAGACCCAGAAAAAAAAACCAAAACTGTGCAACAAGTGGGTATTACAAACGGCTGAAAAGAGTGTTATTTTCCTCCCAAAGCCAGAAAAACAAAAAGCCGAAAATGTAAATGAAAATGAAGCAGCAAATTAGCAGACAAAGAAACGGTGAAATTGCTTAAAGCCAAAGACCAACTCGAAAACTAAGCCCAAACCAAATAGCCAACAGTTTTCGTTAGCCCGAATTGAGGGAATGAAAACGATTAAAACAATACACTTAATACGCGCATTTGTTTGTATTTATGTTTTGGCTGCTGGTTGCTGGTTTGGTGCCCATTTTTTCCTCGAACACATGTTTTTACTTAACTTTTCAGTGCTTATTTATAGACCGACTGCGCTGGCTTTTCAGCTTTCTGTTTCGTTTTGTGTGCCGACTACTTCCACTTGCCTTCTGTTGCCCCCTTTCAACGCATTTCGACTTCTGGGTCAAAACGAGTGCGACTAGTGACAAATGGCCATCTGAACTCCAAGCTCCAGAATGTCCAAGAAAGTCCAATACGCCGTTTAGCGCGCTTTTTAGCTTCATTTTTGGGGCCATCACATATTACGGTAAGTACAAAAGGGCAGGCAGCAAATGACAAGCCTCTTAGGGGCAGAGGAAACCCAATCCGCAACAGATTTGTATGATTTCTACTGCCCCTCTCTCACAACAACCATATGGTGTCACCATGTGCACCTTCGCCACTGGGAAGGGTCTGGAGCACGTCCACGGGGCGTATGATTGACATCATGTCAAAAATTGGTTTTGGCCCGCATGACGACCAGCTCACTCGCCTTTTGCGGAGGAGGGCCTAATGGGGCTATAGAAATTGTTGGCCAGGTTTAGTGTAATTGTCAAGACTCAGTGGATAGAAATTGTTAAATTTCAATAAGGTTTGAATAATCGGGTTCATTGGTCGTTTTGTATAGAAAAAGAAACTAATAAACGAATATATGAATATATATAAACTAATCATGAAATTCTAATACAAGTTGAATGAACATTGAAAAGGAACAATAATACTGCTTACTTACTAGATTAACAGCATGTATTTTACTATAAATTTTGATCTTTAAAATATGTGCGCTCATTTTAAAAATAACTTTTAAAATTTGAGTTATTTGTCATAAGGAACCTCATATACCAAATGGGTTATCTAGCCCAAAATTCTGACTCAAACTTCCTTATCACTTCAGAATTCGCTGCACCCCATTTGTCACACATATGTACATAAAATATATATAATAATATATAATACAATTATCTGCTGCTGCTGGGAACTTGCCCTCCAAAAATTACCAAATACTTCACATGTTTTTTTGTTTGCTCAACTGCCAACAGACGATTTAAATTCATACTGCTGGCTTCGCACATTTTCATATTCATATTCGCTCGCGCACTTCATAAACTTATTCACTTTAACGACTGTGAATGTCTTTATTTATTCCGAGTCAAATGACGTAATCGAGATAAAAAGCCAAAGAAATAACTAAAGTAAGAAAACAAATGTATCAACGTTCGTATACGTTCGTTTCACAACTACTTTTATTGACTCATCTGAGCACATGGCATAGGCATCTAATACTATTATATAATAACAAATTGTAGAAGTAAACAAATTGAACGCTAACATCATGACTCAATAAGCGGCTATTCAAAGTGCGATTTGCATATAGCCATTAATAATTTGCAACGCCTCGCGATGAATCACTTACTATACTGCTGAAAAATCGCAATTCCAAACCAGACGAAAAATCAATAAGTTAATAGAGTGCATTTTTCATGGCCAAAACCGAGGAACATGCGTTCGGAAAATGTTTGCTCACAGCTGACGTCACCAAGTTGGTCAACAAACATGGCTTTTAGTGGGTCAATGCTTTTATTTACCCCAATAAGGGTTTGTTTGCGCTGTTATCTAATTGAATTTGTGCGATTTATTGACTGAAACTATAAAGTAACAAGGAGATAATAAGCAATGGAAATGGCTATCGACCAATATATAAACATAAAGAACAAAGATAGAGATATATCTTTAGATGATTCTGTTCCCAGCACCACAGACTACAAACTGATGGAAAACATTGAGATTAATGGCAAAGATTCGCTGAAGAATCGTGCAATGCACTGATGGGTCAAGTCCCTTGCGAATTTCTTGAACGTCTGCCAATTCATGGGAATCGCAGCAGATCGGCGCAGAAAAGCGTTTCCATCTCATTATGGAAATCATTTTCCTTTTCCCCGTTGTCTACTGACCATCTGCATAATCTTCTCCAGACTCTTTTCATCGTTGCTTCTCGTTTATCCCAAAGGAAATTTAGTTTTTCTGTATTATTTTCCCCTCAATTTGCGCAATGCAAACAATTGCATCTGGACCGCGCCAAAGAATTAACTTCAATTTACACCCCGGCCAATCAATTAACAGGAGCGGAAAAGTCTCCGGAAAAGTCTGGTTGGCGGCATGCAGGCCGCTAAAGATTTGTGTAAACGAAGTGCAGATGCCACTGCATTTTCCAACTGCTCCAACTCTCGATGGGTATAGAAGTTATTGCAATGGCAATGACAAACATTGCCTGGCTTTGGATAAACAAATCGGAGTGGAAAGACTAAGGCGTCGTCTAGACGGGATTCTCAGGTCGTTCGTTCTCCCTTTCTTTTCTTCCAGAAGCTTAATGCCTTTCTTCCGAGAATTCGCACATTAGCCAAGTTTATGACATGGCAAGGAGAAAAACACCGAGAGAAAAGCGCTGGCTAAATCATTTAATTTCCGCTCCGGTATCATAAAGTGCTTATCTTGGCAATATGAAGGGCTTCAATAGATAGCCTCCTTCCTATCGCTGGAATGCCCTCATCGCAAGGTGAAAAATGTCTGAAAGTGTTTACCAGATGAAAGGCCCGCTTTGAACTGGACGCACTGCTCCATGCTCCTGCACAAATAAACAGACAAACTTCGATTGCAATCGGAAATCCCAGAAGAGCTGCTCCCTACACACTTTAATAGCGTTCTTCCCCTACAAAAAACAACAATTATTAATTGTTTACGTCTCACGACTTCTTTAATATTTTTCCACAAAAACGCAGGCAGTGGGAATATCGCACGGCTATCAGCTGCGCTTGTATAAATAAATATTCAATATACAATTGGCACTCACATAAATGGTAACCTAATCCAATAGAAGGTCTCCGTGCAACAATTGCGTAACCAAGAGTTCGCTTATCACCTTGCCAGTAAGTATTGCCCATGGCTATCGAACTATATGGTATATATATAGATGCCTTTATGGCGACAAACTTTGCTGGAAGTTTGCAATCTTATCGCTACTTTGGCTCTGCCCAAGAATCCAGTACATGCTAAAAACTGAACAATTGGTTTTTTATTTCAAACCTAATAGATATGCAGTATCAATTTTGGACTAGTCGATAGTCAAGTCAAGTGCTGCTCGAAACTCGAAAATCATTAAAAAACAAGGCAGCTTTTTTAGAAGGCATTATTTGCAGTTTTATACGCTGCGGTTTGCGATTTTTATTTGCCCATAAAAAAGCACTCAACATTGCAAGCGGAAAGTATTTCCCTCAGTGCATGCACTTAATTGTCGCCTGTGGAATACTAAAATCTAAGCCTTGACCAAGCCAAAATCGCAATAAAATAAAATCAAATAAAATCGGTAGGAGCAAAAAGTGAGTAGCATTTAAATGAAAATGAAATGCAGTTTGTTGTTTCCATTGAAAGTGGATATCGTGGGGTCTATGAATCATCAGTTTGCTGGCTGAAACTGCTCATAGTTTCTTCCTCCGATTTCAAAAAGTGCTTGATGGGGAAGACCCACTTCGAGGTCTCAGGAAATTTGCTTAAGTGGGTGTGCCACGCTTATCGCTTTGAACACTGATAGCGATGTAGAGTTTTACAATCTATCAAGGATTCCATAAATTTATAGTCTCAACACTTTATTATAATTGTTATGTGTATGCGTTGTAAAAATGGTACATATAGCATTTTTGCTATAAAATAGTTATACCTATGCTTAATCGCCTTCTTCACCTCGCCACTTTTATATAGAATTTTAAATTTAAAATTTTTCTCGTTGTCAAACAAATCACTTAATAAAATCCAAAAATAATGCTCCAAATTCAACGACCCCAGTGAGTATTTTCCACACCGAAACCAGTTCATGGAAAATACGAGTGTTTTAGATGCTAGTTCCCTTTGAAATACATTTATATATAGGCCAAAATAAATGCGTAAACAATTGTCGAAAATGAAAACAAAACTTATCGAAATGGGGCACTTGAGTTCTGTTGCATGTGATGCATTGGCTGCCAATAAGGGTCAGAGGGCAATCGATCAGTCATTTTATGGGCCACTTGGCCCTCCCATGCGGACACTCGACTTAATGACAGTCGTAAAAAAGATCAACTTGCTCCAAATGCTGCGAACTTGGATTGCGGCAAACAGAGAACTCATCTGTTTCTTTTTGGGGGATCGTGGAATCCCAGATGGGTTCGTATTGGGGGCAAAAAGAAACAAGTTTTCTTCATAAAAACACACACACACTCCTCTATTTTGTGGGTGAGCCTCTTACGGCCAAACTGACGCCATCAACCGGTTCGTATTTTGGCTACGCCATGGCATTTTTATTTCAGTTTTCTTATTGCTGTTGACTCGCGTATCTGCAAGATACACAGCGTGAGTCACGAAGCATGCAGAGATATATTTAATATTGTTTAAATAAAATATAGGATTTTCAAGCTGCCAAACAATGAGTACACATGTGATGTCATGTGCCAAACAAGTAAAGTACATATGTGCAGCGAAATGCATTCATTTCCCCATTTGATTGATGCCAAATGAAAGTGAGTTTTATTTCTTTCACGTTTTCATCGCACATTTTCCAATTACGTGTGCGTTTTCCTCCCGTTTTTGGCGCGTTTTTGACCCTCAATTTGTTGAGGAGGCGAGTTTCTCAACTCGTTTGGTTTTCAGTTTTCCGGCTTTCCTGTTAAATATTTATTAACAAACAGCAAATTGATTTGAGTTATGCTACGATTATGCCGTGCAGTAAGACATGAAAATCGTGTTTGCTATTGCAGGTATGACTGTGATTATGTAATTAGTTCAATTTACACAGCTTAATTTGATTGCGATGCTTTGATAAGCGATTTGTGAGCCAACAAAGTGGGTTAACGCATCTTTGGCACTAAATCCGCTTTAATAACAGTCTTATGCAAGCCACTAATCAACCATGGTGATTAATCAGCTCAAAAGACAACTGGGTTTCCTCCAATTCGTTTCCTTTTGCGATGGAAACTTCAACAATTTGAACAATTTGACTCATTTGAAGCTTTTGTCTTATCATTCAAATCGTAATTGTGATGGTTTTTAGCAATTAAGTGAATATAAACATAAACAGATTAGATGAATCAGTGCCGAGAATTGAAACACCACGTATTTATAGGCATTGCAAAATATTTGGAAAAATAATCATTTAAATATCAAACAGCAGAGTCATTACCATAAATGTAAAACCTCGCATTTCTACAATTTTGCAAAGCTCTGCTAATCAGTTGAGCAAAATGTATATGGTGGCGAGAACTTTTCCGGATAACGATCGTTTCCACATGAAAGTTAGCCAGCCATGCAGCAAACCAGCGACCCGGGATGGAAATGGCTGGGGGATCCATCCATGTTCCACGTCCAAAGGAAGCGGTTGCAACAAGTTGTTGACACTCGGACCGAAATGAAATAAAATGAAATGATATATGTGGGTTGTGGCTGCGTGGTTGTCGGGGGGGTTAAGGAACTTTACATAATGGTCATGTATGTAGGTAACCACCTGGAACCACAGTGCCGGCCACACAAATATTGACACGCGATTGGGCGGCTGGTCCCCGGAGTGGGAATGTGACAAGAGTTCCACTCTCGTAAATATTTAACTTAGATAATGGTAGCTGGGTGATTTACAGATACATCTGCTACTTGATAAATACTACTTTAAACTACAAAATTAATTCGTTGAAAGCTGAAGAATTGTACATGTTAGCTTGTTTCTAAATCATTTTATAATATTTATTCATGCAGTTTGTACTAGTATAAAATTTAGAAATAGTTATTTCCAATGACACGTATTTTGTTTGTCACCAATCTTAAAAAACCTTTAATTAAACGAAATAGGTCCAATTTCTTAAGAATTCCTCTCCCTTTCCATGAAATCTATTACCACTTATCATTCAACTACCAAATTAAATTGAAATGCCACTAATGAATGCATTTAAAACCGAAAGTCATGCCACAAAAAGGAGAGTTTAACACTCCAAATGGGCACGTAAAGAGGAACATTGAGTGCTCTCCGGAGTGGAACCGAAAACTCGGAGGGAAGGGGTTAAATGGGGGAGATAAGGTCGGCTTTAATTGAAACGGCGATAAACAAATCCAGTTTAATCGAGGCGGAAAAGCCAAGAACCAGTTTTTCCGCTCGCCAATTGATCAAAACAGAAGCCTTGAACTAGACCATCGACTGGGTGGAAAAGTGGTTTTCCAAAAGGTGTGGAGTTAGCGGGGGAAGTCGTTTGTGAAGTGGAGTGGAGATGGACAAGTTGGCAGAGGACAAGGCCACCGGAGGAATCAATAGATACGGTGGTCAGCAGACAACTTCAATTATATTAAAGGTAATATCGAATTGAAGGTTTATTGGTGCTCTTTTTGGAAATTCTTAATTAATTTAAAGGCAAGCTTACCGCTTTCTCAGGTTATCCATGAACTTCTCCATGGACACTTGGTCGAGGAGGACGAAGTCCTGCACTCCAGCTTCCCGTTGCATAGCCATGGTGTCCTTTCGATCCTGCGTTTTCTCTAGGTTTCTTTGAGGGAGCGGTATTCCGGCGGTCGAAGACAGGGGGTGGGATGCTAATTGCCGGCTGCAAAGGTGAGATTCGAAAACTCAGGTAAGAACGAAAGGAGTATCCCGAAAAACACGCTGTTCACTTGGTTTTTGTTTTGTTTCGTTTTTATTTGCTTGTTTTGTTTGCCTCGCCTTTCGCGTCTCGTCTCGAATTTTAACTATATATGCGTACAAATATAAATAAATTTATACATATGTATATATTGTATATATATTCCGTGTGGCTGCTGCCAAGCGATTTTTATGTTTTATGAGCCAATTCGGGCCGCTTCTGCTGATGACGACGAATAATTCTCGGCGAACACGCAGTCAGCGATCAATAAAGAATAATTCTGGATTTCTGGACCGATCGAACGCTTCCAATTGGAATCGAGCAGGGAGAAAGAACAAGAACACGAACAAGATCGGAGGCAGAACAGATAAATAATATGAGAACTCGATCGCAACCACTATCTACATCACTGTTTACTGAAAACCGCAAATTTCGCGTTTGCCGCACGTTGTAAACATTTAGTTTTTGGGTTCAACAGTTTTTGATATACGTATATATATCTAAGATCGGTGCAATATAGTCCGGATGATCGGTGTGAGTGCCCACCTGGATTCAGTTTCGTTTTCGGCAGATAAATAACAACAATCGCCCGTCGCACAACCGCACTCGACCGCATTCAAAGAAAGTTGCAGAGGGACTGTGGTCAGACATTTCGAATACGAAAATGTTCGCCATACAAAGCTGATAATTGCCTAAATTGGCACTCCACCAGTGGTTTGGAACTTGGCTAGCGCGCACTTCAAGCAGAAGTCTTACCTTATGCGCTTTTCACACTGTCCTGTGCTTCTGACAATGTAAAGGTTACATAGTATGGAGTACAGAGTATCGTTTATCTTTGTTTTAAGAATGACTTATTTTAAATAAATAAAAATCAAGAAAACACGCTTACATAAAAGTTAAAACAAGCTTTCGATTTGAAAGTTTTAAAATCTCGCGGTTAGTTAAGTTCGGCCACACTGCACGCAACTCACCTCGAACAGCTGTTCCGTGGTGAACACAACCATCGTTCTCGTAACATTTAATTTAGCTAAACTTATTGAAATTTGGTATAAAATGAATAAAATCACGAGTGCCTTCATCAGAGTCCTGCGCCAGAGCAGCTCCTCCGGCGGCACGGGCACTCTACTGGGTCGTCAGCTCTCCTACAAGAGCGATTTATCCCTGGACAAAATCTATCCCGGCGCGCGACTGCAAATCTACACGCCGCCCCCGCCGGTAAGTTGATGCAGTGCCTCTAGGGATCCCATCTATTGATATATTTACATCCTACATCCAGTCCATTGGCAGCGACAAGTTCAGCGGCTTCATTCCCATGGATCGATTGGAGATCACCTACAGCAGGAGCTCCGGACCCGGTGGTCAGCACGTGAACACGGTGAATACCAAGGTGGATGTGCGCTTTAAGGTGGAACAAGCGGACTGGATACCCGAGCAGACGCGTCAGAAGCTGCTCAAGGTGCTGGCCAACCGGATTACCAAAGACGGCTACTTCTACATCAAGAGTGACCTCACGCGCTCCCAGCAAATGAACCTGGCCGATGCGCTGGAGAAGCTGCGCACCATCATACGCTCCCAGGAGGCTGTGGCAGCTGCGCCGCCCAGCGAGGAGACGCTGGAGAAGCTGCGCAGGCGCCAGGAGCGAGCGGTCCGCGAACGCCTACAACTGAAACGTGGTCGCGCCCAAGTCAAAGCGGATCGGCAGGGACCGAGCGGATTAGACTTGTAGTTTTTTTTTATTGGAAATTGTTACACAAAGATGCACATTACACATATACGCTTAACTATGCTATGGACGCCATTGCAGGTTAGCACTATCACAGATTCTGTACGGGCATACCCCCTGTTGGAGTATAACAACTAATTAACTTTACAAAATTGACACTTACATTATTTAAGTATTATACAAAGATCTGTGAGAGTGGAAACCCAAATGGACTTGACAACATTCTAGGTCTGCTCGTCCACTCGAGCTGGTGTTACCGTAAATCTCTTGGAGCTGGCCACTTGGATGGCCGCTTCCCTCGCTGGCTCGTCCTTTCCCACTTGTGATGGCATGCTCGCGAATCGTGGACGCTGGAATATACGAAATGAGCACTCGGGATGGACAGCACTGGGTGCTACTTACTGGCTGTGGAGGACTCAGCTGGACGGAGACCTCGTGGCTCCGTTGCGATGGTCTGCTTACTACACTGTGCCGTTGGCGTCGTTCTACTGCTGGTGGATTAAATCCAATTCTCGACGCGTACAATTGCTCCAGTCGATGGATGGTGGAGATGCCGGCGACAGGCGGTTGTGGCATTGAGAAACTATGTCGGTTGCTGAGCGGCGACCAAGTGTGCTGGTAGTTCGACTCGTCCAGATGGCGCAGGAACTGACGATTGAGGGAGCCCAGTGCGTGCTTGTCTTCGGTGGCCAGATTGGCTATTAGCTCGTTGAGTATCTCCGACTCCGTCTCCACTTTGCCATTACGCGCGAGCTTTATGTCGTGCTTCCAGAACTGTCGGTTTTTGCGCCCAATCACCGGGGCAATCTCCTTTATCTTCAGAACCAGGATGCCCATGAGATAGACGCACAGCACGTTGGACAGAGTTAGGCACATGCTGATGCCGCCGAGGACGGCCAGTTCCGTGGCCTGGTTGTCCGAGTACCGACGCGACTTAATCACATCCACGTAGAGCGAATCGTCGTTCTCGAAAATCTTGTAGATGCAGGCCACCGCCCACAGCAAACCGGAGTTAACCGCAGGTGGGAGCAGCGATGCCGATATGGCCACGCCAACCAGGGAACCAATATTCCCGCCCAAGATTCCTATGGCAGCCGCCGCTCCAGACGGTATGGCCGTGAATACGCCAACGACCAGGGAGTGCAGATCGCAGCGGGATAGCATCTCCTCCGTCAGTCCCTCGCCAATGCCATACTTGCGGTCCGTGGTGCACACAACCAGACCGAAGAGGAAACCCACCAGTGTGGCGGTCAGTATACCAATCAGTTCGTTAAGCATGCCCAGCCTGCGAAGCGATCGATCCTGGATCACAGTTCCGAAGATGGCCGCGATTATGGGACCCATCAGCGGGGAAATGAGCATGCTGGAGGCCAGGAAAATCGTGCTATTCTCCACCAGGCCAAAGCTCGCCAGAACTCTGTAATGGAATAGGTTGTTTTAGCACATGTGTCCTCCAACTTGGAGATGCAGAATATTGGATTTCGAAAAGTGCTCACGCTGCTGACACGAGGAGTATGCAAAAGTCGAAGGTAATAGCCGCATCCTGACGCACATCCCTTACGATCTGTGCCACATTCAATCGGGATCGCACCGAGTTCATGAACCGATCCCAGATACCCTGCTTCTGGGCATTGATGTGTCTGTAGATGATGGATCCTGTGAAATGTAGTAGCTTGAATTTTCCCATTTTCATTGGACTTACTCTGTGCTCGAGGGCTGGTCCTCCTGCTCTTCCGTTTCCTCGCGCTGAACGTAGGATCTGTGGGCCAGGCAGCTGACCACGGATACGGCAGATCCCTCCCGATCACCGATGCCGAATTCCTGCAGCGCCTCGTAGAGATTCTCGTAGCGCTCGTCAAAGTCCATGGAGAAGCTGATGTGGTAGGCATTCCCCTCCAGACTGGGCAGCCAAACGGCATTGGGTATGTGGAATTTCTGTAGGATCTGGCGCACCACCTGCTCCTGGTCCGTGTCCAGTGGGATGTCGAGCAGCTGATCGTGGCACGTCTGTATTTGAATCTTTGGCAGGCTATTCAAGACTTTGTGGCTCTTCAGCTCCGGGGATTCCCCGATCCGAATGGTCGACAAACTTTCAATGGTCGAAGCTCTGCTGGCGGTGCCCATGGGCGTGGCTACCTCTCCATTGACCACCTGGACGTACGCCTTCTTCAGGCGCTCCTCCTCCGCCTTCGTGGGTATCGTAATGCTGAGCCGCACTGCCGCTGTTCCCGTCATCGTTGCGTTTTGGTCTTGACTTTCTGGACTCGAGGTAAACACCTCGCACACTTTGTATGAAATCGATCTGGCGATCGACAATCATCCGCACTCACACGTGGACAACTGGGCGGATCGCACCTGGCAATGCAGCTGCAATAATCTTCTTTGCACTGGAAGCGAATTGAAGCCTCGCTTGTTATTGCCGCCACTGATAACGGTTCTCGACTGGGTGCTGCTTCCTACCGATCTGCCAGTCACCCGGAAAACTCACCCACTTGGTCATATTTAGGATCTGCGAGGGAAAGAGCTTTTTCGCCTGCCCGCCCTGCAAACTGTTTTGAATTTTCCATTGCAAAGTTTAATATTAAATGGTGTATTTTTTAAATATTAGGCACTATTATCAGATTCCGTAAAGATAGATTGTATAAATTTATGTATGGTAATTTCCAGATATAGTAAGCATGTTCCAAAGAAATTTAGTTAATCTATAAGTTCTTTTAAAAGGGAATATGTAAGTACTTTATTTGGTTTTGCTTTGAAAGAAAGACTCTTTATGTTTCATTATTCTTCTAAAATATGAAAAAGATTTGAAACATTTTCTGTTCAATTGGTACTACCAATAATAGCACTGTTTAAACAAGCTAACTGCTAGAATTTAATTACCCATTAATTGTTGTCAATTAAATGGGTATCTCTAATCGTGCGATAATTAAAGAGTAAGCAGTAGTACGTAGTTATATTCTCAACTTGGCAAAGATCATAGAAAGCGGAGTAGACCCATAATTAAATTAAGGGCGCATCTTCTATTAAACATTATTGTCGTTAGCTGATTCACAGATTATTATATAATGCTATTAAGAATTCTCGTTAAGTTTATGCACTTGAACGTCGACGAGGTTCAAGTTTGGTTAATTGAATACTCACGGCATGGGTATGAGTATGAGTATGAGTATGAGTATATCTCTGTGCATTTCTATAGATCGGAGATTCGAGGAGCGAATCGCACATAATCATTTGTATGCAGGTGGAATGGTGTCATTCTGCCGCACGATGGACTGCGAATTTAAATACGTGGTCCGTGGTGAAGGAATAAACTTTATTTGATACAAAAACATCAGAGCTTCTCATATGTACAGGCAAACACGAAACGCAGCGAGAATGGAAGTGTAAATGCCACTAAAACTGACTAAACAATAGCTGAAATTGCATTTAACAAGGTTCTTTAGCACGCTAAAAACAATTGAAATGCGTATAGGAGGCTATCATCTACACAAATGCAGATACAACTACGTTTACGATATACGATATATATATATGCTTACGACATACAAAAGTGGAATGTTGACATGGAAATGCGCTTCGGATGCATCGCTCCTAGGCTGAATGATCTCTGGTGCCGATCTCCCCCGGTTTTCCTCTCCTACACTTAGCCTTACAAACTAATTAACAGCATATTGGGCAAAAGGCAAGGCTCAGACACAACTCTATTGCAGCTCTTAGAAGCGGATTTCGTTGCGCTGCACCTGGTCGTAAACCTGGGGCGTGAGCAGCTCGTACCGCCCCTTGGAAGTCTGGTAGTACAGCGAGTCCTTGATCGCGTTCGGATCGTAGCCCTCCTTCTGCAGGTCTACCTTGCGCAGCTTGAAGGTTCCAGTCAGGTCCACCTTGGTGAGCAATCGAATGATCTGGGGACGAGCATAGGCGGGCAGCACCTTGGCCAAGCTAGCGGCGAAGACGTCGAGGTCCAACTCTCGCTCCGGATCATAGATGGCGGCCATGCCGGCCCTTCCCTCGGTATGCGGAATGGTTACGCCGTAGACTACGGTATCCTTGTACCCGGCCACATTGCTGACCTGCGCCTCCACCTCGCTGGTGGACACATTCTCGCCCTTCCAGCGGAAGGTGTCACCGGTGCGATCCTTGAAGTACAGATACCCCTTCTCGTCGGCAACCAACAGATCTCCGGAGAGGAAAGCCATATCGCCATGCTTGAATACATCCTTGACAATCTTCTTCGCGGAGGCCTTTGCATCGACGTAGCCGAGGAATTCGCGAGAAGGATTTCCCTTGACGATCTTGCCGATGAATACGCCTGGCTCGTTGGGAGCGCACAGCTGGCATAGACCATTCCTATCCCTAATGGGCTCCCCGGTGTCCGGATCGGCGCGAATGATCGATATTGGATAGATCTTGGGCAGGATGCGCGACACAAAGCCGATGGCGCCCACCGTGTTGTCGTGGTTCATGATGTTTGCATTGCCCTCGGTGGCGCCATAGAACTCGCCCACCTTGGCGATGTTGAAGCGCTGCACAAACTGCGGCCAAATCTGCGGACGCAGTCCGTTTCCAAAGACCAGACGCACTCGGTGTTTCTGGTCGTATTCCGAGGGTTTTGTAGCTAGAATGTAGCGAGCCATTTCACCGATGTACTGACCAATCTGAAAATCACAAAAGCCGAATTAGAGACAGTGATTTAGTTAGGCCATAAATCTCACTTACAGTTGCATTGTACTTGGCGCAGTCGGCGAAATAGTTGGATGCCGAGAACTTCTTGCGAATGGAGACGGTGGAGCCAAAGAGCACCGACTGCCCCATGCACATAATGCCACCAGCGGTGTGGTACAGAGGCAAGGGCGTGTAGAAGATGTCTTCCTCCTGGAAACCCATGGTGTAGTGGATGCCAGCAGCGATAAACAGATACCTAAAGAACAAATTTAGAACCATTCCATTTTAACTTAGTTCAGAAAATCTATTGCACTCACCGGGAGTGAGAGATAACCGCAGCCTTTGGCAATCCTGTGGTGCCGGAGGTGTAGATGTAGACCAGCTTGTCGTGGTGGTTAACCTGCGTCTTGTTAGGCTTCTCATAGCTGGCGGTGGTCAGCAGCGCGTTCAGATTCTTGGCCTGCGGTATGTTCTTCTCCGTCTGGCTGTTGTTGTTCTCGTTGTTGAACTGGAAGAGTGTGAGGTCCGATGGCAGATCCTTGGCCACGTCGGTAACAGCTTCCAGGAAGTCCTCGCCGTAAATGAGAGCCGAGCAATGGGCCACCGTTATGCTGTGCAGCAGGGAGGGACCGCGCAGATTCGTGTTGATCAGCGGTGTGATCACACCGATCTTGGAGAGACCCAGCCAGGTGGCCACGTACTCGGCGCGGTTCTCCAGCAATAGGGCCACCACATCGCCCTTTTTGTAGTCCTGAGCCTGCAGCACATTGGCCACTTTGTTAGCGTGCTCGTTCACCTGACGGAAGGTCCAGCGTTGCGTTTCACTGACCACAGCCACCTTGTCCGGATGGGATCGAACATTCCGCTCAAAGACGTCCGCAACCGTGTAGTTGAGCCGCTCATGGCGCTTCGTGTACCTCAGCAGCTTGATATAGGCCCAGAGAGCTCTGTGAAGGGGTATAGAGTTTAAATTTTATTAGTAAATTAAATAGCTCACCTAATAAATCGAGGAATGTTAAAACGAAACATGTTAAATTAGTTAGTGCTATATAAAAGTGTGTTGGCTAGACAATATTTTTGAACATAATTTATCTTCTTTGCAATGAAAAATCCACAAATAACTTGTATAACCAACGGATATTGATATGTTACTCGGTTTTGGAGGGAAAGTGTTTGATTAGCGGCTAGTTGAGGGTAATAGCCGTACCGGCATTATCTTCGCCATCAATCGCGTGTGTTTTAGGGTTAGTGTTAGTGGTCTGTATAAATAGCCCACAGAAATCGAAGCTAGACAAGCGCAACAGCCGTGATGCGATAAACCCAGAGATAAACCCGCTCGAAGTGGATGCAATCCAATCCGAACGTGGTAACCTAGTCCGACCAAGCGAGCCACAACTTAATGACGCTGCTAATTTCGAGCTGAGTAATGCAAAGTTCACGGGAAGGTTGATACAAAATCGTATTTACTTCGCCAGTTTCAAGGGCTTTTGAATTTTCCGGGAGAAAGCTCTATCTATAGCTACAGGTATCTAAATCTGACGTTTATAATTGCATTTGCAATCAGAGGAACAGAGCTCTTACACATCTTAGTATCTTATCACTTATGAGGATTGAGGGATTTATACTGTAACTGCTGGTTGACCTATGTTTATCAATATTGAAGAAGCTATCGGCCAAATAAATAAACCTACTACACACTGAACCGAAGCAGATAATGTTTATCATTGACTAGCAGGTTGAAGTAATTGCACTTGTATTGACAAATGTGAGTTTAGAAATTGGATTTAGATTCCTTCAAGTTGTTACACAGTATTAATATGTATAAGTTATAAAGAGCTGCCTCTGTAATACAATAGTTTCCTCGACAAGTTCTAGAATAGCTAATGTTACGGTCTGAAAGGCATTTGCAAGCACTTAAGATCCACAGAGATTTGATACGATAGGGAAGAGTGTGGGGTAGAACTAATCCAAATCGCTCATTTCCCCGTTGCAAATAAAATAGTTCGATGGGCCCTGTATTAGAAAAAGTGGGAAAAAACCTGCACTCGACTTGGGACTCGACCACAACGACGATCTCAATTTGAATTCGCTTTGCACCCGTGCGTACTTTGCACCGCCAACGGGGCAGTGAAGTGTCGATAAGATTGCCGACTACAGCTAGTTAACTTAGCTTAGCGCTTAACGCACATTAGTCGCGTATTTATAGGGTTTTTAATCAGGCCTTATGACCCCCATCGAGTGCTTTGTTTGCTTGGCTCTTTTTGGAGTTGCTGCACATGTTTGCCCGCAGATTGGATTAGTCGACTTGCTGGCCGAGCGAAAAACTTCGATACGTGGCCAAGGCTGACCGGCCAGACTTGAAGTTGATCTTAAGAATCTGTTGTGAGCGCGAAATATACGAATGGGCATTTAGACGAGCTGGATAAATTGGAAACCAGTGTTGGCCTTGGCATGGAACTTGATCTGCCGAGTTTGACTCATTAAGCAAAAACTGGCGAGCAAATTTAATGCTGCCATCTTCTGCTGAGAATACTTACTATTTTAATGGCTTTAACATTACGTATTTAACCTTATTTATGGTCAAACATAATTTTGAACAATGCGTTGCAATGTGTGAATGTTTTTTGAAGGCTGGATCCCAATTCCAACTTAATTGAATCTTAAAATACTTAGTTCAAATAAACTGTACAGATTTTACTCCTATTTGTTAAGGTGTTTGGTTTTGGCTGTAAAAACGTATATTATTAACAATGCCTGTGCGAAAAAGCAAAATCTATAGCGCTTCAAAATACATACACAAGTCAAAAGGCGACACTTCCGCTTTTTTAATTATCGTAAGGTAAAGCCAGACACAGTATATTGATGAGAAGACATACATAATTTTGACAAGCTTTTCGTTCGTTTATTGCTTGGTCTAATGAAATAGTTTGGCATGGCCGTGGCAACCCTGGAAACTCAACACTTCCACAGCAGCCATAATAATATCAATCTAATATCAAATGAAAATCTATATGGTTTTGAATATTGTTGTAATTTCTTGAAATTCATACTCTTAAGAGGTTAGCAAAGTAATTTTGATGTAAATCCTATATAAACAAAAAAATCAAAGACTAAGACATTCTTCATGTAAAATAGGGATGCAGTAAGTAGCTGGTTGCATATTTTGAATACTAAGCTAACTTTCTGCAAAAGGTTCAAAATGTAGGTAGCCCTGGCAACCCTGGTAAGTTGGAGGCGACACTTCCGCCATCATAATGACCCAAGCTTTGGCTCTCTGGCTTACGTTTTCAAGAACAGATCGGTTAGTGTGCCAGTGGTCTTCCGCCTGACGCACTCGATCGGATTCGGATCGATTAGTATGCGCGGAGGGTTTCGCTGGGCGACGATCGTACGAAGTCAATGGTAAATAAAAGCGAGTTTTGTTTTGGTTTCTCGTAGTTTTTTTTTTTTTTTTTGGGCCGGGCGACCTTGAACCTGAAGAAGTCAATAAACTGCTCGTAATCGAGTGGCAAAAACTAATAATTTGCGTTGACTATTCGTCATCATGGCAGATGGATCACTTCCCCGTGAAGTTTTCTCTTTTATGGTTTTCCCAACTGGAAATGAATGCTGCTGATGGCGACCCAAATAGATGGAAAACGAGTTTTTTCCACTGTGGTTTCTGACTTTCGTGTACGAAGTGAACCTCGCACTCGGCTGATTTTTTCAGTTCGCTGATGTTCTCAATCGATTCACAAAAGAAAAGACCCAGAGATGTTGTTGTGTATTGAAATGCAAACCGCACGGGGGCGGTATTGTAAACTTATCACTGGACTTGGTCTTGGGTACAGTATGCCCTCCCTGAACAAGAGCAGCACTCACGTCAGATCGCGACTAGCGGTCGCACCCGCTATGTACAACCAGCGCCAGCCGGGTTTCGTCAGCAGCAGAGCCAGCAGTGCGACGAGCACAGCAAAAATCCAGCCCATTGTGTGGAGCGTGTAGATGACGCAGGCGATTGCCAAACCGAAAGCGACCGTTGCGCAGAAAAACCGAAAAATGACTAAAAACCGCTGGCGGCGACGACGCTGTCGATCGTGTGAGCCGTCGGTTATCGACTTTCGATCAGCTGGCCGCTTGGCGTTGCCAGATAAGCGGAAAGAAAAAAGATCGTTAGTATTCGAAATGGGTTCTGAGATTTAAATTCTTACATTGGTGCTGTAGAGCGCGCAGTTGTCAATGTTTATTATCACATTGCTGTTCGCATAGTTGTCCAACAGGCTGTTGTGCTGCAGAGATATTTTTGCATTTTAGTTCAGTCTTTCAAATTTGAGTGTGTACTTTGTATTGCATGACCACTGTGTTGCTCCATATGTTGCATCAATTACTTACTGTAAGCTCAGGCCTCGGATGACCAATATTTGAGCTGTTGTAACGCAAACGCTGATATCGTTCGTTGCGCTGTCACAAGAATCCATTGAACATGTAGAACGGCAGAAAGTGTCGGCGAGCCTTGCGAAATAGCATTTTCCGGTATTTAAATGGGAGTAACTTTGCAGTTTTTAAACTATTGCCGTTGCTTGTTTTGGTTTTGTAACTTGTCCTGCGCGAATTGTTTTTTTTTTTTGAGAGCTTTTTATGTTGCTCTTGGAAACTAGTTCCAAAAATCCAAAACATCGGTATGCGGTCCACCTCTAACCATCGAATGGCTGCTCGATATCATCAGCTGTCCCAACCACCAGGTGGCAACTCTTGGGTCCAACACAAATGTTTGGTTTTATTTAGCGGTTTTTTTTTTTTTTTGTTTATTGTCTAAACACTGCCTCGACATGAAGATTTTGTGCGAGGTTCAGGTGGTGAATCGCGCCACCCAGGCGAACAAGACGCCGCGTCCCGTGAAATCCACACTGGCCATTGGCTACAAGCAGAGCGCCAGGGATGCGAATGGAAACACCAAGAAGGAGCTGGAAATGGTGCTCTTTAGTGGACAAAACAAGACTGGGAATCGCTACAAGGTCAAGGATAACATTCACGCCGTGCACACCAAGTTTGTGCTGGATGGGAAGACCACCATTGGTTTCCTACAACCGCCAGATAACCTGCTCATCAAGTGCGATCCCATACAGCTAAAGGGATTCCTGCAGACCCTCAAGCTGGGCATGGATGGCAAGGACGCCATCAATTTGAGACTGAACATAAACGCCGCTACGGCAATTCCGCAGAAGGCACAGCCCCAGGTGCGCATGGTAATCAGCAAGCGGAGCGAGTATCCCATCAAGGGATTTCCGCGCACCCTCAAATCGCTGACCATCAACAACAGCCAGCTGGTGAAGCTGAGCTTCGAGATATGCACCTTGCGCAACCTCACCAAGCTGGATGTCAGCGGTAACAAGCTGACCAAGGTGGATTGACCATTAAGTTATCATTGTAGCCCATTGAGTTAAGCTTCATTCTGCCTTTTAGATTCCATCGGAGCTGGGTCGCCTTCCGCTTACCTCGCTGCACCTGGGCAACAACTTACTGGGTTCTCAGAATGACTGGTGCTGGCTGCGGGGCACTAAGCTGACTCAGTCGCTCGGCGAGCTGGATCTGTCGGGCAACGGGCTGAACTACTTTCCACCTCCGCTGGTTAAATTCGAGTCGCTAGTATCGCTGAATCTCAACAACAATCTGCTGAGTCGGCTGCCCTTTGCCATTCGCCGGATGCAAGCACTGCGTAAACTTTACGTGTGCAGCAACAAACTGGAGTCCCTGCCCTCTGCCGTCGAGGATCTACGGATCGACCTGCTGGATGTGTGGGACAATTGCTTCAAGGAATTCAATGCAGATGCCGCGCAGCAGATGTCTCTGCAAAAGGCGGCATCTAATTCGCCGCAACCCTTGTGGCTTTTGACAGCCCGGGCTGTGGATAAACATAAGCTGCCCTTGCCCGCGGGCTCAATGCCCGCTTTGCTCATCGATCTGATTAGTGAGGCTCCCAGATGCCCATGCGGCGAGCTCTGCTACGCCCAGCGCAAGGAGGACCTCTTCCAGCGCGTTGTTCAGCCGAAATTCACCTCCATTAAGAACCTCACGTATAGTCGCGAGCATCAGATCTACGCGGATGTGGTGCTCTGTGGCTCTAGATGCATTGCATATTTTGACCTGAAGGTGCTCTTCAATATAATCTTGTCCTGATTGAATTAGATGGTGTAAATTCGTAGCTATTACTCAAAGATTTCTCTAAATTATTTCTCTAAAACACATCATTGATCCAACATTAAATGGCGCGGAGCACTTATTTAAGTATACCTATTTTTATATACTTAATCATTATCTGGTTTTATATTGCTCAGTTATGTCTTCATTCACCGTACGCATTCATATTTTTTTATACTTGTACTGCCAATAAATGCGAATTAACGATTATAAGTTAGTAGGATTAAGGGCAAAATAAACAGAAGTTTAAGAATATGTTGCAATTTAAGGTATCCAAGGAATACGTAAGAATAAGGCATTGATTTTCCTTTTGGGCAATAAGTTGAATAGTCCTTGGATGCAGTGAATCCTCCTTCACGGCACAATTTCCGTGGCATAAAGACATTCACACGCACGCTTGGTTGCTTACTTTGTTTTCGTATTACAGAAGCTCGTTGTTTTTATTATTAAAAGCTTCGTGCGTATGTGACTTGCATAAACGATTTTTTATCAGCCGGCTCAGCTACTCACTCCACTTTGTGCCTCCTTGGCTTTCCACCACATACGTCCATCCATTTCTCTACACTACCTAGGTGTCCATTTCCTTTCTCGCTTAATTATTAAAAAATCTATTCCCATTATTTGTTTTTCGTACCTTAGAAATATGTAAGATATATATGAACGAACTTTATTTGTATATATTTTAAGCCATTGAAAGGGTATCCGAGTGTTGGATATCTTATGTTACCCTCCTGCCTCCTTATCATTTGCCATTCTTTGCTTTTCTTTAGCTTTATCAAATCAAAACTGAGATGTGACGCCACTTTTTTAAATAAGCATAAACAGCGACGCAGCCTTCAAGGACCTTCGCCATCTCCAGCTCCTTCGCTGGGCTTTAATGTGCAGCTGGGGAATCGGGCGGCGAAGGCAAATGTCCGTTCAGGACGAAAAGGATGAGCCATGACTTGTGGCAAACTCGAGCCTAACTATAAAAATGTTTATCAGCATTTGTCTGTTTGGAGGGGGGAGATGGGGGTGCCTTGCTTCTCTAGGCTGCCCCAAATCCAATTTTGAGCAGCATTTAAGTGTCCTGGCTCCACTGCCTCCTTCGCAGTTCGCCATCTTCCCTTGCAAACTTTCCTTTTTGTTTGCTATGCAGATGCGTGAGTGGGTGGTTGTCGATTTGTGTGTGGGTGTGCGGGTGTAAGTGTGTTTGCCCACACGATGTCCTTTTTGCCTTTCGGCCCTGACTTTGTCGCTTTGTGTGCGCAAATATTTGGCATGACTTTACATTTGAGTCGGCCAGTAAGCCCAAAAGAGGCAATAGGATCGCCCAATGGCGGCAAATCTCTGCCATGTGCATATGGAATTTTGGCTTATGCTTGAATGTGATTGTAATGTTTAATTGGAAATGTAAATACTTGCGTAGCTTGAAAAAGTATTGCATTTTAATTGAATGCCTGTAGCGCAGGCTACTTCAATTATTTGAGTATTTTTTTCAAAAGGGAAGAGTTTAAATAATTTTTCATTTTGCATATTTTCTTCAATAAATTTCAGGCCCTTAAGGGAAAGCACGAGGCCTCTAAAAACGTTGTTAGCTCGCCAATTTGTATATTTTATATGCCCATAAATGTAAAAAATCCTTATAAACCATCCAGACCATATAAAAACGTTTCCAAAGTTGGTCTGTCTGGCCTCCAATCCCATACCCATACCCATTCCTCCGATGAAACCAAGCAACCCCGAATCATTTGCACTGCGCCCCAAAAACCAAAGGCCAACATCAAAAAATGTGCCAAGTCAGCGAAGGGAATGGAAATTTAGCGAGTGCCCCAAAAATACCCCCACTGCCACATAAAGAGGAAGGGGGTGGAGGCAGTAAAAACTCCATTAACTGTCATCAAAAATGCATTTCGCATGCATCAAACCGAAAATGGTAATGGCCAGGGTATCATCAAATAGAATAGAATGAAATGGCGCAAATCAAAACACATTGGCATAAATCAAAGGGACGGACTACAAAAAAAAAAAAAAAAAAATGAAAATGGCGAACCACTTTTATGGCTAATCCTCGAAGGAGGCCAGAGATGACTCCCCTGGCAACATTTTTATGCGCAAATTAACTTTGCAATTGCCGGGTGTTTTTTTTTTCGGGGGGGGCAACTCCCGGGTGAATCTGGGGTGGATAGTCTGGGTGTCACTCCCCTTGCATTACATAAAATTTATCCCCAATTTGCGTGCAGCGGGTAAACATTTTATTTGACTCGTCTGGCGCTCTGCTCCACTTTGGCTTATCAAATTTTATTAGCAGGCCGGCAAATTGTGCAACAACACCACATTACGGCCCAAAATAATCCGTGGAGCCACAAGCCACCCCAAGTGCAGGCCACCAGTTCTTCGACCTCGTCTCAAGGTATGATTTGTCGCCGGCTATCAATTTCTTTAACACAATACCAACATCCCCCATGGAAAGCTGGAAAAGCGGCCGGAAAAGTGCAAACACACGCGAAACTGTTGGCGACCCCCTCGATTTCCTCCTCGGTTTTCCCCTCACTTTCCTTTTTGGGGGCGCGTGCAGGGATCTAATAAAAACGTTTTCATAGGCTTATGACCGCCTTCCATGAGCCAAAGAGTCCCATTCCTGCACTCCCTGTATATTTGTCTTAATAATATTTCAAATTTACCCGCTAACTGTTACAGCAAATTTAGATAAGACCCACAGAAAATCAATAAGCTCACTCGTAGAGAATTTTCCCAGAGGGTTGGAAAAAGTTGACTTACCTTGTGGAGAGACTGAAGGAATGCCCATAGAATGGAATCTTGAGTTACTGGACAAAATGGGTAGGAAAATGAATAAATGATATAGGACGTCTGGACTGTAAGAACTTAAAATTGGTAAATACGAACTACTATTTAAAAGTAAAAGTAAGCAAGAAAAACATCGGAAAAGAGCAGGGAAAAGGGAAAACCCTTTTGGTTCACATTCATATACATATATCCGAAATCAGTTAAGAAATCCAATCTTTTCCTTGCGAAGGCCGCACAAATAGAGGATATGATTTCCCTTGCATTTTCCATATTTACGATACCAGAAAAAATCAATCAGAGTGGGCAATCCTTGAATATGGAATCGAAAGTCACTGAGGCGCGCACTTATGCTGGCAAATCGACGAATCCCCAAGCCCTCAGCTTGGGCATCTCATAGAGAATTCCCTTTCCATCTGACCCGCAAAAATAAAAAAAACTGACCAATCCGCGCAGTGTTAGATGGGAAAAATCAAATACTAGACAAACAGCAAGGAATGGGGGGAAAATCAATTTTCAATTTAAAATTTAGATGCTCATCCCCTCGATTCCATTCGGCTTGCCATAAAAGATAAAGATGAAATGCGTTCGAGCGCAAAATGTAAATAGAACTCTCGTTTAACCGAAACTCAGGCAGGCGAATGAATGCCACAGGTTGTATTTGTGTTTGTCTTTGTGCTCCACTGGGTGGTTGGGTGGTTTATCAGTGGGCGGTGGGTGGCACTGCGTGTTGGCCACACGAAGCGATTTCAAAGCAAAATATTGCCGCATAAATCTGAGGCAAAAAGTTTTGCTTTGCGGTCAGCAGAGGAGGGCTCTCCGCTAGGGTATACCGGAAGTCGAAAGGGTAGATTAGGCCATTTTAAATCTAAGATCTATGAAAATCTATATATTATGATAAAATATAATAAATGCATATTTATGGCCTTACTTTCCTTTACTGGCTAAGTAAAATATGAATAAAAACTTATTTAATATATATATTTGCATTTTAAAATGTTGTATTTAGCATAACTTATTTTTTAACATATATTATTACTTACAATTGTACACTTTATTAAGCAATTTACAACTGAAAATAAGACTGGGTATCCTATAGTCGAGTTCAGTTCTCTGGCCTTCGTATTGAGTTCAAGTTGGCAGATATTTCCCTTTGATTTTTATCGTGCGGTGATTTTTTTTTTACGAGCTCTTAGGCAGCTCGGTTCGTCTGTGGTCCTTATTGTTGTGCCTGCTCCGGAGTTGATTATTTGCCCAGTTTTCCGGAGGGGAATGGGAATGGGCATGGCGGAGCGTGCATTTCATTAGCCGAATGTATCTCGCAGATACTGTATCGCACAGATACCGCATCTGTAGCTTTGGCATTTGGCAAACGATTTTATGCCGCACCGCTTCGACAAACAAAATCAAATCTGGTGACTAGGAAATTGCTTTTGCCTACTTCCGCCGACTCCTTTTCAGCCATCCGAATTATTTGTTTAATGCAACTATTTAGGGAGCGTTTCCATTTCGAATTGCTCCCTTGTGTAAACAGCGGCCGGGAGTGATGAGATGATTAAAATTTAACAACATCAAATATTTGCAGCCGTCTTTGATGGGCTAGTAAAATGTTTAATAATAATATTAAATGCATAATTCATTTTGCAGCCCCGTCTAATAGGAGTTCGTTAAATTTATTTCATTCGCCTTCATGTCTTCGGGCCAACGTAAATGTTAAATATCAGGAGCAGTTAAATGCCAGGGGAACTCAACTTTATTGCAAGGTTCCTGCGAAAATTAATTCATTAGCATTTTATTACTTTGGCATAGTGACGACAGCAGCAGCCCCGAGTCCTGGGTGCCCGGTTTCCGGTTCCTGGTTCCTGGTTCCCGGTAATGATGTCGTACCTCGTCCTATACTACCATTGATTGCCAACTCCCACCCATCGTTACTCCGTGATCTTCTGCGCCGCTTTGATGTGTAATTAAATCAATAATCACTCTGCAGTCGCCGTCGGCGGAGAGAAGTTTATTAGTTGATTGAACCAGCAGGTGGCACAGGTGGATGCGATGAGTTTGTCTGGGTTGGGAACTTGCTGTCAACTAAAACTTAATATTAAAGCGATATATAGAGGCAAATTGAAGTCACATTTACAAATTCTATATAACAGATGAGAGATAACTATTGAATTCATAAAAGTCGCCTACATGAAATGCAAACTGAAAAATGCTTGGAGAAAACAGGAGAAACAAAGTCGAAAAAATAGACCGCGTCAAAGAATTTTCCATTTAATGCCCAATTAACGCATTTTCCACTTGGGATTCACCGAAGCGAGAGATTTGTATACCTTTAACGGCAAAAGGCTGAAAAACAAAACGCAAACAGGAATCGTGAACGTGCCACAAAGCAGAAAAGGCCACCGAGTCGACGGAGTTCCAGATCCCGGGATCCCGACTTCTCCACTCCTCCGGGTTTTCTGGGTTCTGGGCTCTGGGTTGCCTGAGCTCTCCGGGTGCTCCACCACAAATGGGAATGCGCGGCATTTGTCGCTTGGCTGCAATTGCAAGCTGGATGAAATAAAAAAGATGGAGGAAGTGGGCCCGGTGGCGAAAACAGGAGCTGCACTTCATTAAAAAAGGATGCCGGGGCAGAGGCATCTTCTTGGTCGTTAGGGAAACTCCCGACTTACAATCACAAACACAAGCACTTTGGCAAGGACGACAGGCGCACAGGCTGCTTCGAAATGAGTGATGTAATGTGCCTAACAAGGATCTCCTTGCCAGCCTGCTCCTCCCTCCTCCCTCTACTCCCACTTGCTCATTGTTGCTTGTTGACATAACGAATGCCTTAACATTTTTCGAGTTGCCTTCACTTCAGCGCACCTCTGCCCCGCCCCCTCACAGTACGACCCCTGTGTGTATGTGTGTGTGGGGTACACTTCCGCTCCACTTACACATAAGTCGCCTCTGCTGACGTCGCTGCCGCTGCGCATCTGGAGATGGGCATTACTCGTGGTATAATAATAATAATATAATAATATAGTGCAGCAAACCAATTCTCATAAACATGAACAGATCTTGCAAGAGTTTCCTATATGTAGCCAATTTTAAAATCATTATGAAAAGAGCTTGAAAGTATTTCAAAATAAATATAAATAACTAATAAAATAAGAAAATATTTTCGAAATGTAACCATATTAAATCTTTTAGAATCTGGAGAACAAGTTAGTTTACAAAATTAGATGGTATGGTACAAATATATTTTGGATAGAGAATACATAACAAAGCAAAGGTCAGATAGTTATACATATATGAAATAAAACTAATTACTTTCTTGTCATATTTTTACAGAAACTCCTCATCATCCTAGTATATCCTAATCCTTATTCTAATATATCTTGGGATAAATACATAATAAAAATAATAAATACATAATAAAAAATGATGTATCCTATTTACATTTTGATATAGCTAGTGATAAATACAATATTGATCATTGTCAGATGAGGCCTTAAAATTCTTAAGATACATTTTCATATATTTATGGATAAATTCCATTTAGATCATTGTCAAAAATCGGAAAATCCCTTATAATGATATAATGTCCCATCCCTAGCTGCTCGGTTGACGTCGGCGGTTTGTCGAGTTTATGACTTTGGCAGCTGGAGGAGCGGCAGTGGATGATGGCTGATGGGTGATGTTTGGGCCTGTCAGCGGCCCTGAGGCGTGCAGAAATCATTTTTCTCGCACATTTTTATAAATCACCCTGCCGCCTCCCAGCCGCCAAACAATCGTCAAAAATTTATTTACATTTTTCATTTCTCACATTTGCAGTGGCAGCCAGCAGAATTGCCTATAATTTCCAGTGTAGGATGCTGATCCCTTAAGGTGTCGCTGAGCAGGAGGGAAAACCAAGAGGAAAAGCGGAAAATTCCGACGTGTGTAGGGTGCCTGCAGTTGACAGTTAATTATTTGTATAAATCGTTGCAGATGTTGCGGCCATTGAAGGGTTAAGCTCAGACGCATTGAATTAAATTTATTTCAATTGAATTCTACGTGTGCAAATGTGCGAAAAAATTGGATACATAATATATTTCAAATTTTTCTTTGAGGCTTAACTATCAGAAATATATATTTAAATTTAATGTTAAATTTAAGCTAGTTGCTTGAACAAAAACCATTCTCATTTTAATTTCTTGCATGACATGAAAATACATTTAAATTTAAAGGTAATATATCAAGCCCCCTTCTTTTGCCGCCAATCGAATGGGTATCGCATTACAGGATAAGGATAAGGATTGTTCCTGTTGCTCTTTGTTCTGTTATCCTTGAGCCAGCCCTCGCTTATCCTGCGCCTGCTACTCTGCCTTTTCAGCCGCTTATCAGGTCCCTGCAACTTGAAAACAATAAATATTTTATGGGCCCTTTTTGGCGAGCGCATAAATCTCGTTCTGGAAATTGATCCGAGCAACGAGCTGAGTACTGCGAAGTGCGTACGTGTTTCGGAGGGTTAGGCACTGAGGTGCAGATACAAAAAGATACAGATACATTTGCCACATTGACACACTGAGCACTTACACGGACTCAGCCCGAGTGCCAGGGCATTTGCGAAATTTGTCTTCTGGCGAGGGAATTCCCCATCATACCCTTCGTACCCATTTCCCTCCCCCATTTTCAGGGATCCCAAAACACCCGCATCCTATGAGATTTGCACATTGATTTCGTCCCTTTTTCGATGCGAAGTGTTTAGTAGGTCGCAGTTTCAATGCTTCAACAGATTTCTTGTGTGTGCTTTTCTGGTATTTCAGGGGCTCTTTTGAAGTTAAAGTATTTAGCATTGCGGCAAAGGAATTCAACTTGTTGGCACGGGCAAAGTAAAAGTCCTTTTAATACAATTTACGACGTGGAAATGCAATTTTTAAAAACTAGTTTAGTCTTGCTAGAAAAAAAATTCAACAATTTTCGGCATTTAAGTAATTTAAGATATGATTCTTAAATGTAACTTTATAATCTATTTATTATATATTCTACGATTCAGTTAGCAAATAAGCTAAGTTTGCTTATTCCTGACCCATTTAAAGAAAGATTTATTCGCTTATCGCATTATGCTTTTCACAAATATTTAGATAGACATTATCAGCACTTACTATTTCTGCTGACTCATATTCACATAGTTTTTGAATTATATTTGTGATTGGATTTCAATTGATTTTCTCGCCTTCAACGCCAACTTTTGTGCCCTCCTCTTTGGGAACTAATAAAAGTTTGAATATAACTTTTTGAGTCAATCGGCGTCAGTTTCTGGCAGTGAAAATCGTTTGCGGCTTGTGGTGAATGATTCAAATGCCCAAGTAGAAAATTAATATGCCCAAAAATACCGCGAATTTCAGGGTTTCGCAGGGGAATTTCAATATTTGCAACCAGAATAATCGAACCGACTAGTGGATAATTTGAAAATCAACTTCAAAAGTCATTGAATTGGTCAAATTCTCGATTAGCGATAGCAGCATGTTGCCAGCTGCGAAATGTTGCCGAAACAAAACGAGTTTTGAGTCAGAGTCGGAATAAGCTTTTCATATGATAATGCAGTTTGTAGCTGACATTGCAAATGTCCGATTGTTGGTGAGTTTAAAGGGCGGGGTGGGGGCGATAATAACATGCATAAATTTATACATTTATGTTCAGCAGCCCATTTAATGAACTGCGCATTGTTCGCTCTGATTTGCATAGCAAGTAAGTGCGTAGCTGTCGCCGCAAATGTAGCTGTATCTGCGTATGTACACTGAGAAAAAATCAAAGCAAAAAGGTAACAAAAGAAAAAGTTGTAAATATTGAAAATATTTCAGTTCGAGTTTGTATATATGAATCATTTAGATTCGATTTGCATTTCGCACATTACCAAGATATACAAATATCTTAAGACAATTTTCTGCGAGTGCATGTAATAGTGTCAGTGTGTGTGTGCAGTATCTGTGTGCCAAGCTGCCACTGTGTGCGAGTGCGTGTTTATTTGCTCGTTAAATGCAGAATGAGCTACACTTAGTAATTGAATAACACTCGGCTCTACTTAACTCAACTCCCACAAATGGTCAGCGAGATAAGAGGACAGCCTATATTCCATATTTTCGCCCAATTCATCTCTATCACAGCATTTGTGTTTACCTTTAGCAAATACGAAATTTCCAAAATTAATTTCAATTCGTGTGTCCGATTTGGATTCGGTTATCGTGCCCTTGCCACGCCCTCCCCAGAAGTGCGATAAAAATTATAAATGTGTATAAATAGCTAAAATAACACTCATATTCACCCGTCTGGCGACGTCGATTGCACTTTGATCGGTAAATAATTAATAAGTAATCGTATTTTTTGCCAGCAGTTTGTGTATGAGTAACTTGTTGACCAAAAACTTTGGGTTCACTATGGTTAAGGTTATTATTCAACGGCTTGATGAACAAGAATGAAAAATTCAAAGCACAACTGGTAAAATATTTTTGAAAAATTGTGCACTAATTTGAATAATTCAACTAGCTGCGGTGCTAATTTAAATATTTATAAATTAAAGAAGCTCATCGGAATTTATAAAGTGTGGGGTTTTTAATGTTTAATAATGCAATGCTTTGCTAGTCAATTAACAAGATTGTATAGATTTTAAAACAATAAAAAAAAACATATAATTTTGATTTATATATTTAATATCTCTTGATTAATGTACATGCTTTTTTTTTTTTTTAGATTGTTTTGATGTATTTAATTCATTCTTATTTTAACCCAGTTCTGTTGTTTAATGTTATTTTTCAATTCTGGAGAAAGACCTTCATTAGAATTCACTTAATCCGCTTGATTTCGAATCCATTACCAGGAAACAACTTCTGCAATAAATTTTATTTGATTTACGCAAAAGCACTTAGATTTTTAATTTAAGCTAAAGGAGACATAAACTAATTTGACGAGTGACCCATAAATAAAATGCCCATTAAAACATTTATTTATTGGTTTCCAAGCGAAGCTTGAAATCTTAATTTACAATAAAGTTTTACTTGAATTACAGGTTAATTTAAAAAACTAATATAACTAATGACTTATCAATAAGACTGAGTGTGACGGAGATCAAGGAAAGTGGTAGTTGGTTTTTCAACTCAAGTAAAGTATTCAAAGGTCTGCTAAGTTAGATGTATAGTTTAATTAATGGATTTTATTTATAGTCACAGGGATGGACTTTGATTAGTTTAAAATCAGTGCTAATCTTCACAGGGTGTGCTATTCTGAAAATTATATTACTTGGTTTCAGTTGATTTGCATGCATCTGGAAAATGAGCCAGCAATGAATCACAGTTTTCACAACGTGTGTTTGTAATTAATAGTATTTCACATTTTTTCTCTTTCCGGCTGAGCAGAGCAACAACCAGTTGGTCTTATGTATTTTTTTTATGCGGAGAGTTGAGTTGGGCGAATCAATTGGCCTGGCAACATGTTGGATTGTTTGTTTACCCGCCGAGCGAATGTTGCCAAGGTGGATCCCCTTGGGTTGTGTGGAATCGAAATCGTAATCAAAATCGTTATAACGACAAAACATCTTCTTCAGTAGTCGCTGGGGGCCGGCGGCTTTGACATCTCGTGTGCGTAAGTGATTCCAAAGTCAAGACCATTGCGAGCCGGACCCACGGCTTATCATCGACTGGCCAGTGACGAAGGCAGTCAGGTTATCGCTGGGTTGATGTAGCTAACACTGTGCCCCAGTGATTCAATTCCCTCGAAAGTATTGTACGAGGAGTGCTGATTATTTCGAATATATGTCGTGTGGGCAAGTGTCGAATTTCTCGCGTTCACAGAAGGTTTCTTTGTTGCCGTCAATCGGGACTGACATCAGTCAACAATTGTGCTTCGCACCGATCGCATCCGTCGAGCCATAGATCCCATATATCTATTGTACGATATTAGTACGAGTATAAGCGCTGAGTTTAGTCGTAAAATCGCTGAAATAATGTCGGCGAAATTGCTAATTGCGGCGCTTAGTTTGTGCCAACTGCAGTCGGGGCTAGTACAGGGTATATCATTATCGCTCGGAGATATAACCCTTTTCAATGTTAACTTCAAAACGCCAACTTTTTTGGGAAGATCCGTGGCGGTGGACAGCAATGTGCGGCTGGAGAACGATGTGGATCCTGATATTCAGGAGGATTCACACTTAAATACGGTAAGTTAATACCCATAATCGGAAAAAGTTAACGCCAATAAAATATATAGTAGTAATAGTACACATTTGCTGCTAAAATGTGTTAATGAATACGTTTAAAATGTTAGTCAGATGTTGTCATCGCTTTATTTTTGCGATTTTACGCTTGTATAGGAAGCTTTTGATTTATTACCTTTCCCTAATTATTAAGATAAGTAATTACATTAATGAAAATTTACATATCAATTTAATCGTTTGATTAAAAGTTACGCTAAAAGAAACTTACACTTAGAAAATAGCTTGTTCTTAAAATAATATCTACTATAATTACTATAAAAATTTAAATAACACCGTCCCCTTTCTCTTCTGCAGTACAGTCTGATAAAAAAGTATGGCTACCCGGCGGAGAATCACACGTTGGAGACGGATGATGGATACATCCTCACCCTGCACAGGATCGCCAGACCGGGAGCAACGCCAGTGCTTCTGGTGCACGGCCTACTGGATAGCTCAGCCACTTGGGTGATGATGGGACCGAACAAGGGACTTGGTAAGATCATAGGCTATCTCCGAATGTCCCATGCTGATTGCGTTGCTTGGTTCCAAAGGTTACCTGCTCTACGATCAGGGGTACGATGTCTGGATGGCCAATGTTCGGGGCAATACGTACTCGAGAAAGCACGTTAAGTATAGCACCCACCATGCCAAGTTCTGGGACTTTACATTCCATGAGATGGGAAAGCATGATATACCCGCCACGATCGACTACATCCTCAATTCGACGGGCGTCAGCCAATTGCACTACATTGGCCACTCCCAGGGAACCGTTGTGTTCTGGATCATGGCCAGCGAGAAACCCGAGTACATGGACAAGATCATTCTGATGCAGGGATTGGCCCCGGTGGCATTCCTGAAGCACTGCCGCAGTCCGGTGGTCAACTTTCTGGCCGAGTGGCATCTATCGGTGAGCGTAAGTTACCCCATCCTATTTATCCCATCCTTTCAAAGACAGTTTTTGCACTGGAATTCATCCAAATTTTTCTGTATCTTATCACGATCCAGTGCAAAACATCTTTCTCCTTCTCTTCCCATTTAACTAGTTCATATAAACTTATATTATTTTAACATTTTAGTTGGTCCTCAAGTTGATTGGCGTTCACGAGTTTCTGCCCAAGAGTGAGTTCATCAGCATGTTCAACCGGATCATCTGCGACGAGACAACCATTACGAAGGAGATCTGTTCGAACGTCATCTTCCTGACCACCGGATTCGATAAGCTCCAGCTGAACGAGACTATGCTGCCGGTGATCGTGGGTCATTCTCCGGCCGGGGCCTCCACCAAGCAGATGCAGCACTTTGGACAACTCAACAGATCAGGAGGCTTCAGGCAGTATGATCACGGATGGCTTAGGAACCACTGGATCTACGGCACCATTGATCCGCCATCCTATCACCTGGAGAATGTCCGGGCCAAGGTGGCACTATATTATGGCCAAAACGATTGGCTGGCCCCGCCGGAGGATGTGGAAATGCTGCACCGCAAGCTGCCCAATGTGGTGGAGAAATATCTGGTGGAGGACAAGGAGTTCAACCACTTGGATTTCATATGGGGCATCGATGCTCGGGAACTTTTGTGGGACCGAATGCTGGAAATAATGCGAAATCATGAGAATTCAGTTATCTAAAGGGGAATAGGAGTATGGTTAAAATTTAGTTATTCACAGTATAATATATTTAGGTTAGGTATTTATTGTTTAGTAGAAACTAAGACAATTTTACCATGGTAAAAGCCAATAAAACAAGTTATAATTAATACATTTTCATTGCAATTTATGTGGCTTATTTTATTTGAAATTTTTTCAATTTTTTCATCGCTTTTGCCAAACAACTAACTTTAGTTACATGAATGATATTTGTTTCAGTAAGTATTTAAGTTGAGGCCCATGCGGTAAATGTAAATTTTATTCATAGGTTAAAGTGTTGCACTTTTATTGCCTACGAACAAATCTTTTTTAGTATCCCAAAACTTGACTTTAGTTTCCACTTGAAACTTGTATACATCGGATTAGTAGAGTTTTCTCTAATAAAGTCAGATGTCGCTATCGTCGTCTTTGAAATTTCTTCTATGGGCCTTCTTTTTGGGCCTATTCCAGTTGGAAGCCCACGCATTTTTCAATCCTTTTCAACTGGCTATACCTTCAGGTCTTTTAGAAGATGCACAGTTGAATACGGTAAGTTCAAAAATCAATAGGCCTCCAATGATTAGTAACATTTGGAATAGAGCAAAGGAAGTTAATCCAGATGTACAATTCTAAATTAATATAGGGTATTAAATTTCGACTTATAAAACATCAGATGATATTGACCTAGCTTTCTAGGTTATAGCTCTTACTATAGAGGTCGGATTAGTCGCTGATTGGTCATAGTTTTATAATCTCATGTGTTCTAAATACTATGTATTCGTATACTCAAAGTATTTAAGAGCTAATCTCTAGCGAATAGTGATATAAAATCGTGTTTGTTCCACCTCCTTCTCTTTGCAGATTCAATTGATTTCCAAATATGGATACCCGGCGGAGAATTACACAGTGCAGAGTGACGATGGGTACTTACTGGGACTCTTCAGGATCGCACGTCCTGGAGCACTTCCTGTGCTGCTGGTCCACGGACTCCTGGACAGTTCCGACACCTGGGTAATGATGGGTCCTGCCAGTTCCCTAGGTACAATCGAACTTCATTCATATTTCAAGTGCACTCAGTACGATTTTCTTCCGAAGGATACATGCTGTACGAGCAGGGCTACGACGTCTGGATGGCCAATGTGCGGGGTAACACCTATTCGAAACGCCATGTTCGCTACTCCGCCGAAGACTCTGATTTCTGGAACTTTTCGTTCCATGAGATGGGCGTTTTCGATCTGCCTGCCATCATTGATTTCGTAATGATGCAATCTGGATTCGGTCAGTTGCACTACATTGGCCACTCCCAGGGATCCACTATCTTCTGGATTTTGGCCAGCGAAAGACCGAAGTACATGGAAAAGATCGTTATGATGCAGGCTTTGGCTCCAGTGGCCTTCCTGACCCATTGCCGTAGTCCCATTGTGAATTTGGTGGCCTCCCAGGATACTGCAGTTCCCGTATGTTTAAGATATTTTTTACCCTTTAGTACATATGAACATATATCTGGTATATCTTATATCTATGCTTAGTACTTCCTTAGCGCGGCTGGCTACAATGAGTTCCTGACCAGCAACAGTGTGATTGACAAGTTCAAGCGTTATGCCTGCCGGGATATCATTTCCAGCAGGGTCTGCCAGAGTCTGTTCATCACTCTTTTCGGATTCGACGGCCAGCAAGTGAACCAAACGATGTTGCCGATAGTGGTGGGTCACACTCCGGCCGGAGCATCCATCAGGCAGATGCACCACTACGGACAGCTGAGGAACTCTGGGAAATTCCAGCAGTTCGACTACGGACTGTTGAACTTCCTGCATTATGGCAGCCTATCCCCACCGCCTTATGAACTGGAGAAAGTCAAGGCCAAGGTGGCAATCTATTATGCCAAAAACGATTGGTTGGTTCCGCCGGAGGATGTGGACATGCTGTTCAACAGGTTGCCCAATGTGGTGGAAAAGTATCTCGTTCCGAATGAAAACTTTAACCACTTCGATCTGGTCTGGGGCAGAGATGCAAAGAGAATTCTGTGGTATCGAATGCTTAGAGTTATGCAATCAGTTGTTCCATACTCCTTCCATAATGATATCGATAGTATCACCACTGTGTTTGTAAATCGATTCTAATCAATGTTTTCAAATGTAAATGAAATGAATTTTACAAAAACTATCAAATAAAAGCATTCGTCTTTGTATCTAAACATTATTTACCAACTTTATTTATTTAAAATGCTTTTCCGCAGTTGCAAACAGGCTATTCCGATTGAAAAATCGCATTCAATTGAATTATAACAAATATATTCAATAAACGTATTTGCATAAATTTTATTATATATTCAATAATTTTTTTTATTAATAATTTCTTTACCCAGTTGTATAATAAAAATAGTTCTCGATTATAAAGTCACTTCCATTGGATTTAATTTAATTGCCTTACATTTATTTATTTGAACTGCCTTAATCGCATAATTTAGGAGCGTGTTAGCTAAATAATTATTTTCGCTTGGAAACCGGTTGCCCTCAAACTTTATTAGCTTTAAATTCTCTGACTGTTAACAATTATATGTGATTTATCAGTTTACCAATGCGCTATTCAGCTTTCACATCAATTTTACACGACCTTATCCAACTGTCAAGCTGTTGTTATATCCACTTCCATTTCCACACACACGGCGTGTTGGGAAAACTCGTTTAATATATTCGAAACAATGAGAGATTGCCATTTTATGCATATTGATTGCCCTGATTCACGTGAGATCTAATCGGGTCAAGGAGGGGAGCGACTAACTAGCATCGCCAACTTAAATTAGCCGCTCCGATCAAAATTGGCACACGACTAAATTCCATTGCTCAGTGGCAATTTATCGCGCAACGGGAGTGGTTCTAATTCTAAAAGCTAACGACTGCCAATTAATTGTAGGAAGTTAATCAAGACATGATTGAAAGGATTGGAAAAATTACAGAATTATATATGACATGGACTTCTTAAGGATATAAGGATATAAATCGATATATTTAGGATAGAAAAGGAACTATGATATAAAAAATAAAACAATTAATTCCAAAGTAATTAATGATAAAATTTAAATATGAATAAAATTTTACGTAATTTTAAAATGCTTATAAACAAAAAAGAGTACATAATGCGATGTAGTTAAAAGATTAAATGCTAACTTAAAACTAGTTTGTGTATCCAATAAACTAGAATAAAAGTACCTGTGATAATAAAAGCTATTAAACATACTGCTTTAAAATGTAATACAGAACGAAGAAAGTTTAAGTAACTGTGCAATACAACTTAATTAAATCTGAGAAACTAAACTAAAATGTCTGAAAAAAGGAAGCATCAAAAAAAGCTTTCTCACGTCGATTAATGGCAACTTAAAACAATTTTCCACATGCACTATTAACACAATCAAATCCGGGCCCAAAGTAATGGATTGGCCAATTTTGTTCGCTTAAATTAATTCCCGCATTTCAAAGTGCATGCTGCAAATTGCTTAGATCGAAGTTAAGTTTTAGGAGGCAAAATGCTTAGAAGCTGTCATTTAAGGTACTGCTATGGCATTTTGATTAGCATTTTCATTTTCTGTGATACCGCTTCCGGCGACTTGATTAGGGTGGACAAAAATATTTTGGAGGATGCCAATCTGATCACGGTGAAGGCTCGAAATTATCATATATAGTTCAAAATATATATTTTTTAATACCCACCCAGCCGGATCTGATCAAAAAGTATGGTTATCCTGCGGAAACACACAAGATCCAGGCCAAGGATGGCTTCGTCCTTACGGCTCATCGGATTCCCAAGCCCGGAGGACAACCCGTGTTGTTGGTGCATGGCCTGCTGGACAGTTCGGTGGCATATGTAATACTGGGTCCCAAAAAGTCCTTGGGCTTCCTGCTCAGCGATCTGGGATACGATGTTTGGCTACTCAACACGCGGGGTAATCGGTATTCGCGGAAACACAAGCGATACCATCGATACCAGCCGCAGTTCTGGGACTTCTCCTTCCATGAGCTCGGAATGTACGATCTTCCCGCGGCCATTGATTACGTTCTTGCGAGGAGCAAGGACTTCGAACAGATCCACTATGTGGGTCACTCACAGGGCACTACATCCTTCTTTGTGATGGGCAGTGAAAAACCAGCCTATATGAAGAAGATCAAACTTATGCAGGCTCTGGCTCCGGTTGTCTTTTGGGACTACATCGATTCACCGATTATACTCACTTTTGTGAAGTATTTGAGACCATTAGTGGTGAGAAAAATATTAACAAATAAATAACTATAATATCAATCAACTAACTTTATTATTATAGTTTATTGCCAAATCGTTTGGAATTTACGAATTTCCACCGGAGAACGAGGTGTGGCGAAGTCTGATACAAAAGATCTGCAGCTTCGTCTTCCAGAACACCTGCACCTATTTCCTGATGGAAGCCATGGGCGTGGACTACGCCCAGTTCAACTCCAGCCTTCTGCCACTCTTCACGGGACACGCATCCTCGGGATCATCTGTTAAGTCCCTGGAGCACTTTGGCCAGCAGATCCACAGCGGTGGGTTCTTCAAGTACAATTACTACAGCACCTGGGAGAATCGAAGAAACCACGGAGCCGACACTCCGCCACAGTACAAACTCACTAATGTCGACTGCAAAGTGGCACTGTACTACAGTAAAAACGATCGTCTAACATCCGACAAGGATGTGGTTCGATTACGTGATATCCTGCCAAATGTAGTGCTCGATTACCTGTTTCCGGATCCTTTGTACAACCACATCAACTTCATTTGGGGGAATGATGTGAAAACCGTTCTCAACGATCGCGTTATAGAACTTATGCGAAAAGTTGACAATGGCGAAGTGTAGGAGTAGTATAATTAATATTAAATCAATCCAAAAAGTAAGGCCAACTTTTTCTGTGTTATCTAAATGTTTAAGTTATTTGGTTTTTAAGAGTACCTCATTACAGCCAGTAATGTTTTTTGTTTATTGCTTGCTTTAATCTTAAAAATGTATAAATGAACAGTGTGGCAAATTGTAAATATTTATACACGTGTTATGTGATAGATAATAAATAAGTGGCTTAATTACCAATAATTATCATTATGGTTTTCATTATTTAATTGAAATCAAATTAATTTGAGTTGTTAAATTGAATTGCTACCTTTGTTGCGAATAAACTCTAGCATCCTTAAGAAGCTTTATACACCACAGTTATTAAGCCCGAAATTACTTGGGCATAACTTCCAAGTTGGCTTAAACGTAGAGCAAGTGATTCCTTAAAGTAATTATTGTGGGCCCAATTAAAGTGCAGAACGTCACTTGAATACATAAATATTCCGAATGCAAAAGGTGCTGTAAATACATTTGAAATTTTGTTGCTTTCTTTGCGCACTGACTCACTCAACAGCAGACTTATTGTAAATTACCATGAAACGCACTGAAACATGAAATCAGATTAAATATTTAAATCGGACAAGAGACTTGTGGCGTGCCAAAAAAAAAAAAACAGTAGCTGCCAGCATATGCTGATAATATATTTCTATAGAGCTGCTGCAAATTTATTGCAAGTACATTTTATTTAAAACTCCATTGCATCTGACACTTCGAAGTGGGGAAGTCCCCTCCAGGACTCCGTGCAGTTTGCCAAAAAACCGAAATTGCCACTGACACCGTGCATGTGTGTGTATGATTGTATATGTGTGAGTTCCTTTTTGGGGTGTGCCTGCAAACCACAAGAAAATAAAAGTGTCACTCCATAGATGCAAACTTAATTGTTTGCTGTCTGAGTCCGAAACCAGCAGAACAAACAAAAGCATTCGATACGCCGACCCACAGGACGGACTGCCACTAGTTTCAATTTCTAAAATAAAGGCCGAATAAAATGCTCACAGGAGTAGTTAGTATGTGTAGAATTTCGGGCTGATTGCACAGAAACGAGGTTTATGCTAGAAATCATTTTAAAGCGAAAATCAAACCAAATCAAATCTGAGTTGGAATTTATACCCTGGAATAAAAATAGTCACTACTTATAATATAATAATGATTATAGGAGACTTGATTTATATAGCCTTTTACTCAAGAATCTACAATTTCGATCTGTTTTCTACGCATCATTACTCGTCTAAAGTCCCATTATTATCCCAACCCCTCAATCTAAAGTTTAATTTCAGAAATTCCCGCTATAGAATACCCAACCATTGAGCTTACAAACTGCTTGAGTTCCTCTTTTCTGGTAGTCAGCGAAGTCAGGAACGAAAATCATTTTACACAACTTTGTAAGCGGCAACGTGTCGGCTACTTGATGTGATGCGCTGCTTTCCTCGCCCCTTCGATGCATTGTTCTCCGTGCCCGGCTGCATGTCCCGTCTCCATGGGCATGTCCGTCTGCGGACTCCGCCCGTGTGTCGCCACCAACTGCTGGACATGACCGGAGATGTCACAGCCCCGGGGTGTTGTTTTTACGCCCGCAGACAACGTCCGAGGCAAGGACATACTCATACACCCATGCCCGATCCCGATCCCCTGGAATCATTCAGACGCCTGGCGCCCGGAGTATCAATCATGTCACTTGACCGAGCGGAAATCGAGTTCTCACAGAAATGCAAATGGGACTTGGCCTCATAAAGTTTCAAAAACAGACCAAGATATTGGGAACGGGGGGCACTGAAAACAACGCTCGGCAGCAAATTAAATTGTCAATTTGGTTCTTGGTGAAATTCGTTAAAATTCTGTGGCCACCATTGTTTAATGCATCCACATGTTTGTCCATGCTGCCCGATTAGAAGTGCCCAAAGACAGCAGGTCCTTTGTCCAGGACCTGTCGGCGTGGCACAGTTTGCCGGCAGAAACAAAAGCCGAGGCCAGAAAACCAATCAAAGTCATTTGAAGATTTGCGCACCGATTTGCATTTGAATGGGCTACAAAGGGGTAAAGTTTGAGTGTTTGGCTTTCTTTTCCATTTCTGGCCAGGCTTAGGTCAAGCACCAGCTGTTGTGGCTGGAGAGGGGGCGTGGCACCGCCCAGCGCATTGTTTTGCCATTGTTTTTTCGGGCGGAGGCAAACCACTACCAACAACTAGAACTAGCCGAGAAATAGCCCCGAACTCTTTGCTTGTCAGCTGCAACAACGGCAAAGGCCCCCAAGTGTTGTCTTCTTTCGGGGGTCCGAGTTTTGAAATTAAGGCAACTTTCCAAGCTCAGTAGGATTAAGTAACCAACAACTACTTCAATTACCATTAACTTTGGTCAATGACTTTGTACTCTAATTTAATATGCAACTACTTATTTGCTATTTAATTGCTAGCAAAAATGCCCATTTAACACTTGTAGTTCATTCTCCAACTTAAAATTCTATAAATAAATAATTTTGAAATTTTATTTGGTATTTATTTATTAATAATTTATCTGTCAACTTTTGGCGAAACAAATAAATCGATTCAGACTATTGAATAATATTAAATTATTAATCAGTTTAAATACTCAATTAAAACTCATGTGCAAGCGTGCATAGTTTTAGAACTTCACTACTATATTTTATATCCCTTTTTTTATGCTGCACACGTAAAAATATGCTTTTAAATCGATATGTGTTCCGCAATAGCCAGCTGTCATATGTGCAAATTGAATCTTAGCTTGGTTCACCATTTTTATCCACATCTGTGTCTGATTCCCGTGCATTTTTGAGGTCAATAAGAAAAGTGGCAGCGAGTTCGGAATCGAAATGAGGAAAACGAAAACCGTGGCCCATCCATTTCCCTGTTCAGCAGTTGTGTAGCTGGCTAATTGAAAATAATTTTTACTAACGATACCCGGTGAAAAGAAAACCAACAGAGAAGTGACTTACGCTGCAGCTAGCTCCTCCTGAAAACTTAATGAAAAATCAAACCAGCACGTGGTAGTCGCTGGCAGTGGAAAATGGGGAACTGTCAGAAGCCAAGAGTTGCAAGTGCAGGTCGAAGCCACAGAGGTTTCTCCCCTTCCCCACCCCCACCACCACCTCGTAACCATCGAAGTGGGGAACGCATGTCAGGTGAGCAGTCGACCAGCCAACCGGAAGTGCTTAACACCAACACCAGTGCACAAGCACGTGCACTATGTGGCCATTTTAAGCTCACCTAAACACACTCACACACACACACTCGCACACTCTCATGCTGGAGGGAAAATGAAAAACAGAGTTCAAGTCGAAGAAGAAAGAGGAGCATTCTTCGGTTTAGTTTTCCTTGGCAAACTAGCTGCTGCAAACTAAAGTAAACTGGAAATAATTTTTGTAAATACACATCTAGCCATGAAAGGTACTTATGCCGCAGTATAAATTCCCGTCCACACGGGCAACTGCCGTTGAAGTGCCTGAAAGCCAAGTTAATTCTTGGAAATAATTTATCGAGTGCATTTATAATTGATGTTATGTGGTTCTGCCCTGGACCAGCACAATTCATCCGATGTTCAGCTGCTCAATTCGGTGGGTAAATGTACTTTCAAATCTTGTTGGAAAAAAAAGTGAATTTATATCCATTTTATTGGAATTTTTAGATAAGAACTAGCTTTAAAAAAGCTTAAGATCTGTGTAATTGAATATGGGTTTTCTATGAAGTTCCCCCGAACAACGCAAAGCAATTACCCACTAAATTAATAGACATTTTGCCAGCGAAAACTGCATGCCCAAAAAAGTATCTGATTTCATAATCAAATGCGCAATTTGATTTTCACCCACCAAAAACTTTTCTTTTTAGAATGCTATACGTGGTATTCCCATATCGTCGACACTCGTCTCATGTTTTCCTAGCCAAACCCAACTTTGTTGGCCATAATTTTTTTTTTGGACAACAAAGGATGGAACGCAGGGGGAGCTTTACATGCTGCAGTACATCAAAATGTCTAAAATTTCATAATTGCAATGTAGTTTCCACCATGGACGCCTCATCCAGATGGAAGATTCCCTGTGTGAACTTAACCGCAATAGAATACTCAAAGCGTATTTAATTATACGTGCTCTGTTTTTGTTTATTCTGAGGTTTGGGGTAGAACTTTGAGCAGCTGTTTTTGGTTGGTACTCTGCGGTTGGGTTCCTTTTTTTTTCCGGCACGCAGATACAAAGGATAAGCTTTTGGATTTCCGTAAGAAATTGCATTTTAATTAATTTAATTGCAAATGCTGAAGCAGTACAACTTTTGCACTGCAAAACAGCAATGTTAAGGTCTTGTAAGTATGTTAAAATTAAAAAAAAACCTTAGAAAAATTTAAAATTCTTTTGTTAAAAATTTCAGCACTCAAAAAACCGCTAAATGAATATTGAAGTTTCACTTGCCGTAATTTTGAAAATACCTTTGCCACCCAAAAGTAAACCGCAAACGATTTGTCAAGGACCATAACTTTCGATTTATCTTTAACTCGTTAGCAAATATGTCTGAGCACTCGACTGACTTCCCCAACCAACCAGAAATCCTTTGAAAACCCAATTTAAGGCTGGTGTCAGTTGCTGAACCTCGGGCGGTGGAAACATAAAAATTGCCCCGAAAATGACAAAGAAAAAAATCAAAAAAACTAATTAAAAATTTGCTGCAATTCGAGATAGTCCGGGGAACGGCCAAAAAGCCCCTTGCCTCGCCGGGACAAACAAAAAAGCAATTACAATGCCTCAAACTGTTGCAACTTCCTGCAATGACAACAGAGGCGCTAAGCATGGTACACAATATTAGCAGTCTGACCACCACCCAGCAAACCCAGCTCCACATCCCCCCAGAAATTCCCCTGTTGAACATTTTGGCCAAAAACGAAAAACGAATAAAAACCCACAGAATAGCTACCCAGCAGCAGCAGGGCGAGGAGGGGAACTCATCCTGCCAGCGTGGATGGAGTCCGAACGGGCTAACAGGCAGTCAGGATTTCCTACTGGTAACCAGTTACCAGTTACCACGATGCTCCGCTCTTAGTAGCAGGTTCAGTTGCGTCCGTCTGTGTTAAATACGCGAATGTCCTTCCTAATCTCATTTGGTGATGTTATCCTGAACGAGCGAGCGCATCAAGGACTCCACGGAGCAACAACTGTTCGCCAGGCTGCCAGCGTCCCTTTCCACTTCGTCCTCATCCTCGTGCTCTTTTTTCTCCACGGCTTTGGCAACTTCATTCTGTAGTTTTTGGTTAAACTTTTTACATATTGTCCGCTACGTAGAATAAAAGAATCTCGCTGTGATACCCTGTAAATATTTGTACAGCTGTCATTACCAGCTTGTTAGCTTTTCGAAAATAAGCTTGATTTGGCCGAAAGCCACTATTAATTAAATTGAAAATGAAATTATTTGTATTTGAAACTCAGGACCTTTTAAAGCTGCTACCCAGCAGATAGGGTATGCAAATCTTCCTCGTTGATTTCTATTCGGTTATGGTTATTATGGCCAAAGTATTTTTTGGCGTCTACGTGTGTGTGTGTTTGTTAACCCGACAATGACGACGGATAGTGAATCCTTCCCGCTCCTGTGACCGCTGCCTCCTTTTGGAGCTCAAAAATGGGGAGTCGATGGGCATGGAACCGCGTTTATAAGGGGAAAAAAGGGGAGTTTTGGAGTTAAAAGCTTCAGAGTACACCAAAAGCCAGGCTAAAACGCCGCCAGTCAAAAAATTTGCTGCTCTTCTTCGCGGTCCTTTTTTTTCGCCGTCCAGCTTTTCCCGGGAAAAAGCAGCAGGGAAAAGTGCAAAAAATGTTTCGCACCCGCAGTGGCCAAAGTATTTCTGCTATTTCGGGCTGGCGCCCGAACACGGACCGAGTGGCGTGGCGAGGACACACTGTTATTATTGCGTTTTTATGCATGCTCGCATATGGCGAATGTCCTTGGCCATGGTTACACCACATGATATACGGCATTAAAGTGGACCAAAAAAGGCGCGAGGATGAGGCCAGGGATTTGGGGTGCGAAAGTGGTTTTCACAGCGATATGTTTGGTTCCGGCAGTCTTAGTGGCCAGCGAGAGTGCTAAAAGTTTTTAAATATTTTAAGCTGCAGTGAATTATAGGCGGTGGTCTCTGCGATCTCAGCAGGGATTCTCTCAGCCAAAAGTATCTGTGTAGTTAATTTTACAGATGAACTTACGTAGAATATTGGTAATATATGGGTTATTTTGCTTAATCAAATTCAAAATTTCTACTATGACCGCTAATAAGTTTGACCAATAAATAGATTAGCATATTTATCTGAGATACACGGTTTATTATGTGAATGTTGTATTGCATTTCAAGAGTTGAGTTTGTTTATCTGAGATACATTTAAATATCTGAAAATTGTATCTAGTTTAGTTAACATTACGAGTCTTTTTTGAATGATGCAATAATTAAGCATGTCATCAATCCCAGTTAAGGTTATCGTTTTTTGTTCATCATTTTCTTTGGCGCCATCTCCCTTCCAAAGTTCACACATAGGTCAGGAGAATATAAAAATCAATACCACGGCAATTAGGCGCCCAGCTCGTCGCCCCTTTCTTCGTCACTGGCTGTCCGATTTTGTGATTTATTAGTCGGTTAGAAAAAGAATACAAGGCGGAAATTAAGGACTCGGCTTGGGAAAAAGTAAGGCAAACAACAATAAATTGAGTCAAATTAAGCATACGAATGCGTTCCCTGTCAATATTTGCATAGTCTAGTTAGACGTTAGTCTGCTGGCTTGGGTGTCGGATTCAGGTGGGGAGCCACTTAACACCTCCCGATTCCAAATCCAGATCAAATACTCCAGCAGGAACGTGGCTTATTTAGTCGAACGGATTACGCACTGCTCTGGGTGGGGATATGGTTGAGTTGGGAGAGGGGATTCAGGCACTTTCCACGCCGCACGATTTTCTTGCTACGTTCTCCATCATTTTCCTTAATCGTGCTGCATAGCGTGCACTTAAAAATATATCTGTAAAATATCGGAATATTTTAAACAATTTTTATGTTGGCTCCATTTGAAAAAGACCTTGTTAAATTTAAAATTATTCAAGTATAGTATTTAAAATCGTATCATCACTTTCCTTACGCTTACCTGAAGAAAACTATTTATTTATTTAACATCAGCTATTGCTAGTAGCTTATTATTTTCTCTCTGTGTAGATAAACATCTAGAGCAGGTCACCTATTTGTATTTGGCTTTCCGATATCGAATGTCAGTTACCGTGGGGCATTCTTCAACATCCTCAATCGCTGGCTCTCGATTTCCCGCTCCGGTTGGCCGCTCCGGTGTCAAAACAAACTGGAAAACAGTCTGAAACAGAGTCCGATTTTAAATCAGTCAAACAAACAGCGTGGTCCAATAATATTTGTAGATCGTAGAATCGACTTAGCTGACACCTCCATTGGGGAATGAGGGATGTACCTCCATGCCTCCACATAAGCATTTGAAACTAGGAATGTCGCCATGTGCGCGAGTGGGTCGGTGGCCGGTCGTGGCTTATCAGTGGTGCAGTGGTGTAGTGGTGCACTGGTGGCACCGACATTACCTGCTCACTTACCTGAGCCACTCACAGTGGTACTCCAATTAATAGCTCTTCAAGTCCAAGTCAAAGTTGACAAATAGTTTGGCCAGTCGTGGAAAAACTTTTGCTGCTACTTGGAACTTTGTTATTAAAACTTGGTATAATTATTATACAAGTACAAAAATTTTAAAAATATCTCAAACTTAATTTGATTCTTAAAAAAAGTTAATTGTTAGATGCTAATATTTCTGCAGCTGGTGTAAAACAAAATTTTTGTACTGATAAACGTTTATCAAATTATATAGCTTCGGTTCAATCGATAAGGCAATTCGTGTATTGCGATAGATAATGCGATAGAAAAATACATATTTTTTTTTTAACAAATGTAACTATTTTTTTATATCTTATTAGAAAGTTTTAATACCGAATTCTTAAATTCATGTGCATACTCTTAAAATCATTCTAAAGCAGTCGCTCTCAAACTGTATTCAAACTGTTAAGTTGGAAGGTTCGAATCGAGCCAGTTTATGTTCGAATCGAACTTCAGTCAACAAATAAATACTAACATTATATATGAAAACCAATAAATAAAACAAAAGAAAAAAATATAAAATAATTTTATTAAACAGTGATACATTTTACAATAATTATTTTTGCTTATGTTTCAGCTGTTATTAAACATACAGTAATTTAATTTCATTCGAACTTGAAGATGTTCGGTATGAAGAAGTTGGTTCGCTCAGCCAAACGCATTCGAGTTCGAATTGAAACCTCGACTGCGGAAGCAAGTTTTTCCGCTGCCAGTCGTTAAAAATTCTCAAGCGAGTCGGTCGTGTTGCGGATGCTCAAAATCGGAATTCGTCGCGTTCAAAAGTTAGGCGCGTAATCAAAGTGGCAAGATAGTTGAAAATAAAGAAAACAAACTGCGAAATATTAAAAACACAAAGGACATTTTTAACGAAATTTGTGACAAGTGAATTTTCCAAGGACTTGAAAACATTCAGAAATAAAATTCAAAGTGAAGATTGGTAAAAAGTGTGGTACAAAAAACTACGGACTAAACAAAAATTGCGCAAGTTTCAAAAGTGAAAACAATTTATGATTTGGTTATAACCCACAAGTTGTAAACAAGAAACAGGATTTTCAAAGCAATTTTATTAAAGTGGAAAGTGAAAAATTCGAGGATTACCAAAGACATGTTGTCCCAAAGAGTGCAACCCAACTAAAGCGAGGATAAAACCGATTTAAACAGGACATCTGAAGCCGTCATCTCAATCCTAATCGCATTGCTCTTGCGGATTATAACCACCAGACATGGAGGACGAACTGCGCTGTCCCACGTGCAAGCAGCTGTACGCCAATCCGGTGCTGCTGCCATGTTTCCACGCCCTCTGCCTGGGCTGTGCCCTGGACATCCAGACGCCCTACAGTCCGGGATCGGCTCTACCGGGCGCTGTCAACGGAGCGGGTGGAGCCTCGGCAGCGGGACACAATGGACTGCACGGCAATGGAGGCGGTGCCGGCGGAGGAGCAGCTGCTCCAGGCACAAATCCCAATGGACCCGGCACACGGCACAGCTCGCACAGCTCCGCTGCCAGCACAGCTAGTTCGAATACCGGTAGCGAGAGTGTCACCTCCGACCAGGATCAGTCGGACAAGGTGAGCATCTTCAGCGAGGCGGACTCGGGCGTAGTCTGCTGCTCGAACACATCGCGTCCGGTGTCCTATGCCGGCACAGGACTGCTGCCAGGCGTGGGCAATGTGGTGGCACCACCTGGAGCCGCCTACTGCCTCACCTGTCCGCTCTGCCGTAAGCTCGTCTTCTTCGACGACGGGGGCGTTAGGAATCTGCCCACCTACCGCGCCATGGAGGCCATCGTGGATCGCTTCTGTGCCCGCGAGGCCCTGCGCTGCCAGATGTGCGAGACCGATCCCAAGGTCGCCTCCTTGATCTGCGAGCAGTGCGAGATTCGCTACTGCGACGCCTGCCGCGAGCTAACCCACCCCGCCCGCGGACCGCTGGCCAAGCACACGCTGGTCAAGCCGCGCGGCGCCGCCCAGCAGAGGGAGTCCGTCTGCGGGGAGCACGAGGAGACCCTCTCCCAGTACTGTCTCAGCTGCAAGGCTCCCGCCTGCGGACTCTGCATCGGAGAACTGCGCCACCAGGCCCACGACGTCCAGTCCATCAACGTCACCTGCAAGGCTCAAAAGGTGAGTTTGAGATGGGATTTTGATAGCTAAATAGTTGCATATGCCTTATCAAAACAAGAAACTGATTGAATCCATACTGCAAGTACAAGTATTTATTAAATTAATTGGTTAAATGCACAATATGCTCGAATCCTTCAACCAATATGGCATACCATTCTACTAAGAGCCAGACAAATACAAATATTTGTTTAATTTATTGGTAAACAAAGTCCGTTTATTAGAAGGAGAGAATAAGGAAAATGTGCGAATTAAAGAAATACCAAATAGGAATTGGTTATTTATGCAAACCAAGTTCAGATCCCAGCAGTTTGTGCAGAGCCAATAAAGACCAATGATATGACCGTGATGTCCGGAAATTCATTGCCAGGAATCAAAAGAGTCCTTTTTGGTTGGGAGAAGAAAAATACGGCACTAAGGCAAACTAATTAGGGGCGAAAGTAGGGAGCTCGTGAAATAAATATGTATTTGCTGGCGAAGGCACCGCATATCCTGGCCACATCCTGGCTTGCTTCCTACTTTTTAGTTGATTGTATTCGAGTTTGCCTTTGCCTTTCGTCTGGCTTTTTTGTGGAAAATGTATGGCTTGTCTTGTGGCCCCGAACATTTCTCATGCAACATTGTTTTGGTGCAAGTATTTGGGGATATTGGTGTTTAAGGCAGCTTGAAGATCCATGAAATTAAAGTAGAAAAGGATAATTCTAAATACTGGGAATTTATTGTAAATTTCACAACTGCAAGCCAACATTTTGAAAGGGGTATCTCTGAGTCTGTTAGCCAGTTGAAGTATTTCATTAAAGAAAATTCCTTACAACTGCTACCCACCCTCGTCAGCTTTTGTTTTGACGGAACTTTCCAAGTGCCACAATCTCACAACTTTGGCACGCTAATTCAGCGATAAGTTTCGTTTTCCTACCTTTTGAAATTTCATTTCACGGAACTTCAGTGGCATTTTTTTTAGTTGTTTTTTGTGGCCCTCTCACCTGTCGTTTGCCAGTTGAATTCATGAATTCGCCGTCTGTCGTCGAATCACTGGCAATTGTCAAGGGCAACAATTTTAATATGGCAAATGTTTCGAGTGCCTGCACATCCTGTCATCCAAGGACAACAAACCGACGCCAGCGGAAGAGGACGAACTGCGGCAAGAGGACAGACCCAAGTGCGAAAAGTGACAAATTGCAGTGGCAGCCAAAACAAAGGATGACAGTGAGGCAGGGAAATCAACTGTCTAGTCAGGTCAAGAAGGATATTACCCGAAGGATAACAGGGCAGAAGGAATAGAAAGCATTTGTTGTATCCCAAAGACAAATGCGCAAAAGTATTTCACAGTCTCTGGTTGTTCAAGCTGTAATCTAACTAAAAATCTTAAGCTAGATTTCCAGTAGAAGATACATATAAATAGGTTAAACACCAGTTCTATTTCGATTTGATAGGAAACTATGACCCGCACTATAAACTGGAATATTCCAATAGATACATTTCCTGCCTTTTCACCATATTTCACAATTGAAGAGTACGCACTATGATAACAGTATCTGTATCGCATTTCGCCCTATTTGTATATCTATTTGGGTTGAATGTTTCCCCATCAAATTACGCATTCCGTACTCTTATCACTTTTATCACAAAATCAGCCTGATTTTCCAGCCTCTGTAAATACCCGCATTTGTGTTCTTTCCGTTCGCAACAAACGCTGATGGAGTTTTTTTTGGAGTAGTCCTTCGTAGATTTCAGATTTGCCATTTCCTGTCGGTTTATATGGCATCTGGTCGCACTCCAATATCCATCCTGATGCATCATTTCGTCCATCGGCGGCCTGCAACTGATTTTCAATTTCCATTGTTCGGCATCTTCGCCTGCAGGCGCAAAGTCAAAATTTCGTCCGAACAATGCCAAATGCCAAAATGCATCCCCATGCCCGGGGCAGCTGATCCCGGGCAGCTGCTCGCCGCATAATGGCACAAGCCAGGTGAGGTTCCTACCTCCAAATTCCAGCTCAGCCCCGCATGAATGACACACGCACGCAATCCGGAGTGACGCCTCCGCCATTCGCCCAAAAAGAGTTGATAAGATAACCGAGTGGTAGTGGTCATCATGCATCCAGTCATGGGGTCACTTGGAAAAATACAACGCACGTTTCAAAAATGTATTTTTGAGATACAAAATCAAAAGATACTATTACAGTAGCTAGAGTACTTGAAGTTAAGCGCCACTTTCTTTAAAGTTACTTAATATTGTTTTAAAGTTTCTGAAGTCATTCTGCTTGTTTTATTATTAAAATAAGTAAACATAAATAATTAAATAAACACTTCAATTGTTTTATTCCCTTAAATAACTATTCAACACCCTTAATTTTTTCTTTTCCGTGCTGAAGATTGGTTTGCAGATAAGTTGCTCGTGTTTGTGCCATTTTTCACACCCAATTGTGTGCTAACTCTCTTTACCTTTCTACCTGTCATTTTGGAACAGGTAATCGGAATTCTGCTCCGGGCCTGGGACTTTCCCAACTTGTTGTTGAAGGGCCTCTGTAAATCATTAATTTCGCTGTTTATTATAGAGTTGCTTATTCTGTGCCGTATCCTGTCGAGTTATCCTTGGCCTGCTTTCTGCACCTCGACATTCCTCATTGTTGTTCATACGGTTTTATTTCCTTTTCGCTCCTTGTTCCTGCTCCTTTGAGATTTATGACACCATCAAAGTGCAGTTGTCCGCTGGCTGGGGAAAACATTCTGAAATATTTTGCAACATGTTTCGTGTTGTACCCTCCACCACCACCACCATCATCAGCACCACCCGATCCACCCCTCGTACCTCGTTTTTAAGGTCCTGCCAGATGATTGCACTGCATTTGTTCCGTTTAATGTGGCAGCATTCCATTGTTTTTCCGCCACCAACCCTGGGGCAATGTTCTTTGGATATGGATGTGTGTCGAATCCATTGGAAACCGCCCAGAGTTCAGGTACCTTGCAGATCCCAACAATGATGGCAGTAAATAGGTTATTCTATACATGATTAGGGGAGGTGCAAAAGCATTAACAATGGTGCTGTTGTTACCAAAAAAGTGAAGAATATATTTATGCCAAATGAGTGTTTTGAAAGACGATGTCCTTAATCTAACCAAAATCAAATCTTAGCGAAATTCTGCTATTCCTTTTAAGTCCAGCAATATTTCTTCTACCTCCACGAATTTATTCCCGCTAATTTGGGTGTTATTTTTGTACACAAATTCCTTTTTGGAAGTAAGAACCAAGCGGGAATACTTCCTTAATGCCCCCACTTTCACGTCAGGCAGTTCAGTTAATTACAGTCCAATTACACGAACTTTATGTGTAGATACATTTGGATTTCTGACGCTGGCAGCCAGCTAGCTTGTCTTCCTCTCGCAACACAATTAAGCGGAAAAATGAATTACATAATTAATAAACAACATTCAACGCCGGGCTAATTAACAGACCATCGTGTCTTTTGGGGGGAGGCTAAAGAAATTAAAGCTGGCTGAAGAGAAAGTAAAGAAAGCTCAGTCACATGAGAGTAGCAGCACATCCCCAAAAATGCCAGGATAATGTGTGTTGCGCAAAAGCCAACTTAATTGTAGAAGGGAAAAAAGGGGAACATAAAAAATAAATAGAAGAAAACCGGTGGCAATAAAATGAAATGAAAGCCAGGCAAAAAACAATGAAAATTCTGGAAAACAGAAGAGTTCCTGATGTACTTTCACTAATTCATATAAAATTGCTCGTTTGCCCCTTTTTTGCGCAACTCGGAAATTATTTTGTCACGAGTAAATTTCAACAATTGCTTGCTCACTAAATAATAACAAACTGCGCAAATGGAAAGCAGCCACCCTGTAAATGGATTGTAATTTTTACCTGTCTATCCACCCAAACTCCAATGTTGGTCGAAATAAAATAGAAAGGAATTTCTTTTCCCCAGTGCATAATTTTCGGGCATTTTTCAACGTTTGTTTGGGTGTGTTCCATGCCCCAAAGGGGGTAAATGAAATGAAAGCAGGGAGTTTTCCACAACCTTTTCGGGAGTGAGTGGATCGAAGGAGCTTAGCTGAGTGGCACTAAATGTTTACCGGGAGCTGCAGACATATGCATTATGGAGTCACGTGTCCAGCTCCATCTACACCAGTTTAATGACCAAAAGTCCTCAGCAGTTTGTCGTGGGTATATGAGCCATTGGTATTCCCCGGGGTCTTACATTTGGCCAACTTGTACTCGGGTCCCATCAACATGGCTTTAATTGGCACCCATTCGTCGTTTACTTTGCGATGAACAGATAAAGCTTTGGGTAATTGATATTTTCACATCTTGATAAGCCTTTTCAGGAGGGTTGTTATGCTGGTATACCATTTTCCTGTTTGCTGGCCATTGTTTTGGAAAGTAATCTGCATATGTGACCTTTATTTTTAAAGCTATTAGCTTATGGCCATATCATGAGCAGAAGGTAGATTTTTCAGCTATAAGTTTAAAGAAGTTAAAGTTGTAGAGCTCTATTGTCTGCAGCTTGATTAAAACCGCAAAGTCAATAATCAAACCGCTGTGCGAATAATAAGGCAATTGCGCTAAGGACCTTTGTTGTTCTCAGCAAATCCTAGACCGCAAGCCAATCGCATAAATATGTCCTTATTCATATACTTACCCCATACACATGATTTCCATTAACACGGCGAGGCTTTACTTCACTTTCATATGGGAAAGTCCTACCTTTTCCCATTTTCCGTGAAAATGCCCACTGTGAAAGCCTCTAATTATTTCCACCATAAATGTCAAACCAGATGGCTGGCTGTTTGGGGGTGGTGGGAGTTTGAGGGCGTGAATCCACCCGTTTTTGTGCTGCTGTTGCTGTTGTTGTTGTGCTGATTTTCGACGGTCAGGATCGCTTATCTGAAAATTGCTTTTCGCGAGCCTTTTCAACGCTAAATGCGAAATTACAAAAGTTGGAAAAAATAATTTCCCCCCCACTCGCGGTAATTTATGCGCATTTTGCATGTCCCAGCGCAATTGTCAAGGTTTTTTGTAAATGTTTCCTCCTTTTTTTGTTTTTTTTTTTGTGATATAATTACTTTTGTTTATTCGCCCAACGACCCCGCGACTCCACGAACACAGAACAACTTTGACCGCAAAACTTTTTCGGTTTGGCCACCAAGGAAGCCGGCTGGCCATGAAAATTGCGTTAAAAATTATTGGATTTTGTGGCTCAGTTTTTTTTTTTATTTTGGTGTCAGCATAATTCTGAGGGCATGACCATTGAGTCGAGTATCCCTCATCGTTCCGTATGAAGGGTACACCCATTATTGATTTAATTTAATTAGTTTCCATTCGCCGCTGACCAAATTCACTGATTTCCGAATTTTGTTTGCCCGTCTGCGTTTTTAGTTTTAAAAATTTCAGTTTCTGATGTGATTGCAGTGTTTGTGTTGAGCGATGTGGGTTTGGTGACCCCGTGCGGTGGTGACCCGGTCGAAAAAGTTATTAAAATTTTATGGCCATCACATCGAATTTTCCCATTCTCGAGAGTCATTTTTATTGCTTTTCGCCGCTACTTACTGTCTGTGGGTTATTTTTTGGTCTGCTACTGAATGCATTTTCATGTTGTAGGTTTTATTTGAAATGAGTGCAAGTAAAATACTCGAAATTGACGTAAATTGAATTTTATTTGATTTTTTAAGAATGCTTTGTTTGTTTATTTGGTATGAATTTGCCTTGTTTGCGAGTGTTTTGTAGATCTTGCAACAGTTTTAACAGCGCTTACATGTATTTTTTTAAAAGCATTTTCATTACCAAACCAAACTATGCGAATATTTAGAAATAAATAACTTCCACAATGAACAACAAAGTGGCAACATATTGCTCACTCGGCAAACTATAAATAAGCTAAATGCAACATAAAAAAACCTGATATTGCGCTTAATTTATGTAAATTCCATTTGTGCACGCCAATAAAGAGCACATTTTTGCACTGGTTAATTGGAGAAAAAGTGTATTTTTCTATTTATTTAAGCGCTAATTTAAATGGCAAATAAATAAATAATGTCGCCGGCTAACGCGGTCCAATGTTGCTTTATTTAAATAAATAAATTATCGCCTGGTTGAAAATTGTTCTGTGCGACTGCGGTTGGATATTCAGTTCAGGTATTCAGATATTATTCACGATTAGCGAGTTAAATAAAGCACAATCACTGCTGTAGCTATAACTTCATTTCACAAATTCATTAAATATAATTATTATTATCAAATAATTTCTCAAGGCCGAATTCGAATGCTTAAGTGTGTAACTGCAGCCTTATCTGCAGGCAATTAGCCATCGCAATTCAAGTATCTTGAACGGGTTTGTCTTTCCTATCTGCCAGATACGAGTTTACATATTTGCCGATAAGGTTATAGTCTCAAGACATCTTGGCTGGTATTTACCTTCGAGCTTCGGTTCATGTCAATGCCTTCCTGAACATATTGACAAATGTGGACGGACTGAGTATCTGTGTTTGATTTGCCGATTCCTGAGGTGCGACTCAATTTGATGATTGATTTGCTGGATTGCCAAGGCAGTAGAATCAATTTGTCGCAGCACGGGCTTAAAAACAAATTAGAGCGTTGCCCAAGAAAATAGTATTAGGTTAATTGGCTGGAAATTGTGTTTTTAATTTAACGCACTGCTAGTGGCGTTCAATTAACAAGTTTTGAGGCAGTAAATAAAAATCAGAGAGTGCGCTTTAAACAAATTTACAATCGATTTAACAATAATATTATCCATGCGTTCTCACGGATTTTACCCATATGCAAATTAATGGCAATGAAATTCAAACAGTTTACAGCCGCCGTTTGGCGCAAAAATCGAAATTGGAAGTTGTTTTTAATTATGCGTAAAAAAAAAAATAAATACGTAAATCAATGCAACATTTCTGTTGTTCCTTGGAGTGTCAAAACGGAAGTTTTAATTTACATGCATATGCAAATTTTCCAACTAAATGAACTGGGCGACAAACAAAGAATTTCAGCACGCAAACACAAAAAAAAAAACTTAATGAAAATCCAATGTGGAAATTAAATAATGTTCTTTGTTTGCCAATGCATTAAATGGCTGAATTCGTATTAAATTTGTGGTTGGGCGGCGCTTTTATGACTGTTAAACGTTTGACGCTCGCACTTAATGGGGCCGTAAAAAAATATATATATGTATATACCCGCTGCTCATTTTGTGTTCGTCTCTCATTTTTTAATTAGCCGCCGCACAAAAAGTCACCCCGCAGAATCAGCCAGCATGCCACATGTGGCACGAGCGACATGAGCAGCAGTTGTAAGGTGTCGTTAAAAACTACAATGTGCACACTAGACTGCACAGACACATATATATTTATACATATGTCCCTATTCGTATCCCTATCCCTCTGTATATATATATATATATGTACTGGGCATCCCCAACCGAGTGACGCAGTTTTTTACGAGTCCTGCACAGCGCCAACTGTCAACGGGCTTGTTGACGTTTTAAATTTCTTCGCCGACTGCGTGTGTGGCATGTGAATGTGGGCCAATTTTGGGAGGGGGCATGGAGTGGGGGATGGCTATCGGTCCGGGCTCTTATGTGACCCAATCCCAAGTGTTAATGGCATAGTTAGGTGAGGAATTACAGGGAATTTACTGAGGAGAGCAAGTTTTGAACATTCTTAAATGAAGCAAATCTGTGGAATATGTGCAAGAATGCTGAATATTTAAGAATAAATTTATAAGATTATATTCAATATTAGAGCTTATCAAATCGTCTTAAATTTAATTTTTTAAATATTAATTCAATCTATCCTATTGAGAAATTTTGGAAGCTGTATAGATTGCAGCCACTTTATTGATAAACATGACTATAAATCAAACAATATGAATAAACAATATTCCAATTTAATTCATACCACATATGACACTAAAAATCCATCAATAATAAACCCCATAAAATATAATTATTTTAATCGCTGCCCCCTTTTTTGACAAATTTAATGTCTGCTCATAAAAGTGACTTGATGCACCAATCCGCATAATCGAGCATACATATCTGGGAATCTCAATATTTAGTAGCTTCGGTGAGCGCTGTCACCTGGAAGTTGAGCTCGTTAGGGATCAGCTACTTGAGCATTCAGTGCCGCACGAGGGTGCAATTACATGCTGCACGTATGCAAGTCATAAAAATACCTCAAAGTGAAGGGAGGGATGGGGGAACTGGAGGGACTGGAGTGACCCCATCCCCTAATCGACCCACTCGCTGACAGACTGACAGATGTTTATCAACATCGAAGTTTATTGCATTTCACAAGAACACACACTATAAAAACTGATAAAGCGACAAGCGGGCCAAGGAGTGGAATCGAGTGGGTGGGGGGCAATCGAAATCAAAGCACATAACTGGCATCGATAACGAATAACATTTGGTTTTATGGGCCACATTGAAATTATGAAGGTTTGCTCCCAATTATCATACATCGCAGATAACTTAATGGTTTTCTATTTTCCTTTATATCGTGGGAGCGAATGTCTTAATCGAGAATGGGTTGTAGATATTTTCCAGTTCCTGGGGCATTAAAGCATTACCTTGCATAGTCCCTGTCTCAATTGCCAATTAATTGGAGTAAAAAGATGGCTTTAAGGCTACATCTGTCACGGAAGATAAGATATATATTTGTCCAGAGTCATGAACTGCATGAAAAGGCAGCAGGAGAAAGGATAGTTAAATATATAGTGGATACAGTAGGTATCCTTTGCCATGCTACACTTTTTCCAAAAATGTTAAATTTAAACTATAAATGTGCTTGTTTCTATGCACTTGCGTTGTTAAATTCCAACCAATCACATAAGTGCAATAAATCTTCATCACGTAGCCAAGATCCTATTTCCACTGCACTGGGGGCGCACTGTACGTGGCATGGGGCATGCTACGCCCGACAAAGTGACAACTTCATGAACTATTCAAAGTGCCTCGCCTGCTTGCCACTGTCTCTGCTTCTGCTACTGGTTCTGCTTCTGCCCAGGTGGGCTCCCCTGGTGAGCACCTGCAACGGCTGCGCTCGTATCCTGGTCTTTGGCGTGTCCTGTGGTCAGGGCGCGTGAAGGGCCCCGCCTCCGGCTGGCTTATTGTTGTCCCACTTGGACTTGGAGTGCCTGGTGGAGGATTGCGCTCCCTATCTCTGCGGATTGCGGCTGTCAACTGTCAGCATTTGGCCGCTGTCCACTGGCAGTGCACTTTGGTTTGGAGCTGATTTAAGCCCGCTTTTGGTCAGAATATCTCCTCCACTCCATTAGCATGTTTCAATTGTGCCGAAAGGCAGGCGGCATTAATAATTCAATGCTGCTGATTTGAAATGCAATAACAATTTGATTTATTTACAGATAGCAGAGTGCTAGTAACTTTGTGGGGCGTTGACTTGAGTTGATTACTAAGTTGATGGCTAAGTAAAGGGGCCGCTCAAGTTGTAATTTACTGCGATTACTATCGGATAGAATAAAAACTTTAATTAATTTAGTGTCGTCTAACTTGTCTGATATCTTATCTGTTGGACTTAGTTTCAGTGACTTTAAGTATTATATACTTGGGTTTTGCTAGAACGTACCAACTAATTTCCATTTTCTGCTCTCTTTTTCAGGTATGTAAATCCCGCTTTCTGTCCACTTTGATTTTTGAAGCGCAAGTAAGTCCTTATTCGCCTCTTGGTCATTTTGCTTAATGGAAACCAGAATCGAAGCATTCGAGTGTCATTGTAATCAGATTTTCAACACGTGGCCAAGGACTTAAAAAAAAGCCTGTTAATCTCAACAAAAAGAGCCGCAGAATAATTTTTATTAATTAAATTTCCGTGGCTTACCACGGCCCTCATCATCGGTGCTCTCGGAAAGCGCTGGAAAGCCGCTTAAAATCACAATTTTTGTTAAGTTTTCGCAGCGGCCTTTGAACTGAAATTATGACCCCGGGCGTAAGGCTGTCAACAAGTGCAGGCAACATTTTCCTACCATTTTCCTCCCCATTTCCCGGCCGTCTGGCGCTTGTCGAAATTTTTTAATCAATACACAACCTGAGGCCATTGTTGATAAACATTTTGACGTGCCCCTGCAGCAGATATGAATTTATATCATTCCGTTCGCCGTAGGCATTTTGTGATGGAATCACTTTTTCTGAATATTCAATAGGGGGAGAAATGCTCATCACACTAGTGACGAAAACGATATTTCATATGTACATACAATCTGAATAGATATATTAAAGCATCCACATTTTTTGCTGCTCCTTCAAGTTTCAACGGTTTTTTAAACCCAACTTGTACAAATTTAACCTTTCACACAACTCCAATATAATGAAGCAATTGGTAAGGGGTTGAATTTTTAGGCGAAAAAAGCAAACACGGAAAACCTTTTTGGCCAACACCTGCCCAAATGACCCCGAATACCTTTCCTCTTTTTGTTAACCTCGCCCACACAAACAATTTTTAATTTGTTGACTCTTCGTGCGGACCTTTGACAAACATTTATTTTAATTTGTTTGGACCCACTAACGAAATAATTTAGATAAATGCGAACACCCTTTTGGAGAAGACCAAACTTTCCACGAACATGAGATCTAATTAAGCGGATCCCTTGGAAAAATTCACAAGCCAGTCCAACAGAATTGATTACTTGACCCGTTTTCGTCTTGACGTTTTCCCGAGAATTGCCCAACACATTTTCACAGTTTTTCACAATTTTATCAGGCTATTTTCAGCCCCATTTTCCCATTCACTCGTTTTTCTTTGGGGAATTCGCTTTTTCTCATCGCTTTTATTTTGTGTAATGTGCCAAAATGTTGTAACATTTTTTATTTATGTCAACCGCTTTACACATTCAGCTAGCAAAAAAAAGAAGGAGAATGGGTATCTGGGAGAACTTTTTCTTATTAAATTATTTCCCATTAGGCACATAAAGTGACCAGAATAATGTTGCAGATTTTCAGTGAGGCATGAATGAAATTGGAGCAAAGGACAAGTGTTATTATATAAATGGGAATCGAAAATTATACAGGAAGTTACTCATTTTAGCTTTTACCAACATTTGATTTTGCAAACTTTTATTTAAATTTACCCAAACTATCTGAAGTTGGTGAAAATTCTGCTCGCCTAACAAGTTTCCATTTGAGTAGCACTTCTCATTCACTTTTTGCTGACTAGATTAACTTTTCTCAGCCGCAGAAACACACAATTAGCCGCAGAAGAAATTGCATTTGACGATTTGTGGATGGAAAATGCAAATAGATGCGCATAATAAACGAACTTGGGGCCAAGGACGCGGTGCGTGCAATTCAATTAAAAACTGCTGACCAAATCGGCAGGAAGTCAAAGTGGCAAAGGGATAAGACAAAGAAGAGTCCTGCGTGCTGATGAGATGATGAGACTGGCATTAGACATTAGACGCAGGACACGGAACTGGCAGGATACTCTGCCTTCGAGTGCTCGGCAATTCGTATATAATTATAATAAAAAGACCGGGCTGGGTGAAAATGGCAAAGGCCGTAACAACAAATGGGTCTCGAGATGATTAGGCTGCGATAGCTGGCAGAAGCTTCTACGCCGCCAAGGACGACACAAATTACACAAATGGCATGCTGATTAGGATGTAACGGAACGGAATGTCGAAGACATCGACGCACAGGAGGCGACTTTCTTCGTCCTGATTGTGCCATTTTAATTAAAGCACGAAATGCTGGCAGTGGAAAAGAAACGAAAAGAACTTCTCGACATGTTGATGTTTATGATTGCCGAATCCTGGATATATTCGGCCCATGTCCTGCTGCCACTTTTAATTCAATTACGCTCTTCGTGTTATCAAACAGAATGGAAGCGCTAGAAATTAATGAGCGCTAAATTAGTGAAGATTATGCCATTAGGGGTTGACTGCCCCCACCAAAACCCAGCCATTCCTTCTCAGCCTGAATGTCCTTTTTCCTGCAGCTTTATCGAGCTGCGGAGCTGCTGAGCTGGCGAGCTGCTCATCAAGTCTCAGCGTTGTCTGATGATTTTTATTGTTTGCCTGACCTAATTTTCCTTTTCTTTGCATTGACCATCTCTGTTTGGCCTATCTCTAATGTCTGAATTGCCCACAAAAGAGGAAGAAAGGCATTCCAGAGTGCTTCCATCTGGCCATACCCCCGTACCCCCACCCGTCTCCCCCTCTCCGGGCAAACACACACAAAAATGTTTATGAACAAAAAGCTTTGGCATCCCTTTGTGGCTGTCTCTTTTCGGGCGGATGTATGGCTGGCCATCAAAATTTAATATGAACAATGGCCAAGAACTAAAATATCCTGGCTGGCGCACGCATTTCGAGACTGGCTCTTGTGCGTCGAGAAAAGTGCCTGTATCCTGCGTAAATATTTTTAATTTAATGCATTTCTGAAGCTGACGCATAGGTGAAATTGAAAATGAATATTTTGTGGCGAAAGGAAAATATTGCTAGCATAAACAATAAAAGGAATACTTTCTATACTATTTCCAATAAAGAACAGCTAGAACCAAATTGAGATTTCTCACAAATTATGCAGAATATTGTGCTAAGCAGTTGGCTTGAAACCCACATATTTGTTTTGAATTTGTAGTAATCCATGAACGCAGCAATTCCCAGCTTCCCCGAGCCCATTTATCAAACTCACGACCCGCTCAAAACTCAGATTGCTGTAACCAGCCAGTAACTTTACATATGAAGTTCATTGACAAAGTTCGTGTTTTGATCTCTCCAAGGGGGCCTGCATTTCCTGGTTACAGCCAACCCTCTGGCAGAAAACAATGACAGCAGCCAAACCCTTAACCCATTGTTCTCAGCCAAAGTCGCATTTAACATTTTAACCTTTCATTTTCGAAACAATTGCGTCTGCTTATAAAAAATAGATGCGAAACGAAACGAAACGAGACGAGGCGAAATACCAAGAGACATGGCCGAGTTGAAGGGAGACCATGGCTTGGAATGGGTTACTCGTAGGTGGAGGAACCAGGCTCTGCGGTAAATGGCAGCAGGATGGAGCTCCATGCGGGAATCCTGGATGTGTCCTGGCAGCCAGGACTCGACTCGCTCACTCAAATTAAAATGTATAAAACAGAAGTAGACTGATTCGAGCTGCGGCATGCAAATGGAATTAGGACTGGGAGGCGGGTGTTCGGCATGCCGTGCATATTCCCAAAAGCAATAACGATGGCAGCCGTGAAGGAAGTATAGAAATCAACACATCTGCACTGTGGAAAATATTAGTAGAAATTTAAAAATAATTTAACGAATTTATAATTGATTAAACCAATACATTAAACAGAAGGCTGAACTTCAATGAGTTGTTTTTAGGTAGGTTTTATAAGGTTTAAAACTTTGAGATTGCTTGAGATTGATTGATGATCTCACAGTGCAGCGATGTTTCACTTTTCTCCGCATCCACCTTTGACTGGCGATACCCATTCTCCAACTTCGAGTGGGTTATGCATGCCATAGCTCTGTGGCTAACATTTCAATGCATTTCATTCCGCTGCAGATGTGCAAATTTGATTCCCGCTCGCAGTTGATGCGCAGCTGTTGTCTTTGGCTCGTGCTCGCACTTATTACTCATACGCCCCGTGTGTTGACATATTTCCAGCTGGATACTACTGGGTCCTTGCTATGCCTTTGTAGGCATCTCGCACAGGCATACCTGTGCAGGATTACAGTCGTGCTCTCTCTCTGCCTCACTCCGCACCTGCTCCTACGTACATATATCCTTGTAACTTTGTGTATCGCTTGCTGTTTTCATTTGCGCTTTGGCATAAAAACTTTGCATACTTTGTGGCGTCTCTTGCAGCTTGCGGAATGTTCATCTGTGCTACAAATAATTGTGCTGGTGTGTGTGTGTGTGCGAGTGCCCCGGTGGAGTGGGTATGTGTGCGTGTGTGTGGAGCTGACAAGTGCAATAATATCATAACGACAACAGCAACAACACGTTCGTACCCTTCTCCACGACTCTTGTTTTCCAGCATTGTTTGTTTTTTGAGCTGTTTTTTCGCCCCGGGCTGTTTGGTCTCACACAAGTTCTCAAAACACACAAGTGCAGAGATCTCCAGCTGCCCCACTCTCGTCCAAGTCCTTATCCTCCGGCTGGAGCATCTGCGTTATGTGATTAAGGATTGCAATTTTTGCGACCAAGGCGGTGCCACAAATTAGGAATAGAACACAAAATGTGCATTAAAATATCTAAAAGGAGCATAAAAAGAAAATAAAATAGTTACCATAAACTTTAACTTCAATTGAGACCTAATTTGTTTATAAACCATTAGAGTTTTTGCTGCAGTCGCTTGCAAAGCTTACAAAGTATTTCATCATCGCAAGAGTAATTGATTTTGAGTTTCAACTAGAAAGTAAACCAGTTAGCTGCCCGGTGAACGAAGACATGGTATTTTTAATTGAATTTACTCGTGTCACAGTAAACTTGAATATCATCATTGTCGTTCCTTGCAACTGAAACCGATTCCCAGACGGCAAATGTTGTCGAGTCACCTTGCGACATGGTAAATTGCAGATGTGCCACGCCCCAACCGCCCATTTTAAGCGCTTTTAAATTTATTTACTTGCTGCTGTTTCTGTTTTGCTGGTTTTCCCTCGAATGCAAAGGCAAAAAGTCCAGAGACCCAGACGACACATAAATTGCCGGCATACGTGTGTGATGACAGGCGAACGAATGGATGAATGAATGGCCCGGCGGATGGATGAAGGGGAAGCGGTACGGACGGACAAACGGACAGACTGACAGACGGACGGACGGAATGCAGACATAGCACACATGCATATATACGGCCGTGTAACGGTGCCATATCCACCAATACCAGAACACAGACGTTGACAAATTGATTGCATTCTTATATTTTCTATGCCGACGACATCAGTGCACCATGCACCACATGGCGTATGCGTTATACGTTCTTCCCTTGCCGCAGCTTTTCCTGGGTCTCCTTTTAATATGGTTAGATGCAGTTGATTGAGTTTTAAGTGCCGCTCTATGACATCGTTTGCCGTTGCCTTCAATTAAAATGCAAAAAACAAAACACTTTGAAATGTTTGCAAGGGTAAAATGAAGTTAAGACACTGCCTGTCAGGCAAGAGATAATTTTTATTGGAAACAAATTGATTTACTTACTATTGCCCAGTAGATGGATATTTTGATAGCAATATTAATAGATTTAAGCAGTACATATATTTTTTGCTGTCATTGTGCCAAGTAATAAGTTCCATTAAACTCGCATTTCCAGTCTTTCAATACGAATTCTTTTTCAAAAACGCCTCCTTATGTTTTTGACAAGCTGCCAGACGCAAAAAGAGATCCCTTGAAAGCGAACACCGCCCCAATTTATATTTAATACATCATTAATAATTTATAAATGACTGCACATCACGCGGAGTGTAGAAAATGAAAAAACTCAAGGACTTCTTTCACTCGAATTCACAATTGAAAACTCTTAGCGTGGGCTAAAGAAAAATCCACTAAACTGTATGATTAATTCATTATTTATTTATGACATTTACAGATGGTGTGTAAAAATAGAAAGCGAATTTCCGATGAATGAGGTCCTTGTAAGGATGTAGGGCTTTCCCATGCGAATAAAGATCCTCTGTCGAAAGAGAAAGAAAAAGTGTAATTTTCTCGGCCTTGCACGCATCATCTGTCGTGGCGAGGGGATAGCCCCACCACCACCCACTGCCCCTCGTTAATGCTATGCAAGCAGAAGGACCATCTAGTCGGCACAAGCCCCTCCTCCAAAAAGTCCGCCCCACATAAATATGCATGGAAAATGCCTAAAAGTTAATTACCGTCAACATTCTGAGTGGCGGCTGTGCGGGGGGAGTGAAGGTGAAAGTGGGAGAAAGGGGCGTGTTCCATGGGCGTTGATTTTAATTTATGGCAGACAAACTTTTCTCCCCAACACCATAAACATCTATCTATGGCATCTATGTGTGAGTTGGTAATTTAATATTCATGACCGTGTCAAAATCAATGCAAAAGACGGAGGCGATGCTACTGGTTCGCGTCCGCAGCAATCTAATTAGCAATATTTTATATTAACGACTAATTTTAATTGAAATTCTATGCTTCCTTCTATCTTAATTTTTTTTTTATTTTACTCACACCCCAGCTGCCTATCCATTTCCGTTATAAATCTCGGTTTACCCTTTACCATTCAACTTAAGCAACGCGGAGTCTGCCAATAATTACCCTCATCAAAATTTGTGTACTTCAGTTTTAAATAGCAAAATATTGTGCTGCTGCTTGTGCGGGTGCTTCAACTTGTTAGGGCCCTTATAAAACATATGAGGGATTCTAGGGAAAAAGTTGGTAGGGTTGGTAGGGAACAAGATTTTTATAGGGTATTACACAAACAAGATACAAAACAAGTCAAAAGGGGAGTATTTAGTAACCATGCCTAACTGTAGCATTCAAATATGTAACACCTGATATAGATTTTCATGCTAATGGGTATGACATAGTCGAGTCACCTTCAACAACAATGTTATTCTTTGGTTTTTGCTCTTTTGGCTAGCTTAATTCCTCCATACACATATTATTCTGTCTTTTACCCCGCACATACCCACACACACACACTCGCAAATTACCATTACGCCGTTTGACATTTGCATTTCAAATGATTCTGCTTGTTGACTTTAATTAGCTGAGATTTGTTGCTGCCCCTCCTCATTTTTCTCACCCAACCCACATGCTAATAGCTTTTCCCCCAGACCCTGAGAAAATGGAGAAGAGGAGCCTTTCCAGGCTCCTTTGCCAGTAATTGAACCAAAGGACTAAGCTTCGTTATTTACCTTCCATTTGCATAGTTGCGAATTCACCCGAAACGAGCTGGAAAAAAAAATTGAAAAATTGTGCTCTTTTCCCCCTTTGGCGTTTTCCGTTTTGGTCATGGAAAGTCTCATTACCAGAGCAACAACCACAACGAATCGATTTCCTGGGCGAATTTCCCAGCACTCCGCTTTTCCCGGGGCGAGCTCATACAGGTGGAAAATGCGCAAAAATTCATTGTGCAGAAAAAGTTTCCTTTAAAGAACATAACAAAAAAAAAAAAAACAAACAACTGGCGGATGGGTGGACTTCACCTGCCATCGGCTGTTGCTTTTTGCTCTTTGCCGGCGTTTTCGCTGGAAAAGTGTATTAAAAACGTAGGGAAAGGCTGTCTTCGTTTTTCTGCACCACTTTCCCAGCTGTGCTCAGCTGCTTGGAAACAAACAAGGGGTGTGCTGTTCTGGGCCCCAAGCTCCCCATTTTCCACCAAATAGCCGGGGGACTTCACCGCTTTCTGCGGTCTTCCGTTCGGTAATAAAATTCTCTAAAATTAAGCATAAAATATTTAAATTCAAATTGTTTTAGCCAGCAACATTTTCGTCTGGCTTTAAAATGTAGGGCCAGAATTTATGTAAACTTTGCCGATTTTATTTAAATTTGCATTTTATTGCAATTTGTTTGATATTTGCCGTTGCTCAGCTCTGGCAACATAAATTCTTGTTTTATTTTTATGTTATTTTATGCATTTGGCTTTTATTACCCATTTTTCCAGCAATGCCCTCTTGCGAAGGTATATCTCTGCCCATCCTGGGCTTTTTTGTTCCGGCTCAACAAATGATAATTTATGCAAATGTCTGTAGTCTGTAGTCTCGTGGAAGAAGACAAAAAATCGCTGAGGGTTGCAACAAAAAAGCCTCCCGAATTCGAGCAGCGGATCCATTTTCCATTTCCATTCTAGTTGGCTTTGTGCTGACATGCTTTTGTCATTTATTTTGTTTATCTCCTTTGCACTGTGCTTTTCACATCTAACAAATTATTATTATGTTTCGGCCATTTTTAGCTGATCCAAGCGGTTCACCGAGCCCAGTAAATCAAAAAAAAAAAGAAGAAAATTCGGGGGTTTTGTTCCCGACCTTTTTCGGGGTTTTTCTTTTCTGCATTTGAGTAATGAGCTGCTTATCGAGAGGCCAAAAGGTAAATCTCGGCTTCTTCTTGGAAGTTAATGATATGGCTTCATCTTTTCTTGCGAAAAGGTTAATGTCGAGTTCATGTTTTTCATGAAAATAATGTCTTGAATATTCCGTTTTATCTTTTAGTGTAAAATTTTATATGGCATGTATCCTTTCGCTCCATTACTTCAACTCCTTTTTTTGTAGTTTTTTAATGGTCTTTTCACTTTTGCTCAACATACATACCAGCATCCATCGATGGCACTTTGCCAAATTCCTGCATTAGTTTCGTTTACTTTTCAATTGCTCTTCCATGGCATTTGGCTGTTCCTCCGTTTCAATGGGCGATGTTTCAACTGCACTAAGTAGCCAATTGACAACTACAAATTGAACATTTATTTTCCAGCTGCAGCTCAAAGTGCAAGGTACCCAAAGGAAACGGGGGAGGAGCTAAATGTTTTACATACCCATGTAGTGGGTCTCAAAAGGACTCAAGTGGTCGGTCATCTGTTTGACAAAGTGAACAACTAACTGCCGGGAGTCTGAGTAGTTGTTTGAGCAGCTAAAATAATAGAATTTTCCCCTAAATTTGGCCAAAGATGCCTCTCTCGGGCAAATAGCAAAGGCAGAAGCTACTCCAGCTCCATATGCAAATATCTAAGACATGGGTGGATGACTACCACACTACCGCATCCTCATCGTCATCGCCATCCTTCTTAAAGTTTTCCTCTATCAAACGAAGGATACACAGCCCAATCCCATTTGTTTATTTGTTTACTTTTTGCCATTTGCCTGCATGCGAGTTTCCCTCTACTTTGTCGGGGTTTTCCCTCCACTTTCTTGTATTTTTGTTGTCGTCATTATTTGCTGGTTTTTTTTTCTGTTCAGCCATGAATATTTTCATATTTTCATGTGACCACTTTTGGGTTCCTCCGACTGCGGCTGCTCACTCCTGCGACTCCTGCGTTATCCTGGCAATTGTGAGCAAAACTTTCGGCTGCTGCCTGCCTTCCTGCCTCGTAGGTCGCATGTGTAGGACCATGTTATTTAATAGGCTTCTGCGACTTGGAAGACGAGCACCAAATGGCAGGCAGCTCGGCACAGTGGGAAAGTTTGCTAAAAAATCATACATTCCCTTAACTTTATGATATGTTTTGCATGTGTCAAGTAAGCCTAACTTTACAAAATGATTCTTTAGTTTGTACATCCATCTTCATCAATTATTTTAGAAGGCATAACATTTATTTTTGTCCCACTGTCCAAAAATATGCTCCTTGGTATCACAGGTCTCCTCGCTGCTCCCCGCCTCTGCTGATATATTTCCATCTCACCCTCGTTGTTTGTTTTGTCTGCCTGTCTGAAGTCCTCAGTATTTTGGAGTCGTCTGCATGTGTCTGCCCCTTGTCGCTATCCTTGCAAACCCATTGGTGCCCCAAACCACAAGCGCCTTCCTTTCGACTTCCGTTTGTTTGCACAGCGGCTGCTGTTTTGGTAATGCGTTCAGATTATTAAACATATTTTCTGATGCCTGACAAATGACAGGACAAGCGGTGGCAAAACTTTTCACGTGAGCAACGAACTTGCGTAGTCTGATGTTTACGTTGGAATTTGCGCAATTAAACGAAACGCTAGTTACTTTAAGTGATCAATAAAAAGCAGGAACAGTAAGTAGGTCAGGCCATTAAAATTGCCACGCCAGGCGAAACAGAAACACACTCTCTGGGATACACCCCAAAACGAGATTAATGTGTGTTCCTTTGCGGGGAGAAGAAGGAAGGAACACTGTATCCTATATGGTATCCTGCTCCTTGTTTAATCGTTAAAGGAATTCATGGTTTGTTTCTGGTTTTCCCCCCCTCCGGCAGTTCAAGTTTTCCTATGCGTTGACACACGAAAAAGGGGAGCCACCATACCACACATATGTACTACTTGGATCGGAAACACACGAACTTGCAACTCGACCATAGAGGAAGCCACCTGGCGTCGACAAGCGAACACACTTTGGTTAACACGACTCCCCTGGGACTCTCGCTTTTAGAAGTTGCTGCTAAATGCTTTCTGATTGTTATTTTTCGTGTTTTCCTCGGTTTGCCTCGCTTTCCTCCTCCGGCAACTGCGAAATTACAATTATTACACGGACCCAAACTCAAGTTTTCCACTTCTTGCAGTTCGCTTCTGCCTCGGCTGCTTTCCCTAAACTTTGCTTTTTGCCGCTCCAAATGCAAAATCTGGTAATGTAGGCGTGTTTAACACAAACTTAAGTTGTTCGTAATGACTTTGTAGCAAAATTCGCCGGGGATGGAGTCGGATGGAGCGGTGGGAGGATGTAGATTAGGGCGGCACACGAACTTAAGATGCCATTCTTAAAGCCCTCAGACTAAATTAATGAAAAAAGTTTGCAGTTCGAAAAGGACAACCAATGGACAGGCACAAATTACACGATGATGCGATAGACCAAATATGCAATAAAGTAATAAGAAAGTAATTTATACAATGAAGAGAATATAAAACTTTCTAATAATGAAAGTTAAAGATTCTCTCGAGGCATTGGGGTTAGCTTTGCATTTGTCATCGTCAGCATAGAAATCAAATTTGAATAAAATTTCTAAATTTAAATATAGTTAATTTTCTTGGAACACACCTAACAATCATCGAAATCAATAAAAGCCATGGAGGATGACCTGGAGTTTCTTATCAACGCCCTGTCGGTGCCAAACACTCCACTCACCGAACCCTACGATGAGGTGCAGCTTCTTGAGATGCGTGAATCCTTCAAGGCGCTGCAGAAGATCCTGCGGCGCAGTTCCCTGCCCGTGGAGGAGAGTCAGCGTTCCATGCCGAGATCGAAAGCTGGAGGACATCTGGAGGCATTGCCATCCATGCTGCCTATTATGGACAGCAATAACGAGAGGACCAGCGATAAGGCGTGGAACTCGGCGGAAAGCGGAGCCCGTTCGTCGCCTATCATTTCGGAGTGCGGCCTGGGTGATTGGGAAAAAGAGGATCCTTCCTCGGATGCTGCAGATAAGGCCCTGGTGCCCTACGAGGAATTGTGCAATGAGCGAAGCAGCTCGGACACCACAATCACCAGCCGGAGCTTCGCCTCGTCGGGAATCTCGCTCAGCATACCTGTTCACTTGGTGTGGAACAACAAAGACTATAATCATGAGAGCACAGACAGTGAAACCACACTTGTAGCGGACGGGCGCAGATACAGTATTAAAAATTAAGCCACGGTCATCTATAGTATTTTTCAAAATTCTAGTAAGAGAATTTAAGTTTCATACATATTTAATAAATGTTGAATATCATTTTTAATTTGAGACATTTGAAAAAGCCATACAAACTTTCCGCTTGGTGAAACCAAATCCTTCATTAGTGAAGCGCCTCTCTATGCGATTCTCAACAAGTTTAGCTCAGGAGTGGATGGCAGATCACGGATCCACGTCATCAAATTAGTTCGCATGACCTGACCCCAGACACAGTTTTAATGAGTGAGCATACCAACATGGGGCTTTGACCCCCTGCTTAACCCATGCTGGCCACTCTGAATGGTAGCAATGGAACTTGTAAAAGTGATTAAAACGGAAATTTAATTGAAATGCGCACATTTGCGTGGGCATTTGCCCATTTCCGTTTGACTGGGCACGAAAACCACTCTCGGATGCTCAGATACCGGCATACAGAATGCCAAATGTTTGTCTACAAACAAATGGCCTGCGGTTATTTTGCATAGAAGTCCTGGGCGATATATATATTTTTGAATTCTGCGTTCCTGGATGTAATTTCAATATTTTCTGGTGTTTGCGTGCGTGCAGCAATTTCCTCGACTGCCAAAAAATCTAATTTCATTCCGTATGAAATTTGCTCTCTGTCCGTTTCCATTGCCGATTTCATTTGTATTGAAATGTTCGCCAGGGACTGGTTTGAACAGGTGAAGCAATTTGCTTTCGCTTTTCCTGCCTTTGATTTTTCCATACTGCCGTTTGTGTGTGTATTTGTGAGTGTTTCTCTGACTGCTCCTTTGGCGAAATAGAGGTGCAGAGTTGGGGTACCTCTGCTCGTATATGACCATTTATTGCTATGCATATTAAGTGGCGGTATGTTCGGCATGAAATTCCAGAATAGGAGTCGGCAAATGCAATAAAAATGTTGTATGCCAGCAATTAGTGTAATGGTAGATCTGAGGAAGGGATATGAATGTTATGAGGGAGTGAGAGTACTTAAAGATTTCTGGTTCTGATTTTGTGTGCTAGCACTTTTATGGTTTCCAGAACGTTCATATATTTGTATCGATTAGTACCTAACCTTAAGGTTAAGTTTGCACCTTTCTATGCGCTTCTCAATGAGTTTAGTTGTCTATGTTATCTTATTCATGTTATCTTTTCCATTCAACTTCCAGACTCTACATACATTTTGCCTTCTATCCGTTTAGTCAGCTCTTCTCATTCAATACTGGCAGTACTGCCTCGCTTTGTCCCACCACTTTTCTACAGTTTGTTAGTCTGGCTCTTGTGGGGCGTGTAATTGCAAATCCAATTAATTTACGAACTAGTCACAGCAAATGTGCTACTAAGTAAGACATAAATAGCACAAGACTCCCTGCTTTGCACTCGAATCGAGCAAATGTCTGTGCGTTGTCTTGTGTGCCAGAATTTAAAGTGCTCGAACTGGATTCAAGTGTGGATCTTCTGGATGGCTCTGGATAGATGGAGATGAAGACGTTCGAGAGTTTGACGCCGCTTTTGGAAGTGCTTTCGTGTGCTCAGGTTGACAAATGCACAACAATTAAGGGAGTAGTTCCTGGGAATTTATGCTGACGAAGATGATGGCCCCGGGGCTGCCTTGGAAATTGAAAAACGAGTCCGCCTCACTCTCACTCCTTCGGATCATTTCGGGTAGATGAACATCCATTTCGCTTTAATGCTTCCGTGGCGAGCATTAAAAAACCTGAGGAAGAGAAATTATGCTAATAAATCGCTGCGACACGTGTCGTTGTACTCGCGTTTTAGTCCCTTTACCCAATGCTAATGGACATGCGCCACGAAATATGCATCGAGTATTTTTCAAAATGCCACATTGTTGCACTGCTCCGGATTATTATGAACTTCGGGGCACTCCTGCACGTGGTGTTTACACATCATTTACATAAAACGAGCAACAACGTTTTTGCCATTTCTTAACGAACAGCGAAAGGAAAGCCCAAACGGCCCAACAAAGTTGTTAATTATACTTGACTGGACGACACGGCCCAGTCTTTTCTTTTCCCTTCACACAAAAAAATACAAGAAATACAAAAAAAGGAGCTTTGCTCACCCAGCCTTTGATGGCTAAAAGGCGGGGTAGGGATTTGCCAGGACCTGCCCGCTTATGACGTGCTGGAAGAAACCATTAATCAAAGCAGCCGGAGTCTAGCACGGCAGTTTTACATATATTTTCCCTTTTAATTTCAGTTATTTTTCCACTTCTTATCCGAAGCGGACCATTTTAACGACTCGAAATGGGAAGTTGTTCTTACCAATGTTGGGTTCTCCTGGGTCGCGTGCGTATCATTTAGCAGGCAGTGCGGCCCTGAATCGGTTGCCAGATTAAACAATTTGAGGGCTAGCGGAAAAAATGTGTATGGCCTAATTGTAGTAATTAATGAGTTTAGTTTACAGTGCCGATGAGCTATGAACCACGAAATTATGCAATGATTAATGTTACAGCCCAGTTTAGGCCAGAAAAGGTGGGCAGCAAAGATAAGTGGTAGGAAGTAATTAATATAAGCCATTAGCGGGCCTTAAAAGTATGAAAAGAAGAAAAACTTTTGCCAAATAGTGGACTTGGAAAACATGTAAAATGTTGAGCCTGTAAAGCATACTCCCACATCCTTTGACCTCCCTGTGCGAAGTTTCCCTTGCTGAAAAGGTGCGATCCGAAAATGTAATTACATGCCCCAGCGAGTCGCAAATAAAGCCAGTTGACGCAACCCGAGAATCCATAGACAATGCCCAGTTGCAGATATAGTACTGCAAACAAACAAGTATTTTTAATAAGTGGATGACTCGAGGGGTTTCTCTCATACACGTGCGTAGTAGTCCCAGCAACCTGGAATCGGAATCCTTTATTTTTGCTCTTCTTCCAGAATTTTGCAATAAAACGTATGGCTGAGCAGTTGTGCTGCGGACGAGTAATTTATAAATACTCGTACCGCTCTAAACTGAAAATCCTTTATTTTCCAATGATGCCGCTGTTGAGCCAAACTAATTTCCCGGACAAACATGAAACGGCCCCGGTTGCATCCCCTTTTGGACAAACGCACCCCTCGGAAAATGATGAAAAGCGGCGGGGCAGGGATGCGATTTTCATTGGGAAGGTGTGTGTGTGTGTGATCGCTTTTAATGCCGCTTTCCGTCTGCGAGATTTTCGGTGGTGGCTGTGTTGCCATGGTGGGTGCTTTTCCCACTGACTTTTCCCAATGGCCAGAATCGCTTTTTTTTCCACGTCGCTTAGTTAATTTCCACTGCACTGCGACTGCATTCAAAATTAAATCCTCGACGGACTATTTGTCATTTCTGACAGTTCAAACTGCTTTCGGGGGCGCAGTAGCTCGACTTTTGCGCAAAAATTACGGCTTATGGTGGGACATTCATTTTCCTCTTTTATCGACTCAACTTTATGCTCCCTCAGCGCAGGAACTTCTGTCGTCAACGCGATCTGCTGTTGTTATTTGTAATTAGAGCTATCAGAAAATATTCAAGTAAATGTATAGAATACGTTCTGAGCTGCAAATGATTGATGAGACATGGGGAGTAGGTAAATTCATAAACAGTTGAGTTTTGTTTCTAAATAAATATATGCCTAAAGCTACTTATATTAAACATTTTGCATAATTCACACCATACTCCCACAACGGTGGCCACAGATCATTGTCGGTAACTTTTCTCATTCACATAAATCTCTTCTAATCCCCTTCACTTATAAATATTTGCTTTTTAATCTGTTGCCATCACCGATTCAGCAGAAACAAAATACGCAATTCGCATTGTATTCCCAGAGGGCGGTTAGAGATTAAAATCAAATCATCTCGTAAATTGCCACAACTCTTTTGCCGCCCAGTCCATGCGGCGACAAATCCTGCACCAAGGATATTAACGCCTTAGTCCGCTTAATGTAGCCCCCTGCCACGATCTACCCCTTTCACCCAGAATCTGCGAAAACATAAATCATAAAATATAATAGACCAAGCGCAGACATAAAAAGCGAAATTGAAAACGAAATTTGCATTCAGCGCACATGACGAAGTTCGCCTTTAAGTACATAACAATCGAAAATTATGGTTTTATTCGAGGCGGTTGAAGGGTTCGAAGGGTCCTTCCTTGCCGGGATTAAGGAGCCCGCCTGAATCCTGGCAACAGTTGCGAATCGAATCGAACGGCAGCCACAAATGCCATTCGTTTCCATTGTCAGTCTGTGAGTGGGGTGACTTCCTACCTATTAAAAAGTTTTGTCAAGTTAAATTACCAAAAATTGCAAATTGCTTGGATTAAACACGACGGCGAGCAGGGACAAGGACATGGCCACTTTCACTTCCTGCCGGCCATTGTGTGGCCAAAGGATTTCATACACTCAATATAATTAAGGGTTCGAGCCTTGGGCCTCGACTCTCAAACTCTCCAACTCTACGACTCCACCATCACCACCGACCACCACCTCCTCCTGGTCAGGAAACTTTGTGTCCTGGCAACAATTTTGGCCATTGTGTGGCCCTAGTTGCTGGACAGAGATTTTGTCGCCGGGCATTCTGAATTGTATGTTAAATTAAATTTTACCACAGGGACCAGTCTGGCCAAGTCATTGAGCCTGTGGAGTCGTCATCCTTCTCATCCTGTAACCAGTGGCTGCTTCTGCGGCTGGATGGGATTGGTTGGTCGGCTTGTGGCATTAAGTTGTCAGTTTGTTGAGCTTGACAGATTTTTCATTCCCTGGATGAGGGAGGGGGAAATCTGGTGCTCGAAGTTTGTTTGCCCTGTGTGCTTCAGGTCATAGATAGGCATATGGAGTTAATAGTATGATATATATCACGTGTACCTCGTAGTTTGTTCTGCACAAACGTTGTGTATCCCAGTTAAATTCTCTGTCTAATAATACAATTCTCCTTTCATTGCAGGTAATTTTCCAACGATTTCATACATTCAATACCCAAATTAAGTGCGTAAGTTGAAATGTCTCAAGTGGCACAACCCAACCAGTTACTTACCTATAAATCAATAAAACAATGACAAGAGACCCTAAGAAGAGTAGTAGTCTCCTTCCTTGGTCTTCCTAGTTCTTCGGTGGCTGAAAGTGCTCTGCCATATATCACTTGACTATTCGGCTGATTGCCATCGCTTAAACGGCCAGCGGAGCATTTTATTTAACTGTCTTCCCGGCCAGCGCTGCGTATACGTACTGTGTACGCACAGGCCTACTTACTTATGGTAGTTGTGATATGTGGAATTGATGTCGAGTGCGGTCGCCAAAGGAATTGGAGGCAGCGTTTCCATTTAATAGGCGCACATGAGACTCCCGACACATAAAAACCAATTTCGCGTAAGTGATAAAAATGCAATGAGCACTCGCCTCCAAGTCCCACACGATTGGGATTCTGATTGCGATTGGGATGATCATCGTCATGATGATGATGATGATGACAATCATCAGCTGGTGACGCAGACGCCTATGAATTAAATTTACGATGGCACACAAGTAGTTTTGACACATATATCTTAAAGAACATCGTGGCGCCATAAAAATCTGTGGCCAGCCCTAAATGGAAGTATGGGATGGGATGGGCTGGTGTGGGGGGATACAACACAGCCTGTTTGGCTTTTAATTGTTTAATTCGTATGCCGACATCAGCGAGCGGATGGCACAAGATTACAAAAAGAGATGAGCTAGTGTTCTAGACATACACTGCTGTATATACTTCTCGTAAATGTACTTTGGTGATGAGAAAATGTCAGGAACTTTGCATATGAAATGGAATTATTTAAAAGAGTACAGGGAAATATTTATTTTCATACACTTAAGATGAATTTCCCACAAAAATGTGTTGAAATATATAGCTTAGCTATAAATGTATCTATTATCCGCAAATGTCGTGAGCATCACGCTGTCATGTCCAATAATTCCTTGCCTTTCCAACGGCGATGCAGCTTTCAATCATCATCAATTTCACATAAATGTGTCGCCCACACGACGCAAAGGTTCCCTCGGATCCCTTGGAACCCGGGCACTATGGTGTCTGCCTTTGGCGACATAATGACGAGATCATATCGACAACAGGGAGTCGTCGGAGTCCCGGAGTCGTGGCATTTTATTTTCTTCTGCTGCTGCCGCTGGCTTGGCTGGCTTTTGTGTAATCGTGAGAGCATTGTCATTGTCATTGCGTTGTCGTCTGTCTGCCGTGCACTTTTCAAGTTCAATTTCAATCCCGGCTCTGCCCTCCAACCACTTGCAAATCAATCTGGTGGACACGGCGATGGCCAGCCAGTCAGTCAGCCAGTCAGTCAGCTAGTCATTCAGTCAGCTAGACATTGGCAAATGACCGGCAGCTCGTTTTATTGTGCGGGCCCTGTCATATTTCCTGTCTGCAAAGTGTTGGGCGAAAGTTTTATGGCCCTTTGATAGTTCCCATTGATGCGGCCCTCCTCTCCAGGAGTTTATATTACAGGAAATCTCTCACGGCAGACCTGCGAAATTGATGAGTCTCGCGCAAAGTTTTCAACGTGATTTGTGCAAAGTTTCGCACATGCTACTTATGTTTCCGCTTGCCAGCACAACGTGTTTACATCAAACTAGTTACTAAGAATATTAAATTGATAATAATTTAAAGCCTTAAAAAAAAACTATGCAAAAGTATTTAAAGAGGAATTTAATTATGTTTAGTACCTCCTCTTACAAAGCTTATTCATCTTGATAGCTAGACTTCATTCTGTTCTTCAGATTTATAAAAACAGATTTTAAACCGAGTTATATTCTACTGAAATTCTAACATACTTAAGTGAAAGATCTTACCTAGAATGTGTCCCCCAACTTACATTCGATTTATTGGGAAACTGTGTGCTTTATTCCTACGAAATCCGAGCCTCCGGCGGCTGACAACTGTCAGCAAATTGCGGACCAACATTTGAGCCCTAACAACTATAATTACCCTGTAGACAATCAATCCGCCCAGAGAATGTGGACGTGGAAGCGGATGCCACAATTGAAGGCGTTGCCAATTCTGCAATCGATAGAGCTTTACAGGGAAATTGACACATTTGTTGAAACGCTGAAACAAATTCGGATTCGAGTACTTTTTTGGCCCGCGGCGATGGACGTAATTGAAATTGACATATTTCATTGTCGGAACGGTGCTGCAATCCAAATTGCCAAAGTAAATTTTCAATTTCGAATTTTCATCAATTTTTTAGAGGGGAGTCCAAAGCTATAGCCTCGCATTGATTTGCTTTGATTTTGGGATGGGAGTCGGATTTTGACTTCCATTTCAACGCCCGCTGTCATCGCTTTTGGCCTTTATTTACCATTTTGCTTTGTTGTAAGCCGCCGCAGGGGGGCGTATTGGTAGGAGGGGGCGTGGCCCGTGGGCTTAGGCCTGAAGCTTTGTCTGTCTGTTGCTAAGCGCCAGCCACGAGTGTCCGTCCGCCACTTTGAGCCCAGGTCCTCCACCTCCTCATCCGGACCATCTACGTTTTGTGCGTCACATCGAAGGAAAACGGCGGAGATTTTTGGCAGCTTTGAACGGATTAGCCGCCCGTGGAGCGATTACCACTCACCACCATGGCGATCAATTCTGGTATTTCGAAAGTTTAAAGTTTTCCTTAAGCGGAAAAATCACTTTCACGTGAAACATCCAGTTCTAGTATCCCCCAGCTTTAGTATCACTGCAGAACTTTCCTGCTGAATTAAATTTTAAAGCCAGTGGAACAATATGAACTGAATACCAACGGACACCTTTTGTTCACTTCGCTGCTCCACTTTTCCCTCGGCAGCTGCGACCCCAAAAAAGCCCCACCACCCTCACTTTCGCAGTCCATAAATTACAATACCAAAGGAGCAAAATTACAATAGAGCCAGGTATTTGGGTCAATTCTCATTGTCTTTGCTTTTATTTCGACATGCAAAACAGAAGTGGCGAAAATTTAAGGTTTGTGGCATATACAAAGCAGAAAAATACTGTTGCATACCGCGGGGCGTTCAGAGTGGTGACTGTACCATTGAAGCTCAGTAAATGAGATACAGATGCACTTCAAGATGCAAAGAAGCAAGTGCACACAATGAATGCAAGAGGTACAGTCCCATTGAATCCCCCTTTCGGCAGGTCGTTCCACTTCGTAGCTTTGATTTCGGGGCTCGGGTTCTAGGTTACATTCTTCTAGATCTAGAAAGCCCTCTACTTTTCCGGCGACACTTTTGTGGATACTTTTAAAAAATGGAGTAGAGTGTATGTGTTCGTACAGAGTGTGTAGTGTTGTGAGCAGTAAGTAGCAGCAGTAGCAGGATTAGCAATCCTTTCATTGTAGATAATGTAGTGTGTTCAGTTATTTTGATCATTACTTTTTGTGCTAGATGGAGCAACGATCTAGAAACTGATGGTGTGATATTATCCTATCCTTGGTGGTGGATCCACTTATTCCTCACTTGCGTCTAGCATCTCTTTTAAAGGGGGGCTACTTAAGGTCTGGTTCTTGATGGAGTGATAGTCGATATACAGTTGCTGGGCCTCGCTTTTGTAGTTGTTTTTCATGTCGTTTTTCAGCTGCTTCAGCAGCTCCAACCGATAGTTGTAGTTCTCCTTAAGGACATACATTTTCCTTTTGAAGTCCGCCTTGGCGGTGCGCTGTGGTATGGCTTGTACGGCGGATTTTGGCGGCTTACCCGTAGAAGTGCTGTGACTAACAAACATTTATTAGTTAAACCATATAGTATACACCATATCTTCTTACGTTGTTTGGGTCACTGATAGAAGCATTGCCTTCCAGGTTCTCTTTCGCTGGTCCTCTCTTAAAATGACTTCAGCTTCCTTTGCACTCAGCTCGTCGCGAATTGTCTTGACCTCCAGAGCCTGAATGCCACTAAAATATTCTTCCATGTCCTTCCTGATTTTTTCCCTCGGGTCAATATAGTCCTCTTTGCCGGGCATTACTTCGTTTGGCTTTTCCATTTCCGCCTCCTGAGCTGCCGATGAAGTACTTGCCTCCATTTGATCCAGTTTTTCAATTTTCACTTCCTCGGATTGCGGTATGGTGGTATCCTGTTCCTTGGCTCCTTGAAGTTCTTCCTTTACTGGTTTTTCTGGTGGGCTTGGCAAATTTTCCACGACATTTGAGCTTTCTTTGGGGTTATTCAACGTTTCTTCTGCAATTAATTGCCTTGATTTTCGGGTCATCTCAATGGTAAGCGTTTTATCAGAAGCAGCATCATTTAACTTCACTTGACTTTTTGCCTTAGTTTTCGGGATGATAGTTTCATCAGAGATCTTGTCAATAATTAACTCATTGCATTTGTTCCTTTCTATCTTCGCTTCTTCTTGGCATTTTTCCTTTGATTCATTGTTTAAAACAAAATATTTCGTTTCTTTCTCGTTACTGGAAGTGTTCCGCATTTCTCCAGTTTCTGTGGGTTTCATTATTTCGTCTGAGGTTTTCGTTATTTCGTCTGTATTTTCCTGTGCTCGACTTTCTTTCGAATCCTGCAGATGTGATTGCTGTTTCGTAAGATTCTTGACCGCATTGAACTTATTTTGCTCAAGACTCATTTGGCCAACAGATTCCTTAGAATCTTCTGAATATGAGTGATTCCTGAAATGCAGCTCGTTGTGTTCACAGTGTGCACTTGCTGCTTTCATCTTGTCTGTTTGTGGCACATTTTGATTTTTCAGAATTTCGGTCTCTTCCATTTTGCAGGTCGAAAATTTGAGTCTACGGTGTTTTGTTTGGTTTTGTGTACAGAAAATTGACCCGACTTGTTTCACATCATTTGACTGACTGGCTGAAACCCCGTTCGGTAGCTTTAACAAAAGTTCAAAGGCCAATTTGACCCTTGACTTTTTCCGATAGCACCGAAACAAAAAGAAATCTTCAAAGCCTAGGCAACTTTGGCTACAGCTCGAGGCATTTGGGACTTGATTCGAGGCGCAAAAAGTATTTGCCACCCACAAAAGTTTCCTTTCGAACGCCCCTAGGTATTCCATAAAAATAAAAGGCAAAGAAACATAAACATAAACAAAGCCGGACAGCATTCTTATCGCCTTCATTTATTATGCAAACTTTGCTAGCCTCTAAAATTTTTCAGCTGCATGCAAAGGTCCTACAACTGATTTTCAGGCCCACCGCAAGGAGGTTTGACCCGGGATCAGGGTTAATCAAGGAGCACATTCATCAAATTGCCACGCAACACGAGGTCGTGGCATGCAATGCCACAAATATGTTTAAGAATTTACAGTAAATTGTGATGAATGTTTCTAAAAGCACATGTTTTCTTTAAAATAATTAAAACAGAATTTCAAGGAGAGAGCAAAAATTAGAATGCCTTAACCATATAAATTTAAGCTGAGGATGAGCGGCTAAGACATTTTCCTTTCTGACAGCTGAAATTGGGGCTGTAAAATTTTAATAAGTTTTCCTACTTTGGTAACGGCTGTTCCTATATCTAAACTCGAACCCCCCATTCTCATCTGCCACATTTGTTTCCTTCATGGAACTCTACTCGTAGTCTATAATGCAACATTTGCGCAACGAGAACAATTTTTTTTGGTGGGATAGAAATGGGTTTTTGTGTCTAGACAACTGGAGGGCAGGGAAATTGGAGGGTCTTCAAATGCTCCTCTGGTGATGCGGCATTTTCGCCCCACGTATCTGTCTGGAGCGATTGTGTGTGGTCTGAGATTTGGAATACAGTCAGCTGGCAAATTCGAGGGCCTTATGTGGTTTAGAATGGCCCGAAGGAACATGGTCTGCATGGCTAATAAGCTGCTGCAGCCAGGATTGGAAACTGGAATTGGAAAGTTGGTGGGGCTGATATTTCTTATAAAAAAGTTAAAAAAGTGGGAATAGATTTAACAATAAAAATTGTAATAAAAGAATAATATAATAATAATAATATAATAATATTACTTTAATCAAACTTTCTTTATTTATATTTGAAATTTGAAATGCTATTTTTCCAATTTATATATTCAATAGAGAAGTTTATTTTCTTAGATCAAAAATATTTCAAACATACATATAAAGCTTATTTTTTTTACTTTACAACATTGACTTCTCGGCTTTGCTCTGATTCTGATATTAGCATGCACATTTAAGCCGCCACACTAACCGCATTTGGGGCCAAAAACCCCCACGAATCCAACGCCACCCAATCAATGTGAATGTGAATCAATGTGCCAATGAACTCGTCAATGAACTCGTTATCAACGCTTTTTGGCGGCTAATAGAGCGGGTTTTTCCAAACGTTTCTCGACATGCGAGCACGCGAACCAAAAGTTTTTAAAACCCGGTAACTGCGCAGCACGTGCCACGCCCCCTCGCCTGACGACACCCCAACTCAGGCGACTCACGAAATTATTACAATTATTATTATTATTATTATTTTTCTGGTGCTGTTTATGCATATTTTGGGTCACGCACGATGCGGCAACTGTCAGCCGGAAACGGAATTGATTATCGGCGCTACCGAATCCGGCTTTTAGTTCAGTTCACTTCAGTTCAGTTCAGTTCCACTCCCCCAGAATTCCTGTTCCTGTAACCCCTGCTCCATAATTTTAATCTGTTTGCGTGCCTGAATGCTGCCTGCATTCAGAAGTCGCTGGCATTTAATGACTTAATTTGGCCGACTGGGCCATGACTTGCTATGCTGGAAAATGCAGGAAAAGACTGTTTCACTTAAAGAAACTAATCACTTTAAAATATTTCTGAAATATGAACTATAGAGATCTTGATGCCTATGACAATCCTATCACCACTTTTGTACTAAATTCGACAAAGGTCGCATTTTAGTTTTCTAAATTCCCTCAAAATTGTAACGTAAGCTCTTTGGCTGGACTTTTCAAAATTCTTAAACAAAAAATGTCCAACAATAAGGCGTAAGTTAACAGCAGGCAGAGTTCCCTTCCAACCTCTATTCCTCTCCTTTCACTTTTGGATCTCTTTTTTTATGAAGATCCTCTTCCCGAGGCCGACATCCTGGGATTCAGTTCAGCACCGCCATGGGAACGCCGGAAACCAAGCGCAAGATGCTTCTCTATAGGCGATTATTGTGCCGGGAGTTGGCCCGTGATGGGAAAACTCCCCAGGAGATCGCCAGGGCCAGAAATCTAACGCTTCAGGAGCAGGATCAGGGCAGGTTTCCGAAGGCCTGAATATGTCCATCCATATTACGAATATTTTATGGCAGAAGAGTTTACGTTTTAGCACTCAGGAAGAAGTTGCTCGTCCGCTTCTCCTGTTTATTTTGGTCCTATTTGAATTATAATTAAATGGTTTTTATAAAACTGCTGTTTTTCCTCATGATAAATTCATATTTCAGCCACGTAAAATTACAATTAAAATAAATAACTGGCCATTTTTGCGACACTGGCAATTGGGCAACGAAAACAATTTTGTTTAGCCCGTGCACTTTTTGCGGTTTCAACAGTTTATAATAAAGTGCCAGACACACAAAACAATCCAAATAAATAACAGTGGCATACAGAGGAGTTGGTTTTTTAGCATCCCCCTTGGTGGAAAAGATAAACAAAATAAAAAAGCAAACCGTTGAGAGTGGCGCAGAGGCTTTTAATTGCCATCAGGCGCCAACTGTTACCATTTGTGAACTCAACCAACTTTTTATTTATTTATGTAAATTTGCTTTGCCTTTTTCGGGATGCACAATATTTGTCGCAAAATTGGCAGAAGCGCGTCGCAACTTTGCCCATTTTGGAGTCGAAAACACCGGCGGTTTGATGGCTGAAAAAACAAATTGGAATTGTTTTGACAATTGGCATGGCATCAGTGTAAAAATTGCTCTGGCAAAATGTTAGAAAGTCAATTCGCAATGGCTTATGGTCTTCCTAATTGGCTAGCAAATAGGGATTCCCGGAGGATGGACAACTTTTGGCCACACCCACTAAATATGCCAATTGTTTTGGGATCTAGAACCACATATATATTGCGTGCTCAAAGCGATTCTCACGTTTCAGCTCGAGTCACAACTTAATTTGAACTTTATAAAATTAATAAATGAATTTTGGGCTAAAATAATCCCTAGCGACGAATCGAGAACATCTTAAAGTTGTTGATGGGCAGTGGTTCATTCTCGGAGAAAACAGCCTTTTCGATCACCGAACGAGGACTTCCCTTGTGCTGCAGCCAGTATTTCCTAAGAAAGTTACATTGTTTACTATAAAATAGAATATTTCATTTAAATATCTGGCTCACATATCAGTCATTTGGTCCAAGGATCCTTCAAGCATTCCCTGAACCGTTCCACGAGTTGTGTTCATGCACCAGCCAGTTATGCCCAGCACATTGGCCTTTTTTTGAGTGTGCTAAAAGTTAAAAAAAATTTATATTAAGAACAAACCATCAGTAAAGCACTTACCTTGCGAAAGAACACACCTGAAAAATGCAGTATTTAATCAGCAAATATATGCCTCAGATTAATTAACTTTATATTTACCTTGCACATGACCAAACACTTCAAATTGGCAACAAAAAATTTGATTATCTGCCGCAGCATTTGGAACACTTTTCGGAGCTGATTTCACCAATTTCTTGGTGGTCGTTTTGGACTTTTTAATTTGACTGCTCATTTTTAAAGAAATTTGTTATACTTTCCAGCTAAAGCGAATGACTGTTACGATTTTAAATATTTGAGAACTACTGTGTGAATATTATTTCAACGCTATATTGTGGTCAGTTTAGTTGAATCGAGTTGAATCGTTGAATTTGTCTTCCATTAAAAGTAATAACAATTTTTCACGCTCATTTGGCAATGCGGTTTTCGCCATCATATCTCCAAGAACTTAGACACTTTTCTGCTGGAAGAGAAGAGAAGACCTTTCCCTTAACCACTTCCGGTTCGTTAAGTCTGACGGCTGGCCGCGGAAGCAAGGACTCCATGCTGAGACGGAGGAGCAGGAGAAATCCAAAAGGTGGCCAAAGGAGCAGATGACGCATTGGGTTCGTCGGGTTCGCCGCCTCGCTGAAAACTTCAATAAAACGTTTGACGCCGGAGGCGAACTGACATTTTCCATTAAGTGCAGACAGCTACCGAAAAGAATAAAATGGAAACAGCAGAATGCCAGCAGCTCATTTGGGGCGAAAACTTTTATATTCCTGAGAGTTTTGTGGTGTAGTCACGTGTTGGTCGTTCGTACATTTTTTGTTGACTGTTGATTATGATGATGCCCTAAGTTTCGATGCTCTCAGCTAGCCTCCAGTATCCAAATGCGGCCCAGTCACGACAAGAAACCGACCGAGAGGATCCGAGTAATTGAAGCTGGCCAAGTTCGCCTCGGCCATCATCAAAGTGCCATCAACAGGATGATGTCCCACAAGGATGTCCTTGCTACTCGTTCTTTATCAGTTGCAGGCAAGAAAGCGAGAAAGCAACTTTTCTTACAATAACATTTATTTTCAAAATATTCGCCTTCGCTTTTCTGCTGCGCTGTCAGCTCTTTGGGGACATTTTCAGAAGTGTCGCCAATGTGGGAAAGTAATCAGAAAATATTTTGTCAGCTTCAGTTGCACTGGCTGGCGAAACTTTACATCCGCCACTTAAAGTGCTCCACTAAAGTTGCGCCAGTTGAAATTGAAGAGCGGCACTCGAAAAAGCCGCAGAGTTTGCCAAAACTTTCGGCTCAAATATTGGATTAGCAAATTGACGTTTATGCAATTTGATTTACCTACCGCACAGGGCAAATTAAATTTTCCAGCCTGCGTCGGCTTTTTCGAGCCGTTTCACAGCGCAAATTCGTTACAAATTGCTGACACAATGGAAATTTGCATAAAATTTCCATATGCATTTGTCGAAAGCGAAAGGACAAATTTGGCCGAGCCGTGATGGTTGGAAAAAGGTGCAGGATTTATGAACTGTCGCAAGGCAATTCCCGTGTGAGGCATAAATTCAATGGCCAAAAAAAAGGGGGGCAGTCAGGTGGGTGGGACCAATCCGAGGTGTAAACAACGCGCTTAATTTGCATTCGCCCGGTTGGCAGTTAATTTATTTGCAAGTCGCTCTAAAAAAGCCGCAGTGAGCCGGCCTACTTCTTTCCGCCGCCCTCGAGCTCTCGACCAATTTTCATTAAAGCTTACAAATTGTTGTTTATGACCCGCCAACTTCACTCCGTGGACATCCCAAGCCTCGATCCCCAAAGGGAATCTCTCGCTCTGTCTGGGCTCTTGACTTCATTTCATATTCATGGACGCGCCGAATTCACCGTAACTCCATCTTCCGATTCCGCCTGCAGTTTGGTCCTTTGTGCCGGGTTCTCGGTTTTGTTTCCGTTAATAAACTTTGGCAATTACCCGGGCTGCCTGTTGCCGTAAATTACTGGGATTTGAGGCGGCAAATCGAGACAGCCGGAGAATGGGATGTGTATAAAGATAGGACCAAGTTTTCACTTTCACCACAAGCAAACTCTTTGATACCAATATGGATTTTCCCTTAGTTTACCTGCTTTCATTCTATTTAGCCAACAGACTTCGATGTGATAAGCGGAAAAATATGTGCAGGAAAAGTGAAAAAGTTGTGACAGAAAACCTGCCTCAATATAATTGCATTACTCGTGGCTGTCGCAGGTGGAAAAGCAAAACTACGAGAAATCGCATTCACATACCGACACTTTTATACATATATTTTATACATCGTAAGACGCAAGGACCTCAGGACCTCAGGAACTCAGGACCGCAGTGAGACCACAATCCTCACCTTGGCAGGAGATCCCAACGACGACTTTTCATATTTTCCCCCCACAACCCAATAGATGTCGGGTTTTCTTTCCACAGCTTTTACACAGCAAGAAAAGCGGGGCTGACATAAAAAGCTGTTCAATAGATCCTTTCCAAAGTGCGACGATTATTTTACGGTGTACCCACACATAAATCCGGTTGGATGGGTGGGGAGTAGCTCCTTGGGCGCCTGCAAATCCTTTTTCTTAACCCAAGCGTGCACATACTTCAAGTGTGCTTAACCCACACTTAGTCTCTGTCTCAGAAACTCCGTGCCCCGCCAGTCGGCGAGTCCGTGAAAATCTGCCATGTTTGATGTGGTCTCCGCACCACAAATCACCAGGGCGGCAGTGTCTGGAATTTATGCGCCTTCTCAGGGAGCTCTGAATGTTCCTATACCTATCCATGTACACTTATGAACATATATATATGTACTCAGAAGTGTGAGAGTGGCGGTTATGTCTGTGATTTTGGCCCGGCCACGCCCTAATCTGACACTGATGTACACCATCATCCCGTTGGGCGGCGACCACGCATTCAAGCGGATCGCTCCGAGCTGGGACACTTGGAAAGCCGAAAGCCCACTTGGTTGAGTGGCTTCGGGAAAACCTAGGAGGACAGTTGTCACCCGCTCAGCCACTAGCTTTTCCCATTTTCCCCATTCATTTTTCATCTTCCGCTGGCTAACATAACTTTCATATTTTCGATTTTTCGGGTCTCGAGTTGGGTAAATATTTTTACAAAATTATTTTACGCTTGATTGGAACGTGAAACGGAACAGGAAATCACTTATGACATTTTTTTGCTGGTGTGGCCCTATTGATTTTTGATTTAGGGTTCAGTAATTTTGTGGGTGACAACATCGTGTGAATAATAGAAAAAAATTACTTTAAGTCACATATGATCAATTTTCAGTCAGTAAACGCAAAAGCTGACACTTTTGAAAGTAGTTTAAGATTGTTTGGTAAGCGTACAATTAACATCACACATACTAAGCTAGAAAACGCATTCCTATAATTGAAAGATACAATGTAGCTTGTATGTCTAGTGCCGCCAAACTTTACTACTTCAAGTTATAGAATTTACAAATTATCCGCTCTCAAGTGGCGACTCTGGCATCATCTTGTGCAGCTTGTTGCCGGCTACAAAGTCCTTTTTCCACTTTGCTCCTGCTGTTTGCCATGTTGCAAGGATACGAGTATGCCAGGATGCAAGGATACAAGGTAGCTAGGCGCATGTGAGTGTGTGTGTGTGTGTCCAGGCGAATCTATTCTCCAGCAGGCCCGTACAATAAACTGATTGTAACTGCAATCAGTTAGCAGACAAAGCAACAGAACTCGACTCGACTCGAGCCAACTACAAAGGCGACGACTGTTTGCCAAGTTGTAATAAAGTTTGGTAAACAAGTTGCCCCACACACACTTCGGCTCCAAATCCAACACACAATAAGAAGCAGCAGGGGCAGGAGCAGGAGCAGGAGCAACCTGTAAGCCGAGTCCCCCAATCTGGGAGCTTCCACTTCGGCCCCCAAACCCATTTCCATTACTCACACTCCCGTGTTCCCTGGCTGCTTCGAACTTATCTTAAATTCTAATGCAATTGCAAGCTGGGTAGTGGGAGTTGGGATGTTTTCAGGTGTGCTCTGCTAAGATTTCCTACTAATGCCCTTGGTATCCTTCCATATCCTTGCAGGTACGTTCCATCCACGTGGATCCGCCATTTCGCTATCCCTTTGTGTGTGTAAGTGGCAAACAAATGCATCCTTTTGGCCCACTGCTATACGGATAATAAAGCACTCGGCAATCGGTTGCCCAGGCTTTCAGTTCTCAGTTTTCCACTCACAGCTGCTGGAAAAAACTGGTATGGTTTGGTATATGGCATGATACAGAATGGTTTCTGGCGTGTGCTACGTGACGCTTATCAAATGCATCAGATCCCGAAACCAGAGAACATTTTCAGGAAATGGGGAAAACATTCGAACATCAACTATCCACTATGTGTGTGCTCGGGTTTCCTCTTTATTATCTCGATGATTTTTGATCGGGCATATTGTAGTTGTTCTATCGAGGCTTTTATTTATTTTATAAATATGTTTAATCAAAGGGTGCTTTTCAAAAAAAAGCATTCTTACTCGAATGTTTCAAAGTTTATATTACATTTTTACCAACCTTTGCTCCTCAGTCATTTCTTTTTAATGACTTTTATAAACTGTATCATAATATATTTTAAGTTGGAGAGCATTACATTTCTGTTCATATCAGAGTATCCTTTATTCGCCTCGTAATTCCTTCGTCCTTTTGACTGCCACATTTTTCGTATTTCCTCCGCAGTGCATCAGTTTTGTAGCCTTTATTCCTGTCGGCTGTTGTTTGGCAGTTGTTGTGCTGTTCGCCAGTTTGTTTATTTAATGCTATTCACTTATCCGGCATGTGCAGACCGAGTGACTAACTGACTGCACACTCACTGCTCACTATTCACAGCATTCACAACTCACTGAGCTTGAAACGTGAGGCTGAGACGGCCAGGATGAGCTGCAACCGAGTGTTTTGGCCTCGAGTGAGCAAGTCGAGGCTTCGTGTGATTGCCGCATTCATTAGCCAACTTAACGCCTCTAATTAAATGCCTCAAGATGCAGGAGCTCTTTTGCCAGCCACCCACTGAGGACGATTACACGATGATGACATTCCTAATTACTCTGTGGCCTTTAATTCCATGCCCATATTTGCTAATGCAATTATTGCGCATAATTATGCGTTTATTGAACAAACGGAATCAGTGCCACTGGGTGGGGAAAATTAATTGACGGCCGGCAATGGGAAAGGGGTATAGTTCACAATGGACACTGGTGGACAGTTGGTCAATCGACGAAACTCCATTGGAGCTAGGCCCTCCGGGCCATCGGGGGACTCCCCCATCCGGAATGAATCCCTTTTCGGTTTCGGCCTCATCTATTGTCTGTGCAAATCGCCAGCTGCGCGCAAGTTTGTCGGCCACAAGCGAAATTGCATTATTGGTTAAATATTTTCGGCCAGCTGCGGATTCTGTTGCCATGGCCAACAGCGGATCGCTTCCGATGGGCTATTGCGTTTTAATGGCGCTGGCTTTTCTGCGGTCCAACTTGGCGGCGGCTCCCTATGGAAAATCTGTTAATGAAGTGGCGCACAAGTGGAGCTGGAGCAGCAGTAATGATGTGTGGTGGTGCATATTTGGGGAAAATGTTTGGCCAGCGAATTGTAGTGCCGCTGGAAGTGGAACGGAGTATAAACATTGTGGCAAGCTCAATGAGCTGCTAATGAAATGGCTGCATTATGCATTCAGATATTGTGGCTTTTGTAGTGCAAACGATGAGTTTTGAAGGGTAGTAAATATGATGTGATGCTATATATTTGAGTCAGTAAAAGTTGCACTCTGTACTAAGCATATAAAAACCAATCTTAAACCAATCCTAGCCCACTTTTTCTAACCTTTTGGCCTCTATTTTAAAGTTTTCATACCCAATTGGATAGTGAGTTTTGGCCACATGTGTACCCAGTTTTCCCGGAATGGGGCACATTAAACGGTCAATGGCAAAACGGAAGTTTATTCTGTGCATCAATCGAATAATTTGCTGGGAGGGAGCCTCATGTGGCCTCCACTTCAATTGACTCAAGGCGCACAGAAGAACAACACACACACATTTTTCAGAGCAACGAAGTCGTCGAAGGAAGATGGGGAAATTGTCTAATGGAGCAGCTGGATGTGGATCCCCTTTGGCTGCTTTGCTCTTTTCTCTCCTATCTGGTATTCATGAAGTGCAAATTGTGAGCAAAGGAAAAATCAACGCGATGTGGGGATTAGTTTGGAGCTGGGGAAACGAGGAGCGGTAGGTGAGGTGAGTGGTGTGAAACATGCGGAAATAACATGAATTTAAGTGAGTTTAGTGAAAGAACACATCGGCAACAAATCAGCAGGAGCGGAGCACTAGGACCAAAAATAAGACTGCATCGGAGGGACCTTCACTTGGTCTGGAAAATGGCAAATATAAATCTTTCTTTTTTGGCACACACTAGCAGATTGGTAGTTTGGTTGTTAAATAAAACTGGTAAATGGATGTGTGTCACATTTAATTGTTTCTGTCTGATTAGCAGAAGTTGCGAGCAGCCTTGGGGAAATGAAAAGCAACACATCAAATATTGAATGATATCAAAATGTGCTTGATATTTTAGGGCTGTTGCTTTTAAAGTAGCCATCTGAGTTTGCCACTCCAGCCAAAGTAGAAACCAATAACTGGACTAGGATGTTGGGCTTTTGCTACTGTCAATATAATATCTGCACCCGATCGTGTTGGTCGTATGTCAAGAAAGTTCTCATTTCCACACATTAAAATAGCCGCTGGCCATAAATTTCACCGAGTTACGAACTGAGAGGGGGGAAAATGGTGACTTGTGGGTGCATCGAGCGAATGGCAAAAATGTTTTTGGCAAACTGCAATTTACTGCACACATCGCATCGATGGGCATGCATTGCCTAGCCTCGACTACTGTCCATGCGCTTCATCGAAATTTACATATTTTTCCACTCAAAAGGCAATTGAAATGGAAAATTCAGTAAATTTCCATAAAAAGTATATGTACGTGGATATATGTGGCTCAATAGTGCTCGTTATTTATTTACCACACTGAGTCAAATAAAGCATTGCAACTGCAGAAGTTTGCCCGTTTGGCAAACGACAGACAAATACCAGATTTGCACAAATCCCCATGATTTTGCACTTTATGCTGGCTGTGTGGATTCGCCATTGTGCAATCATCAGAAACTGATTCATGTGACCCACTGAAAAGTGCAATAAAAACTGAAAAAAGAAGGCAACACAATAAACTATTGCTTATCACTGCAGCAACAAAAGGAGTCAATTGCCGCATATCACACTCAAATTTATGAGCGGCGATTATTCATGCAAAGTGTTTTGGACACCCAATGTCCATGGTTTCCACAGTGGGTTGGGTCCATCCAGCGATGTGGAACGATTCCAAATCGATGCATCGCAGAGTGATTTCATTCAGCTCTTTTTTTTTTAATAAGTTACTGTCACATTTTATGGACACAATTATCTGATTTTTTTCGAAAGTGCATGTTGCGGAATTCGCTTTATTAGAATCTCATAAAAATGGAAAAGATTGAAAAATTAACTTTTAGTAGCCGACAAATGCTATTTACATGCAATGTATCTTTAGTCTGTGAATCTGTGTATTATTTGTAAATTGTACATATTAAGGGAATTAAGTTTCAATTTATATTAATAAATTCCAGGCCCTCTGAAAGCTTACGTTTAATTAAGAGGAATTTGGCAAGTTAGTAATATTTGTCTTAGGGTATTTGATTCGTGCAGATAAAGTTCCACATCTACCATTCGAATCGACATCACTTTGAGGTGTGTCCAGGTCCAGGTCTTTTGAGGTCTTGCTAGTGAGCACCATGGACATGGTCGTGAGGTGGGCTGGGCTGGGTGCTCGGATTGTCGGGTTACTGGGATCTCTGGCCTATTGGCACGCATGACTGGCCAAAGGCAGTCGTCAGCTGCAGTTAATGCATCCGTAGGAGCTGTAGCTGGTCACCCACTCCACGCCAGCAAACCGAGGAACATTACCGATATGTGTCGATACTCTCGTAGCAAATGTCATTAAAATTGCTCTTCATAAATCACACAGAAGGCACACACACACACACACACACTCTTCGACTGAAGTAACATGTTGCCATCGCAGACGAGGCAGCAGCCCGAGTATAACCTCATTTTCCGGTCCATGAACTATGGAGCTGCCGGGCCAACGGGAGGGACACATAGGTGCTCCTCATCTCGTGGAGACGCTGGAGTACGATTGGAAGGCCAGACATTGACTATTTCCAGATCTCTACGTTGGAGTGCAGTTCGATTGTGCCACATGCACAGAGTGCGTTATGATTTTTTGGAGGGCCTGCCACTAGGTAGCAGCTGGTTAAACGGCAGCCAACTCAAGAGGACTCTGCCAAGAAGCTCGATGTGCCACAAAGGGCGGATTTGAGGGCCTGGAACTGGCAGCTTTGGAGGTTTCGAGAGATCAAACTGTAGAAGTTCAATAAGAAAAGTAACGAGCAAAACCAATTCGCCAGAATACAATTTTGAAATAACCTGAAAATCTGTGGAAATACGTTGCTTTAAGTAAAAAGTTTCTCAACTTATCTTAAAAACTGTCAAAGGTAAAAAGCCATTTAGGCCAATAAAACTTTAAAATTAAAACCGCAGATAGGGGGACCATTTTCGAACAATAAATTACAATTCGATGTTCTTATCACCTAATATTGCTCGGAAGCCAAAACCATAAATCAAGTGGAAGTTCTACCCTCTCTGAAATTTGGTATTCCTTTCTCCAGAGTGTGAAATCTTGGAGTTTGCTGCGTGAATAATTAAAATGAATTGCTTCGGGTTCTATCGCCAACCCTCCCTCAGAAGAATATATATCCCACATTATAGCTTTTTAAAGTTATCTACAGAATGTGAGGAACGCTTAGTTTTTCTAATATTTTGATGGCCTGCGAGTCAGGGCAATAAATAAATTATCACCAGCACAGATGATGATGCACAACGCATCAATGACAGATGAATGGAGCGTTTGAGCAGGGGGCGCATTTAATAAGCTATATGATCTCTAGATTTCGGTCCCCAAAACCAAGCATATACCATTTATTCATGTTCGAACCATCGAAAGTTAAAGTGTGGCGGCAATTTGTATTGTGATTGATTTTCGTTTTACCCGTTTTGTTCGCTCTTTTCATCTGCGGACCCCCATTAATCAATGGTCGGACGCATTTTGTCCCGCTTTGCATACTGCAATTTGTTCCGCTCTTCGGCTGTGCGAGTGAGATAGTCAGCGAGAGTGAGGGAGAGAACAATGCTGGGAGTCGACGGTGCGTAGTTTTTTGGCTGCCACTGTTTGGGATTTATGACCCTTCAAAATGCAATTAAATTTAATTGAAGCGCGAACAAAAAAGCTCACGCAATTGCTCGACTTTTTCACACTTGCACACCACTTTCCGGATCGCGTATACGCCCCGCTGGCCATTTAATTAATGGGTTAAATGTGTTTTTGCAGTTGAAGGCTGCCCGAGGGATGCGAAAACTGAGCAGTACAATACAATTAACAAAAATAAATAAAAAAAAAGAATAAACAAATTTATCTTGCTCCTGCTTTCTGCTCTCTTCTACTAGACTACATCAGACAGATTTTCCTAGTGGTTTTCCCAAACTTTGCAAAAGTTTTGCTTTGTTCGCCCACTTTTCGTTGCCCGCTTATCATTTATTCATTTGCTGTCCTTGTGGCAGGACATGATTTATAGGCTGATTGCTGCACCTGCTTGGGCACATTTAAGTGCAATTACCTTTTATTTGCATTCTGAGGTGTGAAAATTTGCATTTAATTATTTATTGTTGCTGCACTCGCAATTGTTATCATCTGCCGTTGGTTTATCCTTTTTGCGGTTGGTCGAGGTTGTTGCGGTTCGTCCTGTGCGGTTTTCCTCTCGTTCGGCTTACTAAATTTAAATTTAAGTCTAAAGTAAGCAATTAAATGAAGTAGAGATGACTATTTTTTGCAAGCAAAAAGTTAATGGTTTGTTGAAATAACATTTTAACAAATGGTTCCATTTTATCAGCAGTCACCACTTGCCAGTCGAATCTTTTAGTAACCCACTTTATTGGCGGCAATATTATGTCCGTCCAACCGAAAAACCGCAAAAAGCTGAAAAGTTCTATTCATATTTGCGTTATTCTCAGCCAGAATCGCACCCACTCACTTCATTTCATCATTCCATCAGCCAAACATTTCAGCAGAGCAGCCGCAGTGAAGACTTGTGTCAATATTGACGCTCGAAATCCTTTTAATTTTTGAAAAAATATTCCACATTCCTGCCCTGGATGGAGGCAAGGAACTTCCCGAGGGGAATGGAATGAATGGCTGACCCAAGCGTTTTTGTTTAATTGAAAGCTAGGCAAATATGTACTACATAAGGATGTAGATGGAAGCTGTGGGGTAAGGACAGTGGCTTGTCTAAGCCTCTAAACTGATTAAGTTTTGATTGCAATTTGCAATTCGATTTGCAAAGAGCCAAAACTTTGCCGTCGGCTGTCGTCTTTTCACTTTCTTCTCTTTTTTTTTTTTTTAATATACCGAAGGTCATTAATATTTCAATAATGCTGTCTGGGATCTGTGAGGCCCGAAGTCTGCAGCTCTGCGAATGGCAGTTTGAGTTTATTAAAGCATAACGCAGGACGCCTTGGCTTTGTGTTTCCTTTTCCTGTTGCCTGCATAATTGACTTTGTCGCTTTTTCCATTCGCCATTATTCCTCATCAGGAATGCCCCTGCTCCCCCCCTGTCGTGTATTTATTTTAGTTGGTTTCTATGAAGCAAAAAGGAGGAGGAGAGAGGCGAAATAGGGCTGGCGAATGTCCTTCCCTTCGCTGATCCTGGGGTCCGACTAGTCAGACATGATTTATAATGCTGCTTTCGCTTCGCTTACCCCGCTTTTCCATTTTCCCCATTTTATATTAGCCCTGTTCCAGGTCCTGCAGCGGGCACTTGTTTCCCTTGTTGTGGTCCTGGTCGCTTAACTTGTCCTTTTCAATTTTGCAGCTCTGCGGCGCCAGTTGAATCACGTTTTTCCCATAGATTCGCCCTCATATTTTTTGCTTCTCCTCACTTTGTCGCCTCATAAGGATTTCTTCTTGAATAATATATATGTATATATATTTGTGATGGCCGCTCTTTTTATTTATTGAAAATTATATTATTTTTTCCAGTTCCCTCTGTTTGCTGTGTGCGGCGGGTCTCTTTCATTTGCAATTTATTGCTTATATTGACAATCATAAATTATTCAAATGCAAGCACTTCAATCCTTGCGACTTATGAATAATGCTAATTGATTGTGGTTGGCTTTCTAGTGGTAGTGATGGAGTCTTTTGAAGACTATAGACAACTATTGGCTTTAAATAAGCTTACGTACACTTCCGATTTCATTGGATTTTCCAAGACTAGTTGCTGTGATTCATGGCTCAATCAATTGTATGTTAGCCAAGAGCACATTACCTTAACTTCCACTCGTTTTCTTTTCTTTCTTCCCTTCATTGACACCTGTCAAGCCTTCGGCTTCTTGGAGAATTCTCAAAATCCCCTTCAAAGCTGCCTGCGTAAATCTCTCACTAAATCGCATTTATCCAGCTGCCTGAAACCGAGGAAAAAAATGGCAAGTTCGCCCACAAATAGACGCAGACATTCGCTTTCGTAATAAATTTTCCACAACATTATTTACAAAAAACTTAAGCGACGTGATGCGATTTTTTAATATCAATATTTGCCATTGGAGCGGGGGGCTTCGGCTTTGAATTGAAGTCCCAACAAAGGCGGCTAAGTGTATCAAATAAGTACAAAATAATTGTAAAAGAAGGCCAATTTGGGGCGTAGAACAAGATGGCTCGTTAGGGGGCGTGGCAGCGCAGGAAGTAATGGCGAAAAGGGAAAAAGTGCCTACACACTTTGACTTTGACGACACAGCCGCCTAAATGAATCAACAGAAGTGAAGGCGACACACACATGGGGCGCTTGTGTCTCGCTTTTCCAACGTCGTCGACTGTCAAAGGAAAAAGTGTCGCGGGTTTTCCTCTTCGATTTTCCTTTTTTTCCCCGCACGTTTTCGTCCATTGACTCACTCACTCATTCATTCATTCATTCGGCTCTTTTTGGCTTTTGCGTGAGCCGCTTCAGTTCCGCTTTTGGCTTCTTGTTTATGGCTTGAATTTTATTTCATTTCATTTCCAGACATCGAACCCAAACAGTTATCCCCTCCCCTCCCCAAAGAAGTTGCGTCTGGAAGTTTTGGGTCATTTATCAAATTTTCAAAGTCACATTTGGTATTGTCACGCTCGTTTTTTTTGGTGTTCGGTGGAAATCGAAAAGGCTTTTCAGTGGAGTTACGCTTTTGCAACCCAGCCATTCCTTAAAATCGTCGCGTATCCTTGGAGGTGTGGCCAAATTGCCTTGCGTGCTGCCTTCGATAAAAGTGAGACGTAATGCATAAGGAAAGAAATTGGTTCGACGACGGAAGGACCTCGGCAGAGGGTCACATAATGAGTTTCCATTTTATTTCCCTCCTTTTCCTGTTTTGATTAGGGCAAAGAGAATGGAAAGGGAGGGATAAGTGCGGAATGTATATGAGGAAATAAAGCCATGTGAAGAGAAAGTCAGAAGTTAGAAGTCATACTCAACCAGCTAATAGATTAAAAGTTCTCTCGAGTGACTGCTAAAAATTTTAGTAACTCTTTATGAGCTCTAAAAAATGATTGATGGTTTTTCATGTCATTTGAGCAACCTATTTCCCTTAAACATCTATATTAAAATAGTAAGCTTAACTTTTTTTCTCAAGAAACTCGATTTTTGATCAGCATTTTATGGTGACTACTATTGCTTGCTTAATTTAATTAATTCCTGGCAAAGAGCACATTAAAGTAATCTTTACATGAGCTCGCTGGGATTCCCTCGAGGCATAAAGCCCATGTTTAATCTCCCAAAGTCAGCGCCTTTGTCATCCTTCTGCAAATAGGCTTTTCCTGGAGCATCTGCAGCACTAAACATGTCCCTGCATAAATGGTTTGCTCCTCGGTTTTGGCCAAAAGGGGATTCCCCGCCAGAGGCGGCGCTACAAAATGAGTAATGGACAAACTTTATCACCTGCGCGAATGGCAGACATTAACATAAAATGCTACAGCAAAGAATTAAGCTGCATAAGAACAAAAGCAGAGGGAGCAATAATTTTTAATTTATTGCGGAATTTTCATAAAAACGACAGCAAAAATGAGCTGGATGTGGCGAAGGCACCAGAAGATGACTGCCGGAGCCTAAACAAATTATGAACGAGTGTCTCCTCCTTGGTGGCGTTTTTTATGATCTTCCTGGCCTGGAATTCTTTTCCGCATAAATGACACGCGTTAATTACCTGAGGAGTTGGGGGCTGCAAGATTGGTGGAGCTCTAGTGATATCCTGCCAGGAGACGGATGGACATAATATTGTAATTAGTTGACAAGTCACGTAATTGTAGCTGTCCCTAATTTTTTACGGGCCACGGGCGATATTTTCTTAGAATGTTTGCTATGATTGTTTTTCTGATTTATGAGTTCGCTGTGAGTTGAACTACGACCAGATGAATATATATTTCTATACAACCTTAAATTATATATACTTTTAAAAACTGAAGCTAATGAACTAAATACAGCGAGTTCCCCTTCTCTTTCATTACACAACTTAATATGCTAGTCACACCCGGAGGAAAAAATTAATTTCTCCCCTTTCCGAGACCCCGAATGTCTTCGGTGCCGAAACCATCCTAATCAATATAATTACACTGGCTATTCGAAATTGTCGTACACGTAGCACAACACAGAGAGAGTGGAGAAAAATGGCCAGGACTAAGTGAGCGCACGTAGTCAAGGAAATAATACACATACGCACTGTGGGCCATTGAGAAATTGTAGGCAAACATTTGGCCAGACACAGAAAGTTGGCAAAAAAGAAAAAAAAAGAAATGAGCCTGAGGCAAGTAATTGACAAACATGACACATGCTACTAAACACAAATTAGAGAGGTCGGGCCAGGACAGGGCAATCAATTGATTTTCCAGCCAAGGACCAACAAGGATCATTCACCGAAGCTTCGCTGCAAATGGACCTGCCAGCGAGTCAAAATGTCAATTAGGAAGCCGCATTTACATTTTTTGGCCATTTTTTTACCAGAGCGAAATGGGCAAACAAATGAATTTTATGCAAATTGCAATTCCGGTTTTCGTTGCCTCTGGAGTGCCATTTTATTTAAATGTGCTTAAATATTATTATTCGGCCAAATGGATGCCATTTTGTCGGTCCATAAAGACATTACGCGCCATAAAATAATTTCTTGTGCGTCGGTGGCGCCCTCTGCCGCCGGACATTTGGCAGGCTTCATCTGCTCCAGATATTCCCCACATATATGCTGACCTCCCCGCTCCTCACCCAACTTGTCCACATTTGTCAGTCTGGTCCGACTTGGTCTTGTAGTTTTTATTATCGGCCGGGTCCTGCGACTGAGCGGCTCGTTTATCAAGGGCGCATTAAAGGGATCCTTCGGCAGGAGTTTGGGGCTAACAGTCCTGCCATGTGGCGCCCTCTGCCGGCCAAAGTTGCCAAATTGCACTGCCTGCATATCCTGTTGGTTGACAAACGTGTTTGCTTGGCCAACAACGAGAGTAGCAGGAATAGGAACGCCAAAGGATTCCGAGATACGTATATCGAATCGGTCGCGCCATATTTGTTGTGTTTGGTGGCGGCGGAAGGGGTGTAAAGGATGGTCAGGGTGGTCAAGAGGGGTCAGGGGTCAGGGGTGTCTGGCAGACTGCAACTAATATCCGTTTCCGTTGTAGACAAAATGTGTTGCCATTTGTAATGCCAAAGTGTTTCGGCGGGGCAGGAAGCAGGACCAAGTTTCTGAATGCGAAAGCAACAAGCACAAACAATTTGTTTTGTCCGCAATAAAGAAAAAAAAGCGAAGAGGACTACACATTGACTGATACGTTCTAATCGAATAAATAGATGTTCATCTGAGTATAATAAGATAAGATTGAAGATATTATTTGAATAAATCCAAACCTTGTTTCAGAGAAAATTAACATGAAAAGCTAAAATTCTGTGAATATATGAGTATGGTCTTAAAAAATGTTTTATTTCTTGCCAAATTTGTTATCCGATTCCATACCCAGCCAACTATGAATTCATACTTCCCTTGCCTGCGAAGTCCTTTGCTCATTTAGCAACATCTGTTGCCAAAGACAATTCGGGCATTTCCAAAAAATCTGCTGTAGACAGAGACAAATGGAGTTATCGAAACCTCATTATAATGGCTGAATAGCAAATGCTGCAAGCGATTCGGATTTCCAACTTCAAGTTGGAGGAAAAACAAAGCGAGTCTGGGGGAAATGCAGAGTGGTTGATATGAAGCAATGCAATACATCAAATGTCAAAATGCACTCGAAAATCAACAGCCAAGATCTGGGCATTAATCACACTGTACAATTGACCAGTTGGAGCGGAAAAGCAGGGAAAAGCGAGGAGTAGCGTGGAAAAGCCCTTGTAAGCCGAGAGCGCTAGAACTTTAAAGAAGATGTGCTGCCGCCATTCATTCCGAACATTGGATCGCCGCCACTTTGCAGAACAATTTTTCAAAATTAGCCAAAGCATCTCGCCGACGCCGTCTTTTCTTAGCCCTCTCAGACGAGTTGTTACCGGTATTGGTGGCCATTTCCCAGGGAAGTGCCAAGTGGGAGGTGCCAAGTGGATGGGGCAGCCAATCGAGCACGTCGAAAACTAATTTCTCTTGATTACGCGACGTCTCGCGAGAAGAAGTTGAAAAAGAAGAACGCAGCGCATCCAAATTGGCTTTGCCACTGCCGATTGAGCAGATGGGTTGCCTCTTCAGTCGGTCGTCTTGCACTTCAGTATCTCAAAAAATACACAGAGGAAAATACATCATTGAAATACAGATTGTTAGAAATGTTCTACTTAACATTTACATGTAATACATGTATTAATAGCTTGGAAAATGTCTAACAACACAAAGTAATCAATCTTGGTGTATTTCCTAAATGTAATTTATAAATCTAAAATATCTAATAATAATTTCAAGTGCTCTTTCCTATGTGATGTCACTTGTGACTTGTGGCCAGAGGCAGACACGCGTTTCTCACTTAGCGACTGTCGCCAGCGCGCTGGCAGCACTTTAAATGAGTAACTGAATCCCAATCTCTCAGCTGGAAAATATGAAAAACCATCACACCCCGAACACTGCGGATTTTCATCTTCAAGTGCCTATCAAAATAATTAAATGGAATGGCCCGGTACAAAATGCAGCCAAACTCAATGCTTCGCATCTCATCTAATCAAAGTCTTTGACTTGACTAATGTTGCTTTTAGGTTGCGAGAAGTTGGGATTGGTGCTTCGCCGAAGTGCGGAAGTGCCAGTTAAATGGGCGTGAAGAACGAGGGAGTTCTGGGGGAGATGCAACCATTTTTTATGACTCTGCCTTGATTAATGGAAGGTTACGTGATTTCTGGCATAGTTTGGCGATTAACTTTGGCCCCGGGATGCGGGAACTTTGGCTTCCTCACACGAGACTACTTTTCAGTTGCCCCCACCCAGGGGGGTTTAATGAACTCTGCGGAGTTTGTAATGTGGGTGGGCGAGGGCTTTTAATAATAGTTATGCAGATGATGATGATGAACATGTGACAGAGTACAGCAACCCGGGACTTAATTGAAAATTCCAGGCCCTCATTCTGGGAAAATGCTGTGATTTCACAGCTCGGCAGCGTAATGATTTAATGAAGGGACTGGTCTATATAATATTGAGTACCTGCTGTGGGTGGGAATTGCTTAAGTTTAGTTTAAGAGAACATTTCAACTCGGCTTAATTAAAATGTTGGCTTTACTCATCAATCCCATTGATTTTGCTACAACTCGCAACACAAACTAATCCCCAAACTTTCGCTCTCTTTTTTCTTGCAGGTATGTTATACAACACTCGGTTAGACTTTAACCTCTGCCACAAGGACCTGGCCTATCTGTCTGGGACTCCGGACTGATTCCCCCTTGGACATTTTGGGCCACAACACCCACCTGCAGTGTCAATATTTACACACACTCAGGACACAACAACAGACCAAACAAAACGAGGCGAGACGAGCATTGTGACATGGTCAACCCCGAACGGATCGACCTCTGACCTTCCGGACACCTACCCTGCCGCTTTTGGCCAGCTGTTAAGCTGTGCGTTAAATTGCTAAAAGCCTTTGCGGGGCTTAACCTAAAAGCTTCCCCTATGTGTATGTGTGAGTGTGTGTGGCCAATACCCACTTTTTCGGGGATTCCCCCGGCTTTTTCCACGCTGCTCTGTGGCTATTAATCAACTAAACGTTGCAACTATTTGAAAATGGTCAGCACACAGAGACGCACACAAACAGTCTGGTCAAAGTTGAATGTAATCAAAATATTAGACTGTCCAAGCTCGTTTAAGCCGAAAACAGCAGCAACACCAACGAATGTAAAGCGAATTTTTTATGCTTCCTGTGGACCCAAAAAAAAAAAAGAAGAAGTTCGAATGACCAAAAATTCGTCGCACATGTTCATCAATCAAAGCCATAGCCCGTTGTTTTTATGGCCCACGCCTCGAATATGCAAATAGTGTAGTAAATTTTTTATCCGGTAGCCGGGAGTTTTTTGTTCGAAACTGGATCCTTATCAAGGGTATGCGATAGACAGAGATTGCCAGCGATTTGTTTTCATAGTTTGCTGATTGAGCGCGGGTAGCTGTGCGGAAAAAGCCAACATCAATGCGGGAATGTCCGTTGAGATCTGGCCCAAACAAAGGACGCTTGTTAAAAACCCTTTCCACGCTGCTCCACCATAGATTTTAATGCTACGCCGCGCTTTTGTGTCATTGTCACCGCACTCTAATTGCGCTAACCATCAGCACACCTCCATTTGCAAGTGCACCCCCTCCATATCCACTTCCAGTCCCACTTCCATGCCCGCTTCCATTCCCCGCTGGGGCAAAAAGTGTTGAAAAGCACTTGAGTATCCGAATAGTTCTCTTTTTTCCGCGCACAAAAGGCGAACAATGCACTCGTAATTGTATGCGGTTAGTGTGTTAGTTCCCATTGTACTTCCCATCGCTTTGTTCTACGCCAGTCCTCCCCTTTTCTCTCAGTGTTGGGATATGTGAGAAGTTTATCGGCTATTAAATCACTTTAATGGGTTTCGGTTTTTTCTTTATCGGAATCGGTATGATTGAGTGTCACTCTATGAAACTCGATACTGGGATGAGAATAATAAAATGGCTTAGATCTAACTTGGAAAATCCCCATCCAGGCTTAAGTTTAATCACACTTTCCCCATTCTGCTATCTCCCACACGAACCTTAATTATTTTAAGTAATTCTTTGAAATTAAAAACATTTCTTAGGCAGTCAACTTACAAGCGAAAGCCCTTGCAAAGTTTAATCCCATAGAATCTCAGTCGTATGAATACCATATGCTACCAACTCGTCCGCTTCTTTGCACCTTTTTGCTTTTGTTCCAAAGTTTTCCCTTCTGTTTTTTGCCGCCCGCTTTTCCGAGTTTCCCGTGGCACCACCACACCCGTAATCCCCTACAAATGTGCCTTATCTCTGTGGCACAACTACGACGTGCAGGGGGCAGCAAAATATAATCCATGCGGCTCATCAGAACGCTCGGCAACAATAGACAACAGGCAACAAAAACAGACAATCCATGAATGTGGAATTATGAAAAACACACATAATTCATAATTCGTTTTTAATAACGCAACGTCGAGGGGAATCACTTGAGCACACGTGCAGGAAGCAACCGGAAAACACTTGGAAAACTCGAGGTGGCACAGGAAAAACCTGGCACAGTCGACTTTAATCCGTTATCTTGGAAATGCTGCTCCTCCGCTCCGCTCTCTTTTTATTTGGTGACAAAGTTTCCCCATTTTACCCGGTTGATTTTCCAGCTTTTCCACGGCTAGACGCATTTGTCATCTTATTCGGCGTCAGTTGTTGTGTATTTCTGATTGCATTTTTTTTTCCATTTCGCCATGCACTTTGCATATGTTTTGCCAATACCCTCGGCGTCACTTGGTGTTTATGGCGTCGAGGGATTGTTTATGTGTCCAAGACAAACCGCACCAGCATAGACTTTGTTTTGTTTACGCAGAACACCCAGCATGCAGTTCCTTCAGCCTCCGGAGTGATTAATCCTCTGCATAATCGGGCGAACGACTTCCAGGGAAGACGCCCGGAAGTCCGAGCTGTGGCCTGGCGAACTCCATAATCGGATAAGCTGTCCTTAATCTTTCAATATCGTTAACTTCACAATGGGCTGCGCTCACTCACTTACCCATTCCCCGTGCCAGAAATTGGGCACTTTATGGATCACTCAGCTTCCCAATAGCAGGGGGCTTATATATATATGGTACACAGTTCGAAATATATCGTAATCAATTTGGTAAACATCTGTCGACGACGAAGCCTCAGCACGCGTCGCTCTCTGGCGACGACCGATGCACATCATCCCGCTCCGAAATGCACACGTCGCCGATTCCCAGATGTGTCCGGATTCTGGGTGCCCAACTACTACTCCATTTCACGAGGGTTGATGATGAGTTCTCAATACTTCTTCGTGTGCCCCCTGAATTTTTGAAGATCTTCCATCTCCGCTCGGAATTCTCAGCGTGTCCCATTAACACTTCGCCTAACTACGTAGTTTCCCAGTGGAAATCGAGGGTGGTTTTTAGGAAACCCGAACTATTGGTATACCTTTCGGTTAGCAGAGCATTTCGGTGCTCTAGGTAAGCATATTCAACGACCCTTCCTGTTATGAAATGCTTAATGAGGCCCGTCATGTGTGTGGGGTAGCCGGGTAATAACTCCCTGCCAGTGAAAATTTTCAATTAGTTGAATTTATGGGACAGTTCCGTAAAATTATTCCTTCGCTTCGTGTAGTATATGACTTGGGCGATTTTCAAATATTTCTCCACTTTCTTTTGTTTCGCCACGCTAATTGGAAAAAATTGGTTCTGGTGGGGCGACATTTTCCTGTCACGGCGCTAGGTAATTTGTAAAAATGTCTGGGTCGTTGAATTTAATTACGATTATCAGAAGAATTATATATGGAAGGAGCACAACTGTCGCTGATGTTGTTCAAAAAATAACATTGAAAAAATTGTGAGTATTTGCGGAATTCATGAAGCTCAGATCATCAAAAACTAAGTGTATTGTTAAAATTAATATAAATACATATGTAACAGTGGCGTTTATTTAATGTTTTCAAGGGACAGAAAGTCCTTCCTTTGTGCTTGTCCTATCATATCACGATTACATCTCTGCGAGGAGATTCAATTACCAATCCATGGGCCTCCATTGGGCATCAATATCGGCTTACACACTTCGATCCCATTTGCCTGGCCATAAATCTAGGAACACGCGCCTGCCACCAAATCGCGTATATTCGATCTTTCGGAAGGTCCAAATTCAGAATTTCCAGGTCACGTGGCGCACGAAATAAAATGCAACGCGCAGGCATGAAAAATTGCATCATTCCGTCGAGAAAAAGAAGGGAAACAGCAGGATGGCAATAGGGTCAGCATTTTGGGTTCCAAATCATCGGCTTGTCAGCTGGAAGCCTTACTGCCTCAGCTGCCTCATTCCCAAGAAGATTCCCAGGAGGGCCCAAAGTTTTAATTAAAACTGTGCAAAAATCATAAATGGCCGGGTAGCGAACTGCAAACTGTCAGTTGCGGCTGTCAAAATGTTTGTGGATGCATTTGCACCTCCAACCGATTTATGTAAATGCAAATATACATGCATATATATCGGGGAGATAATTGCCCCGGCACAATGAATAATGTGGCATTCTGGCACTTTGGCAGCATTTTCAATTAATTAAGGCCTGCCAGGCATGCGATGCTGTTTGCCATCCGTCACTCAAATTTCAAATGGCTTTGGCCCAGTTCTGCGGCAAACGAGATGCATGTTCATCTCGAAACGTCTTCATTCGTCGCTGATTTATGGCCTATTAAATTGCATTTGGCCCTGCGGCTAACGGCTGCCCATTTGTCAGCTCGAATTTCCAAATTCCCACGCAGCCAGCTAACAACGTGGCCAATTCAATGTCACGTTAGCCGAAAAGGCCTTTAAAAATGCAGCCGTCGGTGGCAAGGAAAACTTTGGCCACATTTCCTGCGGGTGCTAAAAACATAAGCGAAAAACCACAACGTTGTTCGTCGCTTTGGGCCATTGAATTTGATGTCGAACTTGCTGCTGTTGATGTTGCCCACGCAACCGCAATGGGAAACACAAGGCCTTCAATTCCGTCTGGGCTGCAACTTTCATGTTTGTTTTGGCCCTCTTTTTGCCCAACTGCAACTCCGGATCCCTGGATGGTATTTATGCGCCCCACCGTGGCATGAAGTCATTTGCATTTCGCGTTAATTTTACATGCAAATAAATGTCGTATTTAAATGCAATTAAAATTGTTTACCCGACTGCATTCCGCCCAGAGGAGAAAATTTACGTGTGGAAAGGTTCGACTGGCATGCCTTCACATAAAGTTGCGAGTCCTGGGAGTCCTTTCGCATGTGCTGCTCCTTAATTTATGAAGCCGCATAATGAAAAATCAACTTGCCAGCCAAGCAATTCGCGGTTTTCAGTTGTATGTTAACAGGAAAATTGACGTTAAAGATTTTCAACAATAGGTTGATAGTCTAAAATGGGAGAAAATTAGGAAATATTTGATCTGCTTCAAGGATAAAGGTTAATGAAACACGATAGCTTTACAGATTTATTTTGTCTTTTATTTTGTCTCCTGAGTTAGCCCAGTATGTTCTGAACAACTTTCTTTTCTGACTCATTTGGCAAATTGAATAACAACAAACTCATCTGTGTGAGTCAGGTTTGCTGATCAGATTTCACCTCTTGATGACAAAGTTTTTTGCTTTTTTTTTTGAGGCCAACCTTTCCAGCGAAATGGATGCAGCAAAATATTTATCTTGCAAATTTCCTTATCGAAATGCCATTAAAGCTTAAAAGGATTTCGGTTGCCAAAAACCCCAGTATGGCAACAACAACCACTTGTTGCTTTATATGGTTGATTCCCTTGTTGTTGTAGCTGCTTTAAATGTTGTTGCTACAGCCATTGTTGTTGTTGTAGTTGGTGGCATGTGTGAAACGACGGCACTCGAACAATTTTCGTCGCACAACAAGCAGATTTCGTTGTCGAAATACGTGAAATTTTTTCACAGCCACTTCACAAATTTGCCAGTTGTTGTTCGGCACTTTTGTTGTCGAGTGTAAGAGTGTGTGTGTGTGTATGTGTGGGTACACTGTGCTACGTAGGTGGCATTGTCATTGGATCGCAGCAGCCATCAGCTCTTTGCAACCGGAGTGCCGACCACTTGACATTTCGCCAAATTAGTTGCGCCTTGATTTTCGATGCCGAGTATTTGGTTACTCAATTTGACTTTCGGGCTTAGTGGATACGGATACCCATGGTTACTCATCGGATTTTGCGAGGGAGTTGGTCGCTGGGCAATGTATCAATTTGCTAGCCACTTGTGCGGAAATTGCCAAGCTCGTTGTTGTCACATAATTCACTCAAAGATTAAAGGGTTTAATTAATGGTTTTGTGGGAATTATAGAAGAAATTACATTTTAATTAAATAGAAATTATAAAAGAAATGATCTTATATAAATTGGGATTTGTTTATACCTAAATAATGCTTATATTGCTATTTTACTTTAGTTCCATTAAAGCAAATATTTTTTCGAGTGCCAAATCGATACAGTTTAGTAACCACCTGCATAATCCATGTTTTGACACGCTCCATCGATGCTTTCGCCGCTTGTTTACACTGGCAATCTGCGGCATCCACTTGGTTCAATCCCGGTTCAATTAACATGTTTTCTCGCTTTATGGCCGGCTGAAAGAAATGGGAAACTGGCAGCATTTAGCCAGCACTTAACCCGTCGCTGGGACGTCGTCCAAATGGCCGCCGCTCCCCATAACACTTAAAGTCACATCTCGGAGTCGCAATCCCAGCCGCGAGCTCCAGCTGGAAGCCATGACCAAGACCACTTTGTGGGACATTTGGTGCAGAATGCGAGCAGGCAAATTATGGGGGCCATCAATATATCGTGGAATTGCGAGTGCGAGGCGGAGTGCCGAGGAAATCAGTGTAAATATTAGTTTTTAAATGAGGCAGTCAGTTGTTGGGTGGCAAATCGAATCGCTTCCAAGGAAAATAACAACTAAGGCCAACGGAGAAACTGCAGGGTTGTTGCACTTTTGCTGGATACTATGGGGAAAAGGAAAAGCCTTTTTGTTGTTAAGTAAAATTATTAAAAGAGTCATTCCATCGCGTGGTGGGCTTCTTCACTACGTGGATTTTGGGACTACTATGAATTTAAAATATTTATATGAGTTCCTTGAACAACTTTAATTTGAAGTTATGGTAACTAAATTCGATTTTGATCAACCCGATAATGACACTTTACAGTTTCAAATAAATTGGGAAATGGTTTTGAAATACCCATGTCCATCTTGGAGCGAATGGCATTCCTACGAATGGCCGGCTAATTAGGGAGTCCACTCCCGTTTCAGCTGCAAATTGAGGGCCTCTTGACATATTGGGTAAATTTATACAAATTAAATTATTAAGGAGCAGCAGACATGCGCCCCGTTTTCCCAGTTTCCCAGTTGGTCGTCGGTTTGTCAGGCTGTCAGCATTTTGCTGGATGCTTCTGGTATGCGGCTTGTCACAGCCAGATCGTTTGGTTTGGTTTGGTTCTGTTGGATTGGGTTGGGTTTCGCCCCAAGCTCGGTATTCTGCAGCATTGTTGATGCTTTATTTTTGTATTTTTTTTACCCCGTTTTGGGGGAGAGCGAATTCTGCGGGCCGCAGCTACCAAAACTTATTTTTACTCGCATGATGCGGCAGGAGGGTTACGGAATAGGGGGACTTATCCCACGAGAGTCCGTGTCAAACATGTTTAACAAAGGACTACCACAACAACAAGGGGAACAACAATGCATCCGACAGCAATAACAATAACAAACAAAATGAAAACCAGTTTGGGTTGCCCTGCCGCCGCTGTGACAATCAGAATAAAAATAATAATACCCAGCACAAACATCGCCGAAAAAAGAAGGCACCGAAAATGTTTGCAACTGTCACTGGGAACAACGCAAAAAGTTTTCGAGTTTTGTTTTCGTTTCGGGTTTATTTTCCTATGGTCTCAGAAAAAAGAAATCCAGCGATTGGAATGATAAAATAATGTTTTATTTCCCTGCAGCTCTGCGGTTTTTGGCATACATTTAAAGATTAGAAAAATGGTTTAAAAATTCAGTTGCGATTGTACGGCTCAAATTCATAGGATGAGATTGGGAAATGCATAAATGAAATCTGCTTGACATGGAAGTCAGACCTTAAACAAATTAAAGATGCCATAATAAGCCCCTTTCATCATTTGTATAAACACATCAGTTTTTTTTTTTTTGACATAAAGTCACCCCTCTAGTAAAACTTCTTACTTCCCCCATTTTCGTGAGCGAATTTGCGCACTTTAGTGACACTAAATGTCACTAATTTGACACAAAATGTCAGCGCAACTAATGCGAATATGGAATGTGTCAGAAAAATGCATAACTGGCGAGCTTTTTACCAGTATTCTGTCGCATTAGTGGCCACAAAATGATAGGGGGAACATCAACAAATATGCTGAATATAACGATGCGAAATTAGGAGCGAGAAAACGAGGATGGCAATTGCTTCTTAGTTGGTCCCTCAGTGACCATCCGTATAAGGAGTGGAGTGAACTGAAGTGAAGTGAAGTCGGCATTCCCGCGAAGCAAATCCAAATAAGGTCAAAATTGCGAATATGATTTCCGCTGAATTCCCCCTTTTCACCCGTCGCTTTCATGCCTTAATCCTAATTTATGCGCGAGTAATGATGAAGACTGGCGTTGTCCTTTCGCCGCAGAAAGAGTGTCTCTTTCTTCCGCCGACGGGATTAAGTGGCTTTCAGTTCTGCAGCCAGCTGCCTTTCTGCATTCTGAGTTATCCAGACAATGGGGTTGTCAACTGGTGAATGTCTGAAATTGACTTTGGGTCATCTGAAAGTCGGCAGAGGGCTTAAGTTCGAGGTTCAAGGCGTTCGTAATGAATTGTAAACGCAGACACGTGTGTCGCTTCCTCGGTCGACGGGTATTAGCAATTTCGCAAAGAAGGGGGCTCTACTTTGACGTATCGAAAGTTCCTCAAGAATTCATCCCTGCGCGGTCAAGACTTTGCCCATTCTCACTTCCCATTCCGCTTGATTGGCCAGCACACTTGGAAAACTATTCCTCCTATATCGATGTTCTACCATTTCATGGTATTGATACTTGGAAGCCACACACTTCCATATGTGGACTTCCTAAATTTCAGGAATGATTACTTCAACGATATCAACCATAATATGCGAATATATATAGAATAATATTGTTTACCTATATTCCAATAACATTTTGATTCTTATTTCCAGTTTTAATTGAAAATTTTTCGCTGTGCAGAACTTGTTTTCCAGTTATGGCAAATGTGCTGCTGACCAAATGCTGGCAACGTGTTCCACTTCATGGCTCTGTTGTTTTAAATTTGTCATGAAAATATTTTGATTGTTGCGCATTCGCTTGCCCCCCGCTCGCTGCCTTCACCTTTCCCCTCCACCCCTTATAACGATTCCCACTCTACGACGAGTAGTTCAAATATTGTTTCACACACCCCCGGGGCATTTGTTTGCCATGGATCCCCTGCTCCGGCAGATGACTGCACATGCTCTACAAATTTCACATACGTATTCCAAATTAGATTCTGCGGTTTTCGAATGTCTCTTTGTGTGTCAGTCCGTGCTGCTGGCCGCTAGGGGGCGCCACACCGGATCGCAATCAATCGTCGACGAGGGATTCCCCCTCGTTTGTTTATTTGCCCGTTGTTTTGCTTTCCCTTCCGTTGGCCATCTATTTCTATTTCCATGCTGATTTCCAATCTTGTTTACTTTTGTTGCCGTTCCAAATGTTATTTGCTCGAGTCGCTAATTAATTAGACGAGCCAGTAGCTCAATAAGCTGACATCTTGACTCATTTTTAATCGCCAACTTGGTATGCAAGCCAGGCAGCAAACTCCGCAGACGGCGGAGGACTCGAGAAACAGAGACTCATAATCCAATTTAAAAAACCATCTCCGTCAGACGCTTCCTTTGACTGCCACATAAATCAATGGGACGCGCGCTTAAAATTCATATCTTGTCAGAATGTAAGTTGTATTTTAAGCTTTTTATCGGGCCCCAAAAGGCGGCTGCAACGCGCATTACATTACTCATGCCCCGCCGACTTGCAGCCGAGAAAAGGAAGCAAAAGCGCTGGTTATGAATGGATAAACGAGCCGAAGGTGGTGCGGCGTCTCAGTGCTTCAGTTATTCAGTGGTGCGGTGGTGCGTGGGTGAAGGGCGAAACTGAGACGGCAAAAGTTAAAGCACAAGTCAAATTTTTGGGCCAACTGAGAGGCCCAACCAAGACGGCACTTATCCACCTGAACGGTTTCGATTAGGGTGATTCACGATTTTTAAATCGGTTTTGTTGTCAAAATCCTTTCTCTTGAAATACTACTACTTTAGTATATTTAGCTTGTACATAGATAATCATATAACGAATAGGAGTATTAATAAATGTCTTTTGCTGATTATCAGAAAATAGAGCCTGTTACTTTGTAGGCCTGAATGATATTACTTTGATCCTTCTTATATTTATGATGATCCAGGGCGGGAACCTTAATTCCCTACCTATAGATTTTCATTTCCATTGGCATTGGCTCACCCTACCAACTTCGAGGCACCATAATTTTTGTGGCTAAATCTTTTGGCCATTTAGGCTATGTGTGCGCCGTAAGAAGAGCATCAACAACTCAATCGCCAGGGCCACGTGTTGCATGTGCAACACGAAATGGCTGTAAATATTATTTATGTGCGTTAATGCCATATACGGATCGGGCTCAAAGTGAGGCGAACATGTGTCCAGAGTGCCGGCAACACGAGCTACTTAAGCGGATCTCATATATCCGCGGCTTTACGGCTCAAATGCGTTATAATTCAAGCCCGAATGCCTTGCCGGCCACCTGTTCGTCGGATATTTAAGTCGTTGTCACGTCCCTGCCACTCCACTTGGCCATAAATATTGGTAACTGTACAATGACATGTATCATAGTTTACGCTGCTCTCAAATGAGTTCTCATTTGGGGAAACTCATCGCACATTTTCAGCGCCAGCTTTTCATTGCCCTGCTCTGCACAATCTCAAGATAATGGCTCCTGCAACTCAGATCTCCGATTTCTGCCTGGCTAATTCGCTGCCAACAAGCACGCACATAATGAACCTCAGTCTGCGGCACGATCCGAGCTGCACAATATGGTTTATTTATAGCAGAACACTGCGTCGTCGGGTTAACTACTTTATGGGCAACATTACATTGCAACACTAGACCACAAGCTACCATTATCTAAAATGATTAGTGCCACAATTGGTTAACATAACAAATGTTTAAAACTTTAAAAGGATTTTTAAAAATATTAAAACAATTGATAAAGCATAAATGGCTAAGAAGAATCTGTCTGTATATATAAGCATATTTAAATTAGGATAGTTGCTTGCAGGCCAGTGTAATCGCACTATACAGTAGCTAGCAACTTGTTGCCAATGGCGGCGCCAAGCAACATTCTGTTGAATTCACGACTGCAATGTCGCCACAAAGTCTGCGATTCTAATCTTTGGTCTCGACCAGCCTATATCCCACTGTTAACTATACAAATTGTGCGATGTCGTGTGCTAGGTGAGTTTTGGGTGAGGCAGGGAGAGAAGGTTGTCAACGCTTTTGTGCTGCCTTTTGGCTTATTGCCATTTGCAAGAGATGGAATCTGGCATCTTTATAGTTTAGTACGAGACGCAGACGCATTTGGCTTTTATTTGCGGCGATAAGAAAATGCCAGCTCTCCAGTTACTGAAAATGCCAAACAAATTGCTTAATTATTACTACGAACTAAAGAATAAAGACCTTTCTTAAAGTTATTCCATCAGAAGATATCTTGTTGTATTCATGGATTTTTTTGATATCTTGCAGTTAGCAGTCAGACAGAAAAATTATATTATAAATGTCCCTATAACGCTGTAATATTTCATAATTTAAAGTAAACAGTCAAGATGTTTAACTGCTATATTAAAGCCCGCTTTCGACGTTTCCTGTCGCACATGAGTAACTTAATACTCGCAATTTAATGGGTAATTTCTTGTCTCATCTGGCGGTGACTTCCCGTTTTTAAGTCGCCCATGCTGGCGCTCACTTTCAAGCACATTGTTGCAGCGTTTATCATATTAATGTGAGTGACTGCCGTTGTTGGCCGCGTCTCTTAAGAACTTAATAATTTATTGGTATCCCCAGCCCCCGCGGAACATGTGTCACATGGCCACGTCAGTAGCTCCGAAGAAGATAAGGGCTCTTGAATTATTTACACGATTTGCATGCGTGGCAACTTTAAAGAGGTTGCTTCTGTGGAGCATAAACATGTCGTATTAATATTATTTTTTACTCGCTGATACAAGATTCGTCTTTTTACGGAGCTGCGTCATAAAGAAAACGAATCCCGGCCAGGCGAAATGTTTTGAAAGGGAGTTGGAGCAACCGGAGTGGGCAGCTTATCAATGCAAAACAGACTCACGGCTTTATGCCGTCCACTTCATATTCGAAATGCCACCCCCTCTTCATATTTGCCACCCACCCGTTTTCACCATTTCCACCATTTTCATCTATTTCCATCTGCATTGTGCAGGAAGCGTTGAAGCAACCCTTGAGGGATTAAATTTCAACAGTTCGCCGCCCGCGTTGCGCATTCTTGGCCAGCACTTCCCCCCTCCGGAAAATCCCTTTTCCCCCAGCTCCATGTACCTTCAGTAGCTCTTCTCTTGCCGACTTTTCGACGCTTAGCCATCTGTCTGTGCATTTTCGGGAAAATGGGTAGCGCTTAAATGGGGATAGGGCATACAGCTAATGAATGTAATCGTCATAAGCTGCCCTTTTCGCTGCGGAAGAGCCAACTCATTACGAGTGCCTGTCTACAGAATATTTCCTTGTAATTGGGCTGGATTTTGGGGGGTGGTAGTCGATACTTTCCGAGAATTATGAACGCAAATACATTCAATTTAAATCCGCTCTTGCCCGCTGTCCATCAAATTGGTTGTTTATGGGGGGGTTGGGCAAACTTCTGTGAGAAGGATTTCAAAAGAGCTTGCAACGATTTAAAAGGCCAAAACTTCTAGAAATCATTTTGTGATTCTTAATTAGGTATTTTTAATGAAATGTTTTACTTTGAAGTAAGCATTTGCGGTTGATTGGGAAAAAAGCTTTTGAGATAGAAATGTATTACTAAAAGAAGCAAATTTGCTGCATATACATGAGATGCATTAAAGATTAGGAGTTCCCTCCAGAAATGCGACTAACATATTTCAGTCGTAATAAAACCGGGAAAGCAGAACAAAACCCTTCCTTTTTCCGCCTGGTCGCAAGGCCATTATAATGTCGTACCTGCAGCTATTTTGATTTGATAAGCAAACAAAGGCGACAAACAGTGGCAGCAACATGCAGAAAAACACAGCGACGACTGGCAAATAGAATAAAATAATCAGAAGACAAACGCAGAAAGTGGTAATGAGTATACGCCGTGTTGGACAAAGGAGCAAAAAGTGGGGTGGAAAATGCAGGAAGGGAACGGCGTTCCCTGTTATTTCTGTGTTGTCTGGAAAAGTGAAAAGCATGTTAAAGCCCGAGGGCGGGCATTATGAGGCACCCCAACCCGGTTACCGCTCCGATTTCTATGCTCCATGGCGCGTCTGCCTGACACTTGAGCCAACCAGCCGACTCCTCGACTCCTCCAGCTGGACAATAATTGTGCGAGCGAGGGTTCCATGCCCAAGTGTCCTGCGGGCAATGGCGGCCCGGAAAGAAGGAAAAGGGGGAAAATGCCGGGCAGGAACGGCATTTTAAGCAAAGATACAAAGCCCGAATGCCGAATGCTAATGAATTGAAATTTGTCGGTGGCGCGGGGGCGTATGAGCAATTTAATTGCTGAGCAAATTGCGCGCTGATGAAAATTGAATTGTTCATTGGGTGGCGTGCCATGTCATGTCACTGTCAAGTGCAAATGTTTCCAATGCCGCAACATCAACATTGTCTCCCCAAAAAACATTCGCATTCAACAAATGAGGTTTGCCAATGTCGGCAAATGGAAATGGAAAAGCTTGCGTGTTATTTATTATTGCTCTCGCCTACAAACAACTCGGCTCGGCATTGTTTAAATGATTTTTCAAGCGATTTAATTGCGGTCTGTCTTGGCTGTTCTTTAATGAATTTTCCCCGCGGAAAAGCTCTCGACTTTGACGTGCAACTATGAAAATAAAAACGTGAACTGTCACCGCGGGCGTGACTAAAAGTTGCCATAAAAGAAACCGTAACCAAAGCCGTAAACTTTTATTACTGCACACTGCATTCCAGCTCTGTTTCTCATTTTAATTTTCACGCTGATGTCATTGTCCTCGCGACTGATTTTTGCATATCCTTCGTATTTCTTTCCAGACGGAGCTCTCACACAATCTGCAACAATTGTCGGAGAAGGCACGTTCCACGACCGAATTCATCCAGCGGCTCAAAGGCATGAGCGACAAAGTCACGGTAAGTGGGGAGAAAAAACCGGCGAAAAAGTCCGCAATTCGGCTAAATCTCCGTATCTCATCCGTAATCAGGAATCCTGCATGGAGTTCGAGCGCCTCGTCCACGCCCAGTGCGAGGCCCTCATTCAGGCCATCCACGACAGACGCGAATATCTGCTGGAGGCCATTCGCATGGACAAGGACACCAAGATCAGGATACTCAAGGTGAGTTATCACTTAAAGAAGTATGAAAGTAAATCACTTTATTACAATATTGTACTTAACCAACAGGACCAACAATCGAATTGCACTGGCAAGTTGCAGCAAACCACAGGACTAATTCAGTTCTGCATTGAAGCTCTAAAAGAGACTGACAGCGCCGCTTTTCTCCAGGTGAGTTTTTTGTCTTCATTAATTAATTAGTTCATCAGTTCATGAAAACACTTTTTGCTGTGCAGGTGGGCTCCATGCTCATCAATCGAGTGACCAACACGGACATGACCTGGCACCAGGAGGTCACCAATGCCGCCCCTCGAGTCTCGCCCATTGTGGACTTGACCCTGGATGATGCTGCTCTGGCACGTGCCATTGATAACTTGAACTTTATCCAGATGAGAGGTAAGTGCGAGGACACCTAATGAAAAATGCTTAAAATATTTACTCTAAACGCTATGTTTGCTAGCCCACGTAATAACATTATGTATAGGTATAGGTAAAGCAATTAGAGAATCCTTTGTAAAATTTATAGAAATTTATAAGTAACTAGAACTCCTTGAGTATTTCTATGTAGAACATTTTCCCACCAATTTCGAGCTGCAGACTTCTTATTCAATATTATTGAATCCTAACCAGCCGTGAATTATTGAGCTCAACTGTATATGCCAGGCAAACCCACCTCATAAATATTGTCACTAATTACGCACAAACACACAGACCCACCCAATTGGCCAAAGGTGTGACTTTGGGCCACCCAATAATAAGCACAAGCACAAATATAAACAAAAACAGAGCCAGCACTCGAAACAAAAGGGGAAAGAGCCCTTCAATCGAGGGTCGGTTAAGAGTTCCGACTGAAGGGCTTCAAAAATAGTTTTGGGAACTCCCCCGGGAGTTGGGGTTTCAAATTTAGAACTGGCTGAGTGTTGGGAAAAGGGCAAAAAGAGTTGCTGTTGACAACTTCTGGGGGAAAGGAACACCCGAAATAGGTGGGCTCACAATTAAAGTGAAAGTGTTGAAATCGGATAGTGCACACACAGACTGCGGACTAACTATTAAGATACATTAAACATCTGATATGGCTAACATATTTGTGCTTTTCTTGCATCTTCCTGTCATTCTGAATGTGCCGCTTGCTATCATTTAAATGAATATCGAATATACCCATAAAAACCAAACAAATCATCTAAAGCCGTCAAAGATGGAGATGAAAGATGTCCGGCAGGTGAGCAAAAACCACAACCACTTGAATGCAAAAATATCAACTGAAAAAATCAATACACAAATAAAGTTTTCGTACACAAGACAGAAACACACGAAGCTTGATTCCATAATTTTTGTTCTGTTTTTGGGAAAAACTGATTTTTTGGTGCTTTTGGACTTCCTCCCTCTCTCACACACACTCACACACGCTCATTTACTCACACACACACATATTCACCTGGCTTGTCGGCCATTTTGTTTTCTTGGTTTTTGGCCATTGCTTTCTACCTTTGTTTTCCGTACTTTTCCGTTCGACTGGCACACGCCTACGCATAATAATTTTTCATTTTCATTTAAGCCACTAGCTGGAAATACAAAATACCCGAAAATGCGTCCAAATATTTTCGGCTTCACTTCCGTTTCCTGGCGAATGTCAAAAAATGCCCACCGCAGCCTGCCAACCCGTGGGTGAGGGCGGTACTACTGGGGGGGGCGTGGTCGGCGATGTCATTTCAAGTGACATAATTTTTTACGCCCCTTTTTTTGCCTTTGCCCGTCGCTTTTCATTTGACTACTCTTTCTCATCTTCATTATTTCATGCTTAAGCTTTTATTTCGCATTTTTCGTTTTATATGTTTATTATTTTTATGTACCCTTGCTCCTTTTTCTGGTATTTTCCCCCGCAATTGACCCTCTTCAAGCGGGCTGCTTAGGCTTATCCCTTACACTTTTAGCCCGATTGGCGAGGCACCTTGATTTCAACTTTTTACTTTGTGCCTCGCTTTTTGTTTCGGTGACATTTGACAGCTTTTGGCGCCATTTTAATTCGATGCCTGTGCAGGGGAGCGGAAATGCCCGAAGTGTCGTGGTTTTTATGTTTATTTTGCGGCATAATTTTAGGCGCTTCACTTCGGACTCGCCATTTGTGTTGTGTCATGAATTTTTATTACCAGGCGTTGGTTTTATGCCCCGATTTTATGACACCTGGGCGTGGCCCCCAGGGCAATTAATAAAAAATGAAACTTCAACAAACGAGCGTATCTTTTTGTTGACAGATTCGTTTTGGTTAGTCCTGGGATCATTTGGTTGTCCTTTGGGCTCTCATCCGTCGAAACTCTTTTATTGGTTGTGGTATTGTCTTAGTTTTACTGATAATTTGGTTTACTTTTATTTCACTACCTCTACACCAGTACTAACACTTATTTGGGGCTTTTATTCATCATTTTCCCATTGCCCATCTAAAGATAACTTTTTGTTCCTCCCACAGCACCCATGACACCAACTATACTGCCATCGGATTGCTCGGCCGAGAATAATTCGGTTACCGTTGCGTGGCAGCCACCAAATCACTCTTTTGTCGAAGGATATGTCCTGGAATTGGATGATGGCAGCGGCGGTGAATTTAGGGTATGTTTAATCAAAACAAAAATAATATAAAAATATAACAAATTGTAGCAAAATCATCTAAACAAAGTTGAATGTGCTTGAATGGCACATATATAGCTTATTCAAAACGATTGCTTTTAAAGTTGAAAATGTAATGAAAATGTTAATACAATAATGTGTGAATGAGTAAAGCCAAATGAATGCCATATCAGCAAATGAATGGCTTACGAATCGCTCGATCCAACTGCTGATTGGCTGAGTGAATGGCTGTCATCTTCCAATTTATTAACCCAGAACTTTAATTTGATTGCCTGCCCCCATTCAGGAAGTCTACTGCGGCAAGGAAACAATTTGCACCGTGGACGGGCTGCACTTCAACTCGATGTACAATGCCCGGGTGAAGGCCTTCAATTCCGCCGGAGAGGGTGAATACTCGGAGCTGATTGGACTGCAGACTGCCGAAGGTGAGTACCGCTTTTCACGTTTCCAGCTCTACTAGCTTTTTCAATTAAGCTCCACCACGCTCGCCGCTGAGCTACTTTCCCAACTGTTTTATAATTTAATCCTTTTCGGTCATGCGCCACCCCAATCCATATCCACCTACCGAGCTCCCAGCTCGGACTGCTCCTGGTTTCCCGTTCGTGCTTTGCATGTCAAACAGCCATTGACCCCTTTTGCGCCTGCAGGGCAGGAAAATGTGAATGGAAATGGGTCTGGAGGTGGTCGCCGTGGGGGGAGGATGTCTTTTGCAATCCAATTCGCACTTGATTGATGCATGCGCCACCTGACAGCAGCTCCTGTTCCTCCAGGAGCCACATCCACTCCTGCTTCCACGCCCACTGCCCACCACAAACGGAACGCCGCGTAAAGTTTTTTAATTTATAAAATTAACAGAGCGCTCTAGGCAACATTTTCTGTCCGTCGTTTTATTAGTTTTGCGCCATTAATTTGCAACTTTTAATTGATTATTCCTCGCTGTCTGCGAGTTGCCTTCAAAGGGGGTCACAGGCGATTTAAGCGGATTCATCCGAACCCGAAACCGAGCCGATCCCACTGCAAATTGTCATTTTATAAAGTGTTTACACTGAGCGCGTGTCCCTAAGTAATTAACGGAAAACCAGTTAACAGTTTATGGCTCGTGACGTTTGCGGGTGGTCGTCACTAATGGGTTAAGTCAGACACCTTAAGGACATTAGGAAGACAGTTTACAAGACGTCAGTCTTGGGATGTGAGAGGGTTCAAGTAATTTCAATTAAGCCAGCTATGATGCGGTCGTTTGGATACGTGACAAATTCAGAAACCCTGTTCTGAAGATAAAGAAATCTATAACCATAGCAAAACCGTATCTTCAAACTGAACCTAATAAACCAAGGCGATTAAAGAACACTTCTAATCCCTTTTAATAGACTCCTAATCCCAACTTCAGACGCATTCATTTGGCAAATATTTTAGCTCGGTCTGCCTCTTGGTTATCCAATTAAGAAACTGGGAACAGTTTATAGCAACTAATTAAATGCCTGGGCATCCAGGACTCTCGGTTTTTGGTGCCTGGCTCAAATCTCTCATAGTTTTAATCGCAAAGTCATATGGCCGACATAAACAAAACAATGGCCAGCTGGAGTCCTCCTGGCCCAGATGCTTGCTTTGTGGCTTGTTTGGCCACACAATTGCCTTTGGTGGCCAATAAAACAGGCAACGTCATCATCGTCAGCAGACCGAGAAGTGGAGCCATGGCTCTCTTTATATATACATAGATGTATAGCCGGTCCCAGATGATTCCGGACTAGCCCTGGCCACTTAATGCGGCCACAACAATAAAAAAGGAAATTTAATAAAGCACTCCACTCGAGTGGTCACTCGTTGCCTACTTTGCGGCGCATAACAGCATGAACTGCAAGGAACCACCAACTTGGACTCCGAATTGCACTGGTCACTTGAGCTTTGACAATGGGGAAAATTGCAACCGGTCTGGCTTTGTTTTTCTTTCCACTTTTCACTGCCCCGTGCACTGGGAAAAGATGATGGTCTTAAATTTAGAAATAATAACTCGGTCGGTAATGGGATACTATTGGACCGTAATCAGTTGAAACAATCTTATCTCATTTAAGGAATCCAATTGAGATCGTTTGTTATTCAACATGTTTTGTAACCCAAAGTAACCTGGGTGGTCTTGCGAAGAAATATCTTTCTGGGATTCTTCCGACTTTCCAAGAGTTAATGTGCCAAGTGTATTTATCGTCTACATTTTTCTTCATTCCATTGCAGTGGCCTGGTTCACGTTTGATCCCGTTCTGAGCGGCGGAGCCGGTTCTGGCTTAATCTTCAGCAAAAACAACGCCACCGTGAGCGTCGAGGGCTGGGAGCACCGGGTGGCCCTCGGCTCGGTGGGATTCTCCCGCGGCGTCCACTACTGGGAGTTCACCATCGACAACTATACGGCGGACACGGACCCGGCCTTCGGAGTGGCCCGCATCGACGTGGCCCGCAACAAAATGCTGGGTGAGTACTGGGCCCCCATCCCTACGGCTCACCTTGCAGTGGGTTACTGGTGGCATTCGCAATTCAATTAAAAATTCAGAGCAGGCGCCGCCAGGATAGAAACTTTGATCGAAAATAAGCAGGGGGGAGCCGAAGTGGAAAATCTGCACAACAAATAGATTCTGGCGTTGACAAAAGAGCCAATACGTATGCGCAAAGTTCGCACAGCTAATAGACTGGGATTCCGGAGGGAGTTCGGTTCGGGAACTTAAAAACTTTGCCATTTTGCCGCCTCGCAATGCGATGCCAATAAAATCGAGTGCCAAGTAGTAGGGGGGCGTATCGAAAACTTTTGCCATTTCTTGTTGCATGTGCGTGGGATGGGGTGTCTTTCGTTACCAGACTGAGACAAAGACAAACACAATCAAAAGGACTTGGTCGAGGCGCCTTGAAGTATGCCTCGGCAAATTGATTGAAAATGTGCGTGGGGTTGCGTGGGTGGGGTTGAGTGGGTGGTTTCCACAGGCGACTTGAACTGCAGACAAAAGTAATTAAAAGTGCGGCACTTAAACTTTTGTCAAATGCAAAAGTTTATTTGCGGCAGCGCATCCCGTACCACATTTTTCTATCTTTTTAAGTCTTTGCCCGATGCTGTGTATCCTTTTCACTTACACAATTTATTCCCCAAGCTGCTCACGCGCCATTTAACACGTGCCCGCCAGCATCGCTGTGGTCCGCTGTTGGAAAACTCAAGTTTTCGAATTAAATTTTCATATGCAAAGCGTAACGAAGCAGGTGGCGCCCCCAGCGGCTGACATTGACACTAACAGTTGCAGTTTGCCAAGTTGTTTTACGACCCTCATGCGTTCTATAGATATAACTCTATATCTATATAGCTATGTGCACAGCGGACCCCACTTCCGCCCGATCCTGTTGCTCCTGCGTTTGTCAGTTATAATTCCGCAGGACTAAAACGACAGACAGGGAAACTGACAAGCCAAGGATACGGCGAGTCGGGGGAGCCATCGTGCCAGCCGGAGTTTAAAGTTCGCAACTTGCAGCTGAAACTGAGTTCAGCAAGTCATGGAAGCGGAGAGCAAAGATTATTTGGGGCATTCAAATTATCAAAGAATTTTCGTAGCGATTGTTGGGGTTTAAGCTGAGAGGAAGATGGTTTAACTGCTTTAAGTGTATATTTCTGTGAAATTTCCATTTAAGTCAAGAGAAGTAAATCCGTTTAAGCCACTCAAATTCATCAGCGACTTTAGGCATATGTTCCATATTCAGCTCCATTATAATTGTGATTGATTACAGCTTCTAAATAATATTGTACCTTTTTATTATAATCCTCAGGCAAGGACGAGAAGTCATTCGCCATGTACATCGACCGCCAGCGATCCTGGTTCCAGCACAATTCCATACACGAGAGGCGAGTTGAGGGCGGCATCACCACGGGAAGCACGATCGGTGTGCTCCTAGATCTGGAGCGGCACACCCTGAGCTTCCTGGTCAACGAAATGCCGCAGGGATCGGTGGCGTTCCGGGATCTCTACGGCGTCTTCTATCCGGCAGTGAGCATCAATCGAGGCGTCACTTTGACCATGCACACGGCCATGGATGCGCCCAAGATGGACTACTTCTAGAGGGGATCGGACCGGGTGGAGAGTAGCAAATTGTGTACATAGAGCTTGAAATTTGGCAGTTATCGGTGTCTATATATTTTAGCATTACCTTAATACGAACAATTTACTCAGACAGCTTATACATATATGGGTGTATGTGTGTACGTGTAGTTTCGGGCAAAGTTCAGCGACATATCTCCATTTAATCGTATCTCTATTCGTAGTTCTAGGCACTGTTTGTAAAACGCTGCGCCAAATCGGATAGGAATTATTCAAAATAATTGAAAGCATTTAAAGGTATCTCGATGTAAAATACAATAACAAAACTCTCAATGTTTTTCAACACAAAAATAGAGCCAAAAATCAAGCACCGTGCAACAAAAAAAAAGTTATAATAAAATCGCGAACACCAAAAAAACAAATCTAATTTAAACGCAAGCGAATAAAAACTAAGGTAAAATCCAATTATCAATTAGTGTAGCTAAAAATTTGCATCTGTATGTCATCACACGTTCGTGTGTTAAGGTTAATGTTTATGGCTAACACAAACGCATTTGTTTGAGGCTAAAATGAAATCAAAATCAACGTGTTTTCGGGGAGTTTTTATTTTAAAGACTGAAAAGAACATGTTTTTTATAAGTACGTTAGGAAAAACACGGCAAAAAGCCATCGTTTAAATGTGCAAAACTAACCAAGGCAAAATCAACAATACAAGATTCCCAAAAATTAGTAACTTTCAATATTTAAGGGCACTGCAAAAGCTGCATAAAATAAATGTCCCCAACCACGAAAACCAATTTAAAGCCAAGAGTTTCGCTTATAAAATTAAATATGCATCGGAATATTAATACTTAATGTACCACTAAGTTTCCTGTAAATATTAATGTATTTTTTAATAAACGTTCGGCTATTCTAGATACTTTCTATTTAAGGTGTAATGCATAAAATTAAAATCCAATGTATGTACGGACTATTTATACTTTTCAACTTAAGCCTATTTACAGCAAAAACCACAATTAAAGTTAATTACCAGTACTATGCATGTTTAAATATTTATAATAGTAATAATAGTAAAGTGCAAACAAACCGAAGAGCAAAAAAATGTAATTGCGTGGGCAACTACAAGCACACATATAAATGAGTTTATTTAAAAAAGCGGAAACAAAATAAATATGAAAAAAACATGGTAATAATATTAAAGAGCTGTTTTTTTCAGCATTCTGTTAAAATTTAAAGCGGCATCAAGCTATTACCAATAACCATAAAACTAGGCAGTTTTTCACATATTAATTAGCGTTTAGTGTATGGTTATTTTTCCCACAAAAGGCACTTTCCCCGCTATTCATTTGCTGGCGCATTAGTGGAAAAGCCTCCCGAAACCAGGAGTTCATTGTGCCAATTTCTGAGCGAATTTCCGTGTTTGTTCTGCAGTTTAGTTGTTCTCCATTTTTTTTTTTTTTTTTTGCTGGGGACAGCATCTGAAGCGGGAAATGTGTCGCCAACGAACAATATGATTCCTGTTTGTTGTTTTGGCATTCATCCACCGCCCACCACCACACACTTTCACAAATTACACACTTAACTTTAGCACTAGGATGGCTTGGAAAGCAGCATGTGTCAACTGCCAGAGTCGGCATTTCTAGAATGGTTTTAGGTGCGAGTTCTTTATGTTGGCGGCGGCGGGAGATGCTCCATTGTTTGGTGGGTTTGACAAAAGCGAAATTTTAATGAGCACAGCGCTGAAAAAAAAAACCGCCAAAGAAACTTTTGTTGTGTCGTCCCCACATTGTTTTCACTATATTTATATATGTGAGTCGTATATAGTTATGTGCCAGGAAAACGCATCAAAGTGCAATTTTTATATCCGGGTTGCAGTTGGGAAACTAACAAGAGAGAGCGCTTAGCTGCACCCTCCTCACATCCGCATCCGCATCCACATCCGCATCCGTCGACATCAGACAAGAGATGGAAGACAGGACACAGAACGCAGGACATGGGACACAGGACTTGCAGCAGCTGCTCCATCGTCGCCTGCTTCATAAATCATAAAAAACTTTCACCGCACGTCGCCGAACAAGAACAACTCCCGACAAGCCGCCATCTCCACCCCATTCCCTCCCGGGAAAACTTGCCCCCGCAAACTAACCAACAGCTGCTAAGCGTTGAGTAAATGTTTTCGCGCCTCGTTGCCCTCTCAAATTCCCAAAACGTTTCCAGTTGTTGGTATTAGTGGGTCTATATGGCGGATGTGGCACGTGATTGCTGCAGTATCCCCCCTCCCCCCCTTTTAAACACCAAAAAACTCATAAATACCGAGAAAAGCTGGGATGCCGAGCTTCAAGTTTTTGGACGTTATAGAACTTGCTGGATAATATTGCAATGACTTGAAAGCATTTTCATTAAGCTTGATGTATTGACATACATTTTTTATTTTAAAAACATATAATCCATTTATTAGTGAGTGCATAATTTGACATTGAAACACGTATACCTAACACGTATACCTAATACCATTAAAATGCATTTGGAACCTATAGTTCCGAGATAGGACTGGTGGTAACTTGCACCGGCTCAGTTTCTTCAGCGTGACCTTCTTGCTCCTCATTTCCCTGGACACTGCCAACTTTCTCGTCCACTTGAGTTGTTCCTTCCTCGATCGGAGTCCCCGTTGTCAGCTGCGGCACATCCTCCTCTACGGGCGAACCAGTGGTGGCGTCCTTGGCTCCTCCTCCTCCTGTTTCCCAGTACTGCATCACCTGCAGAATCCTGGGCTGAATCGAACGCCTTGCACTTATGCCCCAGATCATGTCCATGTGGTTCCATTTGCGGTACAGATGGTTCTCGACCACATTGGGCAAAACATTAGCCAATCGCCGCACATCCTCCACGGCCGACAGGTAATCATTACTGCCGTAGTACAAGGCCACCGGAGCGTTGATCCTTTCGAGGCGGTAATCCGGCGGAGTGGAACGTCCGTAGAGCCTCTGGTTCTCCTTCGATTCGTAATCGTACTGGCAGAAGCGATCGGATTTCTGCAGTTGGAGGTAGTGGAGCGCTTGTTTGATATTGCAACCACCGGGAAGATGGCCCAAAACCACAGGGAACATGGTCTGAAAACATGTGGAATATATTAGAATATCAAATGAAATTTTTACATTACAATACCTACCATATTTTGCTCCTCCCGATTCTTGCCCACAAACTGCCAGTAGAATCGCATACAGGTCTTCAGCATGGCGGCAGAAGAAAGACAATGGTTGAGGAAGACTTCCGAGTGCGGAAACAGCTCAAAGTTGTCGCCAAACATGTTCATTCCCATGAGGGCCATTTTCATGAGTGGTGCCTTCATGTGCTTCATAAAGGCCACGGGTGCCAGTGCGCTCATCAGATGGATCTTGGCATTATACTCGGGTCTACTGGAAGCCATCACGAAGAACGACGTGGTTCCCTGGGAGTGACCGAAGTAGCTCAGCTTCTGGTATCCTGTCTTCTGCAGAACCCCATCGATCATCGCTGGCAGATCGTACATGCCAATCTCGTGCCAGGAGAAACTCCAGTAGGACTTGTCCGTATTGGGATTGAGTTTCACGTGGCCCTTTGAGTAGCGATTCCCCCTGACATTACCCATCCAGACGTCGTATCCGTTGGCGTAGAGAAAGTAACCCAGGCCACTTTCTGGACCCATCACGATCCACGTGGATGAGGTGTCCTCCAGTCCGTGAACCAGCAAAACTGGCTTGGCTCCAGGTCGAGCTATGCGATGAAGGGTCAGGATGTATTTATCATCCGTGGTCACCTGGTGGGTCTCCGCTGGATGCTTGTACTTCTCCAGCAGTTGTATCTATACAGAGCAGGAGAGGAACAGTTCGACGAGTTAAGTTCCCATAAAACTAGGACCTAACTTACTGTATTCAGGTGGGCATCTTCAATCACGCTCGCCGGGTAGGTGTCCTCCAGGAATCCACCCAACACACCGGATACATCGAGCGTACAGACCCCGAGCACTACGAGAAAGCAGATCGCATGCGACATGGCGTTCGATCCGTGACTAAATCGAGCTTAGTCCAAGCCCACTGGCCACTAAAGCGCTGTAATTAGTTCGGAGTATTGTTTGAGTGGTTGTTTCTACGCTTATCGTATAATCGAATCGTGGCCAGTTCATTTTCGGTGCCGGGAAACGTTTTTAAATTGAGGCAAATAAAAATGTTTTCAAAATGACACTGGGCAAAGTTCAGTGTTATTCACTGGCGTAAATTGCAACGATATCTGCACTCATTTAATAACCAATCAAGCGGAGTTGTTCAGATGGGAAATCAGCTGGAACGGCTAGACGAGATACCTTCAAAGTCAAATGAATGAAGAATCCATACATTATAAACAAAAGTACCCTAAATACGCATTTTAACTGTCCATTTCCTCTAACTTTTAATTTACTTATAACTATAATTGTTCTAGCAGAATACCATAAGTTGTTCACCTAAATCATTCATAACATATTATGCCTTCGCGAATTGAATCACCCCTAATTATTTTTCAATTAATACAATACATTAGATTAAATATTTTACATTTTGAATGAATACTCATAGATTTACGTATTAAAGGGTTTGTATCCACATCCTAATGCCCACCATCGTCGAAATCAAAAGGCCCTTCTTTAATCAGATTTGCCATGCCACTTCGAAAAGCGTATGATCCTAGAAATGTTTGCCGGCTTAATTGGAAAATTAAATTTTTAATTCAGTTGTGGAGTGAACCGTGTCCACTTGCCAAACATTTGAATTCGTCCCTTTCATTGCCTACGTCATCGCTTTCTTTTTTCGCAATTGATTGGCAAAAATTGATTTCGGCTTCTGCATAAAATATTCGTCGCTCCTTTATTTGCAGCAACTGCTGTCACAACGTCGACTGACAGGCTGACAAAGCGGCGTGGACGGAGCGGATGGAGTGGAATCCCTTCCAGACCCGGTCCGTGTCCGGATTTTCGAATCGGACTCGGATCCGACTCCGATGACGGGGGATACGTAGGTTCGATGTGTGACTGTGTGCTGGCCAACGTTTCGACATTTGACAAATAACTTAATTCGCCGTTGTCACCACATGTTGGCAATGCCAGCACAAAAGTGGGTGAAAGTGGGTGTGAGTGGGTGGAGGTGGGTGGCAGTGGCAGCGATGGCAACTTGACAACCCATGGCATGCGGGGCGGCACAGGGGGGGCGTGGCACTGTGGCTCTGCACAAGTCAGTTGGCAGGATGTTGAAGTTGAAGCCTCGGTTTCATGCTCGATGGGCGAGAATTTCAAGGGACAATGCCTTTTGGGCTGCCTTTAAAATTAATTTCCCAGAGGTGTCAATTGGGATGGCTTCACAAGTGGAGAGCATTGTTCTTGAAGTGTCAATGATTTTTCCAAAATATATTGTTTTATCAACAATAAATAATTGAGTTACCTGCATACTTTAAGCAAGACCACCGTGCTTTTACATTTCCCAAAACGTTGCCCTTTTGACCCACTTTTAGCAGTCCACAAATTTAGCTGTCAGCTTGGTTACCTAATTTCCTGGTCTCACCTTAATAGTCGGGCCAAGGAGGCCGTTCCTTGAAGCCCCAGCGACGCGTGCCACGACAATTAGCCGTTTGCCCGGTTTCCCAATGGATTTGTGTTATTATGGTGCCAACTGCCAATCAGAGGACAATCAACTGGCCGAAAGCGTGTTGCAACTTGCAGGCGACTGAGAGGTGCTGGCCAAAAACGAAACTCGCTTGGCCAACAATGAAAACAAGACCAATCAATTGGCCAGGGAGCCCTTGGTGGCGGCTAAACTGAGACAATGGGAGCACAGCATTTGGCTTTAAGTGCAACTGGCGAGATACACTGGGAGGAAAGTTGTGGATAGAAGTAATGCAGAAGAAGGTAACATAATTGATTAGCTAACAGCTATGATAGAAAATTATTATTAGTCCCGCGTGACATCTTTGCAAGTATCGTAAATGCTTTTGCTAATGTTCTTGGTCCATTAATAACAGATTTTGCTTAAGGTGTAGGGCGAATCTGTTTAAGTGTTCCAGGCTCGTTAGTGGCAGCATCTGGCGCGGCCTGGTGAGATTATGATCAGCATTGTTCGCCCGTCGTGGACTCACATTAGCTGCAGCAGTTGCTCAAATCCGGCTCAGTTCGGTTCCATCGAGGAACCCCTTTATGTTGGCCACGCACGTGACTTTTAATCACGCGCGCATAAAATTTCATGGCATATCTTTGTCTTGGCCGAAACGGAGCAACTGCCTCCGGGTTTTGGCTCATTACGGCGCCAGGGAAAAAGAAAAGTGCGTGAAGCCTCATTGAATAGGTGGCGGGTTCGCATAAAGGTCAGCCTGCGAAACTTTACGACTTTAGCAAAGTTTTTGGAACCGGGCCAGAACAAGACTCCATTCCGTTGGCCAGCCAGTCAAAGGAGCAACTTCCACTTAGGCAGAGGTTAAAGTCAAGTGTTGGCCAGACAAGTGGGGTCGGGGGTGGCCATATTGTAGTCACTTCCAAGCGGTTTCGCTTGGTGCACTGAGAGAAAAACAGTCTAAACTGGTATTAATAGTTTCTTTTAGTGGGTATTTATTAACTGACAAACAAATTACCCACATGTCCATAGCTTTACTTTTTCGCTCAATAATAATTTAACAATATTCATTCTTAAATAAACTTAGATATGCAATAGGTAGCACTTGGAGTTGGAATAAAATCTTTTCTGTGCGCGGAACTTGACTCGGAGGCAATTACAATTCGTTTTTTAGCTGTCAGCCCCACTCAACTGCCCCTGGCCACGCCCACTCGCTGTAAAAGGGGATCCCGCCCCCATTTTGTCTGCGTTTTGTAATTACTTTTGTGCACGTGCCACAGTACATGGATGTGGATCTGCCCTTTAAATTTATTTATGCAGTGCGACAAGTTCAGGGTCAGAGTCGTTGAATCTCTGCCATTTTCAGCCATTTTCCCGAATTTAATATTGTATGTTATGCAAAATAGGGCCGTGCAGCAATAAAATGACTATGCAGAAGGGAACTTGAGTTAATTAATTTAAAAATTAAATGCCATTTATGGTTGATTTAAGTAAGGGAATCGGCGAGAATGGTAGCTATCAATTGTCCACCAACGCTCCATGACGTGTCGACTGCTTGTTAATTTCTTGCAATAAAAAATATGATGCTTTTTCCATTAATTACGCCATTATGTTTGCGTATTGTCACAGGCCCACAAATATCTGGAGCCGGAGAAGAATCCTGCCGCATCCGCGCGTCGCCCATCAATAAACCGAGCGAGTGATAAAGGATTACTACTGACAGCGGCGATGGCCGCGGAATTGATTAATTTATGGAAAACGAGAAGACTTTCAATTGAAAACATCGATGGTTTTCACACTGGCCAACAAGTTTGCTGTTGCAGCCGAGAGTGATGGCAATCGATTTTCCAATTTATAACCACGAATATCGAACGGCAGAAGTTTTTTCCTGCTGCCTTGTGTCATTTTTGAGCCGTGTAAGAGATGCATCGTTATTTAATTTAATACGATTCGTAATTTGCAGCCATAAATTAATTGAATTAAGCTCATTTAATGAAAACTTGTTTGTGCGACTAATTGCGTGGAGGAATCGAACTGCTCTCACCGATTGATTTGCCATTGATTTGTGGTGAAATTTGAGTGGGATGCAATAATTTATTGGGCTACAGGGAAATACTTCTTTTGATAAATGAAAGGGAAATTGCAAATATAAAAATCATAAACAATTTTTTTAGACTCTTACAAGAACCAGCTTTTTATCTTCAAAAGTAAACTTGAAATATATAAGGTTTGCTAAAGCCAGAAATTATTCCTTATTCTCTGATTACTCGAATAGTGTTCTTTACTATTTAAATAAACTATTGTTTTGTATTCTCATATATTTATGTATATATGCCAGTTTTGTAGATACCAATATTTACCTGTCACTTTTCGAAAAGAATTAAGATGCCTTCACCAAAAAGCCTTTAAGGCTTAACAAAAAAGGCTTTGGAGCTATGCCCTTGCATGACCATTATGTGGGGTTACTATAAATATATCACAGTGGCCATTCCATTACCAATATCTGACGGGGATTACCTGCTGCGGGACAGCACGAGAAATAAATGTAATGTCCTTTTCATTACGATAATGAAATATTTCAAGAGCAGTTTATGGGGATTACTTACGCAAATGTTCGAGGCGCATGCAAAAAGTGGATCCCGGAGTCCGGACAACCGTGAAAACACGGCGTAAAGCCCGCTGAGTGGGTGGGTGGTTGGATGGGTGGTTGGGTGGGTGGTTGGGTATTTATCGTGGTGCTCGAAGGATAGGCAGCGAAAAGGGACATGCGTGCAAATATAATCGGCGAGGCAAAAGCCGCAACTATAACACGACGAGCCGTAACGACGAGCCGTAACGACGAGCACGCCAAGGCAGGGGCATAATTATGGCATTATCACACATCCACATGCAATCTTGCCCCACACGCGTTGGAGCCCACCCATGGAAAACTAACGATAATCAATTGAGAAATGTTTATAATGAAGTGGCGCAGCCAAAGGGTTCTCAACCACAACGCTAAGCTCTACACTGCAACTGCAAAGGAGTGTGAACTGAATTAATGGTATCAAAAAGGTCCTAGATAGAGCCTTAAAGTTAGAAAATATGATTTCCTGACTTGGCATACTTAAATAAATATATCTCTTTAATAATTTAGAGATATGTGTTTTGTTTCCAGTGCAATTTCCGCGTTATAGTGAGTAGCCTGGCGTTAAGCACTTCATTTCGCCATCAGTCCTTCTTTAAGCCCTTTCCCCCATTTTTCGTTGGGGCGTGTCGGCTAAAAACGCCTAGCCAGCAATCTACTGATAGCGTGTGTGCCAAACGCTCATTGACCAGCCCCAAACCGACCGCCCACATCCCCGGGTTTTCCATATTCTCCTGTACTTCCCGGCAAATGTGCTAAGTATACGTTGGCCAGAGAGATAAACATGGCCAACACACATAGGCGGCTGGCACATGTAAGTGTGTGTGAGTGAACCGCACTCATGACAACGTCCATCATAATTCATTGGGTATTGAGCTGGGTCCTGCGGCTGGGCAAGGACCCTTTAGCTGCATTGTAATGAAATTAGCATGCACAAGACAAAGTTGCCAGTCGCGCATTCAGCGATAATTGAGTTTAGAATTAGGGATGCACTAAGAGCACTGAGAAAAATTATATGGAATTATTTAAGCTCCTTGTAGATAATATAAGTTATCAATTAAATAGTATAGTATAGTATAGAATTTATTATTTGAATCTTGAAACTTTGAGCGGCAACATATGAAATGTATCTTTAAGTTTACAGCAGTTTTTTCTTACTATTCAAAGTACACTAACTTGTTCTCAGTAAAGCTGCGCTATTTAAAAAGGGCAGGGCATTGAAATGCAAATGCAAATGCAGTCAGTCAGTCAGTCCGATGGACAGAGAGACTGACAGGAAACGGGTCGCAGCTTCGTGGGCTCAGCTGGGTTAATTTCAGTCCAGGTTAAGCCGGGATGACACCGCCGCCGCCAAAACAATGACACGCCTCGGGCGGTACAGGGATCCTCCACCGTTAGGAGGCAGGAACTTGGAACTGGCAACTTGGAAACAGAAGCCGGGTGCCGCACAAATGGCAACCTATTTTCCAAAGCCGCTGCTGCATCTAATTTATGCCAAGAGCAATCGCAACTGCCAATGCCGACTTATAAACGAGGTGAACTTTTCGCTCTGGCCAGAAGTTCAGAGGGCAATAAACTACGCGGCTTGTTTATTGTTTTAGCCTGAATGAGCTTAAAGTAGGAGTGCCTTCCCCTGTGTGATATGGTTTAGTATTCAAAGGTTAAATGGGTAAAAAGGAATTTTATGGCGCGATTTGACTCGCATATTTCGATTTTCTAATTTAATGTGCTAGTGCTTAAATACAGTTTTAAAATAAAATATGAATAACCAAATGAAATGTCAAGCGATCTACCTCACATTTAATAGCAATAAATATTGCGGAAAGTACACAATTCCTTTTCAGTTAGTTTCGTTTGGACTTCTTTGCTGTTCCCTTTGAGAAAGGATTTAGGTAATTTTACTTAAACATTTTCCCAGTGGCCGAAGCATTATCTGATCTCTTTTCAATTGAGTTTATCCCTCCCCTTTTCCCACTCCAAAATCAACAATCAAAACGTTTTGTCGACGGTTTTTGGACCATCGCTCCGCTCCGCCAAAAAGGACTCCACCCATCGGGAATACAAAACCTCCTGGCAAGTGTCACTTAAAGGCATATCGTTTGTATTTTTCTGGCCCGAATTCTTTTTGCACCGAAACTGCAATTCGAGAAATGCAGCCAACGTTTTTCCGCCAGCACCAAAACACTTTTCTTTCTTTCATTTCGGCTCTCAGTCCCTTCCAGCGCTTTCAATTTGTGTGTACATAAATTTCGAAATGGACTTCTCGTGTTGGGGCGCCCGACAGCAGCACAGAAAAAAAAGTGTTTAAAAAAAATGCAAACAGAAATACAAAAGTCGGGAAAAATAAATAAAAATGGAGTGGATGGAGTGGAGTGGACCGGAGCGGAGCGGAGAAAGCCCAAAAGAAATGGCGAGCGGAAAGAAGTGGCCATGAATGCAGTGACAAGAACAACAACAGCGACAGCTGGAGATAGTATTCCTTGTTCCATGGCAAAACTGCATAAATATCGCTACAAGGACCCTGGACAAACGCCAATCGAAAGTTGCGTTGGCTGGCCGAAATGAATGTACGAGTCTCGTTTTGAAAACTTAGAAGTGCATAAATTGGGCCTGGGAATTTAAATACTATATATATATATTAGCAAACTCCCGCAGAGCCACAATGTGGGCCAAATTCTTAGCATTCAGCTCGATGGTTGTATAACTTCAAGTCTTGACGAAAAGGGCGAAGCTTTCCTTTGATTGTGTGGCGATTTCGTTGGCCAATGGAGCATGAAATTACAGAGGGGAGTGCCGATGGCAAGAGGGGCGGTACTTGTGTGAACATGGAAAATGCTCACATAACCATGCAAAAAATACACTGAGAGAAAGAAAATACCACTAACATCAATTAGGAACATGTTTTCCTGGATGAAACAGAGAGATTAATTCTAGTGGTATTGATTATAAAATGGAAAACTACTAATAATTATATATCTTACATAAAAGTAAGAAAAAAGTTAAATAACATCCATCTTACTTGTTGAAGTGCACCAAGGTTCGAATGTTAAAATCTTCATACCACTTAAGACTGCGACGCGTTCTGCTCGAGCGCAAAGGGGTAACGATTGAAGATTGAACTCTGGTCAGGAGCAACTGAGGCAGTCGAAAGTCACACCAATAGCGATTGACTGGGAGTCCGGAAGGTGTCCATCGGGCGTGACACTGGCGATGAATGGAACTACATGTGTGGGAAGCAACAACCAGAACAACTAACTAATAACACAAAGAGCAATCATATCAATGCGATACGCCAGTGAAACCGATTTCCACAGTCCACATTACTAATTGAAAATACTCGTGACGGAATCCGATAACCGATGGCATCCAAATGCTGGCCATAAAGGGTGAAATCGCTCGTTAGCCCTCCACATGACCGTTAAGTGCCTCTGCCCAGCCTGATTCCTGGAATCCAACCGCCATATGCTTATATGGCATGGCTGTGGGCTGAGCGGCATCCCAGTGTCATCATTACCATGACTAGGATTACGATTACTGTCATCGTCGTGTCATCACAAACACACGCAGACTTAGCGAGCGTCTTTATGGCTTTTGGCGCTGAAATGATAAGTAAAGTTTTTGCAGAACGCAGCGAACATTTTCCGGACATGGGGCTTATGTCCATGCTGGAAACATATGGCATATTGCCAGGCGAAACATTTAATGGTCTGCAAAATGGCCCGGGCCGGGACATTAAAAGTTGCTTAACCTTCATTAGGCGCCCGATTCCGCATCCGAATCCGACTGACGGCGAGATGAAATTTAATATATGTCAGGTCCCGACATCGGAGGGCTTAATGGCCCATTTGTGCAGGGCGCCACTGCATCCAAATGATGTGCCAAAAAAAAGAGCAAATCACCGCAAGTTGGCATGGAGCTTTAATCAGCCCAGCAGGCAAAAGGGCTAGTGGTGGTGGACAGGATGGGGGTGGCATTAAAGGGGCGCAAGGACACTAGGCAAACTCAATTTCGAGCTTGTTTCACGGGACGACGACCACGCCCAACCCGACCCACCAGAGGCGCTAATGCGGCGACATGGCATTATCCTTCTTCCTTTCGCGACTTCTTTCCCAACTTGTCCGACCACGGCTGCACTCTCCTTGAGTATTTTGATAATCAAATTTGCGCAAACAAGCGAGTGGCGTGAATTTGCCAACGCCACCGGAACAAGGACGAAACAAGGAGCAAGGATAATAACGGTTGCGCCTCGTGCACTTGTGCAATTAGATTGGCAAAAGTTCAGTAACTTTACCCAAACTAAAGCGCCTTAAATTCTCTATTGTTCTTCTTTAAAATACAGTTCCACTATTTCTGATTTTAGATGGTAATAAACAAATCAAATGAATCCTTAAGCACCTACTAACATAATTAATGACACACTTGAGCTAAACCTTGTGTTTGTAACTGGGAAGCTAAGTTAAAAAAAAAACTTATTCAAGCCCAAATCCTTGAGTATTAACAATAAAATGGATTTTCAAGAAATCCATCATTCTTGATGTCCCAACTCATTTGCCACTTGTGATGTAACATCGAGAGATAATCCATTTAAAATCGCTTTAACCCATGTGTTATCAATTTCATGGCATTTCATCTGCGAGCCTATAAAAGCTTCCTGTCGGAATCGCTGCTCAAAGTAGTTTCAGAATGCAGTTAGGATTGATTTACGCATTCGTCGCGCTTTTGGCGATATTTCGAGTGGAACCCAGCGAGGGATTTATTGATATAAACAATGAATTGAACAATATTATAAGCCCCCCGATCCTTCCTGCGGTTGAGAGCATATTGGACATCTATGGCGACGCAGATTTAACAGAAGATGAGCAAAAGGTGCGCTTGCGAAGGGAATCCATTGTAAAAAACAACGGTCTGGTGTTCAAGCTTCACCCAATAGTCCTGGGAAGTAATTCAAGCAATAAGCCCTCAGTTCCCAACATTCTAATTTTTGCCAACACACACAGACCGGCCCCAAAGGTTATGAATGACGTGAAATATTTTGTTGTAGATCGTGATACAGAACAAGTATACAATCCGGGTATTACACTTGAACAGCTATTTAGAAATTTTTCCCGATCTGAAATAGGAAAAACAATTAATCCGGAAACACCTCCATCAGAAATGCAGGAGTTGAACATCAAACTTATCCAAAATGCTCTAGATCAAAGGCAAACTGAATCAAAGTTTGAATCTGAAGCACAGGCCCAATCGTTTAGCCGAGCGCTTGAAGAAGCGAAGCTTCAAATCCAAAGGCAATCTCAATCACAATCGCAGGCTCAAGGTCTAAGGCTGGATCAATCACAGCAACAAATCCAAACCGCCAGAACTAAAGTCCAAGAACAATTCCAATCGCAAGAACGAGGACGGGCTCAATCGCAGCAACAGGACCAGATTCAACAATCACGGAATCAAGCTGGAGCTAAATTACGAGAAAAAATTGTTCCGTATATTCAAACTTTACCACAAACAGACGCCAATGAGCCAGAAAGTGCAGAAGCTGAAGCTGAAGGAGGACTGTCTGGAAACATAGCTCTAGTACCACCAATTGAAGAGGAAGGTCGAAAGCAAGACCAGGCTCAATCACAGATTCTAGATGAAGCTGAAGGTATTAGACAAAGTCTGGCGCAAACGGAAGGCCAATCCCAATCGCAGGATCAAGTTCAATCACAAGCTGAGGCTATTAATCGAGATATAGCAGAGTATCAAGACCAAGCTGAATCTCAGGCTCAAGAACAGTCCCAAGCTCAAGCTCAATCGCAAGATCAATCGCAGACTCTAAAAGATGAGGGCCTGCCTCAATCATCATCACAACAATCTCTGGTTCAAGCAGAGGATGAAGCACAAGAAGATCCCATAGACCAATCACTTCATCAAGCGCAATCTGAAGTACTAAAACAAGTTAATTCACAGACTAACGGTCAATTAAAGGCTCAAGCTCAAACGCAAGCTGAAGTTCTCGATCAGGCTCTGGAGGATGCACATGTTCAATATCAGTCTCAGGCTCAATCACAAGGAATATCACTGTCTCAACCCACGCAACAATCGCTTGTTGAACCAGACGATCAAGCAAAGGAAGACCCCGTAGATCAATCACTTCATCAAGCCCAAAGTGAAATACTAAAGCAACTTCTGTCACAGAAAAACGATCAATTCAAGGCTCAAGCGCAAACACAAGCTCAAACTCTCGATCAGGCTCTCGAAAAAGCTCATGTTGAATATCAATCTCAGACTCAAGCACAAGGAAATCCACTCTCTCAACCAGAGGATCGAGATCAAGATACCGCTTTAGACCAATCACCGACACGAGCTCAATCCCAATCACAAGAACAAACGAACAGTAAACTTCAGCGGCAATCTCAAGCCCAATCAGATGCTCGTGCTATAGGTCTTTCAGCTTTGGGACAAGCGCAAACGCATCAGCAATATCAATCGCAATCTCAAGATCAATCACCGCAGCACGAACAACTTCAATCTGATGATCAATCAGGCGATCAAGCTGGGGATGAAGCGCAAGACACCGATTTGGACCAATCACTACATAAAGCCCAAGCTGAAGTACAAGAGCAACTTCAATCACAGACTCAAGCCTCAGGCCCATCACTAACGCAATCGCAACAGCAATCCCAAGCTCAAGAAGTTGAAGCGCTTGCACAATCACTAACTCAAGCCCATGCTCAAATCCAGGAGCAAGCTCAATCACAATCGCAAGGGCCCGCTATATCTCAAGCTCCCAATGAGAGGCAAGGGCAGTTACAATCACAACGTGAAGACCAAGATCAATCAAGAGATCGTTTGCAGGGACCCAAATATGATGATGATAGTTACTCACAACCTAAACCAAGGTCATGTTTACAGTGTCAGCAAGCTTCTTACCCACAATACATTGCGGAGGTGGACATCGAGATTGACGCCAAGCTGGACACGGTGAGCCATTCCTCTCAGAGATTCCATGTGGACAGCATACAGTTACTATATTGAAGGTTCTATACATTTTTCAATCGTATGACAGCCCAAACTAATCTCAAAATATGGACATCAAGCAGAGACCCATTACGCATTCACTGCCGACGGCTACAAGCTCTGCCTGCATCGGATTCCGCGTTCTGGAGCCACACCCGTCCTATTGGTACATGGCCTGATGGCCAGCTCGGCCACCTGGGTGCAGTTCGGTCCATCCCAAGGTCTGGCCTACATCCTGTCCCAAAGCGGGTACGACGTCTGGATGTTGAACACCAGAGGTAACGTCTACTCGGAGGAGCGCCTGGCCGGTCGGGAGAGCGACAAGGTCTTCTGGGACTTCTCTTTCCACGAGATCGGGCAGTACGATCTACCCGCTGCAATCGACTTGATCCTGCTGCAGACCAAAATGCCGAGCATCCAGTACATTGGTCACTCGCAGGGATCCACGGCCTTCTTTGTGATGTGCAGTGAAAGGCCTGAGTATGCAGGCAAGATCTCATTGATGCAGTCCCTCTCGCCATCAGTTTATATGGAAGAAACACGCAGTCCGGCCCTCAAGTTTATGAAAGTCCTTCAGGGTGGCTTCACAGTAAGTACAGGAGATTATAAAAGGGTATATAATTTCTACATTGTTCGATATATATTTAATATTTTAGATGCTGCTGAATCTCCTCGGCGGCCACAAGATCTCCCTGAATAACCGGATCGTTGAACTGTTTCGCAACCACATCTGCAACAAACTTATCCCCAGTCGCATCTGTGCCATCTTTGAATTTGTGGTCTGCGGATTTAACTTCAACAGCTTCAATATGGTAGAAAACATGTCACTGATTTTGTTTTCATGGGTTAAGATTGTTATATTCTTTTGTAGACACTATCTCCCATTTTGGAAGGCCACGCCTCGCAAGGAAGCTCCGCTAAACAGATCTATCATTTCGCCCAATTGCAGGGCAAGTCAGAGTTCCAAAAGTACGACTACGGGCTTATTCTGAATAAGCTACGCTACAAGTCCATATTCCCCCCAACTTACAACCTTTCCTTGGCACTGGGCAAGGTGGCCCTTCACCGCGGAGATGGTGACTGGTTGGGATCGGAATCGGATGTCCTTCGACTGGAGCGTGACCTGCCCAACTGCATAGAAAACAGGAACATTCGATTCGAAGGATTCTCACACTTCGACTTCACGATCTCGAAGGATGTTCGATCCTTGGTCTACGATCGCGTAATCAGTCTTTGTGGTTCTAATTGAACTTTTAGCTTACGAATAATAAGCAAAGCAATTAATAGATTTGCTTGGCAAAGATGTGAAATTGTCTTTACCTAAGGGCTCTGAAATAAATATAATTTTTATTAAGGGAAATTAAATAAATACAAATATTTCACAATTTTCCCAGGTGTAATAAGAAAGACTTTTAATTTGAATTTCGGATATATGGAAATGAATAAACCGACAAAAGTCGCCAGTGTTTAGGGTGAATCCACGCCAAAAACAAATGTTACGTTTTTATCCATGCTATGGACCATGTGGTTACAAATGAATCAAATATACTAAAGCATAACGAAAGTTATTGTACTTAGTTTTTCTTTTACAATTAATTATGATCAACCTGTAATTCAAGCTCCTTTAAAAAGTTACGATATCTTTCCATCTTGTTGTTTGAATAAAAAAAATGTATTTACTGACAGGAACTACGGAATTTGAAAATTATTTAACGCTTTTTAAAACCCTTGATTAAAGTTGACCTATGTTAAATATTCCTTTAGTGATGCTCGATCGATATGTTAATCTAGTTATTCACTCCAAGCATGGATATTTTAATTTCAGGGTATTCTTTCATTAACGCTATAAAAGAGTCCGATTTCATTTCTGCCTTCGAGAGTAGACAAAAAGGGAACGAAATGGCGATCGCATTTAATATTGCGATCTGTTCAATATTTTTACTGGGTATTGTGGTAGCCACCAAGACTCAGAAATGGGTTCCATATGCAGATTCTCTAGATGAAAATCAGGGATTGGATGAGCAGTCACAGTTGCAGTCACAATCACAGATTCAGGTAAACACAGAGAGTGCAAAGCAGCTAAGATCAGTTGTACCTAGAAAGATCTTAGAACGACTGTGGAATTTTGAGTATCAGCTAACGCATCCCACAGTTAGATGAGTAGCACCACATATTGAACCACTATAACACCCCACTTAGTTCTAGTAGTTAAAGCGTTAGAACAACCACTAACAAAACCCCATGCTTGCCGTCAAGGGAAAGCTCAATCACAGTCGCAAGATTAATTGCAAGGACTAGCTCAATCAACTACAATCACAAGCTCTCAATCGGAAACCTAATCAAGCGTAATTCCCATTTCAGAGTCAAGGGACGTCACAATCACAAAGTCAAGCTCAAATTCAATCACAGCCTGAACCAAGATCATGTTTACAGTGTCAGCAAGCTAGTTACCAACAATACATTGCACAGATAGACATCGAGATTGACGCCAAGCTGGACACGGTGAGCCATTCCTCTCAGAGATTCCATGTGGACAGCATACAGTTACTATATTGAAGGTTCTATACATTTTTCAATCGTATGACAGCCCAAACTGATCTCAAAATATGGACATCAAGCAGAGACCCATTACGCATTCACTGCCGACGGCTACAAGCTCTGCCTACATCGAATTCCGCGATCTGGAGCCACACCCGTCCTATTGGTACATGGCCTGATGGCCAGCTCGGCCACCTGGGTGCAGTTCGGTCCATCCCAAGGTCTGGCCTACATCCTGTCCCAAAGCGGGTACGACGTCTGGATGTTGAACACCAGAGGTAACGTCTACTCGGAGGAGCGCCTGGCCGGTCGGGAGAGCGACAAGGTCTTCTGGGACTTCTCTTTCCACGAGATCGGGCAGTACGATCTACCCGCTGCAGACCAAAATGCCGAGCATCCAGTACATTGGTCACTCGCAGGGATCCACGGCCTTCTTTGTGATGTGCAGTGAAAGGCCTGACTATGTAGGCAAGATCTCATTGATGCAGTCCCTCTCGCCATCAGTTTATATGGAAGAAACACGCAGTCCGGCCCTCAAGTTTATGAAACTTTTTTCTGGTGGCTTCACAGTGAGTCCAGCACATTCCTAAAATCTTATATATGTATATTTTATGTTCTTCATTTCTTTCAAAAGATGTTGTTGAATCTCCTAGGCGGCCACAAGATCTCTCTGAAGAACAAGATCGTTGACATGTTCCGTAACCACATCTGCAACAAACTTATCCCCAGCCGCATCTGTGCCATCTTTGAATTTGTGGTGTGCGGATTTAACATCAACAGCTTCAATATGGTGGGAAATTGATCAATAATTTGGATTTCACGGGTTAATGTTATTTTTTTGTAGACGCTATCGCCCATTTTGGAAGGTCACGCCTCGCAGGGAAGCTCCGCTAAACAGATCTATCATTTCGCCCAAATGCAGGGCAAGTCTGAGTTCCAAAAGTACGACTACGGGCTTATTCTGAATAAGCTACGCTACAAGTCCATATTCCCCCCAACTTACAACCTTTCCCTGGCACTGGGCAAGGTGGCCCTTCACCGCGGAGATGGCGACTGGTTGGGATCGGAATCGGATGTCCTTCGACTGGAGCGTGACCTGCCCAACTGCATAGAAAACAGGAACATTCGCTTCGAAGGATTCTCTCATTTCGATTTCACGATCTCCAAGGACGCTCGATCCTTGGTCTACGATCGCGTAATCGGTCTGTGTGGTTCTAATCGTTAATAGCTTAGATAACAAATTGTACTCTTAGCTTACAACTGAAATTTAAGCTGCTTTGCTTAGCACAGAATATTATGAATACAAAAATAAAGATAAAGAAAGGATAATAATTCCATTTAAAATAATATATGTAGACGCATGTTTCAGGAATTGCTAAGAAATGAGAATTCTGTGAAGAGGGGGGAATCAATAATCTAACGAGAATAGATTCCACCCATTGTTTTAGATATTTTAATAATATAATAAGGGTCTAAGTACATTTCATGGTAAAAATCTGCCTATGGGCAGACCTCTAATTCTTACAATACTTCTGATCCAAAAAGGCTTAAGTAGTCAATTTATATTACGAAATTATTTCTTGTTGTCTCTTTTAGGGATATATATTTAACGCCAGAATTATAAGAATTTTTCAAGGTTATTCCACTAACAAGCTTTGGAAAACTGTATTGTAGTGATGCAACATCGGTATGTTAATTTAGTTATCCACTCCAAGCATGGATATTTTAATTTCAAGGTCTTGTATCTTTTAACCTATATAAACGAAAGATTCCTTCGATGTCGAAGGAAGTTTAGTTTAGCAACGAAATGACTATCGTATTTAGTCTTCTGGTCTGTGTATTCTTCTTAATCGGTACTGTGGTAGCCAGCAACTCTCGGAAATGGATCCCATATGCGAATCCCTTGGATGAACAGTCACAGTCTCAGTCGCAGCTACAGGTAAACACAAGAATGCAAAGCAGCTCATAAGCACCTAAAGCATCTGCACAATCCAATGTTTTAATATTAGGAAAATGGAGCAAGCTATCAAAATCCGGATAATTTTGAACAGTCGCAATCCCAATCACAAAATCAGCTAGTGGCGCAGATTCCGCCATCTGGTGCTTCTCTAAGTGAAGGGCAACCACTTAATAATATTATACGCCTTATGGATGAAGGGGTGCTTCTACAGCCACAATATAGCCCCATCGAGACTGTCGATCAATCACAGAACTTAATTCAGAGGCAGTTACAGTCACAGGCACAGGAACAGTCACAGTCGCAGGCACAAGCGCAGGCCCAGTCACAGGCACAGTCACAGGCTCAGTCACAGGCTCAGTCACAGGCTCAGTTACAGTCCCAGTTGCAAAAGATACAATCACTGTTACAGTCTGATTTACAGTCCCAGTCGCAGTTAGAGGCTCAACTACAGTCACAGTTAGATGAACTTAAACAACAGTCTGAGTTCCAGCTGGTCCCTCTTAGTCAGTTGAGGCCCCGAGCATCCGATCAACCAATTGTAATCTTAGATTCGATACCAAAACCCCGGCCTCAGTTAGTACTACTTCCTTCTCAGAAGGGGCCAGTTCAGCAGGACCCAAATCTTCGTTACGTAATTCCGAATCCGCCAAAACGTAAACGCCAAATTTCACCTGATAGCGCAATTCCCAATGTTTATATATTGGCTCCATCCCAACAGATAAAGTCGAACTCCAGTATTAGCATTGATCAAATACTAAAGTTGTATCAGTACAAATCAGATAAGGAGCGCAAAATTGCCGAATTGAAACAACAGATAAAGAAACATGAGACACTAAATATTTTAAAATTAGTTCCGTCTCTAATGGTAACACCAGCAACCCCAGTCCTATTACCATCACAATCCCAATTAGCATCACAGCAATCATGGCCATTTTCTCAATTACAATCGCAGCAAAATTCACAGTCTTCGGGATCACAGTCCCAATTGCAGTCACAGTCAAACGCTCAATCATCTGAATCACAGTCCCAGTCTCAGTTGCAGTCAGATTCACAGTCCCAGTTGCAGTCACAGATAAACCCTCAATCATCTGAATCACAATCCCAATCGCAATCACAGAAAAGAGGATCACAATCCCAATTGCAATCACAGATAAACCCTCAATCATTTGGATCACAGTCCCAATTGCAATCACAAATAGATTCACACTCTGATGCCTCACAGTCCCAGCTGCAGTCACAGCTAGGCTCTGAATCAACTGGATTACAGTCCCAACTGCAGTCACAGTTAGGCTCACAATTATCTGGTCCACAGTCTCAGTCGCAGTCACAGTTTAATTCCCAGACTTCAGAATCACAGTCCCAATTGCAAACGCAGGCCAAGTTTCGGTCTTTAGGATCCCAGTCCCAATCACAGTCACAGCGTGATTCCCAGTTTTCACGATCACAATCCCAATCGCAGTCACAGCTTAATTCCCAGTCTTTAGGATCACAGTCGCAATCGCAGTCACAGCTTGATTCCCAGTTTTCAGGATCACAATCCCAATCGCAGTCACAGCTTAATTCCCAGTCTTTAGGATCTCAGTCCCAATCGCAATTACAGATAAGGCCTCAGTTAGGCACAAAGTCTTTAGAGTCACAGTCCCCATCAGAGTTGCTACTACACATTCAGGGGCCTTCCACATATCAGGACAATTTGCCTGAACCCAATATACAGACGAAAAAAAATCGAATCAATGTGGTTATGCCTGAGTACAAAGTATTCAAAACACCAAATTACCTTACCCAGGAGGATATCTTGGATAATTCTAAGCTGACAACTGTACGTTAAAACATCTATTCCTCTGATTCCAATCGCTTCGAACGCACCTTTTTAACAAATGCAATAGGTTGACCTGATTGAGAAGTACGGCTATCCATCTGAGACCAATTACGTAACCTCCGAAGACGGCTACAGGCTTTGTTTGCATCGTATTCCGCGTCCTGGTGCTGAACCAGTCTTATTAGTCCACGGCCTAATGGCCAGCTCAGCTTCTTGGGTGGAACTTGGGCCCAAGGATGGTCTGGCATATATCCTTTACCGTAAGGGTTACGACGTCTGGATGCTGAATACCCGTGGCAACATATACTCCCGCGAGAATTTGAATAGACGCCTGAAGCCGAATAAGTACTGGGACTTCTCCTTCCACGAGATCGGCAAGTTTGATGTGCCCGCTGCCATCGATCATATTCTGAGTCACACCCACAAGCCGAATATCCAATACATTGGCCATTCGCAGGGCTCCACCGTTTTCTTCGTGATGTGCAGTGAAAGGCCCCATTATGCACAAAAGGTGAATCTAATGCAGGCACTTTCTCCTACGGTTTATTTGCAGGAAAACCGCAGTCCAGTGTTAAAGTTCCTCGGAATGTTCAAGGGAAAGTATTCGGTGAGTAAAAGACCTTGTTGGGGAATTTATTATTTCATTGTCATTAGGATTATTTGATTATTTTTAATATGATAGTAATTTTGCCTATCTTTATAGATGCTTCTGAACCTCCTGGGCGGCTACGAGATCTCAGCGAAAACGAAGCTTATCCAGCAGTTCCGCCAGCACATTTGCTCCGGCTCAGAGCTTGGCAGCAGCATCTGCGCCATCTTTGACTTTGTGCTCTGCGGATTCGACTGGAAGAGCTTCAATGCGGTAAGACTGCAGATTGTTTACTTTGGTTTCATTACCACCAATGCACTTTAGACCCTCACTCCCATCGTGGCTGCCCATGCCTCCCAAGGCGCCTCCGCCAAACAGATCTACCACTATGCACAGATGCAGGGTGACCTGAATTTCCAGCGTTTCGACCATGGAGCGGTCCTGAATCGCGTTCGCTACGAGTCCAGCGAGCCACCAGCCTACAATCTTTCGCAGACGACCAGCAAAGTTGTGCTCCATCACGGCGAAGGCGACTGGCTGGGATCCACCTCGGATGTGATCCGGCTGCAGAAGCGTCTGCCCAATCTCGTCGAGAGCCGGAAGGTCAATTTCGAAGGCTTCTCTCACTTCGACTTCACGCTCTCCAAGGATGTTCGTCCTCTACTCTACAGTCACGTCCTGCGGCACTTGTCAACCAGTCTCAGTGGATAGAACAATTTCGGCATTAAGCCTTGAAAGAATCGAATAATTGGAATAAAAGTCTATAGTCACTATAATATGAGTGGAACTATTAAATACATATATAAAATTATACTGAAATTTATTCCACATTTCGTGTAACCACTGATAAAAAAGGTCCCATAAGGGGAATCTGCCGTTTTCGTGGTTCTAGGCTCTTTCCATCAGCATCACTCACTCAAGTGAAAGAAATCAATGCTTACGAACAGTGAGGAAAATTTGCATTTCCCATGCCCCAAGCGCTGCCATAAATTTCGCATCCTGAACGCATATTTACACGCCGCGAGGCCAAGTTTTCAAATTAAGTTTGCAATCGAAATGAGGCGCGAGGAAGCCAAGACCATGGCTTTAAATTGCTCACGTGTGTGACACATTTCTTTCGGCGGAGTCACGACAATGGCGACAAGCGGAAGCGGAAACGCGAAATGTGAAAAATGCGCAGAGCAAACAAAAGATGGCCAAGGGTGTGCGGCATCGGGGGAGTTGGAACGTGTCGCTTAACTGTTCCACGTACGTGGCCCTCGAGGCGCAGTCCACCCACAAAATTTGGGGCAACTCTGCCCACATAGCTTCTTTTTAGCTGGCTGTGACTGTTGTCGCTTTAGTAGCTAGAAATTTCATCTGGAAAATAGATAAAAACTTTATTTATTCACTGCATTATAAGAAAATCTAAAAAAATATAGCTAGAATATTAGTGTCATAAAATTAAGATAGAAATATAGATTCATGCTTTTCCTGTGTTGGGCCTCTACTTTAAAAAGAAAACAAATAAATCTAAACAAATATGAACATTTTGTTCCGAATATATTATAAATAGTCATTACAAAATAATTAAGCCAACACAAAGAACATTGTTTTTGGCTTCTTATAGCCATTTTCAGTTGGCAGCACTGCCTGCCAAACGGTAGGCCCTTCTCGGTGGGGTATTCCCAACTGTAAGCCCCAAAAGGCCCGGCGTACGTGTGTTATTTAATGCTTATCTTTATCCTTTTCCCATTAGTGTTATTGATGTTGGCAGCGGGGGGCTCGATGTTATCCCGCTCCCGAATCTTTCCCACAGGTGCACCGCCGCACTCGCCCGATAAACTTGCCCTCCGGCTGAGAGCTGACAATTGATGCCAAGGATATGCCGGCCAAATCACGCGCTAAACATTATTTTAATGTCCCCAGGCAGTCACATATGTATATGCGAGTCGGCAGCTTTTCCCTCTGTATTTCACATGCGTGGATTTTCCGGGAATGTTTAAAGCCCTGCCAACTTATTTCCCCGAATTTGCGTGTGCGTTAAGAGGACTCTTGGGAACAACCTTGGTGCCCGAATCGAAGGAGGTCGCGTCCTTGAAGTATTCGGCATTTAAATTTCTGGGAAAACCTGCTTAGGTTTTGTCAGGTCTCCCCTTGAATAAATGATGAAGAGTCTTATATTATTCCTTGAATTTCCGTTAATTGGAGGATTTAGTATTGAGACCCAGTAGGGTTGAGTGAGATGATGGCAACTCTATCGTTTTGTAACTTTTCCCACACGGATTAGGAAATATGCAACACTGTACCTACACGACAAGTGAAAAACTCGACTGGCTCTGACAATTCTATCCAAATCGTAGACAAGACCGGAGAATACTTGCGTTTTGTTATGTAGCTTTCGACTGGTGGAAAAACCGAACACACATATTTTAAACACCCCAACAAATTCAAATGTTTTTCCAACATTTCGTATTATAATAGTAGCACAAAAAATAAGAAGCGGTCGAGGAATTTTGCGCGACCCAAGTGTACCAAAAACTATTCTGATTTCAACGAAGACCAGAGTTCTCTATTTTCTATGAAAATCGACGAGCCCAAGAACTAAAAAAAAGGACAGCAAAGAGGCCATTAAAGGAGCAACGCAGTCGGACCAGATGTGCTAACTAAGAAACCAGGTCCACATCCAATCCCAGCCAAGTCCCCAAAAAGGAGGCATCAGCCAGTGCGTAAGCTATCCCCAATACAAAAGTTGCCACACCGCAGGACATGTTGTCCCACGCCTTCAACATGCATCCGCAAAGACGTGTGCCCGTCATCCACGAGCAGATCGCCAAGCAGTGCGCCCTGAACATTGTGCGCGTGGCCTCCGCCATGCCACAACCGCAGCCCCGCTGCCCGACCGGTCATGTGGTCGTGCTCGTGGAGCTGCGCCGGACGGACGAGCAGACCGTGCATCGCTACCAGGTGAATGTGCCGCCAACGGGCTGGACCAACGAAGATTTGAAGGAGGAGGAAAAGCGATTCCAGCAATTGGTGCCCCCCGGAACACTAGACAATATGGGCCTTAAGCTGCCTCTGCCAGAGCGTCCTCCGTGTCCCATGCATGGGCGTTCCATCATGGAGATGGACTGGTCACCGAACTCCCACATGGGTCCGCCTCCTATGCTGATGATTCAGTCTTCGGTACATATCGGCAACGGGCAGAATGACGCCACTGACTTCGCCACCTTCAGAGAGCCCGCTGTGACTAGTGAATCACCGGATAATATAAGAGCGCACTTTATGGCCAGTCTATATCAGCAGCAACCTAGTCCGCTGAGCTACTCGGACATCTGGGTGTCAGATAGTTCATCGAGTGGCTTGCCCGGAAGTGAAGCCCTCTCCACGACCCATTTTCCACAGTTTTATCTGGGCGATAACGCCGAGTCTATGGTCGCCAATAAGATACGACCTATCAATGGTTTTCCTATCAATGGATATCCTATCAATGGTTATCCTATCAGTGGTTATCCGACAGCTTCCAGACCAACTGTGAAAAAGCCTCGCCACGTCGCCGAACTTTGCTTGGACAGCAATGGAGAGTATGTGCTCAACAAACAGCTGCATCAACCGTTGACTAGCCATCAACCCGACCCGAATATTTCCAGTGTCATGAGCAGCGATCAAAACTACTTCATACAAAATCAAAGCCACCAGGTGGAGTCCCCTATTAAAGGACTCAATGGCTACATAAGCAATGGTCACATCGCCCAGGAATCTGATAAGCCGAAAAATGGTTACGAATATCAGCTGTCGGCCTTCGTAGATCAACGGATTATCCTGCAAACAAAGCTGGGACAGGGACAGGGACAGGGGCAGGCGCAGGGAGCAGTACCCGGACTTATACCCAATCACCTGCAGAGTCGTGTGGCCCTGGTCGAGCCTCGCATACGCCAGGAATCACTGATAAAACCACAAAATTCAGGTGAGGAAAACCCCTGCAACCTGATATCAACTATAAAATACTGATTTAAATACTAAAAGAACCTAAGCTGTACATATGTATAACTTGTTTTTAGCCCTAGTGAATAACAATGAACTCCTTTTCTAGATTTTCCGTTGCCGTCGGAGGCACCTCCACCCGGTCCACAGGACCTGCAGTCGCTCTTCCGCTGGAACTACTGTGCATTGTGTAACATAGTCATTCGGTCGACACAGAGTGCCATTGATCACTACTCGTCGCGTGCCCATGAGCGCAGGATTAGCTCGTGGCTGGTGCGTAAGTGCTACGCCAACCTTGCTGGACGGAATGCGGACGCCATGGGCGGGTACATAGGCCAATCGAACTTCTACTGCAAGGTGTGCAACCTGAAGCTGACCTCGTTGTCGGATGCACAGCAACACTACTTTGGGCGGCGTCACCGAATGGCGGCACGCCACAAGATTAGGCCATTTAGTGATGGCTTCTACGATCGGGAGGGCAATTGGGTGCGCACGGATATCAAGTACCCCATGTGCGAGCTGTGCGACGTGAGCATCACCTCGGAGTCCCAAATGGCCATGCACCTGGCGGGTGCACGCCACCGCAGACGGGTCCATATGGCCTATGGGGGTGAGTCCGCCGGGGGCATGGAAATGGGCATTGGTACGGTCCCGTTCGATGGCTCGCACATGTACCGGATAAACGGCAACGGATCGCTGGCCCCAATAAGGCCCTTGGGCACACAGCTCGTCCAAGGCACCGCTTATCCGCTATCCCTGACCGATCCGAATGCCGTCTTCTACTGCGATGCCTGCAACATTACGCTCAACCATCTGAAGTCGGTGAATCAGCATGAGCAGGGACGCATGCACCGCCGGAATACACACAGGTTGCCCGGCCAACCGGACTTCTTCGAGTGATCTTGCGATTGAAAGTGCGGCGCCCTTGGCGATGTGAGTGGCTGGGAGATATCCGATGAAAAGTAAAGTTAAGCCGCAACCGTACTACTAATCAACCAGGAAAATGAAAGTGGAAGGAAGGTGCCGGGAGGATGTTTTACAGTACGTGATCTTTGGAAAATACTCCAAAAATAAACAGCATGATGTCTGGAGTTCCAACTGGCCAAACCAACGTCCTGCTGCGCTGTGTGTTATTTGCAATTTATTTTTGATCTAACTACTTTTTTTATATGTTTTTAGTAGTATAATAAATAATAAAAAAGCCCCAAAAATCTAAATGCAATTCTTCCGTTTTTTTATTTCCATAATAAATATATTTGACTAATAAAAAACTACGACTTTGAAGTCTACAACTGCATTTAATATCATAACATTTCAATATCAGTACAAACAGCTTCTTCAATTTTTTTAAAGCTAACATACAGAATTTTCACAATAGAAACGTTTAAGCAGCAGACACCAATTTGGGGACTTAAATCTGTCCTTGTGCCATTTGGAATATCCTCAAGCGCAAACATTTTAATGAGTCCCCCACACACATTGCGTTGCATACTTCTGGGCTGCCGGCGAAATGCCGGCCAGCAACATGTTGCCGCAACCAGATATCTGCATCGGAAAATGTATCTGGAGCCGGAGTGAGGGATTGGAAGGAACTATCAACACCTCCGGGCATGGGCTTAATTAATGATGGGATTGCGATCTACTGGCCACCCACCCACACCTCACACCCACTCACTCTGCGGTGGCTGAAATGTCTGGAATCTTTGCTTTTAATTGCCAGCCCGCTTATGCAGAGGCACGCTCCTCCGGCCGCTGGAGTTTTGGTTTCAGCCAGACGGAAGTGGCATAAAATCCGATGGGGCTGCCACTGTGGCAGTGGCTCCAGCCTGCAGACAATGGGTGGCCATAAAAAGGAGTTATCGCTTGACAAATATCGGAGAGAGTGTCAGTCAGCGAGAGTCTAGACAAAACATGGCGCTAAATAAATAAATAGTAGCGCCAACATGGAAAAAAAACCCCACTCATTGGCAACCGCAAAAACGGAAAAGGGACTTTGCTTCAAAATTTATGGCCAATTTTTGCCGGGCTGTGACTCTTTGTTGGGGTTTGAAGTTAGCCGCCATGCAAGGTCAATAGCAATGGCAGCCGGGGGCGGCGTGGGAACTGTGGGCGTGGTCAAGGCCCGCCACATCCTGAAGCCACACTACATGGCTATCTGCGCTGTATTTATACCATTTGGTGTCTGGTCGCATCGGCAGACGGCAGAAGCTTCAAACATGTTTTCGCATAAATTAAACTTCTTATCTGGCTGTAAAACATTTGACGCCATGGCTGGCATTGTTGCATTTCAACCGACTGCAGACCGGAAATGTGCATTAAAGCAGCCATAATAAACACTGAATAAAACAACAAAATAAAAAGGCAATAGACCGACCGAAGGATGGCACCAAATATAAATAAATATTCGCTGGAAATGAACACTTTTATCGATGATACAGTTAATGATATAACCCTTGTCCAAACGTACAATCCATATGTGGCTCGATGACAGTCTGGCATTAAGTTCGTGTGCAAGCTGATAGCAGATACATTCGAGCTGTATACTAATTCATTTTTAAGTGCCTCCCTTCAAATGAAATGACAATGTGACAAAGGAGCTGAGATATGCACAAATTTGTTTTATTTATGCCTCACAATGGTGTTTTTCTTTTAGTTTTAAACTGAACTGTAATTTAAGTGCACCAAAATTCATTTATATGAAATTCCGCCGTGCGATTCTTTTTGGGAATGACCAGGTTTTTGCCCACATCCCCATTAGCTGGAGTCCAGCCCCGGAAAAATGGGTTGAGTTCGTGTACAACTGTGTAAACAAATTAATTATGCAACTTTGTGGCTGAACAAACGCAGCCCCTTCACTCATTTGCCCCCCGACCACTTGATCTCGCTCAATAAAATATCCTTTCAACATATTTCAGCATAAACATTCGCATTTCCACATTACCCTGCCCCGTGGGCCAGTTGCAAAATGGTCGCTTGAATCGCTCAGGCATGAGGAAATTTATGCGTGGCACACCAAGTCCCCCAAGCCCCCATCGAAACCAAAACACATTCTCGGGGGCAATCTCTCGACTCTGGCGTCTAATTTGCATTCGCATGGGCCACAGATACGGCCACGTTTACGGCGCAAAGATACAGATACAGAGGTCCAGATACAAATGCGGCTTGCATCTGTGCAATTAACATAATTTCGGCTAACGCTCACTTGGACAAAATGCTGAGGCTGCACTGGAAATTTGCATTTTGAAAAACACGTTGAATAATTTAAATAATGGTGTTTAAAATTCTAACAAATGATCTTTATTTGAAGTAGGACAGTTTAAAGCAATTTGTTTCCCAGCTCGTATATTTTCTGTTATTTGATGACATATTGTCTCATTTGCTATATCTTTATATTCATTTAGCTAATTGCAAACAATATTACCCTCAGATTGATGACAACAATGTGCTTTATCTTCTATATTCCACTCAAGATCTTTATTTGCACACAGCTGCGTTCAATCTTATAATATCTAATTCGTATCATAACTGCCTGTCTTATTGTCTTCAGCATGTCTCAAATATATTTGGCATATGTTATGTGATCGTTTTCTTGTCAAAGCCTAATAAACATTGTTTATATCTCAGCCTTTTTGCTTGTGGCACTCATTATTACGGGGTACGTCGAAGCTGTGTCAAAACTAGACTCAGATTTCCCAAAGGGTGTGTTGGGGATCAGCGCAAATGGTTTAAAGCATGTGAAGTGCTTATTGTTTGCCTGTCTCTGCGGTATTATATAAAATGCTTTTAATGTTTTTAATTGTTACGTGTTTTGCGCACTTTGTGTGTCACAAAAAGTGAGTGTGTGGAGAAGGGGGCAATGTTTATGGCGGCCAATAAAACCAGAACCTGCTTGGGGAATCACTATTACACATACATAAAACAGCTAATTAGCAGAGCTTGCTCTCGCTGGTTTTTTTTTTATCAAAATTGAACTACTTATCCTTTACCTGGCAAATAAGTTTCTTATGCTCATTTGGCAGAGTCTTTTTCGGTTGCCAAATGTCTGTTTCCGGTATTTTTCAAGTCTATGCTTTGGCTTAGGAAGTAACCTTTGAGTTATTTAATTTAATCGAGGTTATCGCATAACAACGATGTTACATGAATTTTAAATGTTAGTGTTAAAATATATTCTTCCATTGTCATTATTATATTTTTCCCATAAGACATCATCTTTCTGCCTTGTCATCTGCAACAAAAGTTAGCAAATTGAACAAGACGTTGACTAGAATCGGCAACTGGCGACATTAACAAACAAATCCCCCGAGATGGAGCTGACATCCAGTTTATATCCCCATAACTAATTTCTGGGATGGGATGTGTGTCAATCGAACGATCGAGGCAACTCAAACAAAAACACTCACTCACATCGGCGGGTGGGCGCCAAAAAACCTGCTGTCGGGAAAATTTGCTTTTGCTTCGGCATTTTTGCTCAGAAATATTGCAAGATATGTAAACAGGAACAGTGACAGAGACGGTTGCCTGGTACCATGACACATTTACCAACATTTTCGATATTGTTGTTCGTTTTGTTGCTGTTGTATCTGGCGGATGACAAATCTGGCAAGGCATTCGGGCCACCTGTTGTTGTTGTTATTACTGTGGCACGGAAAAGCAAACAAACAACACCGCTGGGGCTCTGCCTCGTGTCTTGTGTCTCATGTCTCGTTTTGCCAGCACAGCCAAAATAAAATAAAAGTTGGCTAAAAAACTGCAATAGACTAGATTTTAAAACAACGAGTGGAAATGCCCTACCCGAAAATCGAAGTATTGTAATAAATCATTGAAAATTTCATTCAACAAAGTTTATTTGTTCAATATTCGCAGTTATAAATATTATAAATTAAATATTATTATTTGTATAGATTTGAATATATTGGCAGCATTTTCTTAAATAAAAAAGCAAGAATCACCATTTTATCATTAACATTTAACATTTTAACATCCAAGTAAGCAAGTCGCATTATTTTAAGCCTGAATTGTTTTGAGCCCCTTTCCTTAGTCGTGAAATCAACTTTCTGATATTCAATTGTACATTAAGGAAGTTTCTTTAAAATCTAAAAAAAAATTAAAAAACGCCTAAAATGGTCAAAACTAGACGATCGAGGAGATCAAGGAGGAATGCTATTGTTGGTTTAGCCAACATCGAAGAATATCATGAACTTCAAGCCCTAATACTGAGAATTATACGGATTTTGGATGCAATGCCTGAAGCAGGTTGATGGGAATCCCTGCTAAGAAACTCTTCGTACTGGAGTTTTATTAACTATCTGAATCGGGTGAATAAAATATTGTTGGTCAAACACCTTGCGTATTTGTGCAGCTTTTTCGCATTATAGAGTACACTTGAAACGACTTTCGATGTCGCCATTAGCAGAGTTTTCGCTGTTTGGAAAATTTTGTGTGCGAGCGGAGTGAAAGAGACGGAGCAGCTCTGCCGCCTGGCTGGAAGGTTATATAATAACAGGCCAGTCGATGGAGAGAAGCGACCCGAGTGGGTTGCCACTGCATCTGCGACTGCGACTGCAAAATAGTTAGTGCAATCAACCTGAAATTGGAATGCCATGCAATTGGAATTCGTTACCAAATATTGATGACAGTAATAGCCGCAGCCGAGGGTCCCAAGTTTCTGAGCACAAGAAATCACTTTACATAATCGCCGGGAGAAGAGCCAGTCCCGAACCCAGTTGAACTGCTAATAAAATACCCCAAAACTACCATGTTACGCTGGCCCCAACTTGGGTGATAGAAAACGCCCCACTTAAGTGGGACTTTCTGCCGCCATCAGCCTGATTGTAGTTATTTGGCTGCGTCTTGCTATTTGAAGTCGCTTTTGGCGTGGGTGTGCGGCGGGCGCCACAATTAAGTGGCGGTTTGCTTACCCGTAGGGCGTATCCTTTCGCGGGCTGGCTGTCTGGATCATTCCTCAGCCGACCCGGTCTGAATTCTAGCTTTGATTTTGGCGCAAAGAATGCAATTAGGTGGGTTCAGAGGCGCGAGCAATTAACTTCATTCATAAAAGTAGGGTAAAAGTCTTGTTACTATCTTCACTCTCAAATTTATCGTTATAATTCCGCAATTAGAGGCTTTATTGCATTGGCAATGACTAGAACAGAACATAATTTGTTTAAAACCCATCTATTAAGACGAACTGCTGACGTTTTGTTGATAATTTTTCGGAGATCATTATTTTGCTTACCTTAATTGCAACTAGAACGTGCAAGTTAATTGGCCTAATAAAATTAAATGTTCACTAAAAGTTTAATTTTTTAATTTCTAAATGCCGTATTTTAGCTCAGGGCCGCGCTAGTCACTCGTTCGTTCCCCTCGGGCTACAAGTTCGAAGCAATTGGGAGCGGATTAAGGGCCATTTAACTGTAAGCACTATAATTAAGGCGCTCCCGAGTAGTTAAAACCAAGCCCGGAGCGATGTCAAGTGCGCTAATTAAGCACTTCTGGATCATTGTGGATATTAGCGAGCGTACGATGATATGGAAATGAGATGGTCGGCCGGAAAGTGTGTCAACCATAAGGCAAACACAGAAAAATGTGCCACCACGCACTCCTACCCAAGGTCATTTACAAGAGGCTGAGGACAACAGCGATATTACCGAGGGAAAAAAAGTTTACCCCTTTTCCCTCTGATCCCAATAAACATTTTCAGTGTCATGCTGTGATGCGGGATAAAAGCAAAACAAAAATCACAAAAATTCGGACAGCAGCGGACAAACAAATTACAAGAAAAAAAGTTAACTCGCGCCTTGCGACCTTGAGATTGGCGGCATTAACCTATTACGCAACAACGGGTAATTTTCCACAGCGCAGCGATTACTTTTGTACGAGGGAATGCGCTTTTTTCGGTTTATGTCTTTGAGGTTTCTAAAACAACTTTCAAATAGCCATTACTATTTACAATAAAAAATGTTGTTTTTTAAGAACTAATAGATCCAATTATACCTAAAAAAGTGTGGAATAAAGGTTTTTCTACAAATTGATAATAATGCATTGTTGGCCAAAAACATGTGAACATTTTTACTATTTTTTAAATCTCGTTTTAATGGTTAAAGCTTGGGGTAATTTTCTGCGCTAATTTCGCTGACCAAAAATCCGATGCACGATGTGTTGTAAGAATCCCAGTGAAGCCAAAAAACCCGAGATACTCGTAATTGCAGTCGTAACAATCCCAGCAATATAATAACGAAAAGCACAGCAACACAACCATAATAACCACGGCAGTCAAAAGAAGTTGATGGCCCTGCTCCTGCCCCAGCATTGATTGCATGTGGCACGTGGTCATGACATTCCTCCAAGTCCAAGTCCGATGGCCATGCGATTCTGCAGCACACTTAAGTGCATTGCTATACGATTGGTTGCCTTGAGGCTACAGATCATATATGATCATTCGAAATCGGTGATCGATTCAGTCACAATTGTCTGCAGCATTGCACACTGCACTGTTCACTGAAATATCTAAATTGAACTTTAAGAAAAACAATATTTAAAATGATCTTCAGATTTACTAAAAATGTCTATATGCAGCACATAAACCAATCGAGAAGTCTAAGCTGAAAATAAATTCTTCGATGGCATTTTGGACAGTGTTCGCGAAGCTTGGGTTTTTATTTTTGATTGCTGATGGGATGTGGTAAGAATGCATGTAAAAATGGTTATTAAATTTATGATTAATGCCTGAGCGCAGTTGTCATTGAAGGCCCGACAAATTGGCCGGCCAAGGCCAACCGGTGCGGCAAGAAATCTGAGATAAACGGGAAGAGATCGTTGCCAAAGCTGGTGGGAACAGACAGCTGAACACACAAGGCCCAGTGAGTCCCAAGATGCAGATGGCAAACGCGGCGGCGAAATATAAACAAAACAAATGACGGGCAATCACAACAAATCGCGCAATGATATATGTATGTACACATGAACATTTAGGGGAGTGCTGCTCCCGAACTCCCGCCTTCAGCCAGGCGCGGCACAAAGCAAAATAGTGTGTAATTCAGCCTGCATTTTAATTTGGCCAAATGCAGACGTAACCCGATGCCAGGCCAAATATTTCGTCAGCCGGGGTCTTGGGATGGGGGCTTCAATTGCAATTGCCTTGGCGGCAACCGAACACGCAACCAAGTCACCAAGACGCTCGGTACGTGCCAAAAGATCCAACGATCCAGCGATCCAGCGATCCAACGACCCAACGCCTAACGGCTAAACGGATCGAACCCAGAGACAAGCCGCGTCCAACCAAAAACTTTTGCTGCCGAACGAAAGCGAAACGAAACGAAAGACTTAGGCAAAAAACTTGATTGGCACGCGCCAAACTTTGAGTGCGAAGTGGGCAAGAGGGGCAGGGAGGTTTTGTTGCATTGGGGGCGTCGAACATGTCGGTTTGATCAGCTGACTAATCTGGGGGAGTTGAGCTAGGTCGGCAAAATTTACACTTGGAGAAATGTTTGTAATTTAAATTTAAAGTTTTAAGATGATAATCACTAGAATTAATCATTTAATTAATGTACATCGGCTAAATTTTATTTTGACTAGTTTATTTAACAAAATGAGATAAAGCCTGTCTTTCACAAACACAATTAATATTTATAAAACAATAATAATAGGATTATAAATAATTATTATACCGTTAACAACTTTATATTTACAGTGCATAATCACAAGTGCCATCTATGTTACAATTAAGTTTTGAGAAAAGAAACAAACAAATTGAGCGCAGCTTATGCCCGCTTTAAAGCTGTTCACTACCATCCACGAACTCGCGATCCACAAGAGCCGGCTCGAACAAGTTGGCCCGCAGATCGTGGCTGCAATTCGAGCCTAGCTCAGCTCATTCTGCCTACGAAGCGGACAGTCGAACGACGAATCTCAAGCCAGACGGTTGCCAACGCAGATTTTTGATCACGCGCCACGATCAAGTGCCAAAACGCCAAACGTAACTGACAAGTGTGACGAAAGCGGGGAGAAAAAAAGATAGTGGCGACGTAACCGTTACGCTTAAGTGCAAGCAACTGTTGCATTTTCCAATTTGCCCCATTTTGTGTGTCCGACTGAGCGTGAGTCGCTTGGCCAGCCAGTGAGTAGTGAGTGAGTGTCTGGAGTGAGTGTCGCCTTGAGTGTTTGAAGTTTGGGTGCGATTCCTTCCCTTCCGGCCTTCCGATGCGGCCCACCGTCGAAGTCAAGGGTCGCCTGCTGTTGACCCTGCTGCTGCACTGCCTCGTCGCTCTCGAGGTGTGCGGACGGGCCGGTGCCTTCACCCTCCTCTCACCCTTTAGCTACAGCTCCCTGAGCTTCAAGAACCTGCTCAACTCCGTCCTGCTCTCGAGCAACCCCAACCTGGCCGGCGGCGGAAGGAACCTCAAATCGGATGTCCTAGAGGATGCATCCCTCATCACGGTGAGTCTTTCGTAAGAATGTGCTAGAATGTGCTACGAAAGGGATAAATCAATCAGTATCTCACTTGTGTTGGTTATTAGTTGGTTTAACCACATGAATAATACCAATTAATCTGTGAATAATTATAGTAATTTATTAGGTAATGAAATGACTTGAGAAACTTTTTTATTATTGATAATTAACTAGTAATGTACTGGCATTTTTTCAAACCAAAAGTTAGAAAATCATTGTTTCTTCATTTATCAATTATATGCCTTTCGTATATTTGTACCTGAAACAGTACTTTAGAAGAAAGCTGTTTTGATTGTTGAGCCCAAGTCGGTCAAAACTCCACGCTTCAGTTCCCTCTTGCATTGACATTGGTTTTCCACGGCGACTTTGTGTTGTTTCTATAACACGGATGTATAGATTTTCTATACGGCATTATCGCGTTCTGTTCTGGTATTTACTTTGGACGAGCAGTTTTTGTGTGTCATATAAATTTACACTTTTCACTCCACGCCGCCGAAAGAAAGTTCCCGTTCTCATGGGTTCGTTGACTCGACATATTCGTGTGAGAACCAAGTATTACGGATTTTATTTGAGCCGTCCAGTGGCACCTGGTAATGGTCACCCGTCGTGATCAACTGCAGTTGCCACTGCACTTTCCATCCGCTTGCCTTTGTTTTTTTTTTTTTTTGTTTGAAGAGAAAGGGGGAGTTGCCGTAACTTGTGTACATTTCGTAGCCTTTTTATGGCGTTAATCATGTCTAACTTTAGTGAGTGAGTTAACACAACGGCGAGTACGTAACTGATGGATTTATTTCTAGAGTTCAGGCTAATTAAAAGGTTTACGAGCCATCATTGCTGGCGTGAAGTAACGCCTAGCTCTATGACTTAATAGGTGCCAGAATGAACTGCATAGGGGACTCCCCTTTTGGGAGAAATCGAATCAGGTTTTATATTTATTTGCTTATAGTTTTCGAACCCACCTTCAACAAAACAAAAGCCGGGCTTAGCCTTCGTTGAAATGGATCCAATACGAAACAAGCGTTTTATGGCAGCCACAGACATCGGAGTTCGTTTAATGAGCTGGGCTTTTAGAATTGATAGCCGTGGTAAGTGCGAACTGACCTTGAGCTCATTTACAACGCTCACGTGCCCAGCAATTAGATCAACGTGTTCATTGGGCCTTTGTTCACACAATTGCAAGTGCCTGCGGCTGCTTTTCCATGGTTTTTCAAAAACGAATTATCTCAAGGCCAGGAAATTTGCATTTCACATGGTGTCTACGAGAAACAGCAGATTTAGCCAGCCAAATATCAAAGATCACACCGAGCTGAAGATTACCCAATCGCATTCGCTTTCAGGGTGGGGTCAACAAACAGACGGGCGAAAATTAACAAAGCCAATAAACCAAAGCAAAGCCGAAGGAAAAGAGTTATTAACAAGTGTTCAGCGGGCATACATTTGGCCACGATAACGTAACGTATTTATGCGATTTACGTGATTCGAGCCGTTGCGCAGGCCCAGAAACTAATAAAGGAAGAAATATATACCTATATATACCTATACTACCTGGCACATTGTCAACCCAAGTGCCTGCGTACTTTTTTTCCAAGTGGATCTTATGCAAAGTCATGGCTGGGCTTTCGAACGCGTTCACAGGCGCGTGTCTGCAATGTAACTGAATTCGGAACAAAACACCAGACCGCTTCACAATTTCTGCACGTTGCCAAATTGCATAATCAGGGGGCTTGGAAGATGGCCAGATATGTATCTATCTATGTGCACTTACAACTCGTATAGAGGGACACCTCTCGTGGCTGACAATAACAAATTGAAATTGTCAACGCCACAATGATCAACGTGCAATTAGGCTAACCTGTCCACGTCCGCATCGCTTGACTGACTTTGAAATATGGGTTAGCAGTCTTCCGCCCGCCTTCCGCCCACCACCCACTGACCCCCCACACCGCCTCTCCCACCTTCTCTCCCCGCAAAATGTCAACGAAGAAAGCCCAAGGCTTTTTCCCCAATAATAAGGAAATAGTTTCGGCATTTGGCTTGGCTCTGGATATTTTGCGCTTTTGTTTTGCATAAAATTGTCTCGTTTTTGCTTTAATTTGAATTTAAAGATTTCCGCATTGTCTTTTCTTTTGGCGAGTATTGGCAAATGGATGTCTTTTGGACTGATTACGTCTAGTTGTTGTAATGAGTTGTAAAGGAAATTTCAAAGGCTAGATTTGAATTAGCTGAGTATCCTTCTTTAAAAACAAAATTGTTAATTTTACCAAAAATATGTACTAGGTCAACTAAATATGTGTGATTAATTAAAACCTTATTCGCTTAATACCAATCGATTATGAGCTAATGTTAACCACTTGTTGCTATTCTAGAAACCCTAATCGATTGAAGTAATTTGCATAAATTTGAACTCGCTGCTCCACTTGATCAGACATCTTGAGAGCAGGGTTCAAATGTGATTAACCTCTAAGATTTTGATGTCATTAAAACGATGTCAGTCGGCAGCGGAATAAAGTCAGCACGGCGTCACAGCAACTGCAGCCAAAGACCCAGCATCGAACGAGTGGAGGAAAAACTGGTTGGGGTCGGTGGCGATGACATCGAGACGTTTCGAACCGAACGGCAGTCATTATAATGACTGTGATAAAAGCCGAAGTCAATATCAAGGTCAGTTACAAAATGAGCGATGGTCTCAAAGTGGATATCGACATCGAGAGCCCATCCAGCCGTCCGTCCAACCGAAAAACTCAAGAGTGGCTGGTGGTGGGTCTTCTTCAAAACTGATCCACTGACGAGCTCAGCTCAAGTTCGAGCTGCAAAAGTGTTTTATGCAAATGAATCAAAGGCACGCCACAAAGCCCCCTATAAATAGTCCCCCACACGTTGACACTGCAAAATTTGCATTGGGTTTTAGAGGAAAACTACAAAGCCAACGAAATCATGGAAGCCGATGCCCATGCACGCCCAAAAGTTCCATGCCATTACAGTAGGTCTATGCGAATCGTCTATGCGAATTAATCTTGTTGCACTGAATAAATTGGAAATATGAATACATTTCTTATATTCGATTGTTATACAAACACGCAGTTAAGATGTGTAAATTTATTTAACGAAACCGGTTGTGAGGCGATTATAAAAAAAACTGTGTTACTCTAGGTCAGTGCTCACTGTACAATCAAGCCACACAACATTGCCAATTAGCATGGACACAAACCGGAGGCAGGCAAACACAAAAATTAGTGGGTCATGATGAGCATTATGTTAATCGCAACTCAAGACGATTTTGTAGGTGCTAATGAAGCATTTGCGGCTTTCAGTCGAATGAACGAAAAGTTCAGTTAGCAAAACAGTAAAAATATGAAAAAGAAACCGACCAAACACAAAAAAGACGACTTACCAACAAACAGCCACATTTTAGTTTTGCATTGGGCCAGGTCGAAATCTGTGTAGTTCAACATTTACTTTTCCATCGGCCTCTCCCAGTCCCTGCTTCCATTTTAGCCACTCTTATTTATTTAATTATAGTTTTTCCATGGTTTGCGCACATTGTTTGCCCGGCAATTTATTTGATTTATTTACTGTGCGTTTTAAAATTGGCGTTAAATCAAATAGTTCAATATTTGTGCAGTTTTATTGTACTTTTGTCTAATTGTTTTCTGTTAACAGCTTATTTCATTTCATATATTAAATCATGAAAAACGGCATTGTTTATTTTAGAACAAAATTATTAAAAAATTTTTGCTATATATGATTTGGTAAATTCTACTTTTTTCTTTATTCAATTCGCAAATTCTGTTAAACATTAATAATTGAACATTGTATCAGTATGATTACACATTATGTTGCGTCTGTGATTAATGGAATTTCTTTACATTGCGATGATAAATATAACAATTAATTTAATGCGTTGCCATTTTTCTTGACCACAGATAAATATTGCAAACATTTTTATTACTGAACATTTGTCGTGTGGTGCGAGTTTCAAAACTTTCCGAGATTGGCCAACACGCTGGGCGGAAAAATCCAGCTGCCGGCAGCACTTTGTTGCATTTTGAGCATCTTGCAACGCGTTCGCGGCGCTTCGCAAATATTGGCCGGCTGTTTGGCCAAATGTGTGTCAAGCTAAGAAAAACAAAAACTTTGCCGGGTAGCATCGCCAGCAGCTGTTGCAATTTTTTCGGGGCTTGGCCAAGTCACTTTCTGCGGCTTCTCTGCGCCCCGTTCGCACGTTCATTCATTCTCGAAACAAAGAAATTACGTAAGACAAAAGGCAAGGAAATGGCCGAAAAAAAACACAAAAATGAAGCTGAAAAAATACAAATAAACCAAATTTATGCTTAAACATTTGGCAAAAATCGGCCGAATACGAAACATGCAGAAACGGAGCAGGAAAAAAACATTTCGCTGGCTTACTTTGCGTACCACTTCCTCATGTTGACCAACCAGCCGGCAAGTCAATTGGCCAATTGCAGTGTTTATATTATTTTCTGGCCAACAACAGGAGGGGCTATTCGCTGCCAAGGTTAATTAAAATGCCAGTCGGCCCGCGTATCTTCTCTTTCTGTAGCTTTTTCACTCAATCCAGCTGATTTTCAGTTTGTTTGCTTTGATATTTGGGTAATCGCGTGTTTATAACTTAATTTCAACAATGGTGTTACGAGTTTTTCCTACGGCCACCCACTACCCGACCGGCTTACATAATCGCACAGACTTATCAAACGTATCACGGACTTCTGAAAAACCTATAAATTCATTTGCCAGCAGGAAGAAAAGTATGCTGTCATACAGTGCGTATGCGTGATACGTGACTGGGTTAAACTATGGCGATGTGCTTATAGAGGTTGCCGCGTGTATTTTGCGTCACCTGTAGTTCCAATAAAGCGTCGCCAATGTTTTGCTTTATAGTTAGCCCGATACTTTTGTTTTCATCGGTGTCAATAAAGCGGTTCTATAGGGTTCTGTAAGCCAATATAGTTGCTAGAATGTCGTTTTACATGTCTGCTTTCGAAATAATCTACCACAACTATTTCATTTACCTTTAACTTCTCTAAGATGGAAGGGTTAACATTCCTCTCAAATCCTGGACCACAGCAGCTTGTCTGGTAACTTTATTAACTTGTTGATGCTGCAAATTAAAATTCATTACTTCCAAATGACTGTGGTTAGGGCCAGGCGATTGCCTGCCAGTGGATACCAGTGGTCTCCTCCACCTGCCCTTCCATTTGAACTATGCAAATTAACGGGGTAGAAACAAAAAGCAGCAAGGGCAGGCGGAACGTGGAGCATGGCAACTCAATTTCACACTACCATGATTTGCACTTCTAACACCTTTCTCTCATTCTGACGCATTTTTCCCCCTTTTCTTTTGCTCTTCCAGCCCAAATTAATACGCAAATATGGATATCCATCGGAAACCCACACGGTGGTGACGAAGGATGGCTATATCCTGGAAATGCATCGCATTCCCAAGAAGGGAGCCCAGCCGGTTCTCCTCATGCACGGAATTCTGGATACCTCTGCAACCTGGGTGCTTATGGGTCCCAAGTCCGGACTAGGTGAGCTATTTTACAGGGTTAAAATATTTACTTTTACTCAAAAAAGGACAATATAGTTTGGCTCAAAAGTGATTTTATTTTGACTACATTTTTGGCTTGAAAAACTGTTCTCAAAAGAGTAAGCAATTTGAATACTAACTAAAAGAAAATATTTATCGATAACTTGATCTAAAAAAAAATATCAACGTAAGATTGAACTATTTAAAATTTTCAGTACTCCTTTTGTATCATATGCAGAGGTATTTAATAAAATTTCCAAAATTTACATTCAGTACCTGCCTGTGATGTTAATTAATCAAATTAAATATATTATCCAGGCTACATGCTCTCCGACCTGGGCTACGATGTGTGGATGGGCAACTCTAGGGGCAATCGGTACTCCAAGAACCACACCAGTTTGAATAGCGACTACCAGGAGTTCTGGGACTTCACCTTCCACGAGATGGGCAAGTACGACCTTCCGGCCAATATCGACTACATCCTGAGCAAGACGGGATACGAGCAGGTCCACTACATCGGTCACTCCCAGGGAACAGCCATCTTCTGGGTCCTGTGCTCCGAGCAGCCCGCCTACACCCAGAAGATAACCTCCATGCACGCCCTGGCGCCCATCGCCTACATCCACGACATGAAGAGCCCCCTGTTCCGCACCCTGGTCCTCTTCCTCGACTTTCTCACGGTGGGTGGTGCTTCGGGCTTCGGATTTGGGCTTGGGCTTGGGCCGCCACATGCGGCTGGCTCACTTTCCATTTTCCATTCCGTATTTGCACCCGTCTCATGCCGTGTTTTTTTTTTTTCTGCAGGCCGCCACACGAATGCTGCGCATCACAGAATTCATGCCCAACACAAAATTCCTAGTGGACCACAGCCAGGTTGTGTGCCACGACAACGCCATGACGCAGGACGTCTGTTCGAATATCCTGTTTTTGGTCGCCGGCTACAACTCCGAACAGCTGAACAAAGTAAGCAGGGGCACTGTGAAAAACGGGTGATTCATATACTGGATAAAAATTAAATCATATTTCCACTTTACGTAAGGTAGGAAGTGATTTCAGCAGTTGATTTTGATATTTAAATATATGCTCTTTAGTTATTTAGTATTGCTGTATATAAAATGAAAGCCTCTCTGTTGTTAGCCCAATTTTAGTTAACTTCCCATTTTTCCCATTTTTTGCAGTATTCTAGATCTGGTAGTGTGATCCGTAGGTGGGATTGGATTACGGGTGTGCTCTTGGCCACGATTTCGCGTGACTCGCCGGGCAAACTGAGAGAGCCATCGATTTGGGTGTCCCCTTTGATTGTCTTCATTAAGTTGGCACTTAATTAACCCGCCTCAATTGGATTGTCGATAGGGATAGTTTGCATATCCGTTTGTGCCACAACATGTCGGTGCGGAATGTCCTTAATTGCTCACGACCGTTTGTGAGCCCAAATTACGTAAAGAGTGTGCAACTCAATACCTTTTTCGGTACCTAGTTGGCCCTTATTCGGTGCACAGTTCAGATTGGCCCACGAAGTAACTCGGGGCTGCAATTATCGATGGGTTAAACGTATTTAAACACGGCCTTAGTCCCCCAAGCGGCCACGATGTTTGCATTAAATATGCTCAATGCCCGGGCAAAACTTTGCCCGATAATCGAACGCAAGCTAAACACCCGCAGAATCAAAATTATGGCCCACAAAGTGCGGCGGGCTTTAATTACTTGAACAAGATGTAAGTGTGGGGATGAGGGGTAGTAACTATATGTAGGATACAGAATGTGGGGGCATGACCTGACCTGGTATCTGCCATTGAAAGGGTGTCATTATCTATTATGTCAACGGCCGCCAAGAGTGGGCGGCATCTTCTTGTTTGAAATTGGCATAATTAACTGGCAGGCCGGGATGCCGGAGCTCCGAAAACAAGCGACAATGCATGCAAATTAGGCGCGATTCCATGGCCCGACATGAACCTGGTCACCCAGTTGCTCCTCCCTCCATTATATGTGAGGGGATAATGCTGCCATGCTGGGCATTCGGAACATGGGTGCACTGTTGTTACATTGTGCGAGAAGCAGGGTGGGATTCGGAATGGCGATTAGCCATGCACTTAGACTCGATTTAATTTAAAAGGAGTTTATTGAATATCAAAAATATATACTAAATATATATCCATTTTAGACCATGCTTCCTGTGATGCTGAGCCACACGCCATCGGGAGCTTCGATTAAACAACTGGAGCACTTTGGCCAGCTGATGAAGTCGGGCCATTTCCGGAAGTTCGACCGCGGCTATCTGCGCAACCAGCTGGAGTACAACCGGATGACTCCGCCGGACTACGACTTGTCCAGGGTGAAAGTGCCGGTGGCACTGTATTACTCGGTGAATGATCTGCTGGTCTCCACCACGGGAGTGGACCGTTTGGCCCGCGAGCTGCCCAATGTGATCGACAAGTATTTGGTGCCCATGGAGCGTTTTAACCACCTTGACTTCCTGTGGGCCATCGATGTGAAGCCACTGGTGTACAATCGCCTCGTGCGAAATGTTCGCCGGGTGGAGAATCATCGGGCCAAGCTCACGGCCAATTTGGCCAATTACCTGGCCATGCAGCTGCAGCGCCAGCAGCTCCGCCAGCAGATGCAGCAGCAGATGTTGGAGGGTCTGCCGCCCAATGTGCACCTGCCCCACGGACTGGGCATGGAAATGTTGGCCAGGGCAACCACCTTTGCTCCGATCACAGATCCCACCACAACCATGACCATGCCCACGACAACGACGGAGAATGTTGCGGAGGATGAGGTCCTGACCACCGCCGCTACCGCAACGGAAGTACCGGCGTGACTTTGACGCCGCCTGGCCAAGCTCGTTTCGTTCCACTTCCATATGACTGTGATGACATTTTTAACAATTTACCGATCGCAGCATCGCCAAGTTCTCCCGCTGGAGGACCGCAGGTGCAATCACTCAGGCGCAATCCATTCCCATCCATCCAAGAAGCATCCCACAGAGAGCCCCAACTTCGATACGTCCACTTTTCACACCAGAATTGTTCGATTCGTCTTCTGTGCTACTCTCAATACTTTAATTTATGTGTACAAATTTATGAGTAACTTTAAATGTACGATTATTTTTAATAAAAGACATACTTTAAGAAAATCTGTCTCAATGCTTTTTGGGCAACAAGAAAGAAAAATAAGTTAGAGACTTGCAGCTATTGAAAATAAACCAATGCTTTGTGTATCTTTAGAAATGGGATTTCCAGCATCATATAAAAAAAAAACAATGTAAAACAAGGTAGTTAATTTATCATGTATTATTATTAAAATCATTCCTTCATATTCTAAATTGACCGTAAAAACGAAAATTTTAAAGCTGTGTGAATATTTTACATTTTATATCTTATTGCCCACAAGCAAAAGTATGCAATGGTTATTGTAGATTTTTCTGATTGCACCCATCATTATACTACCTTTGTAAATCATGAAGCAATGGGATGTAATAAAATCGTGTTAAGATATATTTAATAGCAGACTCGGCAAAGAAATTGCAAACTTTTGATAAGGCCAAGAAAGTATATATTTTGGTGAAAAACCCACTGCGGTTTTAGTATACCCCAATGGCTGGAAAGATGGGAAGCTTTCAAGAAGAAGGAGCGGGAAACAGCACCAACACTTAATTGCGACTTAAAACGCAACTCATTTCGACAGCCAGGGTGCAAAACTTTATCCTGGTCGCAGCAGGAGTCAAAGCCACAAGACCAGCACCGGGTCTACACTGGCAAAAATTATAGAGAAATTCCAATTCTGTATTTTCTCCCTATACTATACTAACACTGTGTTCTTAGTGAATTCGTGCAGCACTTAGAGCCATATTTTATTCCACAGATATTTTAAGCTTACAATGCGAGCGATCTCTGAAAGCCAAGGTCTAAACACTTACTTAAAATTCTTAGAAACTTTTGTTTCAGTGCACGACTAAGACCAGTTCTTGTCCTGGGAAGCCCGGAGAGTCTGTGGACCGCAGTTGTGCACTTGCAGCGACAACTTAAAGCCGCATGCCCAATGAATTGCCTTCATTTGTCGTCGTTTGGCGTCTGGCGACCGGCGACACAAGGAGCGAATGGCGAAAAAAAAACGCAGACAGCCACTGTAGGCAAACTTACCGCGCGCACTGTTGCTGAATAAACAAGCAAACCCAGGCGCGCAGTGGGTGTTGGCAGCAGGAGGGGGGATTGTGGTGGTAGCCGGGACTTGGATCGGGACCAGCATGAAAGTCACAAGTTTCAGGTGATATTGCCTCTGGGCTGACTGCCAGCCGAAGGGAAATGAAAAATGCAGTTCCTGCCGGTGGCTGCTGACTTCTTGTCGACTAATGTCGAATTGCATCCGCTCCTTAGTCAAAATTGAATGCTAAAGTAAAACTAGTTCAGCCGCAAGAGTTTTTCAATAAAATCGTATGATAAAATATAACATTTCATGAAAATATACCTTAAACAATATTACAATTAGATAACTCTTTAAGAGCTTGACTGAAACTGAAAAGGAGAAAAATAGTTTTCAATGAAATTCCACCGAATTTTCTCTTTTCCGAAAGATATCCGAAAATATATTTTTGCACTCTCTACACCGAAAAAATATTTTTGTGATTATAAAAATAAATCGCTTATGGGACATTTGCTTGATTTAAGTTTGGGTACCTTTTATAATATCGTTTTTAAATTACTTAATTATAAATAATTGATTTTCATATGGTTTAATCTCAAATTTCCTAACATTTTTATTTTTTCTATATCTAGCTCAATCTACTTCCACTTTTTTTTCCTTTCATTCTCCCTCAGCTGTCATTTTTTGCGGATACTCCTTTGTTTTTGCTCTTCATTTGCCTTTGTTGTATGTGATTTGCTGGTGCCCCGCCCACTTGGCCACCGCCTTTCTCCCCAACTCTCTGCTTCTTTTCCTCGTGTAAACAAGACATTAAGTACAACAAAATAATTAAAGTCAATTAGTGGCTCTTGCCTGTGCAACTAGCTATCGCATATCCCTCTCTTTACGGCCCTCTGTTTCCATCTCCCTCTAAGCCTTGGTGAGTTGGCTTCTGGCTCAGTTGCTGTTGATTTAGTTTTGGCCTTTAATGATATTGTAGAACTCCTTCAGGATCTGTCATTAGCTCCATAGATGCACAAACACTCTAGTTTGCACCCCAAGAAAGCCACACATCATAATTTATTAAATCAACTATAATTTTTGATGAACTTCGATGTTCGGCTGAAGCTTATGTTCCTTTAATGTCAGCTAACTATGCTAACGAATAATATTTAGCAATTCAACGTATTCGATTCTGTTCAAACATTTTAGAAGTATGCGATTCTTAAATGGTATATAAAATAGCCAAATTTTCATCATTGCGCTTCAATTTAATTAACCAAACATGAAATTAAGCCGAAAGCATTACTTCTTTTAAATGCTGAAGAGCAGGACGAAAAAATGTCATTGGACGGCTTAAATTAATATTCCTGTGTCAACACAATGAACAACAGTTAAGTGAAGCTTTTTAATTAAGGATTAATATGTAAATGCACGCGAATCTATATGAATATCGACAATCTCTGATATTTATTTCGTTCCGATTCGATAATTGAATTTGCAGCAAAGACAAAAGACAACGCAAGGCCTATTGCATTCGCATGATATTTTTTCCGTTTATACAATAATATTTTGTGGCAATGCAATTACAATGCTCGCTTCAAGTTGCTCTTTTCTATTGTTTCGTTTTGTGAACAATAGCACAACAATAAGCCCTCGCTTGCAATTGAAAATTAAAAAATAATAAGAGTTGCAGAGTTTCAAGTTCCTTCGAATAAAGGGCCACTCGAAAGGAATTGGAGCCAGACAAGTGACTTTTGTGGCGGGGCATAAAGTTAGGAGGACTTATTGATTACAAAGTAATGAGGTAAAAACAAAGCTCGCATTTTCCTGGCACATACGTACTGCCAGTTCCACCCCGAGTTGATTGATTTTACATAGGCATCGCAGGCAAATTTACATTTCCATTCCCAGTAATTTAGAAATAAACATTACCGTCAGCAGCCAGTGAAGCGCTCGTAATCGTTAAGCAATAAGCTGCCACGCCCTGCGGACAAATTGCCACTGGGCGACACTTCAAAGTCCTGGGAAATGCGATGGGGAAAATTACATTTGTACCGAACCGAATTTGCATGCGAAATGTTTTCCTAATGATTTTCCGAAGCATTAAAACTGAAGCGAGGCTTCCATTTCTGATCGGCCTAAAAGCTTATTTCACTTCGTATTTAAATTACATTGCTCGTTTGGCCAAATCTTAAGTACTACCTACTTTGATTTTAGTCGGTTGGCGCTTTAAAATTAATAATGATTTCGAGTCGCTTCCCGGCTGCCTGCTAATGACTTCTTCTTCGTTGGTTCGACTCTGGCCACAGGGCGTATGATTAATACTTTGTTTACACTCGAAGTAGCCGCCGCCGAGGAAAATTGAATTCTCGATTCATCACCTTCCCTTCATCAGCTGCGTACATTTTGCATAAATATTTCGGCAAAGTGCTGAGAGCCGGGCAGCCCAGCTCCATCATCAGTTTAACAAACTAATTTTCTTGCCAAAAAGTCCTTTTCGGGACCATTTTATAAGTCATATTTACGTTGGACGCCTGCCAAGTGGCCTTTGTGTCCGGCATTTTGAAGGCAGGAGCTCAATTTAAGTGAGTGCCAGCAGCCTCCGTCCTCCGTCCTTCGTCCTTCTGCGCTTAATGATGTTATTCAAGTTGGCTAAAGGTGTCTGCTGGGCATGCAAGTCGAGTGAGTGGCAGGACTTTAAGTAGCCGAGGAAGCCAATCTTTAGTTAAATCATATTGGCCAAAACACGCCCCCAGCAAAGAAATACGTATTAACTAACTTCTCTGCTCACCACTTTCGCTGAACTAGGCAGAAACCTAAAACTAGGCGGTACAGTAGATACCGTAACATAAATTTAAATAGGAATATTTAAGGCTTTCTAGTTTTTATAGTTCCCGGATTGACAGAGTTCACAAAAGATAGTGTATCTAAATTCTTAGTGAATTTCACCCAAGGCAGGCCGCACTGTAGCTCAATAGCAGCCAGTTTATTGTTATTGCCCTGCGTAGTTGACATTTGTAGTTGTTAGTGCCTTTATCGCCGTTGGTGGTGGCAAGATGTTAACATTTTCGACCACGTCCAGAAGACGTTTTCTGTCGAGTTGACATAAAACTTGTCCTTATGGTCAACAATGTTTATGTTGTTGGCCAAGTTTGCCGCAAACGAGAGTTTTGTGGTCGCTTTTCTGGTTCGATAAGAACTAATTATGAAAGTTCCTCTTCGCAATTTGTTGCCACCGAATCAATTTGCGGGGTCAATACTGCTGTGGAAATTTATACGTTTAATCGAAATGACCAACCGGAAGATAAGCGTAATGCGAGGAAGTACATTAAAATTTCAAATGAAATTGGCTAGAAAAAACAACATTGAATATTATGGCTGCTCTGAAATTTCGCTAAAAGCTGACTCACTCCCAAGTGTATAACAATGGCAATCAGCACAAGCCACTTGACAAAATCCCCAGACATTCCATAAGTTTGCTTTTATGGAAAATGTAAGCGAATGATGAATAAAATGCATTACCAAAAAAATACGATATCTTACAGATTATAAGAGGAGCATTATAGAAGGATTTTTAAAATGTAACACGATCAATAATTTATTTTATTCCACCAAATATATATTTTAAAAAACTGAAAACAATTTGTATACCCGTTACTCGTAGAGTAAAAGGGTCACGCCCGCACTTTTGATCCATTTTTTATTTATTTCTCTTTTTATTCCCCAATATATATCGATATCCCAGAAAAAAGATTAAACTTCACAGTCACACTTTCACTAGCTAGGTAACGGGTATCTGATATTCGTGGATTTTGACACTAGCATTCTTAATTGTTTTGTTTTATTTTTAGCTATCCAAGCCACTTTTTTCTTAAGCGCACCGGAAATAGATCAGGGGATTAAGTTTGCTCTTGGCATAAAATTATTAAACTGGAACTAAAACTGGAAATGAAAATTCAGTTTTATAAGATAGGGTTTTGATCTTATAATCATACTTTTATAATTTTAGGAAATACTCAATGAATTACTTCTATGACCTGCATAGAATATGCAATTACATCAATTCCTTACAAAGTCGACAATTATTTAAGAATTTTAAAAGAAATGATTGTATGCTTTAATCAATAAATCACTTAATAAAAGTAACTAACGAATGTGAGTTTGTAAAATGCAGTTCGAGACAGATTTCCACATTACTGGAAAAGTGGAAAAATGTAAATAATGTCTGTGTTTATAAGAACTGAGGCGTTTACTTTACAAATAAAAACGCAATCGTTCAATCGGCCATCGGACACTCTTTCAGGCCACGACAATGGACTTGGCTCAAAGAGACACATTGGTTCTGATCGAATTCATTTAATATAATATCAATAACAAATGCGAGAGCGTTTCGGAGCAGATCGTTGAATAACCGCGAATTATGAGAGGTCGTCGAGTTGTAACCAGCTAATTGCCATACCAGAAAGCCGGTTTGCCACTCCGGGCCAAGCCGAAACTGAAAAGCCACAGCATCGAAAAGCAAAATCAATATCAAAAGGTGAACACAGGTGAGTGTGCGTTGAAAGTGAAATTGAACTGGAGATGGGGAAGTGCCATTCAAGAGATGATTTCTGGGCCAAGTGCGCGGCGCCTCGTCTTCCCAGGCCGGCCCACCTGCACTTCAGGTCCATCAAAAGTGCCGAACCCGAGGAGCAGTTGGCCGCACACCTGGGCCGCCAGAAGAAGCGAAAGAAACCCAAGCCATAAGCCCAGGCCGGGAACAGTATTTCAAACGCCTTAAAAGCCCGAGACGGAGCTGCAAACGGTTTAGTTCCTCGCCGCAAACAAAACTAGTCACAACAACGTGGAGCGGAAGCCAGCAGCGCCAAAGTGAACCAGTTAACAGCCAGAGATACGGTCTGAGGTAAAGACACTCAGAGAAAAACGTTTAAAAAATATTTAAAACTTAAAGTGAATTTCCAAATATAAAACAACAATCGAAGTGAACAAACAATTTTAGTGCAATTGTCAAAAATTTTTAAAAGCAAGTGAAAAGTGAGAATGACTTTAAATTCTTCAATTATAGCAACGTTCAAAAGCTAATATAAACAGTGAAAAACATATAGTTTTAAAGCCAGTTTAAAAGTATTTAGTTATTTGTAAGATCCCTTCCTATCGCAATATCGTAAAAATATACCATCTTTTTCTCTGCAGAAAGAGAGAGCTTTTGGAATAAGGAGCAAGTTTTTTCAGAGCCAAAGTGAACGTAGCTTTCGGCGCGTTCGAACCACACTCGCGTTTGATTCATTGCCAGCGAGCCACTGAACCGCCTCGCATTCCGCGAATACCAAAAAAAAATCCGCCGAAATGCTGCGGACCTTTGCCATTCTGCTACTGATCGCAGTGGCTGTAAACGCAAGAGCTGCGCTACAGAAAACCACAGTTTCGCCGGAGTATGAAGCCACCGAGGAGGTGGACTCCTCCACCTATATGTCCGTGGAGGAGGGCACCATTACGGTGGACGTCGACTCGGATGTGATATTGACCACCAATCCCGAGGGTGAGGCCTTCACCGAAGCCAGTCCCGTAGTTACGACGGAGGAACCACTTCCGGATTCGGTGGTGCAACAGCTTGAGAGGGAGCGTGCTCAAGAGGAGGAACTCAAGAATCCCGAAAAGCCGGAAGACGAGCTCGATTCGGAATCGGAGGAGGAGGATCAGACCACATCAACAAATACGGAGCCACCAAAGTCTGAAGTTTCAGAGAGCACCACCAAGCGGAGCTACAAGTTCGGAGCCACCACACTGCCACCTAGTTTCATCACAACCACTAGTAGAGTGGAGATCACCACTATTCTGCCACAGGACGGAGTCACGACGCCTACTGCTGAGACCGAGGAAACCACCGTCAAGGAGGAGGTCAAAACCATAAGGAACTACTTCGAGCGGAAGCCCGCGCATATGGAAGAGATTGAACTGGACATGGCCGAGAACCGAATGGAAACGACCACAAATGAACCTCCCAATGAGAACGTGGAGCTATCCATGATTGTGACCACCGACGCCGCCTTGGTGGAGGAGGATAAGAAGCCCGGAATTGAGACTGATCAGGCGGAGTCGGTGGAAACCACAGTGGTACCCGTTTACCAATACGTTAGCAATGCAGCTCCTATCGTCACTGAACCGCAACCGGAATTAACTACGGTGGTGCCAACACTAAAGGAAGAGGCAGCCACCACTGAGGGTTCCATTGAGGAAACTACAGGTGTGTCTTTAATCTAAAAATATATTAGAAGCTTATTTCTTTACGAAACCCATTTTCTTGCCAACGATAAGTTAACTAAATATATATTTTTTCCACAGAACTGCCACTAGTTTTGTCCACTGCATCTAAACCCACCACTGAGGCTGAGGAGACCACTGAACCAGCTCCTAGCACCACCACTTCAACCACCGAGACTGTTTTGGTCACCACCAAGGTGGAAACATTGGAGAACGTCCAGCCAGAGACCACCATGATTGCTCTCGACACCACCAGCACCACTGAAGCTCCAACTACGACGAGCACCACCAGCACCACTGAAGCTCCAACTACGACGAGCACCACTGAAGCTCCAACTACGATGAGCACCACCAGCACCACTGAAGCTACAACTACGACGAGCACCACCAGCACCACTGAAGCTCCAACTACGACAAGTACCACCAGCACCACCAGTGCTCCAACCACAACCACCACCACAGAACGTCCCATTCAGACGCGAGCTCCGCGTGTGGAGCGAATCTTCAACTCCGACGGAGTGGAGGTGCTCTACGGATACTCGTCGGTGGTGCGGACCAACAGCTCGTGAGTGGTCAGCACCACACGACCTTGTCAAGGTCGGACAACTTGCCATTATGTGGAGATTGATGCTCGGGTTGTTTTAGGCAATTTTCAATTCTAAACAAGTTATAAACAAAAATATTTAAATTTTATGCTACGGGCCGCACAGTGTCATAAACCAAAAAAAGAAAAACAAATAACGATGCGTAAGAAGATATCGATGGATATACAAATCCGCGCAGACATTAAACAAAACAAAAATAATATTGTGCAAAATTTGTGAACGGTCTGCCAAATGACAAAAAATGAGGAGAAATGCGTGAGATAAGCGATTTTATAAATTATAAATAAAACATGAACACCAATCTTTCGTTTTGTGTTTGCTTTGGCGATTGCACAAAGCGTTAGTAGGTATTTTAAACATTGTTGATCTGAAAATCGCTCTTCAAATGAAACATAATATTGCCGCAACGAAATGCGATTGGCTAAGGTGAACTATAAGATACCCTGCAATAGTAGCAGAAGCAAAAATAATTTAAGCTTGTTTACGTAGAAACTATATCTAATATAGAGTATTCAATATAGAGTATTTTCCTGACTTCTTTCAAATCCAATTCACTGAATATGATTGATTTGGTATATTGTTTAAGCAGCGCACCCAAGAAATCAAGTCAAACACAAGCTCAGACATTCAGCAGCCCACAAGCTGATCGCTGCCCACCTGCAAAAAAAAAAACAGAAAAAGAAAAACCGGCAATCTCCCCAAGAGTTGTCGTCATACATTTTTGGGCTTTATGTTCTGGCATGGACGCAGTGAGTCCGATGGACAGACACGTGGACCAGCCAGGCGGACTGGTTTGGTGTGGTCAGCTCTGCAGGCTTGGGTCGCCTGGCAGATTATTCATTCATCGATCGGCTTGTGTAAATCCATGAATCCATGAAGGGGCACAGGGCTTTTTTCGGGGTTTTGCAATGAGTATCACGTTTGCTATGCCTCACTCTCGATGGAATTTGAAAGCAATCGGCTATAAAACAAACACCAAGCGCTAATTTCCATTTGAACTTGAACGGCAGGCGCTAAACTGCATGTTGAATGTGATTCGAATGAATGCGGATCGAAGGTTTTGGCGATACGGGTTTTTTTTGGCCACTTAACTTGCCTTTTTTTACTAAGCCAACTGACTTACTAAGCTCTAGGTCGTGGGATGTACCGATACTAGGCAGTTAGTCATAAGCTTAACGGGATGTAGAAAATATATATACATATATAAAGATGATAACGATAATCACAGAATTTTCCTTACTAGATAGTTAGAAAAAAAGGAAATAAATAGATTAGATACTACTATCTCTCGGTTCTCTTTGTTATCCTGCACTTTTAATGACCCAAAATAGACCACACATAACTACAATAAATTGATTTATAAAGCAAAAAGTTTCGCTAATATTTCTCACAGTATGTTTGCTACAGTAAGCTCTGGCTCGAAAAGCTTCATTCGCAAAATATGAAAACAGCTTCTGTTACAGCCGAAAACTATGCCACTTATATATTTAAAATACAGTTAACCATTGCATTGTTAACAAGTTAAGCAGACTTTTTTGTTTTCTTTGTTTCATTATGGAAATTAGGTTGTCAAATAAAAAAAACACCAGGATAGAGGGACATCCAATTCGAAAAACCTGCCTTACGAATTAGCATAGTAAGCAAAATTATTTAAGCCGAGCCATAGTCAACGGTTAAAACAAGTTTCGGGTGCATTAAACGAGAAGTACGTGCAATTAAAGAAAGTGGCAAGTGACTCAATTCGATTTGCATTTGGCAATAGAGTGTCCATCTTGTCATAAATAAAACAGATAACTGGTCCATGTTTCGAACCAGATGTGTGTATAAAAGAGTCCCACTGTAGATCAGATAGACCAAGAATCACCCACGATGAAGATCTATGCACTCTGCGCTTTCCTGCTCCTTGTCATTGTGGCAGTCCAAGGATATCCCGGTATACACGCCGGATTTGGACACGGCGGACTAGGAGGACTCGGTGGCTTGGGAGGACTTGGCGGCTTAGGAGGACGCGTTGGTTTCGGAGGACCCGGTGGCTATGGAGGACCAGGTGGCTACGGAGGACTCGGTGGCTACGGCGGACCGGGTAGCTACGGCGGTGGTGGTGGAGGCGCAGTAGCCACTGCCAACGCTAATGCAAACGCAAACTCAGTTGGTTACAGTCCGGGTGCTTACTACGGATAAGAAATGATGACATCCGCAGTCCGGAATCTACAATTGCTTTAAAAAATAAACAAACATTGCTTAAAAACCAAGACATTTTCTATTATTACTGTTGACAAATGTTATCAACACAATGGGTTTACCTTCTATGTATATATATATAAATTTATTGATTAAATTGATTTAGCAAATATTTTTTGGAATAATTCTGAAAACTTATATGAAAGCCCTTTTTTTCAAAATATTTAGAACGTAAACCTAATGAATTGTAAGTTTTCAACACTTAGCTCTGAATATTATAACGTGTAAAATCCTGGAACATTTTTGGGGATTCGTTCTTAAATCTTGAGTTAGAGCTTACTGATAATTTATTATTTTATTTTAAAAGACATTTAATTAGAATTAATGAAGTTAGAAAATTGAACAGATCTAATCCGAAAATTGCATGTAAGTTTTAAACCTTTTTTAAAACTACGCTTCGGTATTGTGGATATAAATTTTTTCTAAAAATATGTAAATGTTTAAATGAAAATCTATTCTGTAAACATTTTAGTGTAACAATTATATTATTATATATATATATACATATTCGCTAAAGGGATGTTGTGTAAAATGTGTGAACAGAAGCAAATGTACGGACTATATGATAAACTATTTTTTATAGCTGATTGTCATAATGAATTTATCTGACGAGCTTTTTTTGCAGCCTGGAAATATGCTTTACCTACCAAAATATGGCTTGTCCAAGCTAACCAGTTTTCAATTATAAGTTAGTATACTATATATAAAAGTAATATTAAACGTCATGCGTTTTTAATATATGTCTAATTAATGTGCTAATCGAAGCCCCCATATATATGCCGATACAATATCGGTTTTGTGATTTTTTTTTTCAAATAAACAAGCCGTCCACCTGTCACGGATGCTGGTATAAAAGGGGCCGGCACGCGATCACAAAGCATCGCCATCTCTAACGATGAAGTTCCTGGCTATCTGCATTTTTCTAATCTTCGCCCTGGTGGCCGTTCAGGCTCATCCTGGTGGATTCGGCGGATTCGGTGGACGCGGCGGTTCGAACGCAGTTGCCAACGCGAATGCCGCTGCTACCGCCGACAGCAGAGGGGGCGGTCCAGCTTCCGCCTCGGCCTCGGCCACTGCAACCGCCAACGCCAACTCCGGAGGAGGTGGAGGAGGACATTTCAGACGCGGATAGGCCCAAAATGGATTCATAACTGTACTCTCAAAAAGTGGGCACGTCCGCGGACAGACCTCCTCAACTGAAACAATACCAATACCAATAAATATTAAAATGCTAAAACTGTTTTTGGAAATCGAAGATGTTGTTTTCGTATATTAGGTTAATAACCAGTTTATGAGTCGGGCATAATTTATAGATCTTGTGACGTCAAACGAGATTTCTCTAGCCTCCTAGACTAAGTTAACAGCGGGAGCTAGTATTAGCAACTATGTTTTAAAATGTATCTTACAATTTGAATTACAACTTAAAAGTATGCATTTTAAATATATAGTTTTCGTATCGCACATATTGCATCTCAATTTTAATTTAATTTATTTTTTATAGTCAATTTTTTGTTTCTACAGCTTACCCGGAAATCCAATCAATTTGTGCGTTTATTTGTGTGATTAAGTAATTATATTCGCCACCCACAAGTCTTGAATTTGACTACTTACGGACAGACAACCTCAATTTCAGGTCTTATAAATGGATGATATTTTTTTACAAATTAAGTCCGACGTTTGATATATTGGCAAGCTTCTGAGAACTCGGGTTTGCAATATTTAAATTTGCAAATTATCAACATCTGGATAAGTTTCTACGTTTACGGTAGCCAAACCTTTCCGAAAAAAACTAGTTTTCATACCCCTTAGTCGTCTACTAGGTATACTAGGCTTGTTAAACAGAAAAAAACAGATAGAAGAAGTGTTTCCAATCTTTAACAACATATAGCATTCAGATTCTGGAGACTTTGCACGTTTGAAAAATGTTTTTGATATTTTGTTCGTTTAAATACCATTCTTTCCTATCCATTTATGTGAGGAAAGATATAGATGATGAGTGACGGGTAACAGATAGTCGAGGAACTCGGCTATAGTGTTTTCTCTTGTTTTTAATTCTAGCTTTGATTTGCCTAAATTATCTACACATTATTAGCATAATTAGTATTTGCACTAATCCAAGCACAAAGTCTGCGTTAGCATAACAATGATGTTTTCGAAATGTCTGTTCTTTTCGGTTGTTCTAGAAAGTGGAACACACATTATAATTATAATTTGTAAATATAGAGATTAAAATATTTATCGTTGTTCAAAAAAGACTACAAAAATGTATGTAAAATTTGTTTTCAATGTATGAAATGTAATTTTATCAGCGTATAACAATTTTTCGACTGAATCAATCAGGTTCCGTTTACAAAAAGAAAGGACAATTTTCATTTATATTTTCATAATAGAAATTCAACAATGAAGCTCTAAGCCGAAGCGTGGATACTATTTTTTCGCAGCAAATTTGTCCTATTATCAAAATATGCTTGACAAAGCATTCGCCTGAAAAAAAAATGTTATTGGGTGTAGGCAAAAATGCACATGTTCCTTTATGTACATTCAATTTAGTGGATACTTAAAAATATTCTGTGTTAATCTTACTTGTTTGCATGGACCTCACTGTAATCACATGCCTTCCAAGAATAACAAATGTTCATAGTTTTTTGTTTTTTTTTTTATTTATATAAATATTAAAAACTAATCAGTGAAGAAATTCGGATCTGTTGGCTTATTTGCCACGAGAAGTGGCGACGGCATTGGCGTTAGCATTAGCACTTCCACCTTCGGAGCTGGCATTGGCATTAGCGTTGGCATTGGCATTACCATCGCGATATGGTCCCTCAGAGTTGGCGACAGCATTGGCATTGGCGTTAGCTTCGGAGTTACCACCGAATGCACCCGGTCCTCCGAATCCACCTTGTCCTCCGAACCCACCTTGTCCTCCGAATCCACCTTGTCCTCCGAATCCACCTTGTCCTCCGAATCCACCTTGTCCTCCAAAGCCACCTGGTCCGAATTGGTTTTTCTCGAAACCTGGTCCGCCGAATCCTGGTCCGCCGAATCCTGGTCCGCCGAATTCTGGTCCGCCGAATCCTGGTCCGCCGAATCCTGGTCCGCCGAATCCACCCTCACTCTCAGCATTTGCGTTGGCATTTGCGTTGGCATTGCCACCAAACTGCGGGGCGGCACTGGACACGGCCAGGATTACGGCGAGAACGACAAAGACCTTCATGGTGATCTGCTTGATCGGAGTGACTGAACAAACTTAATGGCCAATGCCCCAGGGCCTGGTTTTTATAGTGCCCAGACGGCAAGCAGACGCAAGCTACAAAAAAAAAAAAAAATCTAAGCTAGCATCGGCTTTCGGGTAAAAATTAGCATGCAAACAATAGTCACTGCCGAAAAATAATTTCAATATTATCGGAGATCACAGATAGATTCCCCCAACTGGGCAGGGCTCCAGAGTGGGACGGATAGCGAGTGAAAGAGTCAGATAGTGCTCTGATCAAATGGAATGGTTTAAGGAAAGTTTGCAAATGTCTGTAGACCAACACGAGCCGTGTTCGTGGTGGTTTACTAAGGAACCGGTTTGATGCTATCAATATTTAAACGATTATTTTTTATTTTTTACTTTCGGCACTGTCATCGCATCGCTTTCAGACGGAAACAACATAGAGTCAGTTAATTATCACGGAATTCTCTTTGGTACTTCTCTATTAGCTATTAACACTAGAATGTACTATATGTTTTATTTTCATCAGAATAGATATAGCATCATTACAGAGGCAATGCTGTTCCTGAAAGCGTCATTACATGACCATCTTGAAAACATCCTTAAGAACCGGTTCAGAATCCTGAGCGGTATTAGTCCAATGTTAATAAAAATTGGAATTAACAAATTTGGCAAACTTAGAGTCATAACCTAATATATTTAAATATTTTCGGTCGCTTACTAACAATATTTTCTTACAAAGTCGCACGTGTGGTTTTAATTAACACTTTTCTATGCGCTTCCTTGTTCTGCTATAAATCTAAAATTATTCCATATTTTGAAGCAATCCCACATCTGGTTCTTATCAATAATTTTGTAATTTACCGGCAACCGTTCAAGCCCCTATAAAATTTACATATTTTTTAGCGATGGATATACATATGTATGTTTACATTCAACTTACACAAATGAATTGGGCGCCGGATTAGCGAAATAAAAATGATAATATAAACTGCGTACGTGCGGATAGTCGAGTCATATATAAATTGAAAGGAACCTCAGCCGAAGTTTATATGTCCTTCTATTATAGGTTTATATATATTTAAATAAGTATATATTTAAAAATTCGGATGCTTACCGAGTTACAACATTAAAACTATGATTTCTGTTTTATTATTTTCGAAAATTTTTTCAAGGCAGTTGAAGTCGTCCGACTTTAATTAAAGAAAACCCAAAGTTATATGTAATCAAACACGAATTTACATCGAATAAGAGCACTATATGATCAATCGAAAAATGGTTTCCCAATCCGGTCCGTTCCGAGTTATATGTTACCTACATATACATATTAGAAAAAAGCTTTTGGGGAAGTTTCATGCAGATGGCTTCAAACCTAAGGGCCTCATTTGCATAAAAACAAACGGTATGATCAACAATATAAACATACATTTATATACTTTTTTTGGTCGCAAATGTGTCTGGCAAACTTCTGGGCGAAATCGAGATGCCCTCTGAAAGGGTATAAAAAGTTAACCAGTGTTCTTGTCAATTCGCAATGGCTGACAAAAGCTTCTTGCTATATATTTGAACCAATATTTTATAACTGTTATCTTATTAACGGATTCACAAAGTAATATCCAATTTTTCCTATTTTTAAAAACTGTGTTTTAAACTTTATTAATGTTAGATTCGATTCTCATATATAATCGATCATGTATAAGGACGCCTACAAGTGCCAAAAAAAACATTCTCTTTTCAATAAATGCGTTTAAAATTTGTCGTATGTTTTCCTGCAAAAATTTCAAACTTTTTTATTTCTCAATCCGCGTCCTTCGACTTTTGCCACTATTGAATTTTTATTAAGATGAACAAATTACGTGTTAAATAGTTTAACACGTTTACCTATTGATATGTTTACAAATACTTCCTTAATGAAAAAAAATGATTGAATGACAAATACTTGTATATAATTTTAATTTATTTAGGTTTTATTCACAGTCATTTCTTATCGCTTAACTCCAAATACCAGTAGAGCTTGGATCGGTCTAACCGAATCTGTTCCCGGAGGCATTGGCGGATGACGATGCAGAAGCGGATCCAGCGCCACCACGTCCGCCACCACTAGCCGATGCCGAGGAAGAGGCTGAGGCCGAAGATGAGCCGCCACCAAATCCTGGGCCACCACCAAATCCTGGGCGACCGCCGAAACCTGGACCACCGCCGAACCCTGGGCCACCACCAAATCCTGGGCGACCGCCGAACCCTGGTCCACCGCCGAACCCTGGGCCAGCACCAAATCCAGGGCGACCGGCGAACCCTGGGCTACCGCCGAACCCTGGGCCACCGCCAAATCCTGGGCCACCGCCAAATCCTGGGCGACCGCCGAATCCTCCAAAGCCGCCCTGAGCATTGGCATTAGCATTTGCGTTGGCGTTGGCGTTTCCTCCAAATTGAGGCAGGGCCGATGCCATAGCCACCAGAACAGAGAGCGCGATGAATAGTTTCATGTTGAGTTGTTGCTTCCTCGATGGTGATACAAACACTTGTCCAATGCACCGCCGGACCCGGCTTTTATTCCGTTGCCCGTCGGCGAAGAGATTTGTTGACTGCTCGGTGATCCACCCTGGAGCTCACTCTCCTAAGCGGCAAAAGTAGATAAACATGAGAAAAAAGAGAAAAAAACAGAACGAATTATTGATATTTATGGCTCAACTCATTAGCACGTTCGGGGCGTACGAGCGTCGGACCCTACGCTCAACAGACCCGGTTTGCTCGATCCCCCGCTGCAACCGGTTAATCCCAATCTCGGGAGCACCTGAGACGCGCCCCCTTCTCTATCCGTCCATTGGAGAGGGAGCATAACTGATACCAGTGATGTCATGGACCAAGTAGTTAGTAAAGTTGTAGGGGTGACGAAAAATATAGTACATGTAATCGAGGGGGTATTTTTGAAAATCAGTGCGGGTAGATTTCCAGTAAGAGGAATTCTTGTCAGATGACCCCAAATAGATGTTGCACTCATTAAATTTTAGTCAACAACTATATATTTATCCTCAGAATATATAAACAAGTAATCATTTATTGTTCAGCCATCAAAAAATATATTAATAATAATATTAAGCAGTAAACGTAAAACAGTTTACTATAGATATTATAGATTGATATATTAGATAAAGGAAGATCTTATTAGAAGTAGCTTATTATATATTAGTACAGTCTTCAAATTAAATTTACCAATGAAGAACTAGTTCAATTTGAGCATCTCTGTGGCGTTATTAATTAAGTTTAACAAACATATCAAAAGCAGTTGACTGATTTTTGTGTTCGCCATAATAAATGCAATTTTTTTGTGCCTTTCTGCCACCTGTTTAGCTTTAAACTTTTTCGCGTCGCGTAGATTTTTAATTGTTTGTTTATTTAAGCTTCTAAAAGGCGAATATAATTGAAAACGATATAAAAACGTGTATTTGGCTAAATTCTAAACGTTAATTATTCTAATTAATACATGAGAGTCAAGAGTGCCAGGAGAAAAACAACATCCCAAAAGCATTAGAAATTCAAATGAATCGACTTGATTAATTTGGTTTGATCGGCGTGGGGGCTACGAAAGAGTTATCATCGAAAGAGTGGCTCAACATACGGGGAGTCCCAATTGAAAGTGTGCCAAGTAATGTTATGTGATTTACACGGCCATATGAATATGAAAAAGGGGGCTCAAAAGTCTCCTACATACGATGTACGATTCCCGCATCTCTCATCACGAATGTGTCAGAACTTTGACAATTGAATGTGCAACTATTTTTATTATTTCTTCCGACTTATATGGATAGGCCAACGGCAATTTTATGCAGATTAGTACTCATCGGATGAGAAATCGAATCATATTGTGCACTGTACAAGTTCGAGGTAAAAATCATAAACAATTAAAAAGTAAGAGCAGTAGTAATAAATTATTTAATCTGCTTACATATTTAGTTATACTAAAAATAAAATGTCTTATTATAGCCAACCCTAGAATACCGTAGAATAATCAATCACTTCGCTGATAAGATTTAAAATCAATAGTACATTAGAAAATGATCCCGATAGATAAATAATTTTTGCTTTTACCAAATTGTGCAAATGTTTGTCAATTAAAAACTGTAAATAAATCCTTATATTGCACCTTCAGAATTTGTGAAGTTCAACATTCTTCCAATAAAATATTATTGTTTTTGTGGGTTTTTAAATTTTTTATTTCAGACTTTTTTAACATTAACAATAACTTAACTTCTAGATAATCCGCTCTCTGACAGCTTATCCGTAGAAACCACCGCCGCTGGCAGAGGCGGATGAAGAGGCGGAGGAGGAGGCTGCTCCGCCACCACCACCTGCTGCAGAGGCTGACGAAGATGCGGAGGCAGAGGCAGCACCACCGCCATGGTGGCGTCCGCCGCCATGACGCCTTCCACCGCCGCCATAGGGATTACCGAATCCACCGCCATAGGGACCGCCGCCGAATCCGCCGCCGTATGGACCACCTCCGAAACCGCCGCCATAAGGACCGCCGCCAAAGCCGCCGCCATATGGACCACCGCCAAAGCCGCCGCCGTAGGGTCCGCCGCCGAATCCGCCACCAAATCCTGGTCGTCCGAATCCGAATTGCGGTAGGGCCGAAACGGCGGCCACCAGAAGAGCGAGAACAATCAGAGTCTTCATTGCGAGAATTCTTCTGTGAGTTTGATAGATTCTATCTGTGCGATCGCTGGGTTGTCTGGGCTGGAACTGACGGACTCTCAGCCGAGTCGCTAAAGTATTTATACCTGCTGCATTATTTCCAAAAGTCGTCACATACCGGCGAGTCAAATGTTTATAATTTTGGCTCTTCGGCCGATCGTCTACCGGTTTTCTTTTGATTGTGTTCCATCTCATATCTAATTACACTGGGCAACATACATATTGCTCTTGAGTAAATCGATGACGCATGATACATTGGGTTTAAATTGACCATTAATAAAATTATACTATATTTAATAATATTGTTATTGATATTGGTAATTAAAAATCAACGCTTAATAAGAGGCTTGGATTTAAAAAAATTCACTATCAAAAGAAGTATTATATACTTAACCGATTTTTGCTATTACTTGCTAGTATTTTTCTGTTAAATCTTGCCATGATTTCCTATTTTAAAAATAATATATATTTTTTTAATTTTAACATGCTTGGTGCGTAGTGCTCTGTCGTGCTAAGCGATGACTTTGTTTGCCGGGGGATTCCCACACACACTCCCAAGAAGGCGCATGTATGTCAACCCCCACTCAAAAGATGACCCAGGTGGTAGTGTTTGAAAAATGACAGCCAGCTTGTTTAAATGTAGTTCTTCCTGATCTGCGTAGTTCCCCACCGAGATCAAGAGTACTCCTCGCCGGTTGATTTCGATCGCCTAATGCCGATCATCTGACAAGTTCATCTTGAAGAGTTTATTCCCCCTATCTTGCTTTGTTCGCCGGAAAGCGGTTTCGATGGCGATGTTTTCAATAAACACCGGTCGATTGGAGTGGGCCAGTTGGAGGTGGTGAGATCACTGACTGATCGCCGCTGGCTATTGGGCATTTCTCCAGGTTTCGCGGCCATTCTGCTCAAGAGAAGGTTAACAGAAAGTCTTCAGTTCCGATCGCGCAGAAATTATTTAAGTAAAACCGACTAGTCCTGAAATTATTAAAATATAACCGACTAGTCCTGAAACTGTTAGAATAAAGCCGACTAGTCCTAAAAGTACACATGTGGATTTGATGAAAACAAAACATGAAAGCATAAATTAAGACAACTTTACTATAAAGCGTACATTTAGTATTACTTATGGTTTGCTGTGTGTTTAAATGAAGTGATCAACAAATCTACGGCCAGCACATTTGAAATGAATATACTATTTGATTAGATAGTTTCACTAGCGCAAATATGTAAATCTCGTGGAATGAGTAAAATATAGTATCGGAGTGAAATCTCTCATTCATGACTAAGTTTAGGTTTACAATCTCTTAGCAATATGATATATTGACACTGATCGTTAGTGGGGAAAAAATCACACATTTTAATGAGACAGTGCACGATAGCAATCGCAAAATCCCCATAATTCGGGCTCTTAGAGATCTGAGCCTTAACAGTCCATAACAATAAAGTCTCCCATGCGCGTCGAACAAGATTTCAGGGGTTGTTAATTGTTTAAAAAAAATCATTTCTTTTTAGAATATGAATACGAAACCCGTTTGGGTGTCGTCACAGCCAACTTTGAGATACATCTTTGATCGTACACATGTGTGACGATTAGAGACTCACATCCGAAGGGGTTTTCCTGGCCAGCATTTGTGAAAATCGAATTAGCACAGTCGTTAGAATTCGGTGATTTTTGGGGGTCGATTCAGGGAAAGGTAAATTATTGGAAATCCAATTTTAGTTGTACTTCGAACTCATAACAAATAAAGGCATTAATTCCCCGCCCATTTGAATATTGTTTTCGTCTTTGGCTTATGCAAAAAGACCGTAACATAATCGCCTAATGGAACCGGTCGGGTTTGGGATCGTTTATTTATTTATATTTTCTATTTTTTTGCCACATTAGCGATGAGGCTTTTTTTGGGCAATTATATAAGTCTGAGCTCCGCGCATTATTATGTGATTTTTCCCGGAGCGACTCGCAATTGCCAAACAATCGATTCGAACTCTTTACATAATTAGCTGTCTAAGCTGACAAAGCAAACGAATGGCTTCCGAATTGTAATGCATTTGCGTTAAATAAATAATGCGAGTACTTAAATAATGAACTGCTAGTGCAAATATTTGTATATTAAAATCAATCAAATTGAAATAATCTGAGCCTGGTCCAAATAGAATATTATCACATTAGCCGGCGGCCAGAATCATTTTCCATGGCGACATGAAATTTTATTAAAATGCCAACTAATGAACGTCATGTTAATTATGTAAACACACACACACAAGCACACGCAATCAGTGTCCTGTAATATTTTCGCATTTTAAACGCCGTTTATTGCTATTGGCATTTCCCATAGTTTTTCCTCGCCACTCCACTTGGCAAATTGAATTTTACCCGCCCGGGCGGTGCAAACTTTTCAATTATGCGGCCAGCGGCTAATGAACAAAGCGATCTGACCAAAAAACCATTTGGCCACCATTTCGATATGGATACGAGCCAGCCAGCCAGCCACACATCTAGCTGGATGTGCAGACTGAATTATTTAATTTTAATTAAATGCTGGCTGCCAATCGAATGGGCCAAAAATTGTGTATAGCCTATTTTGCGGCCAGTTGATCGCTTATAAAATCGAAACTTATTGTCGCATACTTTGAGGCAGCGCACCTGAGATGAGCCGGAGTTTGGAATAAAGTACATTGGCTCATTGATAAACATTTCACATTTATTTTATGGCCCAACATAAATTGCAGCAAACAAAGGGCCCGGCCATATTGTCAGTTCTACAAAGGCCAACAACTGTTGCAGCAGCAGCAGTGACTCTGTGGCAAACCGCCAACAGTCTGTTGGCCCCAACTTCCGGTTTTCCCCCATCTTCCGCCTCTTCGACTCCATGTTGCAAAACTGCACCGCAGGGGTTCATCGTCCTTGTGCAAATTGGTCTCACAGTTTATTGCCGACTCCGGACTGCGGACTGTGGACCTCGGACTAGGGACTCCGTGCTGCAGACTCCAGACCTCGGAGCCCAGGAGCACACAGATGCTGCTCCTCCGGCAATAAAAGTGCACTTTCAGCCTGCGAGTGAGAAGCCAAAGCTGAGGCGATGGCGAAGGCAAAGGAGCTTGCTTAAGATTTCAATTTGTTGCCATTGTGTGCAACAATTTGCAATAGTAAAACTTTGCTTAATGATAAATGTTTGTGGGGGACACATAAAACTCAAGAGCAGCGCAGTCTGTCCAGGCCATTTAGGAGATTTATGTGGCCATGAGTGGCATCAATGTCTTCGGCCGTCGCAAATACAACTGCAAACCACACCATTCCATTCCCTCTAATAGGCCATTAATTTTGGCGGAAACTTTGCATGCCAGAATTTCCGACCCCCAAAAAGCAAGAGAAGTCTTCCTTAGCGGTCGAAAACGGTTCGAAGAATAAATGGGTTACCATCAAGGACACAACGTGTCTTTCACACATTTAGTCCTTACTCCGATTCAGAAACGCATTCATCGAATGATAGTGTCTAATAAAATGCTAAAAAATGATTGTAAACCATAATTGTTGAGTACAAAAACTATATTTGATCGGTTTTGTTGTAATACTTTAAGCCACTGGGAGAATTACAGGTATATTGGGCTTTGGGTAATCCAGACTAGCCATGATAGCCGCCGCCAGCTCCTGCTGAAGCACTGGCACTGGCGGAAGCAGAGGCTCCGGAGCCACCTCCGTAGCCACCACCACCGCCTGGTCCGCCACCGTGGGGGACTGGTTGAATTCCGTAGCCGCCACCGCCGCCTCCTCCGCCTCCGCCGCCGCCTCCATATCCGCCTTTGAATCCGCCTCCGCCTCCATGACCCTTGTGCTTGTGACTAAGGCCGCCACCAAAGTGTCCACCACCGGAACCGCCTCCAATGCCGGGGCCGAAGCCTCCACCACCGCCGCCAATGCCGGGACCGAAGCCTCCTCCACCTCCAGAATGGCCTCCTCCGATTCCTCCACCTGGTCCGAAGCCTCCGCCGCCGTGACCTCCGCCGCCGTGACCTCCGCCGCCGTGACCTCCGCCGCCGTGACCTCCGCCGCCATGACCTCCATCAAAACCTCCAACTGAAGATGATGCAGAGCTACCGGCGCCGCCGATTCCTCCAAATCCAGGGCCGCCACCTCCACCAGAATGGCCACCTCCTCCGGAATATCCACCTGATCCAAATCCAGGACCGCCACCGATTCCACCTCCAGAATGACCTCCGCCGGAAATCACTCCACCGCCAGCATGGCCACCTGCGAAGGGACCTCCTCCGACACCGCCGCCTCCAAATCCTAAATCACCGCCAGAGCCGAAGCCGCCAGATCCGTGTCCTCCAGAACCGTGACCACCAGATCCATAACCTCCGCCGAGCTTACCGCCTCCATCGCCGCCTCCAATCGCACCGACGGAAGCGGACGAGGAAGCGGATGCTCCGGCGTGTCCACCGCCACCACCGCCGCCTCCACCGCCGTAACCTCCGGCTGAAGCTAACGCCACACAAACACTCAGCACTACAAACAGACGCATCAGAACCTTAGCCTGCAGCTCACTAACTGGGTTCCCTCGAAAGATGCCGGCTTTTATAAGAGACTCTCCGATGTGCAAAAAGCACAAATAATAGCAAAATACTTGCAAAAATTTCGCAGAGCGAGAAAAAAAGAACAGAACCCAGGCACGTTCCCAATGCTGAGATCCTAGGGTCAGGCCAGGCAAAAACTCAGACTGCACTGGACAACAAAGAATAATCAAATTGATTAGAATTGTGTACTATATTTGTTACAAAGTAGTTGAATTTCATTCTCACCTTAACATATTGATCCATTTACCAAGATAAAACCCTTCTTTAAACAGTAATTATATCTTATAATAGTTATAAGTGAGAGTGCACACCTGTAGCACAGTGTAATTTGCACCCGTGGAGAACACACAAACGAGTTCCATTTTAATATTCTCGATTGTCTTGAGTCGGAAATTACATTATACCCTATGGAGAAACGAATATTTGGAAGGCGTGTGCAACCCGCGAGAGATTCATGATAGCCATCAGCAATGATGAATTAACCTAATGATGGCTAAGCCCGATTTCCATTGTTTATTAATGAAAATAAACAGGTAAACACATATTCCTAATGGAAGATCAAATGTGGCTTGAACGTGGGCTAGCGAGAAATAGGGTATTCCGACCTCGTCATAGTCCAGTACTCAGTCGCTCAGTCTTATGTAAACCATTTTAATCATCGATTGCCTCGGAATCAGTTCCATTGAATCTCGACTCGCCCAAGATTAGATTGATTTTCAATTAGATGATATTCGGAGGCGGTTGATGGTTACGACAATGACCTTTGGGGTCTACGTCACTCTGGTTTGATGGAGTGAAAACACAGACGCCACACAGAGTGATGAATTATATAAAATTATTAAACACCATCGTAATTAATTAGTTCGCGATCTTAAAGCACACACATATTAATCCTAATTTATAAGATTAGTTATTTATGGTGTTATTATATTCTAATGTGGCCAAAAAAATTCATTCTCAGCATGGACTTTGCAATAATAGTAAAGATTAATAATTATTGGTCAGCGAATCGTTCTATGAACTGTATGATAAACTTTTTTTACATGCCATTTTTTAATTAGCTTTAGATCAAATCTTAAATTTCAGCTTAATGCATTGTACAATGTAAACATTCGCTTTAAAGGTCGTGTTGAAATTTTAAATATAGAATTTAAATGTAGAATACTTTGAAATATTAAAGGTAACTTAAAATTAGCCAAGGAAAAGGCCGCCGCCACGGTTAATAGATCCTCCAAGGTGAGCGCCACCCAATCCAATTCCGGCACTTCCAGAGTTTCCGTCGAGATTGCCACCAAGGCTTAGACCGTTTCCTCCCAGACTGATACTTCCCTGGCGATAGCCCCCTTGGCTGGCAGATCCGCTCGATCCTAGGGAGGCAGTGTTACCACCGAGAGAGAGACTTCCCGAACCCACAGCAGGGGTCAGTATACCACTGGCGACTCCAGGGGCCAGAGACGCAGCCTCGTGGGCACCGGCTAGTCCAATCGATCCAGCTGTGTTAGAGTTGTGTCCGTTTGCTCCAATTGACAGGCCATTTGTTCCAAGTGAAGCAGATCCCGAATTTCCAGAGGCTCCGATACTCAAGTGTCCGCCGTTGATCTTGGATGTTCCGGCGCCAGAGCCAGTAGATCCAGAAATTCCAGCTGATCCGATGCTCAAGTGACCAGATGAACCAGTGGAAGAAGATCCCTTAGAGCTGGAATCAGTTGCCCCAATGCTCAAATGTGCGAGACCAATAGATGCATGGTTTGTAGCAGCCTGGGAGGATCCGGTAGTTCCGGCAGATTGGATATTCAGATGACCAGCACCGATGGAAGCAGATCCTGATCCGGTATGCAGGGAACTAGATCCCGATGACTCAACTTTCTTGTGCTCTGTCTTAATGTGGGCAGATCCAGCGTGTGATCCAGATGCTCCAGAACCAGCAGATCCAGATATTCCAGCTGATCCGATGCTCAAGTGACCAGATGAACCGGTAGCAGATGATCCCTTGGAGGCGGAATCAGTTGCTCCAATATTCAGGTGTCCTACACCAATAGACGCGGTGTTTGATGCAGTTTGGGAGGATCCGGTACTTTCGGCAGATTGGACATTCAGATGACCAGCACCGATTGCAGCAGAACCTGATCCGGTGTGCATGGAGCTTGATCCCAAAGATTCCACTTTCTTGTGTTCTGTCTTGATGTGTGCAGATCCAGCGTGTGTTCCAGAGGCTCCAATGGTTGCAGACCCAGAACTAATGTGGGATTGACCAGCACTGAACTTGGATGATTCGGTTTTTGAGGAATAAGTGGATGAATGCCCAGAAGAGACCATCGAGGACTCAGCTTTATGATATGTGGAAGAAGTTTTCTTTTCACTGGCTCCAGTGGCTCCCACATTAATGTGGCCAGCACCAGCAATGCCGGAATTCGAGTCAGAGGTTTCAATTTTTCCGTGTCCATCTGTAATCTTTGCAGAACTAGCCTGAACAGATCCAGTATGGTGTGCACCAGTTGACGAAGATCCAGTGATCTTAGCATTGCCAAGGGAGCCTGAACTGGATCCGGAAATTCCAGATGATCCGATGCTCAAGTGACCAGAATTGGCTCCGGAACCGGAGGTTGCACCGTTGACAACGCCGCTGGCAACTGTGTCTGCTGCGTGAGCTCCATGAGCGGCAGCAATTGATCCTGCGGAATGGACAACATTGGCTCCGGTTCCTGCTACTCCCAAAACTCCGTTGACAACCTGAGCTCCATGAGCGGCACCTTTCGATTCTGCTGCTCCAGCTCCCGCTGCATTCAGGACTGCATTTGCTGCATTAACAGTTGATGATCCGGAGCTATGATGAAGGTCACTGGAACCCGAGACGCCGGAAGAGCCGATGGTCAAGTGTGCAGCATTCGTCTTGCTACCACTGTTTCCAGAGGTTTGAATATTCAAATGTCCAGCTCCAAGGGAAGCAGATCCAGATCCACTATGCTCAGTGGACGCTTTGTGTACCTGATCCGCCGCCGTGGAACCTGCAGAGTGCACAGCATTGACTCCAGTCGCAGCAGCTCCCAGCACTCCATGGGCAGCCTGTGCTCCGTGAGAAGCGTCCGTCGAGCCGGCCGAGTGCACAACATTAGCTCCAGTTCCGGCCACTCCCAATATTCCGTTCACTGCCTGAGCTCCGTGAGCAGCAGCTGTTGATCCCGCAGAGTGGACGGCATCTACTCCAGATCCAGTTGCTCCTAGCACTCCATGGGCAGCCTGAGCACCGTGATTGGCAGCTGCGGATCCGGCAGAGTGGACGACATTAGCTCCAGTCGAAGCAGCGCCCAATATTCCGTTCACTGCCTGAGCTCCGTGAGCAGCAGCTGTTGATCCCGCAGAGTGGACGGCATCTACTCCAGATCCAGTTGCTCCCAGCACTCCATTGGCAGCCTGAGCTCCGTGATTGGCAGCTGCGGATCCGGCAGAGTGGACGACATTAGCTCCAGTCGAAGCAGCGCCCAATATTCCGTTCACTGCCTGAGCTCCGTGAGCAGCAGCTGTTGATCCCGCAGAGTGGACGGCATCTACTCCAGATCCAGTTTCTCCCAGCACTCCATTGGCAGCCTGAGCTCCGTGATTGGCAGCTGCGGATCCGGCGGCATGGGCGACATTGGCTCCAGTCGAAGCAGCGCCCAGAATGCCATTGGCAGCCTGATTCAGAACCGATCCAGAAGATCCTCTGTTGTATCCCCCACCCAGACTCAATCCAGGCAGACTTGCTTGAGCAGAGCCACCGTTTGCGCCTCCAAATCCAAGGCTGCCACCACCGAAGCCCAGTCCAAATCCGGCGGATGCCAAGGATACGCAGCAGGCAGATAGAAGTAAATACAATCCCGTGGGAGCCATTGTCTCAATTTTACTAACTGCTTTCCGAGAAAACGGCTTGCTTTTATAGAACCGAAAATGCGCCTAGCTGTAATGACGTCAAAGCCACTACAGGCAAGCTTCGCTACCTCGAACAGCTCCAAATAAATTAGAATTTGTTAGAACTTCATTTCACTGCGGCATCTTAAAGAGAAATCAACTTGCTGTTAAATAAAATTCAATAACTATCTGAAATGGAAAAACTGAAAACTATCTAATGTGCACACTAACAGAGGTTAAACTGTAAGTGAACAAATTTGGTGACGATTTCTTCGTTAATTAATTCGAAAAAAACGTATGTAAACCAGTTCCTTAGCATTTATCATAGTTTTTTGACTGGGAGGTGCCTATTCTGTTCAGGGGATTCACAAATGTATAAATATAACACGTGTGGTGCAGAATCTGCAAAATTAAGGTCAATCCGATCTTGAAGAAACAGTCACAGCAAGCTTTCCATACATTTTAGTTTTTATCATCTTGCTTAAGTGCAAATCCAGTTTACTATCGTATCGATACTTTGTACCTTTATCATAAAAGTTTCAATACCTTATAGTTTTCCTGAACATCTTCAACACATGCTCAATAAAATATACAGAGTATTCTGGCATCGCATTAAAGTTGAATAACTTTTTCGTGTCTATATTTATCCCATAATTAATTTCCCTCACCCAAGACTGATAAAATTAGCATGTAAAAAATCATCTAAGAAACAAATTCTCAAATTTCATTACCTTATAGTTTTCCTGAACATCTTCAACACATGCTCAATAAAATATACAGAGTATTCTGGCATCGCATTAAAGTTGAATAACTTTTTCGTGTCTATATTTATCCCATAATTAATTTCCCTCACCCAAGACTGATAAAATTAGCATGTAAAAAATCATCTAAGAAACAAATTCTCAAATTTCATTACCTTATAGTTTTCCTGAACATCTTCAACACATGCTCAATAAAATATACAGAGTATTCTGGCATCGCATTAAAGTTGAATAACTTTTTCGTGTCTATATTTATCCCAAAATTAATTTCCCTCACCCAAGACTGATAAAATTAGCATGTAAAAAATCATCTAAGAAACAAATTCTCGGTAATATTTCATACATGTAACCAGTAGAACAAGACTGTATACGGAAGTTTTTCTTAAGATAATTATACGCAACTAAGTAGAGAACTTGGTAAATTCGGTTTCGTACAATCGATCTGAGCCACGTGCAAGTTGCTATTGGCGCAAGCTTAGACACAGTTTTTCACTTAACTTGACTGCTGGTGTTGCAGGAAAAGAGCAGCTGAGCGCAGTTGAGCTCCACCCAAATGCAAATGGCAAGACAATGTGGGCTAAGAGCCCAAGAAAGTGGAGCTGGCGGAGGGTGGGCGGGGGGTTCAGGAAAGGCGGGAAATGCGGCAGCTTCTTGGCCCCGGTGTCAGCTGTTTGCCCAATGGAAAGCACTGGGGAAAATGGAAAATTGTGCTCGCAGGAAATCTGCTTACAAATGCATGTATCTTGGCCCGCCAGCTGGATGATGTTGATGCAAAATCTGTTACGGCTTTTGTGGGGCGAAAGAAACACTTGACTTCCGCTTCCGCCGGAGTTGCCCATGCACACTTGAGAATGCGAAATGCTATGCAAATGCGGGCATCTTTTCCATATTTAAAGCAAAGTACAACGGAGAGCAAATAAATAAATAAATATTTAAATTGGTACTGCCAAGTGGCTTTGTTAGTTTAAATATGAATCTGAAATCGACACTGTATGTGATAATTTAACGCACGGAATGATAATAAATACGAAGCGCAGAGTTTTGTTTATAATATTATTGTCCAAATAAATACTTATAGTTACAAAATAAATATGTCCGAGAAAAGGTAACATACTTAAGAACGTATGAATCTTCCCCGGACTTCTCTTCTGGATCGATTAGCCTCTTCTGGCGCGCCCTCTGGCACTTTTCCGAGGACCTGCAGCATTCGTCGGTAGAGCATTTTCCGCACATCGATGGCCCAGAGGAAGTCCATGTGGTTGAACTCCTTCTGCGGCACCAAATACTTGCCCGTCACGTTGCCCAGGTCATCGCACATGGACTCCACATCCTTGGGGTGGCATAGCAGATCGTTGGTGGAGTAGTACACGAAAGTGGGCACAGTCACCAGGCTCAGGTTGTAACGAGGTGGCAGATGATCCCTGTACAGCTGCATATTCTTATTGGAACTGTAGCTGTACGGAGCAAAGCGACCGCTCTTGATGATCTGGATGAAGTGCTTCACCTGCTTGGCAGCCACTCCTGCCGGGTAGTGACCCAGGATCACGGGGAACATTTTCTGCAACAGATTTGGGAAGTTAATCCGTACTCTTGTTGTAACTTAAGCATAAAGTTACCCTGTTAAACTCGTTCCAGTTGCGACCCACTATTCCAAATACGGCCTCGATGCACAGGCGTTCCGTCTCCTCCGTCATCCGGCACAGAAACCGGAACTCCCCGTTGAACATCTCCCTAATTGAGCTGCCTACCAGGCTCTAAAGAAAAATGTTTCATAAACCATGCATTAGTAATTAAGATAACTGAAATATGTCCTTTATCATTATATAGGAAAACTATACTTTTGTCGTTACTAACATTAAAGTACAGACTGATGGCCCTGATATAGGGATGGTCCTCTGTCTCCTTGGCATAAACGGCGGGTGCGAGGGCCTGCATGGAGACGACCTTGGCGTTGTAGGCGGGACGCATGGAGCACATCACGAAGAAGGAGGTGCATCCCTGCGAGTGGCCGGCATAGTGCAATTTCGGGAATCCGGTCACCTTTAGCACGTGATCAATCATCGCTGGCAAGTCGTACATCCCGATCTCGTGCCAACTGAAGTCCCAGAACTTGGACTCGTCCGGGTCGAGGGTGGTGTGATTCCTCGAGTAGCGATTGCCACGCGCGTTACCCAGCCAGACATCGTAGTTGTGGTCGGCCAGCAAGTAGGCTGCAAAGTGGACTTCGGTCGTAATCACTTGGCCATTAATCGAGGACGACGCGGATGGCACTTACCCAGGCTCACGTTGGGGCCCATTACCACAAATCCCGCCGAACTGTCCACGAGTCCGTGCTGCAGGAGGAAGGGCGGGGCGCCCTGCTTGCGGATGCGGTGCATGGTGAGAATGTATCCGTCCTCGGTGGTTACATGGTGCACCTCCGCCTCGTAGCCGTACTTGGCGATTAATTTGTCCTGTTAACGAAATGGGTGAGAAGTGATGATAATGGCCGTAAGAAAACGAGTAATCTTCCACTTGCGTATGAAAGGATTTTTCAGTAATTATTGGGAAGTGCAGGACAATAGTTTCCATAATACAAGGGTTAATAATATCTTTTTGTGATTATTATATTTTTCCTGATAATTTTAATAACACTGGAGAAGTTTAAATTTGTATCTTACCACACTAAGAGTCGAATCCTGTTTGATGTTCTTGCGCTGCAGTCGATCCTCCGGCGTTTCGTCCTCGACGCTCTCCTCTTCCTCTTCCTCCTCCTCCTCATCCTCTTCGTCCTCCTCGCCGCCAATCAGCTGGCCTTGGATCCTGGAGATGAACACACAGAGTCCCAGGAGCAGGATTAGCTGCATCCTCAGGCTGCACCGCATCTTAATTTAGCCACAAGTATCTGCGAGTTTCACTTTCACGGAAGCGAATCTCTTGGCGGAATTCAACCTCAACCTCAACGCAGCGCGACGCGAACTCAACTGAAGACTAATTCGAAAACTGTCAACGGTTCGAACCGCCGATTACAAAAACCACATCGACCAACTTCTGCAGAGACCCTGCAGCAAATAAAAAAAAACCGAAATAATAAAAAGAATGCCGAAATACGAAAAACTTTCGATCAGACAACAACATTGCGCACTGTGACGTGTTAGCTTCTTTTGTTTACATTTCGATTGCGTTTTACCTTTTGGGCCAGTTAATTAAATATGGGTACAAATCAGAGGGTCGCCGAGGAGGGGGAGGGTGTACTTCGAATGCGTAGGGCGTATCAATCGGAAACAAGAAACTTATCAAGTGCAGCAAGTACAGTGAAGCCTCCAATGGAGCCAACAAATATCTTATCAATCACAAATCTTCACACAATTACAGACTTGTATTTTATGATGACATAAAGGGTTGGAATGGTTTATAATAATTTATTTATCTGAGATTATTTGCCGAGAAAAAAAAGAAATCAAAGAGATACTTTTTGATAACGATGATACCTAAGGTACTTTGTTTTTAAGGTGCACACACCACCCAAATGTCCAAACATTTCCACCAAGGTAATTATCATTATTTATCGTCTCTCATTTTACCATCTAAATGGCTTAATAACCGAAACCTTTTTGGCTAAAGCCACCACAACCAACACTGGTAACAGATAACTTTATTGTTGGCCATCAAAAGAAAGTAAAAGTGTCGACCAGTTGTGGCGGCTGCCTTTTTGAATTATACATATATGTTTGTATATTTTTTTTATGGTTTGGCTACCGCATTACATAATTGGCATTTTGGACGACTGCCAAGGTAAATAAAGCATTTCGCTGGGCAATTATTTTATGTTATTTCTGTTATAATGGGTCTTTGACGACACCTTTTTTTATATATTTTTTTGGCGGTCATTCAATTACGTAGGGCAAGCGCCCCTCGAGAAACTGTTCCATATGCTCGATTAATTTGTCGTTGACCAGGCTCTTAACATCGCCGGAAATTAGGAAGTCTAAGTGATTGAACTTCTTGGAGTTGATCCTCCGCACACTCTTCACCGACTTCAGCATTCTGGCATATATGGCATGAACTCCTTCCGGTGTGGCAATAGCATCCGTTTCCCCGAAATACAATACGATGGGCACTGTGATCTGACTTATATTGTAACTGAGGGCCTCCACGCTGTGATATACTTGCAGGTTCTCTGCGGTTCCAAAGTCATAGGAGATGAAATCACCCGATTTCCATATCTGCTGCAAGTGTTTGATTTCCCGCGGAGAACCGCCTTGCAGTATATACTCGTAGTTAAAGGCTTCCAACAGCTGGGTAAGGATATTAAAGTTAGTGGTTATTGATATTCATTAAATTAGTATTCATGTTTTACCTTTTTGTTGTTTTGAGCGCTGCCTACCAACTGCTTGGCATAATATTCGCAGAGATCTCGTTTGGTTTGACATACTTTTCGAAAGTAGCCAGGTGGAAAGATCTCGAACTTGTTTGCCTTCTGGCGTTTCTGTAGCAAGAAAATTGATATATTTAAAAAATATTGAATATTCAGACTAAAATGCTTATTAATATTTACACTTTAAAATATATTAATATTATTTAAGTTGTTTAGATTATCTTGTATAAACATTTGCAATACTTTTCATGAAAATGCATTGCTCTTTATAGAACATTTCCACTGGAATAGATTCCACTCAGCTGATTGGTTTTACTTTCCTCAGCATCAAGATCCACCAAAACATATTTAGAGTCACACCAGGGGGTTATCACCGAGTGTACTCATTTCTCTAAATAATCTCAAAGTCTCTCCTACTCTCATAAGTTTCCTATCTCTGGGGTGATGTCAATCGGTCAGGCTGTTATCAGCAACACTGAGAAAAACTAATGGTTTTCTCGATCTTGTTAAAACCAATATTTAATCTTGATGCAGAAAAATCCTGATTCTAAATCGTAATCCTAATCTTAAAAATCCTGAAATACCGGACAATGACAAATCTCTTTACTTCAAAGCTAGGTAAATTTCTTCGAGTGCATCACATAGAACAGCTCTTGGCAGTGCTCTCGATCCGGGCTTCAGTCACTGTGCGATGTTTAGACTAAGCTATCGACTGCCCACCGCCCTCGGCGGTCTGCGCCACTCCTCCTCCGCCGCCGGCGAGGGTCAGCGCACCGCCCTCTACGATTTCCACGTGCAAAAAGGCGGCAAGATCGTGAACTTCGGAGGCTATGCCCTGCCGGTTCAGTATTCGGATCAGAGCATTATAGCCTCCCACCTCCACACCCGCCAGGTGGGCTCCATCTTTGACGTATCGCACATGCTGCAGACCCGGATTTTCGGCAAGGATGCGGCCGCCTGTCTGGAGTCCGTTTGCACAGCGGACATTCTGGGCACGCCGGAGGGCAGTGGTAGCCTCACCGTCTTTACCAACGAGGCAGGCGGCATCCTGGACGATCTCATTGTGAACAAAGTCAGCGAAAAGGAACTCTATGTGGTATCCAATGCGGCGATGAAGGAACAGGACATGGGCATAATGAAGACAGCTGTGGTAAGTTTTAGTTGTATTACACTGCACTTTTGATGGCTAAATATATGGATCTAATTTCCAGGATAACTTTAAGTCGCAGGGCAAAGATGTAACCATCGAATTCCTCACACCCACCGATCAATCTCTAGTTGCCGTCCAGGGTCCTCAAGTGGCCAAGGAACTATCGAAACTACTTGCCAAGGAAGCTTCTCTGGATCAACTCTACTTTATGAGCTCCTTCATCACCACATTGGCTGGAATCCCCAATGTCAGGATCACCAGATGTGGCTACACCGGCGAGGATGGTGTGGAGATATCGGTGGAATCTAGACAAGCACAGAAGCTCACCGAATCCCTTCTAGAGAGTGGAGTCCTCAAGCTTGCTGGTCTGGGAGCCAGAGATTCCCTGCGCTTGGAGGCGGGTCTCTGCCTCTATGGCAGTGATATCGATGCCAAGACGACACCCGTGGAGGCGGCTCTTGCCTGGTTGGTAACCAAAAGACGCCGCACCACCCGAGATTTTCCAGGAGCAGATGTGATCCTTGGCCAGCTAAAGGAGGGCGTCAGCAGAAGACGAGTGGGTCTCCAGATGTTGGGTACCAAGCCACCGCCCGCTCGTTCCGGAGTGGCCATCTTTAGTCAGGGTGAGCAGGTGGGTCAAGTGACCAGTGGCTGCCCAAGTCCCAGTGCTGGACGCAACATTGCTATGGGATATGTGGCGGAGAATCTAAAAGCACCCGGGACAAAGGTGGAGTTCAAGGTTCGAGACAAGCTCTACGAGGCCGAAGTCACCAAAATGCCCTTTGTAAAAGCTAACTATTATAACAGGCCAAAGAAATAAATGTGTAACAGACACTGATAATAGTTAAGTGAATTCTAAATGGAAGCTTAAGCTAAGGTTGACATGTCTTTCAGAATCTAGAAGTTGGAGTAAGAAACACTAAGCCCACCAACTAACCAAAGTAGATTTCCAGCAATTACCTTGATAAACTTCATGAGGTGCCGCACCTGGAAGGAGTCAAACCTCACCTGGCGATGCAGTCGAGCCAGTGGTGCCAGTGCCTGGATGAGCTGAATGCGCTGGTTAAAGCGTGGATGCACAGCACAAAGCACCAGGAACGCATTAAAGGCCTAAGTGCATATTTTGCAGGATGAGTTACCCAGCTGAAACTAAGCAGCGCTTACCTGGGAGTGTCCAATTAGTAGCACCTGATGGTGTATTTGCTCCTCATCCTGGCCAGGACCTCCTTCGCTGGGCAGTTGCTCGTCGCCTGTGACCTTCGCCATGTGGTCAATTATGGCCGGCAAATCGTAGGCGCCATGCTCGTGGAAGCTGAAGCGCCAGAATTCGACCATCACGTCGGTCAAGTCGATGTGCTGCCGTCCGTAGGGCGCCACTCCGCGCAGATTCGCCAGCCACACGTCGTATTCGCGGTGGTGCAGCTGGAAGGCTGTACACCGAAAGAAAATATTGGGTTTCATATGAAGATATATTAAAGTGCATTCGGTAAGGCTACAATGTACGAAAGTGGTTGAAATACAATTTTAAGTTTTAGGTTCCACCAAAACCCACTGCAAGGCATTTTTTAAAGATTTAACTACTGACTTGTATTTAGGTGTACGAATGTTACCGGAAGTGCCCACCTGCTTACCCAAACTCCGTTCGGGCCCCATGCACACCCAACCCAGAGAGGAACCCAGCAGTCCGTGGACCAGGAGAACCGGCTTAGCTCCCAGACGCGGCAGACGCTGCACCTGCAGCTGGTAGCCATCCGCCGTGGTCACATTGTGCACTTCGTGGCTGACATTCTGGGCCTCCAGCCAGTCCATCTAATGGCAATGCATAGAATGCACAGAAAGAAATCCAATATATATTTCCAGAAATTTTAACAGACTTAAAAAATACTATTCAATACCAGTTTATCTTTGCTTTCTTAACTCTCGTTCTATATGCCTTCATTTAACAAAATCATAATAGTACTATCAGTAGGCTTCGTATATTTTTTCGAAGTGTATTAGGGGAAAGGGAGCGTAGTCGCTATTAGCCCGACACTCACCGTAGTCCACTTGTACCGCGACTCCGGCGGCGAGGAGTGGGCATTTCTGCCAATGGCACACACGATGAGCATTACTTTGATGGCCCCGATGCAGCCTGACCCACCCATTTCACCCTTTCAACTAAATCGGGAGCCAGCCCCACACATGGGTGCACTAAGTGGCCGGTTCCCCAGATCATCTTTACACTTGACTAGGCACTCAAAAATGTAATTTATCGAGAAAAATGGTTAGTCGAGTGCGAAAAGCTAATAACTTTACATATTTCAACCTGCTTATTATTAAGTATTTAAAATGATTCATTAAATGATTACAGAACTACTCGCTAGTATTAAAGACTTTATCAAATATATACAGTAGCTAAAGTAATTCAACTTCAATCTATAAACTTTATTCCCTGCATCCTGACAAGTGCCATGCAATGCCATTCGCAATTAAAAACAGCTTAATGGAAAGCTTAAATAAAATAGATTGAATAATGCCAGCGCACGAGCATCAGCATTCGCACACATCCGCATCCGCAGTGGGATCCGTATGGCAACACTCACAATTAATTGCAGTCCCCTGGTCTTATCACTCAGTAATATTCATACTCGCAAAGGGGGAAAAGTCTGCGCAAAAGGAAAATGCGAAAGCACTCGGCCATCCAGTTGCAATTGCAACTCAGGAGCAGACTGCTCCCCTGTCCAGCACGTTTGTTTACTTATCGCTGGGAGATTACAATTGACTACCCGGGCAACAAAAAATCGCGGCGAACTTTATTAAAATTACGCTCGAAAGTGACAGGATGGGCAAGGAAGCAACCGAATAAAGGGCCAAAGCCAGGAGCAAACGCCAAATTAAATGGAATACAAAAATGTGAATGCAAAAGGAAAAAATAATAATAACCACAAGGCTACGGGTGGCAAGGTGTGGGCTTCGCGAATGCGACTGGCAACAAAGGACATGCACTGGCCACAGGTGCTGCGCCCAGGATCCGATCCACTGCTGCCCATTGAGCGCTCCTCCCGTCATATGGCTGAATATGGCCTATTCGGGCATTTGGTTCACGCAGCCACACAGCTTTCTCCTTTTGGCATCCCTGACAAAGGATACGGGAATCCTGGCATAAAGGAGGCGGCATCTGTGCGCAGTCAACGGGATGCAAAAGTGCAGTCGATTAACGGATGTGAATAAAGGGTGCGAGATTCACCGACTGCCCCTCACCGTCGCAGGGGGGGCGTGGCATGTCGGCACTGGCATATGTATGAATTTTTATTAAATTTAATAAAGCTCTGCAATTATGCAATTTACTTTGTCTGCATTTGTCACGCCCACGCGGCAGTCGGTTGAATATTAATTTGGCTGCGGTTACTGAATTGTAAATATGCATTCTACGGTTTCATGGACTCATGCTGGATGGAAACATATTCAAACCAGTAAAATCTATAACACTCATAGACTGTAACTTATATAAAAACTAATTTAAAGAGATATTTTAAATAGTTGCTTAAGTGGTACATATATTTTTAGACAACTGAAGTGTTATTTATAGAATTCAAAACAGAGTTCATTTTGTGACGCACACATAAAAGTATCTTTGATACGATACAATGAATACAATGAAGACAGCCCAAAGATACAATTTAAAATTTGCATTCATGTGAAACACACATAATCGCTTTAGATGATTTCCCACCCATAGAACTCTGCACAAATTACACGTATTTATCTGCTCTAATGACACTTTTTACGCCCCGTAAAACATGAGCCATAAACGTGGCCGAATGGCGTGAAAACACACGGCGGGACGTGAAAAATGAAAATAGTAATGAAAATGGTGATGGCAAACAAAAGTCAATCACCGTCGTTGTTGTCGAAGGAAATTGTCGAAAATATTGGGGATAGGGAATCGCAGCAAAAGACACTTTTTATTATTAAACGGCAGATAGACAAATCAAAATGCGACGAGGGTGACAATGGTTTTCCTCTACTCCCCCTGACTTTTCACTCCCGTTTCCGCTGAGCTTTTCCGGCAGGTGGAAATTCTCGCAGAGACACAACCGCACACGAAATCAATGTAATTGACGAACTCACTGCCACTGGCTGGGTAAGTGAGTGAAAGAATCGTGTCGTTTATTGTGGCAACAGCTTTTCAGAGGAGCTCGCCGCCTCCGATTTCCATTTTTTCCGCCGAGTTTTCCTTGCGCCGTTGTTTGTCTTTCAACTCAATTGCATGGCAACTTTCGGTGGGTCGTCGCCATTTTTCCGCCTACGGAACTCGCTTCTGTATTTGTTATTATTTCCTATGCCTGACTGTGAATTGCTTTTGAAATGTTTGCGTGCCATTTGCGATGACAGCAAAAGCCGCTTAATGATTTCATTTTGGTTATAAATAGGATTTTTGCCTCAAAATCATAGAAGAAAGAGACTTTTGTACTTGGGGTAGGTTATGTGTAATGGAGTGAGTGTGCGATTCAAGATCCAAGTTCATTCACACAGTGAGTAAATAAGTTTATAAATTTAAAGATCTTTCGACTTACCAAACTTTAAACTCTTCCTACAGAAATAAGCTTCAATATCCACTTAGCACTTAAATTTGGCAAAGTTCAAGCCTTTATTAGCTATCAAGTGCCCGGCATTTATTCGCCGAATTATGTGCGCCTTTTAAATAAACAAAACGTGAGTTTTCGAGCGGAATTAAAGCAAGTTCTGCCAGCAAATTTCCACGTTGCCTTGTCCGAGCCAAGGAAAATTCCATTGGCCCGGCGCAGCAACAAGGGCAAAGTTTTCACATTTTTGTTTAACATTTTCCAAATGCCGTTTTATACATTTTTCGTTTTTTTTTTTACACTTTTATGCATAATAGAATTAGTTAAATTTCTCTTTGCAGCGAAACTTTCGCTGAACTTGCGCCAAAAAGTTTGCTTCCTGTTTTCCCCCTTTTTCCGAAATGTTATGCGTTTCTGATGACGTTGTAGAAAACGTTTCCGTTTTCCGAGCCTGCAATGAAAACTTCTTAGCTTAGAACAACATTTTCCTCGCCACTCGCTCGAATTTTAATTAAAATATTTATGAATTTGTCTTCCAGAAGCGACCAAATTGACAAGAAAAGCAGTATCTTGATTCTGGAAAGAATGGCCAAGAGAAATGAGCCATCTGGCCGAGATAAATGCCAAGTGTGAATTGAAACTCAAAGTCGCTCGTGTGAATGAGTTTCTAATTAAGCCAGGCAAACTGGAAGCCTCACGCCAGTCAGAATAATAACAATCAAGTCGACGTATATATTTTTTAATTATTACGAGTATACTTTTTATACTCGTAAAACGTGCGGCGTATATTTTGCCATGATGTCATTTCATCGGGCAGCAACTGAAGTTAATTCATTGAATTACAACGAATACGTCACTTGAGAAATTCAACTTGCAGTTACCGGTATGAAAATCGCATTCGAGGAAATCCCCCTATTAGCCATTAAAGTCCAGTCTATTATGAGTTCGTATTTCACACAAAGTCACCGATAGCAGCAATTATTTATTTGCATATTTAACACCGACCGGCTAATAAATAGTCATTATGGCCTTTTATTTCGCTTATTCGTGTTGATTACTAGCCGTTCTGAGACAATCCGGGTTGTCTAACCAGAATTACCCAACAAATTGATCTTCAATTTGTTTAAAGCAATTAGCCAATGTTTATTGTCTTCGATTCCGAGTAAGCGACAAGTGTTTGCTTCTAAAGGAAATAATCAGCGTTTTAGTATAAATATTAGCACGCAAACAAAAATGATATGAGTACCGAAAAAATTGAGATACAAGGGTATTTGAAACAAGTGAGATGCGTACATATTCGTTGAATAAGCATATTGAGCTCTTTGAGCTGTTATTTTGCAACTAGTTCAACAACTGTTGAACATTTAAGGACCTCGTTTCGCAGGACCCACATATTGAACACATCCCCCAACAATTTACATTTCTTTATGGCCCTCAGAAGTATTTTTCAGCCCAACACCCCAACTCCCCCACTCTCGTTACGCAACGCAAACAGCTTCCAACTAGTGCTCGACTCTGACTGCTTTATGTCTTTCCATTATTGATGACTTAATTCCGCTTGATTTATTGAGGCCACAAACAGCCGGTCAGCGAGCCATGTTTTGCAATGGCCGGAACCAGGAGTCAGGACCTGGCCGGGATACCCATTTGGTATGCACACGTACTGCGTACTGGGCCAAATGGAGGCACTCGATGGAGAGGTTGGACCTAGCATCTGTGCTTGGCCAGAACGTGTTTAATAAATAAGCCCAGTTAATATGGCGCAAAAAGTTGCGGGCCAAAGCAATGCAAGCAGAACCCATATATTGTAGAATATAATCACCCGCACACAGTGAAAAATTCATTTGACTGAGCACCTTGAATTAAATATAATTTTGTATATAAGTTAAGAAGCTTAAATTTAAAAATCCAATCACAACATCAATGTATTATATTATAATTACACATTTAATAATATTTTATGTTAAAAGTAACTACATATATGTTTTTATTAGCATTGTATAAATTGACATCCCGGAGTATGTGATATGTGATATGATAGTATGTAATATTTTAGAACAACATTACGATGAGTCCCAGCCAATTTCTCCCTGTGCATTTCTCAAACGTACTTGGCATTGTCTGAGCAGTATTTATTTCCGAGTTACCCATCTCGGTGCATCGACCTCTTTGGATGGGCAACAGTTAATGATGTTAACGGGGGGTTTGGGCCATGAATGGCCAGCGGCAACGATGCATTCAGCCGTTGCTCCATTGATCACCTAGAAAAGGATGAAAAACGAGCTGTTTTCAGATGGAGATACTGCCACAAAAGTTCCGATGCAGGAGCATGAGGTGTAATCGAAACGGGCGCAAACTCGATTGCTGCACGGTAATTAAAATTTAATCATTGGACATTAGTATTCCCATGCTCGCAGAGCTTGCCATGGGCGACTGGGCGTGGCTGGGGGCGTGGTCGATAATGCTGCGATGGAGGCTTAGCCAAATGGACGAGTTCGAATCGCTGGGCCAGGGGAAGGGGGCCAGTCAAATCAGCTCGCTTTTGAGGGCTTTCAATGGTGCATCTGTATACTGCATACTTTCGGGCATGTAAATGCACAATCTGCACCTGCATTTCTGCGTGTGTGTGGATAAATGTTTGATTTAGAGGTTTGGGTTACTCGTCGGTTGTTTGGTTCGTTTGGTTTGTTTGTCCGTTTGTTTGGTGGTAGCCAAGGTATTTAAGTCGCCGCTGCTTTTTGCTCTGTTCGCATCGCTCCGGGCTTTTAATAGATTTCTGCTAATGACATGCAATTAATTTTGTGGGTTTCCAGCCGGAATCATAAACTGTGCAAAAAAGATATTTGCACGTATGAGCAGAGTTTTTGTGGTAGTAGCTAACAGTGGTTGACTTTGTAATTTGTTGTTGTTTGTAGTACTAACTGCGGCCAACAAAACCAAATCAAACAAAGATTTTGGCAACTACAACAGTATTAAAAACAGTATTAAAAATGTTTGCATAAGTAATATTTTTTTTGTTATTTAAATGCTTTTTACAATCACTATTACTTGGAAAGACTTTTTGCATCGGTAAATACTTTTCAATAAACTATACAAGCGCATGGTCCTCATTCTTTTAACTTTCATGCCAGAATTTTAATGAAATATCCATATTTATTAAACACTATTTATGCCGAGTTTATATGGCTTTTAAATAAGTGCTTGAGTGCAGCAGTCACTTTTAACAAGAAAGTGCATTTTCCGTGGATTGCAGAGCGATGAAAGGAGGGGTCGTCGACCCACGGCACATCTGCTTTTCATTTCGAACTTTTATCTAACAACAAAGCTAACACATGGAATAGCCAATGTTTTGACCAGTGGCACAAAAGGACAATCCCGATTGCGAGTTGGCCAGGGGATTTGACCGGCAAATGGCCAGCGATGGCAATTAACTTTATAACATTTGCATGGCCCATGTGCAATTTCCTGGCCTTGTTGTTGCGGGTGCATTACCAGCCAGTTGATTAATTGGAAATTGCGGTTAATGGATGGTCAGATCGGAATCGAAATCGACAATGGAGATGAACAAGTCGCCCCGGAGTCTAGACTTTTAATTAGACCAGGCATTTGAGCCTAGTGGAGTACCCTACTCGAAGCATATGCAAAAAAAAAAAAGTTTGCTGCAGAAACTTTGTCACTTGCCATTGAATTTTTTCCTGCAGAGTCAGCCAAAAAAGTTGACAGATTTGCAGCGGAAAATTAACAAGTTCCGTGCTGAAAACATATTCCTCTTTCTTTACTTTTTTTTTGAATAAACTTTGCCTTCGTAAAATTCAGTTAAGAAGTCGGAAAAAGTATGCAATGCTAAGAATGTGCTAAAAACTATGTACACGAAAAAGAGTTTTATACGATTTTTTGTTTTTCTTTTTTTTTTTTTTTTTTTTGATGCAGCTGTTATTCGACCAAGTCTACGAAAACTTAAAAAGTCGTAGACGTCGCCGGCAGTTTTGTGTTGCCGCATTTTTATGCCCTTCCGGCAAACCAGAGTTTCCCACTCAGATCGTTCAACAGCCTAGAAACGGAGTTTGTTGGAAATTAAGTTTACTCGATGGCCACTTCCAGTTGTTTGCCCAGCAGACGCATATTTTTCTCAATCTTGTGGCCACTTGCAGGATGTCAGGAGTAATGATTTCGTAACTGCTAAGCTTGCCAAATAAGAAATCTACTCAGTAATTGGCTTGTCTATGTGGAAAGCATTTATATTACTCATTCAAAACTTACAATTAAAAGCAGCTTATAGTTTGAGTATATAAATAATATAAAATAGCATTTAAAGTACCTGAACTTTATTTCTGGCAATAATTCCCCAAAAAGGTTCAATCTGCACATCTAAATTCAGCTCAGGTTCAGGATGAGCGCTCAGCTGGCAATTGCCTTCGGTCCAATTATCAGTTGTGATTTGAAATGAAGGCAATCGGATGAATTTTTTATAAAAGCACATAAGAGCCGAGCATCTGGAATGTGCTCATGGTCAGAGCGACCGGAGATTGACCCCAATAAATTGGAACCGTAAAACAGGACCACAGCCGGCGGAGCAAAGTTCACATGGGTGGCGACCTTTTGGCAGCCTTAAAACGCCTGTTGATTTATGCAAAAGGGGATTAGCAGGGGCATCTGAATGGGGATAAACACAACCTAACCGCAGACATGGCATCTGAAGCTGCCAACGGAGCAGGAAGACTGTCCCGTAATTTTAGTCAGTCGTCGGCACTTTTGAGCCGCAGTGTTCTTTTTAACCCGGCATAAAATAAGACAAATGAGCTAATTTCGCTGGCGGAAAGGATAACAGGATCGGGCCATCGCCTTGGCCATAATAAATCGCACACAAATGTGATATTTATATGCATTTTTTTATACAGACATAAGCGAAGAAGCGTACATATACGAAGGCACTCGGCTGCCATTTGCCATAAATCTATTGCCGCATTATTACTCATACGCACTGTAGACGCTGTCTAACCTAATATATCAAGGCATTACCATGGCTATTACTCTTCCTTTCTCTCCATCGGCATGGCATGCCCTTTCATTTGAATAAATGTACATTTATCTGGGAAAATGACATAGGTTAAGCTTTTCGAAAAAGTTTAAAAACCATGGGCTTAGGGTTTATAAAGATGCTCAAAATGCAAAATGCATATTTCCCCTAATTGTTCCACTCTACCCTTTGATGGCTAATCCTAAGTAGTCCGCAATTTGCACAGCTCTGGCTTTGTCGAATCCAGTTTGGGTTTAAACTACTATTGAAAACCCCGAAGCAAGTCAAGTACCGAATTCCCACTCTAAATCTCTACTCTCGGTGCCGTGTAGCGTGACTTGGGATTTATGAACTCCATTTCGCATGTTCGCCATTGTAAAGATTAATTGCCACAGCTCCGTACCGCTTCCCATTGCGGCTTGTTGTTATCATTCAGCAGCAGGCCATGTCCGTAGCTCCAGCTCCTTTTTGTTGGCCAACTGACAGGGTGAATCAGCAATGGAGAGCCAAAGAGCCGAAGAGCTGCGGAGCAATAGAGCGATAGCAATGACATCGACAGACGGGGGAGTTATGTGCCAAACTTAAAGTCCAAACCAGCAATGCAAACGCATTGGATAGAGCCATTGTCAAGCTGGCAGTGTTTGCTTTAGAAAAATGCGTTGTAAAACCAGTATAAAAGGTCAGTGAGCCAACGAGCCAAGTGGTATTCTATACAAAAAAAAAGCTCATACAAAATTCCACAGGATATACAATTTATATTAATTCAATTACAGATAATATGTTATAAGCATCCAAAGATAGAAATGCAATACATTAATTAAGTTGGTACTGCATTACAAAATTTGCTGAGTACCCACTTCAAAATGATTTAATTGACCCAACTTTAACACACTCAGACTCCGGATGTTTCCGGCATCGTTGTTAATATAATTTCGATGCACATTGTACCCAATTAAATGAACCGTAATCCTTGGGCACCCAATTCAGCCGACTTACCATCATAAAAGTTGAACTCCTTTCATTATTCTCCTTAAACTTTTATGATGGGGCTTTTGCTCTTTGTTTGTGCTGCTGCTGTTGTTGCGAGGCTTTACTGTATTTTAATTGGCTTTTTATTTATATGAGCGAAGAGCCGAGTTTTCTCCACAATATTGGCACAATAAATGTAATCCGGTTCCGCATGCCAGGGGTTCCAGGGGCTGTAAATAATCACGAGACGTCTGCCGCAAATGCAGGGAATAAACTTTTTTTGAAAACAGCGAGCGTGGCCAAGTTTGCTTGGAAACGGAAGTCATTGAACGGGTTTGTTACCGTAACATATTTCCTGCCTTCGCGAATAAAAATTGAAAGTCCTTATCAGGATTCCATGCTCATAATGATAATCACTGATAGGAAATGGTAAAATGAGAGCTGAAAATATTTCAAATTATTTTACGACTTTATATACTAGGTCTAAACTGGATGATGTTTTATCAACATCTGGAAGAATTTCATTGGACACGCCTCACATCCCTGGGATTATTTAGCTCCTTTAATCAAAATCAAAATAGTTACGTATACGTCGTGATGTCCAAAGAGACTTTAAGCCTACGTGAATTATAACTGCTTTGAATGTCACAATTTAGAGTGCAGATTGTAGGAGTTTTCATTTTTGTGTTTGAAAATGAAACAGGTTTTTGGATGTTAACTTAAGGGTATAGGTTTGTGTTGTGCCAAACTTAAAATCGACTTAAAAATAGTAACTCTTCCCTTACAAGTGCACCGTGCTTTTTTTAAACTCCTGCCAACGAAGCGGTAGACAGCCATAAACAAAATCGGCTAAGCCGATAAAAAATGTGTTGACGTTATGGCCAGAAGAGGCAAGCCCGCAACAGGCTAGATAGCACGCATAAGTCATTTTTCCGGAATTTATTGAATTTATACGGACGGTCACAAATTGGCCAAAGTTAGGAAACACAAAGAAGTAGCTCATTAAAAAGTAAAAACATTCTATTTGCCAACTATAAAGTTGTTTTCGAAGAAAACTTTCTGGAAATAAAGTAAAGTAAGTTGGAATCGAATGAAATAGTTTGTATTTAACTAGAAAAATAAACCTACAAGTCAGACTGACAAATACAAATCTATCTTTGTCCCCAAGAAGCACCGAACTCGTTTAGAGAAATTAGATATACAATTGCAGTGGCAGGCGACTTACACCTGTGTCAACACATTCTGTCCAGCAATCTTCATCCCCGGAGATTGGCGTGACCAAAGTCCGGACCATCAATCATCCAGGCTGATTCCCATCCGAGTCCGAGATAAGAAAGGAATTCCTCTGCTAACCTGACACACCAACAGCCAACAATTAAACAAAATGGGATTTAATTAAAGTAGGGCACACACCCCTTTGGCAGCCAAAGTACAAAAGTCTGGCATTTTCCACGGCGAATGCAAATCATTTTAATGCGATTAATTAATATGAGGCAAGGCAGAACTTTCCGCTTTCCTCAAAGAAAAGCGAAAAGCACACAAGTTGGAAATCATATTTGCCACCGCCCTATTCTGCTAATGGGGCAAAGTGAGCACACACAGACGCAAAATGTGAGAGGCTGGCAAATTGAGTGCTAATTAAATTAAAAACTGAGTAAAAATAGTTTCGCAAAAGTCATATCCCCTTTCTCCAGGAGTCGGCATCCTCCGCTGCCTCCTCCTCCTTCCTCGCTCGGCTATGTTCTACTCGTCGTGTAAATGAGCTCCAACTTGCTGAGCAAATAACGCGTTTCCAAAGTGAGTACAAGGAAAACTGCCAGGCTGTAACTATATGCGGAAACGCAAATACACTTCAAGAAATGGAAGTCTGCTGCTTAACACCTCTTTAATTGCCTCTTTATTGATGCAAGCGTAACACAAAAGTTCTTAAAAATAGATAGATTTATTATATGACCCCCTATAAACACCTATCGTGGCCAATTATTACATACAAAACCAATTAGAAAATGCAGAAAACATATGCATTTTTCATTCCCTAAGCTTTCCCTGCCTACCTTTCTGTCAGTGTCCCTTGAGCCATTCAAATCCCTAGCCGAGGAAAAACAATTTCGAATTAAGTATGCGCATATGTTTGTGCAAATGGCAAGCAAGTTAAAAAACCAAAAGGAAACAAAAAAACAACAGACAACGCAGAACAAACCCGAAAAACAAGCTGAGGCAGCAGTCGCTGTCCCTAAATCCATTTCTTCTCCCCCAGAAGCTAACCGCAAGGACCACGGAGGCGGAGTGATTGCAAACAGGATGAAAACGCAGCCGGCAAGACGAAAGCCAACAAACTGAATCGCTTGAGTCGAGTGAGATGCGAAGGATGAGCGGCAAAGGGCAGCCGGAAACGGAAGTGCAAGGAGCTGTGCAAGAAGAAGCAGCTGCAGCTGAGCCAAGGAGCCAAGCTAATGCTGCTGAGCTGCTCCTTGAACCGCTTGTACACAAAAAATGAAAACTTTGGGCTTAAAACCTAGTTTTTCATTTAAGATCAATTACTAAGCGCAGAAGTTAAAATACATTTTCATTTTTAATTAAATTTTAGTTTAATGGAATTTACATTTAGTACATTTTATTCAATAATTATGCTTAACAACAAACATATTTTTGATAAATGCATGATTTTGTCTTAAGCTGTCACCAAATTGAAAAGGGTTCTGAAAAGACAAGGAAAGAAGCACACATTTTTTTCTGTGTAGCACCGTGTTAGGTTTTGTTTTGGCCTCAAGCACGCTCGAGATGCAAAGTAAATGCAAAACCACAGCAAATTATGCTGAGGGGGCAGGAATCTGCTGGGTGATGTCTACTGGCGCGATAAGGACGAAGGCCCAAGGACCAAGAAGCTGGAACACCAGAACGAGGGAACTTGGGACCTCCGGCGGAGCCGCTCAAGTGATTTTCCTTGAGTGGAGTAGAGCCTTGAGCAGGTGTCTGTTTAACCATTATGTTTAGTTGCAGGCAATTTGTTCTTTGCCGTGTAGCCAAGGTAAACTATTTTTTCTTCACTACTTCTCACAATTTCGCCCAGCGGCTTCCGGCTGAACTACACTTCTATGCAGGTTTGACGATCAGCGAAACCTTCAAAAAATAATTTGAAAGTCTTAGGAATTAAAATTTTAAGTAACAGGTCATGTATGAGGTTTTAAATTGAAAAAGCAATCGTGGTATTACATAAATAATAATACTTAAGTATCTTTCTTTTGCTTTGGAAGCCAATAACAAAACAAATAAACGAAAATGTCAAACGAAAAAATAATCAATTAAAAACATAAAAACCAATTTGAAAATTTCGTATGCTGTCTAGTGTTTTTACTATTTTAGAGAATATTTCCCAAAGTGCATTGCTGAAGGAGATTAAGTTGCAGGAGGTTAAGAGAACTTTATTAAAATAGCACAAACAGCAGCCATTGCTCACAGCTCATCATGGAGCAGGATATTCCTGTGCTCGAACCAACGGTGGTGGGCCGAATTCCTCCATATCCTTTACCTTGCAGTTCATGGCTGCAAAACTCCACGAGGAATCATTGAGCCTTCCCGGTATGTAGATAAGAACAAGGGAAATGCATACACTGATCTCAGCGAATCGATGCCTTTTCTTTGAATTTAAAACTGACCCCGCATTTCGGGCAGATGCATTTTAAAAATCGACTCAAACGAATTAAATGCTGTACGGATTATATTTCAGCTGGCAGGTGAGAGAACAGCCACAGAGGTAGTCGGTTGGTAAACATGAACTTAAATTTCCTTAATGGTGATGTTCCCCATACATTATCGAGTGAAATAAATAAAACTGCCTAACCATTTCAGACATTCTAATCTGGCAAATGCAGGCACATTACTTGAAAAACAGAAATACAATATAGCAACAGCTTTGCAGTCATTAAAGGGTTAAGTGTCGCCATATCGAGTTGGGAAAATTTCTAACGAAAATAAACAAGCTTGCCTCACTCTGCGGATCTTCGGTAATCGTTTGGACCGGGGCAAAAGGGCTAAGCAAATATTTGCAGCGGCAACTTCGCAAATGAGCTTCAGACCAAAAGACAGAGGACACACAGAGATGATGACGACGACGATGACGAGGACGATGAGGAGTTGTCGTTGCGTTGTAGCTAGGATTTCAAAAGGACCTCAACTCTGGCGGAAACGGAAACAACAACTTTTCCGCTCTCCGGGAACAGGATGGATGTGAATGGGTTGGAAGGAAGGGCCGCCTGTCGTGGCTGCCATTTAATGACATTTTTGCGCCCATTTGAGCTTCCGGGCCTGCTGTCTGCCTGTCGATTTCAGCAATAATTTACTTAAGAAAAGTCTAAATATGCTTGCCAGCCAACAGCCAGTACCTCCATCTTGCGGCCCGGCAATTGTTTATTGCGTTTATCTTCGTCCGTCTGGAGGCGATAAAATGTTGTGAAAATCCAGCGACAATATCCAATAAATCGTTGTCCTTCCAGGGGGGTTTTGTGGCCTGACCTTCACAACTCTGTTCAAATTTTGCTGTCCCGTGTTTGTTTGTATTTGCTTTCGTCCTGTCTGCTCCCTGGCTTTTTTCAAAGGGCTTAATTGTCCTTTTTGTTCGCCTTTTGTTGACATAGGTGGCCAGGAGATGAGGCTGTGCGAAATAAAGGACCTCCCCATATGCCAAATGCTCGTATTATGAATGGCTTCGGCATTCATTGTATTTTTGGGGGTAGGCCAACAAAAGTGTTAATTAACTTGTATAAATCAGTTGGCAATAGACTTGTGGAAAGCGACCGAAGGTCGTAAATTCAAGTGGAGTTAGATTGAAATGGGATCGAGTTTATCCTAATTGAGTTGAAAGTATGATGTAGTTAACTTAAAGGGATTTTATAGTGTATTCTCTTTAAAGCTTATTTTCCTTTCCAATAGAAATTTTCAATAACAGCAGTCACTCTTAATCTGCTCTGCCACCTTTTCCTCCTTTAACCAGCCACAGTGACTGCCATAAAGCATTTCCGGATAGCCAATAAATCCGCAAACTGTAAATCTCAATAATGCGAGGCGAGGCCATTAAAAGTCAATGGAAGCTGAGCGGAAAAAGAGCTTGTCAAAGCATCCGCATAATTCAGCCGAGACATTTCACGCCGTCTCCACGGGATACCCGCAGCACCACCCACAGCACCACCCAAAAAACACCCAAACGACCCAAAACACCCACAGCAACCGCTGAGCTGAGGCTGAGCTCATAATTCTCGCGTTTCCTGACATCAGATTGAATTTGCGCAATGAACGCGACTTGCAGCTCATGATAAATGCATTTTGGCGCCAAAACGATTTGTTGCGCTTACTTTGCTGCAATGCGAATGCGAAAATTTATGCGACTTTGTAATGCAATTCATAAGCTATGCTCTGCACTTTTCCAAAAGTTGCAACTTATCGTTGGGCCAAGTGCCCAACACGAACAAACAAATTGCCAATCCAATGCATTCGATATTGCGGCTTCAGAACTGCTTTATATGTTAATCCAAGTGTTATTTGCAATAAAATGGAAATGATCGCTTTTGTGGCTTCAAGAGAATCTGGGTCTTGAAAAGAATAAAAAATAAAACTAAGTTACGGCTGCATACCAAAATCCCTTATTATTAACAATAAAATGTAAAAACTACTACCCATTTAATTTGTTGATGGAAAAGTATGATATCCATCTGTTTTAAAGAAACTAGATAACTAATTTGTTAGCCATGTATCTTAAACTGCATCAAAAGCCAACAACTTTGTGCGCACACTTGGAAATTTTTGCTCGTAGGCTGCAGGATACATCCTTCCAGGCGGACTTCTCTATCCTTTTGGCCGCCGCCCTTTCCAGTGCCAGGTGTACTGTGACAAGTTTAATTATTGCCGTACTACAGTCAGTACGCCCGACGTACTTGGGGTTTGTTTGCGCAGTCATTTAGCCAGTTTGTCAATCAGTCAGTCTGCCAATGTTGATGGCATGGCCGCCGCTTAACGCCTCACTTGGCAGCTCCAGCGGGAATGGTGATGGGATTCTATGGGAAGGAGATGGTGATGGTGATGGAGATGGAGTATTAAAACAATTTTGTTAATTAAGTAGGAAAAATTGTTAGTTTATTTACTCGTCAACTTTGCCAGTGCCAAACACCTCACACACTCTGCCTGCCATTCCCAATGGATATTTTGTGCCGTAGCAGCTAAGTTTCAGAGTTTACTCAAAAATTCTCAAGTGCACAATTAATTAGTAAAGTTGCGCCAAAGCAAAAGCCGAAGCAAAAACAAAGCACGGCGCAATTTTCCACTTTCCCCGCAGCCCACCCGCTTTTCCCGGGAATTTATGGCCCATTTTGATTAGACTCGCTGAAAAGCATCGTAAGTTTTGCCCAAGTTTAAAACTATTCGTAAGTAGGCAAAGCTTTTGTGATTATTTTCCACGGAGTTCGTTGGCAATAGGCAAGAAATTGAAAATTGATTGGGACTTGCATAAGTAATGAACCGATTCAGTGGAATTCCATTCTCGATTTTGTCATTTAAGGGAAGCTTATATAACTGCTCAAGAGTAAATTAAATTGGAATTAATAAAATTGGAATCGGCATGAGTTGAGAGTAAAACGCTCTAGTTTTGGCTAACAAATTTTTTTGGGGGTTTTTAAAATTAAGTAGTTCTATTAAGGGAGATGCTGCACTATTTAAAACATAAAACAATTAAAAAGCAAGGAATTCTTATTGCAGAAATGATATTATAAGTGGAAACAAGGCTGCTTTTATGCTTATAATAATATTATGTTATTAATAATATTAGCATTCAAACAAATTAAAATCCTCACGATTTTCGACACGACATTATTGTGGTAGCTTACATGTTTTTAATGTACATATATATGATATCAAATGCATTAAATTAAAAAAACGTTATTAATATTAAGAGAAAATATATATTTATTTAAGCCATAGTAATTTTTGGAGAAGGCTCTGTTAACTGGTTGAGTAACTCGATAAGCTTTCTGTTAACATCTTCTGTTAATATTTAGTAAAGACCTGCACCATAGACTGCTTGCTTTATTGCTTATTAATAGTCAAAGGGAGATATTTTATCCCTAAATATATATATATATATATATGTATAAATATATTATATGGATTAATAAAGGTAAAATATTAAATAATAACATATTATAAAACGTACTTTTGTGATATTTCTTTGTAGATAAATAGATACAAGCAATTGTAGTTGTCGAGTATTAAGTAAATGTTTTTGTGTTTTAGCAAATTTAATATTATGAGCTTGGTTAAAAACTTTTAGTTTCCTCTCAAAAATTCATACTTCTGTAAATTTCACGGAAGCATCAGTCATCTGTTATGCCCCATAACTTGGCAAACTTTATGGGAAAATTATGTGAGTGAACGAAGCCAAAATTCGCCACGGTCAATTAATTAGCAATATCTGTAATTTGCAAAAGAAAATGCAAAGATTGTTTAATTTGTAAACCAACTAATTGCCAACCAAAATACTATTGAAAACTGCATCGAAATGAAGTACTTAACCAATTGCAGCCGACTTAATTAGGCAGATTTTGATCACATTTCGAGTAATAATTAAAAGGATTGTGTTGTGGCCCACTGACAATTGCAGTCAGATTAAATCGAGGTGTTCGTACCTAGTTCGTATCAGTGAAGGCTGGGAAAATGTTATGCAATTGGCACCTATTCTTCGCCAACCGCAACAAGATGAATGAACAATATAAGACATAACATCAAGTGCACAAGTATCAAGTAACAGCAAATTGGCTGAGATCGGCAGCCATGGAAAATGGAAACACCAAAAATAAACAAGCAAACTCGAATAAGAAATACTCTTTTTATACAAAACTGCAGTAAGCATCTGAAGCAAAAATATAGCTCATTAGAAAAAGTCAAATATTTGCGGCCTTGATGAATATTAAATGAATAAAGTGAATACCCAGATCAGTTATTGTTTTATAGCCATTATAAATGTAAAGCAACATACTGCAACATGAATAGAGGTTAAAATATGTTGTATGTTTTTCTTGTCTTTGCTGCGGTTCCGTTTTCATGTTCATTTGCATTACATGTATTTCCCTTTCCTTCGAATGGCTTTACTATATCAAAAAACCCATGAAAATTGTTTTTGCTGCCTCCAGTTGACTTTAGCCCCGTTTTGCGGTGCTGCAGGGTAACGAGCTCATTACTTTCAATTAGATGCATTAGCCGCAGACTCAACATTGTTTACTTTCGTTTGGAAAATCGCCGTCTGCCGGTTGCAAAAGCGTTTGATGTCATTTTGGGGCCCGAGTTTTCCTTAACTCAGATCTGTTTCCCTCTCGTGGTCAGAATTAAGTGCTGTCGCTTTGGCTGCCAACTTTTTTTATCTAAGGTGTAGGGAAATTGTTTGGCTTGACTTTTAAATTGGCCTCAAAGGTTGAGTTCATTGGACTTTCTTAATTGGAACCCAACGCTGCACTTGAAAAGGTAGCCTGGTTTTACAGTCTACCTGTTAATTTCACTTTAATAAGCACTTTATAAACTCCTTAACTGCGATAGTTGGATCTGATTGATCTATTACATTTTAATAGAAATGTGGCGTGATAGCGTTTGAAATTTTTAAGATCATTGCCATACTTTCAACACCCATCGAATCTGTTCAACAATTCATTGGTATGCTATTTAAAAAATGCAAAGCTTTTTAAATGATCTTTATTCTTTATTGCTGTGGATAAAGGAGCCTGCAGGTGGCCAAATTTCGCAATCAATAGTCGTTTATAAACAGATAGTCAATTGCGAAACGCTATCACACCAGTCAACAATGTGATATTACACCCCAAAAAAATATGCCTGTGCAAAATGAAAGGAAATGCTTATTAAACTATACAATTTAATGGTCATTTAAACTTTTCCAAAAAAAACTAATCATTTCTAAAAAAAATTAATGTGAAAAGCATAATTAGGTTTCATAACATGTATGAAGCGATTTGAAAAATGTAATCATAGTTTTTATTATTTTAATCAATTCAAATTACTCGCTTTGTAAACGCTTACTGTGGCAAAAAAAAATTAATATAGTTAGCACAATGATGAAAATTACAAAAAAAAAAAATGCTTCGATTATTAGACCTTTTTGTGATGGTCTTCATATAGAGGACTCAGTTTATATATTTTATTTTCCTTTTTTTGTTTTACATATGGCATGGGAATTTAACTTTATGAAAACCCAAATCCATTTTCCTCAGTGCACTTGGCCGTATGGAAATCTGGGTTCGGATACATGCAACTTCTGCGCACACGAGACCAAAATATGAAAACAACCGCCTGGTGCCTCCCCACAAAGCAATGTCACCCAATCCACAGATGGCGCCGGGTCGTTCGTGAGTGTCAATTTTCGGCGATTTTCATTCGTTTTCCATTTTCTTGTGCGGATGCAGCTTTTAAAAGCTCTTGGCTCCTTAGTTTGGCAGTAGCCGATGCGAGTGGCTCATTCAATTAGACGGCTTCCATTTAACCCGATGTGTCGCGGCCTCCTCCGTGATACCAATTTAAATGCGGATTTCATATGGACAAAATGCTGACGGGCCTTATCGCACTGCTGTTATCGCTACTTTCCCTTAGCCCCATCACGAATGCTTGTAAGTGAAGAAGATCGCATCGCCGATAAGGATTGTGATTTGTGTGCTTAGCTGGTTTCCTTTTTTATAGCCAAATACCACAGAGAGGCATTGCAATTCTTGTTGCGCAATGGAAACTTCGACCTGAATCCACTTAACTGTCACATTTTATTGTGGGAAACGTGCCCCAAGCGATTTATAGATTATCAGCTGTTTACAAGGTAAGTAAAGTGAGAAATGTGAAAGTGACAAAAATGCTGAAAATTAAGTTAAAAGTAGGAAATAATGTATTTGAAAAGAGTTTGTTATCGAAAGAAGGGCTAGAGACAACAATCTTAACAAATAACGAAATTGTGCAAGATAAACCATTAGATTTAGGGTTAAATGAATAAATAGTTTTATGTTTAATAAGCCAGTAAGACCTCTAAAGCGAATTTGTTTTCAAATATCAACTGCCTTACCACGCATTCCAATCTTTCTCTTTTCTGCGATGCAGATTAGCCTTATAAATGTTCCCATTTTATCCCTGAAATCTTTCCTTTCATTTTCCTGGCCTTGGACCACAAAGCAAATGCAGTGTGAAAGGGCAGCTAGTCACCAAAAAGATGAAAAACTGATTAAACTTCACAATCGCATAGCTAAAACGAATGACTTAGGAAACAAACTTGGCAATTGTCGTCGAATAAAATTATAAGAATTTGCATTAAATGCGAATGTTATGTAAATAATAAATATATGAATTACGAACGGCAGACACCATGAAAAGGCAATGGCATTGAGCTGGGAAACGAAACCGAAACCATTTCCAACCGAAAACTCATAATCAAAATCAGTGCAGCGTTGCGTGTGCCATGGATTTTCATTTTCATAGACGTCGCCAGGCGGCAAATGCGGCAACAACAGCAACAGCAGCAATTGCATCAACAATGAAGGCAACACAACAGCAAAAACAGCAGCAACATTATACAGATATTAGCCAAAGTCGTTCACGTTTTGAGTCCGAAGTTGGGCAAAGTCAAGGCAACAGTCGGTGGGCTGAGCAATTCTTAGGCCAGTTTTTACTGTTGCTGCTGCATCAGTTGCTGTTGCTGTTGCGGCTGCTACTGCTGCTGTTACTGCTGTTGCTGCTTCAGCAGGCGTCTGCTGCATTTTCCTTGGCTGCGCATTTCGCGCTTTTGCACCGCATTTGCAGTGCACAGCGCGAATCTGCAAGACGTGGTGCGGATTGCTCGCGAAAAAATCAAAATTGCTAATTTCAATGCAAAGGATTACGATGAAATCGCTAGGCAAACACAAAAGGATATCAATTAGAGAAACGTGCAATCGGAGTGCAAGTTGTCAATTTAAACGGGAAAGCGCTGTGGAATCTGGTTAAAAATATACGAAATATGTGAAAGGCGATGAAAGAGGAAAGCCAAATATCCTCACGGAAAATAACTCATTTAAAAGTGACTTCAAAATAAAAATCGGTAAATTATTTCATAAACAAATCAGTCACTGAATAATGGAAGTAAATTAAAGAAAAATGAGGTGTAAAATTTAGTGAAATTTAAAAATTTTTAAAAATTGTGAAAGATATAAAGTTATCTTTCTATCCATGAGCTAATAACAACCTCAATTATGAACTCAAATTTTTGTGAATATTATTACCACTTAACGTGTTGATAATGTAAGTTTTTTGATGTGAAAATAAACGAAAACCCATTGAAATTTTGGCTTTAATTACCATTTTAAATAAGTAAAACAAAAAGTCACAATACGTTAAAGTCCAAATAAAAAAAATGAAACAAATCGTCGTGCTTTTCATATTCTCACTCTTTGCCAAAGGTAAAATACCTAAATTCTTATTTCACTTAAAATGTGTTGATCAAGCTGAAAAAAAAATATTGAGTTCTTTTGTTTCTTATGAAAATTCTTGATCATGTACACAATTTTAAGTATTTTTTTGCATGGGAAGAGAATTCCAGAATCATGAAATGCAATTGCAGATGCACAAACATTGCTCCTAAGCCAAATGGATTGGAAGAATCTGCGCAACAGTGGAGCCTTGGATCTAAATGTCTTGCGCTGCTTTTTGCGCGACAAAAACTATTGTCCCAGTCCACATATCGATCATCGTCTGTACGCTCCGTAAGTTCGATTGAATTCAAGGAATAAAATATACTTCAAAGTAATCCCAAAGTAATATTCATTTAAGCCAAATTAAGTTTAATCGGTGAACCACACTTTTAAATTGGTATTAAGTCCATAAAATGATCATCAAAATGTTTGTAAATATCTATTTTTAAATGCTAAAGATGGGTTTTCATCTTTAAGGTTCGATTTCTTTATAAATTTAAATGCCATAAGTTGGAAAATTAATGTTATTAATTTAGTCGCTGGCGGGGGAGAAAGTTTCTCAGGTGTTAGGCAACTGGAATTTCAGACTCGGTTAGTGTGTCAACTGCCGAAACACTTGTCGCACTGCACTTGTGCAACCATAAGGATATTAACCGGCAAAGAGCAAGAGAAAAAATAAGAGTGCAATTGATGGGCGGGCAACTCGTTTCTCGAAACCAGCCACTGACCCACTAAGGATGAGATGCTTTTGCCAAAGGAGGCCGGCTTTTTCCACATCGACCACCGATCTTGGCCAGCGATGACATCGATTTCAATGGCCAATGCCAATAAAATGCTTCGTAAATGGCTCCTCGATATTTGGCCAACTCGTCTGGTCAAGATTACCGCCAACTCTGGAGTCGAGACAAAGTCGCAACTGGCGAAGTCCATTTTTGGAGAGCAGACGGGTAATTGCCGTGGTAACACTTAACAACTGGGGGGATTACATGATGGCCAGCTTTTACGAGGCTGCTGATTGATGGTTGTATAACAGCGGAAAATGACAGGACTGACAACTCCGTTCTGGGAAATCTGAGAAGGAATACAAATTGCCTTTCTGCAACTATTTAGTCTCGTTAAGAATTTCTGGAAACCGTTTGGCTTGTAATTGCTTATGTATTTTAACTCATAGCTGTAAAGTCAATAATTTGATCCACTTTAAATGTATTTTTTCATTATCATTAGCTTGATTTTCAATTGAAAATTTTTCAAGATTAACTAAAGTTAGGAGTTAGCATACCAAGATCACTTTGTTTGGCTTGTAATTGCTTATGTATTTTAACTCATAGCTGTAAAGTCAATAATTTGATCCACTTTAAATGTATTTTTTCATTATCATTAGCTTGATTTTCAATTGAAAATTTTTCAAGATTAACTAAAGTTAGGAGTTAGCATACCAAGATCACTTTGTAGTGCTTGCTGCACGAGAGATTTCTACGGTTTTATACACACATGGAATTTCCATCGTTCTATTTAAATGATGGATACAAACTACTATTTCTTTATTATATGGTGGTTTTTTACATTATTTTTAGCAATGGACCGCGTCGTGGAACTCCTTTAAATGTCAAGAACCCAATAACTTTATATAAAGGTGGATTTAGCAAGCACCGCGAGACTGTCTTCATAATACACGGATTCAATGGAACTGCCATAGATATTCACCTGCAATTTCTTCGAGATGGTGAGTGCATCTATCTGTTGAATTATTAACTTCTATTAAGCTTATAATTTATATGCCAAACTTTAACTCTCTCTTTTTAGCTTACCTATCCCGCGATTTCAATGTCATCACAGTGGACTGGCGACCTTTGACCCGCTATCCATGCTACCTCCACTCGCTTATAAACACCAGATTAACTGCGCAGTGCACAGCCCAGATCTACGCATTCCTCACCCACTACGGAGCTGTCCGGGAGCGGATCACTTGCGTGGGTCACTCCCTGGGCGCCCACATCTGCGGCATGATCAGCAACCACCTGACGCGGAAACAGTACCGCATCATTGGATTGGATCCCGCTCGGCCTCTAATTGAGCGCATGAAGAGCAACAAATTTCGGTTGTCTATCGATGATGCCAACGTCATCCAGGTGCTCCACACCAATGCCGGTTTCCTGGGCCAGGAGGATAACTCCGGTCATCTCAACTACTGTGTGAACGGGGGACGCATCCAGCCCTTTTGCAAAGGAAATCCAATCAGTAAGGCTAAATTAAAATAGTTTAATACCCTCATTCTCTGAAAAAGAAAGTTCTATATCAGATTATGATGGAACGTGTAATACCTCATATATATAAAGTCAATGTCTTATAAATGTGCTCTCTATCAAACAGGGAAATCGCGATGTTCGCACTTCTTGAGCATCTGCTACTTGGCCACTGCCACATTTAAGCACAAGAAGTTCATGGGAGTGCCATGTCCCAATGGCTGCCTGAATCTCAGTGGATCCAAGAGGCTGCCAGTGAGCGGCAAAGTAAATCCTTTCGAGTTCGCCTCGCTGCTAAGGGAGTATCACATAGGCAACGATGCCCCCGATGAGTAAGTTTATTAAAAAACAAATATATAATTTATAACAAAATTCATTTTTCAGCGCCCGAGGCTGCATTTGCATTGATGTGCCGTATGCCAAGCACTGCCCCTTTACGGATGCGTAGGAGCTGGTCTTCAGTAGGTTGTAATTCTATGATAAAGCTGTCGATAATAAATTCAAGGAATATTATTTTTTTGGTTTTTCTTTGCCGGGTAACAGCGAAAATATCAAGTATATATTGGCTCTGCATTAGCTGACAAGAGAAAACACAAAAAGAAAAGCAGTAGTCGACGATTAGATACTTCTTATGCAGCTGGAAGTGCAAGGGAAATTTAGATTTCTAAGTAGAAAGGAATGTTTATAGGGCCTTTGGTTTACGAACATTGAAAATTCCATTTTTTTTTAAATTTAAAAATCAAATTCGATATACCAGGAGTTTGGCTTATCGATTATATGGTATCGATGTTTTGCATAGCTGCAGCTAATTGTTGTTTTACCATCTCTATGGACATTGTGTATATAAAACATTTGTTATTGCTCATAACACAATTTTATTTTTAATTTTTTACTACAACCTGAAAGCATATAGTTATTTAGTTATCTCTTGTTTATTTAGAGTAAGTATCTTCCGTGTAACATGTAAAACCATTGATGAATGTCATAACCTATTGTAAATCGAATATTTTAGATTGCCCAACACGGAATTCCCACGAAATATATTGTAATTCTTGAGATAAATATATAATCATGGGTTGCGATGGAGGAACAATTCCCAGGCGCGATGAGCTGGTCCGCGTGAAGCAAAAGCCAGAGCAGGTAAGTCTATTTGATTGGAGCACCTCCTGGCCAGACTAAACAGCATTTCTGGAACCCTACAGAAAGACAAGGATGCAGAGAGGGAGTTCCGTTGGCGCCACTGCACCTTGACCCAACAAAGCCTCCAGGAGCCGATCGCCATGTGCGGCATGGGCAGGCTGTACTCCAAGCAGAGCGTCATTGAGCGACTGCTGGAGAAGGAACCGATGCCAGAGACAGCTGCGCACGTGAAGAGCATGAAGGACATTCGCCAGCTTAATCCCACACCCAATCCTGCCTTCACAGAGGAGGACAAAACTGAGGGACTATTGGACACACGACATTCTCCTTACATCTGCAAGCTGATTGGCCTGGAGATGTCCGGCAAATTTCGCTTTGTGGCCCTTTGGAGCTGCGGATGCGTTTTGTCAGAGCGTGCCTTGAAACAGATCAAAGGTAGTGTGGCCAGCACTTGTCCGCTGTGCCAGGCTCCCTACAGCGTCGAGGACGTGGTGGTGCTCAATGGCAACGAGGAGGACATGGAGCTCATGCGGGTCAAGATGGAAATGCGTGCGGCCAAGCGCAAGTCCTCCAAGAAGGACAAGAAGAGTGCTAAGAAGGTGGAGGTGAAAGCTGAGCCCGCAGAGACACAAGAGCCAGTGGCTTCCACATCCAAGTCTGCAGCCGCAGAGAAACCTACTACTAGCACAAAAACCAAGGCGGTCGGACAGGTCAAACGACTGGGCGCCGTTAATGCAATGCAGGATCCCGAACTGAAGCGTCTCAAGAGCGACTTCAGCGTGGCCAAGGACCCGAAGGCCACCGATGTCTACAAATCCCTTTTCACCTCCCATAAAACCGAAAAGGACCAGGAGCGCGCCCACTGGGTCACATACAATCCATTCTACAATTAGTCTAGATTTCGTTTAAGTTTGCTGTGTTATATCAGTCACTTGTCCACAGTTTGATCGTTGAAACCTCACACACAGTTTCAAAATATACAATCGACAATGTATCGTGCAGCCTATCAAAAAGGTTTCCTTACCGTGCTTTACAGCGTAGGCAGTTCGCCCCTGAACAACTGGTCCTCCTATGTGAGTATCTGGCATTCAATGCTGCTGCTGCGTCTCTAGAAACCATCCTTGTACAGACCAAAAACGGGTATATCAAACGGATCTACGATGAGGACATCAAGTCCCTGGTACTCGAGATCATGGGCTCGAATGTGTCCACCACGTTCATACACTGCCCCAGCGAATGCAAGGAGCAGCTGGGCATCAAGCTGCCATTCCTGGTGCTCCTCATTAAGAACATGCACAAGTACTTTTGCTTCGAAGTTAAGGTTGGTTAAAGTGTTTCGCATTTATAGTAAATGTATCTACATACAGATATCCTTAGATTCAAGACGATCAGCGCTTTATGCGCCGCTTCCGAGTGTCCAATTTCCAGAGTAAGACCTCCGTGAAACCCTTCTGCACGGCCATGCCGATGGGCATGTCACCCGGCTGGAACCAGATCCAGTTCAACCTGGCCGACTTTACGCGCCGTGCTTACGGCTCCAACTATCTAGAGACCGTATCCTTGCAGCTGCATGCTAACGTACGCATCCGGCGCATCTACTTCGCCGATAAGCTGTACACAGAGGCTGAGTTGCCCAACGACTACCGTCTGATGGGCAAGCCGAAGGACCTGAAGAAGCCGGAGAAGCAGTTCAAGGTGCAAGCCACTGCGCGTCCTCCGTCGCCATTGAACACGGGCCGCGGAGAACCCGGACCATCCAAAGACACGGACGCTGAGGCAACAGGTCCCGCCACGGATCCGATGAGTGAGCCGGAGCCCGAGCTGCAGAAGTCTCCGTCGCCGCCTGTTCCGCAGAAGGTTCCGTCGCCAGCAGCTTCAGCTCCTCCAGAGCCCGCCACCGAGGAACCAGCTCCACAAACGGAGGCCACCGAAGAGGCCTACTATTAAGTTACGTTGCATAATTGCTTGTTTTTATCATTCTGTTGACACGCGACTGGTAGTGGCACAAAGTTAAAATTTCCAGTCATAGCAATCATAATCGAAAGTGTTTCCTTCATATAGAACTAGGGAATGGGTATTACCTTTGGATTTCCATGCAGAACCGATTGGTTTCCTATTGTAGTCACACAACTTGCTTTATTTTAACCCTCTCTGACTCGAAACAAAATCTGCTTTGTTACATTGTGAATTTGCTAAAATAGATATCTTAATTAGGATGATGCCGCGGGTGCACTGGCGATAGCCAGCATGTCAGCGTCAATGTTCTTGAGTGCGTTGTGGTACTCGGTGATCTCGAGCGCCTCCCACTCGGCCTTGAAGGCGGCCTTTGGATCCTGGGGCATGGTCATGGCGGCGCCCGTCATGGCATCCGCCTGTGCCTGCGTCTGATCGGCGTGATTGTTCTCGCCAAGAACCAGTGTGTAGATGGAGCGCAGGCCGAACACGTTAAGGAAGTACCAAGAGGCTGAGGAGACCCAGGCGGCGTCCAGCGAGGCCAGCTCAACGCCCCGCTGGAGCATGGGCTTAAAGCGCAGGGTCAACGGGAAGGGTACCTTGGTGGTGACGAAGCCCGAAAACATCCAGTTGATCCAGCCACCGATCACGACCATGGGCAGCACGTTAATAAAGTTGCCCTTGACCATGTCTGTGAGCATGGCGGATGAGTTCTGGGCCACAGGCGCCCGCTTCTGGGTCTTAAAGTAGCCGGTCTCCTCGTTGTTGAAGTAATTCTTTCGCATAGAGAAGCTCTGGGCGCTCAGATACTTGCCGTTCTCGCGCAGCAACCGTGCCCGGATCATCGCCTGGCTGTGAACGGAATGGTAGGTGTCACTAAAAGATGCCTCACTGCACTTTGCTCCCTCACCTGTCCTGGATTTGGGTGATCTCGGCCTTCTTCTGCGTGGATATCAGTATGGAGACGTAGTGGCGCACGATTCCCACCAGAAACGTGATCAGCACGATGGGCAGGAACACCCACACGCGGATGTCCGGATCAATCAGCAGCTCCGTCATATTTTAATTGATCTGTGAGATTTTCCTGTTTTTCGGCCCAATTTTCACCCAATTGGCTCAATTGGATTGGGGATGGCAGTCGATTATTTATCCGATAAATGTGACAAGTCACGGTCGTGACGGAACACTTATCGATAGCTTTTCAAAACAAAAATGTATAACCTATTTAAATTAACATATTATTATTAATTGTACCCAAATTCAGAATATATATAAGTTATATATACTATAACTTATTTATTATAAAACTGATTTTATATGTAAACTACACCTATAATTTTTTTAAATGCGATATATTTACAAAATAATCAAAGGGAATACCCCAATTATGTGAACAAATCACTGGAACTCGATGTATAAGTAAAACTTCATGTCATCGATTCCCGTCATGAATGTGACAACTCTGCAGACCGAGAATGTAAATTTTGATCGAATCGAATTTGTTGGACTGCTGCAAAGACGCCAGGTGAAAACCAAGATTTGCTGAACAACAGGAACACATTGCCATGGAGGCCAAGACCGACGCACCCATCTCACCAGCGCCCGCACCAAATCCGCCGGCAGAAGCTGGCAAGGAGCCAAATGCGAGCAGCAACGCGCAAGCTAACACGACCGCTGCTCCGGGAGCGCCTTCAGCTGGAGCCACTGCCGTTGCCCAGTCCACGAATCCGGTGGCCCAGCAACAACAGCAGCAGCAGCCGGCGGTGGCCAAGAAGCCCAGTGGCGAGACAAACAACATGCCCACGCGACAGTACCTCGACCAGACGGTGGCGCCGGTTCTGCTCCACGGAATGCAGGCCCTGGCTCGCGAACGGCCTACGGATCCCATACAGTTCCTGGCCTCCTACCTACTAAAGCATAGCAACGGGTGCGACGAGAACAACGCCGCCGTAGACAACAACTCCTAAGCCCACCACCCTACTTGCCTCCCATTTTTCCCCCCTTCTTAGTTGTATAAGTGAACAGTGAATAATTAATAAACATTTAAAGTTAGAATGTAATCGCAAAACACACAAATGTACTAGGATTGCTAAGTTGTTATAGGATAGCCCCAGGGATCCAGTTTCGAGTTGAGCAGCTCCAGGGAGGCGTCCGCGATCTTGGCCAGAAGCTCTGCCAGCTTGTGCTTCGTATAGACTTTGTACAACTGCCGATTCTCGCTGGATATTTCATCTGCCAGGCGCACGCAGCCCGCAAAGTCTCCCGACTTGAACATCACTTCGTTCAGGAGCAGGGCGATCTCGGGAATGCAGATGGAGCGCAGTTTCTCCATCTGCAGTAGTCGGTGCTCCCAGTTCAGCTGCACGGCGTTCTCGGGCAGCTTGGGGATGAACGGATCCACCAGCCAACCCTTGTCCGGAAACATAAGCACATTGTACAGGGTTTCGATGGTTTCTGCAGGGAAATAACGCGGGTTACACGTCAAAAGATCTCAGAAATGGGTATGCGATCCACTTACGCTTCGCCTGCTCCTTAAGCTTGTGCTCCCAGCGCACGACTTCCGATCGGTGAGCCTGCTCCTTGCGCTCACTCGCCATGCGCTCCGTGAAGTTGTCCTGCGAGGAAGCTGCGTGTGAAGCCAGTGGCTTCTTGGGCTTGTTCTGCTGCAGGCGGTTCCATTCGACAAAGCTGTCGACGCCCGACAGATACACCTTGTAGCAGAGATACTCCTTCAGGCAGCACTCCTCACGCGGCGGTATGTTGTCCACCGAGCCGTACAAGCTGACTAGTTGTTGCACTATGTCGGCCGGCACCATGCGGAAGGTCTGGCGCATGCACTCCACCTTGCTGCTGGCCAGATAGGTGCGTATCATGGCGTTGGCCTGCCACAGCAACTCACCGCGCTGCTCCGGCAAATAGGTTAGCCACTCCAGTGCTGAGATCTTGCGCTGATCGATCGCAGAGATCTCGCCCGACTGCGGCTCACCAAATTCCCCGAGTGGATGATGTGCGAGGCGAATATTCTCCACGGTGACGCGTGTGATCTGTTCCACATCCAAGCCCGCCTGCAGGGCGGCATCCACAGCTAGCTCCCGCGGACGCTTCTGCTCCACTTGCTCCAGAAACCGCGAGTAAAGCTTCACCTGCACCGGGTTCGAAAGCGATGCGGTATAGTAGGCAATTAGTTGCGGCTCGCCCATGGCAATCAATGCCTCCACATATGCGGCTATGATCTTCTCCGCCTTCTGCTCCTGCTCCACACGTCCGATTTGACGCAGAAAGAGCACTATGTGGGCCATAAAGCGCAGTTGGTGGGGCGATTGTTGGGCGGTATCCTTCTCCACCCAGCGCACCATGTGTTGGATCAGCTCGCCGCAAGTATCGAGGATTAAATGACGCTGGATAATGCCCAGTTGACCTTGGGCGTAGTCCCGCACCGACGCATCCTTGGCAACGTTCAGCTCATCGAAGATCTGCTCCATCGTCATCCTGCCGTTCCAGTAGTCATCGGGCATCGGTTGGTAGTTTTTGAGGCAGCAGCCGCGTATCTCCGACTCCACACGGATGTCGATCTGCACCTTCAGGTGGGCCCACAGCAAATCGTGCCAGTTGCTGTGCAAAAGTGTTTTCAGCGAGCCCAGGTGGCCGGAGAAGACGCCCGCCGTCGCCCGGCTGTACTCGTCATAGTTCTTGGAATCGGCCAGCATCCAGGCGCAGCGCTTCCAGATATCCCTCCTGGGATTGCCCTCTATGGGCATCTTTTCGTGCAGCCCCGAGACATTCTGCTCGAAGTTGGGATCCTCGTGGAGACGCCAGCCCTCAAGGATTGCCGCCCGCCACGTCTGTCCGAAGTGCTTGCACAACTTGAGACCATCGTCGACGCGTCCCGATCGTATCAATTCGAAAATGGCGCGGGACAGGCGCAGGTTGTCCTCCTCGTCGAGGGCGTGTAGCGGTCGTTTCTCGCGTACGGAAGCATCTGGATCCAGGCGCGTAACGATCTCATGGCCCTTGCCAAAGGCGGCGCACTGCAGGTTCTCGAGCTGGAAGAGCGTGTTCTCCCACGCCATCATACGATCGTGGGCGTGGAGTGGGTTTGGTTGCTCCCCCCGATCGTAGCACGCCTCCAGCCAGTCCACCACCAGCTGGTACTCACGCAGTGTGGCATTGAGGGCGTACAGCTGCTGTATGACCTCCTTCTCGCTGCCGCCGAGCGTGGGGCCATCCTGCATCTCATCATCCACCGGCCTGTCCGTTTGCAGCAGAATGCGGTCGTAGAAGAGGGCGTGCAGCAGGCGCCACGTGTTTATCTCCTGTCGCAGCCATGTGAGCATGGACTCGCGCTGCCGCGTGCCCTGTTCCCCGCCCATGCCGTGATCGATGTCCAGCTCCAGCTGCTCCATCACCCCGCGACAGACGTGCGTCAGCGCTTGGATCACCTCGAACGCCTCCTGGCCAGCGCCCTGCGTCTGCAGCACGTCGAAGAACTGCGGGTAGAGCACGTCCATACGGCTCTGGCCCCGATCCAGATCATCGGCGGTGTTCTCCATCAGCGAGCGATCCTCCTGCTCCGCGTTGCTCTGCTCGAGGATGAGCAGCGAGTGGGAGAGATTCTGCGGCGCCATCGAGCTGTTCAGCGTCGTGCGCAGCAGGCCACTGCGGCTGATCCTCGGGAACGGGCTGTCGGCCATGGCTGCACTCTGCGTTTCCTGGCTATCAGCTACTGCACATCAATTCAATTAATTTAATCAAAACAGAAATTCACGCGCTATTCGCTAAAAATGCCGGGAGCGTTCAGTGTTACCAGATGATGGAACAGCAAGAAAGCACATGCACATGGAAATAAGCGATTCCCACTTAGTTCAAGAAAATTTCGTAAGAAACAAATTGATTTAAATTGTTAATCTAGTAGTAATTCGGCAAAGTTCCGAAAGAATAAGGAAGGTACCAGCATTCCGTAGAATCATTAATAACAGTATGCGGTACCTCCATCGCGTGCCGCAACTGCGTACCTGAAATGCGTATCACAAACGCGTAACAGAATCACGTAAAAAGAAATTCAAAAGGCATTTCAAATATTAAAACTCGATAAAAACCTTTCTTAACGTATTAAATATTTTAGATATAACCAATTCTACTACTTGATGTTGACCGTGTACAAATAAATCCCAATGATCAGGCCGTAGAGACCGAGCACCTCGGCGAAAATGAGGATCAGGATCATGCCGATGAAGAGGCGTGGCTGCAGAGCAATGTGTCGCACGCCCACTTCGCCGACCTCGCCCACTGCATATCCGGCAGCCAGTCCAGCGAATCCCACCGAGAGTCCAGCTGCCAGGTGCACATAGCCGGTGGGCAGCGAGTATTTGGGAGCAGGCGCCAGTTCGCCAGATAGGAGCACGGACACCACCAGACCGTATATGGCAATGATGCCCGCCATGACCACCGGAATGATGGACTTCATCACCAGCTCGGGACGCATAACCGCCGTGGCGGCGATTCCTGTACCGGACACAGCAGTTCCGTAGGCCGCTCCAGCGGAGGTCAGCACACTGGAGAAGACAACGCCCATCACGCCATAGAACGGGGAGTACGGCGGATAGCGATCCAGCATGATAGGCGACGTACTGGTTTCCTTTAGCTTCAGATTTTCAATCAGCCCCGGCACGTCCAGCGAATTGGATTCGTTAAACACTGGCAGATAGTAATCCATTTCCAATTTGGTACTTGCTGCCTTTTTCGTATTCACTTGAAAAGGAACGCCCTATGTTGCTTGCTTTCTGGGTTTTCCAACTTGTTAGTCTGACTAGCCTGTGGTTTGGCAAGAATGAAAATCCAAGGGGAACGAGATGAGCAGTTCATATTGAATATTAATAATATTTGAGTTTAAGCTTAAGGTGGAACATTCAAAGATTTAGTTTGAACATACGCATATTCAATAGTTTTAGCAACTTCTTGTGTAAAAGTATTCATAAATAATTACAATTGCTCAGATTTAGGCACTCGACATTGAATTAAATATTTTGAAATGCTTCGAAAGATGTAACAATCGATTGCGATTTGAATTTAAAGTTGCGCGGCTTATCGGTCATCATGCGACGTGCACCAAACGCTTGCATGACGATATGCTGCTGTTAGATCGTGCAAGGGCCGCCCAACATAAAACATTTTTCTTTTATTTGTTGTACGCACGGCGAAGACGCTTGCAATTTTAGCACTGCAGAATTGCGATTGGGCGATGCGCTGCATTCGCTCGAGTCGCAGCTCCTGGCAGTCGTAGCTAACCAGCCAACGGGCCGGAGGACGGGACTCAAATCAGGCGACCCACGGAAACGAGCAGCCAAATTCAAAAACAAGCGAGCACCGAAAACAGGAAGCAAGTTTTTCCCATTTCGTTGGCGGCGCATAAAATGGAACGCAGTGGACGAATGTGGACGAGAGCCCTGAGAGAAACACAAAAGCACGGAACCTGAGCAACAACACACACCAGTGATATAATAGTAGTCTACGGAACCCCTGATCCACGGCACTTCGCATCCAAACTCACCCAAGGTACGGCATTGATTTTTCTCCCCGCAAACGCGCATTTTTATTATAGAGAAAATGTTCACACGCTCGTCGCTTGTGTTCGTTGTGGTTTTTGTTGTTTGATTTGCACAGCCTTTTGGCAAGATGGCCGTGCAGCTGAAACAGAGCTACCACCACCTGCCCCTGACGATCACGCCGATCCTGCAGCAGACGCACCTCCTGCCGCAGCAGGCACCCAATCCCCCCCAGCAGCAGCCACAGCCGCCGGATCTCACCTTCCACTGCATGTGCTGTGCGGAGTTCTTCGTCCATCCGCTGGCGCTGTACCAGCACATGAACACCCTGCACCCCCATGAGCCGGGCAATGGACAGCAGAAGCAGGAGAGCCCGGGCGACGAGGGCGAGGACTACAGCTGGATCTTCGAGCCGGTGTGCGAGCTGGCGGAGGATGGCAGCGACTCGTCGGATGGGAGCGACTCCTCGGGCTCCGACAGCTCCTCCTCGTCGGACGACGACGACGATGACGACGACGGCAGCAGCAGCTCCAGCTCCAGTTCCAGCAACTCAAGTTCATCGAGCAGCTCGGTGCCGACCACCAGCAACTCCAACACCCAGCAGAGCCAGGAGTCGGTGCAGCCAATTCGCGGTCTGGTGGCCGGATCGGGCTTCAACGAGTTCCAGCTGCAGATATCGGACCCGCGGGAGTCCACCTCCATATTCATGGTGCAGCCGACCGTAAGCGTCACGCCCTTGCAGCAGCTACTACCACCGGCACCCACTGTTAGTCCGGGATTCGGCCTGCAATCGACGCCCATCAAGCGGCGGCGCGGAAGGCGGACCAACATCGGTGCACCCGTGATGGATCCAGCGTTGAATGGCAATCAGAAGTGCTTCCAGTGCACGCACTGCGAGGCGAGTTTTCCCAACGCCGGCGATCTGTCCAAGCACGTGCGCTCACACATCACCAACAAGCCGTTCCAGTGCTCCATCTGCCAGAAGACCTTCACCCACATCGGCAGCCTGAACACGCACATCCGCATCCACAGCGGCGAGAAGCCGTACAAGTGCGAGCTCTGCCCGAAGGCCTTCACGCAGTCCAGCAGCCTGATGGTGCACATGCGCTCGCATTCGGTGCGCAAGCCGCATCAGTGTGTGCAGTGCGACAAGGGATTCATCAACTACAGCTCGCTGCTGCTGCACCAGAAGACGCACATCGCGCCCACGGAGACGTTCATCTGCCCGGAGTGCGAGCGCGAGTTCAAGGCGGAGGCGCTGCTCGACGAGCACATGCGCATGCATACGCAGGAGCTGGTGTATCAGTGCGCCATCTGCCGCGAGGCCTTCCGCGCCAGCTCGGAGCTGGTGCAGCACATGAAGAACCACATGGGCGAGAAGCCATTCACCTGCTCGCTGTGCGACCGCTCGTTCACGCAGTCGGGCAGCCTGAACATCCACATGCGCATCCACACCGGCGAAAAGCCGTTCCAGTGCAAGCTATGCGACAAGTGCTTCACACAGGCCTCCAGCCTGAGTGTCCACATGAAGATCCATGCGGGCGAGAAGCCCTACCCGTGCCCCATATGCGGCAAGTCGTACAGCCAGCAGGCGTACCTCAACAAGCACATCCAGGCGCACCAGATGGCTTCGTCCGCATCCGCATCCACGTCGCCTGGTCTGCTGGTCGCCAAGCAGCCGCACGAAACGCTCGTTTGCATTGTCTGCGGATCGTTGCATGCGGATGCCACTGCGCTGGCCACCCATGTGCACAGCCAGCACGCAGCGCTGCTGGACACGATGAAGCAGTCCGGAATGAACACGGCGCAGGGCGGGGCGATTCCAGACGGCAAGTGCAGTGCGGAGGAGCAGCAAGCCTATGTGGAGCGGGTGCAGTGCGTCCTGCAGCAGATGAACCATCAGCAGCAGCATCAACAGCAGCAGCAACAACATCCGCAACAGCAACAACATCCGCAACAACAACAACAGCAGCAGCATCTGCAACAACAGCCGCATCAGATGCAGCTACCGCTGCAGCCCAAGCTGCCGGCCATGGACTCCACCGGCGAGGACGAAGAAGAGCCCGACGAAGCGGAGGAACCTCCGGATGAGGAGGAGGCGGAAGATGAGGCTGAGGAGCCGGCGGAGGTGAAAACGGAAGTGCTGGCAGCAGAGGACGCTCTGACCAGTCCGCGCTATCCCATTCTCGGGCTGCAGGAGGAACAGATCCTGCTGGACTCTGACATGTACTACGAGGACTTCGCCGACATGGACGTGGGCTGTCAGGAGGAGGTGTTCGGCGACTTTGTCGTTAACGAGGAGGAGGTTTACACCGATGCGCTCATCTAGATCTAGGTACTAAGATTTGGCCATAGTTTACGAAAGTAATTCATATTTACATTGAAAGGCACGACAGTTCTTAACTACGTTTGGGTCACAAATTGTGCTGACCGCACTTTTTTTATACAATTCATTTTGTTCAACAATGTCGTGGGGTATTACAGAGAAGACATTTGTCGGGAGTGTTCCAAAAGTACTTAACTCACAGTTTATCGTTGTTAGGTTACCATGTAGGATTCCCAGAGCACATAACAAACCTTCAAAGTTTCAACTCGGTCTGCGAAAGATCAGTAACTTATCTTTTAACATTACCTTACCTTACCAAGAACCTTTTTTTTACTAATCATAAGATCAGAAGCGATTTTGTGAGCATTCCCAGTACAACTTGTTGCACATTTTGGGCAACCGAAAGCGAAATTCCAGTTTTGTATCTCATATCACACGGAGCCCACACGACAAATGAAGATTGTCCAGGAAATGGACGTATTGTATTTGCACATTATCTTACAAAGATATTACATTTTGTTAGTATTAAGCCTTACTTTATGCTGCTCATTTTACATCCCAAGGGATATACCCTTACCCAAGTTGGAGCCACAACGACTCCAACTATTCCACGTCGCGTATTTCCCAGAATCGCCTGAAGAGATTACATTAATCGTTATATTTAAGCACGCAGACTTTTCTTTTTTGGGTGAGGCTTTTGATTTATTCACTGCACTAACATTGGAACTCTGATAAGAGGTACCGGATATAAATGGTTTCCATTCTATTCATCTGTGTGGACTCTTAAATCCTAGTGAAATTTCCCGCTGCAGAAGCGCCCATCATGCCAGGTTCATTCAGATCCAGCGTGGGATCCGTCTCTACCACGCCGAACATCCCAGGCAGTAGATATCCACCGGCCAGCGGATAGTCTGGATCCAGTTGATCGGGCGGAGCGATGAGCACATCGTCTCCTTGGTAGACGTAGGGCAATCGGATGATCCAGTAGGCGCTCTGCGACAGACGAGGCGGCAGTATGCTGCCCAGGGTGAAGGTGTACCTTCCCACGCACACCTTGGGATCCACGATGATGTTGACCGGCGCCTTGGGCGTCACCACATGGATGCGCATCAGCTGCGCCAGAAAGTTCTTCTGAGATCTGCAGGGACAGGGATAGTAGAGCGGCATGTTGTTGTGGACCACCTTGCTGCAGGTGTCGCGTTCGATGTCTGCTCCACCGCGCAGCACGCGATCTGGGGCGCACATCATGAACCGGTGTCCGCGGGAGCACTCGTACTCCATGCCCACGAATATTTTGAGCGACAGCCTGTCGCCCTGCTTCTTCCAGCGCTGCTGCTTCTTTCCGTGATGATGATGTTGGTATTGCTGCTTGAGCGCGTGTACTAGGCGCAACTGGACGTCCCAGGGCAGCAGGAAATTGGCGCCGGACAAGAAGCCGCTTTGGAAGTGCTCCTGCAGCCCTGTATTGTGGCTGTAAATGGAACTGGGACCCACGCAGGCCAGCGACCAGCTTGGGAAGAGCGGCAGGAGGTCAAAGTTGCTGACAGTATGCACCAAGCCCGGCAGATACTCAGTTGTGGACGTGGAGACGGCATCGGTTGGACCGACGTCTTCGCGAGCCTCCTTCTTTGCTGGCTCTTGGAGCTCAACCACTAGTTCGTTCTCTGTATCGACGCTGGAGGAGCCACTTCTCGTGGTATTCTGCTCGGAATTCGACAGTTGCTCGGATCTAGCCTGCGATTCCTTCAGTGATGCTCCAAATCCAGCAATGGACATGTTTAGATCGGACCCAAAGGTGGGCGACAAGGGATGGGAGCAGCAGTTGCTGGCGGTATTCTGAAGTTGCTTTTTCGTGGGCAGCTCTCGCTCCTGACCCTCCTCTTCCTCCGCTTCGTCTTCCCCCGCATCTTCGTCTTGCGGCGCACCACTTTTTCCCGTATTCAGCAGAGGAAATGCAGCTTCAAAGGCCGCCGCCCGGTAATCACTAACCGATGGCTCGAAAATGGGGAACTGGTACTGTTTGACCTTAACGCACAGGTTGCACATTTGGGCAATGTGCTCGTAGAACTCGTAGTTCGCTTGCCGCAGGTTGAACGGGTCCTCTCGTCGGCCCTGAGTGCGACCGCAGTTGCAAGTGGAGATGTGGATCACTCCGCTGTTGTGCTTCTCGTGCGGCATATTCTTGGGCAGTGTGCAGGGATGGGAGCGCAGGCTAAGCTGCTCGCACTGCTGACGTCCATCCTCCCAATGCTTGTGGCAAATGGCTGCCAGCTTCGCCAGTGCCGCCTGCGCCTGTGGACCGCGACCTTCCTCCTCGAAGGCAAGGGTGGCATCCGCCAGTAGTTGTCGGTGCGTGGCGGTGCCATAGTTTGCGGGTGCAGCGTTCTTGTAGGCGGCGATGCCCTTCTTCAGGCCCAATTCGCAGAGGTGAGCCCAAAATCTGCGTTAAAGTAAAGTTATAGAGAGCATAAGGGTAAGTACTATCAACATACTTTTTCTCATAGTTCAAGTCCTCGTCGAAGTTTTTCAGGAAGAGTTTCTGTAAAGAGCAGTCAAAGTTAAGCAAGCTGCCTCTATAGACTTACTATGTTACTCACATATTCCTCATTGCTGGTTTCGTGGTCTGGATCCTTTGCGTTCTCCACCAGCAACTTGTGCATCGTGGCCATGCAATCGTGCCACTCCCGACTATTTAGGAGTTGGAACGGACCCTGCTGGGCATGCTGCTTGAAGGAGCCTGCATCAAAGCAACCCACCAAGGCGTCGTGAACGTGTCGCTGCAGAAAGTTCCACACGGTGTGGTCCTCCTGATACTGCAGATTCTCCCACTCCTTCTCATAGACCGGCATAGTGAAGGGTTTGACGAATCCATCGAAGGGAGCCATCGCCAAGATCTCCAGGTCTTCCTCCTCCTCTTTGAGATCCGGCTTGTACATTGTCTCATTGAGGCAATCGATGGCCTTCAGCAGCTTGTCGTCACGCAACTCTTCGTGTGCGTTGAAGAAGACGAACTGTTTGTTGTTGGGAAGTGCCACAAGCGAGTTGCTGCTGCTATTGGTCACGATGTTGTAGCGGCGCAACAACTCATAGATGCAGTCCTCCATCTGGAACTCGCATGTAGAGACGGATTCGCGTGTCTTTGGCTCGTCGCCCGGAAAGTTTTCGAATAGGAAGAGAATCCTGGGAGCGCACAGTCGTGTGCGCTCACTTATCCTGGCGGCAGGCGTTTCTCTAAGCATTTGTGGCAGGAACTGCATCAAATGCTGTTCCCTTGCGAACTTGGCCAACTGGAACACGGTGAGCAGTGTCGGATCAAACGTCAGCCCATTTTCCACGTACACCACAATGTGGCAAACGTGCAGGGCCAACAGCATCATGCGCACGAAGCGACATCGAATCCTCTCGAAGAAGCTGTCGATGTCGAAGGGAGTATCCACATCCTCTATACAGACATCTATCATCTGGCCAGAAATCTCCGCGTCGTAGGTGCTTTCGAAGTGCAGCAGCAGGCTGAAGGTGCCCGGCTTGTAGTAACACTGTATCTGACCGTCTTCGGGCGTGTGATCATCGGGCGGCTCCATGCCGAAAGCCAGCATCTTGTTGGCCAGGTCGCAATCCGACCGGCCAACGACTCCGACCACTACCAGCGAACCGTTGAGCTGCAGCAGCTCCTGTCTAAGGAAGGTCATGTATGAGATGCTCTCTGCAGTTTCTTCTTAGACTTACGCCACATTTTCGGGTATATCTGGGTAAGTCCAGGTGTAGTAATCATCCAACATTTTCGCTGGAAATTGTTTACAAGATTCTGCATCAGCTGTTTAAGTTCCGACAACGACCATTAAATATCTGGCAGCACTGTCGTAATTGATATCGATAGCAACGCTTTCGATATATTTCAGTTACTTGGCGCGTTTTTTTTTAAATATGTCTCCCCTACCAAAAGCTGAAATATACGCTTGGTAATAAAAATCCAAATAATTTGTTGTCTAAAGCAATTAAATCTTTATTGTAAACTTTTCTTTTGCGTTTTATAAATATTTTCCGCTAGCCCTTCATTATAGCTCTCCGCACTATTTTAGCGTACGTTTTTGAGTGTGCTTTTCGATTTGCTTTTAAATGAAAGTTATGTGCATGATTAAGTGTGAATGCTTTAATGCTAAACTCGCTTAAATAATCGTTTTATGCGTTTTCTTAATGTTGCAATGGAATAATGCGGTGATTAATTGGTTGTTACTAGTATGCAAATAGCAATTGTTAAGAAGATACTAATACGTTTAAGATCTGGTAGAGAGAAGTAGGGTTCGATAGTCTAGGTGTGCTAAAACTGAATCATATTAGCGTATCTTTTCTCCTCCGCCTATGTTGAGCACAATTAAAATACTTTTACGTTATGTTTCGATTGCTACAAATTGTTTAGACACTACTACAAAGAGGTGTAGATTTCGTGGAGTGAAGAAGTGTTGATGCTTTCCGTGGGTATTTACAAATTTTTGAGAATCAAGCTGTATGGGATTCGTTAATTATTTTATTTACAACTATTTCGTGTAGTCCGGGTTTTCTAAAATGCAATTGTTTCTTATAGGTTGAGAATGATGTTCCAAAATGAACAAAATTTTTGTTTGTGTTAAAATTCCGTTTTGCCAGGCCGTACTGTGCATCTGTATTCCATATCCGTTTGTACTTGTTGACTGCGCATACAAGACCTTCCTCCTCCACGTTTTGGCAGTGAACCTGAGCTTTCATCTTTGACTTGGTGATCGCACACTTTACATACAAAAATGTTCTTTAAGATACTCATAGTTATGATATTCATGGGTCTATATAGATAGTGGGCTAAATGAAGCACACACATGCAAATAAACTAGTTTTGCAAAACAACCAGAGTGGTTCGAGTGGATTGGAATTGAAATCCCCTCAAGATTGGATCTAATCGTATTTCATTAACTACACAGGGTTATCCTTTTGCCTTGGTTTTCAATTCAGTTGTAGCTGAACATTTGCTTTTGCTTTTTCGGGGCATATCATATCATGTTTGTGTTTTATTAAAAAAATATCATCACAAAATTGATGAAGTATTATGTTTTCGGCGGCATTACACCATAAGCTTACGGCTAACGATCTTTATCATGTTTATCATTTCCTGGGGTAGCTTAAATTAGGTTAGACTTCAAATTAATCAGCGCAAAGATACAAACTAACAACTAAAGTACAGAGAAAATCAACACAGTGTTCGAATAGGTAGATCTCAAGAATTCTTTGTTCTTTGCGTTCCAAGCTAAACTTAATCATCTAGGTTTTGTTAATTCTTCTTGTTTATCTGCATAGTATATATGTATGTATGTGTAGGTCTGCTGGATAATTTCCCAAATGAGGCATCGGCGATTTACAGGGTTTTTGCGCGATCCAGGAGATCGCCAATGAACTTCGATATGTCTGATTGCGGGCGTTTGCAGACGGACAGTAATCTCTGCATAATAAGGGAAAACGTTTAATTAGAACGGTGTAAATTGATGGAAGTTATGGAACTCACTATAAGATGAGATCTCCTTATGTCATCTGTGTCCATGTCCAGTATCTCGTCGATGTCCACATCGATGGCTTCGTTCTGTCGAAGTCCATGCAAATGAGACGTTTAATTTACGAATAACCCTTGTGAACTTAGGCACTACTCACTGGTGGATCGAAGAGCTTCTGGAGCTCGTCGTAGAGCCACATCTCCACGGCCAGCCGCTTGCGGATGAGGCTCATCTGGTGTGACCCGTACTTGGCCGTGAGGAACTTCTCCCGCCGCTCCTTCACCTCCGCCCCCTTCTCGTTGAAGTTGACCCGGAGGTTCGTCCGGTTCGGCGACCGCTCACAGTCGTTCATCTGCTCCAGACCGCACTGCATTTTTGTCGGTCGATTTAGCGGTACAAGCTGCGCTGATTGAACTTCAATTTGCGGAACGCCTGCAATCGATTGGCGTGGCTGCTGCAATTGAGGCAAACAGTTGGACACATGAGACTCAAGTGGCAGTGTAATTAAATAAATTATTAATCGCCTGTAACTGAGCTTTCCAAACCGTGCGTCACACCCATTTTTCTGCTTCAAGACCCGTTTCTGTGCCCAAAAGGCACTACCAACATCCCGCATCCGTGACTCACCCAACTTTTGTGCCCTGCAGATCCTCAGCTCTGATTCATACATTCCACTATCTGCCCATTTGTGCGCCGCAAGTGGACTTTTTCTATGGCCAGAAATAATGACGACATGCAATCGGAACACCGAACAGCAATAATTGCTCACGTGTCACTGGGTTTTCTCCTATCTCTGTATCCTACCACATATATAGTATGTATATATAAAAAATATATGACAGCTAATTAAATTAATGTGTAATGCCTGGCATTTCAGTGAACTCCAGAAATCTAATTTCAGTATAACTAACAAAGGTCACGTCGAATTTTTCTACCTGGGTTCATATTATGATAGAAAACAAGTGAAAATAAGTCTTAAATATATATTAATAAAGATATTCTATTTGGTAAAAAGGTCATATAAGTATAGAACGACATGTATAAAGATATAAGGAACTTCCAACCCGACATACTTAAAGGCACATCGAACGCGCTGTATTGACTTTTTCTATTACTTATAAGCATATTAAATCCAAGTGACACTTTTCCCGTGTTTTCCCCAATCCGAAGGGGGACAAACAGAGGTTATTTCCCCAGCCAAAAGCCGAGTGCCAATGGCAACAGAGGCCGTGGTGCCAGTCACCAGGAAAGGCCCCTTAACACCTATCCGCCCCATTCCCAAGGAAACTCGGTATCCTTGATCTACTAACACAAGCCATCCCCAAAAAAGCATTCGCCAGCTAACAGTGAACCTTGAAATTTCCAATTTCCCCCGAAAAAAAGTTAACAAATTCGATTCACTCTCATTCTTTGGGGCCGAACTAAAACGAAATTGAATTGCAAATGCTCGCAGTTGAGTATTGAAATAGTTTTCGTTGGCTTTTTATATATTTTTTTTTTGTAAGGTATTTCGATATCGTGGGCCATGTGGCAAACGTGGCAGCAACAACAGCATTGCATGCATACTCGTACACACAAAGAGTTTTCCGCATTCGCCGCTATAAATACACAAACAACAATGCCCGACCCCGCCACATTTTCACACAGCTGAATTTTCCAGCCCGTGCGAAATCTGATACCAGATTTACCCGAGAGCCATGAGCAATTATGAAACCGGCGTTTAACTTGTCACTCGCATGTCGTCCGCTTATCGTTCTGTTTTCCCGGCGGAGCGAGGAAATCCGTAGATTTGTTTGCCTCTTGAAACATGAGCCCGTGCAGATCTGACCCTCTGGGATAAAGAGTTCCATAGTTTGGATTTTCTTGGGGCTCTGGGCTCGGAAATTACCCTAAACGAAGTTAATTGTGTGGATCCGTTTGGCCTACTACTAACTGGAGTGGGGTAACCACTCCTACGTTCCCGCTGATGATGGACTGGCGACATGATACCATTTTAGAGTTATGGAAAAACGTGTGAAGCGGAGGATAATATTACCATCTTAGAACACCCTCTGGGAAAAAGCGAGATCGCTTATAACTTGAAAGTATTTCGACTTTATAACACTGGCGATCTATTAGGGCATATTAAAACATTATTAATAGTTATATTCCAATAAATAAAGAAATACTGAGAATGATCTTTACTTTTTATTCTCATTATTAAAATACAGGGTATTGTTTTGGCGGTAGTTATAACATAAGTTTATTGTGTGATTCTTCTGCTGAGTCAACGGTAATTGTGGGATCTAATAACTTATGTTGACTACCGGCAAGCTTATCTAAGGAATTTCCTCAGGTTTTCCCAACGACAACATGCAGAAATGAGAGCAAAAACTATTTGACCGAAGATTTCGAAGGGCGATGAGTTGAAAAGGGGGCAAATTATACCTTTATTATTATGGCTTGCCACATCTGATGTTGCAGCTTTGCATAAATATTATGTTGAAATGCCTATGGCAATGCGGCAACAACATGCAACATGTTGCATGTGCAGCGGCAGCAGCAGCAGCTGGCCCAGCAGCAACAACAAAGTCGGCGCTAGCTGCGAATAAATTTGTATCGAGCAGCCCCCTCTGCCCACGCCCCTGCAACGCAGTGTTGCATAAACTTCCGGAATTGCTGCACTCTGAAAAAATGTGGCATATAATTGAAAGCCTCAGAAACCAGGAGAATGTGGAATAAGATTCGAAAGAACGAGGTTTCTTATATGTAATTGTAGGTTTTTGAAGTTTGGTATAATATTGATATTGATAATATATTTTTCAGTGTGTAATACATATCTCTCAAATGTTGTATCGAAATTGCAGGCCAGCAGTGCAACTTAATGCGTTCCGTAAAGGAAATTAGTGCGGCTGGACAGAAACTGAAAGAACCATTAGATGAATTGCATGCGATGGCAATTTTCGGAATAGTTTCATGCATATCAAATGTGATCGATGCGGGCAGAAGGCTCTCCTCAATTTCCACTCACATTCGAATTAAAAATGTAAATTGGCCTCTGGTCTGCAGCTGCCCACTTGCCACAAAACTGAAATGTCAACGATACATTTTTCAGTGGCAGACAAAAGGACATGCATTGATATCCTGTAAGCATTTTCAATCAGCAAACCAGATTTGATTTATTGCAGACAGCCAGAAAAGTCAATCAATCGATGAACTCAAGAAAAATAAGACAAAAACGATGATGATGTTTCTATATTAGAACGGGCTAATTAGATTCCCCGTAACAAAAGCCTCAATTAATAAACGTACATTTGATGAGGCATAAAATGGGGAAATAAATTCAAATCCCACCTCAGGACCAGATCAATTTCAAGACAAAGGCCCAATTTCTTCACCTCCAAATTGATTTTTAAATGACCCGCCCTGCTCCTCACCTATATCTATATATATATTCCATATATACATGGAGCATTTATGGGTAAATGGAAATTGAATGTGTAGCAATCGACGCGGATACATTTTATCGTTTTGGGAATATCTTTTTTGGGCCGGCGCCAAATGACGACTGCAGAAAGTTCATGTTAATTTCAAGGTAATTGTGGATTAATTATACATTTATGTAGTGTTCATAGTTGCTTACCATATATGGCATTCGGTCCATAAAACACTTTGCCACGCCACTCAAAAGTGCTCTATAAAATAAAATGGTCATTTAAGCGATTGCCAAAAGAGATTTCCTTCGTATGACTTGTAAAAAAAACACATTCATCACACTTTTCTGACTTTTATGCGCATTACGTGGCAGATATTCGAAATGTTCTAAATCTGGGCTAATGATTTCGATTTCTTTTTGGTCCAAATTAACATATCCATAAATATGAAACCGAAATATCAGGTTCATCAACTCAGATACGGAGTGGGCATGGCATTAACCCATATAGAAAGATACTTTAGGATCCATGAGATCGCCTATTGAGCGTTTCAGAAAACTTCATTCAAGCCGGAATTTTCACATGAACGGGGGGAAAAGTGAAATGTGACGGTTTTATGCTAAAAAGCCTACTTTTGTACCGCTCACAAACGGGGCAGCGTTTGATTATGCAAATGCTTTATGATTCGCGGGCCGTGAAATCCCGTGGAAAAAAACCAAAAAAAATAATTGAGAAAATTGTGAACAAAAAATAAGCCGAAACCAGTTTATGAACTCTTTGAATAGAAAGAAACTTGGAACCGAAATTCATTGATATCGCGCCGTCTCACTTCCAGCTATCAGATTTGGTGTGCATCTATTAATTTATATTGTAAGTAAATTGTTTATTAATACAGCGTTATACAACGGTGTGCTTATCAGCCAGACAAAAAATATTAATCTGCCATACGAGTTGCAGTCGCATTTAAATAAGCCGACGTATTGCATAAACACTCTCTTGATAAGCCGATGAGTCACATTAGATTCTAACATCCTTTTAATTTAATTATATATATTTCGAGTGCTATTTTTGACATTCTAGCACCCAGCTTCTGATTGATGGGCTCCCACCTTCTTGGACACACGTCTATCATTTGATAATTCTAACGTGATTTCACGGACTTTGATCGCTCGTTAGTTTGTTAAGAGTCTAAAAGTCAAGCGCCTGTTTTGCACACAAAAGCCAAGAAATTAGCTAAAATACGAATTAATCAACATCATTTCAGGTAGAAAAATAAGTTGTTGGGACTCAAATAAAACTTGTTCGAGTTGCGGCAACTTTAAGTAAATAAAATAAATGCTTCAATCTAAAAATCCAACAAATTAGCTTGTCGCATGAAAACTAAAATTAAAAGTAGAAAAAAGTTTTCACAGCACATTCAGAAACTGTTGAGTCGCAAAAAAGTTCTGGCCAAGTTGAAACTCACGGATTCTCAGATTGAGCAATCATTCAGTTCGGAATGTGTGACTCATTTTCGGGAGAAGGTAAACATAAATACTTTTGTTTCTTTTGCTCTTTTTTGTTGTTGTTTTTTTTTTTTTTTGTGAAATTGAAAAGTTAATTTGGCTTATTGTTTATCCATTTTGGTCAGCCCCTTTTCAGACATTTTTTGATTACCCAAATGGGGTTACCAAGCACCGCACCGAGCAAAAAATGACCAAAAAAGTGGCTTTGAGCCTTATGGCTACATAATTAAAAGTGAAAAAACCTACACCTACGACACTCGCAATCAGTTGGTGGGGCCAAGTTGGTAGCCAAGTGGCCATTAGGTAGGCAGTGGCCAACTGGCCAAGTAGCCGCCTCCGGGGTCGTTGACCCCCAACGAGGACGGTCCGGGGGGGGGCATGGGCCTGGAGATGACCATCTCATATTCGGACTGCTTACTGGGCACTTGCCAAAAGCGAATTGTCATGGAAAAATGATACACAGCATTATTTGGCAGGGGCAGCAACACAAAAAGAAAAAAAACCCAAAAAGTTTTCCAGCATAAATTACCTTTGGCAAATGTTTGCGCACTTCGGTCGCGAGTTCTCCGTACTCACAACTCCGGATAAACTCAACAGCGACGGGGCGGTCTACTTGACATGGTTTTCGAGGCGGAAAAAATCAAATGAAATACAATGGGCTAAACTGTTCTTGCGAGCATCGTATTTGCTGTCTAATTCATTGTTTACGCAATGTTTTTCTCGTTCTTGGCTCACTGCGAAATTGCGTCACGAACTATGGGAAAATGTTCGACTAGGTGTGAGTTATCTCGCTGACTGATGGTCGCAAGTGGAATAAAAGTTTGGCCATTTATAAATAGATGTCATTCCGAGTCATCGTGTCCAACGGATTGACCGACTTTTCGCTAAGATGACCGAAAATAAATGTTGTGGATATATTTCGAGGATCTCGAATGGAGATGTTGCAATGCAAAAGATTCCTAGTGCGCACAATTGAAATATTATCAAAAGATTACTCATTGTTTATATACCGCAGATCTTTTAATTCCATAAAGGGGAAACCCTTAAGTAGTATCTTTTTCTAGTAGCAAAAGCCCACAAAATCGCATCCGTAGTCCAGATATATTCTTGGAAGCACCAGTTATTATCTTTCGATTTCCTGCTAATGTTTATTGGCTGCTCCAGCGAATGTTTACTTCTTAGTAGCGCTGTGCCCCATGGATAAACCCCCCATCTGCCCACGTCCCAGCTCGAGTTCCCAATGCACTGTGGTCCAGAATTCGATTTTTTTGGCATAAAGTCTAAAAATTGAGCTACAGACTTGAAACTTTGTACATTTTGTTGTTAAATCACAAATAGTTTGCGCACAAAATTATACATTATAGATTTCTACATTATAAATTTCCGAATCTGAACTCGAATCAGAATCAGTTGTCTGTTACACTCGGCCAGTTTTCTTGTAATAAATAATTCAAAATGTACTATTTTTTTGTAAATCTCTTCTGTCTTTTTCGATTCCTGATTATTGTTGTTGATTGCGGAATAAACGTAATCCGAAACATAATTTATTTGCCTATTGTTACGCCTCCAAATGTCCAGGAGGTCGCTATGTCTGAACTCGAACTTGCCTATATAAAATCAAATTTTTAAGAAAACGAGCAAAAATGAGCAAAAGATATTACATTACCGTCAAAGACAATAGTTAAAGGTACAAACTGACGTTTTTAACTTTTGTCAGAAATTGTCAGAAAATAAGTTATACTCCACGAAACACAGGGGACACGTTAGAATTTTCTGTTAAGATACACATAAATTGGATGTCACACAACATAAAAACAGTACAACTATACATATATCACCTACATACGTTAAAAACATCATACCTTGGAATTTATTTTCCATATTTTACTATAATTTTTGGATGCGTATTAACGATCGTACTACGTGCAAAAGTAAGCAAATAATTTGGCTGGAATTGCATTCTCTCAATCAGCTGTTTAACACTGCACCTTTCAAAGCTCATAAAAAGATTAAGTGAAGCTTTCGGTCAATTTTGTTTTTGGTTTTTATTTATATGATCAATTTTCTTAGAAAATAATTGCTAAAGGACGATATATTGACATTAAAATTTAGACTTTATGCCAAAAAAACGAATTCTGGACCATAGTGCAATGGAGGAAACTCCGGTTTGGCTATCAAAATTTGCCCGAACTCGAGGTCCCACTCCACTCCAGACATCGGGGGAAATCGATAATGTGAGCACACACCGCACGCATTTCAAAGTCACAAAAGGTATGTTTGAGGTGTGTTTGGGGTTGATTCTTATCGCGGGGGTTTGAGGGCAGGAAAAACAGAGCAATCAACAAATATGTGCACTTGCATATTTACGTCTGGCTGCTTGTCAATACTGAAATGTCTATAAATAACAGAGGCAAATACATATGTGTGTAAGTGATAAATCGAGCAATAGGAACCAAATAGGAACCCAATGGGGATGGGGGGTGGTGGTGAAAATCACGGAAAACACACACAAAATGCACGCAAGCGTCAAGTTCATTGTACACTTGTGTTTATGATTACGATGGTAATGGATCCACTATGGTATCCAAAGTTCTCGGGCACTGCCAAAGTCATAAAATCATCAAACAAATGGGTCCGCAGCGCGCTAGTCAGCTGCACTGTGAAAAACCAGGTGCGGTTTAGTCATGCATAATCACAAAATAGTCTCATCACATCATTTTAACATTTAATACTAATTTCATTAGAAATAAAATGTATTTTCCGAGCTAACTGCTATAATATTTTAAATACCTTTACTTAAACTGCTATAAATGCAGTATTTATATATTCCCATTATTGTTTGGAGCCATTTGTGAGAATATTCATTATTTTATAAGTCATTAGAAAGTTTCTGTAGAGCATAAACTATTCTTTTTTATAGTTCCGCACTGCCACAATGGAACCCCTCTATATACCATATACATACATATGTATATGGGGGCTATATAGTTGTGTTTATAAGTGCGCCTTTATGGCAGCAATCACATTACACATACGCCATGTCGGCCGCCGTCGATTGTCAGCTGTCCGCAGTGGGTTAGAGTTCAATGATTGTACGACAGCTCCATGTACCAACATATATCTCCACTGCTCCAGAGATTCTGTTTCATTCTCTGATAGAATCTGCTGTGCAACTACAACTTGCTTCTGATTGCAAACCACGCTTAAGTTATTTATGAATTCAAATGTGTTCTCTGCACTCTTGCGGCTCAGAACGATAACTTCTAATTAAAGGCTTTATTAATCAAAAGTGAGCATAGAGTTATTTATACTTCCGCTTCGAATTATGATTTTAACGGCTTAATTAAATATCCACAATCATTTATCATTGTTTCTGCATTAGCCATAAATCCTATAAATGGTGAGATGCAGTTCATTCAGTTGAACACTCCCCATACACGATTGGCATACAAAAGGCCCTGCCAAAATGGATTTATCTTTCACATATCACTCCTTTCTTACCTGCTACACATACCTGCCGTTAGATTTCAATTTCCAACGAGCTTTTGAAACATTTCCGTTGCGAGATATAATTCGGTGTATCTCCAGATAGCATTATGCCGAACACGTAAGAAAACAAACCAAACGGCAACACGACCAAAAATTGCTTATTAATCTTTTTGACGAAATCGGCAGAACGAAACATTTGAGACGTTACGTTTGCTCTGCGAGATACATTTATGTATTTGTATATTTTTTCCGTTGAATTTGAAATGATTCTTTGTTATACTTTGGGCTATTCTTAGACGGCCCAGGATGTTTGCAAATGCCCGGTAGTTTGATGTTTGCTTTCGTCTATGAGTTATAACGCAGCATTTGCTGGGGTTCAAGTTCATCTGGTGATCTATAGGCGCAATGGGGAAACTTCTTGGGGCGACCTTCGCGGCAGACAAAGCGCTAATCTGCAATCTGCCAGCTGAGCTCGTTGGTAAATAAACAAACAAGCAGCTGGGCTAATATCTTAAAATCGATTTTCTACCCAGTCTCAAGTCTTGAGTCGCGCCAGACAATGGAACCAAAGACCCACTACGGATACGCCGGCAAAAAGCGTGCGTAATGAGTTGAAAGATACATTTGCCTATCTAGGTATCACTAACTGTATCCGTATCCGTATCTGCATCTGTATCGCTGACCGTCCAGCTGCAGCTTTTACACGCTTCTGAGCACCCTCTAAACACATATCGATTGAGGGGGAAAAGCGAAACAAATGGAAGATAGTGCAGCAAAATATGTAAGCATGTCAGAATCAAGCGACGTGTGTCCAATACCCAATGTACATATCTTGTATCTGTATCTGTATCTGGTGGCGTGTTGGTTTTTACTGCACGTTGCACAGTGATTAGACACAGGCGGCCGCAAAATGTTATGACTGTGAATAAAACCAGGTTACAAAACGCAGCCGACACAACATAAAAGAAATTACGGCTCTCGACACACATTATGCTGCCATAAACTAGCACCAGCTACCAATGATACACACCACTTCTGTGGGCCGAGGAAAAGTGAGTCTGCGATTGATAAAAAGTCAATTAAATTGAATTGCATTCTTGCATCCTGCAGTTGGGCTAGTCTGGCCGAGAAAGTGGCCATCGCACAAGGGATTCTCATTCAGCGAAATGTTTTCAAGTACTTGAAGATACACAGAAAACTACATTCAAATGTCTTGAGTTTTATAGTATAATATGTCATTATATTATTTAAATATTCTTAGATTATAATACAGGTTATAATAACCTATACCCTCCTGTAGATTTTATATTTAAATACATATGTATGTTAATACCTTTCATAAATATATATTTTTGTATGCATATCACTTTAGATTATAATATGTGGGAATACAAATTAAAGAGCTTTAAATTTGTTTGACAAATACCGGTCTGTGGAGACTCCAAGGGTCAACAAAACCTCCATTGACTTCGCTTTTCTGTGAGGCAAGCCGATGTTAATGCTAATATTTGCCAGCTAATTTGGCCGCTCAGACAGCCGACTGACTACTGCTGTGTTTGATTTGTGGGCTGGCACAAGATCTCCGGCTGGTCGAATCCGAATACTAATCGGAATTCAAGCGCATCCCGCTGGCTGGGTTCTGCCACCCAGAACAACCCGATCCCCCCTCGGAAAAGCGACTGGAAGCGTGAAGCGCAGTTGCGTTTTTCGTTTCGTTACGTTCCGCTGGATGCGTGGCCAAAAGACCACCCTTCGCTGCCAATAAAAAGTTTCGTATATGAAGTTGTAAAGCGGGAGAGATACTCGCACCAGATACAAATAAAAACGTAAACGAGGCAGCAACCACTGCATAAAATTCCGCAGCTCAACACGCACACGGCCTGGCTAGCTGCTCTTGCTGCAGGTTTTCAGCTGGCCAACTCGAACTCGGCTTCTGTGCCGCAATGTCTGCTGGTCTTAATGGTAATATTACTCGTACTGGAAATGAAAATGCCATGGGCTCGAGTACGCCGATGGGGATGGAGAAGGGGACCAGATCTGTCCCCGAAACTGGGAGTGGGACTGTGCCTGGGAGACTGGACAGGTGGCTGTGACGGGCACGCTTCTCCTGGACACTGGGCACTTGACACTGCATACTGGCCACCGGCCAGCTGAAACAAATCGACCCGATCGACTGGTCTACGAGCAGAACAAAAAAGAACAGACAGGCAACATTTTCCGGTTTTCGAATGCGATGAAAGTTCTGGCTGTAAGACAGATTTTCATTTTTTGTTCAACAATATTAGCTGAAAATGTCCAGAAAAGCAAAAGCAGCTATTTATTGGATCTATTGGATTATTAATATTAAAAAAAAAAAAAAAAAAATCAAGAACCAAGAAGTTAAAATGGTTTTCATTAAATTTGTATACTGTTGTCATAATCAATTTGTACTTTGTATCTGAAAGTCTTAAAATATATGATTCAAACTTTTTCATAAAAATTTACCAAACCTAATGAACTTCTCACATAAACTTGTATTTTTTGCTTAAAGAAATATCTTTTATAGTTACGAAACCAATCTCCCAAAAGGTGTTTAAATATTTAACATTTTGTTAATTAATATCAATTTTCTAATATTTAAATGAAATTTACTTTTGGCAGTTTTCCAGCGATGGACTCGTCTTGGTTCGGTCTGTATTTGGCTTAATTGCAGCGTCTAGTTCTCGACTGAAATTTCACTAGCCGAGATTTTTAATTTATTTTCTTTTTTTGCTGAGGCGCCGCTTTAGGATTTTCCACTTTTCTACTGCTGCTTCTGCTGCTGCGACTTTCTGCTCAATGAAATTTTCATTTGCACGAGAGCACAATGAGGGCGAAAAACACACAGGAACACACACACGGCGACGTTCGAGCGGTCGGTTTGTTTAACTGTTTGTTTATAAAGCGGCAGCGGATTGCCCGGAGTTTAGATACAGTATCTGAAAGGTATGGTTCTGAACCTAGCAACTCGGAGCTTCGCACGCGCAGCCGGTGAGCACCAATGAAAGACTGAACTGAGTTGGCGAATGGAAAAGTATCTGCCGGATACACACCACTGTTACGCGAACAGAGCTCTCTCAGCTGCTGTTAACTCTCCGGGCGCTGTGCGAGTTGATGTGACTGCTGATTTGTGGATTCGTGGAGCTGAAGTCGCGGACTATGGGTATTTGGTGCCACTAATGACCATTGGCTCAGCACCCAGTGCTTCGGGCTCCAATGATTCCAGCTAGCCCCTGCTCACAGCGGGATAATCCAAAGCTGCGATCTTTAAATTTACAATCTTGCCAATCGTAAAATGTTATTTATAATGCTCGTGCTATTTTCTATTAGATTCCTATTATAATGCTGAGAATTGGCGAAGTCACACTCCTACTAAAATTAGTTTTATGTTATTATTAAATTTGCGTAAGAGAGCAACAAACTATCTTGTGACTAAAGCATATCAATGCGAGATATGTTAAAATTGGTATTATGCTACTTTCAAAGAGCTTTTTCAATCATAAGTGAAGCTGCTTTTAACAACTATTTGATATATAATTCGATTTTAAGTGCGAAATCAAAGTTTTCCATTCTAAAAAGCTCGTTAAATAATTACACCTTACAGTACTTTAACACAACATGTATAAATAAGTTCATTCTTAATGCTTAAGCATATTGAAGTAATAAATTAATCAGATTTTGAAAGAAAGAACGAAATTGGTGAGATAGGAAAGGATTGCAGATGCAATCTGAGGTAAAAATCGTTTTAGATCTGTGATACATGAATATAGATATCCACTGCGTTTTAGCCGTCGAAAGTCACGGTTTTGAGCACTGTCAGCATTTGAGCTTAAAGAGAGAGAGAGAGAGAAGAAAGCAGCAGCAGGCCAAACTGGTCAAAATTTACAGTTGGAGCGGAAAAAGCGGCAAAAGAGCGGATGCACAGCCATTGACCATAAACTTGAAAACATAATAGAGGCTGAATGTTAACTAACAGTGATTGAGAGTTGACAGTGGCGAGGAGAGTTAACAGTGGCCGAGAGGCATCAGAATTTTAGCCCCATTCGGCTGCCAATTATGCTCGGCAATGGAGAATGGAGAATGGGACTTAACACAATGTGACAGACGTCACTCAAATGGTCAAGAAGCGAGCGGAATAAAGTGAGCACAAAGCGTTTAAGAAAATCAATAAATAAATAGTTGAAGAGCAGAGCGGATGTTGGGCCAAGATGTCTCGAGCCTTAATTACCTTTCTTTGACTTTTTGACAACGCATCATCTCGTTGGCCACGAAAGTAATAAGATATTTATGCGGCACGAGCCCCACTTTCCTCATACACTTTAAATATTAAAGTTAACCGCCCATTGTGTTGCATAAGATAAACTACTTGAGATGGCCGACGGCCAACACTGCGTATGCTTAATTTTGAAGCAACTAAATATTCAATTGGCAGAAGGGTCCCTTGAACCTTGCCTTTCATTCATTCGTCCTGGCTGAGTGGTGTCTTTTTTTTTGGCCAAATCATTGAACCCAAGTTCAAGAGTTCATCACGGGGGCAGCATCTTGTGGCCCCTGGAATTTCATCTGCTCTTAGCCATGTTTATGGCCCCTTGTTGCGCATTTACTGTGCGGTTAAGCCAGTCGCTGCCAACCCACGAAAACAAGGAGCATCGGCACTGGCGGGTTTCTTGACGCCTCCAACTTTTTGTATGAGAAATACGCTTTTATGCTCCCCATTAATCCCATTTGGCCACCCTGCCCTGCCAGCCAAACTCTCGAAAATAGTGCATATAACAAGAGCTTAAATTGGTTTAATGGTCGCGACGAAGTCTGGCCATTTCATAGTTTTTTCTTCATTTTCCCTTTGCATATAATTAATTATTAGTTGGGTCAGTTCATCAGTCCATGGTTTTTAAGGGGCTTGGCTTAACGCATCAGTATTTGGCTTTCATTACCTTTTTTTAACGTTTGAAAGGGGGAATAAGTCTTGGTGAAAAGTGTGACTAAGCCCAGTCGCAATGATTAATGTTGAAATGGCTTATGGCCTTCAGTTACACTTTAACGTTTCATTAAATTCATATTGTCTTGATTTATCTACGGGGTTCGATTGTTTCGATCTTTATTTTAAATTCTTCATTCATTTATGGTTTTCAACAATTATATCTTTTAACATTTTCTTCTGCTATGTGATCGGTCCAAGTTGTTTTTGAAGCTCTATTATGTAAACTGGTCAACCATTTAATTTTTCATTCTTTTCGTGTCACAAGCTCGATAAAATTATCTTTGGCTGTTTTAACTTTAACTTAATATCATGTCCAACCATTTAAGCCTTATTTATGCTGAGCTCATAGGCTTAGTTTTCATACCGATTGGGGGATCTTTGTGTATAGATACCCCTTTGATGAAGCCTCTGATCCGAACGAAACCCATATATCTTGTTGGTTAGTTTGCGCTTCTGCTTTAGTTGGAACAGGCTGTTAGATTCATTCATTCACAGTGTTAGTACCTTGGCTTTTGTTATACACAAGTGCGGGAATTAAGTAGGCAAAGAAGCAGCAACTAACAGCTTTCTGGCGAAAAATGAAAACACGTTTTTTGGGCGGCAAGGCCACATAGAAAACAATACAAAGCACCATCAGGTAAGTATTTATGTATGTACATTTGGCCCACCTGGCGACTGACGAAGATCCCTGTCCCGGCACGTCTTGTCACTGCCCATTTCCCATACCCAACGCCAGAATCCCTCATCTGGCCATCCAGGCTGCCTTCTTTGTGGTTCGTCTGGCGAAATTTCCATTTCGTTAAATGTGGAGAATTTATGAGCTCGCTGGCTGCACGTGCACATGTCCTTTCTGTCCGAAATGCTTTACGAGTCCTGGCAGTCATTTGGTTTTTGGGAGCTGCGCCCCCGGCGGTGACGGGGGGATTTTCTAAATTTTTCTGTCGTGCCCCTAGACTTCAATGTTATTGAACTTTGGCGTCTCGACGTCTGTGACATGAGCGAATAAGTTGTTCGGATAACGCAAATAAATTTGAAGGAGCCCACAGACTTTGGGCAGCAGAAGTGCAGGAATAAATAGATACAAATGCCAGGATATAAGAAGCATACACATTGCGACCGGGGCATTGTGCACTTGTGTCAATAACCCTTATTAGTTGAAAAGCACAAACTCCCACAAGTCATGCAAGCTCGTGCAATATTCTTGGAAATTCGTCGAACGAGGACGACATTCTGCAAATGCTTTGTGGCAGACAAAAACTTTGACTGAAAAATGATTAAGGTATACGGATAATTGCTTTAAAAAAAAGTCTCTCTTTCTGCAGCAATTAGAGGCAAAGACCCACAACCATTTCAGTTCTGTGCTAAATATAAATGCAAATCACTTTTTAGTTGGATGCAATCACCAGCCAAACACCATGCCACAACCCCCAACTTCCCGAGTGCCACGCCCTGCTTCCTGTCCCGCCCCCTGCTCCTGCATTAAAAGCATTAACATTGCCAGTGGCAGCGGAGCAAAAACTGAACTGAAGATGCAATTCAAGCGGAGCTGTTGGCATTCTCCCTTAGTTGTGCCACTTTAAAGGGTGGAAATGGCACAGGGATTGCATTTTTCTAATACCTTACTCGTGACCAGTGTTTACTAACGGAAAATGAAGCAATTATATTTGGATTACCATTATATCTGGCTTTTGAAAAATATTTTTGTTGCTATAAACGAATTTTCTGTTCAAGCAACTGTGTGCCATTAATTACAGGGTACTCATAAAGTGCAGACCTTGCACTCGAAGCTCCCCCAAATGTACACACACACATACGTGGCGAGGATGCCCACTTGGGTGACGTGACTCCGTGAAATATGCAATGGTTTTTTGTTATGTTGCTACCAGACTTTCGCATTTCGCCCACTTTATGGCTCCAAATGCTGTTTCCCCTTTACGACAGCCCCTTACCCTTACCGCCGCCGCCACTGTGATTGTGTTGTTGTCTTGCAACTGCCCCAAAGGGGTTGCATGCTGCTCCGGCCGCCTTTGTGCTCGCTGGGCTTTTGTGCAGCAAGTCGGCCGGGTGTTTTAATGTGCGACTGGGTGCAGGTTGCAGGATGCAGCTGAGTGCTTAACGCTTTATTTTCATTAACATTCCTAAGTTGCCTCTTCAGCGGCTTTAAGCTGTTCGACTGAGCGGCGCATGCGTCGAGGGTGCTGTTAGCGCACAGAGTCCTGCGACAGGACCTGCAATTAGCAACTCGCCATTAGAGGTCCTAATGACATGAAACCATACGTATATGGGCATATCAACATGCCGTGTGCATATGGATGGTATCGCACAAACTTGTGCGATGAAACCTGCCGTAATTGAGTTCCATCAACCATCGTCTTTTCACAAAGGTGAACCACCACCACCAGCACCACCTACTGCCATTCCCACAGCCGCATTTAAATTATTAAAGTATCTGTAGGTAAAGGGTAGAAGCTTTTATCGATTTTCATTGTTACACGCTAAAGCAAAATATAGAAACTTAGATTATAAATTTATAAATTTCAGCGTAAGCTTTCACTCTTATAAAAGTACAAAATTATGAAATATAATTGAAAGAGGTAAAACGTATTTTTGGTGTTAAAAAGATAAAATATAATCTTCCATTCTTATATTTTTTAGGTGTACGAATAACTCTATTATATTTATGAAGTTACGTATCTATTCTAACAATTCTATGTTCTCAGTTTTCAATGATTTTTTCTCTCTGTTTGGGCCACGTTTGCGGTTTCAAAACACAGAGAATGCTGCGAACGACATCCCCGGATATTATTGTTACCAATTGACAAAAAATAAATTACAGGACCTCCAAGGTTGGGGTTGAAAGCTCAAACATATGGTGGAACGTAAGGGGGATGTTGGAATAGCTATGGATACCAAAACACCCACCACGAACAGCTGATAAGGAAAGCTCCGTGTAGCTGGGGGTGAAAAAGCTGCGCGTGGAGGGTTTCCCAGTTTTCCGAGCGACTCTTCCATTGGCTTACATTTCGCCAGCCATCGTGTATTTGTCACAAAATCAAGAGAAAAACCAAGCAAAAAATTAAAATAATCAGCAAAATAATGGAAAAGCGCATATCATAAAGTGATATTTGCGTGCTCCAGTGTAAATTGAAGTGACGCGTGATGTGGTTGTTCTTTTTCGAATCCCAAAGAAAGGCCAAAAATCAATAGGCGTGTTCAAATTGTAAACACGGCAAGCCCTCGGACCAGCCTCTTTCGCTTTCTCGTCCACTCCAACCCCGAATCCCCCAGTGAACTGTGACCGCCAGCTGCCCGAAGTGAAAAGGCCCAGTCGCTATCGAAAAACCGCAAAAATAACCATTAGCCAACGAAATAATGATTGCCAACTTGGCATTGCCTTTCCTGCTGATCATCGCGGAAGCAGCAGCCACCGCGGAGCAGGTGGAGTACCTGGAGTACCTGCAATCTTCGCCGGCGGAGCACCGACTCAGCAAGCGCATGGATCTGGAGGTGTGCATAGGTGAGGCTCACATCCAACTTTATGGTTGGTAATTAGTTGTAGTCTTTTGTTTGTGAGTCTATGACCATAATAACTCAATAATAACCTCGTAATACAGCAGACCACAAACTTTAACACAAGAGCATTTAAGAACTTTTGGAGTTTCTTTCGTCTTCTGCCCGCAGGCCACTTTGACGTGCATAAGAACACCATTATTCGCACGGGCGAGTCCCAGGCGATTGGTGGCAAGTACCTCCAGGGCATCGAGCTGGACACCATCGAGGAGTGCGAAAGGCTGTGCTGCGAGACGGACGCCTGCGATGTGTACATCTTCGAGCGAAAGGCGGGCGGCTATTGCTATCTCTTCGAGTGCGGTCCTCCGGAGGATTTCCGCTGCAAGTTCACCAGGCACGCCAACTACACCAGTGCCGTGCTGAATCCACAGCCCAAGCCAGTCAGTGAGCTGGTGACCACGCCGCGACCGCAGCTGCCCCACATCCACAGCAACAATGTGTCGCAGCAGGAATGGGAGCTGAGCAACCTGAAGCTGAAGCCGGAAACGCGCGACAAGCCCACTGTTTCCACCGCCGCAATGGTGGCTCCCACATCGGGAACAGGAACGGGAGTGGGTCTGGGTGTGGGCCAGTCGCCAGTTTACCAGTCTCAAAGTGGTGAGTTGTGGCCGGGCTTTCGATACCTCGTACTACATATAAATCGAGGGTATATGCGACTGGTAACTTAGAGAAACATTTATAACGATAATTTCAATTTTTCATCTATATCAATCTGTTTCTTGGCTAAGTGTCTGCCTATCCAATTTGGCTTAAGAAATATTCTCTAGAGAAACTAACGTAACCACTTTCAGTTCCCGCCGCGCATTGTGGACGCTTCCAGTTCACCTGCCACTCCGGCGAGTGCATCGCGGTGTACAATGCCTGCGATGGAATACCGCAGTGCGAGGATGGGAGCGACGAGGGACCGGAAGTGAGTTGCACTTATACCTCCAGCCAAATACACACACTCCCTCAACCGTTAATTGCTAACTCCATTTTCAGTGCAACACTGTGCTGTCGACAGCCACAAAACCGGCCACGACCAGCGGCAATTTGGAGCCCGTGAAGCCCATGGTGTCGCAGTATGTGCCCGTGCAGAACGTGCAACAGACGCAGCAGGTCGTGGCCCAGCAGATGCAGCAGCATCAACAACAGCAGCAACCACAACATGTCATTGTTTTGGGTCCACCGCCGCCACCGCCGCCTCCACCGCCCATGGTGAACAATCGGGAAGATGCCGCTGCCTGGGCCAACCGCAAGATGATTGCCGAAGGGCAGCAGCAGCTGCCACAGCAGCAACAGCAACAGCAACTGCATCAGCAACAGCAACTGCAGCAGCAGCAACAATCATTGCAGCCACAGGCGGAGATCATCAACACGGGTTAGTATAGATAACGGGTCTAGGAAAATATAGTTAAGATTAAAATATAGATTAGCATGATTATTAGGAAGCTGATGTATTAAAACCAGATGAAGTGTCAAAGATTGGAACTAATGATTATTAAGACTACAAAGATTAGAAAATGAGACTTTTGCATCTGTAATATACGATGTAGTTCCCAATTGATGGTATCTTACTAATCCACAGAATTCTACACGCTAAACAACATAAGTTGGGTTTTTTCTTAATTTTTTATATATAATTTATTGTTTTTATTTTACTACTCACACCCAAGCAAAGCCGCTGCACTGCACCCGTTGCATTAAGTTGTTAATTAAAGTCGATTGAGTGTCCAGCAGCAATTAGTTGTAGCCAGGGACTCCAGCCCGACGAAAACTAAAAGCTGAGTAAATATTTATGAGGACAGGGAATGGGAAGTGATCCCCGGAGGCAACGGCGCTCTAGTGCGACATTAGCACACAAATGACCGGCACAGTGCACGCAATGATCCTCCCACTGCCATGGCCACTTGGCCACGACACACTCGCACCCTTGTTCCGGGGCTTTTCTGCTGGGAAAATCGCAAATAGCCCATCAGTTTTCATTGTGTGAAATGGGAGCTGCCGTCGCTCGAAATTGATTTACGAATGTTTGTGCCCTGTGCGTGCAGTGCCTCTGTCTGCGATTAATTAATTCAATTAGCTGTGCGTTAAATGGGAGACACACACTTCATGCTTCCTAGTGACGCCTCCGCCTCCGCTTACTTGCAGACGCACAGAGCCACATATTCAGCCACAAAGGCGGCCTCCAGCTGCAGCAGCCGGCAAACGGACAGGGGCCACCGCCGTCGCCAGGTCAGATGGTTCCGGGTCAGATGGCGGGAGCAGCGCAGGTTAAGGTTCAGGGGCAATCTCCAACGCTCCAGCTGCCCGGCTATGAGGCCAATCAGGCTGTGTACGGGATGTCACGCACCGGAATCTACATGCCACAGCAGCAGGCGCAGCTCCAGGCTCCAGCTGGCCAGCAGCAGCAACAGCAGCAGGTGCAAGCGAGTGTGGTGTGGCCACAGCAGACTCCATTAATTCCGCAGCAACAGTCGCCGGTGCAGCAGTCGCAGTCACTGATGCCGCAGCAATCTGGTCATGTCTATGCCGCTGCTCCGGCCATCCAATCTCCGCCAGCTGCGCAGCAAGCCATGTTGCCCGTTCTAAATGCAGCACCCGTAGCTGGGAAAAATCAGGGTGCAGCGGCAGATGGGGACTACGATGATTATGACGAGGAAACGTACACGGAGGCACCAAAAAAGGTAAGATCCGATGAAGGAATATAGATTAGCATTAACCATTATTTTTAAACCCACAGAAGCAGCACAAGCACAAGAAGGTCAAGACGAAGACGGCCAAGGATCCCATTGAACTGGCCCTGGAGCAAAACAAGCTACAACCGGATGGATCCCTTCCAGCCCTGCCCGTTCCCGCTTCCCCGGTCCACGAGCAGTACAAGATGATCCACGACAACCTGGCGATGGAGTTCCGCGATCACGACGGTCACTCGGAGCGACCTGGCGGGGCGGTCCTCTCGCTGACCCTAGGCCTGCTGGTCACCGCTGCTCTGGCCATTCTCATCGGGTGCAGGATGCGAACGGTGACGCGGAGGGCACGACGACTGGGCGGCAAGACGCCCTACTCGCAGGAGGCGGACTTCCTGGTCAACGGCATGTATCTGTAAGCCGGATGCCTGCGGATAAGGTTGGGGGCTAGCCAAGATTCGTTGTGTTGTTCCACGTGCGGGAAGGCGTGCGGATACATATGTATTTACGATTAATTGTGTAATAAAAAACGTATTTTATATAAACAAATATATATCAAATAAAACAAACTTAAACTGATCGATTGCCTTACCTGGAGACCGATTAAAGAGCCGAAAGTATAATTTTATAATATTTTTTATTTAAGTTCCTTTCCATTTGCGATTTCAGTTTTGTTTTGGTTACGAAAAAAACTTACAATTATTTTGTTACGAAATCTTGTTCTCAGTTTTTTCAATGAAGTGACGACGATGACTGGTTTAGTCATTAAAACTACAAAATAATAGGAAGTTGGTTTATATTTATATTCTTGATTTTTTTCTTCTTTTTTGCTTTATATATCAGCATTATACTCGTAATTGCCTTTGTTCAAAATAACAAATTTCGCTGTGGTGGAGCCTTTTTAATGTTCAAGTCTAAAGTCATTATTAGTGAAAGGTAGTATTTGGCCAAAAAACAAATTTCGAACGATTAAAAATATCACATTAAAAACCGAATTAAAATCAAACCGAATCCGATTTTATATATAAATAACACAAATTTATTTAATTTTGTTTTGGAATTTGGAATAGGTTGTCTTAAGTTTTGTATACATAGATTTATTTCGTTTTTCGTTTACCACTTCGTTTTTAGTCTTTTGTTGTTGAGAATTTTCCTTGCTGTGGCCAGTTTTTTTTTTAATGAAAATCATCTTTTACGAAGTTTACTGCCCTGACATTGGTTGCATTAATATTACGCATTACGCATTAAAATAGGCTTTTCTCTTTACTTGTTTAGCTCCATTTTCACTTAACACTGTACACATATAATGTAAACTAATTGTATTTATATTTATTATGCAGTTGAATAGTTTATAGTTTAATATGTCAATGTGCAATTCATGATGCAGTTTTTCATCGAATGTGACTCGTTACAATGTTTTCGGTTGCTAAGCGATCTAAAAACAAAACTAGTTTCCGAAAAATACAACACAAGAAATTTCCAAATGTTTTTACAACTTCTGTATTAACCTGATATAAATATAGACTGAATTTGGATTGGATTGGATTGACTGGCTATTGGCGGTTGCTCTTCGTGTTACGGTAGTTGTTACTGTTAATTTAGTAGTTATCGTACTTTAATATATATTTATAAAATAGACTTTCTCCGTTGCAAGATGCGAATTTTCGTTTCTGTTGTTGCAGTTTTCGGTTCGTGGTACATGCACGATGCCAGAACTTACGCATCATGTTGCGTACCTGAAAAACGAGCAGACAGATTAATATGTTTGTTTACTCGGCTTTCTAGCAGCAACTCACCTTTTTGTCCAAAGACGCGCAATTCGATCGTGCTCCTCACGATTCTGCAAATATTGCGTGGCAATGCTGCCCACCAGCGGATCGGCTGTAAAGACACATGATATACTCATTAGATCATGTTTGGAGTGGAACTGGAGAAGACGACACTGTTTATCAAAGTCCAACAAAATAAGTCTCACCTGGATTACAGTCTGTGAGCAGGGAGCAAATTGACAGCAAGACCTTTGATATGGTCAGCGCCGGCGACCAGTTGTCCTTGAGTATGTCCAGGCAAATGACGCCCTGGCTGTTGATGTTGCAGTGATAGATGCGCGTGCGGAACGTGACTTTGGGTGGCTTGAAGGGATACTCCGGCGAGAAGTGTATGTCGAGGAAGAAGACGCCGCCCTCGTAGACGGATCCGGGTGGTCCCAGTATGGTGGATACCCACTCGTATAGGTTGTCGCCCTTGGGCCCGGCACTGCAGTTGGGCGGTGGGTCAAGTGTGATCTCGGCCAGCTCCTTCTGTATGCGCTTGGCCGAGGTACCGAGCGCCTTGGATATCTTGGGCGTCGTTTTGGCTTCCTTGCGCGGCTCATCTCCGCCACCGGCATTGCTGCCGGAGGCACCTCCGTTGGCGTTGCTGCCCCTGCCACCACGTGCCTGCGGAGTTCCGGCAGACGTCGGCTGGCTGGGATTGCTCACGTTGCTGGTCGTTGTGCTGGGTGCACTGGGAGCATTTGGGGTGGCACTGGAGGTGGCCATCTCGCCGGCACTGCCCGCTGCTGGGGTTGAAGACATTTTTGGTCTCGTTTCTTCTTCGAACTGAAATATATGATGTTTGGTTAGATTATGGTTTATATAAACGAACGACTATGAGATCCATAGAAAACTGGTGAAATATGAAGCCAAAGCCTACTTGGGATTCACATTTATTTTGAAAGAGAAATCCCTTGTTGCCTGCACTTTATTTGTGCGTACGAATGTACTTGATATGAAAAGTGAGGCCAGTGGAGTCCGGCGAATATTGGCCGGGGCTTCCCCAGGGTCCTTGACCTGGTTTTCCACCCAGTTTGTGCCCCTTTATGATGACAGGGGTTTGCTTTTTTCGCAAAAACGCACGCATTTCTATTGAGCAGCGGCAGCGGCCATTTTGGCAAACCCCCCGACAGTAAAAAGTGGATTTTGCCAGGGATTCGTTGCCACGACAGTGGATGCTACTCCCAACCGGGATCAGGTGATAGCTGGACAACCATTTGCCCCCAGAGTTTCGAGAGCATGTGCTGCATGCCGCAAAAAATCAATCAGCAGACATTTGCAAAATGCCGCCGCCGACGGCGGAGGATGATGATGACGGCGCTGTCTCCGCCGCCTGCAGCTCGATTGCACAATTTCGCGGAATTTGGACGCCGATTAGGTGGGGTCTATCTTGGGGCCAGCCCGTGAAGCACTATACACACCTCACTATCGCAGTTTCTTTCACTTTTTTCTATCACAACACTTGCGAAAATGATTCTCCCTGTGTCGCCTGCTGCCCTCTCGCTCGCACTCTCGCGCACACGGCCTTCGCAGTTGGTGCACGGCTGTTCCGCTGGCGTCCTCGGTGGGTGGCAGTGTGGGCGCTCCAACTCCTCGACGGCTCACGGTCGCGATCGCTATTATTTCGCTAAATTACAGTTGGCAAATTACGAGGCGACGCAGAGCCGACTTTATCTTTGTTAGAAACTCGATAATTTGTATGTTTGTAGCCAGCTATCGGTCCGGGTCCGTCTCTAGGTGCTCGCGCTGGCCGCCCATCCCTAGCTAGCTATCGATGTTCGGCTTCTGGCAACCCTCTTTTGCACTTTCTAGCACTCTGGCTGCTCACAAGCGGTTCCCATCAAAAAAATATTCAACTATTGAATTAGATAAAAGAATATTTACTGCATGTATAATACATTTTTAAAATTCTCTGCTTCACCCTCTTCGCTAATTTAAGTATAACATACCAAATGTAATATTTTCCAATATTTACTTTAAAGTTTAAACTAGTTTTGTATTTATAAAAAAGTTTAGAAGTTTTGGGATTACTTCGTCTCCGTATCTTCCGCTAGCGCCTTGCGAGATTTGAATACGCGCACCGTGTTGTCGACACCACCGGATACAATGTACTTGGGATTGGACCAGTCAATGTCTAGGACCTTATCGCCGTGACCCAGAAGATCGTACAGTGGGGCCTTGGGACTCCTGCAGTCCCACAGCTTGTTCTGGTTGTCATAAGCGCCGGAGACAAATAGGAACTCCTCCGTGGTGGACCACATGACAGTCTGCACCCAGGCATTATGTCCCAGGTAAGTATTCCTTACCACTGATCCCTCTGAAAGATCAAAATTACATTGGTAAGGTGGAAGTTCATTGGTAGTATTCGGGTATCAGATCATACGGTTTGTCCTGGGATCATAGAGCCGCAGATTCTTGTCCGCCGAAGCCGTCAGTATCAGGCGATTCAGCTTTGAGTAGCTCGCATCGAATATGGACTTGTTGGTGGATATTTCGGTTTTGATGCCCTCTAGGCTCAGATCCCACACCTTGAGTGTGTAATCCCAGCTGCCAGTTAGCAGAGTGGTGGCATCCATCCACTGCACGGCTGATACGCTCTCACGATGTCCCTGCAGCGTAATTTTGGGGGTCTGAAAGGAATTGTAAAGGTGAGTACAAGTCTAAATATAAATGGAAAGACTACTCACTCTCACACCGCTCTCCTTCATCCGCTTCGAGCTCCCCTCGACTCCATCGTCCAGCTCTGCTGACCACACCTTCAACATCGTGTCCCAAGAGCCAGTGGCAAATCTCAGGCCATCCGGACTCACGCTGACACTGTCGACGCCTCGCTCGTGGCCCTTGCACACGGAGACACAGTCCACCGCGTTTGAGCCCACGTTCCACTTCCACAGCATGGCAGTCTGGTCCTGCGAGGTGGACACAAAGCGTCCCGTCTCCTCGTCCAGCGATATCCAGTCCACCGCCTTGATGGGCGCCGTGTGCCCAGAAATAGTGAGAATGTGCTTGCCCTTGTTGGTCCACAGATTCAGGGAGTTGTCATAGCACCCAGAAAGGATCCACTTTCCTCTGGCCTTTACCGCGGACACCCAGTCGTCGTGCAGCAGGCAATCCTGTGGCTCTGGCGCCGGGAACCGCTCCACATACTCGATCTCGATGGCGTCCTCGAAACTGATGGCCTTCTCGCGCAGGTGATCGCACAGCCGGCCTCGCAGGTACTCATCGAACACCAAGAAGTCGAAGTCCGTGTCGGAAGAGCCATCTTTCTGGCGCAATAGTGCGTTCACGAATGTGTTTAGCTCTACGGTGGTGACGGTGCCATCGATGGCGTACGGCACATCCGGCACGGCATATCTGGCAAAGGGTATCTTTATTAATATCGCATACTGGTAGAGATTCTGGATGGACACTCACTGCTCTTGCTTGGTCTTCAGGTGCACCTGCACCTGCCCCTCGCCGTTATCCACATCCATCTACTGGCCCACGTGCGTTTCTTTTTGGCTGGATAGGGATTGGGGTGTTCCCGCGTCTGTTTACGACGTTTATGATTTAACTCCTGTAGGTGGCACCAGTTGTTGACCGCTAAGCTAGAGGTTCTTCCTTCGGGATATTCTTGTGTTAAATAATATTGAAAAGAAGCGTGTTTTCAAACGAACTATGGTAAATGCAACAAATACACGCGAAAGCACTAAAAAAGGCCATAGCGCATGCCGGAATAAAAAGTTATCGCATTACTATCGGTGTGCTCTTAAAGAAATGCCTTATCGGATTATTATCAACCGTTACTACTAAGCGGAATTTTTAAATTTCAATTTCAGTGTGTTCGTTGAAACTAACCGATTATATTTCTCTATAATGTTACTCATCAAGATCGAAAGCCTCCTGATTGCATCACTGATGATTTTTGTTTCTCCTTATTTATTACTACAAAAATATGTAAGCACTTACGGAGATACGAGCCAATTCGCAATACTGATAATTAAATATTTTTTTGCAAGCAAATCAGGCGCAGATGATTTGCTGTAATATAGCCACTAACTGCTTCTCTTTCTTTTGATCGTCTTACGCAAAATGGAAAAATATGAAACCAAAAAAAATGCACAGCAGCGGCGTCAATTTGTAAATGACTCTTCAATCTTCAAAGACTGGTAATTGTTAATTTTTTACGTTCAGGCTATTAATATGAACCAGATAGCACCTGAAAGACCACTTTGCGGCCGAGTGTTCACTGGAAGGTTAAATGCCACTTGACATTTCTGAAGTGGCGCTTAACCTTCGCATCAAAATTGGACAAATGCCCAAGAAAATAAAAAATTTCCAATAAAAAAATGTATTCACCTTAATGGGTCGATGGGGATATTAAGCTGGGAAGTAATAACACTTTTTTCGGTACTACTACATTGTGCCACCATTTTGGCTTCACAAAAAACCAGAAACGAAGCGAAATGAAAGAGCTGAAGCTTTCCAGATTTTCGGGGCTTCCAGCGGCGCAGCTCAGCTTATAAAACGTGCATTGCGCCTGCGCAGCCGAAACATTACAACAAACGACGCGCGCAAGGTAAGACCATAACCAAGTCCAGTCCGAGTTGGGCGCCACTGAATCCGGTCATCTTTGCAGTTGAATCCCCTCGAGAAAACCCACAAAATGAAAGTGTTCGCGCTGTGTTCGATGCTCGCCCTGCTCCTGGCTGGTGCCCAATCCCTGCCCCAGAATCGCGAGGGTGCCGCCTACACGAACGAGGCTATCCGGCAGGCGCAACAGACGCTGCTCATCCCCAAGGATGCCCAGATCCAGAACGTGCAGGAGGGCATCGAGTTGGGCGCCTACGAGCAGATACCCGGCAACCAGCGCATCAATCTCTTCGAGATCCTCGGCGACCAGGTGCCCTCCGAGGTGATAAACAACCTGCAGTCCCAGGTCGACCAGATCGGTCGCAACTAAGTCGTAGGATCCCTTCCTTGGTTAGCTCATTGCATTTCGCCCTCATTGTTAAGTTTCTCACTAATAAAACGAAAACATTACACGTATTTAATCGCAGCGTTTATTTATCACCCAAAACAATTCGAAAAAAAGTATAGAAAGCGAAAGTGATCCTCCCCGAAAACCAGTTGGTTCCTCTGCAAATGAACTCTCGACTCGAATCGAGTGATTTATTGGAGTGATTTGTGGCTTTTTCCTAACGATCTTCGCCGACTTTCTCCTCGCTGATCCCGCTGCGCATACGAATTAACAATAAAAGTCGGCACATTGCTATCGCATGGCATGGTATCCTATCCTCAACCTTGTTACGTAACCCGGGGATGGGAATGGCGATGGAGTCGCTGGTAACCCGAGTGGTTGCCCCGCCGGCAACTTTTGTGCTGCGGTCGTGATGCAACAGTTGTCGTCGTGATTGTTTTCCTCGGACTTTTATTTATTTTTTTTTTGTATTTTGTATTTTGTTGCTTTTTGCTGGGCTTCGGTTTGTTTATTTAATTTCTGGTAATTGCCGCCACATGCACTTGCATGTGTAATGAGTTGTACGTGGAGGGAGCGTGGCATGGCCGCAGGTACGGAGGTGCTGCTTGCATAACATCTGGGTGGGTCCGATGATCGTAGGGTATTTTATAGGGCCTACTACCCTGATTTTTGCAGCATTTATGGGAATATTGAATACCTATATGCGTGAATATGAAATCATATATGATATGATATAAGGTTACTTGATTATTTTCTAGTAGGAAATCTTTTTATCTGTATGCATCTCCTTTTTTCCCCATTAAACCTAAAACATTTTTCTTGTGTGTTTAGAATTACCTCATTTTTATTTCGTACTTCATACATCGTTAAATGAGCTTCAATCTAAATTTACGCTAGTTAAAGTATTTTCATAATATAGTTTAATTATCTCAAAAAATCTGTGTGGTATGTGTGTGAGTGATAGTGTGCACGATCATCGCCTAAATAAATTATGTTCATATAGGTAATTAATTATTTATCATACTCGTACGTACTAACTAAAGAATGACTGCGTTTTCATTTTGACACTTTTCTTCGCTTTGAAATTCACTCGAGCTTTTGATTTTCCTTTGCAGGAAAATCCTACGACATCAAGACTCAATGTCAAAGTAAAATTAGTTTAAATTGTATATAAATTATGGTTAAAGTAGGAGTAAATTGCTTTAAATTAAAACTTTGCCATATTCAGTCTAAACTTAAAAGCTTTTCAATTCAAAGAGGACTACAAAGTTGGCCATTGCATTGAACCATTTCTCAAAATCATTTGCATTCGTTATGAAATAAATTACAAATTAAATAAAATCATGATGGGATAAAACAAGTAAAATAATTTCTCCTTCGTTTATGTTGCGACTTATTCGATGATTTCCAAATGTGGGGGGCAATGGTTGATTTTGTTTTCAGTGCACTTAGCTCAATACGTATGTATAAATTAGAAGTATAACTAAGCAATATGGATTGCCAGATAATGGAAACATTTCGTTATTGCATTTGGGGAGCCCAGCTTTGCTAATCTGCTAATCATACATTAGTTAGTTAATGATTACGTTCGTAAAGTTGATAAATTCAAAGGTCGTTCTATGCAGTCTATGGAAATGATAATGGAATCTTCTTCCCCTTTCTTCTGGCTACTTAAACCTAACAATCTGCCGCCACTCTGCTCACTTGAATGGTTGGTTGGATGTTCGCTGCTTTCCAGGCCACTAGGCCCCATGGTGTCCGTATGTACAATAAAAGGGTTAGATCTGCCAGGTCTGCCAGCCACTCCAGCCGGCGATCCTCAGTAGATCCGCTGGAGGTATAGACGCCCCAATGGCAGTGCCCGATCCACAAAGCTCTTCTCGGCCCTCGCCGACGATTTGTCCAGTCCACTGGCACTGGTCCTGGCCACCGTTTCCTGGCTCTCGTCCAGCTTCAGGCTCTCGGCATCGGCTTTGGGATCCACACCGCCCACCTGGCCCGCTCCCGAGCCCAGTTCATCGATCTCCAGCGTGGACCCCGAATTGGTTTTGGGGGTGACGGGCTCCCTGATCTCCCCGCTGCCCAGTTCCACCTCCTCGCCCTGGCTGATCTTCTCCAGCTGCAGATCGCTGCCGTTCTGGATGCGCGTCTCCCCGGATATGTCCTCGCCACTGTACATCAGCAGTGGCACCAGGGAGCTCTTCTCGTGAATGGATGAACCGGACGCCATCATTTCCTCGGTTGTTGAGGACTTATCTTGGTAGAGATCGATGTCGCCGCCACCACTTCCGCTGCCACTGCCATCCAGGCTGGTATCGGGCGCCAGTTTCACATGCCTGTGGTCCACCTCGAAGGGACTGGGTATGCTCCGAGGCTCATCCTTCTCGGACTCGGCTATGTCCTCCAGCTCGACGAGCGGAAAGTTCACGTCCCGCAGACTGAAGTCGTCCTCGGGCAGCGAGGGATAGGCTGGATTGGATTCCACCTGGGGCACATCATCATCCACGTCCATGTGATGAGTGGAGCTTGCTGGCGGCATCTCACTGCTTACTGCGACGGAATCGGAGCTACTCTCGACATCGGACTTGGTGGTGCTTGGACTGATCACGGTTTGGGTGGTGGGTGAGGTCTCGCTGGGCTTCGGTGGTGCATCCGTTGTTACTTTGACCACTGTTCCAGGTCCCTCGGTGGTGGATATGATGTGGTAAATGTTGTCACTGCCCGCCGTATCGGGTTCAAGTTCCCCATCGGACGGCTCCACCAGCGAATCCCTGAAGCCATTCTGCACGAATATGGGCAGTGCGGATTCCTCGTAGTTCTTGGTGCTCAGTATGGATCCCTCTGTGGTGTATTCCCGCTTGATGTTCACCTTACTGGGATCGTTGCTGATCAGTGGCTGCAGTCCGTCGGCGTTGTAGGTAACCAGCGGCTTCACCTGTTGCTCCACTATGATGCTACTGCTGGGCGAGAGAGGTCTTTCGATGTAGCCAACCGAGGCGATGAGCTTTAAGCTCTCGGTGCCGCCTGGAAGTGCTTTCTGGTTGCCGTCTTGGCTGGGCATAGGTGTTGCTGTGGAGTCCGTTGGTGTTGATGCCGTCGCGGGTGATGTTGCTGCTGCTGCGGTGCTGCTGCTTGCCGGTGCTGCTGTTGTTGCTGCTGCTCCCACCGCTCCTGCTGATCCTGCAGTTGTGCTGTCCAGGGAGCTGCTGGTTACTGGTGGTGCAGGTCCCTCGGTGGTGAGCATCAAATTGCTCTGCTTTCTAGTCGGAATCGATGGTTTGGCCTTGTTGTCATCGGTTATGCGGATCTCCGTGGGCTTGGTGATCTCCTTGATGGTGATGTTCCAGTTGAATCCAGCTGGCTGAGCGACTGCCATCGGTTTCGCCGTGGAAGTGCTGGAGCTGCTAACGGGCTCGCTGGCCAGCGGTGGATTATTATCGAGAACTGTTGAGAAAGCGATTTGATTTAGTGACTACTGGTTGATCAACCTGCAGCATTGGCAAACTCACTTGGACAATTGTCGTACTCCGGACAGCAGCGACCGGGCACGTATTTGGGCATGCAGTCATCTCGCCGGAAACAGGTCACCGGGCTGCAAACAATCTCGCCGCCTGCAACAAATGGAGTGTGTTTAGGCCAAAGTGTTGGACCAATAGTCGAAAATTCTTCGAAAATATTGCTGAATGAGGGTGTGAAGCGGCCTTTCAATATTTGCTACACTACCAAGAACATTAAAGCTCTTTGATTCGAAAAAGTATTGATGATGATTAATGATAACCAGAATATTTATTTATTTTGTTGATTCCTTAAAGTTTAACTCATACGTTGTATCATCAGAAATGTTAGGTGCATTAATTGGCATAAGGAATTATGTGAAGCGAGGTCATACAACTTTCCCCAGGCTCTCCACACCCAAGGATTCCAACATAATTACCGCCAGTTCCCTGCTAATTGGCAGACAGCTGGATGCACTCACCTTTGCAGTAGCACACGGTGCACGGCGTGTCCGGGGCAACCAATTTATCGCCATTGGCATAAGTTTTGCCATCCTTTTCGCAATCTGGAAAAGGAGCACAGTGGAGATTTGCATAAATGCATCCGAAAGTGGGTGCGCCGCCATGGATTCGCTCACTTACCGCATTTATAATCGGGGCAGCAGTGGCCAGTGCGCTGGATGGCACGACAGCTAGTTTGGTATTGGCAACGGGTCGCGGACTCGGCCACCCAAAGTCCATCCTGCAGGCATTGGCCTATAAACAATTTGAATGGAGTGCGACGCGGCGCATTGTTTGCCGTTTAGTTTTTGGGTGTGGGTGGCGGTGTGGGATTAGTTTTCGGCTCTTACCCTGCGGCTGCTGCTGCTCCGGCGATGCCGAGGATGGGGATTCCGTGGAGCTGGCCGCAAGGCCGTGGAATCCGCCTACGCTGCCGCCACTGGAGCTGCTCGACAGGATGCTCGGCGTGACCGCGACCGTGACGACTGCGGAGGATGCACTGCTGCTTTCCATGGCGGGCACTGCGAAAGAGTAGAGAACACGAGTGTGAAATGCGAGAAGATAGAAAGTCAACAAAGGCCATTGAATAGAATGCACTGCACTGGGGCAAACAAGCGGGGGAAATCCTGAAAATCCGGGCTCATAAGAAATAAAGTTCCATAACACCCATGCACATTTGAAAGGCTTAAAATATTTTGCATTTATTCAAATCTGTAAATTTCACAGCGCCCACATTTTTGAAAGTTACGAAGGTGAAAGGATTTCACCTGTATATATCAAACATGTCCTTTTTCAGTTTGTCCACTTGACCCGAGGCACGCAAACACAGGTGTGTTAAGATTACCAAAGTTTTGGCAGCTATATAAAGTGTTTTTATTGCTTGGAAAATTTGAATAAAAATTAAGCCTTGAAATAAGTTTTGCTAACATAAAATTGATTTTTTAACTATCTTAAATACTTTTATGGATCATATAGCACTGCAACGTTGCTAAAAAAACAAAAACTTGAGTTCTATTTATTTTTTAAATATACCTATTCGCCGTCAATAGATAAAAACGTATATTTATTATGTTTTGAAGGAATAAATATGGCATTTTATGATTTTAAAATACTATTGACAAGCACTTAAAGTGACACTTTGGGTAATTGAAAATCTTTATGCTGAGCAACACACTAAAAATTGTGATTGATGATACCTTTTGTTGGTGCCTTTGAATAATTAGCACCTTTTTTTGATTAATGTTATTTAAAAAATTCGAAATTTTTCTGAAACTCCATCACAAAATTTTTTTAGTTTATTTGCACTACTTTAATTAGTAGAAATTTGTGTATCTTATACTTGCTTCTAAGAATGTTTCCTGTTAGTTCACTTTAATTCTTAAAAAATGCTTGTGCAGATTATTAACGAAAACTGCCCTCCACTTTGTGCCCAGCTATCGGGATCTTTCTTTAATGAAACGAATATGCAAATTGCCTTCAAGCTTTAATTTACAAATGTAATTGGATTATGTTGTTCTCGGATTTTTGCAGAGTGTATACAGGAGCGAAAAGGCATTTGCCGGAGGAGTGGTGCGAGGAGTGAGGTGAGGTGACGGGCAGTTGCCCTTTGCCCCCTGACACTGGGTACATATTTGAATGAATGACATTTTGATAACAGTTGTTTGTTGTTCCTGTTGCTGGTGCTGCTTCGGCCGCCTCTGCTGTTGGCCAAGGTAAAATGCTATCAAAATACGGCAAAGTTAAATGAGTTTAGTTTTAGTTTGGCTTTTTTGTTTGCCCAGTTGGAGGCGACTCCCAATTGGAAAACCAAAGCAAAACGAAGTGGAGCACAAGATGGAGTGACATCCGCTTTGTCTACGCCCGTTGATTGTCCAGTTTGGCGTATAATTCCGATTGACAAGCCTTGTGTACCCGTACATCTTTCATTTGCCTCAAATTGTCCAACTTAAAGGCTTCGCTGGCAAACACAATCTCTTGAGCTCGGTTCATGTCATTTGGCATGAAAAATGATTAAATATGTTTGGGCATTAATCATACGCCCAGTGGTTCAGTTTTATTATGTCTGTTTCGGCCATCCTTTACTGTTAGCCCCACCCTTCCTTAAAAGGAACACATGTATTCCTTTACGTACAACCCACTCTAAATTGTTTTCCTAGCGCCCATTAAGGGAACTGCATATGCTGCTCCCCATCCTTTGGCGCCAAAAAGGGGGAATTGTTTACATTTATTTCGGTGTTCAACTGAGGGAGTGAACTTTAGATTTAAAATTGAATTTATTTCACTTTCACTTGGTGAGTTAATAGTTTTTTTTAATAGGATTTAGTTTTTATTTATTAATTTCATTAATGATTCATAGCTAGCTGACTAATCTCTGCACATTCATTCCTAAGACTATGAACACTTAAAGCCTTTCCAACGCACCCACTCCATGATGAGTCCAAGAGCTAACCAGCTGTGTGTCCACATCATCGCTGGTGCAGTTTTTCCTGCGCCTCGCACTTAGCAAAGTATTCTGTAATCATCTCTGCCGTCTGCGACTGTCATTTAGCCCCTTTAAGCACTTTGGCTTGTTGCTCAGAATCAGAACTACAATCCGACTCGAAATCCAGAAATAGAAATAGAAACAGAAACGAGACAGACACACAAATGGATGAAACCCGAAACGCTGCAATTAGTGGAACAGCTTCCCGTTTTGCGCTCTGTTTTCATTGTGGAACGCAGCGCTAATTCCGCGACTTTCCATTGTCTATGGGTCTCTGGGACTATTCCGGGTTTTCTTTATTATTTATTTTTTTTTTCAGTAATTTTTGGCTGGCCAACACGTTTCAAATGAGCAAAATGATTATGCACATAATGTGGAGCAGTCGCTGGGATGGCTGACATTTGTCTGGGACTCGGGTGACACGATTCGGTTAGATTACGTATACGCCACGGCGGAGATCTTGTTTTAGATTTTCTTGTCAGCTTCCTCGCTGTGCAAGTGCTTAAATTCTGTAAGCCGCTGAATTATTTTTAATTTTTTGTTTTTCTCCTTCATTCTTTTGTTTTTTTTATGTTTTTTGTCTCGGACGAGTGACAATAAATTGCTGGCTGTGAAATTGCATTGTAAATTAGCTTTTGATTGTTTTCCGCAAGGCAGAAAGTTATTATGCAAATGCCTGTAAATGTGACGCGATTTGCCGCTGCAATGGTTCTGCTGATTCATACCCATAAATGTCATTGATTCTAAATTAATGTTGCTTTTATTTTGTCGTGATAAATGATAAGCACAATTCCGGCGAATTGTTATAAACAAGCTGGCAAACAAGCGAAATGCCGGCTAAGATCCACAGCCTAGAATCGCTTTCAGTGCCAGAGGCGGTGGAAGAGATGATTTCAAGGGGGTTGGAAGATACCCACTTTGGGCTGGATTTTATCAGCTAAATATCCATTATAAACAGCGCGAGTTGGAGCCAAATTTTTGACAGCCCGCCCCGGGTAACCACACCACTGAAACCGCACTACTATTAATAATACTTAGCACCATTGATAAATACGAGCGGCTATAAACGCCTATATAGCCGAAACCAACAGCAATAACAAATCATGCCGGCCAAATTCGAGCCAAGGAGCGTGGAAATTGCGGAAAATTGTCTGGCCCGCCGTCGCCTACACTTCATAAACTACTCAACTTCAGCGCGGGGCAGAAAATGTTTTCCATCATTATTACATTTCCACCAAGTGGCTTTCCCGGCTCTATCCGCACCACCTCGCTTTTCCGCCGCATTTTCCCTTAGCTGAGTTTTCGCCGAACGTTTAAATCGTTGCGGCGGTCGGTTCATCTGGTCGCTCCTTGAGTTTTCCCAAGCAGTTTGCTTGCGGTTAGTTAGACAGAGGAAAATGTGCTAGTTTGACATGACTTCTGCTCAGTCGAACGCAATAAAGAAATTCCAGGCCCATGAATTGTGAGTGTAATTGCAATTTTATTGGGGCCAAGTTGTTTGAGTCTGCGAGCCGTGAAACAATCGGGTTACCAAAAGGGACCAGTTTCAATATGAATTATAAAATAGGCACTTGCAACACATTTATAATAGCAAAACATTAAATTTGTTTAAGTAGATTCAAAAATCATACTCATTAAATATTTCAAAGAAATATGTAAAAAATCAATTTACAATAGTACTTTTAATAAACTTGAATGACAATGACAATTGGTGATTTAAAGAAATAAGAATGTGCTAGCAATCCGATCTTAGCATGCATGTCGTATAAAACTCAAAATTGGTAACAAGAACATGGCGTCATGCTTATAGACATAATGCTGTAGTATATATATATATATATAATAATTCCATTGTTTCCGTGGGGAATTTCGACGGAAACCGAGAAACCAGCGGCGCGTAAGTCAGGCAGTTTTGAATGCGATTTCAAATTGACGATTAAGTGGCATTCAAAACGAAAGCAAAAACAATGAAAAACAATCAAAATACGTCGGACGGACGGATTGACAGACGGACAAATGACAACAAATGAGTTTTTTGAGTGTTCTGAGCTCGTTGTTGCACTTGTCATCATTCCGGACAAAGATGATGGATGAGGCGACGTCGGGCAAGTGGCAGACACTTTTTGTCTCGAAATCCACAGAAAAAAAAAACACAACTCATCGTCCAACAACATGTAAAAAACAGAAGAAAACAAATTATACGGTTTAATGGCAGGTGATATGAGCGAAGCCAAAATAAGCGGACTGATAAAAAAGACAAAGTGGCATTCCGTATGGCAAAGTGAACAAAGTTGAAATTGTTCACATTTGGCATTATGACGGAACCAATCAAAACATAAACGGGCTTTAAAGAAAATGTTCCGCTACTTAAAGAAACCGTTTAAATTGCCTTATCTGCATGAGCTAGTTAAAATAGCTAGTTAGTTTAATTTATAGAACTAAAAGTAATTTTAAGTCAGCTAACATTAGTATGCTTGGCTTGAAGATTGAGGAATATTAACCAGTCTGGTATAAGATATTCTTATCTTTATTGCACAACTCCCTTTACAAAGTGATTATTGTTAATGGCCCTAAGAAAACAACAAATTACGAAATACACTTTTATCTAATATAATCCAACACTGCATTGTAATGCCAAGGGCTTGACATATTATCGAATTATCAGCGCAGACGTGTTAAATGCCACTGTAATCACTTGAGTGTTAACTCAAACAATTTGGCACAGTGAAAATTCAAATTGAATTTTGCATTAGTGCCGCCCGGCATTTGCATGTTGGCCACACTAGCTGTGTGTGTGTGTCCAGTTCCAATCCCGGAGTAATCCCCTTTCCTGTCGCCACCGCGTCGATGTCCATGGGCTATTTAAATTAATAATGGCATAACCCCGGCTCGCCCATCATTCCAGCTGTCATTAGGCACATTATCCCAACAACCCAGGGCCAAGATCTGGGAACTTTGGTGGCCCAATGGAGATGATACCCTCTGTCAGTCTCACGTGCCCAGCCGGCCTAATTGTAGCAATTTGAGTAATCACATATGTATGGGCAGTGGGTTGTCAGGTGGGCAGATGGGCAGGTGGGTAGCCTGCTTATTGGCAGATACATTTCACGGGTAAATAATATTGCACCGAGTGATTTATTTCAGTAATCAAAAGCAATGCCAATAATTACGCCGCTGTATGCCAATTCATATGAAATTAATGCTTTCATCTGCGAGTGGAGAGTGATTTAAAAAAAAGTTCAAATAAAGCCATAAGATCAACGTTTAAATGAGTGATTTAATTATACAGAAAGTAATTTAAATTCAAGCTGCTTAATATTAATGAAAATTCATCTTATTCAAATATAAAAGCAAAATGAAATTTCATTTGTATTAACTGCAAAGCACAGAAGTATAGTATGCTTTTCGTTTGCTACTCTCAATAACCATTTATTAATCATACGCCGTGTTGGCCACAAAGTTGAGTTCTTGGTGGAATGTAAGTCCTTGCTGGAAGTGGCCAACTGTGAGCTCTTTTCAATTTACCACGAGTTGTCATTAGCAGCACTCCTTCCTTTCCACCGGGCGAAGAGCTCTGCAGATCGGCGTTAAAGTGTAACACTCCATAAAACAGATGCCTCGCCGGGACGTGACCACAATATAATTACCCGCAGCGAGACGGAGACAAGCGCGCGCCACTTGTTGGCCAGCGTCTCTTCAAAAGCTAATTTACATGCCGGCTTGGCCCTTCGCTCTAGGCCAAACCAAACCAAACCAAACTAAAAAAAAAAAAAAATAACCAAACAGAAAAGGGGAAAAAAGTCGGACAAAGCAGCTCGGATTGAAAGTAAAAGTTTTTAACACTTTTCATTTTAGAAGCTGCTGCTGCTCTCCTCGGCACGTGTGAGTTTCGGTTTTGGCCTTTGTGTGTGTCTTTTGGCCTCTGTTTGCTTTTCGCATTAGGCCAAAAAAGTGGATGATGTTCGGGCCCATTATCAAGTGGCAGCTGTTGGCAGCAGCACGTTGGCATTTGGCTTTTGTAATTGGTGGATCGCCGGCACAGGCGGGTTACAGCATTGGTATGTGTTACATGTTTAGCTTGTTTCTGGTTTTCTTGGCCACTCTTCAATTGGCTTATTTTGATAAGATCTTAGCGCTGTTATGTGAGACGGCACGGGGTTTCACTTTCTGGGTCATATTTGGCTCAGCGATTTTTCCATTTAATTGATAAATTTATTTGAAAACTGATATAATGGATTTGTGTACAATAGCATGCAATTTAAAAGGTAAATTTAAGTTGCGTAATTGTGAGAACTACATATTATCCAAAACAAATAGTTAAACATGGTTCTATTTCAAGTTGATTCTATTAGTACCTAAGTTTACTTGGAACAGCCAATTATTTCAATGAATTCATATGCACATGCCGTAAGCAACGCCCCTTCCAATAGCAACGTATTCCTTCCGAATTCCCGTGCCGCAGCAACAGTTTCGGTGTGCCCACTGGTCAGAGGAAGGGCAAACATCACCGAAGGCCCACAATTACACAAACAGGGAATCCGCAAAGTCATCCAACAACCGCATGCCGAGTCAGTTAGTTCCATTCGGGGTGGTCCAATTTCTGGTCCTGGTCCTCGTCCTGGCCAGATTTTGCTCAGCGAGGCGTGCTCATGACCACTTAAAGCCGCTTTAAGCTTCGCAACCGAAAAATATGTGCCATCGTCACCGGCATCGCACTCCATATTCGGGCTTTTCCTGCGACGAACTTCCTTGGGGACTCATTTTCCGATTTCACACACAATTTTACATCGACAGCAGCAGCGTGGGGGAGACTTCACTTCGAGTCGTTTGTAAGTTTTGCCAGATTTGCTGCTGTTAACCATTTGACCTGGCCAGAAAGTCAAACCGAAGTTGAAGCTCCTGTTTCCCGGCATTGTTGTCCTTACAGGACCCTTTTCCCCTGTGTTATTATGCTTATTGCTGCATCTAGAGCACGTATTATGACAGGGGTAGAAGGCTCAGTCTGTACATATTTGTGGCCAGTATGCTGATTGTTTGCACACACTTTAAGTGACAAAAGGGAAACCGGTTAGCTACTACAGCAATCCCCAAACTTCATATGGTCTTTAAAATGAATAACTGTAGCTTTGTATATATAATCATTAATGCGAACTATCCCTTTCACTTGAAACAATAAACCAATGAGGAGCCGCAATAAAGCTGATTTTCCGCTTCTGAACTTGGCTGCAAACAAGGATAAACTTGGTTACGATCCAGTTCGAATAATTTCCGACAAAGTTATGGGCGAAAACTTTATAGAATTACCTGGAGGAGCACTTGGAAGGAAATGCCAGGCACGCGTTGAACTAGAGCTGTTCTTAGCCCGTTTGCATATGCCAAGGGTATACACTCATTTTTATTGCCAGACGTGACTACATCGCTTTCGGCATAGTTATGCTTCTAGAACTTTAAATTACAAAAATATACTTTTTCGGGGCATCAAATCCCAGTGGCACACACACAGTTTTTCTGTTTGTATTGAAAATCTATGGAAAATACAAACGGATAAATATTGCCTGTCGATTTCTGGTGGGGCGTAAAAGTTTTTCTAGGATTAGGCCACGGAAATGCTTGAATAATGTGAACAGATTTAACTTTTGCCATTGTGCGAAACTTTTCCACCCGGCTGATGAAGTTGGGCAAGGTAGTTTTTTTGTTGTTCCCAGACAGGTTAATAAAATGGCAAATTGAATGCGGACCGATAAGCTGATAACAGCTGGGAACCTGATAACGATGATCATAATGTATCCGTTTTACCTTTTAAGTGTCTGGTTCTTTTTTCGGTTCGATCTTGTTTTTTTTCTGTTTTTTTGTGGCCCTTTGTTGGACTTCTTTCCTTTTGACCAAAAGCGACAATTTGTTGGCATTTTTTACGACTGCCAAGTGGCGTTAAATTAACGGGGCAGAGAAAGTGGCCGTGGGCCGGAAAGGAAAGGTGAAAGCATCTGCTTTCGACCCGCATTTTATTTTATGCCGTTTTGATTTTTCCTTTTCGTTTCCGCTCCTTTTTCGCTTGGTTTTTTTCCCTTGCTCTTCTGTTGTCGTAAGACTCCATTAAACAATTCAATTAAGCCGCGAGGGGCGGGTGTTGTCTTTAAAATGTCAAGCTGGACATAATGCGGGCAGGAGAAGGGGGTACTTGGTATGTCCACATCCCTGCCCGGTTGGCTGAATTAAAACATTTTATGCAAATTTCAATGCTACTTTCCACCGAGTTCTTCTCGCATTTTATTTGCCGACCTCTGCTCTGTGATGGCTTTTACTGTTTGGCAAACGCTTAAAGTATTTACTTTAATTCAATGGGTAAAACGAAAACAAGGAAACTCCGCAATTAAAAACGGAAACGCCTAAAAGCTGGCAACTGTATTCAAAAAAAAGCAAAAAAAAAGAAGAGCAGAGACGGAAATTAAAATATTTCCGGTTTGCTGAAGAACTTTTTTTCGCCAACTGATGGCCAAAGCTACGGAAAAGGTTGCATTTGCCAGACTTGGGTCATTGTAATGCTAATTGAAGTTGAATCGTTTTCGGAGCCAAATTGCTGGAAGTTGAAGAGTCCTTCGTTGTCCATAATAATTGATGTAGTGTGAATAAAAGGGTGCTCCCAAAAGAAACACAAAACAGTCACCATTTGACTGATACTTGGGAGTATCTTCAGTTTTATTAGTCATTATAAAAAATGTATAGGCAAGATCCTTTCAACGCTTATTGATGATACTCGATCTAAAACTTAGCAATATGGCTGATGGCTTTCGCATATAAATGTCAGATAAATAGTTTCTCGCTTGGGGGCGTGGCCGTAAGCCATAAAATTGCAGTGGCGCGACCAACGTTGCGTATACGCAACGCCAAGAAGACAAACTCGAGGAACTGGATGGTTGGGCGATACTGGCGGATGATGACTTGGCGGAGGCAACAACGCAACTTGGCTAACAAAGTTATGACAAGGATTTATGAAGTATGCATTAAAAATGAGCAGCTATTTGCTGTTTTGCAGTTTAAGTATTGCTAAGAATTTGCTTAAAGCTTTAAGCCGAAGTCCCAAAAAAAAAATGAAAATCTCTGACTCTCTCCTTGAAGTCGTTTGCCATTCCCACGCAGTTGAAACAAAACATTGTCGTGAGCATGTTTGTTTGTTTGTTTGCATGTTTGCCAGTTGCCGGGTGTTTGCCGTGTGTCCCGTTTGTTTGCATACAAATTCTTCAGACGCCGCCGCATTTGTTTGTTTGCCGAGGCAACAGGCAACTGACAACTGCCAAAGGAGTTGTCTCCCGGGTCGGATCTTCTCTGCTCCTCCGTTCCCAGCCCTCGGATACGTGCCACCTTAACTGTGCATATAAAAATTCGCATATAAATCAGCGACACATGCACACACACACACACCTCATCTCCTCCTTTTCGCTTTGCCCAGTGCCATCTGTAAACATATCGTTATTTATCCATTTACCCCGTTCCACGTGACAGACGCCCTAGGAGCAGGGACACGGTGCGGGGCTTCACTGTAACAATATGTGGGCTTGGTCGACTGTTCGGGATGCAAGTTAATAGGGGAACATGATGTGGTTGCGGTACTCAGGCTTCTCCTCCGCCGGCGATAAACGAGGAGGTTGGTCCGGAGTCAATCAATTGCCAAGGAATTGTTTTAATTCAGGCGAGCATTTCGCTAGAGAAATGTTTTTGCACAAATAAACAAGGCTGCATGTGTTCTTGGTTGCTCAGTTCTGTAAACAACTTTACATAAATAACAATAAAATAGCTGAGTTTAAGGTTGTTGTGCATTTAAATTTAGTTAACTCGCCGAATGCTCCAATTTAATGCTTCATTCCGACTAAGCTATTCGACGAAATCTTTTATTCCGAAAAGTCTTTACGCCGAAAGTATTAACAAAGCACTTTTCTCCGTACTCCGTATGAATATAAATCCAGTTCCTTAGTTTTCCCCGTTTCCCGCTCAATGGTGCTCATTATCAACGCAGTCGAGGTAGAGTGGAAAATATGTATTTTTATATACACATGATGAGCTCGATTTTCTTTTCATTTTCATTTTCATTTTCGTAATAGCGCTCTGACAATTTTCATGTGAACTGGCGACGATTTTTCACCGTCACTTTGCGGTGAGCAGGAGGAGCAGGATGCAAGGACCTTCTGCTCGGCATTCGGGGATTTGGGGGGGAAACCGAACCATTCTCGACTGCAAGGATTTCCCAACACAACAAGAGCTGGGCAGGAACTTAAGCAGGAAACAGGAAAAGCAACGTATCCAGCTTCTCTTACTTTTCGCCAACCTCTTCTTTGTACGTGACATCTTTCTCTCGAGACGTCACTAGATTTATTGTATGCAAGTTATGTGTGTGTGGGTGTTAGTATCTGTATCTGTGTGTGCCTGCACGAGTGTGGGTGCTGTTTGCACTGTGTAGGTGTAAATATGCAAATCGGTTTTTTCGGCACGCTGACGACTTTTTCACAGCAACTGAAATGTGCTTAAAATTTGCAAAATTGTAGTTCATTTTTATATTCCATCGAATGGTGTCCCTTTTTTCACCTTGACAATTGTCCTGGGGCCAGGATTGCTGCACACAGAATACAAACAGGGTTATTTTCCCCCCACCGACTACGTTTGATTTGGCTTCACCAGATTTTCCGAAATGCATCCATTTCTCATCGCTCCTCCTGTCTTTTGTTTGCATTTCGGTTTGCTGTGCCTCTTGACAGCAGTTTGAGTGCCCTTTTCGCTTTGGTTTTTCAGTTTATTGTCGCAAATTGTTGCCAAGTTCGTAAAAAGGCAGTAAAAAGATTCAGGCATTTCTGTGACCGCTTATCCTTTGTACTCTTTTTTCTAGTGCATACTCCTGGCTTCAATCAACTAAGTAAACCAATGGGATTTTATGATTTTATTAAGCTTATTTTAGTTAATTCATATTTAATGCACCCTTTATCTATATGCCACACAATTTTCATTAAATAAAACAGCTTGAACTAAAGAAATGCGAAAGTGTATTTGAACAATAATAACTACCTTATCCTTTTTCTCAACCCTTTGGCCTCAGATAAATTCCGTTTATAACAATTTTAACCCTTGCTTTGGCACTTAATTGAAAATTAAAAAGGTGCACATAAAAAATTAAAATTAATTTCGTGCCGTTCGACCTTATTGTTAGGCCAAACGCTTCTCGGATTTACTGGCCTAACCCACACCTAATTCGCTGGATGAAGTGGGCAAATTCTGCGCTGGCCATTTAACTTTTAAGCAGGCCTGATTAAAAAAAATAGCATACTAGTCCACACCGCTTTTTTGTGGCCAAGCTCGCTAACTTTTTTCGCCAGCACAGCGCTGAACTTGAACATTTTCATTGGGGAACTGGGTCCCAGAAGTCCTGACAGGCCGGGCGTGTAAAATGGCCAACGAAAATTGCAGCTGCCAAGCAAACACATGCAAAAGCCGCATCCGCCACTTTCGCGAGTGCCAGTCCGGGGAACCCCAGGATCCGCACATCCACATATCCGCAACATCCGCTCTGCACGCCCTTCGTCCAGGGATGCCTCATTTGGCGGCTCGTTGTGGCAAAGAGCTCCAAAAAAACATTACAGCGCAAAATGGGTCGACTTTAGTATACCGAGCTTTTAGAATTTAGAAAAAAAGGTTGGGAACAATTGAAAACATTGCGTGTTAGTAACTAACTATTACTAAAGTCTCTGATTAGGTTTTTGTCATTTAAAAAACAGAAATTTAAAAAGAGTTCAACATGTTCCTTAAGATAAATTTGTCTAAAATTAAAAATTAATTACTACCAACTGTAGTTCCTGCATACCCTTACCCATTGCTGGGTATCCCCTGCAACAACGGACGAGTTAGCAAAAATGTTTAAACAGCTGGTAAAATACAAAGAACAAAAAGGGGCGTAGGTAAATTTATGTGGGCGGGGTGTGGACCTGTCGCAACACAAAATCTGACGCCTAAACGCAGCTTAGCGATTAAAGCGCTTTTCAAACTTGGCCCAAAGGGGGAATTTTAAGCGCCCAAAGCCGCCGGTTAGCATTTCGTTTCGTTTTCCCCACTTGCCACGTTCGCTCCATGTTTGTTTTTGGCTGGGAGAACAGTGGCCCAAAGGGAGCCAATGCCGGGGTAGTGTTAATTTCCCTCCAAACTATAGCGACAAGTTTATTTTGGCCCGTTGTTTGGCCCATCCACTGCATGCTTTGGGGCTACTGCGGCTGTGGATCGGAATTTCCCTGAGTGTGTGTTTTATTGGGGATAAATAGACAGACGATTGCTTAAAGTGTCTAAGTGAATGAATAGTTCTTCGGATGGAAAATTACATTCGAAATTGAGGATAATAAATACATATTTATTCCATATTTAATGCTGGCATTAGTTTATATGGTGCTATAGTGAACAGTAGCTATCTCTATACACGACTTCCGTTTCCTTTCACCACATTTCTCATTTCATTGACACTGAACAAGTCTTCTTATATTTCAAGTCATTCTGGCTGCCTTGCTCTCCGATCAATTTGTAATTTCCCCTTCTTTCGATGGAACAAAAACGAGCTGCATAGTTTCGAATATTTTCCTCTGGCAGTGGAGATGAAAAACTGCTCAACGAATGCGAAAGAAAAACCAAATGTAAAGCAAGTCACAGTCACAGCTTGCGACATTGCCAATGTTGTTGCTAAATTGTTAAATAAATCAAAATCCAAATCACAGGAACCAGACCCTCAAGCTAAACTGGCACGCCAAGTGCCAATTGAAGGGGAATCACCGGATGGTTTGGGTGGTTTTGGGTGGTTGTGGGTGGTTTGGGGTGGCTTGCCAGATGGGCGGTTGCAGTGGGAGGCGACTGTTATTGATGTGCTTTTAATTGAGGCTTGTGTGTCGTGTCTGCTGCATGTTGCTGTCAGCTTTCAGTGCCCCGATCCTCCGCAATTGGCATTTGGACACCCCACCCCTCTTGCACTTGCGTCGTCTGTCCAGCCATTTGGCTCATAACGAAATTTTATTAGTTTTTCAGTTTTCAACACTTACCGGCAGTCGACGTGTTGGCCATGCAAATGGTCAACATCAAAATGGCCAGGCTGATGGACCCACGGATTCCCAGCAGATTCCCCAAATCCGTTCGCCTTCGACGACCTCGTCGCTGTTGGTTATTATTGCATTTTTTCCTAGACATCTGCAGATCTGTACCGGAATCCTTTCGATGAAATTCGAGGCTGACTCTCAGCTGGAATGCCTCCGAATGCCACTCTGTTCTGTGCATTCTGCTCCTGCAAGGCCAGATGCAAAGCGAAATGGTTAATTAAATACTTAAAATTTGAATTATTAAGCTTGAATTTATCGACTAAATGCCATGCATTTCCAAAGTTTTATTGATTTTCCGTAATTTATGCAAAGTCTGCTGCAGCAGCCAAAAAGTTTCAGTATTAAAAAAATGTCAGACCAATTTGCCATAATTTTTTGGGAAAGTTTTTAAGGAAAAGGAAGAGAGTCAAGGCGACTGTTGCACATAGTATTAATTGAAAAAAAGTCAATTGGATAGTAAAATTTGACATCTGACCCCGAAAATAATATTAAAGAGGAAGCTCAACATAATTTATAACATATTTAAGCATCATAATATGGTAGAATCACATTTTTTTTTTGGATTTTTCTTCACTTTTAAATTGGATTTCTTCACTTTGAATTATGATTAAATCAACTTTGTTAAAACAGCACAAAGCACACATTAATTTAAACGATTCAAGCTTCAGCCAATCGAAACCAAAAAATTTGCATCCATCCACTTTTCGCATTCTTAACAACGTTTGACTAACACAATAAAGATGTTAAATATTTTATGATAAGTGATTTATATCGAACATGCCATGAATATTTCATGCCAACATAATTTGGTTAACGGTTAACATTTTTAGTGACAAGAGGTATGCGAAATGCCTAATTTGATAAAACGCTTTACTTTCAATCAGATTGGATCATTTGCCATTTGTCAGCCAAGAAATTAGCCGAAGAATTTGGCTTTATGTAAATTAACGAAGGGCGTACCCGCCAGATACATTTGCTACATCAGATAAATAAAATCTATTAGTGCGCAACTGAAACCTGTAAATCGAATTCCGGCGACGGGTAGAACAATGCAAAATGCTGTACAATTTGAGGCAAATTAAATATTAATTAGTGTGGCGTGTGCATAAAAGTTAATTAATGTTTTTTACGCCCTAGGTGTTAATAATTAATCAGCATGAGCTGTTGTTTTTTTTTTTCCCCCACTGGCGCCCCGTCTTTTATGTCTGGGCGTTGAAAATAGCTGTTGATTTACGGATAATTAAGCAGATTGTAAGTTATGCAAATAAATAAATATTTTATCAATCAAACGGGGTGTGTGAATCAATGTGGAAATGTAACAATCCATCAGATATACATCTAATAAGTTAGTTAAGCGATTATTTTTTGGTTGTTTAAAGTATACTTTTGCAATATATATGTGTATATATTTACTGATCACATATTCCGAGAGTTTAATGTATCGTTTGATTATTGGATTTACATGGATATTTTTCATTTCACAATTCGACTGTTCTCGGAACACATCTCTTTTTTGTTTCCCTAAAAATTTATTTGTCGTCCAAATCTAAGATATTTAAATTAGAATTGTTGAAATTAGGCTGCATTGAATAATTTGTGAACATGTCTAGGAATTATGGTAGGTTGAAATCCTGATATTCCGACGACAATGCGCACATCCTTTCAGTATTTTTTAAGGACCTGGACCTGGAGCCTACATGCTACCCAGCAGTTTTGGACAAAAAGGACCGCAATTCTCCTTCGGCCGCAGAATTGACCGCAAGAGAGATGAAAAACCTGGTCCGGGTCCTGCTGCTTATAAGGTGGATAAAGTGACTCGCTACGGAAACGCGGTGGGTCCACAGTTTTCCATGTATGTTAGGAACTCCAAGATGAAGCCACTTCCCATTCGACTCTCCTGAAGATTTGATCCTGATCCCGTATATAGTAATCAAGTTTCTAAAACAGTCGATTTTGTGATGTAAATAGCGGCGAAATATGTAATTGAATCCATAAATATTTATAGTAAGCCTTTGAACATATACTTTATATCCAATTCGCCCGCATTGCATTTCCAATTTGCTTCAATTAATGTCCAAGACATTGATGCACAATTTCCATTCAAATCGATGCCATGGCAACGGCGATTGCTAATCGCCCTTAACTCGGCAATTAATTCGACGACACATTCAATTCGAATGGAGATGGGTAATGGACAATAGATGCACCAAATGTAAATCGGCGGCGGGGGTGGAGAATCGGGAAATGGTAATAATGACAGTCTGTGGTGGCTGCTGGCATGAGGATTGATACACAATGCGGCGACAACCACTTGTTGGACCTGCTGGAAGAGCCTTTGGCCAGGACACTTCACTTCTCTTCACTTCAGGACGAGGGCTTAGATGAGGGCACTTCAGCTGTTGGTCGGCTTTGTGAAGGACAGAAGGACTGGTGGAACTGTAATGAAGCCGCCGGCCTAAGTAACTCACTTTGCAGTCCAGGCCAGTCGTCCACGGAGTGACTGAACCGCGCCAAAGGAGCAGCTTCTGGCATCTAAGCGAAAGCCTGTTATTTTCCTCGCTGCCTGTAATAATCACACAGTAAACAGGCAGCGGTCAGAAGAATGGCCTGGTTACACTGAGAAAAATGTCTATTTTTGGTTACATTAAATGTCATTAGCCTGACAATGTGGCTAAAAACCAATTACATGCTGAATTCATATTATTATGAATTTAGCTTTTCAACTTTATTTTACATTTAAATCGAATGTAGTTTGACACTCTAATAATCATATGCAACTACCCTTCTTTTCTCTCCCTGCACTGGACTTCGGCGTGGGAATGGCCAGCAGAAAGCCAAAGAAAGGAAAGGGCTTTGGACTAACTGAGTCCGCCAGAGAAGGAAGCCCCTAAGCTCCAGCTCCTCCTCCCATCTGGCCAGTTGTAATTGCAACGTCAACGTAAATGCATGGCACATGCAGCAGCTACTCAGGAATTTCACGGATGTGCGATGTGCGTGCATTTTGCAGATGCTCGAGCTGACCGCCGCTTGGACATCACGTATTCGCACAGACACACGGACGCACAGACAACGGACCGCATTTGATTGCATTTTCGCTGCTCCAGGACGCGGATGAGCCCGGGGCGAGTGGGGCGGTTGGAGTAGCTCGGGAACTCTGGGACTTGGGAACTGGACGCACTGCCCTCGACCCAAGATTTATCTCTGCGCGTTTATTTTAATGTTACGTTCTGGCATCTTTGCTCAATTTTGCCTGCTGCATACCCTTCACCAAAGGTATTCTACCTGGTAGCCAGAATTGGGAGTAAAATATATATATCTCCATTCCATATTCAATAAATATTCAAAAATGTATGATCTTAAAATTCCCTATTTAAAAATCAAAACAAAAACAAATATTTCAAGTGAAGTGACATTCATTTGTAACAAAAATTGACATAAAAGATGTCATGTTAGGTAAATTGTTTAAAGTCCAATTAAAATGTCAATATCCTTCAGTTGAATCTATTGATTGTCCAACCATCGTGCACAGCACTCTTTTCAAGTGCATCTAATCTTCGCCAGACGGACTTCTGGCTGGGATTTTGGTCTGCTTAAGCAGCCTCTTTCGATGCATTGCCCATTGGCTGGATGTCTTTGTGTTTATGGAGCCATGTCCGCAGGTTGCCATCTTCATCTGACCATCATCATCATCATCATCAACCGAATCACAAGAAGCGGGAGCAGGAGCAGAAGCTGATGCAGAAGCTGCATCCTCGATGGCGCGCCATTCCTGAACGTGGTACGTTGACCGCTCGGAATGTTGATTCATCTTCTTGGGCATAACTGCTGCCAGTTTGCACGGACTACTCTCTGTTTTATTTTCCTATTTTCACAACTCCACTTGCTCTTTTATGTCAATCAGCAGTTTGGCATCCAGCTCCTCGGCTGGCTGCTACGCGTTTATGGGCCATCATTGTGGCCATCGCGACGGTTGGAAAAATGGTTGCGTCTATTTTTAGTGGAGCACATGCGTCGCTTTCGCCTGCTCTATTCTATTCCTGACCAGGCGCACTCGTTCATACTCGTTCAGTATGTTAGATCCCCAGGCGGGTCTCTATTATCCCCATATTGCCATAATAAGCGAAGATTGCCCTTAAGTGGCTGGCGGGGATTGGGTGAGTACATTCTTCTTTATTTTTAGCACGATCTCGGCCTGTCTGGGCCTGTTACATGAATAATTGCCAGTTAGGCTTACAGGCCCACATGATCGCCGTGGATAATTGTAAATGGGCATAGAACTTAATTGCATGTAAATGTCAATAGGTGTGGGTACTGCAAATTCTGGCAAATTAAAGGCTTCCGAAATAGCAACTACATTGTAAACCAATACATTTCATTAGAACCAATTAAAGTAGGGAATTATTTAAAATTGGATTTAACAAAATGCATTGAATATCTATGAATTGAAAGAGTATCGCAGATATTTCTTGAATTCGCATTGTGCCAAAACTGTCCTTAAAAAAGTCTGATTATCCTGAGCTGATTCTTATTAAAGTTGTTCCCCAGAACCTTTTGATTCAGAACCTTAGGCTTCTGAGAATAAGATGTTATATTTTAATATTAATTTGGCAATTTGGAAACCCGTAAAAGGAAATCGTGCACGACTTGCCAGCCAGCCTTTGCTTAATATTCGTCTCACCGGAATCCATTCGGCTGACTGTCATTAGCAACTCGGGCAATCAGTGAAACACTTTTGGCCAAACAAAACGTATTCGTAACAAAATAATGTTAATTTGACAGCCCCCCGGCAATTGATTCCCAGCCAACTGACAAACGCACAGGGCGGCTGATTGAAGGGTCATTGGAGGGTTAAAGGAAGTCGGAGCACCGGACTACTGACCTCACACGCATTTCGATTTGTTTATGCCATTTCCGATTTTAATTGATATTACTGAATTGGGCTGTTGTGTGCTTGGTATAACCTCCCCTTGATAAACCATAATCGACCCTGTGTTCCACGCACGTGACTTGTTTAAGTGATAGCTTAAAATGTAATTTCGCCTGCCCATTTAATGTGCTTGCCAAAATTGGGAAAATTGCGAGTTAATCACAACAAATAAAACGATTAATATGAAATAATTTCATTTCGTTAGCTGACCCAGTTAACGTGCGGAATCATCGAGAACTTCCTGGTCGAAAGATTCATTTTCGCCATACTCGCTTTTATTCATCTTTTTTGCATTAACTTTAAACGATTACCTTAACTTTGCTCATCCGAAATGAGCCACATAAAGCTGCAGTAAGTAATCGTCGGTCAGCTTACGCTAAGCTATCGCATTAAAAGTTTTCAGGAATTTAAGACCATTTAATGTGAGTCAAAAAGTCAATAAACCCAAACGCTCGACTTCTTCCTGCTGCTCAGCGAAAAAATAAAACAAAAAAAAAATCCAAAAAAAAGCAAGACAATAAAACAAAAGTGGAACAACAAAAACCTGTCACGTTCGACAAAAGTGCATTCACATTTTAAAAGTCCAAGCGGGAGTGGGAACTTTGAATGTATCTTCGATGAAGCATCCACCCTTGTTTCGCCACCAGATTCAGATACATTTCTATCTTAAAGCCGCCGCATCCCGACAACTTTCGTCGTTGGCCCAAGACAAATTCGGCCAATTACTTCATTATTGAGGTTGAGGTTTTCTGGTTTTGGGTCTGGGTCTGGATTTTCTTGGCCACCTCCCATTTTTTGGGGTCCCTTCTCGGCTGTCTGGCTGCTGTCGTCTGTCATCAGGTGAAAGGCAAATAAAACGTCAATTTGTATCGCCAGTTGTGTCCTTTTCATATTATTCATATGCACATTACACATTCTGAATTTATTCATGCCGTAGGAGCAGCCTTTTTGTGTCAATAATCATTTACATGTTTATCTAATTTGGGCGGCTTTGCCCGTCGCCCTTTTATGGCCGCAGCTTCAACTTGAACTTGGGGTGAAATTGTGATTCGTGGGAATTCAATTATAGGCGCCGGCCAATGTGGGCCACGGCACAGATACACAGGTTTCAGCTTTCAGATACTTTCGCAGTGCGCTACTTTTTGGGTTCTGGACGCCGTTTCCTCTGAACTTGTTGCCAGGCCAAAAAAACGAGTTGATGGCCAAGCCGCACTGCAAGTTGTAAAGCGACCAATGACTAAAAAACACAAAAACATAAAAAACGCAAATACGAAACAAAATCAAGTGACTCAATGCCCAGGAAAAGAGCAACTCTGTTGCCGCCTGTCATCGACGGCAGAGCAAGTGTTATGGCAGCAATTATTGTGGTTTCCGTATGCGAATTTTCATTTTGACAGCCCAAAGGACGAGGCTCGCAGGATGTGTGCGAAATATCCTGAATAATTCTTGACGGGCAGGATGCACACAGTGCTTGTTGGAATCGATAAAGTTTGTTTCACAGCACGGAGGGCAGAAGGTGACATAGATAAAGCCATGGGGGATATTACAGGATACAGGGAATTTTTGAGGACATAACTTTAAAAAAATTTTATAAAACATTGAAGACTACATAAACAATTACTAAAATTGTAGAAGAAGCTATAAATGTTTAGCTAATAATATGTATAGTATTGCATTGCTTGAACTTCGAGTGCTTCTGATTTAGTACTGTTTTTCTTAGAGTTAAAATCTCAACTACGTGTCCTGCTGCCATGGAAATCGTGTTATATCATAGTTGACTTAGTAACATGCTGAAATGGCTAACTAATATTCAAACCAATGAGCTACAATTTCCGGAGCAACCTTTCTTCATTTATTTGGTTTGGACAATTTGACGCAACTACCCTTTAGCCGAAGACAATGACTACATTTTGGAGTGCGCCCTGTGTCAGCAGCGCCACGTTTCACTTCGTTCTTGACATTTTGTTTAAAATGTGTGCTCTGCATTTTGCGACTAGCCGCAACATCGCCAAGCGGGGAAGGGCGATGAGCTCCAAGTTGGCGAAGACGAAAGGCCAAGACGGCTGTCCAATTTGGCTTACTATACATGTGCCAGCCGAATCCGTGGGTCGTTCACTTCACTTGGCTCTTCAATTTTGGGGCGGGCTGTCTAAACGCCTTCAAATTTGCGCTGATTTGACACAAAGATGTGATGTAAAGTAGTCGCCGCCTCAAAATGCAAATTGTGCATGAATATTTACCCCTATTCCTGTCGTTAAAGGTTTTTGTTTACGCTTGTTTTGCTGTAACTACGATTTTGGCCACGGATAGGCGATAAGGTTGCGGGGATGGATGGCGGGGTTTTGGGTTTTGGGCCAGCTCGAAAGTTTTCCTGCTGCCTGTTATAAATTTCGTATCCATCAGATACTTACAACAGCTTTGTGGCACTTCGCCTACATGCGGATACTATGGGAACCAAAAGGGGAGCAAAGAACACCGAAAAATCAACAACTTGCAGTGCAGAGAATTCTACTTGCCCCAAGTTTCTGCAGGCGAAACTTTACGGCAAGTAATGATTGTCAAAAGAATTTCCTGGTACATTCGATACCATGCCGAAATGACTTTTAACTTACAGAATTATTTGAATAATTTGTTTATTATTGTTAAAAGTTAAGACATTGTGTGTCACTAGTGAGCTAGCCAACTAGTATTTCTCGAAATCAAGTCAAACCTGTCAGGAAATAGCGCAGTTCAACGTGAACCTTATCGCAAAGTATATTTTATGCATTCAGCCGACATTGATTAACCAAAATATCACGCCTTGGCGCTAATTGAACATTCAGCTTAATGGGAATTCATAAATCGCCCGAAAACCCTCATAAAGTCAAGACGAAACAAGTCGAAAGGTATTATTTGCGGCTCTATAGTGCAGGTGATTAATGCCGGCAATAAATAGTAATGCCGAGAAAAAACTCGAAACTAAATACGGATGAGTCAAAACGGATTGGTCTGGGGGGGAACTGGACAAACACAGGCCAGTTCGTCGGATCGATATTCAATATCATTTCAAAATGAGGCCGCCACATGCGAAATCATTTTTTACACACGCCTCGAAATTGTTGAGGGCACCTGGGCGAATTTCAATATTTGTTAATTTGTTAATTAATTAAAACTACACGTACGAAGGTTGATGGGCGATCCCCCCTCATATTGAATTATTTTTGTGGCATTTTCAATGCTGTCCAAATGGCGCCACACATTCGTGTAATTAGATGCGCATTTTTGGCAGAATTACTTCGCTCAACGAAATGATCTAAGCTGAAAAAATTTCCAAAAATAATATGTTTGCCCGCCTGACCGACCATCTTTTTCAATCGATAAAATGTTGATGTTTTGTTATGATCTTTTGCTCGAGCAAAAATATGGAAACAGGTTTCGCCCAAAAAAATATAAACAAAGCCCGGCTCAAGTCACTTGTGAAATTTTTTTATCGTTGAGAGGAGTTCATGTGGACGCCGTGCATTTGTGTATTCATGAATTTCAACCGAAACTGAATAAATCTCGCTTAAAGTCCCTTCTGCAGAATTTTTGCATCTGCTACGCTGTTGGTAGGTTTTCCCGCTCGACTCTCTTCGAAAATATTTTAAATGAGTCAGCTAAAAAACACATCAAGTTGCGACCGGAAATTGAAAGACGCTGGTTAAGTCATCTTGAGCAAACTTGGCAAAAACACTCACAGGTATTTGTACTGTGTTTACCTTGTCCGCGGAGCAATATGTTTTAAGATATAAACGACACGCGGTTTCAGGGTTCCATTGCAATCTTAAATGTAAACCAATGGACTTTTAATAAAGTAAGCAAACAGTGAAATAAATTTTATTTATCCAGTCACAGGCATATCGGTTGATTCTTGGTGTCGTTATCTATTTTTGTATCATTAAAAGTTTTTATATTTATATTTCATTTTTTTTTTTTTTTGTGCAAAAAACTGTCAATGGAAAAAACTCAATATTTGACATTTATTGAAATTGCAGTAAACTCATTCGAATGTTCAGCTGAATCGGGCAAACTGTGGGTATTTTTCAAAGCCAATTGTGAAAAAATGAAATATGAATTCGTTTCCTGGTAACGAGTGTGCAACAAATTAATTGATTTAATATAGAGTCAGCGAATAAAAATTAAACACTCGAGTGTAAAACCATTTCTGCCTTATTTATTCACGAGGCTTAAATGCTTATGGCAATTTAATGTTTTCACTTTTTATGAAGTGCGTGGCAATTAAATGAAAATTGTATGTGGGGGTAGTAACACCGACTTGGTTAATCTGCTGCATTTTTGCCGGTTTTTTCTGTTTTATTTAAAAAAATTTTTTTTTTTTGTATTCGTGGATCCACGGGCTTTGAGCCACTGAAAGACTTTGTACGTAAGAGGTTTAAGTTTTTGAAAAATGTTCATTATTATTTAGCCATGCAAGCCATGTATCTACTATGCCACGCAATGTGTGCAAAAAAAATCAAAAAAAAAAAAAAATGGGAAGACAAACGAAGGCAATTCAAATTCAACACATTTTGCGTTTCATTCATAAAAAATTCACAAATATTTTTTGGCTATATATCGAAGATATGCGCGCTTTTGGTTTTATTGTCTGTCTGCACTACTTTAAATGGGTCCACGTGCCGAATTCGTGGGCGCCCGAGGGCGGTGGGCGGGGCTCGAGTGCCCCCCTTCGGCCAAATTGGTAATGAGCATTGTTAAAATGCGCTAAGTGATTTTTTGCACTTTGCGACTTCTTCGTCTTGGCCGTTTTGCAAGCCATTTGTGCACCGTGTTTGGTTTGTTTGGCATGGCTGCCTTTTAGTATTTGCCTATGAATGAAGTGGCTATATCTAAAGTGGCAACAGCTATGTGCTAGCCATATATATTTTCATTCATTGCTCGAACTTCTTTGTGGCGCGGCGGCTTCACTTTGGCAGGAAGTCCCAGTTTATTTAATAAATGCATATACTGAATATGTTTATTAGGCACATATGTAGAAACTATGCCTAAAGCATAAAAATTATACCCTTTTCGCACTTGCCACTCTAAAATTCTGCACTTAACTCATCTTGGTACATATGTACTGTTGACAACCTGGCTAGCGGCCTTTGCGCACGTGAAAGATATGTATTGTGGGTTAAAAATAAAATAATACATCGTCGAACTATCATCAGCACGCGATTTCGTCAGAGCATATGGCTTAATCTCACGTAACAGAAATTATTCTATAATAATTCTCAACGCTCTACGCGGTCGGACAAAAGATTTCGCATGCATTTAGTTGAATGATTTATACACATTCGTATATACGAAACTTCGGGCACTCACAATTCATCTGAAATGGCCATCCTTAACCTTGAACCTTGAAGTTAATAATTTAAATCAACTAATTGCGGCCATAATAGGCGAATTTACTTTGGGCCGCCTGACCAACCGACCACCCATCGACAACAAGCTGCGAAAAATTCTATAATCGGCAAGAAGCAACGCTTAATTTGCACTGAATCCCCAGAAGTCGCGCTGAATGAATGTGCCAAAAATTGAGGAACAAGATTTCAATACAATACCGTCTGAATTAACACGCTATAGAAGCTGTCAGCTAAGCAAAAAAAAACCCAAAAAATAGTAAAAGGAGAAAAAAGCCGCAAGAAAAGTTCACAAGCCACGGCTAAAAGGCAGACACGCGTGTCTTGCCATTTGTTTATTGTTGATTTACTCGCTTTATTTTTGTGGTAGTTATTAGCTGGTAGTTGGTAGTTGGTAGCTGAATAGCCCAGCGACAATGCCATTAAGCTTAATGTTTATTATCTAGGCAGCAAGCCTACATGAAACTGGGGGGATAAAAAAACACACAGTGACGAGTAGCAATGAACCTTGTAAGGTCTGGGCTGCTGTCAAATGGCTTTATTTCATCTGCCACACACACATCAGTTGCAGCAGCAAGTAGCTCATAAATTTTGAATACATTTCAAACACCTGTAATCGTAAAAATCAGCACTTAGTCACCGCCGCCGCCAAACAAAAGTACACAGAAATAAAGAGCAATGCCTAACCATAATGGCACATAGTTCAAAAGCGTTTGTTTGGCATCAGCGGTATTGAACACAGGTAAGTGAACTATGTAGGTGGGTAATACATAAATTCGAATCAAAACAATCGCATAGACACATCATCCTTCACTTACTGCGAATTTAGCAAGTGATTTGTTCGAACAGCTTCGCAGATTTCTCGGGAAATGTGGATAAACATATTTCAAGTATTTCTTTGAAATGTGATCTGCTAAATAGCTAAAGCCACTGAATAAATCTTATTTTCAACCAATTTTTCAACAGTTCCAGGGAATTTTCTAACATTTATGGATACGGTGATTTCTTAAGGTTTTTTGTCTCAGTTTTTAGTTTGCCTGCTAGCTTTCTTTATTTATAGAATTTACCTTTAGTTTTTGCAAGAATTTATACTATATCTTTCTTGTAGCACTGCAATTGGCTATATTTCCTTGGCTATGGCAGCTAAACTGAATATTTACGGCGCGTAAATATTTTTTGGCGCATTTTCCCCCGCCTCGCTGGCCAGAAAATCACCAAGCGAACGAATTTCTTGTTCAATAATTTCACTCTTGGCAACCAACCGACTGACTATCAACAACCTTTATTATTATTTTTGTTGCCAATGCAATATTGTTACTACAAGTGTCCCCTGGCTTGTTGTACAAACTTAGCCACATACATACATGTATGTTACATATCGACTTGCACATGCAGACACTTACGTTTGTGGCCGAAATGAATAATTCGCGCTTTTTCGATTTGAGGCGCCCGATGGATGGGCTTAAAGAAATATTTTCTGATTAGCGTCGAGCTGGTGGTGTTGCTATTGCTGCTGCTTTTTAGACGGTTTTTGCCTCGCTTTTGGCCTTACCCACGTTTCTTGCCGTTTTCTTTTGCGTTTTTTTACTTCTTTCGTTTTTTTTTCTCTGAATATATATTTTACATATATGTTATGTTTTAGTGCTTTTCCAATTTCTTATTCACTTCATGTCTGCGCGCCCGCACACAGTTGCACACTTCAGCGACGCAACGGGGTTTCACCATAGGCAGTACGCACTGTAAGTTATGGGAGCTTTCTGCCGCCTTTGGACGATTTTCGATTTTCAACCGCGACGTCAACGTTGAGCGCTCGAAATCTCGTTACTAACTAAAATAAACGAAGCGCGGCCCGACAAAAAAATCGACATCAGAGTGGCGATGGTTGCCTTTTGTTGTTGCAGCCGTCGGCGGTAACCAAGCTCGCTCGCACACCTGCCCCTTCCCTCCCCTCACCACACCAGCCCGCCACGCCCACTTATGCACGCCCCGGCTTCGAACGGCGGCAAGTTCAAGTCGCAATGTTAGGCTTGAACGGAGTTGGCGGATCAGCTAGTTTCTAGACAACTTTTGTTTATAAACAAAATATTCTAAGTAGCCTTAAAAAATTGTAATAATATTATTTATATTTTTTAAACAAAAGTATTTATTTCTCATTGGACGGCCTATCAAAATTCCCTAAACTATTTCCGATTCATACAATTTTACATTCTTGCGAACAAGTTTACTATAAGTTAGTAAGCTTTAGCTCGTTTAGCTAGTTTATAGCTATTTTATTTGAGTGTAATTTCTCTGATCTCGAGCCGTCTGAGTCTGCGCTGATTTAAGTTCGAAACGAACTTCGGGATCGAAGACAAAACTTGCGAGCCGGCAAAAGTGAACTTGCATGTTGCTGGGCTTTTCGCAACATGTTGCTTCCGCTGGGAATTTCTTAGTGCCAATATACAAATTTTAATTGAAATGACTAACGAAAAATATTGTTTACCTCAATTCTACAACCTTGATTGTTCTTATTTGGGTAACCGAAATCAGTAAAATAATGCCTGTTCGTTAGCGAATTCAGAAACAGGCCTTCACCTGAGGCATTCTTCGACCAAGCTGAGTCGTCCTGTGATTACCAAAAATTCCAATTTGCTCGCTGAGCTCGACTTTGCACCTTTATGCACTCAGCAGACAGTAAATTTCGAGTGAATCCCAAACGTCTTCTTGTTGCCAGCGGCTAACGAAGCTGCCCCATGACGTCTAATATTTCCCGAACTCGTTTGCTTACTCACACACGAAATTATGCCAGGAATGTTGCTGGTGGGACCCGGGGCATCTGAACGGTGGTTGTTGTTGAAAGTCGGCTGATTAATTCCAAATCGAGAGTGTATCCATGAACTGGAGTATCTTCGTAGCGAGCCGAAAGCCGGTTAATAGCCAAAATGTTGGTCACTTGGCAAGTGAGACGCGTGCCATGCGCAGAACTGCATTCCATTTGTTAATCTGGGCTTAGCCCGCACAATTAAGCCAAGTCCCTTTGCCACATTGGCTGACTCATTGTTCGGGCTAAAGAAGATCAGGTGATTTCATTTGCAGGTCGAAAAAAACCCAATAAGCCATTGACATCAGTTTACGATTACCATTTCTGCAGAGTTTTACAATCGCAGTTCGGTTGGTAAAAGCGAACTTTACTGATTTTACGGCGCGGTCAGCATGTCCACTTACCTTGCGAGTCATTCGAACTGATTTCGGTCGAAACTGCAGCATTTTACTTTTTAGCCACGCGACTTTATCAATTTCCACCGAATTGGCATAAGTTAAGTCGGGCGACGATATTGCAACCAAGCAAAAGGTCAATGAAATGGGGAAATCGTCTTTAACATATCTTGTATTGCAACAAAGTAGACACAATATAATGTAATATATTAATTATTGTCAATTTATACGATAAACTGATGATTGGGTTGTTTCAATAGGCATAAGGAAAAGCCTCTACTTTTGGCCAAAAATGTCCATTAAACCTTTCCATTTCCTAAGCAATATCTATCAGTTTCCTGTGTTTCTGCCATTGACATATGTCTAAACCTGAAATATGAGAGGAGGCTGAGTTGATTGAAAGATTATACGCGTGCTTTATCTTAATAAAAAAAACGGGGAAAATGTCAATCAAAAGTCAAACCGCGACTACTCACTGCAGTAGAAATTTCCGATAAAAAAGAAACAAAAAATCGCAAAAAATTCTAAATGAAACAAGTAAAAACATATCGTTGGTGTGGCTCGAATACAAAAATACCAATTATTCGAAAATCACTTTTCTATTGTTTATATACCATGAATCGTTATATTTCTATCGAGAATGGAGAATGAAAAAATCAAATATTCTTTATCAATGGATTAATTTTTTCAGCTATATGAATAGGATAAGTCAAGCCTATTAATTCCTATTTTTTATAAAGATAAAATGGATTTGTAAAGAACTATTAATGGAAAGTGAAACGCGTCATTTTCCTTAGCAATTTTCCAGCATATGGCAAGTTAAAAGCGCAAATACCCGTGCATCGTGCAAATAGCGGGTATTCCCATACCGAATATACCCTAGATGTGCACACAAACAAGAACAAATCAAACAGAAGCCAAGCAGCGTTCACAATTCAATTTCAGCATTGAAATCAGATACTCCAGCTAACATAGTCGCAGTCGCTTGGTGGGATAGCGGTGAGCCCCTTTGGTCGGAGTTGGGATGTGGATGTGGATATGTAGATGTGTAGATGTTTAGAATTTCGCACAAGGTACAAATCTGTTAACGCTTTGAAACCGCAGACAGCCACCGGAATGTTGGCGCAGCCACCGAGTTGTAGATGCTCTGGGTGCCAGAGATAACAAAACACTCTAATTGATGAAAATATTGATGGGTATCGGTGTTCTTAACAAGTAATTATTATGGCCCATTTGGCTGATATGCTCATTTTTGTTACCTCAATATTTGAACTTCAAAACTGTTTTTCTCTTAAGGGCAAGCTGCTTGAAATTAGCCAAATCTATAAATACTTTTCAAATTCTAATCTCATGAAAATGATTAATAAATAACAAAAAAAAATGTATCTAATTAAAATTTAATTAGTTTTTGATTACCTTAGAACCACTGTAATGCTAGTTTTTCTTGTATGCATATAGTGAAAAGCGAATTACGGAAGATAAATATATAGAAATCGCCTATTTTCCAGTCTGGCATTGCCAAGATGTTAATATTTCCCTGCTTAAACCAAAGGAAATCGGCGCAATAAAGCATGAAAAAATCAATAAAAAAAAGAAAGTGAGTATTTATTTAAAAAATTGCATTTTCTGCACAATTTGCCAATTTCCATTTCCCTTCAGGCGGTTTAAGCTGCTTAGCCAATGGCCCTCACTTTGGTGACGAAATAGGAAATTGCATTTGACTAATCCACGCTTTTCCTTTATGTTAACGATTTGATGGATTTCCTTTTCGATTCGTTTATTTGAAATATATTTTAACATTTAGATTTTGATTTCGGAATTGATTTGTACATTAGAATCAATAATAAAATGTAATTTATTTAAACGTTATTCATACGAATATGTAATGAACAAAGCGACAATATATAATTGCATTTGAATATGGAAGAAAAAAAAAGAGCAAGTGCTTGGTATTCCTCTCCAATTTGGATATGTCACCCTCCTATTTTGATTACTTCGAATATCTATCCTTACGGCTGGGAGGCCATCCGTATCCTGGCCGTGGCCCTTGACTTTGTGTGTATCTCAGCCGTTCGCAGCGTGATGCCAAAGATGTCCTCGTGGTAGCGACTTTCGTCCTGTGGAAAATCGAAAGAGCAGTGCAACACAATGTATGTAGATTTGCTGTCATCAAATGGTGTTTTACACTACATTGTTCAAAACTATTTTTATACTAGCTGTGGAAATATTGCTCATACGCCGTGTGTGGCAGGGCGGAAACCCCTCCACTCGCGGTATTTATGGCTAAAGCTCAACGTTATACCGCTAAGGATACTTACCCGCAGTGTTAGCAAAAATGTCTCAACTTCCGCCTCGCTTTTCTGCTCTTTGCCGGCAATGCACTTCCTGTCAAAGAGAAAAGGAATACGGGTAAGTTGAAGTGTGTATAGAAAATACAGGAAAATGATGAAAAACTGTTTATTTATTCGCACAGGAATATGGGACGTAATCTGTGGGGACGTTGCTGCAAGATTTACAAAGTGACGAGCTGAAAGGGAAGCTGTAAAGCACACTATCACTCTATTCTTCTAAAGTCCTTCTAGTGATATTAGCTAACTTTACTAAAAGCCATTTCGACTTGCTCTTCAATCGCCTAATAACTTATTAATTCACTTATTAATCATTTGTACTTCTTCATAATTACAGGAATCAGGTAGAGAATCGTGTGTATTTTTTCCTAAGAACCTTTCCAATTACCAAACGCAACAGATGCGACAGTCTTATCTGCCCAGGTTTCAATTAAACTAAACCGCTTAAGACTACGAGCTCATTTCCATTGAAATCCTCCCGTAAGGACAGACCCATTATGCAATATCCTGTGTGTATGAGATTGAGAGACAGCCCCTATTTCACAATAAGGCACTTAATCAGAAGCTTTGAAAAAATGCGAGGCAGAGAAACGAAATATAAAAGCCAAGCGATGGCAAAATACCTGACCGTTGGGCATTGGAAAACAGAAAACTCCCAATGGTGTCTCAGGGGAAAGGGCCCACTGCCTCCGTGTCCTGGGAATGAGCAGCCACTCCTCGGTCCAAGCACACAAAGGCAATCAAACTTAAGGCAGAGCAAACCTTACCTGATGGTCTGGTACACATGCTCGGCCATTGTGACATCGCCGCAGACGTAGATGTGGCCCCGCTCCTGGACAATCAACTGGTACAACGAATCGAATTCCTGCTCAATCAGGTCCTGCACATATGTCTGCAATGCACGGGCGATTCGATGCCAAATCGAAAAACAAATCATTATTTAAACGGGAATTGCTCAGATACAGAGGGAAAAAAATCATGTTTTGTGGTAAGTAATATGTGTTTCGAATAAAATAAAAGGAATGTGTTAGATATGTTTTCTGTGTAAAACATTTTGTGATTGACAAAGTTATATTGCTAACCACCCAAAAAAACCTACCTTAGGAATGGCCTGCTCCCTGGACAGAGCAAGAAAAACTCGATCCAGGATTTGATCTTTCTGTAGCTCCGCCTTCTCCTCGGCGTACAAGTCCACATCCCGATTCCGGCAGCCGAAGAAGAGCCACATCTTGGGCAATTTGGCCGTGGGATCAAGGTCGCGTAGCACCTGGAACTCCTGCCAGAAGGAACGGAATGGAGCGATTCCAGTGCCAGGACCAATCAGAATAATGGGACGACTCCGATCGCTGGGCAAATGGAAGCCCAGGGCGCTCCTCACGAACATAAACAGCTCGTCGTCCGCCCGCAAACCGGATAGGTAGTTGGAGCACACGCCGTACCGCTCGTCACCCTGGCCATCCTCACTGCGGTACTTCACGATGGCCACAGTCAGGTGGATTTCGTCACTAACGCGGCGTGGCGACGAGGAAATGGAGTAGAAGCGAGGCTGCAGCGGGGTTAGTTGAGCAAGCAGAAGTGGAGCCGGTGGCCGGCACGAGGGGAACTCCTCGAGGACGTCCAGCAGGTGGGGCAGCCGCCAATGCCTCCAGTCCTCATAGGCCGACGAATCGTTGACCAGCAACTCCAGGCGCTCCTTGTCCGCGGTGTCCTCACAGAATCCTGCCAGCAGGGTGAGCAACTGTCGCGATGGCGGAGTGGTCAGGTCAAAGAATCGGGCTAGAAGATTCCTCAGAGTATCCGGCGGTATTTTGTCGTGCGGCTCCCAGCTCTTGAAGATACCATTCGATGTCTGCTTCTCCTTTAGCAATTGCAACTGCAGCACCTCGTCGGGATTATCCACACACACCAGTCGATTAAGCAGTCCGTCCACCAGTTCCGTTCGATTCGCCGGAAAGATGCCCACATGATCACCCGGTTCGTACTCCAAGCCCGGTGCACAGATCTCCAGCAGCATCGTTGTCTTGGCCCCCTCGCTTAAACGGGTCAGATTGTGGGGCTGCGCCTTCGCCTTGCAGCAGTGCACCTTCTTGTTGTGGTACTTGGACAGACTGCTGTCCAGGGATCCCTTATTCACCGACGGCACCAGGCGCACCGTGTTCACAGTCAGCGAATCGTTCTGCAGGGCTAGCGAGGCGTCCGACAGGCTTTCCTCCGGATCCAGGCAGAAGGTCTCGCAGGCCAACTAAGGAGAGATATAATATTTTATGCACTACCTATTTTAAGTCATATCAAAGTTATTAGCTAAATCATCCAAATTATTGCGTATACGCACTTTTGTCGCGTTACAACCATGTTTCAAATGCATCGTAAAATTCCGACTCAAAGGTTTGAATCTTTTAATTATCACGGTTGTTTAAAAATTAAATAGGTAAACTATTTTCCTTGAAAATATATACTTTTCTTATTATGTTAGATGTAAAAGGGTTCTAAATAAAAATAGTGTCTTACCACCCAAAGTGCGTTGCGTATACGCACTGCATGCCTCGGTTCCTTCTTCTTTCGAAAACTTCCGCGTGTCCCCGGCACAGTTTCCCCATGAAGGTGTCACTTTAGACAGCCGCACTCACCTTGAATACCTCGGGCGCCCACTTCCGGAACGACTGCTCCTGTCCGCACATCTCGTCGCCGTAGGCCACCCTCAGCAGGCGTTCGCCGCCCAGCTCGCCCAGAATGTTGTCCACATACTGACCGAAGGCGCAGAAATTTGGATAGGCCGAGGAGCCGAGGGCAAAAACGGCGAACCGGACATTGGAGAGGGGGCCAAAGGTCTCCTCGGTGAAGGTGTCCGAGGTGGAGCCCCGCAGCGAGTCCCAGCGGTCGATTCTCTTCACCTGTTGCAGTGGCAGCTTCATGAACTCCTGACGCGAGCTGGCCTTCATGAAGGACTTCGACGAGCCAATGCTGTTTGGGTGGGCAGAAAAGGAAAGATTTTGGTTGAGTCTTTTGAGGCCTACTGCTAGGAGGAAGTGACACCATACAGTGCAACTCTTTTGGGTGGCAGCCCAGAAGTATGCAGGCCAGTTTTGGAAACAGTCCCCAAGAACACTCAAATTAAAATGGGCCTATTGGGAAGAGGACTTGCCCGCCCGCCGTTTCATATTTCACAAAGGACGACCCAACAATGGGCAGGGGGCGTGGTCAAGGGCGGACGGGAGCTCCGGCTGCTGTTGTTGTTGTGTAGGAACTAAACAATGAACAAAACACGCCAAAGGAGGCAACAATAAAAGAAGAAAAGCAGAGGCTGACAGCAAAGCATTTATTACGCTTGTCATTGGATGTAGTGAAAAATACAAGAAAAAAACCGGGGAAAAAAATGAAAATGAAATGTGCAAAAACTGCCAAAATAAAATGAGCACAAAGTACTGCTGTAGCCAGAAAGAAAAGACAAGATGTGGACTGGAATTCAGAGAAGGACATGGACATGGACTGGGACATGGGCAATTCACTACCAAAAAAAAAACGTAATCATCCGCTCGTCAGCTGCTCGTCATCGGCAAGCTGGAAAAGCTGGAAGAGCCCAGCATGTGAGTTTTCCCCCGCCCAAACTGCAGTTTTCGACTGCTCAGTTGGAGAGGGAAAATTTGAGTGATGATTCAACAATGAACACTGGCATCCTTTAACTAAAACCCAAAGACCGACGAAAAATCCGCTCTTGGCCAGACTGCTCAACGGCTCAACTGCCAACTGCATCTGGCCAAGGCCATGGCCCACTAGCAGTGCGTTTAAAACTATTTGAGCCCCAGCTGCTCAGCTTGGCTTTGGGTCAAAGTTTATGGCTTTGGTGGGGTCGTAAAAACCTGTTGCCCCGAGCAGAGGGCTCAGCACCCGTCACGACCGCCTGGCATGGGGCTTACAAGTTGTAGAAGCTTGTTAACAGCAACTGATGGAGCAGACCCTGTCGGGGATTACGTCCAGGATGAAGCCACCACGCTGGCACTCAACTCCTCATAATGCGATGGTCATGGAGAGGAATATTAAATTACGGCATTGCTACTTAAGCGGCTCTGCGACTTAAGTATCGATACCCAATCCTCATTATATCTAAATGGGTTAAGCAATACTAACTTGTTATAATTAATACAGAAGGGCAAATATTATTGTTCGTCTGGTGCGATAAATTAGACAATCAATATTTAAGCATGTGCACATCCAGAGTCAGCATGTGTAACCTTAGCATGTAACCTTAGTTGTTTGCGAAAGAGATGAATCTAATCTATATAATCATCCCAAGAACTTTTAAGTCCCCCTTAACCATTGTAAGTATAAGTAAGCGTAATCCCACTCCAAGCGAAACACATGCAATTCATCACGCCGGCAGAAAGCACAACTCAACGCTTCGGTGCTTAGCCAAGTTGTAAGCTGTGTGACGCCTATCAACTTAATCACATGCTCCTTAAAGCGGCAACAACAACGAGCCGGAAGGATCCAAATAGCACGCAAACAAACAGACATCCCATTCACCCAAAAGTGCAGCATTGCGTGAAAAGAGTGTTGTAATTTACAGCTCAACTTTCACCGAGTGAGGCGGGAAAATACAGGAAAAGAGCAGGTGCCAGAGCAAAACTATTGAAAGCGAAAAAAAAAATGGAAACAGCAGGGCCAAAGAACGAAGTGGCAGACTGCAAATCCTGGACGCCGAATAATTAAAACGAAGCCAAGCTTCGTTGCGAATTGGCTGTACTTTTACACCAAAACACTGCTATAAATAGTTTTAGAAAATAAAATTATAAATATGCATTAAAAAGATACAATTATTAATAGGCTAATAGTCAAACATTCGTTGATAAGCCATATTAGAAGTAAGCAGGGTAATATGCACATTTAAGCTAACCTGGCGCACACACTGCGTATACGTAATATTCGCAGTGCAGCCCGCAGCATCATAAATTTGCCAAGTTGCCTAAAAGCTGGCTGTGCCATTTTCGCCCCGTATTTATTCAGTCTGCTCTTGAGTCAAGTGGCCACATCCAGCAACTTGTGCTTGTAATTATTTTTGTGCACTTGAAAATCAGCTAAGAAGAGGGGGCGGGGCATAAAAAAAGATGCTAATGATTTTCAGAAGCATTTTATTCAAGTGTTTGGCTCCACTCATTATGCAAAGTGGAGTAATTGCGAGCATATAGATGCCATCATCAGAGTGAAGCAACTTTCATGGCAAATGCATCGTGCCCACCTGTCCTTAATGATGACGTCTAAGGCCGGATAAGTGCCCCATTCCGAGCTGTTGCAGTTTACAGACAACAGGATACGGATGTCAGGTGCTCACACATAAAAACACAAACATGCCACCCACACGGCAGACACTTAAAAGGACACTCAGAGGCGTTGATGGCATAATGGACTGCAATTAAGTGAGCTCGAGATGACAGTCACTTGACTCAAAGCAGGACGAGGCCAGTATTTTTAAACGAATTGTGCTCTTTTGTGGTTCCCAAGCTATGTCATTCCCAACCAGTGAGTTCTCTTCTGTGGCGCCACAAATATTTTACCAAAAGTCGCTAGTCTTAACATTCTATGGGCTGAAAAAGTCTCTGCTTTCGACTTGACTTTCGACTCGAAACTATGCGGAAACTATTAAGCAATAGTCTGAGTTTCAGTTTCGGCAAGTTGCTCCAGCAAGTTTGCAACTTGCCAAGCTTTAAAATTAAATCAATCGAAGCAAACAATTAAGAGCAAAGCAATTTGCGAAGCGACAAAATGCCCCGGGAAAATAAGAAACACAAATACACGAGCCAAGCTCACTCGAGCGTTTAAGCAGCCAAAAAGGAGGACCATCGGCAAGCAGCCCAGCTCACATGATGTTGATAGCCTCCCCGAAGCGATTTTGGCATCAGGCTGCGAGGCTTGGTTGTTTAAATTGCTCATACGCAGCGTGGCACCCAAAAAGGCAGCCAAGGAGGCAGGGCCTCATTTCTGTAATGCTGGAAAAGGAAAATTGCAATCGATTCAAGGGAGTGCTTTAAATGCTACAGAATAATTGAAACGATTATAGCCGAGTCTGATACAAAAGGTTCTTAGATAAATTCCCTCCTATAATTTGCCCGACAATTAATCATAATACAAATGCGAAATGAGCATGCTAATTAGCTCAGGTTTGGCAAAATTCCTGCGAAACTTCCGCACAAATGAGCTTCGCCCAATTCAACAAGCAGATAAATACAAAATGGGATCCAATGAAGAAGTAATAAATCAAATTAATTGGTTTTTACAGCACACAAAAGGAGTGAAACTAAGAACACGGGAGGCCGCTCATCACAATTCGCCCATTATAATAAACTCCAATTAATGGGCATGCCCAATCGATACAATAAACACGCACAATTATGTCAGATCAGAGAATCCAGCCATTATTTTTCAATTAAATCATCTCCCTTATCGGAAGAGCGGAAGTGCGGAAATGCGGCCGCAGGACATTTTTTACAGCCTGACTCTCGTAATATGTTATTGAATTGGCTTCCGTCCGTGTGGAGGGCGTGTGTTTGTTTCGGCAGCCCCAGGACCTTCCGTCAGCAGCATATGAATTTTCAATTTCATTTTCAACAGGCGACTCCCAGCTTGTTTAGGTATAAATTTAGCAACCAAAGAATGGCTGGGTGGTGTGTGTGCCCCAAGTTGTCAAAGTTGTCAAGCGGAAATCCCCTTTACATCATAAAAACCCCACACAGACCTACATACGTGAGGCAAAATATCGAAATAACAAAATTATTATTATTGTTTTTTCCCCTTCGCTGTGGCAGAAGGGAAATTGCGCGGATTTGTCTGCTCTCTCAAGCGGCACGCACTTAAGTGCGTGTCCTTATCCCTGCGCGCATCGGTATGTGTGCGAGGGCCCATGTGTGTGTGTGTGTGCCTTTGTAATTTTAAAGCCAAGTATGCGAGACAACAAGAAGAGGGGCCAATTAATAATACAAAAATGCCAAATATGTGTCAGCAATAAAGCCAACAGTTCTGGAATTGCAAGTAGCTACAGTGGGCATAACTCAGTGAACGCCCAGCAAATAAAATTTAATGCCTTGAATTGCACTTAGATAAATATTAGTAAATAAATTAAAATTCATATTCAATTTAAAGTGAGTAGCCATGATATTCTGCTTATATATATTTCAATTTATGGTCTAAAAGTTGTCCAGCTAAATAATTAATTAATCCGGCTTTTGTTTCCTTACCACAGACAAGGGATTAAAATCTCATTGCATGCCCCACAAGGTATGCAATAAAAATTGATCCGAAAAAACCGCATTTGCATGAGCTTGATATTCAAAATGAAAGAAAACTTGCTTAAAAAGCAATTCAGTTACGCCCCTTCGTCCCTATTTATTATCCTTGCTCCTTCCACGACATCGAAGTAACCGCAAAAAAATTGATTTATACGAAATTTATGCAAAGACTGCGCCAACAGAATGGAGAGAAGGAGGTGGAGAAGGGGTGGGAATTCATTGACTCACCTGGAGTCCTGCAATCCATGCTCGCCAGACTCCTGGACACGCATCGCATACAATTCCTGGGAGAAAAGCTGCGTGGCAGGGACGAAAAGTTAAAGTTCAAATTTCGGGTCGTTAGGAAGCGGCTAGGCCTAATCCATTAATTAGTTCACTATGATCCTGAGGGGGGAGAGTACTTACCTCGCCATTCTCGGGGGGATCACCGTTGCCAAAGGTGGAGGCCACAACAATTAACAATGCCTCGTGCTCAATGGAGGATATATCGTAGTCGGACATGCAATATATCTAAATGAATAAACAATTTAGTGCTGTGGGTATCCGTATTCTGTTCATTCCTTCTCTTTTACTTTTGTGGTCATTAGATACTCGGGCCCAAAACACGCATTATGGCCAGAGGAGAACCTAATGAGCCTGGATTCTCACAAATACCCTGTGGTTTGTCACAGGTGTTTGCAGCTTATCTTATTTTGCCAGGCAGCCGGCAGATGCTTTTTACACACACACATGTCGAGGAAACCAGGACTTCGACTAGGCCAAGCTGTACCGGATCCTGTGGATCGGAGGAAACGGAAACAACCGGACACTAAGCCGGCATACAAAAAAAAAATGTAAAAGTAAATTTCGGTTTTATGCTAATTTGTCTCATGTGGCGCTGGCCTTTACGGCAAGTCTAAGGTCGCAGGTTAAATTGGGGACACCCGAAATGGGGCTAATTTTAGATGTAGGTTAAAGCGTTTTATAATGTCAAATTAGGGATGTCATTTGGCAGTATGAAGTATGCCTAATGGTAGCTCACTACCCGGGCTTATTTTGAACAAATTTGTAAACTACACCCGATAATTTTTACTCTATTTTGTTATAATATTAATATGTTCAGCTAGAAATGACAAGCTTGAGTGTTCATTTCGTAGGATTTTCTTTTGCTACTTTATTAAATACCTCGTGTTAAACTCACCTGTGCATTGAATGCGTGTCCCAGGAGTTCACAAAGTTGCTTGGCATACTGCTCCGATTTGCCAGTTTCGGTGGCATATAGAACTGTTGCCTTTATGCGTTTCGACAAGGCGCGTCCAAATAGTTTCGATGTAAATTTCACAGCCCTGCAACGAAGTGAGAACGAATGTTTAGCTCGTTTATTTGGCCAAATGGTGAATGCCTTAAAGCAACACGACCAGCATCCATCGCCATTCGAGCCATAATAAGCCTTCTTGTCGAGGCTAAGACCATAACATATGTAGAACATAAGAGGCGTCGGCTGATATAGCCACATTGATTGACATGCCGAGTAATTGGAAAATTGTCTACAAATACATACACATATGTATGTAAGGATCTGCACACATGGTTAGTCAATAATCAAAAGGGCGCAACTGAATTTTATTTCATAGAGTCGGACGCCCTGTTTCATTTCGACATTTAAAGTAGGATCGCATAAAATTTTATGCACAGCAAAAAGCGAGGCAACACACTGAAAGTCGAGGAATTTTCCTGCGAAAAATTAAAGGCCTATGTATGAGAGAAAATCCTTCAGCTGCTTCAACGACAGACGTTGTTCAGAACCCTTTCGTCTGTACTACATTTATTACTAAGGAATTGTGTAAATAATATTAAGTAAGTATGGTTGAAAATATGCTAAATAAATACAATTCAGAAAAGAGTACTTTAGTTACTCATTGATGTACTTGTACTTGCAACGAAGTCGTTCTAGAAACTTTGAGATATTTCTTCAGTAAAACGTATAGGGTATTCCCTAGTTGAAACTTCAGCATGCCTGGCTTCCATTTCTTATTTTCCTTTGGGATGCCATTGTTTTCTTGGCTCTGCGCCGGCTGCCTTCAGTCTGCGCCTGGCAGGGAACTACTTTTTGGGATAAGAGGCCAAATGGATGCTTATAGGCAGTTTAAATGTAATTCAATATGTCTGGCACTTCCACTTTGCAGCACCTCGTGCCCGACGCACTTCCACTTCCCGATCCCCGGGAGCAGCGACTCCTGCACCTCCACATCCATTGCCACATCCATCTCCACATCCACCCCCATCTCCAGCATTTCATCCTCACGCATTTCGCTGCACACACTTTTGTGCGAGCATGAATATAATTTCATTTTCATAAAGTTGTCGATGTCAGCGCTGATTTAATTCCATTTCATCTCATCAGAGCTAAGAGCCGCGGCGCGTGCTGAAACAATTAAACTTAATTATGTCTACGGCCTGTCATCGCAGCATGGATATATGTGCGGATACGTAATACGTATATCCCCTCATAAATACGTAAATACGAATGATTTCATTTGAGCGCTGATAAAAAGTTGGGCCCTCGAATAGGAGTCGATTTAATGCCGGGCCGTACATGTGCAGTTGCAACAGTTTTAATTGATAACTTTTTAATGAATTTGTGAACGCCATTTGGCAGTTGCTTGTTGGCCGGGCCATGTTGTTGGCTTCAACGGACTGATTGCAGTAAATTAAAATTAATTAGCATGCAAAATACGCTGGTGTGGACAATGCCATTAACGTGCAGCGCTTTAAAGTGCGGTCATTAAATAATCATTATAATTCTTCACTCTTTATTTAACAGCAATTTTCATTAGTTCATATGTTGTTTTTTTTTCTACCTGCTTAATTGTGTAATTGATTTTATTTGTTAGGGCCCGCCGCAGTTGTTTGTTTGAGCAGCCGATTAATGGACGGCTACATGAATAGGTGTAAGGATTAAGCAATTGAGCCAATGCTAAATGAATAATTTGCTCGGATTAAGACTATTGAATCCGATAGATTCAGCTTCGTTTATTTGTTTACAAATCGGATACTGAATTGATTAACATATCTGTTGCACAAGCGGTTTCTGCATCAGACTGCATATTGACCAAAGTAAGTTTACACATGCACTTGACTTATAATTAAATGACATATTAACAGTATCACAAATTAATATTTATTATTTGTTATACAATCTAAATGCAGACTGCAGGCTAACCAAAATTCTTAAGCTGGTTAATTTGCCCTTTGGTTTAACTTTGTTTGCTGTGACTTTAAATTCTAGTTCAAACAAGCTTCCTTTCTTCCTGATGAATTTCAATTTAAGTTCGTAAAAGCGGAAACTAACTTATAAATGCCTCAGCGTTTTACCTCGCATAAAATAAGGACATCAAATTTGCATAACAATCAACTTCAGACGCACATATGTTCCCAATTCTGCTGCTAAATCTAGGGGAGATCTCAGATAGAAAGGACGTGGCAGTATCCCGGCAAATAACATTTAAAATAACAATAACGGGCACAACAAACATGATGCAATGTACCAAATTATCCGGGCGACTTGATAACACTGGGGCAGATGGAGGTGGAGCAGGAGGAGCAGGAGCTGCGGAGCAGGAAGCCCCATGGCAATAAACCACAATCCATGTAATCTACTTAAAAGCTAATCCCTGCTGATGCTGTCGTGTGACACGGTGGCAAAACGACCGAACACGGGGACAATTACACGGGCAAGGATGCGAGTATCAACATCATCATCATCATCATCCACCGAATGGTTAAGGATAATGGTGGGAGTATGGGCAAGGATCAGGAGGAGGACCAGGAGCGGGAGCACCGCCAAAGGTCGCCACGTTAACGGTAAGTACTTACCTAGCGATTTGTTTAAAATTGAATTTACGTCTTGGCTTCTTGCCCTTGCTCTCGCCACGACCCTTCTTCCACACGTGGGTGCGCCAGGCGGGATCCTGGTACTCGAACGAGGGCTTCAGGTAGTACAGAGCCATCTCCTGATGGAACACCGGCGTTATGGAGCCCGACAGCGGCGGCACGATCCAAATCCAATCAGCGGGACACCCATTCCTGTGGAGAAACAGAGATGATTTCAGCAACGGCAAGCGATGTCCATTAATTGACGAGGGGGTGACTGAATCCTTTGGACTCATTTCCAGTATTTTTAGTGCCCCAAATGGCAGATTACCATTAACTAAGTTAATTGTGGCTGCCCCCGTCTGTCGTTGCCATAAAAATAGACACAAGGCTTATGGTTTTGATTTAGTGCTTGTAAAAGGAGACGATTTAGACTGGTTTGGGCATTCTAAAATAGCCCATTTAAACAAGGTTAAGGACATTTGTGAAATGGTAATGTACTCCTTATTTCGAAATCTAACTATACCAAAAAAGTAAACAAAGTAAAGCGCTTATTGCGCAACTGAAATGCGAACAATGTTATATTTATTTATAACTTCTACAAAAAGAAAAACTCCGCCCTTTTGTGCCAACGCCAATGAAATAAGTTTGACAAATTGTGCGGCATTTATGTGTCTCGCGAGCACTTTACATAAACGCTGGCGACAGCAAATTGGAAGCGATAAATTTACTTTCGCACCTGCAAAAGAGTTTTCCGTGCGATTTTCCCCGCGGCCGTGGTAAAGTCAAATAAAACACGTTACGCCATAAACATGCGGTTGGGATATGGATATATGTATATGCGGAGGTGTCATAAATGCCAACCCAGCCGGGTCATAAACAAACACACCGGATATAATCGCCGATCTGGGGGCTCACTCACCTGAGCTTGGACTCGTTCTCGAAATGCTTCATGAAGCTCTCGCTGGCCGTGTGGTGATCCACAATGGTCACGTTGCGACTCTGGTAGGAGTGGAGCACGGCGATGTTCATCTCCACCACGGCCTTGTCCTTCCACAAGGATGTGGGCGTACGGGTGTCCAGTTGCATCTTCAGCGCCACCGTCTGCGGTTAGTTAAAAATCAATTTCGTTACTGCCTAATCGCTCTAATCGAATAACTATGTCGATTTTCGTTTACTGTTCGGTTTTGCGGCCAGCATTTATTAATTACCACCTATGCTACTGTGGTGGCCAGGTCCAACAAGTGGCCCAAGCCTCTTGCCACTTGCCTCGTGCCACTTACCACTTGCGAGTTAGAAGCCACAACGTATGTCAATTATTAATTTGGCCACAGGCCATCGAATGTCACGAGTGGAGCTGATGCTTGCAAATGATTGACTTTGATGATGACAAATACCACAGGATAATGGGAAATGTTTGCCAAAGCGCACACATTTTACGCATAATAATAAGAACGAGCTATGTACCTTAATAAAAATAATTATCAGTAGAACTACAATAAATTTGATAGCTGTGATATCTGCAAAATTTGTCATACATTTTATATCATTTTTATAAAAAATTGTTATACTTAAAGACATATTTTGACTTCCTGGTTAAACAGAACATTTTAACTGCATTAAGTACTCAATTAATTAAGTGAAGTGGAAATAATATCATATATTTTTTATATTTTACATCAAGTTACATCCTCACATTGGCCTACCAATGCACCTGTGCACCTGTCGCAACATTTTGCTGTCATAAAATGGAACCCGATTTCCGGAGAAGTGCTAATGGCGTTTTCATGCTGCTGCAATCTAATTAGGCTGCTGAGATCGATCGAATTTTAAATGCATTGCCAGTGTATTTAGTTGCAGGTCAGAATCGAGCATAAAATTATTTTAATTTTCACTCCGTAATTATTGGCCAAGGCAACATTTTTCAGGACTTAAAGAGCCGGCGTTCTTAAGTGCTGTTAACCAGCTTACATCCACCGCCCAGCGGCACATAGCTGGTGGGTAAAAAGAATGTTGGCCCAGTAAAAAAAAGAGGGCTTTATGTGGAGACAGCTGGAATGATAAGGGGTAGTCCCCGTTTGCCGGGTGCTCTGCACATTATGCGGCCTTATAATGAAATAAGCGCCACATCGCGATACAGCGACAAAGACATCAAGGACATCGGACAAGGACAAGAGCAAGGACAATGTCACGGGGGAGTGGGAACAGTGGGGGGAGGCGGATATCAATACTAAAATTACCACAAATATACATGGTCGAATGTCTTTTTACTCCAACTTACCTCCAGCATATTGCGGCGATTTGTGTCGCATAAATTCCGGCTGCCAATCTCTGTCGACATGTACCAACCGCTGAATGTGGTGGCCGTAAACTGTATGCCGCCCACATCGAACAGCATACTGGATACGGCGGGCAGGGCGTACCATCGCAGTCCCAGATCCGAGAACCATTCGAATCTGCAATGGGAGAGCAAAAGTATTGGGTGCTTTTATTTCGCCAGCTCGATTCATATGAGGAGATATGGCTAACTGGTGCGGGTGGTTGGGTCAGTGGCCACAGGCCGCGATTGTGGATGCAAATCCATTGGTTATACAAGCCATCAACCGACCAGCTGATGTACGTCGGACGTAATCCCGACGTGGCAACGACGACAAGCTAATTGAGTAGCTAAACACCATGGAGTCCCAACTGAACCGCCATAGTTCACATGCTTTCGAAACACATTTTATGCAGAATTATGCAGTTTAAAGAAGTTATAAAGTGACTCAATAATCCCCAAGAGATACATTACCTATAACTGAAATTTGTAATTGAATGCATAATAAAACAGATTTAATTAAAGAGTCACCATGTCACGTAAAAAAGCGCAAAGCCAACAGCATTAATCATATTTGCATGGATACTTTAGGTCATTTACAACGAACAGCTAATTAAATCATATAACTAAAAAGCATATAACCGTCGGATTATGAAATAGTTTAGCCTCGTTGAGTATTTAAGCTACCTTCCCTAGTTACAATAAGACACATTTGTTTAATAGACGCAGTCATGAAAGTCGGCCAACTACTAATTATACCACTATTTTTACTGCTGCTTGGCCATTCGATGGGCCAACTGAGGAGGACTCCCATCACTCGGAAGATCAACCAGAACAAGACCCATGCCAATGTGAAGGCGGAGAAGATCGTGCTGGCTGCCAAGTATTTTCTGGTGGACAGACAATCCTCACAAACGACACAGGTGCTGACCAACGGATTCAATCTGGAGTACACCATTCGGCTCTGCATCGGAACACCACCGCAGTGTTTTAATCTTTAGTTCGACACCGGATCATCCGACTTATGGGTGCCGAGTGCGAAGTGTCCAAGCACCAACGAAGCCTGCCAGAAGCACAATAAATACAACTCGAGTGCGTCCAGTTCCCACGTGGAGGATGGAAGAGGATTTAGCATACAGTACGGCTCAGGCAGCTTGACTGGATTTCTCTCCACGGGTACGGTGGACATCGATGGTATGGTAATCAGGAATCAGACTTTCGCCGAGGCCGTCGATGAACCAGGTTCAGCCTTTGTGAACACCATTTTTTACGGCATAATTGGAATGGCATTTGCGTCCATCTCCGGAGGAATCACCACTCCCTTTGACAACATCATCCGGCAAGGATTGGTCAAACATCCGGTGTTCTCCGTCTACCTCAGGCGCGATGGCACCTCACAGCTTGGCGGAGAAGTCATCTGGGGAGGAATAGATCGGAGCATCTACAGGGGTTGCATCAACTACGTTCCCGTATCGATGCCTGCCTATTGGCAATTTACGGCTAATTCGGTGAAAGTCCGGGACATCCTGCTGTGCAACGGATGCCAGGCCATAGCCGATACTGGTACATCGCTCTTCGCCGTTCCCCTGCGAGCCTATAGAGCGATCAATAAAGTGTTGAATGCCACCGATGCTGGAAATGGAGAAGCCTTTGTGGACTGCAGCAATCTCTGCAAACTGCCGAATGTTAATCTAAATATCGGTGGCACTACCTACACGCTAACCCCAAAGGATTACATCTACAAGATCCAGGCGGAAAACAATGAAATCCTGTGCCTATCCGGCTTCACCTACTTGCAGGGAAATTTACTATGGATTCTGGGAGACATTTTTCTAGGAAAGGTTTATACGATTTTCGATGTGGGCAAGGAGAGAATTGGTTTCGCCAAACTAAAGAAGCATTCAAGTTATAGTGCTTATGCCTCCAGTTATGTGAAAGAACCACCTAGCTATGGCATCGATTACTATTCCTACGGCGATGAATACTCCAGATTCTTTACCTGAGTCAAATATATTTAAACTCCAGACTAATCCACCTGCCTATTTGTCTCATAAACCTCATGTTTAAACACCTGTATTAAAAAAGATGCGTAAAACGTGTATCAAATATGTGCCGAGTTCTTTAATCTCTAATACTAAGAGAGAGTTGGATTTGTTTCCAAGTCAGCTTAAGTATGCCAACAGAACTCGTGGACGTCATTAACTTCCAGAAATGGAAAATTTCGTGGCTATTTGCAGTTAGACAATAAAAAATAGGAGAGCAGACAGAAGTTATTTAAATTTCGAACCCATTTCAAATCTATTCACAGTCGAATTTCAACCGCAGACATGAGACAGTTGTTAGTTTTATTGGTGCTTGTCGGGATTGGCCATTCCGTTGCCAAGTTGAATCGCGTCCAGCTCCAAGTGAACAAGAACTTCACCAAGACCCATGGCAGTGTTAAGGCCGAGAAGACCGTGTTGGCGTCCAAGTACTCCTTTTTGGCCGGGGACTCTTTCAGTGCCAGTTCCTCGAGTGCCACCGAAAACCTGCAGAACTCCATGAACAATGAGTACTACGGCGTGATTGCCATCGGAACCCCAAAGCAGAGATTCAACATTCTGTTCGACACGGGATCCGCCAATCTTTGGGTTCCAAGTGCCAGTTGCCCGGCTTCGAATACCGCCTGCCAGAGGCACAACAAATACAACTCGGCGGCATCCAGCACGTATGTGGCCAATGGTGAGGAGTTCGCCATCGAATATGGAACTGGCAGTCTGTCGGGTTTCCTGTCCACCGACACTGTGACCATAGCGGGAATCAGCATCCAGGATCAGACATTCGGCGAAGCACTCAGCGAGCCGGGTACAACCTTTGTGGATGCTCCCTTTGCTGGAATCCTCGGACTGGCCTTCAGTGCGATTGCCGTGGATGGAGTGACTCCGCCGTTCGACAACATGGTCTCCCAGGGACTGCTCGATGAGCCCGTTATCTCCTTCTACCTCAAGCGACAAGGAACCGCTGTGCGCGGTGGAGAACTGATCCTGGGCGGTATTGACTCGAGTCTTTATAGGGGAAGCCTCACCTATGTGCCCGTTTCCGTTCCTGCCTACTGGCAGTTCACGGTGAACACCATCAAGACCAATGGCATTTTGCTGTGCAACGGATGCCAGGCCATCGCCGATACGGGCACCTCCTTGATCGCAGTTCCACTGGCCGCCTACAGGAAGATCAATCGCCAGCTGGGCGCCACCGATAATGGCGGCGGTGAGGCATTCGTGCGGTGCGGTCGAGTCTCATCCCTGCCCAAGGTTAACCTGAATATCGGTGGCACTGTTTTCACCCTGGCACCCAGGGATTACATTGTCAAGGTGACGCAGTATGGACAAACCTACTGCATGTCCGCCTTCACCTACATGGAGGGTCTAAGCTTCTGGATTCTGGGTGATGTGTTCATTGGCAAGTTCTACACGGTGTTCGACAAGGGCAACGAAAGGATTGGTTTCGCCAGGGTGGCGGATTATTAACAATTTTTTACCCGAAAAATAAATAACTTAACAAATACATGCAATACATAAAAACCAACTTAGAGTATTCCTGTGGTCAACCTGATTTCGTTTTGAGTAGACCTTACAATGTATGAAAGTAAGTTTTGAGTAAATCAGAAATCTGAGCGATAGTAAATTGTGGTAATAGCCCCCATATGGATGCATCTTTATACTCACTTGGGATGGGTCAGCGGCACTTCCAGTATCAATTCGGGCGGGTAATCAAAGTAGTCCGGATCGTGACCATTGGCCGAGACCACCAATGGTAGTATGTCCCACTCGCTGCCCTTGCTCTTCCAGCCCAGCTTGGTGCAGACCTGATGGATGGAGGAGCGATGGGATTGGACATCAAACAAATGTGATTCGGAATCGAAAATCAGCATAAGGCCAGCGGGCAGGCGGTGGCATATATAAAAGTGACATGTGTAAAAATAAATGGGGATACTTTGGGGCTCGGTTTTTTTTTATATGCAAATACATCAATGTGGGCATGGGTGTGTGGACTACGGATTGACTGAAACCATGGATCGCAGTGTGCCCCAACCGCTCGGCGGAAACATCTGCTACCGTATTTGTGCTCGTATTTATTGACAGCTTTGTTGTTTGTTCGGTTTTTGCGTATTTAAAAAGAGATTTATTACAACGAGTTATGTAGCTATAGAGTGAACTTGCCGCCCACATTGTTGTTGTGGGCTTTTGGGGCTTTTCCAACTTGTTGGTTCGACAAAAGGTCGCCACATGGGCAATTGGGTGGGTCAAAAGGGCAGCGGAGGCTCGGATTTAAAGGCAAAGGCAGTTGATGCGTGTAAATATCGCGAAGGCTGTGGAAAAAACATATACATATTTATGCATGTATGATATGTAAATTGATAGCTGGATTGCGCGGAACCATGTGAATAAATAAGAGCTGTTTGATGGCATTGTAAATATTTTCGAACCGTGTCTATAACTTTGCGTTCAAATCAACAGAAAATGAAAAGTCAAAATAAATTAGAACTACTAATTCACCTCTGTAAACTCCACGTTCATGGGATCACCAATGATTTTCCCATCCGCCTGCTTGTAGCCGGCATAAGATATTAGCTGGTTGTTCCAAATGCGATAATCATGCTTGGCATCTGTGCGTTGTGGAAATATCGTGATGGCCGATCTGAAATATGAAATCAATTTACTTTAAACAAGGCAGCCGCAAAACAATTTGTGTACTCAAAACGTTAAAGTTCGCCAAAGTTGAATGAAACTTTCGAAAACAGCCAAAAGCGCTTTGCGTCCTAATGTGCGTTCAAGTCAAAAGTGCAACACCAAGCGAATCGAATGGGGAAGTTGAAAGGGATGTTGCCTGAAATATTCATGGCATCAAATTGGCAACAGCCCTCCTTACTTTCACCCTCTCTCAATTCAGCCAATTAGCGGGCCAAAGCCATAATTTGGCAATCACTTTTCGCAAACATTCCACTGACGCCTGCCACGTAGCGAGTAGATTATTTGAAAATATCGAAATTGTGTGCGCCAAAGAGCATGGGAAAATATTAATAATTATGTGCAGCTCCAAACGATTAGAGGTATTCCAAAATTGTCCGTTCGGCCTAATTGCCATAAGCTGGCAATTACGTTTTGCAGGAATATCAAAAATTGCATTCCTAATTGCGAGTGTTAATTGTTCAATCGAAATATTTTGGCCAATATATAATTATATTTTTAAAGTGTGCAAGTTCTATGAGTATATTTTCCTTTAAATTCAAAGTCTGCACTCACATTTTCTTAGAAAAACAATGAATAAATATTTAATTGAGCCAACACTTGACCGACAAATTCAATTACCTCAGGTTGCCTTTATTTGTTGCATATTTAATGTGATTGCAAATGGCTTCAAACATGCCACTTGTTGTTGTCACATACCGACAGTCAAAGACCTGCAAAATACAGTGTATAAATAATAGAAATATCAGCTTGACAATAACGAATCACTTTTCCGAGGAACATTTATAAATTTTCACCTCGAGGGGTGAAAAAAAAACGCGATTCCCGCCGAGCTAAAATTACCTAAAATATTCAAATGCTTGTAGCTGGAAACTAGAAAAAATCAACAGCACTTGCAGACAGAAAACTAAAAGTGTAAACAATTGTTTTTTCATGAATTTTAGTTGCCCGCCCACAGACACACATATATATTCCCTTTTTTTATTCGCCTCGTCCAACGGGGCGGATGATAAATGTGACATAAATTTCTGTGTAACTTCTATATTTGTTTTATTTGCGGCATGGGGTCGCATAAGAGAGTTGTTCGCAACTTGTTCACACACCGAAACCCTTTTTCAATTATTTCGCTTCAATGAATTTTTTGCCATATTTCTGTTTAAGTGTCGAACTCGCACACCCTTAATTTTGCCTCTGTTATCTGGCTCCATACAATTGTTTTCTTTTTTTTCACACCTGTTTTGTGGGTTTCCGTGTGTTTTTGGGTCTATGCCAGGTTGAAGTGCCTACAGTTGGCTTTATGGGATTTCTATGTTTAAGCCACTCGAAACTGAAATTCATTCTCGGCCAAGGAAAGCCCTTTTCATTCGATTTTCTGCTGTGTTGGATTTTGTTAGGTTTTTTTCTGTGTCGTAGGGTGTACTACGATGTACAACGAGTTTCCTAATTAAGTTTGCAAAGCGCACAAAACAGAACCCTTTTTAAGTGCTTATGCCACACATACTTCATTTAATTTAAAACGAAGTTCTCCCCATTTTTTTGTCTCGCCGAGTGGTATTGGATAGCTATGGAAAACTTTTTACATGTAATCAAAAGTCAGCGCTAAAAATGAAATTAACAGGGAAAATATTTATAGTATCTGTTTGTTATAAGTTTTAGTTAAACATAACATTTGAAAACTATGTGAATATGGTGATGTTATTATGTGTTAACTCATCATTTCCATATGTTTGTTATGAATAGATTTATTTAATTTGAAAGCAGAATACGACACTGACATTCGTCTGCGAATGCAAAGTACATTTGTTTGGCGCTGAAAGTGACTACCTGTCTTTGGAAATCAGATTTGCCTTCTCGAGTTCTCGCCTAACAAACACACGTAAATCATTCAGGCGGAAATGCAAATCGGTTTACACTTTGCTATGCACACACACGCAGAGTGTGTGCCATTTGGTGTGCCAACTAGTGATCATTATAATTTGTATACGAGTATGTAGATTTCGGGTGAATCATGTGAATATCATGGCGCCTCGGGCGCCATTTCTTTTTCGAGTAAATTAAAATTTACGAGAATTTGCATTTCAAATTTCAGCTTTGTCTCTGTATATTTCCATTTTGACTCGGCTCTGCGCCTTGAAACACGCATAAATCTAGAATAATGTGGCCCAGACAAAAGGCACATCATACATACTATATATTCGTCTGTGATTTGTGCTCTGACAAATTTGGCTGACTATTCCAGCGGGTGTATTGCCCATATAATTTTTGTTGGAATTGCATACGTTTAAGCCTAATGTGGCCTGATGAATTGTTGTCATATTTTGTGGCTGATGAAAGCTGATTTCGAGTTTCTGCATGACCTCTTCGGTCATGAATCACTGATAAATCCATCTAATCCTTATGAATTACGCCTGTGTGTAGCTTTGCCAAATAAAACATAAAGACGTTTATCTGATATATGGCAGTTGCCATACGTTTTTCTTAAAATAATTTCGATTCATAACACATAAATCAGCATTCGTAGCACCCACCTGCAACTTGGACCATTGTATTCGGCCAATGCAACGTGAAGAATTGCGCCAGGCCAATTTGGCACCATAAATTAGCTCCGTTTCGGTTAGCTGATAGTGTCCAGTGGTCTCAATGCTCTGGCGCACCTGTTTCCACCGCGTCTCGTGGGCGGTGGATGATGTACTGCTCTCGAGATAGGAAGTAAGTTATGTTTAATTTAAGTATAATATATCAAACGTATACTTATTATATCTAAAGTGTTATTTGTTTTATATGTTATGTAATCGAAAGCTCACCGCTTTATCGATGTAAAGTACTGCTCCAGGAAGTCCTTGGCGTGTTCCAGAATGAGATCGGGTTTCCTGGCCTCCACCGCCGCATTGCCAATGTTCATAATGCTGCTCGTACAGGTGGCCTTCGAGCAGGAAAGAATCTGATGGGAATAGAAAAGCGAGTGCAAATAATAAGTCATCAAGTCGGAATGAATACACTTTGTGCCCCATGTTTTGACAGCTTTTAATTAAACAAGTGTAATTGCTCATTTTGGTAATTAAATTTTTATTGGCATTTGCTCTGCAGCGACAAATTTGCCATGGAAGGGGCAGTCGGAAAAGCGAACTGGTGACAGTTGAGAAACAAGTGGAGAGTAACAATGGTACGAAAATTAAATTGATAAGAAAGATGAGGAAAGGCAAAGGTCCTTTTGGAATCCGCCCCAGTTTAGTGAGCTGCGTTTAAAAAGCATTTCACCGTCAATTGCGGATGTCGCTTTTCCTCCACGTCGTTTTCCTCGCGCGCTTTTCCTCAACTTAGCTTGGTTTGTTTTCTTTTTTATGATGCGTGTCGTTGTAATTTTCATTTCCTCCACTCCCGCAGCTCACCTCGGATTCCTGCCAGCAGAGCACTTTCCTCCACCTTTCGTCTTCTCAGTTTATTTGCCCGACGGTTTAATTTACTCAACGCCACGACTTCAGTCTGTCTGTCTATTGCTGCCTGGAAAAGCAGCCGCAATCCGCCCAAGACACCCGCGGTCATAATTAGTTTGTTTTTCCAGGCAGTTGAGCCCTTGGAATTGGCTTGGCAAAGTGTGGCATAAAAACTGCTCAAGTGTCGCAAGTGTCTAACTAAAAAATTTCATGCGGCTATGCTCGCTACAATTACGTCAATCATACGCAGCGTATGCCGCGGTAAAAGCAGCTTCTTGCGGCTTACGAGCAAGTTTAGAGGGTAAGAATGGTAAAGGACACATTAACTGCTGAAATAAAGGAGCGATTCAGGGCATTAAACTGTAAAGTGAATAGATATAAATTAAGCCAATTAAAGAACCGTTGAGTAACTCGTTGAAAAGTCAATTTGAATGGAAAATCATTTTCAGAAAAGTCCTAAATAGAATCTAAAAAGGATCTGCTGGTTTTCTATGTAAAATGTATTAAAATAGATATTAATATAGAAAGATTTTTAAGTGTGATTCTTTCCCTTTTCATAACTCTTTAGTGCTATTCCCTTTTGAATATAAAATACTTAGTAAAATAAGTAGTAAATGGTGGATTTGCATAGTTGCATCCTACAATAACTGAAAAATCTGAATCGGTTGTTAAAATGTAATACCTTTCGAACATCCTGGCGTTGAACCAGTTCTTGAGGCAATAAAAGTGGTAGGTAGCTAGTAAAAGTGGTAATGACAGTAAAAGTTGAAAAGCAATACCCGTCAAAGTATCACAGTTGGCAAAATGTCGGAATGGGGAAATTCAAAGGATTAGTTTGTGAACGTACTTCAATGTTGAGCTGCGATTTCCACAAAGGCACATTAATTTTAGAACTCTCTTGTTTGCAACCGCTTCGCCCACAATAAAATGCAGTTGCAACTTAAAGGCAAACCACATACTTTGCCTTGTATGCACATGGCAAAAATGCAATTCCTCCTGCCTCGCTCCCTTCGGCCCGCCCACATAAACTTTGCCAATTTTCACTCAGCTGCACAAGACAAATTTATGCACAATGCAAAGAGCCACCGAGCCCGGGAACCGAAAACATCACCCAAAAACCAGCGACACACATGACGCAAGTACGTTAGTTAGTTAGCAACTGGAAGGAGTTATTATCCTAATAAGCCGGAATCGGGCGCGGAATGCGCCTGATTAAGTAACTAAATTATTACTTTTCCGTGGGCGAGCAGCTCGTAAGCTAAACAAGACGCCATAAAAGCGCCGGCTTTTCATTTTCATTTCCATCTGTAGCGATGAAATGAATTTTTTTTGCTTGGTGGGGGGGAATGCAAATAATTGCCAGCGCGGGACTGGTTAGCACTCAAAGTTGTCCAAAATTGTTTTATGTAAATATAAACAGGAGGAGGTGGAGCGGCATTTGCAGCGGAACCGGAAATTGTTGCAGCTGCCGAAATAAATACGAAGGAAACGCTGGCAGGATTTCCCGCCCGCCCACACACACACACACACAGGCGAGCAGCTTAAAGTTTGGCGTGTAAGTTTGGTTTTCCTTTGGCCACGTGCCGCCCAACTCCACTGGGTGGCATCTCCGCGAGAAACTGCACTTTCTCCAGAAGAGGAGCAGCACTTGCCCGCCGAAAATGGTTATTTTTTCGCGTCTCCTCGTGTTTGCAGCAGAATTATGCCCTGCGGCACGGGAAAGTGAAATAAGTGCTGCCGTTTTCACTCGCCTTGGGGCATGTTTTCCTAGACAACAACGAATTGTGGATGCCCTCGCAGGGATGGCACTGAATAAAAGAGCGAACATCTAAAGCGGATTGCATTTATGCGCTTTTAGTTAGCAAACTGACATTACTCATACTGTATATCCCCTCAAAAAATCAATGGTTAAACATTAAGTAGAAATATGCTTATTTAAAAGTTATATGCATGCGTAGGTGTTCCCAACTTTTTATGCGAAATGTCAACAAAAAGTTAACCACAAGTCAGCCAATAAAAAAAGTTATTGGCAACACGACAAGTGCTCTCACCGAAACATCCGAAAAAAAAAAAACATTTTCCAGCCAATTGAATTTCCGGCCAAGCCATTGCCATAAGTTTCCCTAGACGCTAGTTTTCTTCCGGAGCAGAAACATAACCATGAAGAAATTCAAATATTAACTGCATTCTGCGGCAGTTAAGTTTGTTTTGCCACTTTTTGGCCCACCTTTTGGCCATGAAATTTAAATTGTACGGCAACTGGCACACGAATTAAGTGAAAATGCTGTCAGTGGTAATGAAAAATGCAACGAAAATATTTGCCCAAAGTTTCGGTAGTCGAGTGCATGATATAAACAGAGCTGAGTAGCAAAGTCACTCATGAGGAGTTGAAGCCAACAATCCAGGATACGGATTAACCGAAAAGTGTGCGGCAGTAAAGTTTCATTAACTCGTAAGGATTAAATACCCTTTTCACATGCTCAAGTTACAAAATCCCGAGTGTTAAATGGCACGATGTAAGCTTAATGTTTGCAACTTAAATTGCCGGTCCATCGTTTAAGCGGAGCTCCATTATAATTACCTGGGTGTCGGAAGTGGGGGATCCTTGGGAGCAATTTGCATGTTGTTGCATGGAGTGCTTAAATAAAATGGCACAGTGGCTCATATAAATTTGTGCATTGCATAATTTTCGAGCGCATTAAAACGGCGGCGGAAGGGAAATGAAACTTGATTGTGAGAAAGGATTCGTTTCGCCATTTCCGCTGTTGGCGTTGATGCTGACTTAATTAGCATAGAAAGTGTAGCTGCAGCTGCAACTGTCACTCTGGACTTTTGGGTGTGCCGCACTAATTGGGGTTAGGTGTCCCAACTTTAAGCCGACTTCTCACACCGCCGCTTATGCAATTTGCACTTTGCTCCTGCCGCCTCCACTCGACTAAATGAGCTTCGAACCAATGGAGCGGCGGTGGCTGAATCCGTTTTGGCCAACTGAGTGTTCGGCCAAATTAAATTATGCAGATTGTGGCGGCAACATTGCTGAAAGGTATCCAAAGACATTTGCCTAATGAGCACAGCGAGTTTTCAGCACTGACAGTTACAAGTAGTTGAATTTGAGTCAACAACAATTAAAAGACTTTCCTTTAACACACAAGTTTATTTTGCACTTCACAAATACCTCATTTCTATAATAAGCTAAAAGAATTTTGTCTTATTTTTGGAATTGCTATGAAAAGTAGTGATGGCTTTCCCCATTATTAATTGTTTTCAGCTGGGAAGATAGAAAGCTTAACCCGCCCAATTTTGTCGTTCGTAATAGCTCAACATTTTCAGAAAAAAAGCGAACCACATTCACCACATTAGCCCAAAAATAGTATATAATTTAACACCCACAAGGCAAGGAAAAAATGTAGAAAAATGATCCAACTTCGTGCCACTTTATTACGATGGGAAAAGTTTTGTGGATGGGTACCAAAAAAAAAAAAAAAAAGGAGCAGCAGCAGGGTCCTTTATTTAATCCGCCATCCAGCCTGGGCACGCATTCTGCCAACTTTTGCATAACAAAACTGCTGTAAAACGCTCCAATTGCAAACAAAGCGACTGGAGCCACGCACACACATATGCAGGCTGCACCCACACAGTCACACACAAACGCACGGAAAAAGGAAGAAACAGGCAGTCATACAAACAATTACATGGCAGGCTAACATTAAAGGAACTCCTGCAAGTATGCAATGTTTCTTGCGCTCGTTGGCCAACTCACTTTTAACGCATTCCACTGGCTGAAACTTCCTGCTCTTAGCCCGAGAATTGTTTTACTGCCCTTTTATGGCACACTCGCTCGTGCATGGAGCGGCAGTGGCTTCTTCTTGGCCACGTGCACTGGCTAATTATAGCCAAGATGCCCACTCCCGACCTGCAAATCCTGGACGTGACTCACCTCGCGACCCTTGCAGTGCAGCGTGTCGTAGACCTCCGGCCTGCCCTCGATGTTCTTCAGTCGCATCGGCTTGCGCATCAGCAGACTGCGTCCCTCGTCGTCCAGGTGCATAAAGCTGCAATTGGGAAAGTGATTTCAGATGCAGTTGTGGGTGGAAAGTGCGGTAAAGTAAGTGCCAAGCCAGCGAATCTGAGCGCCATTTGGCCACTAAGCTTCGCACATTAATCGCGCAATTTGTCTAGCCGCTGGGTGGTCCTTTCTCTTAGTCTACTCATCTTGGAGTAATTAAATATGAAAAATATTATTAAAAAATATTTTTTTTTTTGTTACTACTATTGGTTACTACTGGATTTTTGGTTACTACTATTATAACTTATTGGCAACTTTTAGTTAAAGTAATTTTAAAAGCACAGGAACATTTTACTTAAAACGCTTTAAATGCAAGGAAAGGTAATAAATAAAATAATAATAATAAGAGTAGGCTACTCTTCTTCTACGTCTTCTATGCCTATGGCTAAATTGTTAAATTTAAAATACAATAGTTGAAATAAACGAAACCCAGGCAACCAAATGCATTTTGCCTAACTGCCTAGCAGTGAAATAGAAATGGTTTTCTTATTTTTGAAACTCAATTTCCAACCGGCAAATGCTATTTACCAGCATCACCTGCAAAACCCATCTAGTTCCTAAGCGCAACTAACTCAGCTTAGTCCTGCCGCCATCCTGTGGCTGCCCCAAACAATTTATCAGCCATGCCAGCAGTGGTGTGCTCCACATATCTGTGATAAATGCAATCCTTACCTGCCGGCACGCGACCGATAATCCTGTGACATCTTTCTGGGCTGCTGTTGGTTTTTCGGCGACGGCGATAGTTCCCGCGAACTTTTTCCGGACGCAGTGCCGCTGCCCGAGGGAGGGCATCCCGCACCCTGACCACCAACACCAACACCGCCACTCCCACTCCCGCTGCCACTGCCATCCAGTTCGACCACGATGCTGGTGTTGGTGCCACGCCGTTCGCGAATTGGAGGCGATGCTGTGGAGATACTGGCGCGCTTGTGGTGCCTCAATGGCGTGCCACTTGAAGATGGCAAGCCTGCTGCTCCTTGAGCTCCTTGCGCTCCACCCGGATGGTCCACTTCATGGCTGGGCGAGGAGTCACCGCCTCCGCCATTTGGATTGCCGCTCAAGAGCCCATTGCCATTCACCGTTGGCGTTGCTTGAGTTTTGATTTTTCTGCTATTTTGTTGCTGTGCCTGTGCCTTCTGTTGCTGCAGTTGCTGCTGCTGCTGCTGCTGCTGCTGCAGTTGCTGCTGTTGCTGCAGTTGCTGTTGCTGCTGCTGCTGTTGCGCATTTGTCGCACGTTTGATGGTCACGAATCGCAGGTTCTCAAATATCGATGTGAAATGCTGCGACATCTTGTCCGGGGAACGTGGAGCAGCTCCTCTGCGCTGATTGTTTGCCTCGTTGATTTAAAATGCAGCCAACAGGTGAACCACTTGGACAATTTACCCTCCAAGTTTTTGATTAAATTCTGCTCGCAAACTTTCTGCGGCTCTCTTTTTCGGGCCGCACTCAATTGCTTCACTGAGGATTGAAAAGTTTTCGAAAAGTTGTATTACTTCGCTTGGTCGGAACGGATAAAGGAACTTAAAAACATACTGGTGTAATGAGCGATTTAATGAACAAAATCGGCAGGATAAAGTTTGCTTTTGTTTTTAAGTATATGCATGACTTTAAATAGGCTATAATTATAATATGATTGAAGTGCAATAACTTGAACAAGACACTATTAATAACCACTTAAGAATAATCCTTAGTTGACTTATTTGATTGAATGTGTAGTGGATTCCCCCAGCTTGTGCACTTGTATGAAGCTATACCTCTGGCTTAAGGCTCCTCCCTCGAATGTCATCAGACATCCACTCAAAATGCCTGAGAGCGACGGAAGGAAAACAATAGATGGACAAAGGCTGGCTTTTAGCTACAAAAATAGACTTATGCACTCAAAGCCAGCCGGCCAGCTAATTGATTGATTGATAAGGCAAAGCAAAAGGGCATAAAGGCACGTACTGTATATGTGTGTGTGTGAGCCAATAGAAAAATAACACCCAGTAAAACAAAATAAACCAAAATTTGCGGTCATTATTTTGATTTGCCTAAGCAATTTTCCAAAGCCGTCATTAAACAAACAGCAAAAACAAGTGAGTACAAACAATGGGCGGGTAATTAGAAAGCGATAGCATTTCATTGGACATTCTGTGTGACTGAGTGCGGGAGTGCCCTCAAAGTGAATGATTCGGCATTTGATTTCGAATTTAAATGCGCGTGGGGGTGCCCATGGAACCTCCCCCAGGTCAGCAATGGTTAGCAGCTACCCATGTCAAATGCAGCCACAAGCGGAGGTTAATCAATGGCAGCGGCTCATCGGTTTCGCATTTCATGTGGCCCAAGTGCACAATAGCCACCTGTCCATTACCGATGCTCGAAAAAGGATAATTCACACACGGTTTTAATCAGAGTTATCCTTTCAAAGTCACACACCTCATTTCATTAGCCAAACTCTCTTTAAATAGCTATTAAGTAGGTATGACCAATTATATATGTCTTTATTATTTTTGAGTAGAGTGCATCTATAGGCTTAAAGCTTACAAAAACCTATTCCTGCTTTTAAATTAAATAAGATTTAATTAAATCTTCTGTTGTGCCAAACTTTGCTTTGCAAGTCAGCTTAACTGATGCGTCATCTTTAAAATTTGCACATTTTTTCAGGCGCTTAGAGGTCAGACAAGTGCTCCCCCAACAAATGAACGAGCCGCGAATGGAAATGGGTTTTCTTTTAAAGGAAAGTAAAAGGGAAACACCAGCTGGTAAAGAAAAACAGCGTGAAAATTGGCTGCCGAATGAATGATTAAACCCCTTTGAGCGCACAAACCAAAGGGCTCAGCAGATGTTGTCTGCAACTTTTGCAACTCTAATCAGGAGCCCCCACTTCGCCACACTTCTCGTTGAAGGTGAAGGTTAAGCGGAGTGTATAAATAGGCCAGGTGCCGGTTCACCCACCAAATTAAAGGTAAACTAATTGAATTTTTATAGAGCGGCAGGGACTTCGTCACTTTTTGATTAAGAAAATTTATTACGCGGAGGCGTCTGGTTTTGTGGTTTGCAGCAGGCAAATTGCCATAAAGATGCTTTTAATTGCTACAAATGTTCAGCATGGAGTGGAAAACCCGGTGTCTGCTTTTCATTTCCGCTTGCGTTTTCCTCGTTGCCAGCTTAATCAGCCCAAAGGCAAATAAAACTGGTGGGTATTCGCTGGAGTATTTGAGACAGTGCCTCTGGTTATAGCTGTTTGTCAGTCTCTGTTGGTTTAAAATCTAATGAGCTGAATGGAAATTAAATGGGGTAAAACAATAATCCTAAATGCTTAAGACAAACTTATTGAGTGGTAAATAACAAGGAGTAAGCTTCACAATTGCTTTTTATTCGGATACTACGTTATAAATTACATTTATTTTCTTTACATTGCTCATACGCAGTGTTGTACAGTACAGAAGTATAAATTGTGAGTAGTGCACTCATTTATTTCTGCTATTTATTTATCAAAGCTTCAAATAGTCATAAAACTAAATATTTATAGAAAGTTAGGTTCATATATGAATATCCAGGATTAATAGTCGACCCAATAAATTTAGTGAAAACAAAGAATTCAACTTCAATGCTCTGGCAAACAATGCCTTCAAAATCAGAAAAACATTTTGTGAAAATAGAGCTGTGAAGACTTTTAGCAGGAGTTGGAAAATTTAAGTCCGATTTATGAACCGAAAAAAGGGGGAAATCATATAAATTTCCCGAAGGAGGCTTTACGCACAAGATCTTTCGCAGGAAGCACAGTTCAATCACATTTCCCCGGCAGCAAGTGGAAAATCTCAGATTTCCTACACTGTCAACACTTCAGCTCCTCCAGCACAGCTCCTCCACGTCGTTTCAAATCCAATCAATTGCTTTAAAATAAACCCTTGAATAAAATCAAAGGCAAAACTGTAACGGCGACGGGCGCTGAATGCTTTTCGTATTATCTCAAATGACAACACAGCCGCGTGAAGAAATGAAAACCAAAGGAGATCGTACAATTGGGGGACAAAGGAAAGCGGTTAAAAAAATCCTAAAAAAAAAAAAAACAAAAAATGCTGCAAAAAATGTACAATGCAAAACTGTAAAAAAGGGAAGTGGAAAACCAGCAAATCTGTTAAGAAAAACCATTTAAATGGTAGACACAACACAGCCAGCACAATGGGCATGTGGCTTCCCACCCACACAGGTGTAAGTTGGATTTAGCCAAGGCCTGGACTTGTGGTCAAGTGCGAATCCTGACCAGAATGGTAGTCGGATTTGGGAGCACACTAATGTATATCCAAGGCAAATAAGACGAGCATGTGCTCTATAATTAGGGTATTTTTCGTAAATTGCCATTTAAATTGGCTTAGGCACGGAGTAATTTGTATAACAATAGAGCTGTTGTAAGTATGGTGTAGAATTTTAAATGGTAATTAAGCCGAAGGATAATTAGAGCAGCAGTTTGTACAAAAACAATTTTTATTGGCGAGCATTTAGTAACAGGAACCAAACAAAATGGGTAAAATTTTCATTATTATTTTAAAGAAATTTAAAATGTATATTAAACGTACCTAATGCACTTCAAAGCGTTTGAAACTGAATTTTTACCGGATTTCTTGGTATCCCGCAGAGCTCTTATAATTTGACATGTTTCTATTAGAGCAACTGTTCTCATCGCTCAAAATTTATTTTATGCTAATGCAAATTGTGAAATAACCCCAAGTCAGCTGAGCATTTGCAAAATGAACGAAAGACCCTTCGGTAAATAACACATCATTTTTGAAGATTCTCGTAAAGTGAAGAAAATCCTTTGGCCATCCCTTTGGTTGGCTCTCAAAAAATGAAAAAGGTAAACAAGTTTTATTTCCCCCCTCAAATGCTGACTAACCGACTCTGGATTAACATATGAAAGGGATAGTCCTGCGAAGGATTTTATGCCTGTGTGAAAAGGATTCGCCTTTGCCGAGCAGCAGATCCAAGTGCACCCACATCCTTAAGCAAGTGCATTAAATATTAACACATTATGGTGCAAAATGTATACTCCTGTCGTCCTTTGTAATGTCAGCCTCAGCTGCGGTTCGCATTTTGATAGTCAATATTGAATGTTTATTTATTGTTATTCAAAAACATGCCGAACATTGCATATTACGTACATATTATGGTAATGCGAGGTGTGAGTAATGGAAGGCTGGTTGAGCTGAAAGGCTGATTTGTTCGCAAATTGATTTGGGTATGCATTAGACATGTGAAAGGGAAAAGTAGCCGAACATGGCGTTGAATCTTCAAAGGAGATATCCTTCATTTCGAAATAATTTAGCTAATGGTAAAAAGTTGTTCCGCAGTGCATCTTACTGCATATGAAAAGGTCGTAACAATAAACATATAGCTAATATAGTTTTAGTGGACATTCTGCAGTGCTTTTTGTTCCGGATTATACGTATCGCTGAGTTTCTATGGAACTACCTTCTCGACTATGCAATATACCATGGCCCATGGCATCAGGCATATTATAATTATCTTAACAACGAAATGAAGAAAACTGGCGAAACGTGGATGGGACAGCAAGGATGGGACGGAAAGGATGGGTCCTTGTCAACCGTTTGACATCGGCTGCTGCGACAGCTTCGCAGGAAGTTGGCCCACTGCCTCCCGAAAAAGTTTTCTTGGCACTCAATTTGATGTTATTTTTTACTGCTAATTGTTTTTCAATTTATGTTGGAAATTTTGTTATAAACATATTTTGTTGACTGCATGCTAAGGAGTTAATTTCCGCATCTTTGATAACCTTAATTACCTAATGGGGTTTCGCGTTTCCTAATTCAATTTGAGTCTTTTGGCTTTGACGGTATTTATTAAAGATTAATTTCCCTTAATTATTTTTCATTTTCGGGGTAAAGCACTTTACTGTTTTTTTTTCATTTCCAAATGCCCGAATAATACATTTAATTGCAAATTTTATCATTTTGATATCTTTGGGACATTAATCAAATGACTGCTTGAACTGGAGGGTTCTTGGGATTGACTGATTATTGTGGTCCAGCAATTGGTCAATCCATTCTAAGTTGACATTGGGTTCATTTTAAATAGATTTTCGTGACATTTCTAATAAATCATTACATTTCATTGTCGGGTAGCTACGTTGCTAATGAGTTAATTTACTCACTAATTTGCATGGATTTATAAGCCTTTCATATAAAAAAGGTCAATGTAAAATGTATTTATTTTATTATTTTTATTGTGGAACAGCTGAGTAATTTTGTTTGTTAACAATAGCTATCTTTTTTAGTTAACAAAAAAATTGTGTTCTTTTTCTTTAGTTCTTTATTCAACTAGGGTTTCGTTCTGAAGATCTTATAGAAAAAATTTTGAATTTACTATAAGTTTTTATAAATTTTAAAAATTATTTAATATTCCATCGTTCTGTCGAAAATGGATTTAGTTTGCCATTAAGAGAGCTACTGTTTAAAGCATTTTACACTTAAGTGGCTTTAAATATGATTTCAAAGATGATGATGTTATTCAGCACCATTTAACTCAACGATTTATTTTTGTACTTTTACCTTTTCAAAAACTATATTTTTGTAATTAAATAGATTAATTAATGGTTACTATCAACAGTAATTTATTGCACATCTTAAAAAGCAAAGAAATAAATATTTCTCTCCACTCTTCTTTGGGTCACTTCACTCACAAAAAGATTTAAGGACTCTTTTTGAATTTCAGTTTCTTTTGATTATCTCTGTGTGGTCCTTCGATTTCAGTTTTCAGCGCGATCCAAAGAACTCGAACGCCGCGCGTTGACTGAAGCTAAGGCCGCAACGCAGCATCCTTAAATAGCGGCTGAACCTCCGCCAGCATCCTTTGGATGTTGTTGAAAGCTCGGCTGTCACACTACAACAAGCTCTAAATGGCGTGGGTCCTGGCTAAAGCTCACGCGATTCGGCGGCAGCTGGAAGAGGATTGTTGGAATAACGACCTTGTGCTGAAAGGGAAATTTCACCAAGAGGAAAACACCAGTTGCTTTGTTTCGTGGCGTTTATTGTTAAAAGCGGGATAATAGCACTCCCATTTCATGCAATCGGGATGCCATTGGTTGCATCCATAGATAGGGGAGCTTTTGAAATATTGAATTCTTTTCAATAGTTTTCCAACATTCAAGAAAATTAAAAATATATTAACAGTTAAGCTTAGCCTATAATCCTAGCCTTTTATATAATTACTGTTTAAAATAGTAGTTAGGATTCTAGTCAAACTCCCTCTAATAAAAAAAACACTGATTACAGGTTCTTAGCCAATTACTTATGTGGTACCCCGGAGTCTCCAAATTTTTGTATACAATCTGCTTTAGTAAAGCGAATTAAAATTGGAAGAGCTTACAAATGCCGTGCGTATTTGATGACTTGTTGAATGCCTTTTCACGGATGTTTAGTGGCGACGGGGAAGACCAGGTTGAATTTGCCATACTCCAAAACGTTGAGTTTGAACTTCCGAGGATTTTGCATGCAGGCTGGATCTCGTTGCAGTTGTAGTTCGTGGTGGTGGTGTATTTGATGGTTGTATATATATACAGGTATACAATAGAGAGACAGAACATTAGTATAATCCTTTTCAATAATTTAAATAAGACAACAATCATTAAGCCTAGCCTTAAAACTAGTTTAAAAATGAAGTGATCATAAATGAGTAAAATAATTACAACAAAACAAAAATGGTTTCTCTGCCCAAAGCCTAAGGGCTTTTGGAGTTCCGTGATCGCTTCTGATTTTGTTTATCTGCATGTGTTAGTTTTGAGGAAGTTCATATTTAGTAAGGTTGTTATTCAAGATTTGGAATCGATTCACTTAATTCTGGACCTGAATATGTTCATTGGAAGGTCACGCACTTAAGGTTTCACGTTAAGTTGCTGTTAAATTCAGACGAGTTTTGATTTGCGGATCTTGCACGATTTTGGTGGTTAAAAGTATGCAAAGATGGTTGAATTTTTAAGGAGATAGTGAAGACCAACGCTGTTACAAATTTTCAGCACACCGCGCCAAATGTTGAAATTATTACAGACAGCATACATTTTTCCACCTTTGTTGATCCTGGAAAAAAGTATTCGTCGCTGAATCCATGTTGAATTTAATCCATATGAATCCTTCCACATAATTTCATTTCCGAAGTATGGCATCATCTATAATAAAGTACGCCTTCTAAAATCCTAGGCTACTTCAGAGCAAATCCTCAACATTGTTTTGAATGTTTCCTGTGATGCTTTCTATATAATTTTCCGTTGAATTATTTTCCATCTAAAAACTTTAAGCCCTACGAAGAACAGTTGGTCCTAAATAAGCGAAGACTTCAGCCTAAGAATGGGAGTAAGTCAAGTCCTAACTTTGTAACGAAAGGGAATCGCGATCTAAAGAAATATATACACAAATTGTTAAACAGGGCCAAGAGAGTTGCATCCGCAGTCCGAAAAAGGACACTAACATCCGAAAAGCTCGGAAATCAGGTACAAAATCGAATAGGGCTTCATGCCAGCTAGTCTGCTCTATATGAAGTTCGATTCAAATAGCAATAGCAGCTGCATTTTTGCAATCAACTTGCGCACCATCGGCGGCATATGGCAAACTGAAAGTGTCGAGCCATTCCTTGCACTTTTCGGAGCTATCGAAAGCCAGAATATTGGTAATATAGTCAACGCTAATGTTGGGACGATAACTGAAAAGAAACGAATGATTATCACTAACAATGACAATTTAGTGGATATAATATACTTACGACTTAATAATGACTCGCAATGCAGCTTTGCGCTCTCTCTCCAGGAACCACTCAATCATGTGGCCGGACATTAGAGGCGCCGTCTTGTACAGGGAGAACAATTTGCAGTAGTTGCCCAGCGCCCACGCAGATCGGAACTGAAGAGCGTGCGCAATGACAGGATTTTCCCGTTGATCAGCCGTAATCGAACGCATGACAGTGGTGATGTCTGGAAACCATAAGCTGTGTTAATTTTAATCGAAAATATATGAAACGAAGTCAAACATACCCAGAGTATTCTTTGTGAAAATGTAGTAGAGTATGCGATAGGCGGTGAACTCGAGGGCATTGGCGTTTTTACCACCGATCTCCATGTACAGCATCTTAAGTTGCGTCTGGCACTGATTGAACTCCTCGTGGTCACCCTTCTCCATGGCAATGCGTGCATGTGTCTCGTACACCTCAACCGTAAACTGATCACGAATACCCTGGACCTGTGAGTACATTTGAGTTAACACTATTTCATATTTTTACTCGGCGCATACTTACAGTCAAATCCTGCCTTATGGACTTAAGCTGATCACACGCATAGTGATAATCCTGATTGGCACGCCATTTTCCTTTCACATTAACAAGCGAGTGGGTGAGAACCTCCACAGGTCGCACCTCTGACGGAGACGGCGCCTTTGTAAGACGCAAAAATGACTTTTCTAGATCCCTACAAGTTCCTACAATGTGCAAATCGAGAAGATCTAAACTGCTAGCCGCCTCTGTGTCCTCGTAGAAAGATGAACGTTGGTGCTGCTGCTGTTGCTGCACCATTTTCTTCTTGTTCTTGGCCGTGGTGAGACCAAACGGTGAGCTTGCAATGGCGACGACCGATTTCTTGGCCGAGCTGGAGCCCTGCTGTGAGAATCGTGCCGCACGCTGTTGCAAGCGCGCTGTGTCATCATCAACGGCACCGCCAACAGACGACTGATTGTAATAGTGAGGTGTTTCCTTTTTTTTCATCTGTGCTGAGGCCATGGCAGCCGCGCGCTTGCCCTTCTTCATTAGCATTTTCTGCTGCTTGCGGGATAAATTCGCGGTGAGTGGTATGAAATTTAAAGATTCGATCGAGCCGGATTTGCGGATAACCTTACGCGCCGGTGGACCGCTGGCATCGCTACTGCGGGAGCACGATCGGGAGCGGGGGGATCGCGAACGGGAACGCGAACGAGAGCGCGAACGCGAGTACCGCTTCTTGCTCGAGTACTTTAACGAGTTTGAAGATGATGGCGACCTGCGAAGGATATAAACATACTGGTTTAGGACACAGTTTCAATTCGATCAATAGAGATCATTAAACTCACCGCGAACGACTCCTGGAGTACTTGGACGTCGAAGAGTGATGCGAACCGTAGCCGGACGAGGACTTGTTGAACTGATTGCCCTTCTGCTTGAACTGATTCACTACACCCGTGGAACCCTTGGCAGGCGACTTATCCGCTTCGCGGTCTCTCTCGCGCTCCCTCTCCTGTTCTTGCTTCTTCTGAAAGTAGTTGCTTCGCTGCTGCTGCGGCGGTGGCACATTGCTCAGCACCACATCAATGCCGTCCCTCTCGCTGTGCACCGTCGGCATGGGCTCGTTGTCCCAGTCGCGTGTCCACAGCTCGTTGCGATTGGCCGCCGCTATAATTTTGCCTTTCAGACATATGTCGATCTGATCCTTATCCAGATCAGTGTTGCACTTGGAATAGCAACGGGCAACATATTGGTTGAGGGAATTCGGCCAGGAGTCGCTTGAAGCCATTTGAAAACTGTTCGGCCGCTTAAAATTTGGTGTTTGGGATGGAGCCTCTCCCGCTCCTTGTGCTGCCTTGTGCTCCTGCTGCTGCTGCTTCTGGTGTTGGGGATTCTCTGTGGGTGCCACAATGGCCAGGGGTAATGGTGGTGGTGGTTTGCTCAAGTCCGGATTAATTGGTACACCTACATCGCTGGCGCTAATGATGGGCGGCGGTGGAGCTTGGGGTGTGGCTGGGGTTTGATTGGCAAACGGATTGCTATATGCTGATTGCTCAAAGTTCTTGTTTTTGTTATTTCGCTTGCGCTTCTTTTTGTTGCTGTTGTTGTTGTTATTGTACAATTGCATGACCTGTTGCTGTTGTTGATGATGTTGATGTTGTTGTTGTTGTTGTTGTTGTTGTTGTTGTTGTTGTTGTTGTTGTTGAAGCTGTTGCTGTGGATGCTGTTGTTGTTGCTGCAGGGGATTAGGAGCACCGGCCAAACGCTTTTGGTTCAAATTCAAATTAAAACGTATTCCGCCGAAATTCTTTTGCTGCTGCTGCTGCTGCTGTTGTTGTTGTTGCTTGTTTTGGCCAGGTGGCTGACCTATTTTCGGAGGCGGCGGAGGCGGCGGCCCTGAGGGTAGAGGCGGCAGTGCAGCCAGCGCATTGCTGAAGCCCGGCGGCGCATTTGACGCACTGACCGTCGAGGTTACCTGCTGTTGCTGCTGCTGCTGGTAGCGCACATAGTACTGGTAGTACTGCTGATACTGCTGCTGGTAGGCAGCATTCTGGTTGGCATACCAGGCGTAGTTGCTCCACTGCTGGGCGAGCTGGGCGGGATTAGCGCCCTGCTGCTGCTGTTGCTGCATCTCCTGCAGCTGCGGAATCAGGGGCGGCGGAGCACTCATGGCATCTGACATGGCACTCCCACAATCTCCCTCTCTTGGTCCTTTGCTAATTTCTTTTTTACCTGAACTTACCTTTGGGTTTTTGCGATTTCGGCCCCTGATTTCATGACAAAGGGCACCAAAAATGGGAAAAATGTGCGCATTAGTCTGTGTGCATTGGTGGGTGTGTGTGTGTGTGTTGGCATGTGACGCCATTTTTATTTCTTACCTACTTCTTGGTCACCGAGAACTGGCACTTTCTGCTTCGATTTGCGAGTTTGAATCGCCGTTTTCGCCAAAATAACTTATTAAAAAAGATGCGCAGTGCAAAAATATATCTGCATACGCACGAAAACACTCGGAATACGCTACTTTTTGCTTAATTTTCTCACGATATATAAACACGTCCGAACAGTTGAACTATTTTTTCGTATAAAGAAAAAGAGACAGTATAATCGATGAATAGAGATGTCGCAGCGCTCAGTGTGACCGTAGCTTGCTGAGCCGAAAATCCATTACCGTAATTTAAAAAATGCGCACCATATGAGCGGCGGAGGAACTGTGGAATATGGAACATTTTTTATTTATTTATTTCTTCGTTATTTGGAGGATTTTAATTTAAATTTAAATGCAATAATGTTAAGAAAAGAAAGGTCTAAGTGCATAGGTCGTTCTTAGCTAGTAATACTACGCTAATTTGGCACACATGCTTAAAAGATTTAACTCGCCCAAAATTGTTAATTTCAAATCTATTTTTAAGAGTAAGACTATTGTAGAACAATAAAACTTTAAAATATAAGGTACAATACGGTTCAGTTTTCAAATTCCATTAATTAAAAACAACTAAAACGGAAACAGCCAAAATCATGATGAGATAAGTTTGGAAAACACTTTGCATACAAATTATTTATTTATATTTATCATGTATAGTAAAATCATAGTCAATAGTACACATTCTTTTCAACAGTGAAAACCCCATGAAACTCCAATCCTATGGGCTCCACCAATGGGATCTACCCCATCGAAGGCCAAATGATAGCCAACATCGATGTTCTCCCCAATCTTTGACTGGTATACGAACCCCATTCTGGAGTCCTCCCGCAGCTTGGCCTTTACCATAGTGCCATTCTGGAAGTCGTACTGAACCCCAATGGCAAACTGTTTCACATTTTCCGAGCTGTAGAGATTCGTCTTGATGGCAAAGGCCCAGGCTTCGCCGATCCTTTGGAAGATCGAGCCTCTAAGGTCCTCGAAATTCTCGCTATAAGTGAAATATAATGGTATGTTGGCTATATATTACCTAAGCTATTGGACAACCTACAGTTTCAGACCCACTTCGGTCCTCCCATTATTGTAGCCAAGGCACAGGGCGTGCTTATCGAATCCCTTTTCGTCAAAGTTGTACTCCGTTCGATATCCCAGCACCCAATTCTCTACAGGCGCCACCAGGATGTAGCCCTGAAATAGGGGTTCGTTGTACAGAGGCACCACCAGTTCCACCTTCACGGGATCGCGCTCCAACCCGCACTTCAGCTTCGTTTGAAAGCTCACTCTACAGGGTTTAATTTAAATAGTTTTTAATGTTGTTAAGAAAATTATGAAAAAATAGAACACACTCACTCGTCTTTTGTGACAATTGTGGACTTCAGCAGCCCATACAATCGACTTCCAAAGTTCATGCCGCGCACAGCGATCTCCGAGAGAAGATCATTGTTGGTGAACCAGCCGAGGGACGTGCTGTAGTTGCCCACTTCCTTGAACACCTCCAAGCCGCCAAAGACGTCCTTCATGGTGGGATAGCCCTCGCCGAACGTGTTCAGATAGAAGTCGTTTTTGGTTCGCGTGGTGCAGTGCATCTGCCAGGCGCCGATCTTGAAGCCATTGATGAGACAATCCTTCGCCAGGGCGCCCACATGGAAGTAGGTGGGCATTTCGCCCTCTGACGTTGGCGAGGGAATAATCTCCACTTCGACTTCCTTGGGTGGCTTTTCGGGCTCTTCCTGCTTAGATGGCTCCTGCTTGGAGGCATCCTTCTTAGATGACTTCTGTTTGCTTGGCTCCGGCTTAGGTGGCTCCGGCTGCTCCTTATTCGGATTACTGGCCACTGTGGTGGGTCGGCCGCGCATTTTGTTCCGGCGAAACAAGTTACGCAATCGTTGCTTCATATTTGTCATTTTGAAAAAACGTTAAAAAAAATAGCAAAAATAAATAGGTATAAATTTAAAATTTTGAATAAACGATCTGACACTGGAAACATAAACTTCTGATTTGTTTAAGTTTTTCACCATCATGACATAGAAAGGAATACAAACTAGCCATCCTACATATTGAAGTACCATGATGAGCCGAACTTGTGCTTCCCATTGATGGGATCACTTCCTTCGAAGCCGACGTGGAACAGAACTTCGATGTCATCGCGAAGTTTTTTCTGAAAAATAAGCCCGATGCGGGAATCTCCGCGCACTTTTGCCTTCAGCATGCTTCCAGGTTCCCATTCGTACTGACCTCCAATAGAGACACTCTTGGCACTCACGTTTCCATACAGATTGGCCTTCAAGGCCGCGGCCCACTTTTCACCAATGCGCTGGAAGAATGATCCTCGCAGAGTCTCGAAATTCTCACTGAAATATATAGATATAGTTTTTTTTTGAGGATGTGGGGTGTAACCTACAGTTTCAGTCCGACTTCTGTGACATCGTTGCTGAATCCGCCGCAAAAAGCATGCATATTGAACTCCCTATCCTCCACATTGAACACCGTGCGGTAGCCCAGCAGGTAATTCTTGACAGGCTGCATCATAATGTAGCCCATCAATAGGGGTTCCTTGTAGATGGGAATATAGATTTCCACTTTGCCAGGATTGCAATCGAAGCCACACTTCAGCTTGCATTGGAACTCGCGTCTGTAAAGCATTATATGTACTTACGAAAGGTAATCTCCTTAATCCCTTCTAGCTTACTCAAATCCCACTTACCCTTCAGTGCAGCTGACCATAGACTTCAATATAGCGGACCATGTGCCGCCCAGCCCATTACCATGCACTCCAAGATCCGATAGCAAGTCTCCATCCGACAACCAGGCGAGGGATGCGTGAAAGTTTCCACTCTCCTTGTACGCCTCCAAGCCGCCAAAGACGTCCTTCATGGTGGGATAACCCTCGCCGAAGCTGCTCAAATAGAAATCATTTTCCGTTTTCGAGGTGCACTGCAGCTTCCAGCGGCCAATGGTGTAGCCGTGGGTGAGGCACATCTTGGCCAGCAGACCAACGTGGAAGTAGCTGGGCATCTCACCCTCCATCGGTGGTGGCGGGACAATCTCCACCTTGTTCTCCTTCTTAGCATCTTCCGCACTCCGGTTGTCCTGGACATTGCCAACACCCTCATCATGGGGTTCCAGATAGTCCGATGCCGCCCGCTTTCGCTTGTTCCACCTGAACAAGTTCCGTATCCGGTTTCTCATGGGCATTGTGGCATATAAAAAGTACAAGAATTAAATAAAAATTTTATTAAACACACTTGAAATTTTGGAGTTCTTTGGAAATTTAATAGCAATATCGAAGCAGCTGTGATCCAAATAAAAATGTTATTTACTTTTAATTTGTTTTATTTTGCAGCCTATATTTAAATTGCTTAAATAATTACTCAGATTGTTATATTGTCATTATGAACGAAATATATTTGTCATTTGAATAAAGATAAACTTAAAGATAAATTTAGAAATTGAAATCGTTGAGTGATGTGGCAGCCGCATCAGCACTGGAGGGCAATGCCCACGCCGAACCGATGGTTTCCGTCCTTAAAGTTGTTGCAATCGAGCACGGCGGATATGGAGGCGGTGATGCCCTCGCGCAGCTTCTGTTCGTAGCCCAGGCCCAGCTCCACCAGGTTGTTGACCTTGGCGCGTATGAGGGCGTCCTCCTCCAAATGGTAAATCATGCCCAGATTGACGACCATATCTCCGCCTTGCTGTTCGCCCTCGGCTTCACCGCCGCCGCCGGCTCCCTTGGTAACCTCGACACCGGCATCGATCTTCTCGCTCGCCTTGTAGAACAACGAGGCCAGCCAGGTGTCGCCGTTCTTCCTGCAAATTGATTAAATGGCTTAAGATGAAGTCTTCATCCCCTTACATCCTGGAAACTTACAACTCGCCATGGAGGGTGGCAGTTTCGTTTGTCCAGCCAAGAGCCACCTTCCAGCCCTTGAGTTCGGTATTGCCAACGTCAAATTCGGTGCCCACGCCGCCGAGGAACTCCTTGTGGCCCACAACCAGCGAGCAGTTGAGTATCGGCTCCGAGTTCAGCCCAATGTCGGCCAGGAAGTTGAAGTTGTCCTGGGCATAGCCCATCTTGAACTTGCCATCCGCCTCGCTGTTGACCAGAGTCACATGGAAATGTTAATATAACTTAAAGATTCTACCCCTAATCTATATCCAAAGGATTACGCACTTTGATCCCGGCTGAAACTTGGCCTCGACGGCCAACATCAGGCCCTGTGCCAACTTATCCCGCTGCATAATCTCGCCGAAGAGCCAGTTGTCCGTGTTCCACCGCTCGGTGAGGGTCAGGCCATGGTCCTCGATCTTGTACTTGCTCTGCAGCGAGCCGGACACCTTGCTGTTGTCCTGGCTGGCAAAGCCGGTGGTGAAGAACTCGATGCCCGAATTGGTCAGGGTCTTGCAGTCGATCTGCCAGATGCCCGGATGGTAGCCGCGCTTGAAGAGATCGCGGGCCAGCTTGCCCAGATCCGGGTATGTCGGCGTTTTGGCGGCCATTGCAGGCGGTATGAATAGGTGGTATGGTATATAAGGCCCGACTAATTTCGAAATTTTTTGTGTCTACTTTTCAACAGCCTCGGTTAGCCGAAAATTTATATCTAATGCTGCCTGATCCAGTATCGAGTTTTATACAGGCTGGAAGACCTGTGAACTGAAACGCATGGAGTCCTGTGCCTAACCGAAAAAGTTCAGAAGTTCAAGCAGTAAGAACTCAGGATCAGTACAAGGTACATATCTTATCATAAAGAGTTTCCTCTCAAGCTTGAATCCTTAAATTAGGCTAAGCTTTTCCCAAGCCTTCCACCACCAACGCTGCAACCAAGATACTTTATTTCTTCTCGATTTATTTCTCAGGTAAATGCACAACGAAAAGTTAAGGATTGTTATTAAGGATGTGGTTTTGGTGTTACGTGTGTCCTAATTTTGCCGCAGGATTTGGCAGGCAATCCGTAAAGCCTTGAGAACTGAAACAAATGCAATGCCTTTTGAGCCATAATATTCCTTTTCCTTTTTTTTTCGTTTAATAGGTAAATGTATTTTACTGCACTTTTGTCAACAACAATTTCGCTAATATTCAATGCACTAATCAAAGCTACATCCAACGACGACGGACTGACCTGACCGACCCATCGATTGCACCACCCATCCATCCCCCTGCATCGTTTGTTTGGCAGTGTCTCTCCTGCAGATTCGCGTGAGTGTGGAGGAAGTGGGCGGATGTGGTGATGGCAGATCCAATCGAATCGTTAAGATGTGCAGATTCTCTTTATATTTGACTGTGTGTTGTTTGTTTTTGAAGAATATCGTATCTTTTATTTTGTTTGATCTTGTTGTTGTTTCTGCACTTGTCTGGCTGCTGTTGTTATTGTTGTTGTTGTTGGGCGTGTGGGGATGTTAGACAACGTTCAAGGATTCCACGACTAGCGGAAAACCATGGACTTAGGCCTCCAGCTCCAGACCCACACCGATCTTGTGGCCGCCGGCATTGAAGTTCTTGCCATCGACCAGCGTGGACAGGGTCAGGGTGACTCCGTCGCGCAGCTTCTGCTGGTAGCCCAGACCCACCTGGCTGGCGTTGTTCACCTTGGCGCGCACGCTGGCATCATCATCCAGCTGGTACTTGGCGCCGATGGCGAACTTGGTGTTGCTGGTGCCGCTGGCCCACGACAGCTGCACACCCACATCCAGCTTGTCCGAAGTGCGTTGGAAGATCGAGCCGCTGAACTCCTGGCCATCGTTGCTAAACACCGGACAAGGCAACCATTAGTTTTCATTGATTTCAGCCATGTGTGGCAAGTGTACAATACTTACACAGCTGTGTGCAGAACAAAGTCCTTGGTGGTGTAGCCAAGGGCAAAGTTGTTGGTGGTCAGCTTGGACTGTTGTGTGTCAAATGCGGTCTGGTAACCGGCCAACCATCCCTGGTAGCCAAGCACGGCAGAGGCATTGATCAAGGGGCCCTTCAGATCAATGTTCACATCCGAATCGGCCTTGACGTTCTCATGGCCATAGGCAACCTTGAACTTGCCATTCTTGTTTCTGACGAATTCGAATTATATAAGAAATATTATTTATTCTGCAGGGAACACATATGTAATAACATGTGATCCTTACCCAGACTGAGGAGCGAAGTTGCCCTCCAGGGACAGCTTCAGACCCTCGAGGAGCTGATCCTGGACAGCAACCTCGGTGAACAGGGTGTTGTCTGTGTTCCACTTCTCGGTGAGGGTCAGGCCGTAGTCCTTGACCTTGTACTTGGTCTCCAGGGAGCCGAAGACCTTTCCAGACTCCTGGTTGGAGTGTCCGGCTGTGTTGAACTCAATGCCCGACGAGGTCTTGGTCTTCAGATCGAGCTTCCACAGGCCAAAGTTGTAGCCTTTGCTGAAGATGTCGCGAGCCTGTTTGCCCAAATCGCTGTATGATGGAGGAGCCATCTGGAATGGATTGATATGGAATGGATTAAATCGCACCGTCAATTAGTTGGTGAATAATCGATAATCATGACGATAATGGTACTTATTGCAAAATCATTTCACTCGCCAGGTCATTAATTGCGTTTAGCGAACGATAAGTTTAATCTTATCAGCAACATAATGATTATTACTTTTTGCTCGACGTGATTTCAAAATGTTCTATCGGCCGCAAATGAAAAGTGAAAACTAAAAGACGCCAGAAAACAGCATCAACATGGACTAAGAATTTCGCGGGCCATTTCCCCTTTTCACTTTGGCTAAATGTCAATTTTGTGCGGCAAAAATAAATAAATCAATTTAACTTAGTGTTCAAGGCGGCCACATGCACAGAATCAGCAACTGAAGCAGCGCAAATTCTGAGTGACTGACTGAGGAGGGGGTCAATGCACGTCTGGGGCAAAATTAAGTGGCGCAGAAAATGGAAGCGAAGATGGAAAACCAATAGAGACTAAGTCTATTATACTCCAAGAAATGAAGGGTTTTGTATACCAATGCAAATGTACCCATTTAAATCAAAACTGATTTTTAAAATATTTGTATAGGTTTTCTAAACTAAAATTTTAATAAAAGTACTGATCCCTGAAGATTTTCTCTATTTCTATTAATCTGGCCACAGGTGTGCCTGTATGTTTACGTTCCGTTCTTGCTGGCATTAATTGCTGGTCAGTTCAGTCCCGTTAGGCTAGCGATCATTGACTCAGAAGCTAACTGCACATTTGCAACGTCTGCTTTGGTCTCTGCTTCGCTGTTTCTATTTGCGTGACGTCAAGAATGCGACACACAGTCGCGGTAGGAATATTAGCCGCGGTGATTACACAGGAAAATGAATATCTATCCCAAATTCAGCATAAAAAATAGCAATTTGCATATGAACATCGAACAAAAATAAGCCAACATATCTAATTGAATTTATTATATAGATATAGCAATATAAATTTCTCATGCTGTGAGGGTGTGGTGGTGGGGAAAAATCTCGGCAATCAAGGCGGAAAATTATGAAAAGCAGCGGTGAGCAGACAAAAATCTTTATGGCCGGCAGCCAAACGTTAAATGGGATGGGCTCCTATTGTTCCGGAAGTCAAGTGATATAACCTGGTCACTAGATGCTGAAAATAATACTATCAGATGGATATCTCGGCGAGAATGAATCAGCAACTCGTTGACGATGACCTTGACAAGCAGGTTGTAAAGTGGGTGGTAGGGTGGATGTGCAGCACATTTTTTCGCCAGTTGCATAACAGCAGGGAAATCGATGGGGCAAATGGAAAGCTAAGTGAATAGCTGCACGAAAAGGTGGGCTATTGATTTTTCAGGTGACGTCACTGCGAAAATACCACCCACAATCGCTAAGTGCACCCACCTCCTCACATGACCACAAACAAACAAAACGACGATAAAGAACGGTGAAGAGTGAAATCGAAAATGTTTATTGAGCGAGCTGCAGGCTGGTGGATGGCAACATGACGATAACGAACGGAATTGATCAAAACAATCTAAACGAGAGAGCAAACACATTGGGCTGCGACATGCGTTACGTAACGGAAATTCGCCAGGCACTTTTCCATAGCTCTCTCTGCTTCTTTGCCCCCTTTTTTCGCCGGCAGCTGCTGCCAATGAACTGCGAAGGCATTGGTGTGCGTGGGCTGTGCATGTGTGTGTGATAGCTAACCGGCTTAATATCCGCTTTAAATTTCGGATTTATCAATTAATTATTGTGTCATTTGGTGATAAGAAGCTTGCTTTTCGTCATCCAACAAAAAAAGTGATCAGCCCTTTTGCTTTTTGTTCATGCGCGTGTCTACTTGCAATTTTTTCATTTCGAGGTTATGAAATCACAGACACCGAAAATCCTGATTTTCCTTCTACCCAAGGGATATCCATCACATTTCACTGATTCTAGAGGGGGTTTAGTCCTGAACTACTTACTTTTGATGAGTTTTAGTTTGGTTAGAGTGTAATGCGAAACGCAGAGGAACAGAGACACCACGACAAACGTACACCACGAAATTTTGTAATTCTGTGCGTGAGTGTTACCAGCCCTAAAAATTCGCCCAATGATTATTGCCTAAAAAAAGCTGCAAGATATGCTGCCTGGTAACACTGCCCCACGCTCAATGGTTTTGGTCACACTTCTTGTAACGGAAATTCGAAAACTAACGGTTACTTAAAATGATTATTGAAATTCAATAATTCTTTTAAAAAAGTCTTTATCTTAAGAATAATAAGCTTACATCAAAGTGTTTTTTTTTTTAGATAAAAGTGTTGCCTGCAAGTGTACGCTTGAAAGTTATGGAAAAGTAAATGTGCTTTAAAAAATTTATAATCCAAAGCAATCAATATGCAGTAAACATATTACATCTTTATTGATTGACAGCAATCAAGTGTGTGCGATGCACTATTTATTTTTAGACGAATCTGCGTGCAGGGCCGCCAATCGACCGCGTAATCCCATTCGGATGGGCCAAAAGCGAGACCAGTGCATTTGCCGTGCGGCGACAGAATGTTGAAGGCCCGTCTGCAGGAGGACGCCGTGCTGGGACGCTGCTTGGCCACCTCGTGCTCCGTGGAGCGGGGCGAGCTGGTGCTGGAGGAGCTGCCCTTCGCACGCGGACCGAAGCGCGATAGCGGAATCGTGTGCCTCGGCTGCTACCAGTTCCTGCAGTTCGGAGAGGACGGCGATTCGCTGGACCGCTGCGAACTCTGCGATTGGCCGCTGTGCGGATCGTGCGCCGACGACGAAGACGTCACGGAGCACCGCGGAGAGTGCCAGGTCTTCTCCGCCGCACGTGTCACTTTCGCCGGGAATGTGAGCGATGATGGCATCTGCCCACAGTTGGATTGCATAACCATATTGAGGTTAGTTCGAGGGCGCTCCAGCGGGGCGAGGATGATGGTGCTGGGGCATCCGGACAGCAGGGGCAACTAGGGGCTACCAGAGGAACCCGAGCGCTCTGTCAGAATATTAGTTTGGCAGCAGCGGCCCATTTCTCGCAGATCGCAGTCTAGCCGGCAAATACAGATTCTCATGGCGACTCTGCGTCAAAGAAGGCGGACGGATGGATCAACAAGTCTGTGAAAGGGACAGTGGGGCAAATCACTCAGAAAATTATAAATAAATCGTTAGTTTGAAAGTGCATGAAAGTAAGTAGATAAAGGGGGCTTAAAGTCATGAAAAAACTAGTATTATGACAGGAGTAATAAATATATAATATTCGGGGCGCGTTATGGTCAATATACCATCATGTTTTTATATACCATGTTTTATCAAAACAATTTGTTAAAACTAGAATATCCCACCTAGAACCTCGTATGCCCACAGTTCATCGCATTTTTGATGCTTTATGTCGGAGCAGGCAAAAATGTAGTCATGCATGTAGTGGGGAGGAGGGCATCATCCGTGAGGTTTGCCCATGATATGAGATCTGAGATCTGAGTGCGGCCAGCCGGCATCAGTCAGCGAAATGACATCGCCGCCAACGCTGTCGGTGAATCGGACAGCGGTTCAGTGGAGTCCGGTCTGCGGACGCTATCTGGTGGCCAAGGGAGCGACCCGTGGCCACGGTCTGCTGATCGAGGAGCTGCCTTTTGCCATTGGGCCCAAGTGCAATGGACCGGTGGTGTGCCTGGGTTGCTACGAAACCGATCCAGATCCGGAGGAGGAGCTGTGCAGCGAATGTGGCTGGCCGCTGTGCGTGGAGTGCGCCCAGCAAGCGGATAACGCCCATTTCCAGCTGGAGTGCCGAGAGCTGAGGGATGCGCGGGCACGATTCTTTCGCCTGCCCAGCGGGAGCAGCCACTGCCCGCAATTGGACTGTATTATGCCGCTCAGGTGAAGACCAGCGGGTGGAACAAAAATAGACCACCAGGCACCAAGCAAACTGATAGCGTCACTACTTTATCCGCTAAAGATGAAAGTTATATACAAAGAGATTCATTAAAAATTAAGAAAGAGAAAGATTTTCAATTTTATGTAGTTAGTTATATTCAATAGGTTACTTGTGGTGCTTCATATGATTCCCATTTGTAATACCCCTCTAAACTATCTACTTTCAGAGTTCTGTTGGCCAAGGAGGCGAATCCGGAGCGATGGGACAACGAGGTGGCACCCATGGAGCACCACAAGGAGGAGCGCCAGAAGGACGCGGATGTCTGGCATGCGGATCGCGTTAATATCGCTCAGTATTTGCGCGGTCCCTGCCAACTGGCCAACCGATTCAGCGAAGAGCTGATCATGCAGGTTGTGGGTGTGCTGGAGGTGAACGCCTTCGAGGCGCGCAGTCCCAAGGGCTATCCACTGAGATGCCTCTTTCCCTACACCGGCATTCTGGCCCACAACTGCGTGCCCAACACAGCCAGGAGCATCTATCCCAGCGAGGGATACAAGTGAGTTGTAAATAGATTTACAATATATTCAGTTCTCTAGTTCAAGATGTCTAGAATTACATTTCCTCCTATATGTTTTCCTCTTCCAAAGAATCCGACTGCGCGCCATGGTGGACTTGGAGGAGGGTCAGCCCCTGCACCACAGCTACACCTACACATTGGATGGCACTGCCCAGAGACAGAAGCACCTGAAGCAGGGCAAGTTCTTCACCTGCCAATGCGAACGCTGCCTGGATCCCACCGAATTGGGAACGCACTTCTCCAGCCTGAAGTGTGGTCAGTGCGCCGAGGGATTCCAAGTGCCCAGGCAGCCAACAGGTGAGCAGAAAAGTTCCTTTAGAAAGTGATTAGCTGACTTTATCCACTACACAGAACCGGACACTAGCTGGAGCTGCGCGAGCTGTGGCTCCGAGACCAGCAATGTGGATGCACTGGCAATGCTCCAATCCCTGCAATCCGAGGTGAATGCCGTTCAAGCGCTGCCCATGGCAGCCAAGCGGCTGGAGGAGATCGAACGACTGTTGCGCAAGTACAAATCACTGCTGCATCCGCTGCACTTTATAGCCACCGGGCTGAGGCAGCTGCTCATCGAGATGTACGGGCGTGTTCAGGGCTACGAGATGGTACAATTGCCGGACCACCAGTTGGAGCGCAAGGCGGAGCTGTGCCGCCAAGTACTGAGAGTGCTGAACACCTTCGAACCGGGTCTGAGCCGCACACGCGCCATGAATCTCTACGAGCTGCACGTGCCGCTGGTGCTGCTGGCCAAAAGTGGCTTCATAGCCGGCAAGCTGAAGGGCGGCGAGCTGCGTGCCCGCCTCGTCGACGCCATAGATCTGCTGAAGGAGTGTGTGGAGATCCTCGAGTTCGAGGACAAGAGCTCCCAGGAGGGAGTGCTGTGCGTCGTGGCCAAGCAGGCGCTGAAACAGCTCACCCTGAGCGTCGAGGGACTGGGAAGCGAACTCGATTGATTACTTATGCATATCGGTTAGCTTTATTGGGAACAGTTCTGGGTTTCTAGGGACACAAACTGCTGATGTGTTACATTTAAAATCTTCTTGGTGCGCTGGTCGATGGTCGTAAATGTCAAAAGAACAATAAACTACAAAACAAAACGGTGATTACAATTATTACAAACTAATGCTGCACAGTATTCTGCATTTGAGTGGTTTGATCTCAGTTTTATTTTTTGGTATATGCGTCATTCTTCGGGTATATCGTAAATGCTTTTAATAAGGACTTAGTTCCTAGCTCGGTACATATTGCTATGTAGTATTGTATACAGTTGAGATTTATCTACGTCTCAAACTAGAAGGTGCTGCTTACTTGGATACTGGTAAAAAATACCCCGGGTGGCCGAAGAATGCATCGGTGTACAAATAATCAACGCAGCATTCTAAAACAAGCAGCTGCACAAAAGTTCCTTACAAAATAGCCGTGTTCATTTTGAGTATGCTCGTGTTGGCCGCGACGCTGCTGCTTCTATGTATTTATAATTTTAAAAGATTATAAACTAAAGCATAAATTAAGTTGGAATCTGCATATAATACACAATACGAAATACGATTCAATTTGACTGGCTGCGGGCGGGGGGATGGGTCGTTTAAAAATAATCACACACACATTGATTAAAAACTAAAAACACTCGGGGGCTCTTCTAGCCGCACAGCAAACGCAAGGACAAAATATAAAGAATATTTCCTGACCCTAGACCTCGTGGCTCAGTAGAGGCGTATCGTGGTAGCGGGAGGCGTGATTCAGACTGGTGCAGGGCAGCAGCCACAGCGCGGGATGTCCGCGTCCGAACACATCCGCCAGCAGCTGGTACTTGCGCCGATTGGGCCGGTAGGTGCCCTTCTGCTGTATCGCCTCCACGGCCGTCTCGTCGTACAGAATCGCGTGCAGCTGGTCCACCATGATGGCCGTAACGAACAGGCCGAACAGCGCCGACACCAGCATTAGGATAACCGAGTGAATCCTGAAACGGAGGGATGCGTCTTGTTATATATTACTCATAATACACTTTTAAATAACGTGGCCAAGTAACACATTCATTGTTTAAGAACAAACAAAGCACTACTATTCCATCTTGCAATTGTTGCAATTTCGCTTAGCATTCGATTCAGGCAAACCCAAATAAGGGTCTAGCTTTTGCTATTGTTGCTGTGGCATAGGAAACTTACATTCGCAACTGGGTTTCGATCACGTTCTGGCTGCACTCCTCGCAGGGCCACACCCAGGAACCGACGATAAGGGCAATGGAGTAGAGCGACAGCAGCGCCACGTAGATGAGAAACTGCAGGAAGTACTTCTGGTTGCGCTCGCCCACACAGTTGTTGATCCAGGGACAGTGGTGATCCATGCGCCGGATGCACCGCTTGCAGATGCGACAATGGTGGGCGCGCGGCGGCCTGTATGTTTCGCAGCGGGTGCACACGGTCCACTCGCTGCTGTGTCCATTACCGGGCGGAGGATTGTTTTTGTTGGTCGTGTGCAGGTCGGAGAAGTCCAGACGGTTGGCGGGCAGCGGCACAGTGCCTGGATCGGAGAACACGGCCTTGGAGTGGGACATGGCCAACAGGAAGACGACGGTGTTGAAGAGCACCACATGAAAGGACATCCAGAGACTGTCGCCAAGTGGGTAGATATATATATAATGACGTCATGGTGCGTACAGTATGCATTACTCACCTGCCCGGCATGGTGGTCAGAATGATCCAGCGGATGACCACATAGTCAGCGTACAGAACTGCTCCGTAGGTGACCACCAGGCAGGCGATGCCACAGGGATCCCGGATAAAGACCATTGCTCTGCTGCCTGCGTCTTGTTGGACTGACCTGGGTGCTATTGCCACTCTGCCCCTTCTATTTAATTCAATTAGAAACCGAAGGGGCTGATGTTCCTAGCCCCCCACCCCCTGAAAATCGTGGGGCGAAAAATAACAATTGTTGCTGTAGTTCCTCGGCGCGACTGGCGAGCACCGATCCACTGCTCGGCGGGGTACGAGGCTCCTGGTGGCTGTCTCGTCGGCTGCCGCACTTTGCCCACTCACTGGTGGGTGCACGATTCACAAATCGAGCGTTTCATCGAATTTTTATGGCTTATTTTACGCTTCAAATTGTCATTTATTTATTTAGGGTGACCGTTTGCGGGAAGCGCGAAAATATTACACAGCACACGAACTGGAACTAAGTAAGGCATGAGGGTAGCAAAATTAATTTAAAAGGGTTTTTTGAAAAAGGAATTGCAAACAAATGGTACATTTTAAGTAATATACGTTTCAGCCTTTTTATGCAGTTCCAGGTATTAAATCAAGATTAATATATTTCTATATAGATTTCAGAAATATACTCCAAACTTCATTTAATCTTTAAACCGTTTATTAAACATAATAGTAAAATCTGAAATAAGTCGTTACACAATGCAAACTCGAAACCAGTCAATTCCTGGCCGTGTTCTCCTTGCCGCGCTCCCGTTTCTGCAGCTGCAGCTCCCTTTCGGCCATTCCCGCCTTGACCCAATAGTGGGTCATCACATCCACCAAGGTGATGCGGCCCTTGCTTTCCTTGCGAAGCAGCTGCAAAGATAAAATCCCTATTTAATAAGTGGATCTCCAAGGAAACATCTCCCACCTTACCCCGCCAATCAGTTCCTTGCAGCCCTTGGACAAATGCGATGGGTAGGAGATCTCCATGCGCCGGATCTTGCTGTAGGTGCTCTCCGTGCTGTTTGACTCGAATGGCGGACATCCGACGACGAACTCGTAGCACAGAATGCCCAGGCACCACTGGTCCACCGAGTCGTCGTAGGAGTTACCGTCCACCATCTCCGGCGGCAGATAGTCCAGGGTGCCGCACAGAGTTCTTCGCTTGTTGTTCGGCGTGTGCGCCGACCAACCAAAGTCGGCCAGCTTGAGGTCGTCCGTGCTGGTCAGCAGGATGTTCTCCGGCTTCAGATCCCGATGGATCACGTTGTTCAGGTGACAGTAGTTGAGGGCATTCGCCACCTGGTAGGTGTACTTCGCAGACCGAGGTTCATCGAAACGATGATTGGGTGCGCCACGCAAGTGCTTGAACAGCTCGCCTTCGGATGCAATTTCCAGGGCCAAATAGATGCGGCTCTCGTCATGGAACCAGGTGAGCAGGCGCAAGATGTGCGGGTGCTTCAGCCGCGACTGGATCTCGATCTCGCGCAGAACCTGACGCTGTACGCAGCCCTTGCGCAGCTCCTCCTTGAACATCACCTTCATGGCCACCAGGTAGTGCGAGTGGCGCTCCCGCGCCAAATAGACACGTCCGAATTTGCCGCGTCCCAAGTGGGCGCCCATCTCGAAGTCCCGAGGACTCCAATCGTATCTGGAGGGAGCAGATTAAGTATGGAACGGATACTTTAGCTTATTGTTTGTACGTACGGCTGTCCGTATGCGTCGTGGGACATCATCTTGAGGCACATATTCTTGATCGGCTCCTGGTGCTCCTCGGGCACCTTGGCCAACAGGTGCGGCAGGTGGTTGCGGTTGGCGTGCTTCGCGCGGGAAAGCGTCATGGCGCTGGCTTGTTAATTATTATATTACGATTTTCAAGTAAATTAATTATTTTAAGTTGTATTTTCTATGAGCGTCCCTCTTGTTTGCGCGTTTTTTTCGAATGCTGAAATTAGTGTGACCGCATGCTAGAATCGAGTTATTCTGTGAAGCAGTTAAGTCACTGTATTTTTAAATTCGGTAAGCATATAATAAAATATTTTAATGTTTCTTCAAACAAAAAATAAAACTTTTAGTGTTTTTCTTATATTGTGTATAATTATTAAAATAAAAACTTCCAGTTAGAGACATGTTTGAGCGATGTGCATATAAAACTGTTTAATTCTAATAAGCCATAGTTACCAGTGCTCAAATCAGAGTAGATGTGGCAAAAACTTATATTATTAGTAGTCAATTATACCTTTTATATCGCAATAAAAATATTTCGCATAATATAAGTCTCGAATACCCCTAACTAGCAATCGAGAATACGCTGCAAAAAATCCCTTGGATTTCCCGACTATTCGCAATCTGGCCACACTCGCCATTAGTCATTTTTTACACAATAAACGTAAATTAAGCGAATTTGCAAGCGCTATTCGGAAGTTTTTAGCCAGATCGAAGAGATATAATCAGCCCAAAAGAGATTTGGAGAAACGCGAAAAGGTCTACGCAGGAGGAGTAACACCAAAGCGTGCTTTGTCAGTCGCCGTGACGCACCAAAAATCGATTGGACAGGAAAAACAATAGGGAAACCAGACAAAGATCAACTGATTTGCATTTATTGACCCCGGGGCAGCGCAAATTATTGGCTGATAGCTGAGCGAGCGGTTTGGTCATAAAGATGGGAATCTTTGGGCAGTCGTCGCCATTCGACGCCGACGTGGGTGAGTTCCATCTACCGATAAGCTGTTGGGTTGGCCAATTGGACAAGCCACGGTTCCAATTGGACTGAGCCAGAGACCAATGCGTTGCATAGTTTTTTTTATTCTTATCTGCGGTCTAAACACCCGCACACCACCCCATTTTCCCCTGTTTTCCCTAAGAACCCGATGCCCAATTGAGCAGACAACAAAGAAAGTCATGTGAGATGCTGTGCGCAGCTCTGCGTCGTTCGTTGAACTTCTTATTGGAGTTGTTAGATGGCAGTCGCTGACCTTCAGTGACGTAGGCCCTCACACCCCCTCGGCAAACACAGCCAACCCCCTCCCCATCCCTTAATGCAATTTAGTTAGTTTCCGATTGTATTGATTTTCTTTAGCAGCAATCAGTTTTCAAAGAGCCTTATCTTTGTTTGGCTGTGACTCAGAATATAAATTTCTATTTGACTGATAAGCTAATGCGGTTCATGTCTTTCTTGTTTTATAGAAAAGGCCACCAGCGAGACTAATACCAACGACAACTGGTCTCTGATTCTGGATGTGTGCGACAAGGTAACGACCAATCCCCGCCTGGCCAAGGATTGCCTGAAGGCGGTGATGCGACGCATGGGCCACACCGATCCTCATGTGGTGATGCAGGCGATTACGCTGCTGGACGCCCTGTCCAATAACTGCGGAAAACCGCTCCATTTGGAGGTGGCTTCACGGGACTTTGAGACCGAGTTCCGCCGCCTGTTGGCCAAAGCACAGCCAAAGGTTTCACTGGTGAGTACAAACAGTCTAAACTCACTTATTTCCTTTATAAAGCCAATTGTGATTCACAGAAAATGCGCCAAGTGCTGAAGAACTGGGCTGAAAACGACTACAAGAACGATCGAGAGCTCGACTTGATACCCGCACTCTATGCCAAGCTGCGCCAAGAGGGATATGATTTCAAGAATCTTGGTGATAAGACCAGCAAGACTGTTGCCGAGAAGGCCGCCGCTCTGCCCAAAGATCCGAATGTGGTTAGCAGCCAGCAGGAGGAGGACGACATCGCCAAGGCCATCGAATTGTCGCTGAAGGAGAACAAGGGCAGTCCAAAGACTGGGAGTGGAGCAAGTACCGGCACCGCCAGTGCCTATCCCTCATTGTATCCATCCTTCGCTGGAACCGGTTCGAGCGCACCGAGCGCCGAGGCCAGTTCCGCACCAGCGCCAGAGCCGAGAAAGGTTCGAGCTCTGTACGATTTCGAAGCTGCCGAGGAAAACGAATTGACCTTCTTTGCCGGCGAGATCATTCATGTACTGGATGATAGCGATCCGAACTGGTGGAAGGGATACAATCAGCGTGGCGAAGGTCTCTTTCCCTCGAACTTTGTCACTGCCGATCTGTCCGTAGATCCCGAGCGGCTGGACATCAATCAGCAGCATAAGTCGGCTGCCGCCGCCGGGCAACGAGAGTTGGATTCCGCTGCGGCACTGCAGCAAAAGACTGAAGCGGCAGCAGCGGCCGCCGCAGCTCAGCCCGTGGAGATCGACGAGTCAAAGATCGACCGGCTGCTGCATCTGCTGCACGAGGCGAATCCCGAAGATCCCTCGCAGGACAGCGACGAAATGCTGCAGCTGGAACAGGAGGTGCATCAGATGGGTCCGCTGATCGACGCCGAGCTGGAACGCGTCGACCGCAAGCATGCTCAACTGACACAGCTGTCCAGCGACCTCGTGGACGCCATTAATCTGTACCATACCTTGATGCGGGATGACCGTGCTGCGGCTGGACATTTTGCCGCCGCTGCTGGCGGCTTTATGCCTGGACTTGCTGGTTTTCCGGGTGCCGCTTTGTACGGTGCTCCAGGCTATCCTGCAGCGGGTGGATTCCCACCGGCCCAAAACTATCCGGGCATGCACTCGATGCCATATGGCCCCGTACCAAATCCTCCCACTTCTGCTCCATCGCAGGCCCCTGGAGCTCCTGGTGGCTATCTGGGTCAACCGCAGGGACAGGTGCCACTGCCCTATCAGAACGGACATGCCGCACAGATGAACTGTTAGTACAAAGGATGAAAATAATTATTAAATTTAAGTTTAATAACCTTTTCAATTGTCTTTCTAGCGCTGCCAGCCCATTTGACTCAACCAACTGGAACTGCACCCATGCCCCAGCCCATCTACACTCAGACCACTCCCGTGACCACCCAACAGCAGCAACAGCAGCCACTTCCACAGCACCCTCAGCAGCCGCCGCAGCAGCAAGCCCAGCAGCCCCCACAGCATCCCCAGAACAGCTACCACATCGACCCCCAGTCGCAGTACGCCCAAGTTCCGCCCGCAGTCACACAAATCCAGCAGCCGCAGCAGCCACCGGCTCCGCACGCTTACATGTCGCCGCAGCATCAGCAGGCACCGCCGCCACAGGGATACCAGCCAGGACCAAATCTGTATGCACCGAACGGATCGCCGGCCGTCGTCAACCCGCAGAGCTACATGTCCCCACAGCAGCAGCAGCAACAGCAACAGCAGCACCCACCACCACACGATCAGTTCAGTCAGCTGCACCAGCAGATGGCCATGTCCATGGCTGGCGGACCGCCAGTTGGGGCGCCCGGCTATCACATGCAGAACGATGCTGTCAAGAACAACATTCCTATCTACCAGCAGCAGCGGTAAGACCGCTGCACTAAAACAGAGACCTTCACTTGGTTCGCTTCAAATTGCCCAAAACAACTTTAAACTTTGTCTGCATTCTGACAAAAGGATGTCATCGAGTATGTTAGTTTCGGATAACTTGCCGAGGAACGGAAGTTGTCAAATCTCTGCTATGTACATTTTGAGAAGAGCAATTGTCAGTGAACCAAAAATGTCGACTATCCTTAAAAATAACGAGAGAAGCCAAATTAATTTCAAGTATACCCTTATGATTTCTCGTTTTTTATGTTTATATTTTGGCCAACGAAATGATATATTTTTCTGGAAGTAAGGCAATACCAGTCGAAAAAGATATATATACCATATAATTAATCTGTATTCAACGCCACGTATAACTTTGTATTTAGTGAAGGGGATTATATTATGTATTATGTTTATTGTACGGATTATGATAAATCTAACGAAACGAATCACATTCATTAAAATCATAAAAATATACTAAGTAAACAATGTCTTTGAAAATTGCAAGTCAAATGCTGTGGCTTTTTTTCAGCACTAGCAATCTGTTTTGATTCATTTCCAAAATATTTTTGAAATCGATTGAAGTTTTTAGAACTTTTTTGAGTGAATGTATTTGTGCTCCAGATGTTAACTAGTCAAAAACGCTGCTTACTGATTACTTATTTATTTCTCACTTAAATCTTTTGTTTATTTTTATTATATTTATTTAAATTCTTCTTAAATTCTTAACGATGCAATAAAACATGAAAGCAAAATTCTTTATTTAGGCTTTAGAATGAGTAATTTGCATTGCATTATAAATTGAAACAATTCAGCACGAGTTTTGGATTTGCACCTCTTTTAAACTTAACAAGCTTAGCTTCATCCCCTTTTCCGATGAGATTCCAATATATTCAGACAATCTTTGCCACATGCCACTGTCTCGCAATCCGCCAAACATGCAACAATTCAGCAAATTTCCATCCGGCATTCGGTGGCACAAATATCCTGTGAAATAAACTGTCAAAACGGGGCAGACAGACAGACAGTCTCTGAGCCTGGTAAATAGAAAATGCCAATGCCAATGAATGCGGAGTGTCACCTGGAGTGTACGGAACGAGCCAGGAGACGGGCGAGAGCAGGCTATGCAAATATTTGCTGATTGTTGATTTCTATGGGCGGGCAGGTGGGCGGTGGGTGGTGTTGTTTAGCTGCAAAAATGTCAACAAATGCATGGGTATTTTTTAAATTAATTGATTTTGCTAGCCTTGCACGCTTACAACGAATGGGCTGGTCTGGGCTGTGGGTAAGGGGAAATTGGGCTGGGGTCGTGGGAATCCTGCCCAGCCGAACACCTGAACCTTGTTCGTCATGTGCCCTTGGGCCGTGCAATTGTGTGCTGTTGTGTTGCCTTTGTGGAGCAGTTTCCGTTCGGTTCGTCGTCAACTTTGATGGCATTTTGCTCAGTTTCGTTCTCGATTTGATTATTCCGCCGGGTGATTTGCATTTTGTGCCGCTGCATCTGTATCCTTCAAGTCGGATGGCATTAATCAGAAACAACTGAACTGGCTCAAGGACGACCCTTCAACCCACCCAACACCTCTCGTGCTTCCCGCTTCCTTCTTCATTTTTTTTTTTGTAACACTTGGCAATAAAATCAAATGATGCGGGCATCGTAAAGCTTCGCGCCTGTCGCGTTTTCTATGTCGTAAAAGTCGACACGTTACCATTATTGCGTTATGTATCGCATTGCCATTTTTGTCCCTTGGCTGCAAATCCCCGGCTCCATGTGCCATGTGCCTTGCGCCATGGAGGATGGACCACGGCCACGAATCCTCCACTGCTGGCTTCCTGGCCTGCGGATTGTGGCCTTTAAAGCGGCATAAATGATTCCCTTTTTTGCAGCTCTTCATTCACCGATGCGAATGCCTCAAAATATTTACCCGCGCTGAAAATCTAATAAAAAAAAATTGTTGGAAAAAATCCGGGCAGAAAATGGGTTAAAGAAAAAATATTTATGGCCATTTGCTTTTGATATTTATTCAATGGTCTATTGTTTGCCGATAAGCTGTGAATAGTTTTTTGTTTTGTTCGGTTTATTTTTTTATTTTTTGTTGGTCGTTGGCTAGTCAACAGTTAGTTAGGTTGGAAAATCCAAGGGGAAAAATGAAAGATGGTCGTTCAGCGAGGTCCTAAATTCCTGAATAGTTAATATTGAACGATGTTTAAATTCCCAAAACATATTTTAAGCTACAGTAAAAATGTAGAAAAATATAGATTTATTTGTGGTTATAAGACAAGAGATTTAAAATTAACTCTAATATTATATGCATATAGTTAGTTGTAATGTTTCACTGGCTTTCTTATGTGCTTTTAAAGATATTGAATTTTCCGCATGCAAGTTTTTCAGCCTCATGTTGTTTGCGTTAAATAAATACCAAAGTAATTTTACAACGTCAACATTTTTGTGCCACTTGAAAAATTGTGCGGAGCATTTGAAACCATTTCCCCAATAACTGGCCACAATCGCAATTTTCCCAGCATATGCAAGTGGCACGCTGACTGACTGGGAAAACTATTTATTATTTGCACACTTTCCACAAGGTCACGCTGCATGCCATCCCAGCTCCTCACTTTTCCTCGAATTGTTTCAAGGAAGCTTACTTTCAAATCTAACAGTCATGAGCTAGCAAAGTTTTTCAAAGAGAAAACTTGTTTTTTGCATGGAAATTGGCTGGGAAAACGGCACACAACACACAAAATATGCAGCTTAATTGGCTTTGTATCGCCACTTTTCAAGGCTTTCAGCACTTTCTTCATTTATTTATTTTAATTCATTGTAAAGTTGAATTTTTTTAATTCATAAACTTAATGAAATGGTGAATGTGTAAGCAAAGTGCGCAAATTCTGGGAAAACAGGAAGAAAAGCGCTGGGAAAATGCCTAAACGAGGAACGCGTATACATTTGCATACTCTTTGTTCTGCCTTTGCCAGCCATGTTTAATTTTCCCTTTTTTTCGCCTTACCTTGGATTCCCAGTTTATCATGCATTAATTAACGATTCCATTCAACTGCGATCATCGCAGCCCCCTTGAGTCGTGCGAACGGCGAGCACACAAACTTCAGCGAACAGTTTGCACTGCATTTGGATAAGTTGTACTTGAGCACACTACAAATATCCAGGAGTGGGAATACAATGCTCGTTGGAGGCCAGTGATGCCAAGGACGCTAGTTCCTTCTGGACATCCAGAGTCATCCATCCTGAATACATATCTAATAGATTTATTATCTTGCTGTTATTGTGAGTATATGTTAACAGATATATCTACATATCCACATAAGCATCTACATCAGTATCTACATATGCATTTACATGAGCATCTACATAAGTATCTACATAAGCATCTACACATCCAAGAAACTTAATGATTGCTGTTTAATGCATATTATAGTTAGCTAATTAAAATATTGGCCACTTAAAACTACAAAATAAAAATACACATAAAAAGGAAAAAATCTTTAAAAACCGAATTAATACAAACATACTGGTATATTTTTCAAATAAAAGTGAGCTTTTTTGAGTTGCTATTCAAATGGGAAAGTTAACTAGTACTCTGTAATGTGGTCATCACTGGTGGGCGTTCGCATTGGTGGGCGGGGCAGTAGGTCGTGCTGTTTCTAAATCACAAACACTGGCACACACTCGTTCACACAGCTGCATATTGATTTTCGCTGAAGTTGAGCGCGTGATTGAGCCAATGAGTGATTGGAGAGCTGTGAATGATTGAAAGCCTTTGTCTGAGTGTAATTTAATTAAACAAATCAAAGTTGTGCGCCAGTTGGGAGGCGGTCCCGTGCCATCCGAGTGTTTTTCTGTTAATTGAAAATACGTTCAACGAACGCGAACAAATATGCCGACAGCTGCGGGGAAGGGGTGGGGTTTGTGGGTGGTTTTCGTGGCATTAAATAATTAAGGGGGAAATTCGCGTACGCGCTCGCCTTGCCCATTTTCCCACTGCCGCCTTTTAGGCGCTTTATTATTTAATTTTTTTTTGTGAATTTGTGTTTTGTAATTGTGTTTGTTATCGCGTTCTATTTGTGTTTAATTATGTGCACCACCACCTCGTCCAAATGTTATAAATATATAAAATCAAATACTTATGCATGAGGTGTTTTTCTTTGCATCCGGTGTGCGGTGCACATTACCAAAATGAAACATTTCGAAATGTAACCATTTGCTGTATAAGCACTTTGCTTTATTATGGTAAACATTTGAATTGTTGGGATTTCAGGACGTATATATTTTTGTGTTGATTGACTGACAAGCTACAATTGCGAATATTCAAAGCTTTTACTTTCGTGATGAGGAAGAAAACGAAGAAAATCGAAACGGACGGACAGACGAACGGACAGATAGAAAAACGGACGGACATGACAGGATACTAATACGGCTAATGATCATGATCAATAATCTGCTTCATCTAATAGTTACATACATTTAAAAGTGGCTAGTCTACCCTTTAAATCTAAGAGTTTTCCTGCTAACACATTTCCCGAACACACGGTAACTTGGCTTAGATGCATGCCAGCCACTTGCAGCTGCCGCTGACACATTTCTGAACTCACAGTAACACACAGAGGGCCGTCATTAGGAAAGTGATGGAACAAAAGATTCCGTTGAGCCCGGAATAGTCCGGGTCCATGCTCGGGCCGCCTTATTGGAAACTTATTCGCCGGCAGGACTGCAATTAACAGGACAAGGAAGGCGACAGGCAGCTCAGTTTGATGCACGAGGCGATGGGCAATGGCGACAAAGTGGATTTAATGCCGAAAGGGTCCGAGGCAAGTAAGTTTTATGCAAATTGCATGTTGCACATACCCAGTGGATGGGGGTGGGCGCAAGAAAGATAAATTACTTTTAAAGTGCGCAGAGCCAGAAATGCTCCACTCAGCTCCTGGTAGTGCACACATATGTATATATATATATAACTACTTCTTCGACGGCCCGAAATGCAAATGGGTTTTCCCTGCACTCGTACTGCCTGATGATGACTTTCTGATTTGCTTGGGCCGAAACAAGTTTGCCATGTGCAAGTTTCTAGATCGTTTTGCCTTTTGGGCTTTTCTCTTTGGCAGCTTGTATATTATTTGTTAATTGATATGTCGCAAAAAGTTTGCATCCTGTGCTATAAAACTTTGTAATGCCCAAATCATTGTAAATCTCCGAAAAATGGGTTCGTTGTCTCGGCCACCCATGAAAAATCGGAACTCACTTTAATGGCTATCTGTTCTCCTTAAAGAAATCCCTCTGTATACATATGGTCGAGGAGCAGCAATAATTAAATTGTAAAACATGGAGAACCCAAAGAATTTATTGGACTGAACGAACTGGAATTCCAGGTTTGCGTCGACCTCAGCAAAAAGCATGGAAATAGTGCCAGAAGTGGCAAAAATTCAGGGTAGCACAGGTGCACCAGCTGGCCAAAGTTGGGCTCTGTTTAACTATTTTCTATTCATTTATGCATTTTGCTAATAAAAATTTCATTTTTGCTTAACTAAGTGAAACGAAAAGGTTAAAAGCAGAGCAAGGAACTCTGGAGAACAATGAAGGCTTTTATCTTGACCGACTGTTGTTTGGTCAAGCCTTTGCCGCCAGTACAGTGCTCCCTGGCTACGTTGGCCCAGTTCTCCCAACTCGCCATTCAGTTCGTATAGATTGTAAAATCAGTTGCCATCGCCCTCTAAAAAATTACTTGCACTGTACTTCCGCTTTTGTGCCCGTTGTCTTGTTGCCTAGATAACATTTCCGTCATTCCCCTTTGTGTTGCTCCTTTTTCGGTTCCTGTTTGTTTGCAAACATTTTTTAAATTGTTTGCTGTAATTTGTTTCCGGACCCAGACAACAACAAAAACCAAAAAAAAAAAAAAAGAACGGAAAAAATACAACAAAAAATAGGCAAATGGACCATTTTTCGAGCTGTGTTGCCATAGTGGGCGTTTCTTCTTTTGGCCAACAAACGTAGTAACAGCAGTCGCTTTGTATTTTTTACGATTAAAAAATTATAATTTCAATGCTTGTCTGCCGTTTGGCTCAGCACGTTTGCTACTTTCTTTTAACTTGATTTTTGTGCTGCCAAATGGCGGCGACAGCTGTGGGTATACTATGTCCTATAAATCCAATTAATTGGGAAACCCCTAGGAATATGGGCATCGCCACTATCCCAAAGTTCGGCTGCACGTTCCCATGACTTTTATTAGTTTCACCTTTTTTTCGCCGAGAATTTATGGCGATTTTTGTATATCTATGCAAATGTTTTATAGCCGTGTGTGTGTTGGGTATAAAAATATTTTATTGTTTACTTGGCGTGTTGCTGTCCAATTATTAACAATAACACAGTTTTAAAGTTCGAATTTCAAATGGTGCTATTAGAACTGGGTAAAAGATACAATTAGGGAAATTTTAGCCAACTTAATGAGTTATTTATTTTAATTATATTGAGTAAATTACATATCAATTACAGCATTTATTTAGTTTTTATTCGGACAGCAATTTAATTGGTTAAAATCCTGTTTACTTTTCTCTACATTCGTTTGCATTGTAAAAGTGCCGGTGTGCGTCATCTGTTGATTAAATTATATACGTATGTACATATCTATTTGTAAGCAAACACTGACGTCTAATTCCGAACGAAATGGAAATATTTAAATAAAAAATAAACTTTGCCACGTGCTGCACTTGAATGCAATCGCTAGTCACGTAGCATGATGACTCAAAGTTTGCAACGCAAATAGTGAAAGTGGTGCGAAATCTAAAATTAAATAAAGCTCGTAATTTGACAAATGTTATTAATAAGATAGCTTCCCCGGCGTTTCAGATACTTTTGTTACGTTACAGTCGAGCAAAGCTGAAAAATGAAATTCGAACAGCACGTAGAATTGTATGAACTTTTGTGGCGATTTCAGTTCAAAACCAAATTCGCTGCAGCTCGGACGCAAAGTTTTTAGACTGACTTCAAGGGATATATTAATATATATTTATAAAATGAGTAACCTGGCATCAATACTGCTCCTCCTGCTCATCATCTGTGTCCAACGCTCGCGACAGCAACCCTTCTCGCAGCCCGTATCCTGGACGGATAATGGGATTTACGTTCCCGGTTCGGAGGATGACCTGGACTGGACGGGCGCCAACTGGCAGCTGGTCGTCCGCTTTCTGATGCAACGCCAGCAGCTGCGTTTCTGCATCGCACTGGCCAGATTCGATGAGCAATTGGTGCCGGGCACAGCCTGCCAGGCTCTTTTGGCCAACGGCCCGCTTATGGCCAACTGCGATATTGGCAACATCGAGGATCTGACCATGACCTTGCGCTACGCCTTCGGCGAAATTCTGCTCGACACGAGTCGAAAGTGCCGTCCTGGCCTGGAGTTATTCGGAGTTCGCTGCAGGCGGAGGGCATAACTGCGGGAAAGACTTTAGTAAATATTTTAACTTTAATTTTAAAAATTGTAGCATTGTTTCAACAATGTCAAAATGCAGGAATAATATACATAATATATATATATATATATTTTTTAAATTTTTCTGCCTAACCCTTTTCTCCGCAAAAGTTTTCTCACTTCGTGAATTTTGTGGCACTCAAATACTTTGGATAACTGCTATTATTTCTAATTAACATTGATGTCTGTGTGCAGATTCCACACTAAGCCAAGTGATGCCAGAAGTAACTGCATTAGTTTGTCACCAATAAATTAGTAACTAATGGAAAATCGTAACATTTTTGCTAGCTGCTGAAACTACTAATTGTTCCCATTTCCAAATCGTCTCCTAAGTGCATTGCTAATTCACTTTATCGAGCAATTTTTCATCGTCTGCCCCGTGCTGTCCCTTGTCATTTCAATATGTCAATAAAAATCAGAAAGTAACACTCTCGCCCCTTACCAACCATCCCCCCTGATTCGTTTCAATTGGAAACTGGGTGAAGGACTGAGTCCGAGTGGCGAGTCCTTGCCGAGTGCAGTGCCTCCCTGACAAATGACGATTATAATTTGTAAAATGCGCCCATCTTGTTGCTCCCCAGATCCCCAGATCCTTGTCGCACCCCCGATATGTTCGACTTGTGGCCTAGATGTTGCTGTCCGTCCATTTTCGCCCCATTCCCAGGCATTTCCACTCTCGGATTCAGTTTAGTTCATCGCAATTGTTGTTGCAATTAGCAGAAGCGATGGGCGGGCATTTTCCGGGCGGTAATATAAGCACAACTGATGGTTTGAATGGGCAAAATTGCACAGCGCAAATGGCCGATGGTCGTGGGTGGATAAAGTCGTACGAGTATTGTTGCATTTGGCAATTACCGGCAAATGTTTAGCAGCAAGCTCTATTTTCCATGCAGAGTTTTCCAATTTCAATCGGAGCTGTGATATCTTTTTCAATCGATTTGCAAGACATCTTCGAATGGAAAAAACTGTGGCACACTCCCATGCGGAGCTGTCAATACAATAGACGCTTTCCAAATCAGTTTTCGCAATGAAATTGATGGGATTTGTGCATCGAGTGTGCAAGCTGCAGAAGTGCATTTTAGGCTATCATTATACGGGGCAACAAAATGTTTATCTAGCCGAAAAGAAATGGGTTAGGAAAATTAAACGTTAATTTTAAAAATTATTTTGATAGAACATATCAGCATAAGAAACATGTGAATATAAAAACAGTCATATAAATTTAAACAAGTTTGAATTTAAGTTTCATTTGCTTTTTTAGCGACTGTTGTTCAAGCGTTTATCTGCCACTTTCAAGGACTCTTCAAGCTGCTCCCCAAATTATGGACAACTTTTCTACGGCATGGCCAAAGCTAAATGTAAATTAATGAATTGTTTAAAGTGCTTAAAATATTTACGCTCAAAGCAAGTGGGTGAGCACTGCCACGCCTCCCTCCTCCCGCCCCCCTTCGCGGACTAGCTTCAATCCAGGATGCTGTGTGGGCCGCTGACCAATGAATATGCAAACGATCCGCCACCCACGGACACTCCTCCCACCAAGTTCGTTATAGCGCAGCATAAGGTCAAGGAGGAAAGGCTGCGGAGAAGTGGTGGGCGAAGAAAGTACACTGGTCTACACAGTTCGTAGGTCTAGAACAATGTAGGTCTAGATATTCTAAACGCTTTACTTGTTATTTAATTAAAAGAATAAATAATTCAATACAAATACCTTTAATATACAACTTAAACCTGATAAATGTTTGACAAAAAGTAAGGAATCATTTTAAGCAAAATATAACTTTTTATCAATCTAGATCCTTGTTCGCTTCGTCCCACGGTGCGTATACACGTTGGTGTCAAACGGTCATTAAGGCAGCGAACTGAGAGCTGAGCCCGCTGTTTACGCAGCGAGGAGGAGGAGCAGCCATGAGTAAAAACAAGAGGACGACAGTGGCAACAGTCTGTCTTGTGACTTCTGGTGCCACCCGTGATTTCCCACCCACCCAGTGTCCTGCGGAGCGCTGTGCTCCTTCGTTCCACCCATGGCTTTTGCAACTGACGACTGACTGTTAATGCGGAGCCCCTCGTTCCGTAAAATATGCATAAACAAATGAAACGAACTGACTTTGGCACTTGCTCAGCGCCACTGCAGCGTTTGCAACGTTTGAGGCGCTGCAGCCTTCTGTCCTTTTCGTCCTGCCGCTCGGTTCAGCTGGAGTAATTAAATTTTGCTGGAAATTCCTTGCATTTCCTTCTCTGATTTCGCCTGAGCTCGCCGAACTCGCGGATTCCTCCGCGCTATTTGCATTGAAAAAGTGAAAAATCTATTAATGAAACGCGACTGGTAATAATTTATGCACCAGTAAGCAGATAGCTGAAAGCTGAGGTTCATTTTGATAAGGCGGAAGTGCCTTTAAATCACTTGGCTGCGAGCATGGATGGGGTCAAATGACTTCGACGGTCGATTGGCAAATGAGATCGAACAAGATTGCAATCACTGCCCAGACTCCCGACTGCATCCTTTGAATCCCACCCGGCGGAGGAAACAATACAAACTGGCACCAAACTGATTGCATTGTCGTGTGGACCCAGGAATGAGCGACATGGGAAGACAAAGGAATCGACACAGAAAGGTTCAATATTAAAGGGCCACATGAAAATACTTATGGAAAAACTGGAACGCTTGTTGTCTAATTTCACCCGACCAAAGTGGTAAAAACAAATTCATACTTTTTTATGTGTTTTTTAGGTATTTCGTTACATCATATAATAGTAAATCATTAGTACGAACAGTATATGAAAAACGTATTTCTAATAAACCTAATTTAATAGCTTATTAATATACATTAAAGTTTTTTTCTTTAATTCGTTGTAATTCAATTATTTAGGATGCAGTACAGTATTTATGTTTAATGTTATTGCATTAATGATGCAATTATAGTTAACTACGTTTAAATGAATTATTCTGTGTTCTGTTTTTTTTGAGGTTATTGTTCGCTTAGCTTTAATTTTTTCCTGTACGCCCATTTTAATCGCCTTGAGGCATCGCAATCGACTGTTATGTCGGGTGGCATGTGGCATGTGGCAAGGATGTGCGGCAAGGATGTGTGGGCCTGTATGTGTGTGTGTGCGATCCATTCACGCTCTTCAAGGCTCATTTATGGCCAGCATCGTTGGTCACTTTTTATGTATTTTCCCACGCTGTTTACTTTGTATACAAACGAGTGGCACTTACTTATTTTGTGCCACATAATGAGCGCTCCTGATGGTCGCTTATAAATTATAAAGCATTCCAACTCACACACACACACACGCTGTCATCCAATAAACTTACCGCTCACACCCACCCAATTTGATTTGTATGGCTTTTCAATTTGTGCTCTGGCGCTCTTTAGTTTCATACCACTCCTCCGCTGGCTGGGCGGTCGTATTTCCTTTTTGCTGCATTTGCCATTGTATAAATTTTTGGTATTTGCGCCAATTTCATTCCAAATTGAGCGCTGCCCACAGTCGTTTATTTTTAATGCACCCAGGCCATCCAAACATCCGAACATCCAAGCATCCCCAACCCAAGCCAAACTCAACCGAAACGGAACGCAACGAGACCGAGGCAAGGCAATATGGACATGGGCTGCTTCTCGCAAGGATGCGGACCAGGTGGGGAATGGGCAATGGGACTGTTGTGCACCACATCAGAAGTTGATTTTTTCCACTTTCAGCTCGGCTTGCCTTTATTTCCCAATTCCCATTTTTCTATTGTGGTCTAGCTGAGGGATTTCGGCTTTACTTGTTTGTATGTCTGCTTTTGGGAACGGAACACGTGTTGATTTGCCATAATACTTTACCAAGTTCTAGCCTTAAATACCGCACATATTCTGCAACTGCAACTCAATATCAATTTTCGGTTTTATTTTAAATCCATTGTGGAAAATTACGATCCCCAAAGGTGCACTGGTGAGAGCATCCAAATTGCGTTGCTCCGCCCACATGGAATCCCATTTTTTCCCAATTTGGTCCTTTGTATTATTTGCAGTGTGCATTTTGGACATTGTGTCCTGCCGGATGCCAAACACTCGCTGCACAGCAGGACACTCAGGCGAATTGCAGTGGCAGGAACTGGATTGGAGGTGGGGGTGGCATCCCTGCAAGCAGTCGGATTAGTTGGGCCAAAACGCAGCCGAAGGCGAGGGAGGGCCCCAAGTGCGCTCAAGATTTATGGCTCATGGTTCTCTGCTTTTGCGGTTGTGCGGGCTGAGTGAAGGGAGGGGGGAGGGGGTATGACCAACTACTTGGGAGCTGTGGAGCCATCAAATACAATCAAATTGATTGCCTTTTTTTGTATGCCAGCGCCGGCAGCAGGCAGCGCTGACCTATAATGCGATTTTGATTTTTTATTAATTTCTTAATTTGCAATCAGTTAATGACTGGCCGGAAGGCAAGTCGCTGAACCACCCCCCACCTCCCCCCAAGATGAACAACAAAAAGGGCGCAAAGGTCGTGTATGTACATATGTATGCATGTGCCACACATACAGCGAATTTCGAATGTGGAACGGGCCCAAATAAATAACAAAATGGCGTTCTTCAATATCCGGCGAACGGAAATTTCAATAAGGCAGCCAAGGGAGGCTCCTTGGCCGTAATCAGGATATGAGCTCAAATGACTGGGCGAAAAAATGTGTGCGGCAATCAAACCTCGTGTATGTGGGCCGTACGGGGGGCGTGGCAAGTTTTGAATTAGTTGCGCCGAGAAATTCTGCATAAATCATTTCCTGTTTGTGTTAAAGGAACAAAAAAAAAAAATAAATAAATAAAAAAGAAACAACAAAAAATCGAAAAGTAAAAAAAATGAAGACTGAAGATAAAAGCCTTGCAAAGACAACGACGGCGGAATGGAATAAAAAATGAAAAAAATGAAAAGCGAAGGAAGCTACAAAATGACATGACAAAGTCAAAGCGACGAACAAAAATAAGGGCAAGACAAAGCAAACAGCAACAATAACATTAAATTAGCATTTTTTATTACTTGTAGTTTTCGTTGCCCTTTTGTACATTCCTTTGTGTGTGTTTTTTTATTCCGTTTCATTGCCAGCTATTTGCATAAGTTGACACAAGCAGCTACTAAGTAATATTGCGCATTCGACATGTTGGCCAGCGGCTTTAACTGGAAACTCCAGCAGTACAAGCGCTTTTATAATCAAATTAAATATTTGTTTGGACTTGCATGTTAGCCTGTGTACTTCTTACATTTAGTTTAAGCTTCCCCCTTTTGAATATCTTTAAATTCAATTTCGAAATTTAAAGACAGCGATCAGCTCGTGCCTTTGTATGTATATTCAAAATAAGTAACCACTACCATTTAAAGTAATTGCAAATTGAATTGCCCGAAAACGAAACGGAAAACTGCAGCTCTTCGATTTTCCATCTTCGGTAAAACGTAAATGTTCCCTGTCGTGCGATAGTTTAACTGTTATGGCTACTGTCTTCCTACCCTTCATTCAGATGTCTGCTGAAATATGTATGAAATCTTACACATTTATTACAAAAGAGCGGAGAAAACAAAAGGCAAACCAACCGAAGGAGCCGGGCACATCTGCATGGATTTCCACAGCTCCCCGATCCGCTGCTCCACCGCATCGCTGCTCCGCCGGTCCACGTATAAATTTTATGTACACTTACTTACTTCTGCAAACAATGAAGGCTCCGTGACGTGACTTAGTCCTGGGGCTGGTCAGCTGGAACCGGGGAGTCCTGGACGAGTCCGGCTCGTCTGCCATTGTCCACAGCTCCTTGCCGCCCATCCGCCTTCCGTTTCTGGGTCGTTGGCTGCCAAGTGCAACGATTTCGGTTTCCATTGGCATTATGTAGTTTAAGATTTCACCCGAATGGGCATGCATATGTGTCTCCGTGTATTTACATACATATACATATATATGTATGTAAAGTGAGGCATGTCCTGCGGCCAAAAGAAATTGTAAACATCAAGGCATCTTTGTGTTCTTGTGTTGCTGCTGTCACAGGATAGTCATTTTTTGGGATAATCGAAAACTTTGGAGACTTTTCAATAACCTTTCGCAGTTCAGAGGTTCTCACTAAAAGGGTGACAAAATGTCCAGGCATGTGGAAATCCCTAAAATGGGAAATATAGTAAATGAATGTTAATAAATACAGCTGAGTGGCGCTTAGTTAATTGAAATTTCATCCTTAAATATCCATTAATGCCTAGACCAATCTTAAGTATAATTCTGTGGTAATTGGAGAGTATATAATAATTTACCTTACCGTCTCTGCGTAATTCACTTCGGCTTATTAATTAAATCGCATCAAACGAGCTCATCACTCATCGCACCCGGCCATTAGGTGGCTTTAAGTCGCAAATAAGCTTTAAGTAGCCACTCGTTCGGGTCCCCACTGTGCCCCAGCCCAGCTCCGCGAATGAGCACCCGATCCATCTGACACTGTGTCCTGGTACCGCCCCTAACAACATTGTCAACATCGAACAAATCGCTGCCATCAGTTCTGGGCACATTGTTTAAAGAACATTTTAAAATTCAGCAGGAGCAGCGGACCGCTTATGTACAAGTACATGTCCTGTTTGCCTTCGCTCTGTATATTATTTCATACGCACGCTTCTTAAGCATGGCAATAAATTTTCGTGCGAAATTTTCATATGCGTCGCCGTCAGCCCAAAGGGGCCGCAGCCACGCCCTCATCCTGACCCCATCCGCCCATCCTGCCATCCTCCCACAGGATGTCCGCACATCACGCGTCCTTGCGGCTTCACTGGGACAACGTGGCATTCTTGAAGGCGCTGCTGTTTGGGTTGCGTGCTCGCTTGTTTCGCTTTTTGTAATTTTCAATTTAAGCAGCACAACGTGTTGCTCACCCAACTTGCCACATTGCCACATGGCTACACTTAAGTAAATAAACATTACATTTATAGGTCTAATTCGTGGATCAGTGGGGGGTAAGTCTTGGTTTTCTACCCCCAGATAATCAATAATCAAGTTGGATATAATATATAATTTAACAAATATTTAAAATACATTAAAATATATATGACAACAGATTTCTGAGTGTACTGTCCTTTGTTTTTACCACTCCACGACCATTTTGGGCAGCCATTTAGAGACAAATTAAGTGCCGTCGTATGCGTGTTAATTTCGCAACTCTTAGCAAATGACGCATACGACACGTGTGCCCGTGGGCCCAGCTTAGTTGCAATTTATTTGGCGTTACGGGCTACAAATTGATTATTTTGTTCTCGGACTTTATGATCCCTATTACCGACCCTTCAAGTGCCGATTTACGAGCTCGGCAATCGCATTCTCGCCTCGCATTTTATGCGACAGAGAGTGAATTTATCGCCCTTTTCCGCGATGACCTTAAAAAGCACACAATGTACATAGTTGCCGCACGCTGTGCCCTTTATGATTGCCACGAAATCGCATTATGACTTAATTTTTATGCCGCCGCGTTCATAATCTTTATGTAGTGTTAAAAGTACTCACAGCACTGCCATTCCACGGACCACATTAAATATTTAATTATCCGCAATGATCTGCAGACGCAACTTGTTGCCGACCACGTCGTACCTGTCACCTGCCAGCCCGCAAAATTGCCACCTGCCAGCCCTGCACTTCTCATTGTCACTTGTCTTGACCATCTGGCCCGGGTGGTTGGTTGGTTCATTGGAGCACAGGGGTCTGTGCCACGCCACGTTTTATGCCCCATGCCCGAAAATCGCTGCCCCACTTGCCGGCTTCAAAGTACAGATGCTGCTGCTCGTATTGAGCCATTAACGAAATCCCAGCAGCAACAAATTGCTCTTCAACCGGCAACCAAAGATGGTTTCAATGAAGGTCGAAAGTGAATAGGGGTCTGCTATTAATTGTTTTTGGAGACAATTTGGGATTTTTTCATGCAACACTCATACTTGGAATGTTTCGATATACTCGAGTATTGGGTGCAATGCCAATACCTTTAGATACTTATATCTTATGGCATTGATCCCAAATAACTTCTTTCTGCATCCACATGATGGCTGTGCTGCGCAATTACGCAAATTAGCTAAGTGAAATTCAATACACTTGGCCAGACCTTGTAATGGAGGTGATTCGAGGAGGGAAGGGTTAAGGAGGCTATGGAGGCATTCGGGCGCACATTATCATTCCCAGCCTGAGTACATGTAATTGCCATTAAATTGATGTGATTGAATAAGCCGCACAAAGGGTTTTCTTATGCAACGGCAGCAGGGGGCTGAGAATATGCAAGAAAATTATAATTTAGCACCTACGAATTAAATAAAATGTATGGCAAAAAATGTAATAAAAAAAAGGATTGCTTAGATAATATATATAGTTTCTTTACACAAAGAATCCCTGCAAACGAATAGTGTGTTCAATTTACTATTTACATACATTATATTTGCTTTATTCTGGCCACCATTTTTGTTGCCATTTATTTGATTTATGTGTGTAGCGGCTGTAACCGGCGTGTTTTTCCATTTTCCCCATTGTTATTACATGCCAGAAATTTTCTTATCTCCAACCTTATCGGACTGACCGTATTTTATGCCTGTGGGTTGGCATTTCTTGGTGTGCCAAATGTGTTTGTTTGGCCAGCAAATTGAAAACAAATTGTACTACACGAATTTAAGCAATAATTTCTTTTTTTGCAATTTACATTTGTATGAGTAGCATTGAAGTATTCGTCAATTATCAACAGAAAAATCGGTTGCCTGGTAATTAAAAAATATATATGAGTATAGCGGATCAAATCATGGTTGATGTGCCATAGTCCCTTTTATGTTCTCAAGTTACAAACCCATGGCTTCCAGGCGAAAGCCTTAAAAAAAGGACACGTTGATGGCTATAAGAAAAGAAAGTTTAACACTTGCTCATACTTCTGTTTATTCAAGGTTGGCTTAGGAACGCAAACAAAAAAAGGTGACCGTCATTTGTTTTCTTGACACTTTTGAAGGCTGCTCAACAAGAGGCGGCTTAGTCTTCTTTTTTTCGTCCTTTTTCCTAAAGGGTTTTGTGCCAGTTTAAACATTTTCTTATACTCTTCGCATTTTTGCATAATGCTATTTTCTTGGGGGACCAAAAGGGTTTTGTCACTAAATAAGTCGCAAGTTGATATTAATAACATCTCATTATCGCATCGTTCTAATTTTCAGCGCTCAGATGAAATATGTTCGCATCGTCAATATATCATAATGAAGACAAACGACGCGAAAGGATGACCTTCAAAAAATTATTATCCAAGTTTTTAAGTTGTGGCACTTGTAATTGATGAGCTCAACATTTGCAGATTGGCTGGAAAGCGATTAGCGCATAATAACTGACTAAGTTTATGCCAACGAAGGAGTGTTAAAATGTGCTTTAAAAATAGGTAGAAAATTTTGAAAAAAATATGAAATACATCCGACATTTTGCGAACCTTCACAAATGCTTTGTTAGTGCGAATTTTCCAATTGACTGGGATGAAAGGCAATCAGAGTCACAGCGGTACAGACCCAAAGTGTCTTATTCTCGGTTCACTGGCCAGAATGGTCGAGATGATTGACTTCATGCAAATGCTCTTGTTAAGACCCATGTCTGGTTGGGAAATTTGCATTTGGCTTGTTTGACCAGTCTGGCTGGCACGGGAATAAAATTGAAATTGTTACCTCGTCGTCGAACGCTTCAATTTAATTAATTAGAGTACAGACAGGGCCCAGAAGTCTGATTTTCTACAAATGTACCTTCCTTCTATTAATGTTTAACCAAAGCAAAGAAACAACAAATATGCAATTGCATCCTTATACATGTAAGCGCAGCCCATTTTGTGGTCTCTTTGGCAATTAAAGTTACAGTTTGGTAACAAATTGTCTTGGCTTGGTTTAACTTTATCAAAGTAGAATTATTTTCTTTAGTTTCTAAACATTTTGGGTGTTTTATGTAAAGTCAATATAAGAAATGCAATTTTTTTTGAGATTTAGCAGCTGTAGTTTACTTAAATAAATTCAGTAATTCATTGCACAGGAAATTCCATAAATTTTCCCGCTTCAGCTTTATCGATCTCTGCAGCGCGTTGACACCGCCAGACGCTCGGCATTATTGAATTTATGCACTTAACGATAGAGTCAGCAGAGTGTAGCTGCTGCCGCAGAGGAAGCTGTTTCCGCGACGGCAGTGGCAACAGTGCGTATACGCAATTAAATTTGCAGTGCCTTCTGGCTCGCATTGGATTGTCGTCTGTGCGCGGGTGCATAAAGAATTACCGGAAATGAGATTGTTGCGGCTTTAATTTCGCCCAAATGATTTAAGATCTCCAGCGGAATGTGTGAATGGATTTCGCGTGGCATCGAACGGGTACTGCATTATCCAAAAGTAACACATATTTTACTGATTATTGGGTACATATGGCATAGCTGGAGAATATAAATACATATTACATAGCCCTTGCATTTTCGTATCATTTAAATCGAACTGAAATTTTCAAGATACACATATGCAGAAGTACAACGAATGTAATGGGTATATACATATCTTCACATTGAGGCGGCTGCTGCCGATTCCTCATTAGCCACCGTGATGGCCTTTTCAATGACTCCCTTCAGCTTCCTGATGTCCGCATCCAGGTAAATAAGTCGCTCGTACGTGGCAGCCAGCTTGTTGATAATGCCACCGAGATGATTCCTCAGGATTTCCTGCAGCTCGTCCTCGTTGGGGGCAACAAACGGCTGGCCCCTCAAGCTGCACTGGAACTCGTCCTCGGCCAGCGCCTCTGCCAAATTATCCTCTGTGTCGTCCTGCTGCTTGCGCAATCGGCTCAATTCGTGATCCAAATCAGATCGCTCCATGGCCATGGCCTCAAAGTCGGCCATCTTTTGATTCAGTTCCGGATGAAGTACCACGCCCGGATTGATTAAGCGACCAAAGCCCTTTGCCGATCTGGACATTGCTGCACAGTGTAGTTATGCAGTTGAAGTGGAGTTTTTCGTTTTCTAGGTGGAGCAGTATTTGATTTCACTTAGCAGTAAATTTGTTACTTAAATCCGAACAGTTTCTAGCTACCTACTTATGATTGGTAAATATGTGTTGCTGGCGTCCACTGAAAAACAAAAGACTGTAGTTGAAAATAACATAGATCTTTACATTTAAAAATTGTTTAAGGATGATAGCAGGAGCATTGTAAGCTATAATACTAAGCTGTTTTTTCCCGTATTATCTCATTATGTTATTAATCAAAAATATAGTTTGCTGAAATGTAAAATTTTCCACGAGTAAACGGCACAAAAGTCTGCATTCATATGCTAATCAAAATTTGGCAATCAGGAGGAGCTTTCTGAAAGAAAACCTTGCCATGCATTTAAATAACAATAACCGCGGTCCCTTTTGAGGTTCACGTGTATATTTGAAGTGGAGAATATTAGGGAATATATACAACTCAGGGCGCGTGTCCTAATTAATAAGACCACCTCGACGCCATCATTGCCATTTGAGCCCAGTGTATTTTTGCTCCTTTTTTTGTTGGTTACAAGAATTTCCCAGCGGCATTTCGCGAAATGCAAAAACAACAAGCACGGCAACACAATGGACAGAGTGTAGCGCAAAATGATGAAAAGAAACAAAGGAGGATAGAGATATCTCATTATGGACAAAAGCAGGCCAAACGAGTCCAAAAATAAAATGAAAAAATTATGCAACCGAAACAAAAAACCAAAAAAAAAACACAGCTGGCCTGTTTATCCTCCTCGTCCTTGCAAATCGACATCCGCCCCTTGACCAGTCTGCGCATTTCACGAATTTGTTTACAGCTCTCGACGCGGAGATCCTTGCTTTGAGGTCCTGCGTAACACGCGTGCCGAAAATAATCAAAATATAATAAGCAGACTCTTCAAGGCGCTGCCAAATGAGGCATGTAATAATTTTTGCCCTGCCCGAATTCCCAGTCCCTTTCCACTGGCCGTAAGATAAGATTTATGGTGCGTAGTTTTGTGCTTTGATTGCGAGGTAGTCGGGGTATGTTGTTTCATTTATTTAGAACAAAATATTACACATGTGTTTATGCAAGACCAATGAATTATAATTACATCTACACTAATAATTAGTATGCAAATTTGCATTCGAAACTCATACCAATTAAAAGGGCGATGGTTAGTTGGTTTGGCTGTAACATAATAATGAATATATTAAATATATATAAATAAATATATATTTGTTATGTTGTTTAAATGTATTTTTAACAATATCACAATGATTTGACAAAAGGCTGCCATTTTTATTATCTGATCATCTTCGTATTACTTTTAAACTCCTGCACGGTATCTGATATTCGGTAGACTCGATTTTCGGACCAGCCCTGCGTCAAATTAAGCAATTTCCAACTCAGTTATGGAAGTTACATTTTTACGAGTAGTTCACAAACAATTCTATCCACTCGGATTTTTTTCATTTATTCGTTTGCTCTTGGCTTTGCCAGCTTGATAGGCTTTGCACACTTTTAGGTTATCTTCAGTCAGTCAGTAAGCCGGCTTACTGAAGGATTTCATGGGGTTTTCCCCGACATTTCTCTATAACTCGGCCCTTAGTGCCATACAATGTGGGGAGCAACAGCAACAGCCATTGGCATCTGCCCACAGTTATGCAAATCACTTGCGGGAAAATTTCGCTTGAGTAACTTTCACGTCTTGTCCGCGCCACAAGGTGGTCAGTTGAAAATTACGAACGGAAGGATAGGCTTGGAAATTCGTCCTTGGGAAATGTAGGAAACGGGGGCCTAAAATGCGTGCACCTAGTTCGCCTTAATTTCCGCTTTATTCGGCAAATATATACATATATGTTGCTGGTCGAGTGCTTTTTAATAAGTTAGTTGCCCGACATTCACGTTGCTCTGTTTTCATCTCGTCGCTCTGTGTGCTCTCGCATAATTAAAAATGTGCACACGTGCGCTCACAAGGAGACCACGTGTTAGGGTGGCTGGTGGGTGGTGGGTGGGTGGTATCCTTGTGGTTTACCTGCGGTAAAGGATGATAGGGTAAGATAGGGGGTGGATGGAGTCCGGACTCCGGACAGGTTATATTTACTTGCCGCCCAGCTGCCTCGCTGAAAGTTAAAATACAAAAACCTGCGCATCATCATTGTTGCTCGGGGCGTATACTTAATACTCAGCAGCGGAAACCAGGAGATGAAGTCGTCGAGTAAGCTGAAGAGCTCACGCGGAAAGTTTTTGTTAAGAAAATAAATGGCAGCTCGTAACATAAGACAGACTTAATAAAAACGTAGTGGTAGTAATCTTAACTATTGGGAATTTAACACGTACGTGAAAAATGTTCCATTTATAATTAAAACCAATGCTCGGATTACTTAATTATCCATTTCTTATTAACCAAATTAAAATTTCATTTTAAATTAAGCCGTTCTTATGTGCCAGTTAGCCATGGAATTGCAATGGCTATCATAACTAAATGCATAAAACACATGTTGCGCATCTAATGTTCAATTCAACAGAAAAAATTCGTTGGGAAATTGAGTAAAATGAAAATCAAATGCGCAAAAATAGCTACCCAATATGTTTGACAAACATTTGGATTCAGCGATGGAAAAAACGAAAATTGGAATATATGAAGGTATGCGAAACTCACTGCGCGAATGATAAAAACTAACGAATTTTTTATGAAACATGCTGCTATGTTTTGTTTTTTTATTCGCATTGGATAGTAGATAGTATTTTTTTCTGAAAATCCGGGTAACCTTTTTTTTTTGGTGCTTAATTGGGGAAATCTTCCTTCGCGGAGCCGACTGATGTTTTGAGGGTTTTGTGAATTTCTGGCTGAAAATCAATTAAAATCGTTATTCAATAATTGCTTGCATGCAAAACCAGTTGCAGAAACAAATGCTATTAATTAATTTTAATTCTAGCTGGATGGTTGACATGCCGTTGGATTTCGGGTGGCTGATTTACCAATTGAAAGTTCATTTCAGCTGTCATTTGGCGGTTAATTGTGAAAACTTGATTAACATCGGTTAATTGACAGTTTGGAAACGGTTAAATAATTGTATTTTTCATCGTTTTAATTAATCAAATTCGTAAAACAGCTGTTATAATCGTTTTAATTAACAACTTGCTCATTTTAGGTTTTTTAATTAATATAATGGGATGTATTTTTTTTAATAAATAATAAACACCAGTTAAGTGCCGCCAGAATTTTTAAGTAATTCGTGCGACATATGTTTTTCGAAAAACTCAAGGTCTTCACTTAGTTCCCAGGATCCATTCAAGGTGAATCATTACTCGTTTGGCTTCTCCACTGCTGGCAATTAAATATTTTTGCCGCAGTTTAATTAAATGCACGGGTTTTGATGGCTTAAGAGGCCCATAGAAATATTTTTGGCAGCTGTCAACTGGGCCACTAAAAGCGCGCATGGGCTTTTCATTACTGGCGGCGAGCGAGGCGGGAAACCTTGAAAGTGTTGAGTGCGGATTTAGCAGCTAACCGTGGCGCTGCCACGCCCATTACACCCCACACCACCCATCCATAATTCAAGGGGGTGTGTGTGTGTGTGGGCGTGGCCGGTCAGCACTTACCACCGCAGCTGATTGTGCGTGACAAATTTCGAGTCAGCAGTTTGGCATTTTAACGCACTCGCACTGAAAACTGAAAACCAAAGTTCGGATCTCCATAAACCTGGAGCTTAGGCCCATCAACTCTGCGTATATGGCCAAAAACGCCATTGCCCGCCCCCCGCTTTTTGGCCAACATTACCCGACACAGCCAACTCAATTAGCGCTCGCACAAGCTTTTAGCCAAACTCAGTTATCATTGCCCATGGTGTTGAAATAAAATGTTCGCTTGGACTGCAACAAAATGCATTTGAATTAGCGAGCGCATTACGCACTGCGTGCACTGCGCTTAAATATTAATATTTGAAAATATGCAATTTACTGCTCTATGTTATTGTTTATTTTGCAATAATATCGATAGCTTGCGAAAACAGGGAGAATTATCCGATCAGACTGATAGATGGCACCTCAAATGGCATTTATTTGTTGGTCAGATTAAAGTTTGTTTGTTTAAGCAAAAATTGAATTTCTATAAGATCTTAAAGCACACAATTATCGTATGAAACATGCTTAAAGGTTGCTCTGCTCATTAGCAACATAGTTAATGTATATATAGATAATAAAAAGTGTATTGCCAAGTGTTTGGTTAAGATCTCGATTTTCCAGCAATTTCCGGGTATATATATCTCTTCTGAATATTGCATTAATCGATTTTCATGCCATTCTTCGCCTCGCTCTTGCTTGCCAAGCAGACTCCAAGACATAAAGCACAAAACGTGCCTTAAAGTATGCCAGGCATTTTAATTAAAACTCGTTTCTGCCTTTGCCCATTTTACCGTCTTGCCCGCCCCCCATTGGCCCCCAAAAATGGTAGCAACCGTTATTCCAGCTTTTGCTTTACCTCAACTTAATGGCAGCTGCTGTCGTGCTTGATTACCCAAGTGCCACGCCTCTTCCGCCCATCCACCAGCCCGCCCCATCCCGCGCCGTGCAGCACTTGAAAACTTTTACGCTTGTCATGTGCAACATGTCCAACTATGCCGTACCCGTCCATCTCCTCCAGCTGCTCCTCCGCTCCCGCTGCTCAGCTCGTCCTGGCTGTCCTGGGTGTCCTGCAGCCTAAAGGCAACAAATCCAGCACAGTGCACATGTAGCTGCTCAACGGAAATGAAAAATCAAGTAGAACAACTCATAATGGCAGAGGTCTGGTTGAAGGCGAATCAGGGTTGCAAATGGATAAATCGGGATTATTAGCCATCAGGTTCGGAGTGAGAAATCTAAAAAAATATACCAAGAGGTTTAAGATCAAAGGTGTGTGAAAGTATGAAACTATTTCACTTGAATCGTTTATTTTTCATATCTTACTTTTAGATACATTTATGGGTGATGAACTCTAAACTCTGAAATCCTGACTGCTCTGGCTCCCCTTCAACTTTGTTTCCGAACTCTGCAGCCCTGAAGAGCAACTCTTCCGTCGGCTGTGGCAATTTTCTTGAACATTTTTTCGAATGCCTGCTCCTTGTTGCTTCTCCACTGGCATCGTCCACTTGGCAGCGTCGCAATTGTCTGTTATGTGGCACTCAATTACACTTTCGTTGTCACTAAAACATCTTGCTGTGCAAGGAGCAAAGGAGCTGGAGCAGGAGCTGGAGCTGTAGATGGAGCTATAGCTGGAAAGGAAGGCAAAGAAAAGCTTTGCATACATGTGTGATTGTGTCCCGGCTTTGACACTTGAAGTGAAGAACTTTGCCGAGCAGGATTCATGCGTCTAGTTAGTCTAGCACTCCTGCTGCTCGAGTGTGCGAAGCTTGACATCCAATAAAGATTACCGACGATTGTTAAACACAAATTGCGCTCAATGATGAGTTATCTGGCGCAAGGATAGACTAAATTTCCCCCAACAATCGTACCTTTTTGTGGCCCAGCAAATCAGCTTTGCAAGCCGACGTCCTTGGAAGCCATAAGGTATGCCACTGTGCAGCAGCTTTTGCCATCCGGTGACTGGCAAAGTTACGAGGCCACCTTTCTGACGAACTTGTCAAATGAATTCCGAGTGTGTGTGTGGGTGGGTGGATTGTGGGGGAATTATCAGAAAATGAAATTTAAAACGTTTTTGTGTTTGCCAGTCGACAAGGCAAGTTTATTGTACTTTGTACTTGGGGGTTATGGCATGATGTATTCGTGCCACGGCATGTAATTCATCAGCCGGCGAGATGAATGAGTCGTATTCATATATATTCACATATACAGTCAATGGGTATTACTATCTCTTTTTCTGTCGCCGGATTTTTATGGCATACTTTGCGACAAAGTTTACATTTTCAATTTATAATGATTGCACAGCTCTCATATCTGTGTTTGCAGCACGTTTTTGGCTTTATTCGTTGTATTCAGGTGGGGGAATGTACATACATGTATCTATTGGTATCAAAAAATCTGGAATTTCCATTGGTGCAAATGGAATTGAATGAGTCCGGCACTCGTATGTTCATTAGACGTGTCTGCCAGCAAATTTCGTTCTTTTATTTCGAACCCCATCTGTGTCAATCTCGATCTATTGTTCCTCTTGTTCATTACGAAGCTCGATGCTGGAACAATATGAGCAGCCACAAGGAAACTGGCTCTATTTTTGTCCTTTCCAGCTGACTTGGCCATATCGCAAATAGATTTTTGGTTTGTTTATGCATTCTGCTTAGACGTATTGAATCAAATGTTTTTTTTTATTCAACAACCAGATAGATAGACAAATAAATGCATATGACTTAGCTGCGAGGTGAAGTGCTGGCATTTCAGACAAACAGGATGCCTCATTGAAATCCTTTATCAGATTTTGATTATGTTTGGCATACAGATAAATACTCTACGGAAACACCTGAAAATTATTGAAACGAAAGCTTCAATGGCTGTCCATTTTACTTCAAATAAATTTGATTGGCATGTGTATGAAACACTCTCTGGTTTATTTGAAATACTCCACTGCCAATTTGGTTTAGTGGTTTTTGTGGAATGTACTCAGCGCTGGAAGTAAATTGTAAAATACGATTAAGTCATTTCGTGGAAATAACACTTTTGGCTTGCACGTGTAAAGTTAACCACCATAAATGCATACAATGCTACAATTTTTGTGTAGGCATTAATTTGTGAATTTTACACAGTTAACTTTAGAAATAGTTTAGCTATTTGTCTTGCTGCCGCTTTTAATTAACAGAAAATGTCATAAAGCCAAGCTTATTTTATGCGACAGACCCTTTTGGCCACTAAATGCGAAATGTTTTGCATCACATTTGAAGCATGTCCTCTGGCGAATCCTTTATATTTTTGGCACAGGAGTAACAAGAGCTCTCACATTATCCCCTCGTTAGTTTTGCGACGCCTGTGGGGCAGTATTGTCGTGGCCATTACTTTAATTAAATTATATTTGTATGGCCACAACGTCAATCGTAAAACCAATACGCCTAATGCATCTGTCAACACAAAAACTCACTGCGAATGTGCGTGTGTGTGTGTCGGATTCTCAAAAGCAAAATCACGTACTTAAAGGCAATAAGCGTTTTTATAACCTGCCTCAAAAGCCAAAACCGAAGGCGCAGGCAAAATATTTAAAAAGCTCAACCGCAAGAAAGGCGAATACAAAACGAAAAAAAAAACACACAGCAGCCAACGCAAACATACATTTCTATTAAAACGCAAATTTCAACAGATTAACACACAGACCACCGGATGCGGAAATTCGCATGGAGGAGAGGAGACGCCGCGCGTGTCATTCGCCGTGTAACAATTTGAAACTTTTATGGAGTTTCTGCGTTCAACGAAAAGCAAAAAAAAAAAAAACGAGGAAAGGAAAAAACAGGCAGAAAAAAAGTCTATCGATGGTCGGCGGACAAGTTTAAGAACACGTTAAACTTTTTACGACTTTCGTAGATAAGGATTTTGTGGGCCAAAATGTATGCGCAACTTTTCCAGCATGAAGATAATGCAGTCGGGAGTCGAGAAGAAGGCATAATGGAATTTAAGGCAACAGCTGCCACTAATTAACCTGGCCATTTGGTGATCAATGCCGCCGCTTTGTATTAGTTAAAAACTCATAAAAATTGCCGGCTGATTGAAAAGGCTTTGGTGTTTTTGCCAAAGGCAAGAAGGATTTAAGCCGCTCAAACTTCATTGCATATTTATGGGCGCTAGTCCTCGCGCACACATACACACCGATACACACACACACACACACAGGGGTTTTGCCGCTTTTTAAATATTTAAATTCTAGCTACCGTGTGGGAAACCAAACAGAAGACTGTGGCGCACATCTGGCATAAATAAATAGACCGACTTGACTGACTGTCCCATTTTGGCAAGTCGAAAAGGTAAAAGACAATGGTGGCTTCCAGTTGGAGAGCTACCAAGCGGTAGAAATCCGTTTAAATTGAGCGTGAAGTAAAGTTTGGGCCCTCCTGCAGTTGCACAATGCCGGCATAATTTAAGTTTTCCACTGCAAATGCAATTAAAGTCTGCTTTGGCGAAATTTGCGATGACTTTCCGGGGCATCAGACGAGGCATCAGAGGCATCTCTGTGTGCGGGCTTAGCTGTTGTAGCGCTTTTATTTAACTAGACTAAGCGGCTTTTGCCTAGACAAACTTTGCCGCACCCAAATCCGCTTGACTTTTGGCCAAGTCTTTATTGCCCGCGCCTGCTTGCCAGGACGAGCATGTGGAGAGGTCCTGGTTGACAATGTGTGGCAGCGGATCCTTGTTAAATATTAATATAAAGCGCACGAAATACAACGAACTTCTAATGCTGCCTTTCATTTCGTTTTTTAAATCAATGGGTTTGCCCGAAGATCCAAAATTTGGGAAATTAACAAGCAGTCATTAATTGATTTTCTTTGAATGAAAGCTCTGTATGTACATAATTTTGGTTGAATATTTAAAAAAGCTTAAATATTTCATGCTGTGCAAGTGAAAGGAATTCAATTCATTAAACTCAATCTCAGCATGCTGATCGAACAGTTGCCCCAGAGTATTTCTCCGCCTTGACAACCACCAACACCGCCGAATGCTGCATGAAAAGCACGCTTTTCCGGACCAGCCGACAATCAAAGTTGGCCACAAAGACTGGCCAACATAATGTGCTCATGAGCCTATGCATATGCCGCACAAAAGTTGAGTCCAACAAAGGAAGCCCAACTGCGTCAGATCTTTTGTATGGTTTCGCGTGTAATTTATTTGACAGTTTGACAATTTGGAAAAAATGGGCGCTAAACAGGAGTGGAAAACCTGGGGAAAAGCGCGTGAAAGTGGCCGCGGGCGCACAAAAGCTTCCAACGCAACGGTGGCGAACTGTTAAAAAGCGTGGCAAAGTCGGGAAAGGCCCGGGGAAAACCAGGGAAAACCAGGGAAACCCACAGAAAACCAAGCGGGGAAAACACCTCGGACCGCTGCAAGGCGCTAATGTGGAATTAAACGAGCGCTGACAGCGGCATAAACAAAAGGGCGCCCAACAGGACCAGGATTTATATGCCTCACATGTGCATATATATGGCATACTGTATACTGTATACTGTATATGTGCATGCATATTTATGATAAATTGTCGCTGCTGGAAAACGTGTCGCTGACATTTTGGCGCCTACGAAAAAGGACACGGCCAAAAAGTAAAGAAAAGTTCAACACAAGTCAAAGTCAGCATGAATGCTTGTCGGAAATTTTAATAGCCCGGCAAACTGGCATTATTATTGAATTGCCAAACATTGGCGCCAAAAATGACTTTGTAATGCGAAATGTATATATAAAAAAATGAGTCAAATATTGCGAAAGCGAATGCTTGTGTAGCTGAAAAGCCGTTTAATGTCACGCCAACGAAATAATCCAGCTCTGGAGATGATTGGAAAATGCTTAAAAATAGCAGAAAATAAAAAAAGCGCGGCAAATGAAATGGTGGCCCAAATGGGTATGCGGATGCCTCCTCATTGGAGCTGCTCTAAGCTTTATTGTCTCTGCCGCAGCCATTTGCACACGCTCAAATCTCTGGTCGCAATTCAACCTGTTAGCCGGTGCGATGCGAATTTCGTTGCCTACTTTTCGGGGCCAGCTCTTTGCGGCTGCTCAAATGTAGTCGTAAAAGCGCTTTTACGTAATGCGACGATGTCGCTGGGAACGAGACGATAATGGTCCCACAAGAATTGCGCCTCGTACGTGTGAGTGAGTGTCGTCCTTGAAGTGAAATGCTCACCATGCTGGGTCTTAAAGTTAAATTCACAAGGATTATGTTTTATGCGATGCAGAAGAACTCCTTTTTGGGCCAATCTCATCGCGCTTAAAATGCCTGTCTTTTGTCTACTATCGAGTGCTTTTGGCCAACAAAAAAATAACTTCCTGACTTGGCATTCAATTGAGAGGAATAATATGATCCGCGTTCTTGAGTTTTGATTTGCATTCAGGTAGCTTCGAACCTAATCTAATCCTCTTAACGAAGTAATTACTTTATTAAAATTATTAGTATTGATTAGAACGCAATTATACGGAATTCGAATTACCTTAATATTCTCACATATCACTTGTTAGCTTATGCTGGCCAAATTAATTATACACATTCATCTGGTTGGGCTAAAATGGCAGAGTTAAGCTCTTTTCCCCTTACATTCAATTATTGAAAGGTATTATTTAAGTTTGCTATACGAAGAGCTGTAGGAATTTTAAGAGCCTATCCCAACCTTTTGAATCCCTCAATAAACAATATAATCCAATATATTATAACATATTAGAGCACGTATATAGATTGTGACCTACCTGAATATTCTCGCTTACGCCTCTTGTTAGTCTAAGTTGACCAAATTAATTATACACATTTATTTGGCCAACTTCCTTCCAGCGACGAACGCTCTATTTGAGTAAAGTGTTATTTAAGCAGAAGCCATTCATTCAGCTGCAGATCGTCCTGTATCTTCTGCCCTAAATCTGAATCCGACCCAGGTAAATAAACTTAAATGCTTTCACTCCTGTTTGGCCAAAGAGTTCAGATTCAGTCTGCCGCCATGAATGCACCAGATGCACACATTTCCAGATTTTTGTGTATATTTTACTTATGCAAATGGCATGCGACTCACAGGACAGTGCTCACTTTGGGCCAACACACACACCACACTCACACGTACACATACACGTGAGCCTTTAGTGGCGCTGTTTTAATTAAACCAGATTCTGTATTCCTCGTTGTTGCAGTGCATATTCTAATGCCCCGTAATGGGACCCATGTCGCCATCACATATTTCGTCCTTTTTTATTATTTTATTAATCCCCGCAGTGAAAATCGTGATGATTTTCATTCAGGAAGTATACTTATAGTATTAGTGCGAATACGGATCATTCAAAAATCTAGTTAAGTGTGGTTATTATTTTGAGACATCAAAGAACCTTAAATTCCTGGCAGTACAGAATAGTGTTGGGTAATCCTAGTTCAATTTGAGGAATAAGTTCGTTCGTTCGTTTAAAATCAATGAACTAGGTCGTTCATTTAGTTCAATCGTTCATTTTTTAAACTTGCTTAAAGGTGCTTCAAAAAAAAAAAAAATGTTATGAATTTATTTCATACAATGCTGTCATTGAAAATTAATATTATTTATTCAATTTATGTCAAAAACACTTATACATAATAATAATAAGAAATAATAAAGAGTTTACAAACAGATAATATAGTAATTTTAATGCATTTATTTGATTTCTGAAAAGAGAATAGAGAAGTTTATTAGGGAACATTTTCAATAACATATGATAAAATTATGTTTATACCTGTGATCCATCTACATGTTGCTATGAAGGAACATTAGATTTTCCACTTTATTAGGTTTTAGTAGCATCCGTCTTTTTCGGATGATTTCCCCAGCACTTGAAAATAGGCGTTCGCAAGGAACTGATGTAGCCATAAGGCATAGTCGCTTAAGGCTGTAAGAATATAGATGCGGATACAATTTCTTTCTTTGTTCCCACCAAACCAAAGGGTCAGCAGTCCTCGGTATAAATTCCTCTTCGAGGTATTTTTCCATCTCTTTCTCGGCAGAACCGGTAGTGTTTGCAGCCTTTGTCGTGTTCTTGAACTCACTGTCAAAATCACACCAAACCGAACTCTGATTGGCTGAATTAGTTTCAAACGCAGGTGATTCGAATTCATAATTTTCGCTGTTGAGACGAATTGGAGTTACTTTCCTTTTAAGATTACAAACAGCTTTTTCGTATTCTTCTTTTGACTTGAACCAACGACCTTTAAATCGAGGATCTAAAATGTTACTCTCTGCGTAGAGTTCGTTACTTTCCAGCTTGCAAAATCGTCGATTCATCTCAGCTTTTAGAACTGCCACAAGTGCAGCAACACATTTATCCTTAGGCGTTTTGTTATTCAAACAGTTCTGTAGCAAAATCGCAAGAACTATAACCTTTGAAAGGGTTACATTCTTTTCTGCTGATATTTCTTCTGTTACCTCCATGAATGGTTTTAATATAGGCAGTAACTCTTCTTCTATCGCCCACTCATTCTGAGATAAGTTTAATTCAGAACGCAGAGTAGAAAGTGTTAATATAAGAGCATCTTTCAACACAACAAGCCTTTCTAGCATTTTAAAAGTTGAATTCCAACGAGTTGACACATCTTGAATCAATTTGAGATCGGGCAAGTTCAATTGGGTTTGAGTTGACTTCAGCTTCTTAAGGCCGAAAGTGCTACGATTGAAAAACTCCACAATGAGTTTGACTTTGTTTTGTACAACGCTGATTTCGCGGAGTCCTTTTTGCACAATTAGGTTCAAGCTATGTGCAAAACATGGTATATGTGGCCAATTTCCTGTTTTAATGGCATTGACAATATTTGCAGCATTATCGGAAACCACAGCAGATATTTTGTTCTCTATACTCCATCTTCCAATTCCAAACTTTGCTATGCTTTCGTTTTGAAGCCATAGATACGCACAAACTTGTAAACCGTAGTTTTAAATGTATGCGAAAATTAATCAGCTTATTCGATAAGCGAACTTTCGAACTAAATGAACTAAGACCAACCTATCGAACTAAGTGAACTCAGACCGACCTATCGAACTAAGTGAACTCAGACCGACCTATCGAACTAAGTGAACTCAGACCGACCTATCAAACTAAGTGAACTCAGACCGACCTATCGAACTAAGTGAACAACGAACGAACGATCAGGGTAAGAGATCAAAATGAACGACGTGAACTAAGTGAACTATATTGAACTAAGTGAACTAAATTGAACTATCGAACTATATTGAACTATAAAGGCAGACCTAGTTCGTTCGTTCAGTTTGGTGAATAGTTCAATTTAGTTCGTTCGTTCACGAACGACACAACACTAGTACAGAAAGAGCTTAAATACTCGGTTGCAACAGCTTAAAAGCCAAAAAGAACTACTGAGAAAGGATATTTAAGGATAACTTCAGCTGCCACTGCAAATCTGTCAGACGCCCTTTTCCACCGCTCTATCCACGTTGTTGCCCATTGTACAGTGTTACACCCTTTTATTGTCCGATTCAGATTATCCGCTTTTCTCGGAACCGGCCGCTTACTTGTTTATCGTACTGTCAATTACTTTTAAGGTTCGGATCTTAACGGCGAGAACGCAACTGCTTTCCAATTAAGAGTAACGCATTGCGGGTAAGTAAAAATAAAGTGAAACGATAGCAAAGGATGGGAGGATGGGAACCCCATTTTCTGGCCTGGTCAAACTGGTGGTGGGGATGCATACACATGTCGTTGGGAGCTTCTCGGGAGACTGCCCCTGCCATCCAGTCAGCGCTTATGCAAATGGATTTTCAGCCAAGAGCGAAGGTCACTGCGTCCTTTGCGGTTTTCGAATGCATGCCTGGTTGGCATCTCACGCCGCTCCGGTGATCCGCTTCCAGAAACTCATTAACGGCAGTGTTGCCTTTTAAGTCGGCTCCTGGCTCCCGGCTCCTGGCCCTCGACTCCTTGGCCCTTGATGGCCGGGCCAAAGTCACAATAATTAAGTGAAGACGTTTGCGACTGGGATTAAAGTAATGGAACGTTTTTTACTGCCGAAAAGGGTCCTTGTGCATTTACTTAATCCGCTCAGGTCCCTAGTAGTAACTCCAACTGAACGCCAGTTGTGTGTAGAGTATCTTTGCTTCGGTGCTCGAGGGTGCCATTGAATCGCATTTTCTTGCTGCCTTTTTCACATTTAAGAATTTTACGGCATTATATGTATGTACCCATGTTAGTTTGCAGCGGGAAAAAAGCTTTGAGTGGATGGGAAAGCCGCTTAAACGCAACTCGAGACTTTTTAATAATTTACGTCGACTGAGGCGCGAATCAAAGAGCATTTGGAGTGGCCCCTCCGTTGCCAAGGGGCAGGTGTACACAAATAGAGATACAAAATAAAAAAAGATAGCATTAGACGGTGGGAGAGTGTTTCCCATTAAAGTTTATGCAAATCCCTTAAATGTCGAATGGACGTTAAGCAATCCGATGGATAAGGATTACTAGGCCGACGTCTGCGTCTTAATGATCCGGTAGTTGCCTTTTTTCTCCCATTTCTCGCCACTTCTCTTCCGGTAGCCATCCACCGACCACCTGCCGCCACCCAGCTCCGAGAGCATCAGGAATCCGCCAATTTTGCAGAACAGCAGGGAAAAGTATTGTATAGATAGAAGCGTATCGTTCCAGCCCCACAACATGCTCCAATGATTGCTGAACACATCGTGGTATAGCAGGGCAACCACCGTCAAATAGGCAAACAGTTTGCAATGGAAGCCAAGCCAAATGAAAACCAAAAGGCCAAATGACACGATGCTGAAAAGGGTCTGGAAAATTATGAAAAATTAATTAACCATTTGTAATAGGTAATGGTGCAACTTACCTCCAAGCCCTCGTCTATCCAAATGATGTACAAGCTGGACAGGCAGAGCCTTCCTCCGAGCAATAAAATATTATACTTTGTCTGGAACCAGTCCATCTGATCCCTCAGATTGATTTTGACAGCCATCAGCAGCAGCAGGGAGCCCACATCCAGGCTGTCGTTGAAGAGGAAGTAGAAGAACATGGTCCATATCGAGAAGAACAGCCGGTGGACAACTCTTCCGATGAGCAGCAGGGTCACTCCGCTCGCCTCCTTTCGCGTGCAGAGAATGAGAAAGATGGCGCCAATGGTCAGCAGGACATCAAAGCATGTGTAGAAGTGCCCGAAGCACTCGGTCACGTCCATCACAATCGCTCTTTCCCTGCCCACAAGTGGTGTGTGGACCACTGAATAGAAGACCTCCATAAAGTAGTACGACATCACCAAGAACGGCATATACTTCAGAACAATGGACCTGATCTCGCGCCTAAGAGTATTGATTGTTTTCGATACCATGTTGAATTCGTTTTTAGATTTTAATTTGAAAGTATCACCCCTCTCGAACATAAATGAATTTTTTATGCACAGCAAACTTTGTTATTTGATTTAGTTGCCTAGATATTGATGTTTGGCAAACATGCCTAGTTATTCTTATCAAAAATATATAAACTTCATATCATTATTCTACCTGTTTCATTCTTTTCCAAGAATCTAGCATACCCTTCTCAAAAGCTATAAAAACAATGAAACACAAACAGTGCTTTATGTAGCAAATATAATATTATACTTATTATTTTGTATAATTAGTATAAGTAAAATTGTTTGAATAACTATCACAGCATAATCTCATCTGTCTTGTAAGCAATAATTCACTATCCTTTCTTGGACTGTCTAATCCTTTGCCGAACCTCCCCTTTTTAATTAGCTTGTCATTATTAGTAAGCCCCAAATATCTCGGAGGCGTAATATTCGCAGGTTTTGGCCCTTAGAGGAATCTTTTCGTGTGATGAGGGGCGTACATTCAATTTCGTGCCGCGCCTAATTGTCAGTAATTGTAGTCGATGCCATTGGCAGACCACAGGGTTATATTAGTTAATTAGCCGCCAGAAGGTAGAGTGTCCTTCCTTGAGAATCTGCCCAAGAAAATACTTATGCACGACTTGTGGCTATCAGACGACTTCCAGGAATTCAAACCTTCAAATATTGAAGACCTTAGTCAAGGGTACGGGGTGTGGAGCTCAAGATTATTTTCTCATCAAGTAAATAAGTAACAAACACACTTACATATGGTAGAAAGTTTAGAAAGTGTAGTTATAACTTCAAATCTGCCTAAGCCTAGTTCCCAATATAATAAGGTAGATTATAAGTATAGTTATATCGAAGCAAAATAAGCAGATTAGCTAACATTTTCATTGGTGCGAAGCAGGGAAATAAACGCTTCAATACCGAAGTCATAATCTGACTGCGAAAACCCAGACAATCTATAAAGTGTTTGAGTTCACTTCGCTCGCTGATAGACACCTCATCGCCACTTGTTTTCGCAGAGTAAGGGTGCGGCAAAGTGACTGGATTCCAGTTTGATGCCAATGACTGTCAACAACTTTCGACATTTTGCAATTTATCTGCTTACACAGCAGAAATTAATGCCACAAGTGGAAAACATTGTAGCTGGTTCAAGGTAATGAGCAGTTGAGTGGGTAAAATTGTAAGGGCAAAGAAGATGCTCCAAAAGAAGAAAATCAAAAAACCAATCCATGTTGATGACATCTAAGCGCTTTCCCATCCCTTTTCCTTTCGAATTTGGAAAATGTATTTGGCAGATATTACGCCAAGGTCCTTGGCAAAGACATAGGCACAATCTAATGGCATGGAATGTAAGTAAAACTTAGTCATCAAGAAAGAATAGTTCTAAAGTAAAACAATGGCAATGACATGTAAACAAGATCGTAACCCTTAAATTTGACCCAGAAATATTCATTATGGCCATTCTGACAACTTGTTTATACTGTAACCATATCTCGGAGCACTAATTACTACCAAGATGGCAGTGAAAATAATGACAATAGCATTGGCCTTGCCATGGTCATGGATTTGCCAGGAACTGTTCGCCACTATCCTTCGAAATAAATGAGCAGGATGGAAAACTTGGTAACCAGCCATTACAAGTTCCCATGCCTGGGGAAAGTTTATTAATTGAGCCTATTAGTTGCCTTCTTCTTGTTGCCAACAACGACGTGATGAACATTTCCCAAAGAAATTTGTAATAAGCCAGCGGCATCAGAATTTTATGGAATATTTGTATATACCTCATTTAAGATTGCAAATATATATTAGGGCGATGAGACGCTCCTAGATTACTAAAAAATTCACAAACTTTTAGCTGGAATAATTTTGAAATAATATACTGCAGTTATGCTACAACGATTTTTATTTATTACTAGGAAAAATCAGTTTTCTTACTAAGAATATAAGTAAGCACTTCAAGCGAAATTATGATATCATTTTTTGAAAATCCTAAGGTGCACAATCTTCGAATCACTCTTTTGCAATTTTTCACTTTGTATAGATATTCTGGAAAAGAGCATTTGAGATGCTCGTCTTGTGGTGTTTGCTTAAACATTTTGCTCGGCAATCAAATCAGCTATGGGACCTTGGGGCGTGAGGAGACTGAAGGATGGGGGCGGCCAGAAAGGGGGCGTGGCTGCCGAAGGAAGCGACGAAGATACAGTTCGTTGATTTTGTTACAAATAATTTAAATCTATGTCAACATTTGGAACGCATCGCGATAATAATTCATTTTTGCCTTTCGCCGCAGCTTCGTGACAGCTAATCACTAGAGAGAGACGGCGATAGACAGACAGATAGAGAGAGAGATATAGGGTGCGACTGACAGGCGGAAAGGCAAATAAAAATGGACAATGACAGCCATTTTGAAAAATGGCGTCATGGTTGCCCGATTTCCGCCGGCAAATTAATTTTCCCATTTGACGTCGTCGACTTTGTTTTGTGTGCTAATTTAACATCTCTTTTTCACTCGACGGTTAAATTAACAACAACACGAAACCAATAGGTCGCTCATTATGACTGGTCTAAAATGAGGGCTTTATCGCGAGGCGCATAAATTAAATAAAATTCACCATCATGATTATCGATTGTGTGCACATGCGCGACGCCATCAATGGTAATTGTTTATTTGTTTTTCGATAAAATCATTTTAATTTCATTAGTTTCCGCTTTATTGTGTATTTTGCCATCCGAATTCCACATCAAGTTGTGCGCATACATTTGTCCGAGTTTCAAAAATATCGCTTTATCTGTGACAAATGTCAGACAAGCGATTTAACCTTAACTGTTCAATTGTCATGCATATTGTTATGAATTCAATTAATAATGAACATTATGCAGTTTTGTTGAGCCTTTCGGTAAACTGGCTTAAAAAAGTTATTCTGATTGGGCACGTTTTTATTAGTACCTGCAAATCTGATTAAATTATGAAAATATTATATATTGAACGTAAAACATAATTGGTGTAAAAAATATATATTACATTTTTCAATTCCTCCAATTTAGGCGTCTATATTATCTTAGCAACCGTATATCAGCTCCAGACAAGTTTTTCGACGTCTGAAAGGACAATGGCCGACTTGAGCATCCTGTTTGGAAGTTATCGTGAAACCTTCGGGGTCTGTCCATAAAGCAAACAATGCAACCCAAGGAGACCCAAATGACGGCAAGAAAATCTATTATACTTGGGAGTGCATGCGCATATAAAAGGAGTACACTCTGGAAGTTTTAATGAATGGAAATAATGGCGCCGCAGGTGAATAATCCGACACCATGTTTGTTTCTTGGGATGCAGATATTTTTTTCATCCTTTGCAACCTGTCTGTTTTATATCCGAATTTGCATTGTGTCTTTTTGTTTTAAGACAATGGTTAAAATGTCCTCTGGCTTTTAGTTTTTGTTTCCCTCGATTGCTGTCAGCAAAATCAGTCACAGACGCGATTGCAACTGACAGCACAGCAGGAATAATATTCGTAGAAAACATTTCAATTACAAAATTGAGCATTATCTCAAATTTAAAGTTGTATTTTTGTCAATTCGAGTGGAAAATATCCCGTTTTTACCTCACTTATGGAGTAAATAAAAAATGGGTCAATATGACGGCATTCTTTAAAAAATCCTCTTTAAGCACTAATTTCTATTCTTTAGAAATTTCTTAAAAAAGCGCTCAATGGTGATAACCCACTTACAGTAAATACGAATTCATAGCTGCAAAACAGGAAGTATTTTTTTCAATTTCACCGCGAATCCTGGGCAGATGTCAAGAAGGATAATGAGCCTAGATTTGGGAATGAGGCAATGCCAGTGAGCTCGGAATTTGCCAGCGTGGAAAATCAGCTTAAGGCGTGCATGATATTTGAATATATATGCATAATTTGTGCGTCCCCCTTTTTGGGGTTTTCAATGACTTTAAGATGGAAATTCCGCATCTGACTAAGTAGTAGAAAAGCCCATGGGATTTTCAAGACAAATTGAAAGGCATGACAATAAGACCTGTAAAAGTGTCACAGACTGAAGAAGGCTCTCCCATTTTATGATTGCATTGAATTTTCAATAAAAAAATTGGGTACAGCTTATGGGGTATTATCATGATAAACACGCAATTGAATTTATAAATGCTTATATTTTATTTACATACTTTTTACACAATTTACGAGTACTAGCAACATCTGCGGCCGTTAACCTTGGCAAAATCAATTAAATGCGCAATTTTGGATTGTCGTTAGTGTTATGAATATTCACGAACTCTGCGCCACTGTATTAATATTTAAATAGTTTGAATATAAATGCCTCCCAAAGCTTCTGACGCCGAAACCTCCAGTCGCTAATGTATTTTGGCACGAGAGGATCCACGCGACACCAAACCGGAAAGTATCCAGCCGGAAAGAGTTTGCTAGAGGGTTGTACATATGTATGTAGATGCGCCTGGTCCTCGTCTAAATTAACAAATAAATTATTCAGTGCCAACACTTGTGTGGGCAATGTTTGGACTACAGCGATGTGAATTAGGTGCGAATGACCAGGCGGGGATTACCCTAAATGCGAAACGGTGTAATTTGCTAAAAAGCGTTGGTCCTCGGACAACACTTTAATGCCATGTTTGTATTGGCCACTCTCCATTGCTGCAGTTTCGAAAAAAAGAAGAAAGTTGATCAAAATTTAAGTTGCTTTAATTGGCGATGGCTACGTTTTGAAACATTTACATCACAATTTGAAATGAATTTCAAAAATTCAGGGTCACAAACTTTATACAGTTCTTCTTTGTTGCTTTGTTTGCTGTTTGATCCTTTCTTTCGTCCTTATTTTTCTGAAAGTTACTGGCACAGCAGCAGCATTTTGTTTTGTCATCACCTGACAGTGGAGCAGCTGTTGCCGAGCCATCCCAAATCCAGTTCCACCTCCGATTTTGTATGCTAAACGTGTCAACAAGATTGCTCTACACACCGCATTGCAGTGGTGTTTACTTGGTAATTTTATCAAATGCGGTTGAGAGAAATCGAAACGGAAATTTGGATGGCTGAACTGAAATGAAGTTGAAATTAGTTGAATTCAGAGCACCGTGGTGCGGAACAAGATGGTGAATCCAGCGATTGTGCAGAACATGAAAAGCGCCAGGATACTTCCGCCCAGCAACTGAAAAATCCATTGAGCTACACATATTTATATACATATATATCAAATCGAATTACTTACAAATTGGAAAGGTCTAACATTGCCCCAGCCGGCGATAATTGTGTTGGCCGGGCTGCTCACGGGCAGCAAAAACTGATTGTGCAACGCGGTGGCAAATGGCAGCGAAAAGGAATTTCCCTAAAATTAAACATAAAGATTAGTGAAAGCAAACGAATCAGAAATTCCACATGTGAAGGAATCTTATGTTGAAGTGACTCACCGCGGTTACCATGGTGGGCAGTGCCAACTTGGCCACGGTGGTGGCCGGCGACAGCGTGGTCCAAAGTGTTCCAAGCAAGGCACCGCAGATGAAGTTCTTCATATTGAATCCCTTGGTATCGGAGGACATCGAATCCGCCAAGTAGGTGTTCAATCCACAAACAGAGGAACTATAGCTGAAGCTAAAGGCGGCGCCCAACATGAAGATTTCCGCCCAGGGAGTATTGTTGTTAACAGCCTTCCAGCTCAGAAGTGAATTGGCAGGACCCTCCTTCTCCGGCTGGCGGCATACATAGTACCTGCAGAATATATAGTTGGCCGGAATCGCAAAGAAAAGAATGGACATGCCGATGCCGGCTACTGAGAGACCAGATTCCGCCTTATGGTTTATACTATCCCAGCCCGTAAAGATGCGCGGCTTGCGAGTGGCCACCAGCACGAACATTAATAGAATCAAGCTCAAGGCCAGGATGGGATATATTCCCCAGGGACCAAGAGCCTGTTTTCTTTCACTCGCCGCCTGTTTGAAGCCCGCCTTGGCCCCAGCCATTTCCGCCAGATCACGCTTCACACTGCCACCGAGGAGTCCGAGGAAGACGACTTGCAACCAGAAGATCATGACAACGAGACCCAATAGAGCTGGTCCCGCCATTAGCATCGCAATTTCCAGAACTTTAAGGGACCTGGAAAAGTGTAGGCAACTTTAACTTTCGTATCCTTTCGAACTTCAATTAAATCCATAATCACCCCCCAAAACCATCGCTTATCACACCATTGGGATTGACGATGGGCGAAAGACTTGCTGCCAAGGAGGCTGCGTAGCAACAGGTTAGGTAAATTCCGATTACAGGACGCGTGGGATATGGTTTGCTAGGAGGCGGATTATCAAATTATTTGGATAAGGGATAGCTACTGTTATCAAGAACTCACGCTCCAACTTCGTAGGGCTTTTCTTCGGAGTTTAATTGTATCAAACCAGCCTGTAAGAAGTATGTACTATAAGTTAAGATTCAGATGTTAGGTATTTCATACAGTATCGTATTCCACCATCACGGCCTGGGAAATCTTCATCCAAAAGGCAGCGGATATTGTGGGATTCACCAAAATGGACACAATGGCCGCGGCGATGGTCAAGAAAATCTGTAGACTACAGAACACGATATTCTAAAGTAACGTACAACATAGCCATTTAAGGACCTACAATTTCAGACTTCCTCCGACCAAGGAGATGACAATGTAGGCCAAGCGTTCACTCAATTTGGAACTGTCCATCATGATGCCCATGAATATGCCGGAATAAACGAAAAATATGAGATCAGTGTAGTATGATACACTGATCTCCTTAGAGCTCGCAATGCCTGCTATGGGTATAAAAACCATATAGATGAAGGCGGCAGCTCCTCTGGCCATTAAATTTAGGATATATATCAGGTAAAGACATAGTGTTAGATAGATGAAGCGGCAAATCTAAAGGAAATAGGTTAATCAAATGCCTTTGAAAGCCATCCCATCTCTTACCAGTACTGGAGTTCCAATTAAAATGGGTGCCAGTAAAATGGGTATGAACAGAAGTAGAGCTCCTTTGTAGTGGTATTTGCAAAATAATCGGCGATCATCTTGCTCCTCCAGGGGAATATCCCCGGGCTTGTAATCTACACTACTTGTTCAAGGATAACCTTTAGTCGTAACTTGTTTGATTTTATATATTATACTTACGCTGCCATTTGGTACGACTAAAATAGTTTTCTCGGATGTTTAATTTTGTCTTAATGACTCACATGGAAATGGTTGCTATGCACTGAAGTTTACTGAACTAAATCTGTTTTCCGGTTTGTATATATATATATTTAGCTACCTACCTATAGCGTTAAATTATTTTAAGTTTCGTAAAATATTTAACCTATTAGTTGGGAGTTTTTATTGCAAAAGTTTTTTTCCTAACTGCCAAGTTAACTCACGTAGTGGGTCAAGGGTTTTTCGCTGGCCAAAAACTGCATCGCGAACAGCGACAGGGGAATTTGGCCAATAAAAACTTTGGTCGGCCAAACTGAGATGCACTGCATTGTGGGTCGAATCCCGAATCCGGATGGTGATTCCGATTCTGATGACGATGGCGATGGCAACTTTGTGGGAACCCGTGGCGCGTAACAACGCGCGGTCGTCGGCAATTTTGCGTAACTATTCGCCGTTCTGCTTCGTTAGTGGCTGAGCAGAAGAACGATTCCTTTCGCAATGGAAACTGTTTAAAGTTGCCAAAATATAAAAAAACAAGCATGTCACTGCAGATAGTGCTGAATTAAATGTTGCACAATCGTTCACCTGTGTCAGCAAACTGGTCATGATGCGTCTCCAAGTTCCCAAAATGATAGTTATACATACTAAGCATCAAATTACTTATCGTTTTAGGAATTTTGTTCAAATATATGTTGGTTGGAATTTTTCAAACTATGACTATACTATGAAAATCATGGTAATATGGCACCAAGATTTAACTTTCAGCAAGTATTAAATTCACTCATCGTTCGACGAAACCACTCATAATTCGCTGTCTAAAGGGGCGCCAACTTGCCGTAGTCGGTTTTTCTCGATTGACACTCGGTTATTTTGGCGTTTTAGTGGCGATGGCAACCAGGCGGACCGGCAAAGGATGGAATCCATGTACCAACTGGCAACAAAAAAGGGCAATGGCTAAGCGGAAGTTGATTGACTCCTTTGGACACTTTTTCCCATACGGAAGGTTGATAAACAAAAATGGCCGACAACGTTCCTTCAGCTTCATCCGGCGAGCATTGTTGTCATTTGCCTGAGGCGCTGTGACGAGCCAACATGACGTATACATAAAATAACGAACCACTCCTTGATTAGGGTTAACACGAGTATATGATGGATGCTTGGGTTTTATGGCACGGCGAACTTGAGATCAACACAAAAATCTCGGATATACATATGCTGCCTGCCATTGTGTTCTTTATTTCAGTTAGCTACAAGGTTTGGAATATTTTGCGCACCTTAAATTCTAGGCCAACTTGCGACATCGTCCTGCCAGGAGTCCCCATCCCGCCCAGCAGCGCTTTTGAATCTCGAGTAGCATTTCGCCTGTCACGCCGAGCTGGTTGCTCAGAATGGCGGCACATCCAGTGTTTTGGAGCGATATCCGAAGATTCTGTTGCTGAAGCGAACGACAATAGGCCAACTTGTCCGGCTGCTCCTGAAGTTCCAGAGCGATTTGAGCCGACCAGTTGGCTGTTTGTGGGTCCTGCTGCATCAGGATCAGTGGGATGGACATTAAGAATCCGATGGCGATTGTGGTCGCTGTGTTCATGGCGACAAATAGCAGGCAACTGAGCTAATGAGCTACTAGCTGTTCATTTAAAGCCAAACAGCTGTTCTTGATTTGCAGAACAACTTTAAAAGCAGCTGAAAAATAACCAATTGAAATCATATGCATTCTCGAAAATTGCACCTCAATATGTCAAATTATTTTATTGGTTCGTTTGAATCTTGGCAGATTTTTAATATAATGTTTTAATTTGTTTAATAAGTAATTTATGTGTGTGGGTGTAGTGACAGTTTTGACAATGCATTTTTTATATAACACCATGCTACGTACACTACATGCCTTAAAAAGTATCAACAATCTATCTACTAATTTAAGCAAATATAAAAAATCTAATGTAAAATAGTTGCAAAATACATGTCTAAAATAAAGCACTTTTCTGTAGTTTGCATTTATGTCCTTCGAAGGATTATTACAGCTCGTTTAATTTGTAGCCGAGTGTTACATCTGCTTTAAAAAATTATTTCTTTCATTACCATTTTTTAGGCTGGCCAAATTTTAATCAATATTTTTTCGGCAGGACTGCAAAGTGAAAATAGCCTTTAATATACGATTCGCCTATTCCCATTTTAACGCTTTATTTGCGCCCAAAGTTTTCGTTTGTTTTTAGACCTTTCAATTGCTTGTTAGCGGTTTTTTCTTTGTTCGGCCCTTTCATTATCGCCACCTCTGTTTTTTCCGAACACCGTCATTCTTCTGGCTGAAATTGCATTCAGCGTCCTCGTCCTTTTGGCCACTTTGGCCCCGGTGCAGCATCGACCTCGAATGATGCGCGCAATCGAGTGTAAATTTCTCCGTTTTATTATTTAATAACGTGGCTGAGGAAGTAACTTTTCTGCTATCTATATGATGGTTACTGTCATATTTACGCGCCCATTTCCCATTTTTTATCCCTGCCCTGCCAGGCTATATAAACGAATTGTCTGCGTGAATGTAAGTGCAAATTGGACAACTGGAATGACACCTACCCGCCTTTTACAGGTAAAAAAAAGTGTATAATACATATTTTTTGGTACTCTTAAATTTGGAGTAACTTGAGAGGTTGCAACGTTCATTTTGATTGGCTTAAAAATGAAAGGATTAAACTCGTGATAGACAAATCTCAGCGTGAAATTCATTCGGACGCACCCAGAGGATTAGGCCAACTTTTTTGCAAAGGCCAGTATGATGGGCTGGCTTCCCCGGTCCTTGTTCTACACCGTTTGCAGCTTAAGTGGAGTCTGGCAGTCATTCAAAGTAAGTGCAGTGGGCGCCCAAAGCGTACTTAAGCATTTAAGTAAATTTAAAAACTTGTAAAGCCCCATAATGAAGCGATAGGGCCGCGATGGAGTCCAATACTGTATCTAGGTTTTAAGCAGTGATCGTAACTTTTATTAATTAGTCGTACTATTAAATCAAATGGCAGGCAAACGAGCTTAACCCTTAAGACGCCTTTTGGCCCTGCTAACGATGTTCGTCGGTAATGGGCCAAGCATGTGGCAAACATCTGTTCTAGCCCGAAAACAACTCCATTAGGGGCCAAAACAGGCACAAAGGGCTATGTTCAAGCCAAAGAGCCCACCTGCTGATATTTCGGTTTATTGTTGATGTGGGTAGCGGCTGGAATTAAAAAATTCTCAACAGAAAAATTCAATTAAGGCTTTCATTTCTGTCACTCAGGTCAGGTAGCCCGAGGCCATTGTTCGCCTCATTAAAAGCCATTGTAAAATATGCGGTAAATTCGTTTTCAGGCATGGTTTTACTCGGTTTCAATTTAAATACAAATTGAAATAATTAATATTAATATTTATAATAATATTTATTTGTAAATAAGTGCAACGTTCATTGCAGTCCAATACGAGTTAACTAACTGACTTAGACAACTAAAATTCTGTCCTAAATAGAGAACGCGATTGCCGAGCGTCGCGACTATAGGATACCCGTTAAAAAGAGAGTGAGTTCGAGATTAAGATTTATGAATTTTAATCTAACTTTTCATATGTTTCTAATAGCAATCCGACTTTTAATGCACTCCGGATCACGAACACCCCGGCTCAATGGCGCGAAAACTAATGACGCGCCATAATTACTGCCCTGCAAATTACTGCTATTATTTCCATGGAAGATGGTTGTAATCGCAGCAACTATCCGCCGGCACACACATGGTGTTGCATCCGTATGTACGTAGTATGTACGTATGTCTAATGCCCCATAAATCTTCATTCATTCGCTTCATCATGCAGAAGCCACGGGGGCGACAATGTGCGCGTCATCAACATCATCGTCGATGTCGACTTATCCGCATCTTGGCGTACATTTGTTTCTCTTTCGTCCATTGTGCACCCGGGGAGGCGTCATTTATCACTGGAGTCCCTTAGTTGTCATATTTCCACTGCAGCCAACTGGGTGCAACTGGGTAGCTGGATAGCTGGGTAGCTGGGTATGATGATTTTTCACTTTGCATAGACTAAAGTTCGCTCAACGACAGTCGATCGCCTCGAATGATTGAATGAAGGACCTTCGCCTGATAGAAATCAGACATTAAAGCCATGCTTACACGAATATGGTTATGGATATTTATTGGGAATCATGTCGTCGTCCCACTCGCACACACACACACACGCACACCATGTCGAATCTTAATTTCCGCCGGAAATAATCCCATTTAAAAAGTGCACTTTTGAGCCCCAGCGAAATGGCATTTCGCATAATAATAATAAAAAGGAAATGAGCTCGAAAACAACATCCTCATTATGATATAGTCATTGTTAATCGTGAAAATGTCAACACGCGCCTCAGTCTCACAATGCAATTTTAGCTGTAAATAGCACAATTCGTTTAAAACAATAATTAGTTTTCGCTTCCTTTGTGCGCATTCAAAGCCATATTGCAGGAGTCCTTGTAGTCGAAGAGGTCCTTTTGCTAAATGATGGAAGCATGTAAAATACCCTTAAAATTGTTCCCTTTTCTAACCCGAACATGCAGAACACACACACATATTAATCATTTTTACACATTGCTGCCGCCTGAAACCCTACTTATAGTAAATGAATATTGTGTACAATATGTTTTATTTAAGTGAATTTTAAATGCCATGAAATTTACCAGCCCACCCAAGGACTGAAATATATATTTAATTTTCTGTGTGCGGGTCCACTAGCTTTAACAAATTTATTTACCAATGTGCGTGGCCTAAAACGCCCACAAGTTGGTAAATATAGACAGACGAGCGAAGTGCAAACAAGTGGCGATATAAGTACGTAAATAGGTATATTTATGTGTTTGTCCAAACATGAATGCTGACTGACCCAGCCACACCAAATGGGTAAACAGATGTAAAAAACAGACGAGGACGATTTGAGCCAATACACTAGCAGCAATAGTGTATCAAAAATCTAGTAATTAAAATTTTAAAAAATTCCTTGCTTAAAACAAACAACATTGCACCTAGAAATAGATCCGGATTTTCTCAAAATTAAAATTCCAGCAAATTCTTTTGCTGACCAGTAATTATAAAATACTTTACATGGTTTTACAATAATTTTGCAATCACCTTTAACTTGGCATTACTCATCTCTAGCCACTTTTCTTGCCACTTACCACAGGACCAAAAATTTCTGCCCCAACTGAGAAGCAGATCTGAAAAGTATGGTCTACAAGTTTGTTTGTGTGTGGCTTTGCTGCTGATGTGTTTACCCTTTTTAGCATGAGTTGCTCTTTTTTTCAGTGGCTGAACGTGTAAATTTATAATTAAACGCCAACACTTTCTTCTTTTTTACCCAGCCAGATCCCAAAAATTTGGACTTTGCCAGCCGTTTCCGCCTTCGTTTTCAATTTTCGTTTACATTGTGTGTGCTTCCTGGCCATTCAATGGTATTGTGACCCTTTTTTGCTTTGAAATCTTTCGTGTAAGCACTTAATTAGTGGTAAAAGTTAAACAGAAACCGGCGCAAACATGCCACACAGAATGAAAAAGAGACCAGAACAATAACAGCAACTGGGTTGTTAGAGCCCATCCCGCAAATGGGATGAATTTATTTCATTGGACGCAGATTAGATTAAATCGTACAGGCTTTTGCATTTCGGGCGTCGAAGGTAGGATTTTACTAGGGATTTTCCACCCACCACCCACCCACACATCTGTGGTTTTCCGGCCAAGTGCCAACGTCAGTGGTTTTTGGCCATTTATTTATGCGATAGTGTGGGCCATTTTGGGAAGATACTGCCATTGGCTGCATGGGGGTCAGCAAACATTAATGTTAATAGATGGCAGTTTTTTGGCATGTAATTTATTTTTATCAAGCTAATAATGTTTTTTAATAAGTGCCTTGTTATGTAAAATTTACCCAAGTACATTTATGGCCCAAATGCATGAAGAATGGGCAGTAAACTGTGGAGCTGCATACTACTTGTGGTAAAATCCGAGCTATAGCAAACAAGTAATTTAATAATTAAAATTGCCTGGCAATTTATCATTTAATATGTATAACATTTTTATAATATTAATTAATACATTTTAAATATTAATTTATATATTTCAAATATTAATATACACCTTTTTTCCACTTTAGTTTCCTTTCAGTTCCACTGTATTGGCCATATCCGCCTTAGCTGGCACTCACACAATGTAATGATTTGTATCTCAAAGCCATTTGCACGCATGCAGCCGGGTCGAATTGCAAAGAAGGATATTTTCCAGCAGCACGCTCCTGTGCTCAAAAGAAATTATGCTCAAAAGTGACTGACAACTCCCTGTTCCGCCGTCTATTTGCTTGCCGGGTGCTTAATTAACTTTCGCACTGTAATTGCTCGCAGAACTTTAAAACGATAAAAGTTTTTACGAGCTGCCGTTTTTGGCCTCTTTGTCTGCCAGGGAATTACAATACGAAAATGTAGTTTCGCATACCGCCGAAATACAATTAAAGTTGAGCAAAACGCCCGCACATAAAGCCCGAAACGTCCGAGCATAAATGTTTTGCCTTTGATGACAGCAGGGCAGGACTAAAAAAGGACGAAAAAGCTGTGGGCAAAGGAGCAAGGATCTGCGCCCGACGGCCAGACAGGTGACGAGTTGGACTTTTTTCACCGCCCGTGTCTCGTTTATTGCCGCCCTGCGGTTATTTCTCCGCAAGTAAACAACAAACAATTGCAGCGTAACAACGAACAACGAACAACATCCATTGGACTGGGAAACTTTTTGACTTTTCGTGCTAATGGTTCAATTTATTTGGCCGAGTTACCTCGACGGTTTCAAAATATATGACGGCGACGACAATGACAGGCATTCAACTTGCCATGAAACTATTTTCAGATTTTAATTGCAGCCGCTCACGGACTGCCAGGCTAAATTAGCTACTAACTTTATTTGCCTTTCGTTTTAAATTTGCGCCAAAAGTTAAATTGCACGGCAAATGGATTTTTGATGGCCTACCTGCATTTAGTTGGCATTTTCCGTTTCGCATTCAACATAATTACATTAAGTGCACGAGTTTTCAGTGTCCTAAACCATTGGCAAATTAACAGCAAAGTCAGCTGAAACATGTATCAATCAGTGCGTATTGCGTTCGTCTGGAAAATATTTGCACACAATTAAGTGAAAGGCCGGATAATTTATGATTTCATTTAAGCGACTCAACTGCGTGTAATTATGGGGACTCACAGCACGGCACACACACACACAAACAGACACACACTTACACACACGCAATGTACACACGCTGTGGTAGCTGATAATCGCGCATACGCCCCGTGTGACTGGCGCAACGAATTAGAAAGCGTAACGTATTGTTGTTGACCGTAGCAACCTCAGCCCTTTGGCACCGATTGTTATCCCTTTTATGCCGCGCGAGCACCAGTCAAGTGGCGAAGGTGAGGTCAGAGTTCGAAATTAAGTATACGCAGCGGTGTACTGCCTGCCACTCCCTCTGGAAACTGATGATGCGTGGCGTTGGCTTATTACGAGATCCGCTCAATACGGAATGCTTTAGCTGCCGATTAGACTTTCCGTGTTTTCGTGTCCAGGACAGGGCACGAAATTAATCGAAATTAAATTAAGCCCACGCACATTATCGAGCATTTAACGATGTAATGATTAAACAAAGGGCATTTTCAAGTACGGTTTACTCACATAATTGCACATTTCTGGCAGCAGGGAAATTTAATTAATGTCCTGAAAAATCAATACAAACAAGCAATTTAAAAAATAAAGGCAAGTGCGCGTACAGGGTAAATGTGGTTAAAATCAAGTTTTTATTCCAACAAAATACATTTCATTGTCTCTCATTGAGAATTTCGATATATACGGTTACAAATCGTTCGTTCTGCACTCTGAATATGTGAAAATCTATAACTAAATCGAAGTGAAATTAGTTGTGGCCCTTTTTTGTGTGGCTGATAATGCAATTTCAAACATGATAATGAGCGTTGAATTCAATTGGTTTTCAAGTGCTTTCACAGTGACAAATATAATTAGCTAATTGCAATAACAGAAACGTAAAATAACCCGAATAATAATAATATTTGCATTCTAAAACTAACAATGCAATGCAGCTTTGTGTCTGTTATCGCGTTCGTAATTTCGTTTCGTTTTACATTCGATAATTACATGGGCACCATTTTTATTTTCATTACATAAATATTTACGCTAGGCATAAAAATTAGCATTAAATATAGTTATAGTTTAGTTTACGGTATGCCAGATGGGAAACCACTAAATGCAGACAGTTGGAAAGTTTCACAATCATTTTAATGTTGTAATAAACGATAAATAAAGTTTAGGATGACGAAGCAGTACGATAAACTAATTATTTCATACAGCGGCTTTCCCATCCTCTCCCCAGATTTCTCAGATTTACACAAATGAGTTATGCTTAACTATGAATTAAGTTTTTTATATACAAGATGTTTTTTATAATTGTATTTCCAAGTGGCCACCTCTTAATTATCATGATTCGACCGTCGATCCCGGGCCCAAACATCGATGCTGCTCCAAGTGGCTGGTGATTCTCGCACGCAGGTTGCAATAATTGATATGCAGAGTGGATAAATTCGAGCAGGAATCGCGGCAGCTGTTGCTCCCGATGCGTCCGCCACCAATAAGCCATCGCACAACGGAACTGGCCACCATGGCCAGGAGGAGGACCATCCGACTGCTCCGCATGCTGCCACTGGTCCGGATCGCCCTGCTCTTTTGCATCGCCGCGGGGCTTTCGTCTATGGAGGACAGAACAGGAAGACAAACAGAAAGTGTGTGGCTGCAGCAGATACATTTGGTTAAGTCCGGAGTCCGGACCGCTCTTACCATTGATGACATTGACCACAACGCTGGCCGCTTCCGCTGTGGTCGGCATGCACGTATAGTTTCCGGTGTCCAGCAGCTGAGCATTGGCAATGCGTAATCTGGAAAACATGGAAACCAAAGCACAGAGAAACTTAAGGCAAACGTGCAGCTTAATTGCGTCAACTTTGCCGCTACCACCCACGACCCACCCGCTCCCTGCCCACTCCTCCACCTGAGATTAAATCAACTCCATCGATCAAAGCTCGGCATGCCAGCCATGAGGCAACTGGAAAATCTCGCACCTGATGGCACGTTAAATCCCCTTCGGCATTCCGGCTGGCAAGCTGAAGGAAAAAATTCCAGCACTCGAGAGTTGCGCACTTAATCGCTTGTTGAATCATTATAACAACCAATTCAATGTGTTCAATTAAATGCTTAAGAAATTGAGCTTCTTTTTAACTATAATACGTATTGAAACAAATTTAAATAAAGAAACGTAAGAAAAAGTAATTGCAAGTCGCGCTTTCAAAGATCATTTGTTCTAAAAAACAAGGCAACAATCTACAATTTAATTCTCTAGTTTCAATGGACTTTTATATCTTATTTTGAAAGTATCTTTGATCGTTTTGTTACTGTTAACTATGAGATACTTTTACCACACTAACTTAAGTTGTCCGTATGTGAAAAAAAAACCAATAAAATAGTTAAATAATAAATATAAAATAGTCCCGCAAATAGTAGTATATGCATAATTGGGCTCACCTGCTCTGGAGCTTCTCGGCCAGCGTGGACTCCATGGAGATGCGCTGCAAATCGATGGCCGCGTCATTCGGATGGGCCACGAAGGGGGTGAGGATGTAGGGGCCGCGGTACCAGTAAATTGGCCCAATATCCTGCGCCGACGTCGCCGGCTGCTTCACGTGGCAAGTGAGCGTTACGCTGCTGCCCACTTTGACATAGAGGTCCGTCGGTCCGGCAATAATCGCCTTGGCATCTGGCGGCGTTACTGCGATTCGCCGCGGAACGCAATGAAACGAGCACGAAATTGATTAATAGCATTACTAGGCGCTCCAACACGCTCCACTCATGAGGTTAGATGGCCGGTCGGGAATGGGCGGGCCACTGCATCTAATCATGCGTCCGGCGAACGCAAATTCCACTGGAACGCAATTGATTGGGTTCAGTTGGGATGGGGATAGGGTTTGGGGTTGGGGTTGGGTCTTCTGGTTGGAGACGGGTTGAATTTAATTGGGTGAATTGAATTGCCTGCAATTTCAGCACACATGCTAGCCCCCACATTTGTGTGTGCACGTTGGCTGCTGTTGGAGCTCCATGTTTGACCGGAATACCTTGGAGCTGCCAGGCAGACAGCCCAGATTTCGACTGATAATGAGCACCTACTGTGTAAACTGAGGCCCGACTGAGTAGTCCATTCAGGCGGTTGCCTCCTGTTATTAACTGGAACCAGCTTCGCCTTCAATCTGACTATATTGTTTATGGCAATGCTAATCTACAAAGGCTAAGACTGACCTCCAGCAAATCTACATGCATATTGTTTGAGTCTCAAATTGAAGGCTTGATATTTAATTTCAAATGATAATTAACTTCTATAGAAAGGTAATTATTATTGTTGTTGTTATGGTTAAACACATTTAGATTTCTTTTGATAGCTGTAGGTTTATATTTGATCTGACAAGCTTATATTTTCCTCTTCATACTTTTAAAAACGTTCATTTATGCGCTTCATAAAAGCGGCTTGTTTATTGGAACAAAATCGATTCTAACTTTCAAAAATCTAAAACACTATTAATTTTTGTATACTATATGCCCTTGAAGTTGTAAAAATCGTTTGATCGAATCAAATTATCGTTCTCTGGTGAACAACAAATTTTATAGTAACCAAACGCCACTTTTCCCGAGCAAAATTAATGAAAAAACTAGCACATAAAAATTTGTTGTGCCTTTCTGATGGCCTTGGCTTTTTGGGCAACTTGCCCCGACCGCCGCCTTTTGGCCATTTCATTGACCCATTGTTTGTCGATGAAGCTGTTGACTATGGCTGCTGGTCCCGCATTTTACACACATTTTAAGTGTTGTTAGCCGGTTGTTATTGTGAGCCAGACGCTGGGCCATTGGCCGATGTATTAGGACGTGCCATTAAATGTTGTTCCCCATACGTACAGTATACGTGTATGTTTGTACGTGTGGCTTTTCTAATATTGGCGTTGGGTTTTCCGGGTGGAAATGGGCGATGGGTGTTGGGTGGACGGGCTCAACGGCAGCTGCCGCAGACAGAGACAAATGTGTGGGGAGGAACTGAACTGAACTGAACTGAACCTCCATAATCCTGTTACCACCACCACTTTCACGTTATAGGCACTGAAAATTGGTTTAATGTTTTTTCCGTGCGTCGACCGTCCGTTTTTGGCCAACACAGCAGGCAGTCAACAAAGTCAAATGTTGACGTTGTTAATGATGTGCGGGGGGTTTGGGGCAGAAGGCTGCAGTATCCACACAAGTCGACCAGCCAGTCAGTGAGGCATAAAAGCGGATTTCGTAGCACCCCAAACTAAGCACACTGCACTGGATTCGGTGGCCAGAGTGAGTAAGGAAGCGATTCGGTTAGTTAGTTAACTTGGCATTAGTGGATCCCCATTGACGCCCTCGTAGATAGCGTCTTAAATGCCATCGACTTTCACTAGTGGCCGAGATTGGAAAAAGGGAAAATAAACACAACTTAATATCAGATATTTTCTAGGAGAGAAGTGTGGATGGATACTTAGGCTCTAATAAAAATCAGAACTAAGCTTTATTTATTGATAAATTGGACAAATCAGCCTCTTTGCACTGGCAAACTATTGCACTAAGCAAACTATTGCACTAAGCAAAACTATTGCACTAAGCAAACTATTGATAACTTTAAATATATATACTTTTGAAGGCCATAAATGAATTAATCAATGATACGTGACAAACATAAAGTGGATATTTAAAATATCAGCATAAAAACACTATATACTCCTGAGTAATATTTCATGGGAATACATTTTTCGCTTCCACTGGCATAAATCAGTGAATAATATTTCCGTTGGCGCTCCACGTGATTCGCATGACGACAGCGTACATATTTTTAACGCGATTTCTGGGTTGCAAATGATTAGCATAAATTCCGCAACTTGCCGCCTTAACTTGCCCCCTTTAACAGGTAGCAACATGCCTGTGTCGGCTTCCTGTCGCCGCTTCGTCGCTGTCCAAAAGAAGCGCACTCAAGGATTACTACATCCGCAGTGCAGTTTGGTTCCCAGGCGGGCAGGATGTTTTGCGCCACCGGGTTGCAAGTTGCAGGTTGCAGCGAAAGCAACTGCGGAAGCTGAAATGCTGATACGACTTTGCCTTTTGAGGAGATCTACACCCTTCGACCCTCGACTTCGTTATAAACTGGAGACACACTGCATCCTGCCGGTGGCAGGCAATTTGCCCTAGCTGCCTTTTATCCTTCATCAGCGGGGATTACGCGCCCATTTAAGAGGGATTTTAAACCGATGATTAACTGGGTGACTGTGCTTAAGTCAAATTTAATCGAATTGAAATTCTAGTTAATTTCCTTACAAATATTTACACTTAAAAGAGGTGAAATATGATTTCAAATAATAAATATTGGACTACTAAATTATCAGAAGTATCTAAACACCTAGGATCAAACATTCAATCGGACATACTAATTGTATAAAGGATACACTAAAAGATAAATAATTAGTTAAAAAGAAACTACATTTTTGTACATATTAAGCTATTTGCTAGTAACATTTTCCCTCGTGTAGATTTACTGATATTGGCCATGAAAACTTTGAACTAGAAACTAAACCAATCACTGCCAAAGTAGCAAACTCCGCCCGATTATTTCAATTAACTTTCACGCTGGTCAAGCAAAACTTTCTCTCTGCGACGGTGACGACAAACGAGAAGACTAACTGCTTGAGATGACCGAGGGAACCGGGGAATCCGGACGAACCGAGGATTCCCCGACGCTGAGTGCTGCCTTGCTCGCTTGGCTGCCCGGGCACGGCGAAAAAGTTCCAAATCAATTTTACGTACATGAATGAAACATGAACGTGTATGCTTTGTGGAGCAATTTATAGCAACACACAGCCGCAAACAAACAGGGTATCCGTATCCTATCCCCCGTCGACTTCTCAACTCGCAACCGGAAATCCATTGTAGAAAACTTGTGAAATGGCAGAACAATGAGAGGGGGAGATGGGGAGCTCTTCCTCAAGGCTGGTGCAGATGAAGGGGTAGAATCAGCCCCCAAACTATCCCCCCCCCCCACACACCTCCCTTCCACCATTGCCCTAGTGTGTATTACAAACAGGCAGCATATGAATTTAGTATTGAATTTAAATGCAAATTGCGTTTGCATGCAAAGCGTGTAGAAAAATAGACAAACCGAACTTTCCGGTGATGGGGGCGGGGTCGAAAGGGGTCGAAAGAGGGGCGGATGTGGAGCGTCGGCGTTTGGGAGCGGCACGAGTAACGGTACTGGCAGGTGCCAACAGTGGTTGCGATTCCAACAGCCCGACCTACAGCTCATCCACTTCACCTTTAAAGCCTAACCCCCCTAACACTTGCAAATGCCAGCCTCTATGCATACTAAAAACCGGAATATTTGATCAATTTATTTGCGGTCACTTTCAACGAGTCTCTTCATCTTAGGATTTTCCTATTTTCTATTATTCAACGGGTGTGCTTGGTAAAAATATTATGCTGAATAGTTTAAGAAGATATATCATGGTTACATTAGTTTAAGGCTTTTGGAAGTAAAAGCAACTCAAATCCCAAACCTTATATATCACCAATACCGATTTAAAAAGGATTTCCTATAAAAACAGCATGATCACCTTGACCTGGCATAAAAACCCTTGAATTTATTATATTTAATCCGAAAGTGATGTGTTAGTGATTACCCAAAAATGCCTCCATGGCCAGGATAAACCATTATGACGAACGACCCATCCATTGCCGCACAACGAAGGAGTAACTTTGGCCACACCCTGTGTGCGCCAACCATAACCGTAGATCTTTGGCAGAAGCCAGGAGAAACTGGCAAAGTTTACGGCCAATTTACAAAGCTCTTCGCCGTAGAGAAATGCAGAGTGTATAAAAAGTTGCCATTTCAGGTCGTGCGAATGCCAGCAACTCGCTGACAATGCGTATGCAACTGAAATGGAGGAGGACTTGCTGGCTGGTGAGGATCCATGGGTTTGGTTGGGTGGGTGCCGGAGTAGGAAGTGGAGATGGGGGCGGAAACGGAGCAGACAGGGATGCCTTACTCACCTATGACATTCAGGCGAAATGCCATCGAAATCTTTGGCTCCGTATTCACTTGGCATTCGTAGATGCCGCTGTCACGTGGCTGGGCATATTTCACATGCAATGTCCAATCCTTGGAGTCAGCGGTCCGCACCACCTGCTCGGGCGAGAGAGGGACAGATAGAATAGTGGATGGGTGAAACAGGATGCCAAGATAAATCGTTGACGGGGATGTGGGTGTGGGTGTGCGTGTGGGGCCACCGAGTCCTTGGTAAATTTAATCAATGCATACAACTTGCTTGGCCCGAATTGCATACGCAATTAAGCTGACTTTGCTTACAAGCCCGGCGGACATTAAATAAGCTACCTGTGCTGGGCCAAAGGATGATTTAGGAGAACTGGGGTGGGGGAACTGGGGTGCAGGGGGTATAACTTTGGCACAGATTACGTATACGCACCTTGAAACGCTCATCAGATGTGTAGGTCAAAATGCCTGCAGTCAGAATGTGCAAATCGCGTTTTCTTATCCAGGATACCTGCAATGGGATGAAAGAAAAAAAAGGAAAGAGGGACACCAAATGTTGTTAGTGCCAGTGCTTAAGTCAATTTTGAAAATTGCCTCCGGTCCTGCCACTCGGCTGCTTGGCAACTCGACGAAAGTATATAGATACGAAAATTAAATAAACCAAGCGGCAAAATGAACCAAGCAGCCAACTCTTAAATCTGCTGAAGGTTGCTCCCAAATACAGTGGCTCCTCGCTATGAGCGAAGCAAATGCCTTCCCATCAAACATGATTACACTTTAGCGGATAAGTGACACAACTTGAAAGCTAAATAGAATTCGATATTTCAACTGAAAAAAAAAAAAAAACGATTGCCAAAGACAATCAAATCCGAGCTGTAGGATTAACACAAAATGGTTTAGCTCTAAACAGATTTCACCGTACATTTCTTATTCAGGCAAGCTAAGAAAAGAGCAGATGGGCAGGAAAAATGGAGACAAGTGCGTGCCCCAAATGTGAGCGGCTTAAAGTCGCCCCAAAAAGAAAAACCAGGCGAATTGAAAGGAGAACCTGCCGCTGCTGCAGCGGGCAAAAAAGTAATCTTCCAGACGGCCGCGGGCAAACAAAACTTTTCGCATTCCCAGGAGCCGCCACAAAAAAAAATGGTAAAATGAAGGCGGGAAAACGAGGAAAACCAGGCAGGGGATATAAACGAAACTAAAAGAGTCAAAGTGGCGAAAGGAAACACGAGCGGCGCGGATGAGCTCGTGGAAAATGGATGGACCCACGAGGTGAGCGATAGTAAATCCGGATCAGACTACGCTAGTGAGCACGAGATGGATGGTGATTGCGAAGGATGGCATGGCTCGGAATCGGAGGGAAAGCAATCCTGGAACGCACTTGGGTTCAAAATTAACACAAGCCCATTTCTAATTAACAACGCCAAGGACACGTTTTAGAAAGGAGTTGGTTTGGAGTTTATATCTTAAGTACTATAAAATATGATTAACTATATGTAAAAAGAATGTTTTGCATAAGCATGTATGTATGTTTAAAGAAATACAACAAAATCGAAAAAAAACCTTGTCAAAAACATTTTCCCAATATCTATGCAATTAAATGTTAAATGTTCGCCTCCAGTTTGTTAGTCCGTTTTGATTGAAAGCAGTGCGCAAAATAGTCCTAGTCAAAGGAATCCAATACAAAATACCCTAGAACTTAAAAAGCTTAAAGAAAAGGAAAAACGGGGGAAAACTGAGGGAAAACAAGACGAGTTCGCAAAGTAAACTCGGCATTGGTCAAAGGCCAGACTGAAGGTTTTGAGCGGAAGGCAGAAACTTTCTCATTGAACCGGCAAAACAAGGGTGGCCAAAAGCCGGGAAATGGGGAAAAGCGACGGGTAAGTTGAAAGTTGTGACTGTGGAGAGGGGAAACTGCATGGGAAAAGTTAGCGCTAACTTGATTTTCAGCTTGACTGACGATCCAAATATTTTGCTTAAAAATGCATTAAAATGAAAATCGTTAGGGGCGAAATCTATTCAATGATAAGCTGGTAAATGCAATCACTTGCCGCCTGATTCACTCACCGATTTATCACCCAGATTGTCAACGCGGCAATTGATGGCCGCCGTGTGTCCCGTCCGGGTTGTAATATTCCTGGGCATTCCGAAGTCGAAAACGGGTGGCGGATAGGTGGTCTCCTCGGGCTGCTGCTCCTCGGCCTCTCGTTCATCATCGATGGAGTTTCCGAACTGGGGAAATTTCCTATTCACCGAGGCAATGTAAACGTAGTCTTTATCAATGCTCGATGGGGCAGAAACCATGGGCAACAGGTTGTCATTGCCATCCACCAGATGAGCTGTAATGCAAGAGAAAAAAGAATCATAGAACTTTTAAATACCAAGTTGCATTCTTTCAAAATAAAACCAGATAGCTTTAAGGTCTTGATGAACTGATTTTATTGCTTATCCTGAAAGGAGTTGTAAACAGCCATATAATGACCTCTCCTCCTTTGGACAGCAGACAGGAATAGTTGAAAAGGGAGAACATTAATTAAATGCCACTCAATGCTCAGGGAAAATGCTCTTTTCCCCCACAACTACGGGTTGTACGATTTTACTGAGAGCTGCACACCACAGTTTGGATGTGCACACTTCAATTAATTTCAAAAATGCACCATGAGATGGCATTTCACGGCTCGTTGGGATCAAAGGACAAATGCCGAGGCAGCAATAAAAACCAAAACAATGGGGAAAACGCTCATAATAATTAAATATATCACACTTGGCAAGCAATTTAACGATTTCCTTACTATTTTCCAAACGGATGACGCAGCTAAACAATGGAAATAGCTTTTAATTAAAATAAATGAGTGAATTTTAATTGCCTAAGTGGATATGGGGTAGTGGAATCCATTTAGCACAGGAAATACTCGAAGTTGTCCCAAAACTCATATCTTATAGCATTAACAGTTCCGAAAGATCTTATTTCCAGCAGGAAGAAACCAAAAGAAGCATTAAACTATCGTATTTTTTTACAAGAAAAGAAGTTGCTGAACATTAAAGAATCCAAGTATATTTCAATTTGCATTCAAAGTTCAAAATTCTCATTGCCAGGCCGCAACGTGCGCTGTTCAGAGTTCAAAGTTCGCGTCAAGTAACGCGTATAAATTATAAATCACTCAGCAACTATGCAGCACGGACTATCTTTACCGTTAACTGCAATCCACACCTCGCACGTGCGAAACTCCCATGCACCTCGCACTTTGCACTCCGCAGCACGTGGCAAAAAGCGAAAAATCATGTTTTCTGCATTTGAATTTATTTGACATTTTAATGAGCGCATAATGGCAGCGGAGCAATCGCCAAAACAGCGACGCGACTTGGTTGCTGATAATGGCCCGATTGCACCACCCACAACTGCCACAACCCACCACCCACCACCCACAGCCATCGCCGCTCTGCCACCCCATTCGCCATGCAGATCCGCATCCACATTCACATCCGAGTCCATGTTCACCTCCATCTGCAGCTCCTCCATCCACCTGTCACTGCCTCCAATCTCTCTAACTGGGTCACTCACTTTTGCCGGCTGCACTTGAATCTTTTAGGCCATTGGGGTGGCACTTGTGCATGTTAGACACAAAAATCTAAATTATTTAAGTGCCCACCCCCCGCTCGGGCACACTCATGCATACATATGCGGAATGTGAGTAGATGGGGGTGGAATGGCCACACACACAGATGCAGCGATTTACAGTGGGTCACATGTTAGCAATGCTCATTTTTAAAGCTTTTTCTTGCTTAAATAGTATGTGTAGTTAAACTAAATATAATTAGGCCGAAATTATGAATACGTTTTATATTCCTATTATATAGATCCAAATAAGCCGAGACTGTGTTGAATGATTACTGATAGTTTGGCTTGGCACTTTTTAATATTACGTATACGCCCAGATGTACGAACTGAACGAAAAAATAATAATATAATATTTGCCCATAAAAAATCCTAAAAAATGTTTGATTATATAAAAAATTATTTAATCAGTTTAAACTCAAAAACCCACTGCAATACAAATCAAATGAAGTCAGAGTTTCGCTTAGACAATGCTCACTGTACAAAATATGCGGCAAAAGAACTCTCCGCTTTTATGGAAAAGTAGTCTAAACACGAAAAAAAAGCTAGCAAAAAAATAAAACTAGATACGAAATGCCAAAGTGAGTGCAGCACTTTTTGCAGCTGCAGCCCGCGCTTCTTTCATCTGCCCCCGCTTCTGTTGTTGTTGCTGCTGCTGTTGCACACAGATACACTTTCAGTTTTGGCATCATTTAGATACTCGTGGAGCAACTGATGCAAATTTAATTTGGACACCTCGCAAAAAAATGCGCCGCATGAGGCGAGTGCCTCAAAAGCCGGCAAAAAGAGGTGCGCAGATGGGCATGGGGCGAGTATCTGGTGGCATAACTTGCACTTGAGTGTGTGTGAACTGCAACTAATGATGTTGCAGGCACTCGCATGCGGCTTTTTGATTTAACGATCGCAGTTCACTTTTTGTAGTTCCTTTTTTTTTGAGTTTTGTTGTTCGGTCCCAAAAATGTTCAGCTTCTGGGAAGCTTAATGGTCCGCTTTGGTTGGTTTAACCGATTGCTGCGGTTGATGGCCGTCATCCTACGGTTTTTTCCACCCTTCCGTCATAAACTTCATGCTTTGTTTCCGCCGAGCTACACTTTTATTCGCTTTAACTGCTGCGAAAATATCAACAGCAGGCAAAAAAAATATTTATATTTCACCCTCTGAGAGGGCTCATAAAAACCAAATCAAGCCTTCAGTCAACTAAAAATAAGAGGCGCTGTTTGTCGCTGAAATCGGCAGACGGAAAATCGGCTTTTCTTTTGGGTGCTTAGTTTAATTTGGCACCCTTGTCAGCATAATGATTTCATTTTACGGCAATAGTGCAAATTTATAAGACGATTTGGCAATGATAGGATGAAATAACGAATACAATATGAAGAAAGGTGCAGCAGATAGGTTGAATCAGTGTCGATGAACTTTTATTTCGGTTAAAATAAAAGCTAAATAAATAATAGAGATATGATTATTCAGGAATTCAGTTGCTAGATTGCTAAACATTTTCATAGAATAACAAAAAAAGCTACTGCTAATCCCTCCAATCCGCTGTTAAATTTTAAAGATGCAAAGAATGTTCTAGCCAAACTTAAAGCAAAACTTAAAACCTTCAGCTGTCAACTTTGACCCCGAATAAATCCAGGAAAATTCCTTACAACGATGCAATTACAGCTCCTTAAAATCACTTGGCTCGAAACACTTTAAGTATATTTTCCTCGAGGGAGTTGGTAAAAACAGAAAAGGGCTTTTGAAAAATTCAATAAGCAGCCGGTGCCATCAATGTCCTCAAGGATATTTTCTAGTTGTCTGTCGGTCCCGGCGACTGGTTGTGTGGGGAATATTTATTAAAATCGCAGTTCACCATTTTTATTTAGCATATCAAAGGAAGTCCATGGACTGTTGCCTAACATTCTTGTGCGGAAACATGTCCCAAAGGTTTAAGGTTTTCTTCCTTTTTTGCTGCCTCCTCTTTTAGCCCTATCAGCGGCTATATTTGTTTAAGCGGAGTAACATTTCGCACTGGCTAGACGAACCTATTCGAGGTTTAGGCCCATTGAAGTTGGCTGTGGCCAGAGCAAACGAGCCTGCGGCTAGGGAATCTCAACAAAATGGATTTTGTTTGGACTGCAACATATCGACTCAATGTATGTACGTACTTGTACTCATACAACACATGCTCGCGCAAATTTCAGTCCATGCAGCATGTTGAAGTTGAAAGTGCAGCATGGCCAAAGGCTGTTGGCGAATGTCTCGCTCGCATGAATTTCTATGTGGCAGGAAGATTAATGTCCCCAGTTTTCACAGACAGCTGCTGCAAAGGCGTCGAACGGGCATAATGGCCCATGGAGGCGAAGTGGAGCACTTCATCGCTGGCCAATGGCTATTAATTGCCAAGAGTTATGGGTTCTCTGGAAAATTTGAGTTGGTGCTTTGGGAAAATTAAAAAAAAAACAGTAAAACTTCAAGAAGTATAAAGAGCAATATTAGTCAAGGGAAATTGAATAATATTTCAATGTTGTGCCAGTATTGGTAGTACTTTATTTAACTATCTACTTAAGTAAACTTTTTAATAGTTATTAAAGCCTTGTGATTTTTTAACTCTATTATATGTATGAACAGTCCTGCCATTAGTCCTTGAAGGACTCTAAGCACACATTGAAGAGAATTCCAGTACTTGTAATCCTTTAAATAACTATTACTTCTAAGTTAACTTTCCCAATCGCAGCCCATGTGATTAGACTTTCGAAATCCTTCAGCCAGACCAATTGGTTTGAGCCCTTATCCTTGCTCTGGCAACTTTGTCACAAATTCGAGGCCGGCAAAGTTTCAATTTAATTTCATTAGCAATGCAAAAGGGAAAAGATGTTTCTGCCGCCTAAGCCAAAAGTGGAAATTTGATAAAAATCGGAATACCGAGATTGAACTGCTCTCAGCCATTGCAACTAAGTCGCACACAGCTTTTTGGACACATTTCTAAGCTCAAACATTGGCACACATAAATATTTACGACTATTAGTTTTTACTCGAAGATCAAAACTTTTTCGATTTACTCGCAAGTCACTGGGGCTTGGCAAAATTTGCATATCGATGCGAACAGGCGAACAGCAAAATGTCGGCGAAGAGGCGCCAAAAAAAAAACAATTAAAATAAATTTTACATAAGTCTTGGCACATTGCTATTACTTTGCGTAAATGTTTTCAATATTTTATGCTAAATCTTTCCGAAAACAATTTTGCTGCACGACTGGAGTTTGGGGCGAAAAATGCAAATTGCAAATTAAAAGGCAAACGGCAAGAAGAGAGCACTTGAAGCATGAAGCTACGACTTGAAACCTTGTAAATCACAAAATCCAAAAAAAAAAAAGATACATCCACTAGATACAACATCGTCAGCTCGAAAAGGTCCCTAAACCCGAATATGTCATGTTCTGTGTATGTAGGCCAGTCCCTTCGCCTGAATATTTATTATTTATGTAGCTCAACTAAACGTTTTGCCGCAGGAATTATGGCATAATATGTCAAAAGGCAGGCAACACGGCCCCACGCCTTAAATAACAAAGAACGATGGCCTCCTTGGGGACCAAACCTCACTCCCATTTGTGAATACTCTTTCTTGGAAAACCAAGGGTTTTCCTAAGCTTCTAATTGGTGACCCGAAACCGAAAGCAAGCCAAGCAAAGCTCGCAGTAAAGAAAAAAAGTCTCACATTACGAGCTACCAGCAGTGGCGCCAAAACAGATCCAATGCTAAATAAATATTAAGTCGACCCACTCGCAGGGGCAATCACTTCGCTGCTAAGCCGCCTGGCAGTCCAAAAAAAAAAACTCTATAAATTTTAAAGCCGCTATTAGCCGAGACTTAGTAGCCCTAATAGCAGCAACAATTCATAAATGCCAACGGAGGCCGTGGAAAGTGGATTTTTGTTGTCCGCCATGAATTGAAATGTGTTAAACGAGCGAAACATCTAGCCTGGCTGGCTGTCCAGTGGCTTCGATATAAGCTCCTTAATTTGTGCAAGCGGAAAACCCACCTTTAATCATACGATTTCGAGCCATCATATAAGGTGCAGAAAAAGTTTGCATCTATAATGTGTATGCGTGTATTTGGACAGAACTTTTCTAGGCGCTGGAAAAGTTTTAGTTCACCGCCAAAAGTTGTGAAAGAGCGTAGAAGTCGGCAAAACTTTCCGGCCATTTAAATCATCGCCTGGCAGGAGCAGAACAAACGCACAATTGAAAATCCTCGGCACACCTGTACAGCCATGGAAAAAGGCAAATAAAATGAATTTACATATCGATACTCGCACTTGTGTGTTTGGAAATAAATGGCGAAAAGAGATGGTTCTCCAGGCACTTTTATTCGACTTGAGGTTCCAAGTACTTCCGGTAAAGCCTTTTGTTCCTACTGGTTCTTAAGGTGCGCAAATAAATATAGAAAATATGGAGTTTAAGCTTACAATATTATACAATTTAAATATTGCAAAGTTATAACACAGAGCGAATGAATTAACATCAAATTATGATAAGAACCAAATGAAAATAGCTGCTGGGAGCGAAAATGCAAGCACCTGGCAAAACATTGAAAGTAACAACTTTATCAAATTCAAATGAGAAAATACTTAAATTAAACAGAATAATAAATTTCAAGCTTAGGGATTAAATTCGTGCCATAATTGCGTGTTAATAATTTACGCACAATTAGTAAACATTAAAGTTCCAATAGAACATTGAAATTAGAAAGCACTAAATTGCTAAAGAGCTTAATCAAAAAAAATCCATAGAAGTTTTGTTATTTTTAGCTAAGTAATTAGAAAGTATTTTTATTAATGTATTCGATATTTGCACTCTTTTCTATTCTATATTTTCACATTTTCTTATTTATTCTAGTCTGGCTCCCATCTCTAAATTGCAATATATATCGCCAATATATTTTGGAGTATTGGCATAGGCGCAGAATAATGGCTGGCAATTTGTAGAGCCTACTTTTAGGCACTGCCAGACAATGAAATATTCCTTGGCAAACACACACGCGCATACGCACACGCACACACACGTGGCGCACGGTTGTGTTGGTTTGGTCCCCTAAGCACCATCATCAGTTGCAAGTGTGAACAATAAATTGTCATCAGCTCGGCTCGATTCGACTTTGCTTTATTTCTTTTCAGTCAGTCTGCGCTCACCAATTTATGGCGGATTTCAATTTGTGTGTGTGTGGGGAGAGGCCGCTCACATAAGTATGCTCTACAAATTGGGGCACACACACACACACATATGTACTTGCGCGGTGGAAAAAAAGAAGAGCGGAAGTTCTGGAACAGGAAGTCGAGGGTGGGAGGAAGAAAGAAAAACATGTGAAGTTTTCGTTTGTAGCTGACATTTATTGCGCACATGGCACTTGCCATTGATTTTTTATGCGCTTTTGAAGAAGTTCGAGGCACTCGGAGGCCCGAATAAGTGTGCTACAGTTTTTCAATTTCCATTCTATTGTTGTTGTGGTGGCTCCCCATTATCAGTTGTGTGACATACTTTGCTTTATGGTGTCGCATCCCACCCACTAATGTTGTGCCCTGCTGCCAAGTGCCTTTTAATACGGTTAACGTTCGGCCGGAAAACTAATAAAAGTTTGTTTTTTCTTCGCCGCTCGGGGATGGCAATTTCGATGTCAATGTGGCGAAAACACGAGCGCCATTGACAGGCCAAAGTAAATAGAATTTACAAAGTTGAATGTTGAATGCCCCGCCCCGGCAGTAGTAGTTGCCTATGAATTTCCCATTATATTTCACTGACATTTCAAAATTGTGTTCTCATCCAAGTTTGTGGCGCCCGGAAAAAGGGGGCGGGGATTTAGCAGAAGTTTGTACGCATATATTGACTTTTCCTATGGGCATACGATTGTAATCGAGGAAGTGGACTTGAACGAAAAGCATCCTGTAGTTTATTAATTTAGTTTTCCTAAGCTCCAAATTTCCAAAGCCGTTCCTTGTTTCTCAGCCATGCAATAGTTTCCTGTTTGCAAAAGCCTGAATTTCTTTTACATTTCATAGATTTCTTTTATCCAGTTCCAGTGCAGATGAAATATAAAATTTTTGAATTTCTCTGATGAATTTACTGGTGGAGAGTAAATGAAAAACTCATAATTAAACCATTAGCTTATATTCCGTGATCTTTCTATACCGCTAACTTGGGTAATCGCCTTTCAGGAGCTTAGAACCTATTCTCATCATTCTCAATCCAGCCAATTTGCATTTTCCTCGCTTTTGGTATCTCGCTCAACTAATACAAATGTATGGGCTTGAGGCACAGACACATGCACAGCCACGAACGCGAAAGGCGAATGGAAATCAACTGGGGGCAGTCATTATGCCGGCTTTCACTTTCGCTAATGTGTTATGAGAGGCAGCAGAGAAAGTAGAAGACGCAGCCAGCCGCTTTTCCGAGGGCACAGTTCTTTGCTCGGAGGCGTGGAGAAGTGGAAAAGCGGGCTGAGTGCCAGTTAGAGTGTGTTTAAGCAAATAGGTCGGCACACACAGAGTCACACTGCCACACCAACACACCAGTAGCCAAAACCACTGACACACTCACACAGTCGCACTTTAACGCGCTTACATTGTAATCTGTAGAACGGAAAAACCACAAGAAGTAAAAGAAAAGTCGCACATCGAGGCGCTGAACTCTCGAACACCCTTTCATTCTAAAAAGTTTGTAAAACTAAGTGTTTCTTGCTGTTAAGTTTTTCAATTTAAAACCCATCGAGAATCGAATGGATAAGAGTAACATCATTTATAAAATATGTTCTTAATTGATTAATGACCTTAAAGAAAGGCAGCTAAATATTTCAATTAATGTCGATTTTTATAAATTTACTTATATTTTTCATATATTTCTAAACATAGTTACACTAGCCCAATTAATACTCTTTTTGCGAGCTGAGAGTCTTAAATAAAATTATACAGTGAGATCACAAAACAAATTACTTCCGTTAAGTCGAAAATTTGTAGTTTTTTTATATATCTTATTATTTTTAAACCTTCTTTTAATATGGAGGAGCAAAATAGAAGCGAGTAAAGCAAGTCTCACATCTTGGGGATGCCACTTTCGGAGTGTCCACTGTACTCGGCGTTTTGAGTGTGCATTGCAAAAGTCAAAGCAGGAATTAAACTCAAGCTTAAGGCAAGGCAAATGAATTTTTTTTTGGGGGAGGTGTGGCCTGATCCCAAAGGAGCTGCAACTTCGCATCCGGTGGGGATAAAAGTCATATGGACAGGCCCCAACTCACTCATACACACCAGACACACACTTGTATTTAATCAGATGCGCATACATATGCCCGCATTTGAGTGCGTGTATGGGTGTGTGATTAAATTTTTGTCGTATTTACACTTATTTCATTTTGCCCAACGCTTTGTTTACTATTTGCTTTGTTGGCGGGGAAGGGGGAGCACAGGACATCTTTTCCTCTTTCTGTGACGTAAAATTTGTGTTTTCTCTGCCGGCGCTGAGGCGCTTTTCTTTGGCGCCACGGAGCGTATGAGTGATTAAAAGTTTTAGCATTAAGCAAATTGCGCCTAAGCCTGGTCTTTGCCGGCTTTCCTACCCATATATACATATATATGTGTACATTTCTTTTTCGTAATGCCTCTAGTGGCGAATCCGTGTCGATGTTATGCTAATTATATCACGCCTCAATAAACAGCTGACAGGGAAACGTGCCGGGCCAATCATAAGAGATTTGACTTCGCCAATCTGGCGTATTATTTCTGGTTTCCGTCTGCCTTTGGCGCAAAATCTTTCGCTTCGATTTGGCCCATTTGAAGTTGCCCACTGCCGCCGCTCCAATTATTATGCAACAAACAAATCTCATTTTTCCATTCCGGCAGCTGTCGACTACAAGTTTAGCTAGCTGATAATACTTGGCCAGGCCGAAAAGTTTTAAATCGATAAAAGTTTGGTGCGAGCCAACATCTTGAGTTTTGGCCACGTGATTTACGTGATTGAAGTTTAACTTCAGCCCGATTGACTACAACAGCTGCCCTCGAACATTTATCACACAATTCAATTGGATTGCTACTAATAGCTTGGTATTTATTAGATACTCAGCAATTTATACTAATTTAAAGCATATTTTGTATCTCAAAAGCAAAGGGCTCTTCAATACCCCTTACTTTCAGCAGGAGGTACGAAAATAGCTCGACATGTACCAAAATATATTATAGAATTTATTACCCCCGGGCATATGAGCAATTCAGCTATAATTTACTCGACCCGACATGCATATGGTAATAGCATGCCAATCCAAAGCAGAACTACTAACTTTTATCTGATGTGTCATATGTGCGCTTACGGATGATTCCAGGGACAGGCATTCAAGTGGATAATTACATGTAATAATTGTTTCGCACACACGACGATGAACGAGGATGATTCGGTGTCCCCCAAGGAAGATAAGCGAAGGATGCCACGCACACTGTCGCACAGCCCATAAATAATAATTAAATGCGTGACTAATTACTTGTGTAATACGGCTATTATTAGTGCAGGAAAGCTGGAAAGCCGCAGAATGAGTAGAAAACTGACAAAAGAAGGAATACCCATTAGGCACTAGACACTAGACACGCCCACATTCGCAGACAGACAGGCAGACAGGCGGGGTCATAATGAGCTGGCAATAAGTCGTGTTATCACCAGCAAAAAAAAGGAGTTGAAATTCCACTCCTGGAGGCGCTAGGAGTATCCTGAATGCGTTGAATGTGTTGCCTTGACGATGATTAAGTTGACATCGACTGTCGACTTTGCTTTGGTTTCCTTTGGCCTGGTTTTGCTGCACTGAAGCAGTCCAAATCGCAGATGGGCGCACAAACAACATGTGTCCTGTTCACCTCGAGGCCTCTAATGAGCCTTGATTTATTTCATTTCCCCTGCCAAAGACACAAGGCGGCTTATTGAGCGGATCCTCGATGGCAAATCGGGTTGCCGGTGGCATGTGTCAGTGCAACAATTTGGCTTACATAACTTCAGTGTGTCTAATGGAGGCAGGCATAATTTCTTAATTATGTTAATTTAAGCACACTCTCAGTGTTTCGGCTATTTTTGGCTTTGCTTGGGGAAAATGGGTATGCAAAACAATTTACTGGTGGCATTTTAATGCAATTAAGGACTTAATACAAGATACATTTTGATCAAGACAGTATCTAGTTACAATAAAATTTGTATAACTTTTAAAAGGTACGAAAGAAGCCAACTTAAATGCACTTTATAAACTTTTTACTTGGAGTTCTAACTCAGTTTTCTTAAAGTGAAACATATTATTTCAAAAACTGAAAATCCTTCTCAGAGCAAACACCACTTGTAGCTGAGTTTTCTTTCCTTTTGCTACTTACGCAGCTTATAAAAATAAGTTAGTAGTAGAATTCACAAGAATTTGAAGTTTTATTCGCCCGATATGCCGCTTTTCATTTTTCCCCGAATGGCATTTCCCAATATTTTCTGTTTATTTGTCTAAGCACCATTCGATGCTATCGTTTTATTTTCTGAGATTCTGTTTACACTGACTGGCTGGCTTGAATTTCACGTGGACATATCCACTTTATTGACTTTTCACTGAAGCAGCTTGAGCATGAAGCTCAAACTTTTGTTTGCCATTCAACTTGCTACCCGATGCGAAAAATCAAAATTCAACCAGATAAATATGTTACTCGAGTGTGCCCAATTTGATTCTGATTTATAGCTTGACTTTCTCATTTATTTGTTTATATTCCCCGTGAGCTGACAAATGGGTTTTTATTTTTTACCAAATTCCTGGAAGCATCAAGCAAATTGGCATCGAGTGTAAGTAAAGCTGAGTTAAGAGACAATTACAATTGTTTTTTCATTTGTATTCCCAGAAAAGGTAACCTTACTTAGGCAGGGTAAAGTGAAGCTTAGACTAAAAAGAATAAAAGCTTAAGCCCCATAAAAAAACGAAAAGGCCATAGTAAGTTTCATTTTATTTTTATATTTATTAAGAAAACTTTGCTGCTTAATTACCTTTTTTTTAATTTACTAACCGAAATCTTAATGTTTGATTTGCCAAACACTTTCCAGCTGAATAATCGCTTTTGTTTTGATTACGTGTCGAAACGCTAAACTTTAAACGCAGCTCGCGGGGATCGGAGCGACATCGATGAGTGGCAAGGAAAATAAACAAGTAAGCCCACATAGGAAGCCTCAGGGAAAGGGCTTCGTACTCGTACATGTACATGTACATGATATGAGCGAAGCGAATCCACTCACACCATCCATAATGTAAACAAATCGCAGGGCAATAAATAAGGTGACCGAAGCCCGAAGCTCCGACATCGAAGACAGTTTGCTCCAGACCAGCGACGAATCCGTATGCCAAATTGAAATCACAGCCATGGATGGCCTACAATATGCGGTCGAATTTGCCCACGATGATAACCTACTGGGTAGCAGGCCATCGAATGTGGTAGGTTCAGATGCGATTATCGATGTTCGTAGCTAATTGACCGACTTCTCCCCCTCAGTCTCAGCTCTCGGAATTTCTGGCCATGCTCACCCTTAACGCAGCCGAGGAAGGCCAGTATGATGCCCCAAACTTTCATGACAAACTATTACAATTCAAAAGGGAAGCCGATTTGCTGGCAACCAAATTTGATTCGCCCGATTATTATACCCAAAAGGAGGAATTAATCTTCAAGGTCGTGTGCGAACTGCGGGGCATTGACCACGAGAAGTGGCTCCTGGATGAAATGGGACTCATGGATGAAGCTGCATTTGGCGATTTTCTGCGGGATGCGTTCGTTTGCAATGGAGATTGAGTAACAGCTGCTTGTTTGATTCATTGTAATAAACATTTGCATTTTGGAATTATTTCAATTCATTGAATTCATTCAATTCAATTAACTTCAACCAACCAATAAATCTTGAAATGAAATCAGCACATCACCTAACTGTCAGCCAGTCTTGCTTTAAGCCCCTGCTTTTCCTTAAGCCAACATCTCAGCCCCAGGTGCCGCACAAATTGTTCTGGTTTAGTCAACAATTAATGTTTATCTGCCAAGGCATTTTAATTTGGGCTATTGCTCCAATCGCCCCCACCCACCTCCGCCTCCCAATCGTTAGTTAGTTAACCCAAAGCCAAGTAAGCAAGACCAAGGGATTCCAATGCGATGCGGGCTGGGTTGGTTGCCTACCATACCTTCTTGGCCCGATATTAATTTAAACTAATGCCACAAGACACAACACACGAATAAACAAACAAACAGACAGCCGGCCAAAACAAAAGGAAATAACCGAAGCTTCAAATCCGAGACGTGTAATTTGCCAAGCAAGACGGGTTCGCAGTCGGCTTGGCGGGTTCGCAGTCGGCTTGGCGGGTTGCTGGGCTGTTAAGATGTCGGTCCTGACGACACACTGACTTAACATGTCAGCCCGCCCGGCTGATTATTCCGTTGACAGTGAGAATATGCTGGAGCCGAATGGGCGGGGCTCATCAATGGCGATGCCAAGTCAATTTGGAAGTGCACTGAGAGAAACCAACTGTACTTAAATTCATGATTTCAGGCAAATACAGGTTTATTCCAAAGTTTGTTTAATATGTTGTGATATCATAGTATTTCTATCGATTGTAAAAAGTGAAGCTTAAAGCTTGGCTGATTTTTTTCCAGTGCATCAGCTCATGCGGGCTTGGCAACCTTTCGTAATTTGTCAGTTAAACATGATAAGGTGAAAAGTGAGTTCTTTCTCATTGAAATTTCCTTAAACTGGCTGAAAGACAGCAAGACGGAAGCGCGGTCTTAAGATGTCTATGAAATTAGCCACTAAATTAGATTCCCAACTTCATTACCATTTGGTTAAACCTGTATGCTTTGCGCATTTCAATGAACTTGTGGCCGTTGGAATTTGCTCTTATTTAATTAAGCCACCTCTTGCAACACAATACCATGCAACATTCTCCATGCCACTCGCCCATAAATTCCGATCGAATTTTAAGCAAATAAATGTAGAGCAGCAGCTCGTTGACATTCGAAATTAATTTTCCCTTTTCGAGAACTCCTTGGAAACCTAGCCGGCAACCGCACTGGCACTCGTCGGCTGTCTGCTGTGGATAAGCCGTGTAATTAAGCAAAATTCACCGTCATTTGGTTAGCGGTTTGGTTTTAGCCCCGTGCACGCCACTCGAAGCCCCAGCGTATTAATAACGTCAAAGTGTTGCGCATGAGAATTTATTAAGATGCCGCCACCGTTAAAAGCAGCCACTTCTCCACGACGTCCTCCGTGTCCCGTGTCCCCCAGTTTCAGCCAGTTCTTCATCCTTCGTCAGCTGGGATTCCGGCTCGGCTTCAACCCAGTTACCCAACTCGAGAACCATGCCAAGGCATTCTTGGAGGCCATTTTGGCTGACGGCTTCGCGTCCATAATTTGGGTAATTTATTAAGAACACGCCTTATGCGAAATATTTAAAGTTCCGCTTTTCAGCGAAAATGCGCCAGGAATGTTACAGGAAAATGGGAAAAGGTTTTACTTAGTTAGTGTTTTTAGTTATGTGTTAGTTATAGTTATTAATATCAAAGCACTTATTTGAGCACTTTACCTGCATCACATTACTCTCCATTAAAAGGCAAAGTCAAAAGGGAAACATGTGTGCAGTTTTTTTCGGCTTTTCACTTCTGTGAAAATCTGTAAAATGTTTTATGGCAAACATTTGGCTGTAAAGTGCAGAGACAGATACAGATGGCGATCCTAAACTTCTGGCCAAAAGGCTCTAAAACTTTAACGCCAATAAGTCAGCAGACGAAAGTATAATACCGGCTTGGGTGCTAAAACAGCTGAAAAGACTATAAAACTGTCCAAAAAGACGCCGTAGAAGTTTCTTGCTTGTGTGTGTGTTACTGTGTACTTAAATAAAAACATTTCATGGCTAAAAAACATCTAACAATTGTGCGCGTGAACAAAGCTCTTAAATCATACGTTTAAAATTAGCCCCAAGCAAATTAAAATCCCCGACAAGCTGGGCGAAAAAAAGAAGAAATAATTATTTAATTATTTTATTACTTTAAGCCGCATTACAAATGAATAGAAAGCACGCGCCAACAATTAACAATATAAACAAAACAAAAAAAAACGACAACTGCCTGCATATAAAAAACACAAAAGGGAGTCAACATCCGTTTACTTACTATACTTAAGTGCTGAAAACAACCAGCTAAAAGGCCATCTGGCGGTGACAGAAAGAAACGAGGGGCAATTTGATGGAGTGAAGACTCGCTGGACTTTTATAAATGGCTTTGTGATTTTACATTGGGCATTTAAAATGGAAAAAAATGTGAAAAATTATATTTTTAATATTTGAGAAGAAAGTCTTTGGTTTCTTCATATCCTTAAAAACTTTTACTCGTATTAAATAGATTTTTTAAAGAAGTTTAAATGATTATATAAAGCAAGGTATAAGAGTTATAAGTATTATTTATACCTCTATTAAATGTTTATATAAATATTTTTTTTTATTTATTATTTTGGCAGTGTGCTCAGTTGGTCTGTGTTCGTTTGCAAAAATGTCACAATTGCGCTACCAAAAGGCGTTGCCGCAATTACCCAGCCATGAACGCAAACATGAACACAAAGCGAGAACTTGGCGAGTGATTCTGTGAGTGCTCGCATACTTTTTGCGGGCACTGTGTGCGCTTGCTTGGCTATTATGCCAGGGAGCCACAGTCATCGCATGGCTCTATTTTCTATTTCTGTTTCTATTTCAATTTCAGCTCGGAATCGAGGACGGCAGCGGGAATCGGGTAATGTGTGTGTGTGTGTGATCATAATTGTGGGGCCAACGAGTGCGGCGTCGTTGGGAAATCACAAAACAAACAACACAGACTCTGTTCTAGGCTGTGTTTTCCTTCCACCACCACTCTACAAATTTCCCAGTGTATTACCCCTTCACGACAATGCCTACTCAAAATGTCAGAGCTGAAAACTCTGCCAGTCTGCAGTTGAAAGTGTAAAATTTGCGGGTTGAAGGAGCTTAGTTTTCTCAACTGACAGCATTGCATTTTATTTAAATGTGTATTTTCCATTGCGTAAATGAAAATCGAAGGATAACAGGCTAAACAAATTTAAGCGGAAATGCTAAAGCAATCCTTACTCGACAGAAACGAGAAAAATGTCCTTGCCAAATGCATGCCGATGCTTCAGGGTTACAGTTAAAGGAAAGGGAGCGAAAGGGTTTAAGTAAAACAAAAGAAATGTGCAGGCATTTGAATTTATTTATATGTATGGAAGAGGACCGCAAAGAAATGGATTCAGAAATTCCAACGATAAAGGCTAAAAGTTTTCCCATGTCGCAGCTAGACCGGAAACGGAAGTCGCCTGGACGTCATGTATGCGGAAAGGTCGCCAAAGCTCATAAATATTCCTTAAACCATGTGAATAAAACCACATTTTTATTTAAAAGCGAATTTCAAAAACCGAATGTTCATATTCATTCATATGTATATACATTAACGCAGCCATTTTAAATTTTTCACCAACCTTTTGAGCTTCTTGATTAAAAATATTTATCATTATTAAAAGAAGAACTTTAACAATGACTCAGATCAATCAAGTTGAAACATTTTTGGGGAAAACCCGATTTCATCGTTACTGCAGAATGGTCAGCAGGAGCCAAGAAAATATGGGTCAACCAGATCTATTCCGAATGTATCAATTATGAGCAGCGTTCAATCAAACGAACCCCCGCCAAATCGACCGAGTGGCAGACAAATGGGAGCGAGTTGCTGACGGTTAAATTGGGCCTAGAAACACCCACCAAGATGGCCAGCAATATATGCTACCACATACGCCAAATACACATACAAACCGGCAATATAAAATATAAAAGCTATTAATATATATACCGATGCGAGTCCAGAAGTTAGAAAGCAAATCAAAGTGTGAAGGGATATCAACGCTTTGCCAATCTTGACCTTATCGGTGTGGGAAGGGGGGGTTGGGGTTCTGTTGGCCAGGCCACAAGCAAATTTACTGAATGGGCCGAGGCATTTTATTGTTTGGCCACAATAAAACTCCGCAAAAAAAAGGGCGGAAAATCGTTCATTATTCATTATAAGCATTCAGGCACAGCAATAATTTTCCGCAGATGTACATAGCATAATATATATATATGTACATACTCGTATAGCATACGTACGTAAAAAGAAGAAACTCAAGTCATTTATCTTGACAGGAATTTTTCCGTTTGGGCTGCTGCTCACTTGATAGTTAGAAAACGAGAAAGCCAAAAAAAGAGCTCCTGGCCCGCAACTTTCATCAATCTTTCAATAATGCTTGAGGGGCTCCAAAGTGCTCCAAAGGGGAGCGGAGAGTTGGAGGAGCCGGCGGAGCAGGTGGGTAAACACCTTTCAGTTCAGTGTCATGTAAATTTGTTTGCGCAGTTGCACGTAGCCAATAAAATACTTGGAAAATGTGTGCGGAGGCCTCCAACCGAACCGCAGGTAGGGGTCAAGAGTCTGCCATGAAAGACATTCAAAAGTAAATAAATCATGATGGTTTTTTCCCAGGTCCTTGATCTGCTTACTCCTACCACGGCTCCTTTTCTTTTTATTTCACCACTTTCTTTTGACGCTGACTTTAGTGCTGGGTTTTTGGTCCAATATCCGGCGACTTATTGATTCCTTCTCGTGGAGCCACACTTGGGTACTTTGTCCCTTTAAGGATCTGTTATATAACGTCTTGCTTCGGCGAAGTTAATGAAGTTATAGCTGCTCGTTCTTTACAGCAATATGTTTTCATTATGCTCTGCTGCTGGTGGAGCTGGTCCCTTTTGTATTTATCTGCCTGCCAAGGCAGTGAATATTATTTTAATTTATTTAATTGGCTAATGGACGACCCAATGTTTGTATTCTCCGAACGCTTCATTAGCCTGAGCGAAGCAGATGGCGGCATAAAAATGAAATCGTTATTTCATTTTTGGATTGTAAATTCGCCGAATTATGGCATTCATTTACACAAGCTATTCTAGAGGCTCATGAAATCAACTTGTTGAAATTAATTTAAAAGAGCATATTTAATATTTTATTTTATGGATAATAACTCAGCACAATTACAAGATATCAACTTTAAATATTTCGACTATTAGGCTAATTAAGTACGAATTCCTTTCTTCTTTTTCACTTTTTTGTCTTGAACAGCATCTCCATCTCCGATCGCTCTGTTAATTCTTAAATGCCTCCAGTTTAAGGACATTCTTGGGTTTAACTTATGATTTGATTTTCTAGAGTGAGTAACGTTGATGTCACCTAACCAAATGCGTACTGACTTCATGCCAGTGGATCGGGAAACGAATCCACCAGGCGGCGGTCTTTCAACTGAAATCAAATTCTCAATGTACTCCAGGAATATTTGAGACGAACGATTCATGGTGACGGACGGGCAACAAATGGTGGAATCCAATGGGAAACTTCGGAATTTATACAAACAGTTGGTCGATATGGGGAAATCGGTTGCTCATTTTGTGATTGTTAAAAACTTCTGGCATTCTGATTGATTATTTCAACCACAACCTGTTTTACAAGGTATTTCTAGTGTTAATTTTAGACCAGATTTTATGGTAGCTAAAATCAACGCATTTTATAATATATGTATAGACTCTTTATGTCATGCTATGTTTTTATAATAATGAATATAACAAGCTTCAGTTTCCCATAAATTAAAACTAAATTCATAGATTAGGATTTCAAGTACGTTACGCAATCCAACTTTTAATGAAAAACCTGCACCTCTATCACCATTTATCGCGAACTTTCCACTCAGCTCCTGCAGCGAATTTGTGGCTCTTTCGCACATTTCCCACATTTTGACAGCTTTTCACCGGAAAATACCATGGCGATGCTTATGAAAATTTCAGACGAACAGCGCTCCAAATGTTATCCACTAATCCTGCCCGGCGGGTTCACTCCCTCGGCAAATGGCCAGATTTGAACAGCACCATGTGGCTTGCCCCTTCTCAACAATGCATACCAATTTGAAGCCAGCGCATCGCCAAATTATCTGGGTCCTGTCAGGACCTAAATGGGGCCACAGGCCCATCGAATGTTCCACGTTAATTTGCATCTAATTATGCTCAACGCGGTGCATATTCGAAATCCGTACAGGTTGATTGGCGTGATTGCAGGATACATGGTATCTCAACCATATGGATTTGGCCAAACAGCGACTGCCAGTCAACTGGGCAATTTAAGATTTATACCTTTTTCAACGCTGTTAATTTTTAAATATACCAAATATGCCTTATGATTTACTGCATTCTATTATTGATTAAAAAAAAACCTATAAATCTTTCAGAAAAGCAATTCCTTCTAAACGGACTTTTTAACACTATTTTTTGAGTGGGAAATAATAAAAGAAAATTACTGCAACATCTATACAATCGAAGACAGAAGAAAGTGGATACTTCTTTGTAAAACAAGAACATCAATAAACCTGCAAGCTAGTGTCGAATGAGAAGAATATGTTTTGAAGACACTCTCCCGGGCAGTGAGGAAAATGAAAATGATGAGCCCGTGTGTTGCACAAACAAGCACAGCATGCTCGTCTCTAATTATATTTCGTTGCTCGTGCAACTTGTTGCAGCTAATAAATGGCAAAACAAGCCAAAAGAAAATACCAACATCCGATGCATTACTCTCAACGAGCGAACTGGGATCTGTAATCGAGACCCGAGGAGCATAAACTGCAAATTAAGCAAGGCACGTAACAAAAGTTGAGTCCCCGGAACGGCTGAGATGAGTACGGCACGTAGTCATACATACGAGTACATATGGATGGATATCTAAACTAAAACATCTGGCTGGCGCCCAGTTAACCAGCTCCCTTCTAGAGTTTCCCGCAGCTTTTCTCCGAACGAAAATCATTCTGCTGTGAAGTTCACCCCCCTCCCTCCCTCGTCGACCATTTACCGTGCAGTGCTGGGTAGTGTCTTCAGCTCGTGGGTGTGTGTGCTGTCATATAAGCTTAGTTCTCCACTTTCTTCTGGCTTGTTTGTTTTGCAGGGCAACTAATGAGGCGCATGTTGCTTAAGTGTTGCTCAATTACATTGAGTGCTAAGACGCCTTTGACGTTTGAGGTATTTACCATGGGAAAACTGCTTGGCGAAGATGAGGACTTCCGCACAGTGGTTTACCAACACATCATGCCCTCGAAAATGAAGCAATAAAAGTGAAGAAAGTTTTTCTCTAAAAACGATTTGTGGCATTCAAGTAAACTGTATGCACATAGGTGCCTCTTTGGCTTTAAAAGTACTTGACTGAAAGTTTACTTAAGTTTTGACGCTTTTTATGCACACAAATTCATTATGATTGTAATAACTTACTTACAACAGTTTTAAAAGAAAATGGTTTCTTTGCTCATAGGTTAATGCATTTTAAGTTAAAAACTAAATTGGCGTTTCAAAACTTGCAGCAATAAACAGTCTCCTTTACTGCCCAGCAACTTTGAAACAATTTCCTGTGTTTGTCAGCCGCCAATTCACTCGTCAAAACTTTCGGTCCAAAAAACTAACACAGCAGCCAAAAATGGCTTTTAATTGATTGCGCCAAAGAAAACTTCCAAGGAATTGGCAACATCCGACAGGCAAGTAATCGAAAAGAAAATAGAAACACAAAAGAGGACGACAAAGCACCAGAATGGAATCATTTCTTGAGCCCAACTGAAATCTTATTTCATTTGAAGACCAAAATTCACATTTATAACGAATTAACATGGTGCAAAATCAAACTCTAAAGATTTAAATAGCTTAGACTTTCGTATTGAATTTCTTTCATAAGCACTTTTCGTTTCATTTGCTTGGGCATTTGAAATGTTGACACTGGCGACATGCATAAAAAGTTTTCCTTTTTAAATTGCTCAGCAATTGCAAAATGATTGCACTTCTCGATATTGATAAAAGTTGCCAAATTGATGGCAAGTCTGCAAGAGTTTTGGTATAACTTTTGCCTTTGGTTCATAAAAAAAAGGAAATATTAAAAAAAAGGCAATAAACAACTGAAGTGGACTAGCAAATGTATACATAGTTAATTAAACTAATATAATAAAAAAACAATTCAGTAAATTTAATTTTTTAAAAGAAAGGTGTTTAACGCATTCCTAAGCTTTCACCTTTCACGAATTTCGTCTGCAAAGTTTGTATTGATTCAAGTTTGAGTTGAGTTTATTTTCCAAAAAAAAATATTCGAAAATAATGGCAATAATTCGTTGGCCAAAACGCACGCTCAAGTGCTCGACAAACTTTCCGGCCGTGTTAATTGAAAATCGTCTGCCAACTTTCCGACAATACGCGTCAAATGAGACGAGAACAATCAGGTGGCTAAGATAGATGTAGAAACCCATAGATGATGGCTTGTCAAGGCCAATTTGTGGTGTTGATTTATACCAAGAGGCTGCTGGGTATGGCATAGGTTAGGAAGGATGGGTTAGGATGGGATGGGCTTGGATGAGATGGTTTAGAATGGAATGGTATGTCAACGGCACTGCGAGGCGCGTTCAATCACAATTCTAATTACCAAGCTCCCCGAGGTAATTAACTTTGCATGCATTACACAAATTACACAAACAGTGCGAGTGCGCCGCACCGAAAGCTTTATCAACTCAATTACGAACGAAGGGGGTTCCCCTTCATTTGCTCAGTCCGTACCCTTCGTCCTTCGTCCTGCCATTCCGCCATCCCTTCTGGCAAGTCTGCCGTGGCCTGAAAGTGTCACAGAGATGCTTTACACAGATAAACAACAAATAAGCATTGTTTGTAATTTAGCGAAATTGTTGTTGCTGCTGCAGCTTCTCCACTATGCTCCACCAGGATCCCTTCGCGATTTGCCCAACGCCGCCATTTCCCAAGCTCCCACTCCCACCACCAGGAGCTCCTCTTATCAGTCGACTACAATCGGGAGTTGGGAGTCGGGAGTCCGGTAGCGTGGTGATGGGTGATGGGCGATGGGACCGACAAAAGGTTACTGCTAGTTTGGAGCACTTCGGATACAGTGGGCACTGCCATCAATGGGCCATTACGTTTTATTGTAATTAATTTCTCTGGCTGTGATGTAGCAGGAGTCCCTTGGAAAATGGACTTAAGTTTTGTTTTATTATGGATAACTATTTTTAATTATTAACTAGGAATTTTAGCAATTTATCAAGTAACTTAGTAGTATAATCCAAGTTTCTATATATTGAGTGTTTGCCTAGTTGCAATGCGTGTGTGAACCTATTTTCATACCGTTTGTAGTTAGCTTGTTTGCTATCGTGTCTTGTGCACTCTGCCCTTCTAGTTTCAAGCCCAGTATCGTATCCCTGACTCTGAATAGTTTGTGGAAATTCTGTGATGGGGGAAATGTATCCGAGTGCGTATGTTACGATAGGTATATGAGGGTTTTCCTGCACGGGGGGCGTGGTAACAACTTCCTTGACAGTTTAGCTTAATTACAATGTTGTAACTTTTCTTTAATATATAAACGCGTAATTTAGTGCTCATTTGCATCACATATTGTTACAACTTGGCTATGTGTACAAACATAATAAAGAATGAATATATTTCGTATAAAAAATGAGAGAACGATATTAAAATGAAAAGTTCACAAAAAACGTTCATTTAACTGTTCGGCATGCAAAACACTAAACTAAAGTCTAGACCCGACATAAACTAAACCCACATATCTTGCCAAACACAACCAGAAACTCCAAACAAACCCAAACAAAAAGTTGCAACAAAAGTGAGAAAAACGGAAATAAATCTAACAGAACGGCTTTTGGAGGCAACTTTCGCCCCAAACCCCCAAAACAAAACCCCCGAAAATTTATACCCATGTGTGCCTTGCTTTTTGATTTTTTTTTTTTTTTTTGGCCTATTGTCACAAGCAATACATGCCCCTACATCGTATATATTTGTATATAAAAGGCTATATATGTGCATCGCAGCTTACATATGTCAACTTTTATGCCACGTAAGGGTAATGTTTTCACAGTGGAAAAGATTTGCTGCAGATTTGGCCACACCACAAGGAAATCCAGGACACAAGATGTTGAGCTAAACTCAGACGCTTTAGGTGAAACAGCACAGAAAGCTAATATTTTTTCGGCGGAAATTTATGCCTAACGATTATTTCAGCTGAACGAATACAACTCACTCCAGCGACCGCAGAACAAAATCATTATTTACACATGTATCGAAATTGGTTTTTAGTCTAGTACTTGAGTGAATGGATTTCATCGTAATTGAACAAATGTGGATCTTTAAGTCTATCCAGGAGTTTAATAACATAAGGTCCTTCTTAATGTATTTTTAGGAATATTTTGCTTCAAATTGAACTATTTTTTCAGAGACTAAGGAACGTAGAATGTGTTTTCCAAGTAAATTAGAATATTTTTCAGCAACAGTTTTATCTATAAATATTTTAAAAATTATTATATGTCACATAATTCTCTTCTATGGCCTAATAAATTCAAGCACTGCCATTTACCTAGATTTCCCTTATATTTTTAAACCGATTCAAATGATTTTCGAATCCAGTTACGAACATGCAATTACACGGGGCAGCAGGATGGGCACATCCTGCTTATCTGCATCTGACTGCAGGAGATATGTGTGCGGCACAGCTACGATATGTGCCACATGTGCAACTCGCATTTGTTTCTGGCCCCAGAATATGGCATCCATTTTTTTTTGGCCCTTCGTTAAGTCATTCAAATTAGATTGCATTTCGGCCAACGTGCTTGGCATATTAGGCGAAATTAAATGCAATATCTATCGAGCGAAGCATCATGGTACTATCATCCAGCAAATATCACTTTAGTTCTAAAATGATATTTGGCAAAAGGATATACGGAAAACGTATGGCAAAGTTCAAAGTTCGTACTTGCTGGTTGCTAGCAAATTGATATTTTTAACTAATGGTAAGAAGAAATAAAACCGCTCCAGTAAATACATCATAACATATTGGTAAATAAGCATGAAAAACATCTGGGCTGACCTAAAAAAAAAGAAAAAGTGGCGAACAATTGTGGGGGCAGGACTGCTAGCCACAATTCAACACACAAAGGACATGCAGCCATGATTTTTATGAGCTTGTATTTATATGGTTTCCTTATATCCACGCCGTAATAGCCAAGGGTCCTGATTGCAGGACAACATACACACAACAATGCCATGAAGTTGTGCCCCACCAAAGTGGAATATCGGATGGAAAATAAAATTGCTTTCTCGTGCACAAGTGTACATACGATTATACAATTGTTCTTGAAGTTACCTCACCAGGCAATTTATGATTATTAAATAGCATTCATTTGTATCCTTGAAGGAATAATTAACCATTGTTTTCCTGCTTAAAAGGAAAGGATTGCAGCTACATGAAATCACTTCCAACTAAATTGAATGGTCACTAATTAAAACAAATGAACATACATCAAAATAATTGAAATCTGACTTATTTTACAAAGCAAAGTTGTAAAATGATTTCCTGTAATACCACTTAAAAACATATTGCAGGAAAGCCTTTTTTTATGAACATTTTTATGCGTTTTCTTAAACGAGGCAACAATAGTCACAATCGCCACTCTGTAATCTCCTTTGTTGCTACAAAATAATCGTAACTTTTATTAATTGGCACGACAACTGCCTATGCAGCATTTTTGAATTTTATACAAATTCCCCTTTATGGTCTCAGGATTTCGCACAAATTCAAGTTTAATTGTGCGGCCAGGCTGTGAGAACAATAAAATTATTTAACGATCATTTTCCAGCCTGCCCTCCCGCATTTCTTGTAACGTTCTGGTCAAGTTGAAGTCGAACAAGTGAAAAGTTACAGTTGATTTTTCCGGACCCTTCTTCAGTCAGGTGGCTGCTGCAGGTCCTTCGGGACTGGCGTATCCTGCCCATCTTCGCCTGCACCTCGACTTCGATTTGCTTGTCTGCACTTTTGCGGCTGACTTTTGCCCAAAACACGACTAGGTGTGGAACAGCCGGCTGAGTTTACCTTATGACGCCTGTTTCCCTCTGGTATTGCCCACATCAGCAAGTCACTAGCCAAGAAAAGTCAATAGCCATTCAGCAGAAGCAGAAGGAAAAGCCGAAGTTATATGGAGAAGGGAAAAACTCAGACAAAACAGAAAAGCAAGCACGAATGCAGGTGGCTAACAAATAGAGCATTTGTTCCCTTTTCTGGGTTTATTGGGCAGATTGAAAAGGGGAAGTGAGACGAAAATCTAAGGAAAGCACTTTAAACTACAATTGCAATGCATTTAAGACGAAACTATTGCAATGGGAATAAAATATCAGATAACTGAGAAATAGATTTAATATTAATATTTTTCCATGGATGATAGAGAACTTTAGACCAAGATTTTACCTTTTTATTCGCCCACAGATTGCACAGCATTATTGTTTTTTTTTTTACCAAAAGTAAGCAACATGGCCAAGTAATGTCTAGCATAAACATAAAAATCCATGGTGCGTTGGCCTCCTTCGCCCGAAAGCCACAAACACAACAGACCCGCCTCCTGCCCACCAAAAAGGAGGCGAAGGATGTGCCCCGGCTGGGTGTCTGCAGATTAGGATGGTCGCGATGGCTCGTCGCAGTCGGAGTGTCTCCTGTAAGAGTGCTCACTCTGCTCTTGGCCATGATTTAATTAAAGTCTACATGTGCTAAGTAGATTTTATTCTTTGCTCGCTTATTTGGTTTATTTGCCTATTTTTTTGCCCTAGTCTTCCGTTTCGCCTGCTGGCCATAATTGATTTAGGCATTTACTGCATTAGGCCAAAAAAGGAGCTCATATGAAGGAATGAAGTCAGGAAGAGAAAGTCCAAGATACCATATTTGATTTATCAAGGAAAATAAGTCTTTTTTCAATAGTGACTTTTCTGGATATATATTATGCTTTATACCGTCTGCCCTAACTAATTAACTTGTGCTTCCTTCATAGTCAATTTTAGCTTACAATTCTGATTAGTACATACGTATGTACATAGTACATAAAATTGTAATAAACTTAACTACGGGCGTTGCTCATTGTTAATTTAGAGCACATGCATTCATAATTCATATCTCAGAGTTGCTATTGAAATATGCCTTTATATCTGCACTATTGAATTAAACATGTGTGAATACGAGTGAGAGCTACTTACACATCGATTTAACTGCAGGATGTTGTTGGATGGCAGGACTCAAGTGTTGTTGCTGCATTGTCCAAGTTCTCGAAATGCTTATCATTATTACGAGAATTGGCGTTGCGATGCAACCGAAGCATTTTCCCTCCATGGCCATGGTCCTGCGAGCCGGATTTTACTTATTTATATTTATTCACCTCAAAGGCGGTTAGATAAGTGTAATTTAGTCCAACAAGCTTACGTATTTTGGTTTTACATTACTGCTAATGGTTTGGTTCCACAATCGATTTTGGAGTGCATTCTATAAAGAGAGGGAGGAAACATTTTCATTAACGCTATTATTTGTGAAATATTAATTAAAAGCAGTTGAAATTAATTTGAATTATTGCAGCTATTCCAGTGTTGCCTAACTTAACTTGAATCGTTGAAAAGTTATAAATGTGACATTTTTGAAAATGATTCACATATCCAAGAATATAATTAAATAGTTATATCTTGCAAATTCAAAGGGATTCAAGTCATATGGATAGTTGGCAATAGTTGGTATGTGAGCAACCAATTTCTTCCAACGAATTCGATATTCGCACAGCATTTAACTGCAGCAAACATTGATATTAACCGTAGGCCTTCATTATAAATGTCCTCCATTCACATCATTTATCCTGTATCATATTGCAAAGGCATTAATTTATTTTCTCTTTTTCAGAATGTGTGCATTTGTGTTTGTTAAGCCCCCATATATTGTCTGTAGTGGCAAGTTGCTTATCGCCACCATGTCACAGGAGCAGTGTTAACCAACGCATTTTGTATATTTACAACCCGCAAGCCGCACTCAAATAGTTTTTTTATTTGGCCATAAAACACATAAATTGTCCAACTGAAAGGTGTGTGCAAGGCTAGGCTAGCCTTGATCACTCACGAAATGTGCAAGTGCCAAAAACCAATTAAAATTTTAATTTCTCCACAAACTGCGCTTTGTTGCACTTTACAATCGTGCTTTACGAACGATCCAAGAGATATTGTATTCAATAAATATCGACTCCATGCCCTTCGACCCTTCAGATATCATCACCACAGGAGCACTTAAATGATTTCATCCGTTGCTGCAGTTATGTAATGGGTTGTTGGTTGTTGCGATGCCAATCAAACAATGGTGGTAAAATTAACATGGAATCAGCTTAAAATGCGCACTGCAATTGTTATTTTCATGGCAACGATTGTTAATTGAATTTAGTGGTTTTCGGATATGTTTTGTTACTTTTTGGATGATTTAAAGCCAAACTAAATAAATTTTCATCGCGATAATTGTGCATTTATGATGTTAGACCAGCCCACAAAGAGTCTGATGTTAATTAATGGTATATATTGTATTTATATGGCAGAGTCACTCAAATTCAAGAAAGCCCACTTATCAAGTTGTGTACTTCAGGCATAAATTCAAGTTAATTAAACAAACCTGCTTGCACATTAATCACCTGGATACCCGGCCAAAAAGCCACAAAAGCACCTGGAGACCACTTGATCTTTAAGAAGAAAAGTCAAGGCATAAAGCTCGAAAGGAAAATTCAATTAGAAAAACACGAAAGGCGGCGAAAAGAGCGAGGAAAACGGTTCGATTTAAATGTCTTCTTTTTTTGGGGGCAGTCCCCGGACATATGTATATACGAGTATTCCCCATTCAAGCCATTCTTTATAAGGTTATAAGATTAATGAGAGACAAGCTCATCTACTTCTATTCCCTCAAGCGGCACTTAATTAATGCCGCATGCAAAGAGTCCTGCGAGGTCCTTGGCCTTTATCATGTCTTTTTAAAGGCAGCTGCCAAATTGTCCAAGAAGTTTTCCTTTAAATTTCGGTTATGGTCGTACTTAACGAGTTTGCTTAAATAATAAATGTTGTAATTATACTTTATTATATAGTATAATATGCGCAACAAATGCTTTAAATCAAAGCCAGTGCTAACAAATTGATGCACATGTTTGTAAAAGTTTTAAAAGTCCAAAACTACACCAATTATTGACTGTCTGTGGAAAGTTCATTTATTGACTGAACAACTTTGACCTTTCCGCATCACCTCATTACATTTTTTGTGGTTTAGTGAATTAATTACCTTCCTTACTTCATATTACCACAAGAACTCATTAGAAATGAGGACTCACTTCAAAGTCAATCCGTAACACACGTGCTCATTAGGTACTTCCAATTTTTCATTCTGCCCTGGATTTCAGAGGAAAAATGCGAGGGAACTTCAAAAGCAGATAAGGCGATGGAGAACTTGGAAAAACTTCCATCTCAACTTGGAAAAACTTTGATTTAACATTTATTTTTGCACGAAACTCGCTTGGTTGTTGACTGGATTCCAGCCAGTTCAGTTGAAGTCTGTGAAAAAATGTGTTTTGTTTTCTGTTTCAATCCTATCGCTAAGCGTATAATTTGCAAGAAACCTGAGTAACAAATGCATTTTCGATTGGCATTAAATCACGTCGCCCGTCCGAGTTCATTTCCGATGAGAAATAAATGTTTTTCTCTGATTTATCTGTGCTCCACTTTTCAAGGGAGGGAAAAACGAGCCACGTTGAATGCGATAGAGCAGTGTAGGTGGGTTAATATTAATGTACTTAAAGCTGTTATTCGACTCACTTTTGGTGTCAGCATCAGCTGGGCGATTATCTCCCATAAATTAAACCATTTAAACATCCAAAGTTAGTTTTTAACAGACAATTGATTCTTTCACTGGCCGCTTAAAGCGGCCTCCGATTCGAAACTTCACTTTTGCTTCAAGAGCATTATACACTGAGCGAAATCGAAACCGAACGATGTTAGTATCGTCTCGCGCACAAGTTGAAAAAACAGATGCGGCAGTTGAGAAAGTTGGGAAACCGCGACACCGCTATTGAATGCGGCAACTGCGAGATATCCTTTCGTGGCCAAGACCACAATCTGCGATAAGGAGTCGTAGTCACATCCGCGCCAAAGGACGAAACACGTGCGACGCGACTTGAAATTCATTTGATACTGCGGCATCCGAGGCCGGAGCTTTTCCGTATTGTTGTTTCCTACGCGCTGCAAGTAACCGTTCCGATGTGAACCGAGTCCTGCCAGCCACGAACAGGACGACGAGTTGGTTGTTATTGTCACTCCCGCACTCCGAAAATGGTTGACTTTGCGGCGAATTCGGGAAAATCCTTGTATTTGAAGGGGCGACTGTCTCCAAGATGACCGTCTAAAAGGGAAATTATGCGGGGAGAATTTAAGCAACTAAAGTTAGAACTCAACTTAGTTACAACAATTAGGAAATTCCATCCAATCATGCCATTTCATAAGGAAACCTAAGCTTATAAATGTTTTAGAATTATAAATAAAACTTCTTCAACTTTAAAAGTGCTATTTTTTAAAAATACGGAACGATTTATTGTGGTGTGCACTGCTTTGAATGATGATACACTGCTTAGGGATTTCTCGTCACTGCTTATATGGGCACCAAAAATTCTGGGGAAATTTTAGTTCTTCGACTGCTTGCAAAACATGAACTGCTTAGTTTCGAGAGTACTGTTCTAGAAAAATTGCCCAGGAAATAAATATTACTGGTCTAATTTCTGGTCTGTTTGGGGAAATATTAACTGCTTTCAACCCGCTTTTCCAATTTAAACAAGTGTGTAGTGTAAGCCATGATGCCAATGCCAACAGGTGTGTTCAGAATCTTACAATTCAAATATACATATACCCGAAAAAACGTAATAACGCACAGATAAACATTGAGAAATACGACTTCACTTCACATCTTTCAATTCTATTTTATTTATGCAAAATCGTGTTTTCCATTAAATATACAAATGAGATTTAAAATCGAATCAAAAGTAACGCGCTATTATGCAAGTATTGGGGAGTCTACAGAAATGTACACACAAATGCAAGAAAACTATGAGTAAAAGTATAAAAATATTTGAATCTATTGTTTGCCTTCAAAATGCAGTTGGAATTGTTAAGTTCAGTTAACACAATAGAGTTAACACCTCGCGTATCGCCACAAAAAAACGCACTTTAATAATTACAATTACAAAATTTCAATGATAGAACTGTTCACAAAACTCTCATGCCGTTGTAAACGAATTTAAAAATAATGTTTTCTCAACTTGGAGAAAAATGTTTAAACACATGTTGTACAACAGAAAATTTCTCGTGTCTTTCACTAATTTATCAGTATCGAGGTTGAATTTACTAGATTGTTAGTGTACACTATCGGCATCCACAAAGATTTGCTCGTATTGCTTTTTCTTAATTAAACTTAACGAGAAGTTGTTGATGAATGTGAATGGCTTCTTGAGTTTCGACTTATAGAACATTTTCCGGGTTTTTAACTAATTGCGAAAAATTAGGGCTTCCTTCACTATATGACGCGTATTCTGTTTGCATCTGCTGATGATGTGCTGTTCGAGAAGTAAGCGTTCCTGACGCTTAAAATCATTTGAGCTTGGCGTATGCGTCGACCTTTTTGTGAAACTGGTTGTAGTACTCCAGGGCGGCGTTGCGCGTCTGGTTCAGCGCCTGATTGATGTTCTCGGGGGAGAGATGGCCACTAAAGAAAGATCACAATCATAAGGGATGCAGTCTCGAAGACATCAACGGCCAGGCAGGCAGGCATACTTACACAAGCACCTTTTCCTTGATGAGCGCGGCAGCATTTTCATAGCTGCTGGCGGCTAAATCGCTAACGCCAGAGGCAAAAGCTTCGATCTTGCCAGACGAATTGGGCACGTATTGGTCAATCTAAAAAATAGATAGAACATATTAACAAGGGAGCCAGTAAATCACACAGAGATTAATTCAAAACTGGTTTGGCCATGACCTCATCTTAATGCCGACTAAAAGACACTTACGAACTTCGCCACAACGGGCCACTTGGCGCCAAAGTATCCCTTGCCGTTCTGGTAAGCTTTGCAGGCCGCATTCCTCGCCAGCTTCCACAGGTCGCCGGTGGTCTTGATCACCGGCTCGGCGTACGGCGGCACATTAACTTCCGCCCATTTGTAGCCCCGCGCTCCAGCGCCCATGACCGTGTACCAGGACTTCTGGACATGCGGCAGAACTCCGGCATTCTTCAGCACCTTGCCGGTGGCCGATTTTTCAAACACGCCCTTGCCGTTCACTTCGGTATCGTAGCACAGAGCTCCGGCAATCAGGGCGATGATGAAGATGCTACCCAAGGTCCACTTGCAGCATCCGCATTTCTTTTTCTGTGCCGCGGCATTCTGTTTGTTCTTCTTCTGCTGCGCGCTGGTCTTCTCCTGGACGCTCTACATAGCAAAAAATTATTAACAATCTTAATTGCTGGGTATAGTTGATGATATTGTGGAATCATTTGATTGAGTTAAATTGTTTACCTTTTTTGCGGTCGGCGCTGGTTTGCCGCTCTGTTTGTTACTTTTCGGTTTAACCTGAGCCATTTCCTAACTTAATTTCAATGAGTTTCGATTATGAAGAGTATTTCTAGTTTTCCTCAGCTGTTCGCAAAAGATGTTTAATTATTGATTGTGATAACATTGCAATTGTGTTTGCTAAAAAGAATGACGAGACTTTTTGAGCTTTTAAACCGAGCTTTTTTTTGCAACTGAGCTCGATGACCTAAGATTTGAGAGTAAGCTAAAACCGCGAGTGGGGATAATTAAAAATTTTAAATACGTAGTTATAATTTCATTTTGTCCAGATCAAAACAATTAATATCCAATATTCAGCCTATGCCTAATACTTTTTAAGCTAACATTGTCATTTTATTTTAATTTTTTAATACATTTAAATTTTGCACAAACTTAATGCAGAAAACATGTTTTTATTCAATGTGATGCATTCCTGCTGTCCTCAAAAATATATATATTTATTGATTACTTTAAACGTTAAAAACGAATTTCTCAATTTAAAGTAGTATGAGTATTTTTATAATAGTTATGAAAAAATTAAATCTTTTTTTTAAATGTTGAAATGCAAACTTTCAAATTTATTGAAAAATAACACACCTTGCCTCTAAATAAAAGTATCATTTACACTCATTCTTTAAATTTCTGTGGACAAAAGAGTTGAATGAACTACGGCTTATGCCCTCTAAATTTCGTCTCTTTTATGCTTTCGAAATGAAAGAAAGAAAGAATGATGGAAGGCCAGCGAGAATCAGGGTCACAGTGGACATGCCACGTGTTGAAGCAGCCCAAATCTTCAAATGGTTCTCTTTCGCCCCCCTTTTTTGGACCATGGGATTGGGAATCGTGGCGTTGCGAGATTTTCAGGTGAGCGTGCGAAACTGCACCACTGTGCAATAATGAGAGTGAGAGTGCGGAGGAGAGGCGAAGAGAGGAGGAGAGTGCGCACAAGCAGGATGAGCGAGGGGAGTGGGTGAGGGAGCGGAAGGCGAGTGGCCAATCGCAGCTGGAACACATCAGTCAATAGGAAAATAAAAATAAGCGTCAGATCAGCCGAAAATTGGGTGTACTGATAAGAATGTTACTGATAATGCGTCAATTTATGATGCCCGATGGCCATGCCCACTCTCATTTCGAAAGCAACACGTCTGCTCTGCGCGGAGAAATTTAGCGGCAACTGGAACCCGCATGGCAACGCTATGGGAAAAGTGCAGCTATAGCTGCCACCAATACCAGTGCAAAACGGCGGAATACACAACCGTTAAAGATGACACGCACACATATGCACGAAACGCACTTTGCACTACTGCAACAGCAACAATAATTGCGACAACGCGATAATTAAGGTGCGGGCCATTAATTTATGCTCACTCCAGGCTTCAAAAGCCAGTTGAATTGCGGAGAAATTTCGGACGAACGCCGGCTAGCGCTTTCCATCTCTTTCCCGCAGCGACGTCGCGTTGGCAGCGTCCCCCTACAGAACTCTAACTTCATTACCGACTAATTGGACGGCTACTACTACGTGAAGAGTTTTACTTTTGTTAGCTGCAGTTTTATAAGCTCAAGTCATTCTTTTTAACACCGATTGCAATTAATTATTCACTTTTGGACGGCAGTTCTACAAGTTTATACCTTCGTTTTTCTTTTCACTAGAGCAATGTGACCAGAGTACGCAATGTACCAAACCACTCAACTGAAATAGTGTTACCAGAGATGTGCACAAATTTAAATTTATATACAGTCTTCCTGATTTCACTTAAGTTTGGATAAATGGTTTAAAACGGCTAACAAAATAAGTATATATGCTATATACTAGTTTTCTAAGAAAACTATGCGAGATAAAAGAAGACACATTCATCATTCAGCTTTTATCGAACTGAGGTCAGAGCCTTTTGCTTGGAATTGTGGGATATACTTAAGTCGCACTCACCAACAAAACCTCCTTTAAGTCATCTAGGTGACCTTCGTTTCGCTTGCTTCCCTGCAGTTCTTCGTTCAGAGCCGCCACATCTTGTAGAAAAGAGTGATACACAGTCGACGTAGCCAACTCATGGGTAGACGTGGTCCAATTGTCGTCTGGGAAAAGTTAGGAATGCGATATTAGATAACACATTAACGATAAGCGTGGGTGTTACTGTTAAACAAAACTCCAATTAAATGGCTTTTCACAGCTGTAGATCGTACCTATAGCTTTCAGTAGCAGTAGACTGGGCAATTGTTGCTTCTTGTAGTTCATGCGCCACACCCTGAGGCAATCGTCTCTGCCGCTGCTGAGCAGACAACTAATACAGCCTTCGATCTCATTAGTCTGCTTGGAGCCGGCGCTTATTTCCCGTAAGAGCGTAAGGAATATGTTGGCATGCCTCACAGGACTGTTGATATAGTTTTGCTACACACAGGAGGAAGGGAGGTCAGTGAAACAATGGGATAACAAGCAATGGTTTTCATCCTTACAAGCAACAAACGCGCACTACGCTTCAAACTTTGCTGCCATTCCTTCGGCAGGTTGTTATATGGTGCATTCAGCGCATTGTAAGTGGCAAAGAACTCCTGCTGGTTGATCTGCAGAGGATCCGCCGTCTTCCGAGCAGCAGCTGCATTCAGAGCCCGCTCCATATACTCGACCACAAACTTGGTGTACTGCTTTAGCTCCAGGTTGGGCAGCATCAGGTTCTGCCACACGCGAACACCCTCGTTTAGCGACTGATAGCCACCTTGTCCGATGGCCCACAGGATGCTCAGGCAGATGTTGCTGCGGTTCTGATAGGAGTTCCTTAGCAACGCAGTCTTGGCCAGGTTCCTAGAGCAAATGTTCGGCCAGTTTTGACCGATCAACTGTAGGATGAGCTTGTAACCTGCCACCGTCTGATTGTTGTTTAGATCCGTTGACATGCTATCCAGCAGCGAGTAAAAGAAATACTCCAGGTTTTGCTCGCCCACACTGCCCAGAAACTCCACAATCGAGTACTTAAGCGAGGCGCTGGCCAAGTTGCTGGGATACTGAGCCGAGCGGCCGGAGAAGATGGGATCGCAGTCATAGGACAAGGCTTCATTGAAGTATAGCGCAATCTGGGGAATAACGATAGGTGAGCAAGGATTTAGATAAATTGCCTTAGGAAACGTACATGGCTTAACCAGCGCAGCTCAGAGCCAGGACAACTGAGCTTCACCTGCTCCAGTTGGGCAGCAAAATCATCCCGGGTGATGTTCCTCAAGGCCAGCTCCAGGGTCTTTGGCTTAGAAGCGGCTGACGACGTGGTCCTTTTCTGGGTCGAGGTATTCTTTGCGGTATGCTTTTTAACTGGCGACTTATTGGCTTTTGAGGAAGATGAGGCACTTGAACTAGATTTGGCTGGGGAATGGGACTTGCTATTGTTATTGTTGCTGCTGCTGGTGCCGCTGGAGCCGAACAAATTGCGATACCGCTGAGTTGGCACTGCGAAGGGAATAAAAGGGCAGGCACAAACATGTAATCGCATTGCCAGGTGCACTTTTTGAAAGATTCTTACACAGCTCCTCCAGTTTGGGTAACTGGGCCGCGATGCGCTTCTGCTCGTTGTGCGCAGACACCTTCTTGTCCAGGTTCTTTTGCTTGCGCGACTTGGTAACCACCTCCCATTGTTCCGACATGTTGCGAGCAGTCTTTCAATCGATGGTATTAAATGAAATCGGGAAATGCAAGTGGCCGGCAGAGTAAAAAGCAACAAGCCAAGAGTGTGGCCAACGCGACTTTAAAATGATGTGGCCTACTTTCAGTGGTTGAATTACCGATAGCTTTTTAATGTGATTTTAAAGCAGCTGCCTGCTTTTTGTTGTAATACATATATTAAATAACTAAATAAATGTAGCTATGTTTTAAATGTGTTTGTAGAGCTGCCAATTGCAGTTAAATTGCAGGAAAAACAATTTTTCTTACCAGGGCTGCAACTCATACCAAAGTTGTAAGGCCTCTGCGATATATACTACATTTGCTGCATTGGTCACACTGTTCTGCTTGTTTACATTTACAAATAAAATATAACTAAACTAAAATATAACTAAATCATAGTTTCTATATATAAATAACAAAAATGGCTGCCTCGCGCTCACGGCGTAATAATGCCGGCAACAAAATAGCTCGTTTGCTCAATGAGGAAGAGGAGGACGACTTTTACAAAACGTCCTATGGTGGATTTCAGGAGGACGAAGAGGATAAGGAATACGAGTGAGTACTTATCATTTTAGGAAATTTGAGTGCACAAGCCATATAAAATCCACTCTGCAGGCAAAAAGACGAAGAGGAAGATGTGGTGGACTCCGACTTCAGTATCGATGAGCACGATGAGCCCGTTTCGGATCAGGAAGAGGCGCCCGAGAAAACAAGGAAACGCGGTGGCGTTAACACAAAGGCCTATAAGGTGCGAACTATACTTAAAATACTTAATAATCCTGTGATTATTTGGAGTTGTAATGATTTCCACAGGAAACAAAGCCTTCAGTCAAAAAAGACACAAAGGCAACACCGGCCCTGCACAAGAAACGACCTGGTGGTGGGGTAACGAAACGGCGGGCACGTCCACGCTTCACGGTCCTCGATTCCGGTCGCAAATCCATACGCACTTCCACGGCCATCAAGACACAGGCTACCAAAATACGCCTCAAAGAATTGGACGATGCCCGCAAGCGCAAAAAGAAGAAGGTGCGTGTGGAGGACTACATGCCCACGCAGGAGGAGCTGCTGGAGGAGGCCAAAATAACCGAGGAAGAAAACACTAAATCTTTGGGTGGGTATCTAAAGCAACCAAGGAAGCAGCTATTTTACAATCTTCTGGGGCATTCACAGAGAAATTCCAGAAAATGGAGCTGGAGAAGAAGAAATCACGTCCCACCAAGCGCACGTTCTCCGGCCCCACGATACGCTATCACTCACTAACCATGCCAGCGATGCGGAAGCCCACTCGCGGAGCTAACCCTGCGGTCGATTCAAAGGATCTTGCTGGGAAGTGCGAACGCACATTCGTCACCATCGAGAACGATTTTAATGACAAGGTGTTTCAGAACCTCTTCCGCCACAAGGCGCCTCCCAAAGCCAGCAATGGCATCTGTCCAATCACCAGGCTGCCAGCCCGCTACTTTGACCCGATCACACAGCAGCCATACTTCAGCATCCAGGCTTTTAAAATCCTGCGCGAGGCATACTACATGCAGCTGGAACAGAAAGGCGGCGGCAGCGAGCAACCCGAGCTGGCCAAATGGCTGGAATGGCGCAAGCTGGTCAAGGAGAATCGTCTGAAGGCTTCAGCAGCTGCCAACAAAAACGGAGATAACTAATAATGCTACCAATTTTATATTTTTCGAATAAAAAGTTATACGAAATTTTCGAAACCTTCTCAATGAGAAATCACAAACTACTCTTTGGACAACCCTCGTCAATTTCAGGCAGTACCAAACGATTACCTAATATATTTCATACAATTGCGACAATGGAAAAGTAGTACATAGGGTATTTCCCAAAACGTTATCTTTGAAAAGTATTTATAATCAACGCACAGTCTGTTTTGATTTTATTTATCAGCAGCATCCGGTTTATTGACTTAAGATGTTGATAACACAGTTTAACCAAAAGAAAGTTTATCTTGCTAATCTAATTTATATAAAACCCATTTATTACTTTTTAGTATCTAATTTTAATTGCCGCTCTATTTAAAAGTTTAGTTGTCTTAATAATAAAAGCGTCGCAGTCTTCTATTAAGAGTATTTAAACGAATTTTTTCGCTTAATTTGCGTCAAATTGATAAGCACACAGTCTCTCTGTGCAATATATAACAAAATCTGGAGGAAATGAGGTTGTTCCGACACCTAATACGTAATGCATAAGTATAAGTACTTGCTTAATTTTGAGACATTACATTACATATGTTAATTATGAACCCATTTTATTCTCTATTTATAATCTATTGGCGAAGTATTGATCATTTCCGAATGAAATTGTTTTTCAATCCGAAACTCTTACAGGGAATTAGTTCAGTGGACCCTGCCGCAACCTTGTCGCATCTGTATGTTTTCGTCGACTTATCAAAATCAACGCACGCGCTGGCTATTTGAATTGTTTGAACGGGAACGGGACAAGGTATTGTGTGAGCAAGATTTAGTCATACCCGTGAGCTTAGATCAAACGAACGTTGTGCGATTAAACGGAGAAATGAAGAGCTGTGCGGCGATTGGAGTCCTCCTGGTACTGCTGCTCCAGTACGAAGTGGTTCGAACGGACAGCGATAGCAGCGACAGCAGCAGTGGAGAGAAAAAGCACAAGCACTCCAAGACGGAGCACAAGTACAATTATCCTGCATATCCCAGTCCGGGCTATCCTCCGTATCCATATATGGGAGGCTATCCTACATATCCCTACAATACGTACATGCAGTATCCTCCGTATCCCCAAATGGGAGGCTATCCTTCATATCCCTATAATCCGTACATGGCCCCACCACCACCACCACCGCCACAGCCGCAACAAGCTCCGCCACCACCAATGTATCCACCCGTCCCGTCCGGATATCCAAGCGGCTATCCACCGCAGGGGGGTCCCGGACAAAATCCCGGTAACAACCCAAATGCGATCCCCAATCAGCCCCAGCCTCAGCCACAGCAGCCTGCTAGCGGCCCGGGATCAGGGCCTGCCCCGAACTATCCTCCAGGTGGCTCGAGCGTTATTAATCACTCCCTTAAGGTCAACAAGGAATACAACGAGGACGGTCACCACCAATCTTCAACGTAGTCGCAGTCGAGATACAATGTTACTTCAAACTTTAAACGTCGGATTGGGCCTCAAGTTTCAAGTCGGCCTTCAATACAATGTAGCAATGTCGAATTAATTTAAACAGTACTTGAAGTATCACAGTCTTTGATTAAATAAAAGATAGAAATGTTCTCTTACCATTGTAATTAAAGACATAACTGAAAAGGGGAAACGAGATATTTTAGTATCACATATATTTCATAATATAAAAGGTACTTTGTTATGTTTTATACCAAAATGTACAAAAGCATGTATGTACATATTGGGCAGTCTACTTTTCCACTATGGTGCTGTGGTTGTACAGGTGCACATGGTAGACGTAGCTGTTCATGCATTTCTGGATACTGAGCACTAGTGGGTCAAAGGGATGCCAAATAAAGGCGCACAATTCCCGTGGTGCCAGAGGATTTAAATGTCGGCGGGCCGTGGCGTGCAGTCTAAACTTGATCGAATCCGTGGCACGGTCAATAAACACAATAGGTTCGTTGGAGCAGCGATGGGGTTGCTCCAGAGGAGACACGTACCGACTGTCGTATCTAAATTCGTTGAACTTTAGATAGGGCGACGAGGAGAGGCTCTGGGAGCTGAGTGGAACGCTGGGGTTGAAGCGCAAGGCCGTATGTCGATCGACGGAGACCGATTCATTGGTATCCGCAAATGTATGCCTTAGGAAAAAATGCATGGGCAACGAAGGTGCATCACCGAATTGCAGCGATCGATCATTGCTCATATAGTCATTGAATTGCAGTAAGATGTGCAGCAGGTTGATGGAATATTCCGGATAAACGCCAACCACTTCCTCGCCAGTTATGGTGTAGAATACATATAAGCGGCGCGGTGATGTAGCCATGGGCATGGTATCGGTATCTTTTGGACGCTCTTCATAGCGCAACATCAGAAGTTCATCGTTCACCAGATGCATTCTCTCCATGATCATGTGCTCTATCTAAATAAGGTGTGTAAGGATGTGAAGACCGTTGTCACTCTTTATGAAGTTACTTACATACTCAAAGTTTTTATAAAACGACTTCTGACTATCCGTCGGGTTGCCACTTTTATCATTAATTTGGCGGTACTGGAAACTAAGGACGCGCTGTTTAATGTGCGTTATGGGCAAAACTGTGGTGGCGTCTAGGTTGTCAAAGTCTGTGGTAGCCTTCTCGATAAAGTCCCTCGGCCGGGGACCAATCGTCTCCTGCTGGTGGAACTTACCGTCATTCACCCAATAGACGTAAACGCACTGATGCAGGCGGGACATCATCATCACTGTTGAGCCAAACACGGAAATCCCATGATTGTGGGCAATGACGATGGAGTCGTTGGGCAGGATTAGTCTATCTGTGACGACGCCGAGCTTCAAATCCACCAGAAAGAACACATACGAGAAGGCATCCACTTTGTCGAACAGATCTGGGTACCGTACGTAGTCTTCGACCGGCAGAGCGCCGCGCACAACGGTCATGGCAGCCAGCATGGCATAACGACCGTCTTCCAGGAACACACTGAACTCCCGATGCAGATAGTAGAGGCCAAAGTCGCCCTGGCATAGATTCAGCGTCTCTTTTGTGGGAAATAGGCGTTCAAAGATCTGGCTCTTGAGTATGCTGTCCTGGCTACTAAAGAACTCGCCACTGCCCACATCCGCCTGGCGAATCAGTTCTCCCACCGCCGCACAACTGGAACCCCCGTAGCTGTATATGAGCAGGCTGCGCTGATCCTGCGAGAAGGCCAGCAATTTCCTGCCATCCGGCGTGAACTTGCGCAGGTAGATCGGCGGAATGGTAATCGAGTCAATGGTCAGGCAAGGTGTGATGCACTTGTAGAAGAGACGTTCGTAGGCCAACAGCGGCATTCTGCCCGGCTGTTGGCCCACGTTGGTGTATCCGGACTCGCGGTTCTGCAGCAAATGCACGAGGTTCTGCGATTTTAGGCGCTTCTCGTAAGCCATTCTCACAGATCTTGGGAAAGTTCTGTCGAATTCCTATTCCTATGTCAGCCGGCTTCTTCTTCCGATCGGAAGGTAACTAAAGTGGAGTGTGACCGTAGTTAGATTACAAAAATATACTCTGGCTACAAAAGTTTAGTTGTTAAACAAATAGAAGTATAATAATAATAATAATAATGCTTTTCAAGATTCAAATAAAAACGTTATTTATAAATAAAAGAATGCAATACACTTTACTTTACTTTGTCTTAAAAATGTGTGAAAAAACAATCCACGAAAAGCAAATTTAGATTTATTTTGTTTTAAAACAAAATTTTTCTTGTGTGCTTTTAAATACTCTAAGTATATTATGTATTTCTATACGATTAGCCCCTTTAATTACGACATTGTTTCATAAACATATTCATATTTGATTTACAATATTACATATATTCTTTAATTTTTATAATTTTACCCAGAAAAAGCTTGTTTACTAATACGAAAGTGCTGCAAGAAATCTGTTTAAAAATCGAAGATTTCTAGATACTGAAAATCGTTTCTCAGTCGTACACTTTCAAAAATGTCCTTTCAACAAAGCCGAGCAAACAATTTTCGTTTTAGTTTCGAAATTTCGATTCAAAGCTAGGGTTTACATTACCTCATCTTTAGCTTAAACTAATACCGCGCAAACGTTCTAACGGTTTTCAGAAAACAATGCATTTTTTCGAAAATTTTCGGAATTTTAAATTACTATTTCACTTTATTCAGAGTCGAAATGTTCGCAGACATATAAATATACACATCTGTGGGATTACGTTGCCCATTCCAGTGACTGCCAAGTGGAAACTATAGTAAGCTTAGACATTGTAGCCCACAATGTGACGCTTGCCGATGCACTCGCCGATGTAGAACCAGAAGATGACCTCGGCGGTCACCAGGGTGTTAAGCCAGGCCTCGCGAACGGTGAGGTTCTTGTAGGCGCCGGTCTTGGCTCCCTTGATGATGTTGCCCAGTCCCTGGCGGATGGCCGGAATATCGGCGGGCGTCGGGGGTGTTAGTTCCACCTTGGCGTACTTCAGGAACACGTCCAGTTGGGGCCTCGCCTGTGTGAGGAGCCCTGCAAAAAGTGATCATTACATAATTTTGCGATTGACAGGCGCCGAAGTTGGTGTAGCCATTCGATTGCATTCGATTCACGACACTAACTGTTCACAAGTCCTGATCCCTTGGTAGCCAAACTCGCCATCTTTTCAATTTGGTTCTGCAAGCAGTTGGAATTATACAAGAGGAAATCAACGAAATGTGCGGAAAACTTACCTATTCAGTGTGCGACGAAACAGAGATGTTATGCATTGGGTCCAGGGCTGGAGCACTAGTTATCGATCGGCGAATAAATACCAAAAACTACCAAATATTCATTTATAAAGTTAATACAAGAAACTGCAACCAGTAAATTTTAAATAACGTTATTAAACTAACTGAAGCTAAGGTTAAAATAAAACTGAATATATGTTTATATTTTAAATATTCCTTTCTATACAGTAAATAAGCAATATGAAATGAGTAACTGAAAATTCCGTTGCTTAATTTATTGAAATATCGTAATTAAAATAAATATTACGTTAATATAAAAATACCTTTTTTCCCACCGAATCGTGCAGTAACAAGTATATTTGTCTGATTTTCGTCTATGATGAATCCCTGTGGTTTTTTCGAACCACAAAGCTTCGGTCACACTGCAAAGGTGTGGAAATCTTAGTTTCCACAAAACGAGCAAATATTTGCAGTTTTCAAGCCCCAAATTGGCTAATTAGAGTTCGCATCGGATCGAATTTGCCACCGAACCCCCGAAACGGAAGTGGCTGCTTAATGTTTGTTGTGGTCCCAGCCGCCAAACGAAAAGTGTGACGGGCGGTGAGTGTGCGAGGTGCTGTAAAGTGAGGTGGACTGTGTAAAACTAAGCTGCGCCGTTCAAAATCAAAATCGCAGCAGCCACTACGATTAGAAAGTGTGAGAGATACATTTGTGTGCATTGTTGCGTTTTAGTGCGAAAATCTGAAAGAGTCAGCCGTTCCGTCCCACACATATGTATGTACATTTACTTGGGTGCTGCTGCTGCGGTTCGTGCGTGTGTGTGAGTGCGTGACGGTATAATTTGCGTTGGTGGGAGGCCCCCGACCGATATACGTATATGCACCTATGGAATAGGTGCCCACGTAAAGGCCCCAGGTCGTAGCACCCAGAAACTGCCACCGAAAAGGGGAGCATTATCGACTAATCTCGCCGGAACTGCAAGGTGCATCTTGAGGGGGTGACTTGGGCGTTACGCCCTTATCACCTCCCTGTGGGTATCGTTTCCGTGGGGTGTGGTCCAGACGTCGAGTTCGCCAGTCGCGCATATCGCAAAACAATTCAAATGGTATTTTGGTGATTGTAATTAACACGTCTTACATGGATACGCGTCTCGTGAAATCTTTTGCAATAACTATTCTCAGTCTTATTCATAGACGGATTAGTATAGTGATGACAAAACTTCTTTTAAACGAATTTTGATAGATCCAATGAACGTTTTAAGCGTCTACTTTTACGAAAATTTATAAACAAAGCGACAAACGACAAATTGGGGACTAAAATTTAATCGGTGCCTTCAATTGATAATAATCATAAAATTATTTAAAACCTGAACGTTATTTTTATTATTGATCTTAATTAGGCATGAGATTATATAGTAAATCAGTGAATAAAGGGTTTTATATTTTATTAATTTTTAATGCATTAATTCATATTAAATCAATATTGATTATTTATTAATTCCGTTTTCAGTCGATGAGGACGCGCTAATTTACGGGTGTGCCAAGTTGGAGATAATTGTCAATCGCGCCCGACCATGCCGCTGCCCAAACGATCGATAGAACCCGTACATGTGGCCCGCTCCGTGTATCAGCAGGATGAGCTGCAGTCCGTGGAGCTGGAGACGGTCACCAACACCACGCTGACGAACATCATTCGCCAGCTGTCCTCGCTGTCCAAGCACGCAGAGGATGTGTTCGGTGAACTGGCCCGCGACGTGGGCAACATCGGGGATCGGGCTAACTCGCTGCAGGCGCGCATCGATCGCCTGGCTATCAAAGTGACCCAGCTGGACAGCACAGTTGAGGAGGTGCCCTTGACGGACATTACCCGAAAGAAGGCCTTCAAGTCGGCCAAGGTGTTCGATCAGCAGATCTTCTCGCGCGCCACCATGCCGGCGCCCATGATGGACACATATGCACAGTGCGACAAGCCGCCGCCCCTCGACAAGCTCAACGTCTATCGGGACGATGGCAAGGATGGTCTTAAGTTCTACACGGATCCGAACTACTTCTTTGAGTTGTGGCGACAGGAGATGCTGAAGGATACCGAACGTGTGATGCACGACAAGGGCAAGAAGCTGAACAGACCGCGGCAGGAAGGTGGAGCCGGCGGAGCGGCTGGACGTGGCAATAAGAAACAGAAGACCAAAATAAGGGTGCCGCACAATACGCGCGAACAACAGCGACAACGTGCACTGGTGCACGGCGAAACATTGATGCCCAACAACGTCATCTACCGCACACCGAATTCCATGGTCAACGAAGAAGCTGGATACGGAAGTAAGTACTTGGCGAAAGGGATTGGTCTCCGTGTGAGCCAAGTATTCAGTGCGAACCAAATTCATAGGCTGTTATTGGAACGTTCGTTTCGCGCACTGACTATTTGCACCTGTCTTGCTATTGAATGGTACATATATTTTAATTATCAATTATGTCCTGTCTGCCCGTGTAGTTCAGCTAGTCAAAATACAGACTGTGGGCGAGGCTGACATCGATTTGCGGCATAGCACTCTCGATGCGCACCACCAAGTTGTCGGTAATATCCAAGACGTAGGTACGATGATGGGGCCACGTAGCTTTCATTTCCGCCCGGCTGACATCCCACGATACAGATGTACCCGCCATTCATTCACCTACTTCACTCAAAAGCTCGCTAGTTTTCGATGCGCCTCAAAACCCAGTTCGAAGATCACTAATTTGTATTATTTTGAAGTTGCTGTTAATTGAAATTAACCCACACAATCACGACCCAGAGAAAGGTGACCGAAACAAAGTTGCCAGAGCTTAAAACATAAATTAAATCCATGTTACTTAACAAGAATTCAATCCAAAGGTTGCTTAAAATCTCAGATACAGGATATATTCGCTTTAATTTATTATTATTACACAATTTTGCTGTCAGTCTAGTTCTCCTCTAGTTCTCCTGTAAGTTAGCAAGACTTGCGACCTTGATTTGTCTCTAATTTGAATTCAGTGACTTTTTCGCAATGAAGTTCGCCTTGTTGATGGTAAATACGGTCAGAGAACCTTAAAGTTTCATTCTCCGAATGGTCGATTATTATTCGCAGCTTTTATTTATTTGCATGTTGTTTTTATGAACTACTCTTTCATTGTTTTTGGTTATGATATTAATAAACGTGAACATAAATAAGCATTGTAATTACGAATGGATCAATCGCGCATAACCATCTCATTTACAGATACAGTAAAGCCTTATAATATGCTTTCGCATTTGGAGAATAACAGTAATGTCACCAAGCAAACCGCCGTTGCGATTGCAGGTTAGACATCCACACACCTTTTAGCAAGCTCAGTAAAGACTGTATATGTTCTTTCACACGCTTCTATACCCATTACCTTTTACTAGCAATCCTTTTTGAGTTCCTTTAGCATTTGTGTGTACAGAGAACACTCTCTTTTTCAAACTATCAGTCGGAATGGCGATGATTTATGAGTTTCATTGGTCATGCAAAGTGCAGATTAATTATCTCAAAACACTGTAAACTAGTCACCTTCTTTCTAACTTGCAATTTGAATGTAATGTGTGTGCACATTATGTTTACGATGCATCTGGCATTTTGCATAATACTTTAATTCATTTCATACTCGCGATTCGTGATTGAGCCGCAGTTTTTCTTTAGGATCCTCCTATCTTTCTGTTGTAGTTCAGTCAATTTCCATATCTACGTCTACATGTCACTCTGCAGCTTTACTAATTCCTTTCTGTCGCCACATCTTATTCTACGAAAGTATCTCTAAATTGATTTCTGTGCAACGAGCTAACAAAGACTTTTAATCGGATGTTTGTATATTCATCAAAATTTATATTCGAGTCCAGCGGCAACAGCGGTCTCAACTGCACAGAATTTTGAAATTACTTGTAATTACATATATGTCTTATTGTTCCTCGAGTGTAATTACAAAATAATTGGCGTGTTTTTAAATGAGATGTGTGTCCTGTAAAAACGTTAATTTAAATGGCTCTAATATCTCACATTCGTTTTTCTAGATATGGGAGTGTACGATACACGTCCGCCTCGTCCTAACTCGATCGAATTGAACCGAAGCTATCAGTCCGAGCAGATCGATGGTAGCACCTACGAGCAGCTTCCTCCGCAGATGGGCAATCAGTATGCTGCCACCTTCGGCAACGGCATGGGTGGCCCCCAGCAGATGCACATGCAGCATCAGCAGATGTATGACGCCGGGATGTATCAGTCGCATGCGCTGTACGGCCAAACTGGACAGGGTATGATGTCGCCGGAGCCCATCTACGGACCGGGAACACCGTCGCGTAACAAACCGCGTCCGTCGCAGCCGCCACCGGCTCCGCCGTCGAATGGCAGCGGTGGTGGTACGCCCACAGCCTCCAATGCCAACACTCCGACAAGAGGCAGAAGTATGTCGACCAGTCGGGATGCCTTGCCACCGCCTCCACCAGTTCCAGACGTCATTTCACCAATGTCCGGCATGAACGGAGTCAACAGCGGGCATATGGCGGCCAAACTGCTTGGCCGGGCAAACAGTTCGTCGGGAGCTGGATCTCCGCAGATGACTCCCAACAGCGTCCAAAATGCCAACGATATGGTCATGACGCAGCTGAGCAATACTTTCCACAGCATCGGTATGGCGGGCAATCAACTGAACTCCCTTAGCGACTTGCCGCCACCGCCGCCGGTTCCAGATCAGGTTTGTTGCTCACTGATGGCTGTTAATAAATCACAATTTGGTTTAATTTGTGTCAAAACCTTGCAGCACTCGCCTAAGATGTCGCCACCTAATGCCGCGCCACCACCGCCGCCGCCACCGCCTCCAGTAGAGGAAGGCATGGGCAGTGGCAACCAACACACGCTGCGCCCGCACCAAATTCTTCCCAAATCACTGGCCAATGGCGAAATGCAGCAGCCCGGCCAACAAAATGGTGTGCCTCACATTGTCGCACCCAAGAAGATGCTGCCTCCATTCCATGACCCACGCAACGACTTGATGAAGGCCATTCGAGATGGTAAGTAATTGCAATTTTAGTTTCGAATGCAAAAATATCATCAAATTAAAATTAATCTTTCCAGGTATTACTCTACGCAAAGTTGAAAAGTCGGAGCAAAAGGAAATTGAACGAAACGCGGCGCCATTGGATGTGGCTTCAATCTTGGCCAGACGTGTGGCTATCGAATTATCCGAGTCCGAGGATTCGGATAGCGAAGACGACAGCGAGGGCTGGATGGAACCGAACGAAACATCGGCTTGATCCCTGATTAACTCGTTAAAGCCTGACATAATTCTAAAAAACAAAAAGAAGAAGTAATTCCAAAGAGAATTAATCCATACGATGGTCGAAACCAAGCGTGGTATGAAATTGGATTACACAAAAGCACCAAAGCTTTTCTACCACCCTTTATACAATATACACCTAATCCTAAATAATATGTCTAAAATCAAAAGTTTAATTGAATTGTATATACACCAACGAGTAATTATCGTTAAATTAATCGCTATAGTGAACGCATTTGCATTTTAAGCCTAGACGACAATCCATTGAAAGCGATTTAAACGACTTGCTAATTTTGTTCACTTCTTTGGAGTCAAGGTCTGAGTAGAAATGGGCTATTGTATCATAGTAGTCGGTGTTTGGATATTAAATTATAAATAATCGATATTATCACTGAACTCAATCCTACCCCAACTTGCAATCGATACGATTAATATAAAACATTTATCCAAAATGAAAATTTAGAATTTTGTAAATACGAATACATTAAAATATATCGAACTCCGTAGCATTTCAGTATACTCAACCAGCTATGAAATTGTATTATCCTTGTGAAAGTTAAATACCTGTATAATTAATAAAATATGTTTCACGAATATAAGCAGCTATGGATGTGTGGTTAAGTAAGCAAACATGGATGTATGTAATTTTTCTTTACATAAACTAAAATATATAATACAAATAAAGTAATTATATTCAAAATTAATGAGCATGTCTTGATTGATAACTTTAAATGTTTGCTTGGGAATTTAACAGGTTAGTCCTTTGGTCTTATGCTTAAATACCAGAATCTTAATCCTCAATTTGGATTTTGTTAGAAAAAAGAGCAGTTAAGCATTTCAAATACGTAATATTCAGCCGTAAATGCTGAAGTGCTTAGCAAAAGTAAGAAAGTATTATAAAAATAAAAATGTCTGGGCTAGTTTCATATATGGCCTCTTAGTAAGGATTAGTATCCATTCTAAACTATATCCAATTATAGATAATAAAACTTCTTTTCGAGCGCGTTTTGCGGAATAGAGTGCAAGTTTGTACCCACGAGGGTAGCTAGCTTCTTAGCGTACTGGCAAACGGCGGGCACTCGTGTGGTGCCTGACCAATTGTAGTACAAGTGGCACATCTTGTACGTAAGTTTTTGCATTTTCTCCGGGGAGATACCCATGCTGCTGTAAAGAACGTTGTAGCTGGTCGGCGACACTGTACCCTGGCGAACTTGTTGCGAGACCAGATAAAAGTCGTATCGCTCGGGCAGAGTTATAACGTCATCAACTACAGTACCAGGCGGAGGATTTTGACCGTTGAGGAAGAAGCGCGTGTTCATCGATCTGGTTACCACAATATAAGCTAACTGCGGTGGGTTTAGCTGCACGCGGGCGTATTCGGTTTTTAGCTTCTCAATAATGTCCTTCACTTCAAATTCAAAAAGCTGCTTTAGAGAGCCAGAGCTCACCCCGTCCCGATAAAATACGATTCGAGATGGCAGCTTCTTATGCTCTAGTTGATATTGGCGCAGGGCCTTTGCTATCATAGGCCAAAGGGTGTTTGCGAGCACATCAAAGGCACTGCACTCCGTGACCGTGCTGAAGTACGTGGAGTTTTGCTGTAGATCCATTGAGGCAATCAATGCTCCGTAGGCCCTCTTGCGATCTCGTGTGCTCTTCGCAATGTCAAAGCCGATCGTCATTAGCCCGGACAAGGGCAATTCGATCATCCAGGGTGTATATCCCAACTTGCAATTCAGTTGTATTGCTATTTTGGTGGCAATGCTCATAAGGCTGCGGTTCTTCGCCGTTTTCATTGTCACAACTTGAGTTGGCACCGCCCTGTCAACGTATCCTCTCTTTTTGATTGATGAGTATCTAAAATAAAAAGGTTTACTTTAGTCCTAGCATTTATATTAACTTAAATTTTCTAAAATTTAAACATTTTTTCAAGAAATATAATCATTAGGTTTAGATTTGTATATTTAAAAGGAAATAAATACCTTTCGGCGTTATCATTGGGTACCAGGCATAATATAAGTTTGGGATCCGAGCGCACACAATCATCCATTGCTCTCACATAAGTTGCAGTGCGATCATCATAAATTATGAATCTGTTTATAAAACGATAGTTAAAGTGGATATGTACACAGAAAACAAAGCACGAAACCTCTCTTTACGAACTAAGTAAAGACGTAAGGTAAGGTACACGTGTTTTTTCATAAAATCTCACTCCTGGGGGCTTCGAATTCGAAGACCCATTCCACTAGCTGCTCTATACAAAGAGTCAAGCAAAGTTCGGAGTTCATGGGAATTCCTTTGCGGCGCGATGACAGCCCATCGATCGAGGCCATCGCTCGGAGTGGTGAGCATTCTCTGGCCTCTAAAGTGCCTTTGCCAATCAGCGTTTTCTCCAGCAGGAACCCTGAAAAAATTTGTAAGTATAAACTTGCAGTGCTAATTTCCATCAACTCACTTTCCATTCTGAAACACGATGTTCTGCTGTCCAATTATCCGGCCTTGTACTTCTGTGACGTCCTTGTCCAGTTCCATGTTCCAGTCTCTCAAGACCTTCACACTTTCTGGAGTGTTTTGTAAGCGGTGGTTAAAAGTACGCAATCGATCAATGCGTTGTTTGGGGTTCATTCGCGTATAACTACTCATGGCACGCATAAGCCTGTTAATTAAACATTAAATTTTTATGGGCGTGCGCCTTTATAGTACGTATCACCAAAATCGAAATGGCCATGTCCGCCTGAACGCCTCGATCTCAGGAACTATAAAAGCTAGAAGATTAAGATTAAGCTCACAGATTCTAGAGGCATAGGCGCTGCGCAAGTTTGTTGACCCATGTTGACACGTCCACTCTAAAAACTGAAAACCGCCCTAAACTGCCACGTCAACACTTTTGAACAATACTTAGATTTTTCTTCGTTTTATTGTTTGTCTGGCCAATTTTTATCGGTACGAAACGCCAAAAACGGTCACGACCACACTTTTAAACAATTTTTGAAGTTTTTCTCATTTCACTCCTCAATATCTATCAATATCCCAGAAAACTGATGCAATTTAGGGTTCCACTAGCTGTCTATCTAACATTAGTATTATTAGTTATTAGTTCTAATAATATTAGTCTACTGGAATAAGGAGGTAATGTCAGGTTTGCAAACAGTAAGACGTTTTTGTTTTTGAACCTATGTGCGTGAACTCGTGGACTCCAAACAGGTCAATCATACTCAAGAATCGGACGGACTAGCCAAATTAATATAGTTTTAGTCATGCAAGGATAGGATACACAATTCTAGAATATAATTCTTGGGTAAGAAATAGATTGTTTGCGACACAAGAGTTTGTTAATTATAGTTTAAAAATGGTTTAGTCTTACTGAAAGTTTGAGCGCATCTCGGCATTGAGCCCAGTCACTCGGCAGAGCTCAGGAATTAGTATCACTAATTCGCTGGCGTTAGTTTTTAGAGCCTTGTCTCTGTTTTTGGATATCAGCAGCGGCTGATTATGGTCGCGAATGCGTATGTTATATTTCTAAAGAGAACAAATGTTGGTAGGAACAAGACGCCGATGTATATCCGTGGTAAAAATTAGACTTACAGTGAGATAGTATTCCACGAAACTGATATCCCTACCCTTGCAACTGAATGTTGATTTCGGAGTTTGTCCAAAGTCGACATCATTGATACGATAAGTTCGGTTATTGTAATCTGTAAGGACAATCAAGTCCAAAACATTTACCCGTACTTCGTCCTGATGACGAGCCGGATTGTGTGAGCAACGTCGCATTATGTCGTAGATCGTCTCGGTGCGCATAACTTTGTGAGTTATTTCGGTGCCCAATAAAATATCTTTTTCGTGCTGGCGAATCGATGTCTCGTAGCCCGGCCATAGCTCCATTTTGAACTCCCTTATTTCTATCTAAAATAAATCATATTTGATCAAATAGCACTTAAAAGGTAACCAAAAGAAATTACCTTAGCTCGGGGATCAAAGAGATTACGGCCAACTAATTCTAAATTTAGTCCCTTCATGGAGCGACGCAAAATTAGATTTAAGACTTGCAAAAAGCGAGGCTCAGCACACGATATGAATCCAACGAACTTTATGGATATCTTGTATTCAATGTCCAGCTTCGACTTTCCGCTGAGCACCGTGATTTCCTGTTCGAATTTCCTGGTGGTGAACAGTTGCAGCCCGTCGAATACATAGCCTGATCCCAGAAGGTTAGCATGATTGGACAAAACTCCCATTCGGACACGAGGATTCTCAATGCTCGGCTCGAACTCCACGTGATAATGAACGATCCGCCATTCCGGCTTGGTTTTTAATCGGAAAAAGTTCGTCTGCAGCTTGACCGGGACGCCATCGTTTCCCTTCTTGGATACCAACTCAGCCGGGCGGGTATTCAGGTAATCATATTGGTCACCCCACGGCCTTCGCTCTGGCGGGCCACCTTTACGCCTGGGGGCTACCTCGTAGGCTCCTCTCTCTCTTGAAGCCTCTACTCGGGGATCCACTCTCGGGTCCCCTGATGAAGAGGCTCTAAATACTTTCACCCGCTGCATGAAAGCATTATTAAATGATACATATGAATATATAAATTTCTTTTTTATTTTAAATTATAAAAGTAGATATAGAGGACGCTGTCTGCTAATGGAAGAATGACTGCACACGAGCTCCACCTAGCGGCAGTTATGAATAATTGACGCCGATGGAAACAAGAACATAGAAAAAAGAGAGAGATCGTGCGAGAGTCAGCAAGAAACACGAGACAACAAAAAAAAAAAAAACACAGAAAGACTCAACATTCTACATTGAAAACAATGAATTACCTTTTTAATATTTATTATTAAAACAAAAAATATTAAGGGGTTTAATCAAATATGATTCCTAAGGTACGACTGATTTCGAGCAATGTTGATTGATATGGATTTACTTATGTTTATCCAACAACAATTTATATCCAAAGCATAAAACTAACGGTCAAGCTACGAAAATATTGTTACTCATATCAAAGATGAAGCCGAAAAACAAGATGGCCCAACATAGTTTTTGTAGTATGCTTCGTCTGAATATGATAAATATCGGAGAAATACCCGTTACTCGTAGAGTTTCTAGGAATCAAATAGATAGATATATGGTTCTAGGAACCATATAAACGTCGAGCATGCAGATTCCAAAGACATAGACGCAGCGCCACGCCCACTCGGACGCCCACATACACATAAAATAGTTTTGTAGTTTTTTAAAGTCACTAATGCAAGGGTATATAAGACTCCGCTTGCCACAGACACCTTCCAGTGTCAGGTAGAGTTTCTAGGAATCAAATAGATAGATATATGGTTCTAGGAACCATATAAACGTCGAGCATGCAGATTCCAAAGACATAGACGCAGCGCCACGCCCACTCGGACGCCCACATACACATAAAATAGTTTTGTAGTTTTTTAAAGTCACTAGTGCAAGGGTATATAAGACTCGGCTTGCCACAGACACCTTCCAGTGTCAGGTTTTAAATTGAAATTCGTCCACGCAGGTGGACTTTTATGAAAACTTTTAGTGGTTATACTAGCAGTACATTAAAAAAATAAATAAGTGAAACGAAACAGAAAATGCTATGCATTTACTTGGAAATTCAAATTGAAGGCGTTTGAGGAAATATAATAGATTCCTTTTGAAAAAAGTGCTTGGTCGACAAGAAGATTTTATGCATTCGAGCTCAAATTCATAGGGGTTTTTTGTTTGTTTATTCGACTTTTTGTTGTAGTGCTTCCATTTGGTGTCAAATTCCAAAAAAGTGCACACATTTATGTTTATACACAAACACATTTACGATTTAAGCACATGGATGTATTGTGTGTGCGACATAACGGTATTATAAGGAATTTGCTTTACCGCAATAATTTTTTCCTAGCTTGAATAAGTGTTTACATACCGGCCCATCACCACTTCCTCGAGAAGTAGAGGAACCATCTTCGTTAAGTGGACGCCTGCGTCCACGTCCCTGATCATCAGCCATGGTTACTTTTTTGCACTCGCGATCGCTTTAAACTTCCCAATGGAAACTGAAAGAGAACGTTGAAAACGACGCCTTGGACTCAGTGTGACCAAAAGATCGGTAAGCTTTTGGGATGTATCGATATCAGTCTGCACAACTGAAAACAATTGTCTTTGCCTTTTATTTATTTTTTGGTTTTTCGAACTTTGCAATACATACGTATACAAATACAAATACATATATATATCTTAACTCTAAAAGTACATAACGTGCTTATAAAAATAATAGTGTTAATTTACTTATTTTAAAATTATAAGTCATACAACCCCCCTAAAACAACTAATACATTTTATTAATTAACAACATTTAAAACGATTTTTATTAAAGTGTAATGTTTTATCATAAAAGTTCAACCGTTGCAAGAGCCTTAAATACCGTAAATACTATATAAGGTATTTTCTAAAATATAGAAAACAGCCACCATGCTACGCAAGTAAGCAAGTAAAAATGAAAGATATACAAGTATTTCAAAGGTCTCTAAAAGACTTTGATTATTTCAAAGACTTTCAATGTTTTCTGAATATCAAACACAATGCTCGAGTGCGTGCCACGCATATAAAGAAAAGGAACTCAAGGTTTAATCCATTGACTGACCTAAATGAGCATAAATTTCGACTAAAGTATCGATACACTAAGGAAAACCTTCGCAGAATTATTGAAATTGTGCGGGATGACTTGGAAATTGAATATTTTGAGCCGTTGAAGAGGGAGCAAGTTCCAATAGATCTGCAGATTCTATCCGCCATTCGCTTATGGGGTGGCACAGAGGTACAGTAAACATTTCTGTATGCCAGACTCGCGAATTTGTATGTACATCAAAACCGTGTGAACTGACTTTCAAAAGTGCCCGCCAAAAATGAAAATTAATATTTGTTACTGCCTGTTTTTTACTTATTTAAGCACCCCAAATTAACTGCAATGGCCCATGGCGTAAGTTTACGCACTTTGGCAAAAATAACTAGGCGCGTGGCCTCTGTCTTATCATCGAAAGCTTCTAGGTATATCCGAATGCCGGCTACTCTATCGGAAAAGGAGCGATCAGGATCAGCGTTTCAAGCCATTGCCAATATGCCGCAAGTCATTGGTGCTTTACTACAGACAACTGTGAGGTTTCAACCAGAAAACTGTGCCACTGATCTAGATGGAGAGGAGCTATTTCCCGCCTTTACCACCAAGGAGGAGGAGCTTCACATCCAGATTGTTTGCGATGCGGCTCATAAGATAAGGGACCTCGACATCCGAATGATCGATGAGCAGTCCATGCTCACCGACACCGAGATGTTCGGTCTGTCCAAAATAAAGGATCGATTCGAACAGAACGAGTTCCGGGGTCGTATTTTGCTGGGCAACGAAATGGTGCGCTGCTCCTCCTCCCTGTTCACACCGGTTCGATTCCCGAGGAACCAATCCGAGGAGCTGTATAACCACGCCCACGCGGTCACCTACGCATCGGCTAGAAAGTGTCTCAATCTGCTGATGAGTCGCTTCGGTATCCTTGGCACCGAAATCCAGGGTTCGCATGGATCCGCAAAGCAAACGATTACGGCGTTGGCCATACTCCATAACATGGCCATGGAGTGGGTCGATCCAAGCATTGGTAAGCTAACTAATGCTATAGATCCTAAAGTGCTCATACTTTATTGATTTACATTTATCTTTTTAGATACGGAACAGAACATTTCACCATTTAATTCCACTTTTTTCAATTCCATAGGAAGGTCACCAAAATCCGGAGAGGACAACAATCGAAGACAATTCATTAAAACCCATTTTGCTTGCTAATAGAGTTCATACAAATATTTGTACTCGCAGTATTGCAATTATTAAAAATAAACTATTTGTCGATTTTCCTCAAGTTTTTTTCCGATTTAAAATCGGGCTAAACGGGTAAAGCGATAAAAACGGGTTATTCGGGAAGTCCCCTATTGGCCGAACAGCTGCTGCGTGCGCAATCGGTATCTATCGCGAGGTGGCACTTTGAGAGGCTCACGCTGCCATCTCCAAACTGTGCACATGGATATTCTGTTCAGCAATAAAACAGTAGTTTAGTTTTTTGTTGTCATAGGCTGTGAAAAGTTTTAGTGAACGTTTAAGAATTACACGCTTAACTGGAAGCTACCAAAAATAAGCCAATATATTTATTAGACAAAATTGTGCATTTGCTATTAGTTATATTGTAGGTATATTGTGCCTCCGCAAGCATTATGAATATAAAGGATGTGTGATCGATTTGCATTTCAGTTTTTGCCTCCATTTTACATACATTTACACCTGGTGCATTTTTCGTGCTGGCAATGTAATCACACCGAGCTAGCTGACGACAAGTGCCAGTGACCTAGATTTTGGGAGTCCTGCGCTTGGGTAGAGTAACGACACCACCACCGCCACCGTAATCCTGCTCCGTGCCCGTTAATCCTTCCAGCTGCAGCAACAAAGTAAAGGTCACAAATCGCGAGGCAAGTAAGTTTTTGTACATATGACCTGGTTTACGGAGTGGCAGCTGCTCGTTGTAGCCCAGGGGGATGGCGGGGTTAATCTATATTGTATATTCACCGCCAGATTGGCATACTATGCATACTGGCTTCTCTCTATCTATCCACCAGATATGATTAAACCGCATCCGTAAACTTACGTCCAAATCCGATCAGAAATCATTCACAGCATTTAAAACCTGTTTGTAGGCCTTTTTTTGGGTTAGCGGAGTCAGAGATCACATCGAGCTTAGTACGTACCCCTCAACAAATATATGACTGGGTGACCAGGATCTGACATGCGTAACAACAGCGGCTATCATATCCCAGCCAGCAACAGTCTGAACAACAATGGAGCCCCTTCGCCACGTTACTGCAATGCGGACAATACGTTTTGCTGCTATAGCTACGATAACTGCAACCTGATCGCTCCAGCGTGGGGCAATCGCCAGAACCAGAATCAAAATTCAGTGCCCAACCAGAACCATAATCTGCCGACAAAGAGAATTCCCACCAAGCAAACGGCCAGATCGAGCTACCTTCAATCGGCGGCCAATTCGGCACCGGACTCATCATTGTTTACCGATGCATTTGGCCAGCCATCGTTGGTCAGTCAGCGGATAGCTGGCAACAAGAGCTGCGAGTACGTCTATCAGACGATACTGCGATCGGAGGATCTGCATTCCAATAGGAAGTACAAGCAGGCAAGGTCATATGCCGCTGACAAGGAGCAACAGCAGCAGATGTTGTTGCAGCCATCCATCGTGTACTTTGATGCGGAGCTAAAGAAACGGAAAGACCGAGGGGGACGCGTGTCCACCGATTATGTGGACAATAGTCCGGACCGATATCGGCCACTCAATTCTCCCTCTCCAGAGCCGACCTGGGATAACATACTGTAATTTTGCAAATGCCTTTTTGTTAATTGTCCTGCTTGTTGAAACTACATACCTCCAGTACACGCACACACACACGTATTTTGTTGTTGTTGTGTTCGAGTCTTAAAGTTACAATTTGGAAAACTACCGATAGATACCACACAACACTCTAGTTGCGAGTACATAACTATATACCCACAGACACTCATTAAACATACATAGATGTGTAAACAATAAACAGATTCCTTTGTTCACCATGTTGTAAATAACCGCTTTCCATTCTCGTTTTTCAGTTTGGAACGCCCGGTCCAGTATCATACGACGAACCAGCACTATCAGCACTATTTTTCGTACTTCTACAACCGTGGAGCGGAGAAACTGTCCAAGCCAACATTTGCCGCTGCCAATAGCCGCAAAATGCCAATGAGCAAATTCCAAAAGGCCGGCGCCAGTCACAGGGATTCGCGAGAAGTCGATGGACGAAGGGACAATTCCGAGGACAGGACCTGGCAGGGTCAAAAGTATGAGAAGCACGTGCTAAAGGAGAAGCTCCCAAGCAATGATTTAAAAACCGATTACCTAGACAATTGCTGGGGAGACCCTGGAAGCGGAGATGAGTACAGGGACATTAAAGATAGCTATGACCCCGTTGTTGTTATTGACAATGGGCTGGAGCAGGTCGGAGTACATCGGCGATACTGCAGAATAACCGAAAAGACGGTCCTGGATGGCTCCGGAGACACGCTGATTAATAACAACAATAATGAATTAAAGGTTATGCGTAAGTCGACGGATCAGCCCATGCCACGGTTGCCCATGACGCCAAAAAGGGCCAAAGGTGGGGCCGTGTCTACCAAAAAGCCAATGCCCACGGTTCACCGAGTCCTGCTGTACAGCACTCAGAGTCCACGGCTGGGCCGCAAGCAGCAGTTCAGCAACCAGCGGCTAAGTGCAAAGCAGCAAAACTCCAAGGCACTGGGTGCAGGTGACGAGAGACAGACGGTCCTATTGCTGGAGCCGGAACACAAACAGGAAGACCACCGCAGTGCCATTGACTTCGATCGTAATGACGACTTCGACGAAGATGATGATCTCGACAATTGTAAGAATAGTTAACCTAAGACCTAATTGTTTTTTATTTATTACTTCATTGTTTTACCAAATAATAGTATCAAATTTCGACGAAAGCGACACGGCGAGTGTTTTGTCAGACACTGAGGACGGTTATCGTGCCCATGCCTTCAAGCTCACACACTCTGTGGATCGATTTTCATCGCCCCAAAGCACGCCCAGCTTCTTGTCTTCGCAGTCGTCGGAGGATGATCTGAAAAATCCGGATTCCCTTCTGGTTCCCAGTTTGTTCCCCTACGTGCCCCCTTATTTGTCTTTTTCGTCGAACACAAAAAGAGGTCCACACGTGCCGCCGGATCTTCATCGGGTTTTGAAGTGGCGCATTACAAACATAATGCCAAAGGTAGTTCGCTTGATTCTGGCCAACAGCGGAATGCGAATGCTAAAGAGTGAGTTTCTACATAATAATCAGAAAGCAATTAATATGTATTTTCGCAAGTAGAAACCAACGACTGGATGGGCGTATGGGGCAAGCATTTAAAGTCACCGTGTTTTAAGGCAATTCGTTCGTATCAGAAAATCAATCACTTGCCCGGTTCATTTCGCATCGGGCGAAAGGATTCGTGCTGGAAGAATCTGCAGAGGCAGATGGGTAAGCACAGCAACAAGGAATTCGGGTTCATGCCACGCACATACATTATTCCCAATGATCTGGGAGCCCTGCGCCGGCACTGGCCGAAATATGCCCAGCGAAATACTAAGTGGATTATAAAGCCACCAGCTAGTGCTCGGGGTGCTGGCATCAGGGTTATCAACCGATGGGGCCAGATACCCAAGAGAAGGCCTCTTATCGTACAAAAGTATGTAGTATCTAAGGATCGAAAGCTTCGGAAACATAATTTAGCATTAAAATATTTCAAATTTATTTTACATAGGTATATAGAGCGACCGCTTCTAATAAATGGTAGTAAATTTGACCTGCGTCTGTATGTCTTGGTTACATCAGTGAATCCCTTGCGAGTGTTCATGTACCACAACGGATTGGCACGGTTCGCTTCAGGTAAGTGAATATATATCTTAAATCGAGTGAGCCGTATATTAACCCATAGGAAACTATACTCTATGTATGTTCAGTGAAGTACAGCGCTAAAACGGACACTTTGAATGACCGGTGTATGCATTTGACCAACTATAGCATCAATAAGTTTTCCTCGAACTATTCGAAGAACGAAGACGTCAATGCCTGCCACGGACACAAGTGGACTATCAAGTCGCTGTGGACGTATTTGGCGAATCGTGGAGTGCGTACCGACTGTCTGTGGGAGGCGCTGAGGAGTTTGGTGCTTCGGACAATTCTTGCTGGCGAGAATGGCATTAATAGCATGATTAGAGCAAATGTTGAATCAAAGTACAGCTGCTTCGAGCTATTCGGCTTCGATGTTATTCTGGACTCTGATCTGGTTCCTTGGCTGTTGGAAGTCAATATTTCGCCCAGTTTACACTCGGAACTGCCCCTAGATGCTCATGTCAAAGCGCCTTTAGTGCAGGGCGTTCTTAATACAGCGCTGTACAACGTAAGTGGTGGCATTTTACAAATGAATTTAGAACGTATAATTATATATATGATATGATACATATTTTAAGGTACCTCCAAAACTATCGCTGGATAAGCAAAAAGAACTGGCAGCAGAATTTTCCTTTCCCCCGGGCACACAAATGTGCTACGACAAGCGGCTTTACATTAACTATTTGTCGCGCGAGGAAAAGATCAAACACAACACATTTACCCGAAAGTCTATGGAAGACCGGAATGAGGTACGGCTTAAATTTGATACTCCTAATGGATTTGTTGCTAATCACACTATAACATTTAATACAACAGTATGTGGATGCGATCCTGAATAATCTGACCCCCGATGATGTGAGGTGCCTTATCATAGCCGAGGATGAACTAGCGCGATGTGCACCGCTGGAGCGCATCTTTCCAACAGATCAAACCCATAAGTACCTTAAATACAACGACACTCCGCGGTATTACAATCGCCTTTTGGATGCCTGGGAATCGCGCTACGCTAACAATCGCACAGAAGGGATAGCGTTGTTGCGCGATTATTGTCAAAACAAATATCATCTTCAAGTCCCAACACCTCCAGCCAAAAAGGTGAGATCTTTATTCATCAATAGTGCAGAAGCTTTTCACAAGACCCATTTAAATGAATCGTAACCTATACAAAACAAATATGTAGGTCGGGATATTTTTTTAATAATACTACAAGTATCTTAAGTTATTATCCTATTTTGTTTATAATATACCTAATTTGTGAAAGCAAGTGCATATTGCACTGTATTCTATACATACACTAAGTATTTGTCCACGTTTTAATTATTTTGTACACAAAAATACTGTTCTAAAAATCAGTTAAAATACTCATAAATTCTCGACTACTTTTGTTAAATTTTGAGGGCTGTTGGAGATTTATACAATCGTTCTTTTGGCGGTGCCGCGCTCTTTGCCATAGTAAGTCTTATCTGTTGACCACGCAGAGTCATCGTAAAATAAAATCTCGAATATTAGTAGATAGATGAAAACCAGTAAGCTTGCTATAATATTTGTACTGTCTTTATTTAAAATATATCCAGGACAACAAAGTGTATTTGTCATCTCTACCGGTTAACTACCATAACGTAAAAATCTTTTGTTTTCTTTACCAGTAATGCATAGGTAAATAACGAAGCTTAAATTAAATTACAAGTAGAGGGATGGTCAAATAGTGATGTTCTCTTTTGCCGACAGGCCCCATATGCTTATAGTTCTAAATCCAGATGTTCTATGTAATTGAAATGTTCCTATAGCAATAACTTTAAACCGAAACTGCTCACCGAATTCATATGTATTTCATTGCATTGCGTTGCCTTCTTGTTTGTGTTTTTCTGTTCGACGTTACCATCACTATAATTTCTTTTTATGTCTCTGCGTATATGAAGTATATTGAAGGTGATCACACTGAATATTCCTTACACCTGAGTCCAGAACAAGACATTCTTCCAGCGTCAGGTGGGTCTTTAAATGGTAATATACCTCAATCGGCTCTCCATAACTAGCTTTTCCAACGCGCCGACCTCAAATCTTTCACAAAAAAAAAAAAAAAAAACATTCTAATAAACATATTTATGCAAATTTTCCAAACCGGACCATCGCAAAGAAAACTGCGCCTGAAGATTTAAATCCATAGCGAATGTAGTGTATTTCGAAGAAAATTTCCATATAACTATTATATTATACGGTTAATAATTCCACGGACTTCTTACCTTTATTTCGAACTCATTTGACCAATAGTTAACTCACGAAAATAATATATAAAAATGCTTATACCTTCGTTAATATTGATTGGTAATGCAAAATATGTTTTTTCTTTCCATCTAGCGAAAAACGTATAGTTAGAAATTTATCGTTCAACACTAATATGCAGAGAAAAACATTTTAAATATTCCTTTGTTACCATTTTTTGAGTTGCCCAGTTTATAAAATATAAAAAATACAAAATAGCTCAAGTTTAAAAAATAAAAGTATTTTTGATAGAACATTTAAAAACATAAACATTACTGTAAAACCTAAAAAAAATATTTATTTTAAAAAACGATATCAGGCATTAAACATTCTTATTATTTAAGTATACCTGCAATGTTAGCTTTCGAAAAGTCAAAGATACACTGCGCATTTTCTAAATGATTTGCCATCTTGAACCATCACTCATTTAGTGGAAATCACGATCACTTTTGGAAATCCAACATTTGTACATTGCTGCTGCAGAAAAACAACTCAATACTCGTGTATTATTTGTATTTATCAAAAAACTTTCCCACATTTCGATACCTTGCAAATCATGTCAATGTAATCCTTTTCTTTTCAATTTATAAAGAGTTAAACGAGTTTTTTATTGTCGAATTGTTGATGCAATTAAATCAATTTGTTTTGCTGTAATTGTAAATTTGCAGGATTACTTCATCAAGTTTATGAGATGGATTTTAAAGTGACAGTCGCTGCCATCGTATTATTGGTAGTCATTATTGTTATTGTTAGTGCAATTACCTTAGTCTTAATAACACATGTATATATTTGATATTTAATATTAATAAATTCAGATGTACTTGTAAATAGGCTATTCAAATACTTAAATCAAAATGTACCCTGTTGGGACATTACCAAAATTGCATAATTCGTAACTAAATTGTGATCTTTTTTTATAATAGATTGGACTAGTGTTATTGCTAATACTGAACTTAATATATAGTTCTTAGTAATCAGTAAATATGTTGTTATTGATTAATTATAGTGAACTGCCAATTATTTAAATCAACAATAAATGAGGTGTTTACAAAGTGAAATATTAATAAAATCCAGTAAAATCGCGGTTTACCTTATAAAGAAAAACAAAAATATCCTTTTTATTGACTATATTAAATGGATTATGGTCAAGGATTAAATAATCTGATGAGTGGACTGTCTGCAGTGGGTATCCAAAGAACTAAACGCCAAGTTCTTAAAAGGCTAATAATAATAGTTCGGGTGTTCTTCGAAAACTTTTGAAAATTATTTATTATTATTTATTTAATTTAAAAAAGTGATTTTTATCAATACAGTAAAAATCCAGTAAGGGTAGTAAGGTTTTCTATTCAAATGTAAAGATTCTTTTATTACATTTTGTGAAAATAATGAAACAGAAAATTTGCTGAAAATTTGTAGACGACATCTTGAACAAGGTTGCCTTAGCAATTGCTAAAACTATAAAATAAATAGTCTCAAAACAATCTGTTTTCACATTAAGCATGTAAAGAATCGCTGGCTAGAATCAGCTTAATCCATCAAATTTAGTATAAAATATAATAGATATTTTTAAAAACTATGATTAACTTTATATATCGAAGGGTAAGTACATGTTAAAAAGTACAAAATCAATTCATCTAATTAAAAAAAAAGAAAAGTTGTTTTCGTGAATTTCTTCTATTTTTGTATTGGACAGTACTTACATGTAAATAAACAAGTTAATAAACTTGCTATAAGTATAATTTCTTAATTAAAAAATGTATTTGAATTTAGTGTGTAAACGTAGTACATAATTGTCAAATAGAGAAAAATCAATCCGATATTATTTTGTATTTTATATAATTTATAAGTAATACATAAGATTACAAAGTGATATACATATGTATCCCTTGTAAAATCTTAGGTGCACACCTAATTTTATTACGACTGTTTTAATTCTATATAGTTTCCCTTTGCTTGCCACTTTTTGTCATGCATGCCTGTGATCCTATGCACTGGCCGAAATTTGCGTCTAAATTATTATTTCAATTGGTCGTTTTGTATAGTAGTTGACAATTATTGATATCAGAACTTCGGAAATCCGATTGTATTTTATATTCGCTTTTCTCTATTTAAAATTACCCCTTCAATCTATGTATACATTTTCGTTAACTGTTCAATTTTTAATTTAGGACTCGAACGATGAAGAAACAAACCTAGCGACGCCAAATACTATAAAAGATGAAGTCGAGTCCTAGCAGCTGCATTTAAGGCGATGACCAGGTGAGCCGAACCTCTTTAAAGTTCGTTTCCTCCTGCAAGAACTCACACAGAATCTCTCTTCTTTTATTAGACTTTGATGGAGTGAATGTTGAAATTCCATTAGAAGGGATCTTTTCAACTGATCAACACTCCGTTTGGTCCGCAACAAAACAACTTTGATTTATGAATTCATTATGAAATGAAATATTAGGATTAAAACAGCATTGCACGTGTTCGGAAACAATTGAAATTTATATGTAATTGTGCATTGGAAAAAGTTGCAGTGAATTATTAAATTGTATATTGTGTTAATTGTAAATTGTGTTAACTTATTTACTAAGCTCTTTTCATACGAATATGCATTTTCCAGCAACGGAACTTTATAGTCAAAAAACATTTACATATTTAAAAGAAACAAAGATTATTTCAGATTGGTAGAACAATGAATGTGCAATACCTTTATTAAATTCAAATGTCAATATATCAAATCGTAAAATTGTTAGCGCATTTAATGCAAGTCATAGTTTTACAAAAAGTACAATTGATTCTGCAGTCCTGCTGAAGGCGCGCGATTAATGCTTTCGGCTACGAGGAAAGCCAGTTTGTGGGCGTACTGGCAGACAGCGGGGACCCTTATGGTCCCGGAGTAATTGTAGTACAAATGGGTCATCTTATAGGAGAGCATCTGCAGCTTATCGGCGTCTAGTCCCATGTTGTCAGAAATAACGTTGTAGCTGGTAGGCGACACTGTTCCTATCCGAACCGCCTGGGACACTAGGAAGAAGTCGTAGCGCTCTGGCAAGGTAATAACGTCATCGACTACAGTGCCCGGAACTGGGTTGCGATGCCCAGTAAAGTAGCGAGAATTAATGCGCTTGGATACAATAATAAATGTCAGGCGGCAGCCCTCCTTTTTGCCAGCTGTTTTGTAAATTTCGTCGAGACTGCTCTTTAGGGTGTTCACCTCGGTGTTTACCACCTGGTAGAGCTGACCATCGCCAACACCGTCGCGGAAGAAGAGAATGCGCTCTGGCAAAGAACGGTGTTGCTCCTTATACGACCTCAGGGCGCACGCCATGTTTAGCGACATCTGCTCGGACAACTCTTGGCCCTTCGTGTGTTCGTTTACGGTGGAGAAGTAGCGGAACGACTCCTTCTGGTCCATGGTTGCAACAAGAGCCCCATATGACTTGTTCTTGTTCTTCGGTGAATGGCAGACATCGAAACCAACAGTCATCAGACCGCGGAGGGGGATCTCTATCTTCCAGGGAGCTCCCATCAATTTGGCGTTCATCTGAATAACCACCTTCGTGGCGACCGACGACAGCCCAGCTGATTTTTGCTGTCGAGGCGCGATGACTTTTAGTGTCACCACCTGCGATGGCACCGGTCTGTCCACGCACGTGCGTTTTTTAATGCAGCTATATCTGTGGAATACGAGGGAAAGTAGTTAGTTGGGGTTAATCTAGCAATCCTAATTACTTCTCTTCATTCGGAGTTCTGATGACAACCATCACTATCTGTGGATCGTTAGCTGCGGCGTTGTCGATCGCTTGGGAGTAAGTGCCGTTGCGGTCATCCGGAATTTCCTCACTGCAAGGAATGGCCAATTATATTAAGCATTTATCATAGTTAGTAATACATACTATATTGGTTTGGCGATGTTCATCTTCATTTTGCTGGCTATGCTGATGCACATCTGCACGAATTCCTGGGTCTCGCGCAGATTTCGAGCCGGAGTGATCACGTACCACCTATTGATGTGCACGTTTCTAAACATCGAACAGTTGCGAAACTCCTGGGTCCAATCGGCGCGATTGTCGCATACGAATATTTTGTTGCCGAATACTATTTTTTCCGGTGGCAACACGCGGGCTGGAATCTCCACCAAGGCGCTGTCAAGCTCGATGTTCCAGGACTTAAGGGTCTCTACACTCTGTGCACACGACTTTAAGCGATTGTTGAACATGCGCAGGCGTTCGATGCGGCGATCTGGAGGGCTCCTGGTATGTTCATTCATGGCCCTCAACATCCTGACGATCATAAAAACGGTGATTTAAAAGCATCCTTTGGATCACAACAGATTCCATTAAAACATACCTAAAGTCAGCGCGCATAGCGTCCGTCATTCCCGTAGCCCGTGCCAGCTCGGGAATGATCATTATGGGCTGGTCATTGCCACCACGAATGTTTTTATCTGTCGGACGAGACATGACCAGAGGTTGCTTGAAGTCGCGAATGGTTATGTTGTATCGCTGAAAAAGATTTTTCTTATAGAAAATGTATTACGCTTTTGGTTCGGATATTACCTTCTTATAGTAATCCACGTACGAAATTTCACCGTCATTGGTTTGAAATTTGCACAAGGGCGTCGATTCAAAGTCAACATCGTCAATGCGATAGGTTTTGTTATTGTAATCGGTTAGTATCACCATACCTTTTATGAAGTATTTAAATTGGACTATACGAAAATTGAAAGAACCATAATCATACTCACCCATTACTGAACGCTTAAATGCACTTTGATAATCGTCATTGTCACGAATAGCATCGGATAAAATATTGTACAAAGTTTCAGTTCGCATCACCTTGTGGCATATCTCGGTACAAAGTAATATATCATTCTCGTGCTGGCGAATCGAAGTCTGATAGCCAGGCCATAGTTGCAAGCGGAAATTCTCCAAATTAATCTAGTTTTTTAAAATTACCAAAGTGAGAGTGAGGATAAATGTGAGTGCAGAGGGCAAACCTGAGCTCTAGGATCGAAGTAGTTGCGCGAGACCAGCTTCAAGTCTAAGCCCTCCATGGCCCTGCGCATTATGAGATTAAGGATCTTAAACTGCTGGTCATCCGTAGATTCCACAGATCCAACAGCCTTGATCTTAATTTCAATGTTTTCGCCAGCACGACTCTTCGTCACCAGTTCCAAAACATAGGGGCTACCTTGTACAGCTTTGAACTGATTGTTGCAGAACAGGTTGCTTCCGTCGAAGATATAACCACCCAGGAGTCTTTTATGTTCATACAAAAGAGACCGACGCATTCGTGTAGTCTCCACATCGGGCGTAAAATCGACGCGGTACTGGTAGATGGTCCAGTTTGGACGCGTTAATAACTTAAAATAGTTTGCCTGCACGGTAATATGAGTGCCAACCACTCCTTTCTTGCTGGTCATCCCTTGAGGACGTGAATACACCAGATCCGTTATTAGCCTACGGCCGCGCACGGAGCCACGCGGATCGCCTGAATTAAATTAATTCGTAAAACGCATTGAAAAAAATTGAGGAGAACAACAGTTTCTTTGAGCTGAAGAAAAACAAATAAAACCACTCACCCTCGGAATTGGGAATTTGCACCTCCCTCATCGGGGGACCCACTTGAGCATCACCGCCACCACCATTGCCTCCGGATGCTTGATTCCTTTCCGTGTGGGAAGAGTTCGACGACTGACCCTGCGAATGAATTGGTTAAATAATTTATTACTTAATTTTATTACACTTATTTTGTAACAAAGTATTATTTAATTAAGTATGTATTTGTTTTTATTGTCACATGCATATTAGAAATCTATGTTATTAACAAATCATGGCACAATGATGTACATGCTATTCCAACTTAACGTGTTACAGACATTTTTGTAGTTCTTTTCGGCCACTGTTTGCATTACATATGCTTCACATATACAGCTAGTATGATACCGTTTTGTAATGTACAGGCAATGTACGTACAATTATGAATAACATTTATGAATAACCTTGAATGGCCTCGTTCTTATTTGGTTTATTTTTTGTAAAATGCATGTACATATGTATTTTTTTTAACCAAGAAATACCAAACAAATAATAAGAACTAGCATATTTTTATATATAACTCATTTCTAAATATTCACTTATGTATGTATATTGTATATATAAATATAATGTGCATATGCATGTTTTCTTCATGAATCATTAATAAAATATGCAACTTTTCACATACATGTGATTAGCATGCTGATCTTACATAGACATCGAAATGGGATGCATATTAAAAGACATGGCCAAGCTTATTTTCCACATGGAAATAATAAAATATGAAAATGCCTACCAGCAGAGGAGCCAAGCCGCGATTCGCCTCTTCATCGGGCTTTCTTCCACGACCACGTCCACGTCCACGAGCAATTCCAGGGTTTGGTGGTAAATTCATCTTTACACTAATTACAGTTGCACTTTCTCACGACCTACTCGTCACAAATGCCGTTCAGTGAATAAGAGAACAGAACAGTTTTTAGACGCCCAGGGATGTGATTTATTCCTTAAGTTATCGATCGTACTTAAAGCGATTATTTCCAAATTTTCGGACACATTTGCAAAGATCTAGCTTATTAGATGCAAATACTTGCTCTTTATTTATATATTCTCTATATATCAAGGCTTAAAACAAAAACAAAATTAACATGAAATTATTGATTTTAACGTTTTAAGGCTTGACAGGTGTAATTCCATAATTCCACTATTTTTAAAGATCTTTCATATTAAAATGATAAGCGTTTTCTTATGTTCCTTTGTGCAATTTAAATGTACAGTGGCGTAGACAAGTTCACATTCGGCCGTTATTTCGGTATGTCATTATATTGTATTAAACTAAATACAACAAAATGTTATATTGATTGTGCACAAACTTGCAGAGCTTTTAGCAAACAACTGGAAAACGACACATAAATACTAAAAAAAGGGGCGTTTTTTCCTTCGTCCAGATGGCATAGTAAATTAACAGACTTTGAACATTTTGTAATAAATTCGCAGTCGTTGTACATAGTTGCCATTTTCGCACTGATTCCCTTAATTTGCCTAAGATAACGTTATGAACTCATAATAAATATTAACTCCCTGCTGCTCGCAATAAAAAATCGGTCTCTGCCGAGCGCTTAAAAGTCGCTAGCATTCAGTCATAACAGTTGGACCTAAAACATGAGCATGTGCATCAAAGGGTCTTTTGGTTTCCTACTCGTAGCTCTGATTCTCGAATGTGCCAATGCGCATACGTGTCCGTTGCCGTTTAGTCTAGTCGGAAACAAGTGCTACCACGTATCCTTGCAGGAGGTGGGTACAATACATCGTACAAGCATTTTATTTAGACACAACAATATTATTTCAGACCAACTGGCATGTTGCCGATCGAAGCTGTCGAAAACTTGGTGCCGAACTAATGGTGCTCGACAATCAAGAGGACAAACTCCTTACAACCAACTTCCTAAAGAGTATGGGGCTATCCTTCACCCAAAGCTGGCATCATTCCGTTTGGGCTGGCATCAATTGCTTGGGTAACCGGCGCACCTTTCTACTCGCCAGGAACGGCGAAACTGTGCCGTACCTTAATTGGGTACCACGGGAACCGAACAACGCTTCTCCCGAAGAGGATTGTGTTGGATTCGCCAATTACAATGGAGCCTTTGGGTACCACGATATAGAGTGCAAGGTTCAGTTTCCATTTGTGTGCCAGAGGACACCAGCGGAGGAATACCTCTGCCTTAAGCGGGATATCTTCGTAGAGGTCCTTTTGTAGTGCTTTTCAACTCAAGTTATCATGAACTTATGAAACCTTGCAAATAAATAAATAACAATCTTACCTACGAATTTTCAGCCAATATCACCACATTCATCACTTTTTTTGTTGAGCATTATGATATATTACAAAAGTTTAAAGACACTAAATTTCTTATTGAAAGTTTCGGCCGTTGGTTTTTTTTATTAACATTTTAGGTTGAAACGCATTCTAAAAGTCTAAGACTCTAGCTTCACAACGGTCGTCTTCTCGGACACGTACAGACCGTCAAGGAACTTACGGATATCCTTGTTCTTGACGGTCGTGGACTGCTGGATGAGGGCGGCAGATCCGGAGACAGACTCAATATCGTTTCCCTCCACGATAAGCTCGTCCTTCTGGGCAGTGGAGTTGACCACTGTGACGCCAGGAGCCATCTCCACACGACGGATGTACTTCTCGCCCAAGAAGTTACGGATCTCAATGACCGTGTTGTTCTCGGAGGTGACACAGTTGATGGGGAAATGGGCGTACACAGCACGCATCTTGTACTGGAATCCAAACGTGACTCCTGGTGAGAGAGAAATTTCAATTAATTGTATGGTACTTAGAATGCAAATGTCTTTAGGAACCTAATGCCAAATCTATTTGTCCAACACACACTGAAAATATTCACTAACTATCTAGCATTTTAAAGCAATTTGTAAGAAAATGGATATGTATGAATGGAATTTAGTAACTTAGTTATTATTATTAAATTCCCGTGTGGTTGACAAATGAAAGACCTGGCTATGAAGTGTTCCTGTTGTGTTTACCCTAGCAGTACGCACCCTTGATCATGTTCTCGATGTGACTGCAGACGGTACGAACGGCGGCCAACTCCTTCTTGGTTCCGAACCACTTCTCCACCTTCAGGGTGCGCTTGTCGGGCATGTACATGTCCAGAGCCAAGTGCTTGAAGCTGCGCTTCAGGGTGCCGCGGGTGCCGGTGATGGTCACCACACGGGCCTTCACCGAGGCCTTGATATCCTTGGGGATCTTCACGCACTGGTTGGAATTGATGGTACGCATCTTGATGACACTGTCGGCAAAAACATTAGTTATTAGTTTAGCAAGGCTACAAGTGCTTGTCACAGAGCATTCCAAACACCGAATCGCAGAGTTCACATCGGGCTAGTAAAACATTCGATGCATATTGTTTTTCAATTTGTTTATGGATCATCCATCCCAGCGGAAATGGAAAAACGGCGGCTCTTCAGTGCCACACGCCAATAGCCGTTTCAGTGGATCACTCGATACGATGTTTTGGGACGCCTTTTCACACAAAACTTACGCTCCGTTAGTCCCTCGTTTGTATGACACAAATTCTGGATGGACTCCTCGCTGAAAGGGGTGGTTTTGGAGATATTTTGGGTTAAAATTTCAATAAAAATATAACGCGGAACACACTACTCACCGGAAACGGGGAAAAGAAAAGAAGGGAAATTTAATGTGGCTGTGTGAGGCGCACAAAATGAGCTAAATTTTGCGCGCCATGTGCCGTTGGTGTGCTGTTAACGTCTTGCATTGTGCTGTTAAGCGCGGCAGTTTCTGTGTTGAGTTACAGTAGTCTTGTTTATTTATTAAGTTTTATTTGAAAAGAAGGCTAAAATCAAGTCAATTTTGGGAAAGCGGCTATAAAATCCATTGGCAAAGCAACGAAATGATGAATTTAATCAGTAGTTTGTGTTTTAGCCGATTTTAGAGAATAACACACCTGTTGCGCTCAACATAGTGTTTTTCTTTTTATTCAAATCTTTTTATATTCTAAATATTTTTGGGAATTGGTATGACCTTTTTTATTATACTTGAATTAGCTCAGTTACTGTTTATATAAAATTATCAACGTTTCCTAAAAGCCACTGAATATCCCTACTAACCGTTGCGATGGTTGAAAATTAAATGTTCTAATAAAGTTTTATTGTCTCTTTATCAATATACGCGATCTTATCGTGCAACGTGCATAAGAAGTAAAAGAAATTATAATAAAAATATTACTTACATGCATGTTTTCAAATGTTTCTTGTGACAGACGATTTCGTAATACCCCGCCAAACCGAAACATACCAAAAGAATACAGAGAAAGTGAGATTATCTGGTAACACTTAGCATATGGCGGGAGCGTGGGTATATTAAGCATCAGTCGGCCAAATCTGCAGATTTGTTTGTAGTTTTATATCAAAACAGTGGCAGCATTTTAAGTTAGCATTGCACCCGAGTTAGCCCGCCCCAGCACAGTTATCAGCACGATGACTCTTCCGCAAGCACAGCTAGACTTTTTCACGACGGCGACCAGTATGCTGGAATGGCATTACAATCTGGAGAGAAATAAGCCGGGTCTGCTGGAAGTATGCACTGGATACGGATGTTAACCAGCTTCTCCTCCATGTCTAATGATACGTTCTTTCTAGCTGACCGGCGTTAGCCAGCATGGGCGGGCCACGATGAGCGGACTCAATGACTACGATTACCAGACCCTTTCGTTTTTGAAATCGGATGGAACACATAACCTACAACAAATGCGAACGGTGACCAAGTCGGCTATTCCCAACGAGATTCTGGAGCACTTTAAACGTACGTATCCTGGGCATCAGCCCATAGAATTATCCGTTCCAATCTCCGATCCTACCCGTTGCAGACATAAAATGCCACTGTACCATGGGCCTCTTTCCGGAAATCGGACGTGCCTGGCTAACTATCGATTCAGAAATCTACATCTGGACGTTCAATCAGACGAGAGATGTGGCGTACTACGACGGCCTGAGCCATCTGATCGTAAGCGTTGGCCTGGTGAAACCAAAACCCGGCGTCTTTGTGCAGGACGTCAAGTACCTCCTGCTCCTCACTACGCCCATTGAGGTCATTGTCCTGGGCGTGACATTTGGTGAGGGCTCGTACAACGAAATGCAGCTGATGAACCGGCCAGTCTTTGTGATTGCCACCGACAACGTGTCCATCAGCGTCATCAAAGGAACGGACGACGGCCGCATCTTTTTGGGCGGTCGCGATGGCTGCCTGTATGAAGTTTACTACCAGGCCGAGTCCAGTTGGTTTGGCAAGCGATGCAAAAAGATAAATCTCTCCCAAGGACTGGTCTCCTATATGGTTCCCAGTTTTCTGAAGGTCTTTTCGGTAACTATTGTTTTTTATATTAAAAAATGTCCGTAACTATTTAGCGCGATTTGTTTGCAGGAAGTAGATCCAATCGAACACATTGAGATCGATAACAGTCGCAAGCTTCTCTATGTCCTTACGGAAAAAGGTGCCATTGAGGCTTGGGACATAAGTACGAGTTACACGACAGCTCGAAGACTTGGTCGGATCACCCAGAACGATATTACGAATCAAGCAGTTAGTCTGATCACGTAAGTGCTAGTTTCGCAAAGAATTTAACTGTTGTATGGCTAATAATTACCCATTATATAAACTTTAGGACTGTGGACCCGTCCATTTTTAAACGTGTGAAAGCCATCTGCCCTCTGAGCGCCGACGATGCCGGCAAACTACATCTTGTGGCCGTTACTCAGTGTGGTGTGCGGCTCTTTTTCTCCACAACGTCGCTAAATGTGAAGCAACAATTTGGTCCCGCGGTTCCTTGCAGTCCAGGTGAGAATACAGGACTTGGTCAGCCAGCAGTTCAGTCACCACTGTCGCCAAATGCCGAGGCTCCCAATGGACTTTATCTGCTCCACGTGCGTCTACCGCCCGGCTACACCCCAAATGCCACCACCAACAAGCCCAAGCAGGTGCATGCCGCTCACTACACGGAGGGAACCATGTTGATGATCACAACGCAACAGCATGAGCAGGATCTGCTCTGGTCGCTCAGCTCTGCCCCATCGGTTAACTTTACCTACCTGGTGGAGTCGACGGCTCTGGAGAGCCTGGATGGAGTTGTCTGGGGATTGGCTGAGGTGTATGAACCGTCGTCGCCACTGCGGAAGTCACCCCTAAACAGTGCCCGACACTCCCGCAAAGTAGCCCTGCTCACCAACCAAGGCACACATATCATAGAGGTGCTTAAAATGGTGGACGTACTGCGCCAGATCCTTATGTCGTGCAATGGCCCACATCACGAGGAAGTGAAGATGTTCTTCCAGTCGCAGAATCAGCGAGAGGCATGTGTCACGGCTCTGCTGCTGGCCACATCGGATACTTATCGTGGCAGTAATATTGCTTTGTGGGCCGCTCAGGCTTTTATGCTGTACGGTGGAGAGCCATGCTATCAGCATCAAAAGTTCCTCAACGCCAGCAACCGCAATATGGCTAATCAAACACTGGGTCCGAATACGACGAATGTTAGGGAGCGTCAACCTATGTTTATGTCCACGCCAATGCCAAATAGCGTGGCAAATAGTCCAGTTGGTTTTCCTGCATCGCAGTTCAATCAGCCCATAAGTCCAAGTGAGTTAAGCCCTTCCAGATTGCGAAAAAATAAACACATATATTTTTTTATATTTATAAGTTGGAAATATGCAGCCACCACAGGCGGCGGTTAGTAACGAGAACTCACCAATCGTTTTCTCGGCCAAACACGACGGACTTTACATGTATGTCTCCCGCATGCTGCATTCTGTTTGGCAAATGCGCTGTGTAAATGAGCAGTTTTGCTCCAATCTAAGTCAGAGTGATTGTGCCCTCTTGCTATCCGATCTGCGTTCCCTGCGCAGCTTTCTGGAGGTGCATTCTGTGCACGACATTTCCTGTAAGTCGAAAACTTTTAAAAGCAAGTTTAGGTACTTAGTTTTTAATTATACAATTGTTCCAGCGACTACTACTCGAGTGTCATTTGATAACCATTTGGATAGAACCAATTCATATAACACCATCATGATGGGCAACACTTTACTGCCAATTCCTGAGCAACGGGTATTGTCCGAGCAGGCTCAAGTAGAGGAAACACGTTCGCTTTCCGCTCTCAACCTATTTGTCAGTAAGTAAAGTTCGGATATTAAATCATAAAGCTTGAACTTATCTACCGTCGTTTCTAGAACATGCCTGTGAGGTTATATCCCTGTGGAACATTCTAAATTCGCATTCCTTCCAACTGATATGCGTGCAACTCAGTCCGGAGCATCAGAAGTTGTTGACATGCTCCACCTTCCGGGATCTTCTGATTACACGTTCCGAGGTCTGCGCATTCTTGATCATCTCGCTGATCAATCTGTATCTGAAGGACGCGGCGGGGGTATCCGATGTGTCCAAGAACTTACGTGAGAACTGCCCCAACCTATACAGGCATGAGGATGACGTGACCTACAAGGCCACCGAGTTGTTGATGAATGCAAAGAATTGCACTTCGGCCAGCGAAAAGGAACATATGCTGCGAACCACCCTGCATATGTGCAAGGAAGCTGCTCCCACATTGCCACTGCATAGTATTTGCCAGCAATTCATATCGGCTGACTTCTTTGAGGGAGTGATCGAGCTTTCGGCTGTTTGTGCCTCAAAAAGTGATCCAGAGGAGGTTGGTGTTCATTACTATAAAAATGGGGAACCCGCCGAAGATCGCGAGGGTTACACTTGCTTTGCTACAAGGTAAGTTCTTTAGAGGTTTCTTCTTTTTTTTTTTTGGAAAAAGTAAATATTTCCCCTTCTTAGGATGGCCTACTACAAGGAAGTGCAACTTATGCTGGACCATATCTACCAGAGAGTATGCAACAAGTCGCACGTTCAGGATAAATCGATAAATCTACTTAATGGTATGGCTAAAGCATCCGATGCGAAAAACGGTGCTACGCAAAGGATTCCAAAAATAGTGGCCCAGACCCTGAAGGTGAAAGACCCGCTCATTCATATAACACTCTACGAATGGCTGCTGGCCCACGACATGCTCAAAGAGCTTTTAGACGTGGTCGAGCCGTCGTTAGGAGAGTTCTTGCGGCGCAGTGTGTCGCAAAACGTGGATAATGTCGTTCTTATCGATTTGCTGTGGAAGTACTACGAAAAGAATGGCCATCATTCCCAGGCAGCCCATATATTGGACAATTTGGCTATGACACGCAGTGATAACATAAATCTGGAGCAGCGCATTGAGTACTTGGTGCGTGCTGTTATGTGTATGCGAAATGGTAACGTTGGCTCTTCACTAAACAATGGAATATTCCTGAAAGAGCTGGAGGATAAGGTACTTTATAAGATCTTTGGAAAGATGTGGTGACCTATATTTAATAACATAATTTCAAAATTCAGCTGGACATCGCACGAGTTCAAAAAACAGTGCTTGCCGCAATGACAGAGCTGGCTAGAGATCAGCTGAATGCCGCTACGGCTGTTAAGGAACTAAACTATGCGTTGTACGATATAACTCAGCTTTATCAGCACTTTGCGGAGCCCTACGACCTCTGGGAGTGCCAATTGTCCATACTCAACTGCTCGCATCACAACGACCCCCTACTGATCGAGTCCGTTTGGGGCAACATTATCAACAGCGTTGTGGATAAGCCGGGCACAACTAGTGAGCGCAGCAATAGGTTATTCACGAAAATCGAAATCTTGGTAAAGGAGTACGGCGAGTCTGGAGTTTGCTTTCCGTTCGCCTTTCTCATACGGGAACTGGAAGTTAAGGCCTGCCAACTGCGATTGCCCGGGGGTATAGTGCCAGAAAAACTGGTGAGCATGAATCTGGACATTGAACTGCTCCTGGAATACTATTCGAGGTACGTATTGAAGGGTTTTCGCAGGAATAAAATTGTTTCAAGGCTAAACTTCTAAAAACTTTTAGAATGATTTCAATGAACGAACGAGTGTGGGCCAACGAAGGTAATGAGTGGCATTTAATACAATCCGTCATACGAGTGGTTTCGCTTCTGGCAGACAACTCACAATCTATTTGGTACCGTTCAAAGTAAGTGCAGTGACCTATAATGCAAGCCGATTCGATTTACTTACACTCACATTTGACTTGCAGACGACGAATTGTTGGCAAGGCTCAAGACATAGTGGCCGGCTGCCTGAATATTTGCTATCAAAAGCCCGACACTAATCGTCTTCAACATTCACTCAAGGAACTTCAGAGTCGGCTGCAGCGGTTGTTGATTTGAAGCCGGCGCCCTGCGTAAAGTTATTTTAATTACATTTTTGAAAGTGCTGGACTAGACGTTAAGTTTGACTGAGATATATATTGTATTTGTATTAAACATGTTAAATAAATTGATTTCCCCACAGATCGTTGTTCGGATTCCGAGATGGCATGTAACTCATGAGGTGTCCATCATTTTTAGATGAGCTTCCGTCAGAATGCACTTCGTCATATGGCAGGAGCAAGGCACTGGATGCTCCTCTGTGTTGGGGTCTAGCAAATCCACCTCCAGATTGTATTTACGCATATCGGCAGCACTGCGCTTCATTGTGATTTGAAATGCAATGGGTGACTTCTCCTCCAGATTTTCGCAGGATTCCTCGGGCAGGACGACTACACACTGCTTCCAGTGCGTTGGCGGGGAGAGCGGCGATGTGCTTAGAACAAATTCTTCGCCAGGAAACCGTACATCGAACCAAATGCAGAAGCCCTGGTGATTGCCCGCCTTCTGGGCTGTTATAACCTCCTTGAACTGAATGCTGTCCAAATCGCTGGCCTCCACATCCAGCAGATTCATCCAGTGAAAGACGACGCCCTCGTGCAGAAGATCTTGCGGATTTAGATGTGTAATCTCCGGCCTGGATGACTTTTGGGTTCTGAGTTTTCTGGCAAACGTGTCCATTTTGATGCCGTCCACGTTGTGCCAATCATCGAAGAGCGATGGTACCGAGCAGGGCGCCACGAAAATGGTGCACTCGCTGGGGAACAGGAGTCCGCCCTCCTTGAGGAACTTGTCCCGGGCCAGGAGAACAGAGTCCAACATGCCCTCGTGTAGCAAGTAGAAGCCCATCCACTCGGACACAATGATGTCCACCTTTTCCGCCTCGGCAGGCAGTACGAATTCCTCAACACGTGATTGGATCACCTTCACCACGTTCGTCAGGCCGTTATCCTCAATCAAATCGAGGGCAACTTTGGTGGCCACATTGGATGCCTCTACGGCGTAGACCAAACGGGCGCCGGCTTTCGCACAAAAGGCGGACAGAATCCCCGTGCCGGCACCAACATCCATTACGATCTTGTCCTTGAACAGATCCTTATTCCCCAATATCGCATTGTAGTAGGCTTCTTGCCGAGGACGATCCTTCAGCATGAGCTCGTGGATCTGCAGTTTGGTCACTATGAGTACAGTTCCAGAACATGTTTTATAATATTATTTACCTCCAAGTTTTCATACTCATCGAAATAAGCGTTCGCCATGATTTAAAGTTGCAGTTATCAACACATTAACATTAACGCATCAAGTGAATTTTTCAAAACAACGTGCTAAATAGAGGTGTGTAAATCAACTATAATAGTATTGATATATCGATAAATGCTTCTAGATTTCAGATTTTTTGGTAGATTTTCGGTGACTTGTACTTTCAGTATTTTGCAACACTGGAAGTCCGCCAATTTTCCGACGCTCTATTTAACCGCGTCATTTTCAGACCAGAATTCTGCAAGTAAGCTGAATAAATACTGTGGACTTTCGAAGCATTCCTGTAATACCTCAATTTGCACCAAATGCCATCAACCGATTTCGCCGACATTCCAGCTGCCAAGAAGATGAAGATCGACACGTGCGTCTTGCGATTCGCCAAACTCACCGAGAATGCTTTGGAGCCGGTGAGGGGATCCGCCAAAGCGGCGGGAGTTGACCTGCGGAGCGCCTACGACCTGGTGGTGCCGGCACGCGGAAAGGCCATTGTCAAGACCGATCTGCAAGTGCAGGTTCCGGAGGGCTCCTACGGACGCGTAGCCCCACGATCCGGGCTAGCAGTGAAGAACTTCATTGATGTGGGCGCCGGTGTGGTCGACGAGGATTATCGCGGCAATCTCGGCGTCGTCCTGTTCAATCACTCAGATGTTGATTTTGAGGTGAAGCATGGCGACCGCATCGCCCAGTTTATTTGCGAGCGCATCTTCTATCCGCAACTGGTGATGGTGGACAAACTGGAGGACACAGAGCGCGGCGAGGCCGGATTCGGTTCCACCGGAGTCAAGGATCTGCCGGCAGCCAAGGCGCAGAACGGCAACGGAGAAAAGGCTGCCGAACCGGAGGGAGCTGCTCCGGCTCCTGTTGCCACGTAAACGAGGAACTATTGCCGCATTCCTAAGTCCTTCACGGTCACTATCAAAGAGTTTCATTCTGTATCCTTAAGTGAAATATGTTAATGTATGGGTAATTTGTATCTATTAAAACCGCAAATATACGAAGAAATGTTTCCAATTGTGTCCTCAGATTGACTGGTGGATGGTGGTCACTAGATTTCCTGGATATGCATTGCATACTCTTGGCGTGTTATTTCTAAAAGGCTTTTATTTTTCCTTATTTAAAAAATGTGAGCTGGGTTATTGTACTGCTACCTTCAGGCAGCTTAAACATTTCAAACAATAATTGGTAAATAACTTTTAAATACTTTTTTAAGAAAGGTAACTTCTAAGTAAACATTTTTATAGATTTTCATCAAGCCAACCAAATATAATTAATAATTGTATTTACATCGCATACTAAAATGTCTTTACTAAGGACCTTTTACTAAAATGTATTAGGATGAATTTATAAGCCATTCCTATATTTAGGACATAAATGGGATGTGTCTTCATTTTACTGACCATCCATCCAGATTTATGGATACATATGTACATATGTATAGCTGTAACTTGTATTGCATATTTAAGTAGGCATGAAGTGCCGCGAAAGGTTAACGCTTGGTGCTAACTATATTCTAGTAACTAGAAGTACTTACTTCCAACATATACAAACCGCTCAGATCTTCATAAAAAAGGAGTTTGCTGAACAGCAGAAGTCGAGCAATTATGTTTTTGCAAGAGGAAGCCGACTTGGCTTTATGGGCTTTCTAGTGGCTAGGGATACTTGAAGCAACCGGACAGGCGCAGTGAGTTATGACCGAGTAATGAGAGCCAAGAAGCGCCAACCGTCGATGGCCCACAATATCAGTTCGCGTGTCTCAAGTGCATTGCTGCACAATTTACGCGGCCGATTTTAATAAATTCAATGACTCCAATTTTTAATTAGACGCTGGAAGGTGCGCTGCGTGCTATTAATTGTTTTGCAGCCATCCTTGGTTGCCTTTTGGCGCAACGGTTCCGCTTGACCCGCGACGCATCGAGCGCTCCGGAGGTCAGCCGCGTGCCCATAACGCCCCAGTTGGAGGCACTCGCCGCCCACCGATCGGCACTGTGCAACATCCAACCAACATGCAGCGCGAGTCGCGTTTGATTTTGTATGATAACTGGTATAATTTATTTGCTTCAGCTTGTGAAAAATAGCTATAGTTCATTAAATGTATAAAGTAAATCAAGTTCATTCTCATCGTGCCTATTTTGTAGAAATATGCTTCTGTTTCTTTAAGTTCATCATTGCATACGGCCTAGGTGTTAGAACATGTTTTTGTGTGTCTCTTGCTAAATCGCTTACAACTAATTAAATAAACAATATGTACAATGGGAGCTATATACTACGTTTTCTATTTGCTTGTTTCGTGTGGTTGTTTTTAATCTTTTTTTTAATTCTTGTATAGTGTTGTGTTTGTGTGTTGGTTTCAAGTCTTGGAGCTCTTAAAAGGATGCATAGTTCTAAATGTTGAATTTTGAATTCCTCTGTGCATGGCCGCAGATAAAGTAAACATAAATTAATAAAATTTGAACAAAGCAATGGGGGCGCGTCCAACAATTCTGCCGTATCGTAGGATATTATATTAAAATAAATAGCCTTTTACTTCGATTTGCAAAACAATAAAATTGAATTTTTAAGTTTGCTTCACATTTTGCGGAATTCTATTAAATATACATTTACTGACTAGCAGTTAAAAACGAAAAAAGTCATAGAAATAAATAAAATCAATGCAAAATTGCGCTTTGCACTTAAGTACGTAAACGAAAACTCTCTCATTAAATTGACTAATAAATTGATTAATGTTATACAATTATGATTTGTGTGTTCGTGTGTGTGTGTGTGTGTGTGCAAATGGAAGACTTTGCGATTATTGTTGTTTCTCACTTAAAGTTTACAACTTTAGCTAGCCATTAAATTACATATTTATCGTTTAATTTATACAATAGGTATTCTCTCCCAATCCAAGGCGCCTGTCAGCCTGTCTATTTGTTATTCTCTTATTCCTTTCTTAATTGTTGAAAGCTTATTTGGTTCAGCATTTTAGCAGGTGAAATGCAATTTAGTTAGCATAAATACGTATGTGGACGGGACCGCTGCTAACTAGCTGGCGTCCTGCAGTCCGCTGCACGGCAACACTGGCAGCAACATGTTGCTGCTGGGCGAGCTGGCTGCTGCCGCCGGCGGAGCTGCAACATCGCTGCCCTGATTGCTGCTGCTGCCGCTGCTGCTACCGTTGCTGCCGCCATTGAAGATCTCCGACTTGATGCTGCAACTATTTGTGGCCGATTCCGTTCCTGCTCCTGCGCCTGCTGTTGCTCCCGTTGCTGCTGCCCCACCCGTTTGCAGTGCCAGCATTTGTTGCGCCTGCGCAACGCATGCAACACACGGGCACGGCCCGCCCAATTTCTTCGCCAATATGGAGCGCAGCTTGAGAGCCGGCCCCAGCTTCATGCCCAGCGAGTTAACCAGGTGATCCTCGGTTAAGAGCGGCAGGCCAGTGCCATCGATGGACTGATCACGAAACGACTGCAACGAGAAGAGAGTCAAAGAGAAGAATTAGTGGGGTGTCTACGGAAGAGTCGGCAGATTTATGGTGGCCATGGTCACTTGCACAGTGGTTCGTGGCTGGCAAAATAGACTGTATAATTTAATTCCCTTTTCAAGTTAGCTTATAAAATCTTTAATTTGTTTAAAATATTAAAATAAATTAATAAGCACTTCATATGAATATCAGATAACGGCTATCATAAGATTAATCATATACTTATACTTATTTATGCATATTTATGAAATAAATTAGTTCTTTTGATCCACTGTGCTAACCACGATAAGTCGTGGGCACAGGGCATCCTGTATTGCATTCTGTATTCTCTATGTGTGTGTCTGTGAACTTGTGATTAATGCGCGGCTTTTAAAATTGTTAATGAAAAACGATTTTAGCCAAAGCTGCCTGACTTGGCTGCCGCACTCGCTGCAGTAGCATTTTCATATTTGCAACGCACGATCGATCGAAAGTGGGCAGAGAGTGGGCACCCCATTTACCCCTCGTTCTCCTCCAACTCCTCATCCTTCGCCGAGCTGATACCCACTGCCACGCCCCCTGCTGCTGCTGCTGCTGCAAACTCCCCTTTGGGCAAAACGAAGCTCGCGCCACATGAGATTTCTATTATAGATTGGCCCTGATTGAATTCCACGTAGCTCTCTTCAACAGGGGGCCAACCTGTTTCCGCGGCAGCTGCTGCTTCAGCCGCTGCACTGCAGCAACATGGACTAACAACTGCCACTGTTTTTTCAGCTCCCCAGCATATGCCCCGTTTGCTGCAGCACTGCTTTGGACACGCCTTTATCGGACTGCCCCTTTTTAATGGGTGAGAGCAGCCACGGCCACAGTCAAATCGATTCGATTCCGGGCAACGGCGGTCATCTCTATATATAAGGGAGGTTCGGACAGCCCGGGCAGCTCAGCGTTGCAGCGATGTGGCGGATGCGGATGCGGCTACTCACTGGCTACCTGGTCCTGCTGGCCCTCGGCCAACTGCCGGAGCATGGCGCTCTGGGCCAGAAGTATTACATGAACTTTGCCTTCAACAACAATAATCCGGATGGCGAAGGAGGCACCGGCGTCGATGGTGGCGGTGGTGGTGCTGGTGGTGGTGCCGCTGGTCCCGGCGGTGGACCCGGGGATCATTCACAAGATGGTGACGGTAGTGCTGCGACGGATAGCCCCAATGACGACCACGCTACATCTGCTGATAATAGTTTGGCTACTGATGGCGATGCCATTGGTAAGAAGGAAAGCGGCAATGGTAGCGATGGCAAAAGCGACGCCAAAGACTCGAGCGGAGGCAATGATGCCACGCCAGCGAATGGTCATGACGATGACAACGATGACAGCGACAGCAAGGATGCCAAGGATCGAAAATCGAAGGAGGAGGAGGCCGGACAGGAGGGGAAGCGCAACGATCACAGCCATCACAGTAGCTACGAGATCAGCATCGACGACAGCTTTGGCGGGCGGTACGTGCGGTCCATTTACGAGAGCAGCGAGAGCCACGGACATTCCGGCAGCAATGCCGGCTCCAATCAGCGGGACAACGGAGCCCGTGAGAGCAGTCAGGAGAACCAGGAGGCCAAGGAAGTGGTTAGCGAAGCGCCTGCTCAACGGGCAGCTCTCGCCGCTGGCAATGTGCCGGATGGACCCGAAACTGGAGCCAAGGACGATGACTACGAGGAGATGTAACACCACCGGAAGATCCTACCGTAAGTCCCTCGGTCGTGGGAAAAAACGATCTACCCTAATTTTGTCCTTGTCCTTACCTTTGGCAGGTTCGTTCGAGGATCTTTGGAAGTACGCAGACACTTCAATTGATTTTATCATTAAAATGCCAATAAAATTGTAATATCAAGACTGCTTTTTTTAATGAGTAGCAAGTGGAGGGATATAGTTAAGGCACTTTGAATCAAATAAATAGAACCTTATTGGATTAAAAGTACTTTCATATCGATTGCATTAATAGCAAGCTTGTAAGGCCAAGTCAAAGGGGTTTTATATTATATTATTAACATTATATTAAAGACATTTCTGGTCACCCGAATTCAAAATCTAAGGACCTGTTTACCACACAGGTTCACAGGATCCGTTTATATTATGATTAAATATCTCAATTTATTTAAAAGATCTGAGTTTCTTTGAAGGTAGAATTAAAAGCTTCGACTTGAATTACATACTATTATTTTTAACTGTGACATCAATTAAAGGTGCCACCGGCAAAGTATCCAGAACGAAACTAATGGCAATCAGGCAAATCAGTCAACACATTTAAAATTATAAATTTTAACAAGGTTAGTCACGAGTCAACAGAGCGAGGGTATATAGGGAACCCAACTACCATATAGAAACCTTCACTTCGGTTCCGGTGGTGCCGAAGAACGCAACTATGCTGACCTCCTGCCTGTGGACAACTCTGCCGTGGATGGTCCTGGGCCAGACGTACTACATGAGCTTTATTTTCAACAACTATGGGACATCTAGAATAAGCGCGCCACAACTTGGATTCAATGGTACAGCAAGAGAGCCCATTGAGGGGGGCAATCTGAAGATCAGCTCGGAAGAACATTCAGGCGAGGGAGATACTCTGGAGGTCAGCTCACTGGAGCATTCGCGGGAGACCAAACATAACTCAAAAAAGGACAAGGCAATGGAAACACTTGAGTTGAGTTCAGAGGATCACTCGCGGAAGAAGATCGAAGCCAAGAAACCAAGCGTAGAGGACAAGGACTCCAGGGATTCGGGTGAGACGATGACCACCCGGTCTACTACCACACAGATAAAGTCCACAACAAAGAGAAAAACAAAGGCCACAACATATGAAACTCCCGAAATGGCCAATGAAATCACCACAGAATCCACAATGACCACTGCGATTGACAAAGAAAAGCCAACTGTAGAAATTTACACGGAAAGCCCCAAGGATAAGTTTACAGATCCACCGGGAATCGGAAAAGAACCACCAGATTCCAACACACCAGGTTTTTCCGTAAGATCTTGGGACTCGGTAACACCACACCCATCCGCATTCTTCGATTACCCAGAGGCCACATGCAGCGAGGATATGGATCTACACGAGGTATTTGGCATTAGGCTGGAACGAGATAGGGGCTTGCCCACCAAGATCTTGTGCACATTCAAAAACAGATGGGGAGGTCCTTGGCTGCTGATGACGCGGATAGAGCTCCCAGTTCGTGTTCACATGCGTCACTGGTTCTTGGGCTATCTAACTGCGGACTACAAGGACATGAACATTAATTTCTTGGCCCTGGCCCATATCATGAACTCCATGCGCACAGCCATGTTAATCCTTGGCCAGGATAAGGACAACAAGTTGGTCTATAATCTGTACGATGATGTGGTCATATCGGCCTTCAATGATCTCTTCATGATGCGAAAAGCCGAATTGGTGGAGGCCAACACGACGGAATTGCTATTTGTATCCGTCGGCAAGGTATTGAGTTCGTATGCGGGCCGCAATCGATCGTGTCCTTTGCAGGTCCTTGGCAGCTGGTGGGGTCACCATTCGGTGCAGGATATGTACCAGGGATTCTTTTGGTGAGGATTTGGAGATCTTGATTTACTTACAACAAATAATTAATTCAAATAAATCATATTTTTTAGTATTTTCCCCAAGGATCGCATCATAACCAAGCCCGGCTATGTGGCAATTTTTATAAAACCCAGCCTTTTCCCGGCGAATAACACAGCTCTTTACGATCATCCCATATCGACACGACGTCCCTGGTCAAACAGCAACTATAATACTAAAATTTTAAATGAAACAGAAAAAAATTCGAAGGCATATAAAAAAGAACAGCAATTGGAGTGGGAACGAAACAAGATGGCTGTGCAAAAGGAGCTGGATCGTCGAGCCAGGATCTTTGAAGCTATTGACAGGCTGAGGATGGAGGAGGCCCAGCGGCACAGGGGGAGGTAGCGTAAGTAGGGGGTTTTGGATATAGGGTCAGAAACTAGGTAGGGGTCATCCCCATTACTCAAGAGAGCGAATATATAAATTAATGTTTAAGTTCTACTCATTAGATTAAGCTTATAAATACAAGTCCAAGTTGTGTTTGTTTGCGTTTTATTTTAGGTTTTAGCTTTGTAAATACATTTAGTATCTATTACTATATTTCTTCAGGTGACAGTGCGTATACTAACCTTAATAAGCTTGTCTAACTTTCCTTTCAAATGAAGTATTCATTTCTATTCGTATCCGTATTCCCACAAAGCGTTGGTCAAAAGGTAAAGAAGAAATCTAAACGAGCTGAAAAACGAGCCAAAGACCAAGAGCCAACCGGAAATTGGTGGCTTTTACTCCTATGGGCAGCTCTTAGACTCTGTCATAATTTAGCTCGGACAACATAAAAATAAAAAAAAATGAGGGGAATCGGGAGGAGCAGAGGCTTTGATTTGGGTGGCTCTGTGGTCATGGTTATGGTTAGCCAAGTGGATTCTAAATTCTGTGCCAATAATTGACAGAGCCAACAATAGCAGCAACAACAAGTTGGCATTAACTAGAGCCCAGGAAATGGCCAGAAAGCCAGCAAAAAAAAGAGCACAACTTGGCCATAACAATACGGGCCAAAAACAGATTTGAATTGTGGGTCTCTCAGGCTCTCGGCTCTTGACTTTGAACTCCTTGGCAGAAACAGAAAAAACAGCAAAAACTAAGGGGCCGAGGCCATCTGTAGATCCATACACGCAAGGTAATTGGACTCCAGGTCTCTGGTCTCCATTCGGTTGAAGGCAATTTAAGACAACACAGGCCAGGAGGAAAATGGGCGGAAAATATGGAAATATGCAAATCATTTGGCTGCATCAAACAAAAGACTTTGTTAGCGTTAGAAGACCCAGTTTAGTCTCATATTTTGCTGGCCAAAAAACACGGTAAGCGGTAATATAAATGAATGCAAAAACATAACTCTGAACTTTAATGGCTTTCGCAGCTCGTATCTAGTTGACAGACACAAAAGATTCAAACTAATTGATTGAATATTTACATACATATGTCCAAGAATTTGCAATATTTGCCATGAAATCGAAGAGTTCACTTGAGATAGGCATCTTACGACTCCACCCAAAACCCAAAACCCAAATCAAAATCAAATTCTTGGTCTTTTCAATCTAAATAAACTTTATAGTTCAAGTTCGGCTTTTTGTCTGACTGTGGTTTCTTTCTGTCTCGGAAAGGGAAGCGTTGGTGACCCAAGTTGACCATGGACAGATGGGTTAGATATCAATGAATGTCCAAGATCAATTTGCATACGTAGTCGAATGATTCGTCAAAAGTTCGCTTCGTTTTGATTTCAAAGTCAAGCCAAAGAACTCGTAAATATTTTCTCGTTTTATACGACTTTTGCTTTGGCTCGGCCCCTTCATTCTTTAATAGAGCTATAAAGTTCAGGTCCAATAAAGTTATTTTGTTGTGCAATATTTACATAGAATTCAAGTGGGTTTCAATCATAAAGTAGGCACATAAATTGGTTCTTGTTTTGCTTAAAATATACAGATAGGAAAGAGTTATCAAATATACGTTTTGCTAGCGAAGGACTATTGGATGCGTGTGATGATCGAGATTGGGCTTATAAAGAATGATGTTATATGAAGGAGGTTAAGATCTAATAATATTGACAGAAATCAATTAATATTAATCGTACGAATTGAGTACTGATACGAATTCCTAGTCTTAACGATATTCCAATCACGCACCCATCTCCAATATGCATATAAATGGATCCATATTGAATGAACGAGCATCTGGGGATAATCTCAAGCTCTGGAATTTTGTTGCTTGCAAAATAAATTAATAGCAGGGTCAGCGTAAGGCGCGTCAAATGTGAAACGTGCCAGGTCTTCATCCGCGTCCTCCATCACCATCGCCATCCACACTCGCCTTCAGCTCGAGCCCAAAAAGTAAAGCCCCGAAAAACCCGAATCTCGAATCCCGAATCCGACGACTTTTTGCCCAAAAGACACATCACACTAATAAGCAGCTACAAAAGTGCTTCTGGCTGCTTCTGGTCACCCAGCGGACGATCTTCTGCCCTCCCCCTTTTCCCAATTTTTTCGCTGCCCGCCAAATACATTTTAATTTGAAGAGCCGACAGTGCAGTGCGCAAAAATGAATTCTACCCCGGGTTGAAAGGGGTCTTCTGCTCTGCCCAATTGTATTTTCTGGGCTCAATTTAGTTGTACGGATTTTGACCTGCTTAACCCTAAAGCCAGCTATCCAACCAACCAGCCAGCCAGTCAGCCATCCAAACAACCAAGCCGGGCAAATGGTGGGGCTGCTGGAGAAGGAAGGATGGATGATGATGATGAGGGGAGGGAGGATGACAAGAAGCGAAGACAACAATTTGAATTCTAAATTGAACAGCTTTTTGTGCTACCTATGCCCGGGAGCTCGCCCAGCCGCCAGTTGAGTGGAGCGCTGATCGCAGAACGTGGGCCGACCTGCTGCCAACTTGCAGAGGTTGAAGCTGTTGTTTCTTTGGCTTTACCAGAAATCCAAAGTCGAGGCTTCGACTGGGGGGGGGGAGTGGGTCTAAGACTGAGGCCGAGCCTGAGCCTCGCCGTCAATTGCGCCCAACTACCTACTCATTGTAATTCTTCATGTCTGGCCACGTCCCGGGCCGGGCCAAAAGCAAAAGCGTACCGAAAGAGCTGGCCAAGAATCGGAGCCGGTCCAGAAACGGCGACCTGATTGCCGGCAGTGCCAGCAAGTACCCAGTTCCAGTTGCCCATCAGCAACCTTTGGCTCAGTTCGGTCGCTCGTATCGGTGGCTGGCCGGCCGCCTCAAGCAAAAGAGAAAAGTGACATTGCAAGGGGGTATGCTCGACTAGCAGATACCGCCTTATATTTGATTTAAAATTTTGCAAGCTAAAAATGCATATTTTCATATAACACATTAACGATCTCTTCTGGCTACTATTTTCTATTCAATTTAACATTAAAATAAAACTAAGCCTAAATAAATGTTGATAGCACCTATAAATATGATCATAAACTTTATTATCAAATTATTGTCCGCCTTACAGGGTATCGAATAGTTGACCTGTGGGCTAGTAGCAACGTGACTACACTCACTTGTGTCTTTGGCTTTGATTTTGGTACCGAGTATTTAATGATATTTTACTCTTTTTTTTTTATTCAGCCCAGCAAACCAACAATTACGCTTAATGCCAAACATCCTCTGCCAACCAACAGTTTGCCTGCCCCAACAACCAAGTTCCAACTTCAAACTTCCAAGTTCCGAGCTCCCGAGTGCGGTGGCTGCGGTTTGATCTTGTTACGCATTCGAGGCACTCTTTAGTTTGTGTTCTGGAATCTGTGTGCTCTGTATTCTGGGATCTGGGATCGGGATCTGCAATCTGAGGTAGCATTTGATTGGCATGTAGAGCAGAACAGCCTCGACTAGCTAACTTTTTTGTTGGCCAACTATCTAGCTGGCCATCGAAGATTGGTGAAGGGCAGATGCTAAAAACCCGCGCTGCACTTTCCACCGAAAGTGTTGGAAATTGCCAGTCTATGCCATTTATCCTCTGATTGATTTACCAGCTAACTATTCATCTTCGATCGAAAAGAACTGTATTCTATATCAATCAGACAACTGTTGCAGCAACAACAGGCGACTCCAAAGTGCCCGCTTATTATTTAAATAATTTAATAAATTATTGAACACTTGCCCACAGGGCGAGCAATGAAGTCGGGCTTTGGATCGCGACTTAGACCGATGTAATAAATAAGTTTTATTTTTATTTCACAGCTACTGCCGCTGGCGAACCAAAGTAGCAAACGGGACAGTGGGTGAGTTGTGCAAATTGCTGATAAATACATGGATAAGAGCTGTTTTTGGTCTGGTTAGGCTAGATATTTAGGCTAGACTTTTAGGCTAAATGCAAATAAAAAGAACAAGGTCAAATTGATTTAAAAAAACATGTTTTCTTATTGTATGATTTCAACTGTTTTTCACACTGCTGTTTAATATCCCAAACGTGAAACTTTGTCCCACTGTGCACAATGAGGCCAGCACAGATATTACATCTTAAGGTCAAAATATTAGCAAATTTCATGTGACCCGCTCACCGAACAAAGCCTTTGGCTAAACCAAAAAAAAAAAATAAAGAAGGCCAGCCAATCCAATCCAATCCATCGGGGGGAATTCAGGAGAAGGATTGCAGGTCCAGAGTAGATGGGGCTGTTAATTTCGCTGCAGAGAGCGGTAGGCACATAATCAGTTTATTTTGTTGCATTGGTTTTCTTTGGGCTCAGCAGTAGGAGCAGGAGCAGGAGCCAAAGCAGAAAGAAGAAGAAAAAGTGCCCCGGGTTACACGCCAAAGATACAATTTTAGATTATATGGCCAACTGCGCGCATGCGCATAATAATAATGCATGCAACAAGACGAAGACGACGGCGACGACGATGGCGATGGCGACGAGTAGCCAATTGCTGGCAAGGCTCAGGCAACTCCAATCCACTCCAGTACACTCCACCAAGCCGCTCATGACCGAAAGCCAGGTCGTCTTTACGTTGGCTTCCTGTAGGGGCACAAAAAAGGCGTGCAAGTGGGTATAATCATCATCAGCTTTGATAACACACCACGAGCGACGTTGGCTGCAACGACCTGCCTGGGTCCTAGGTTTTGAAGACCCGGGACCCAAGACCCCAGACCCCAGACCCTAGACCCCAGACCTTAAACACCAGACCCACAGACCCGGCATGATCTGCTGCTTGGCATTTGACTTTCGGGCCGACTTCTCTGCTCTTTCATTTCTTGGTTGTTTTATTTCGGTTTGGTGTGGTGTGGTGTTGTGTGGTTTGGTTTGGTTCGGTTCGGTTTGGGTGCTTCCAGTCATGCGCTGGCTTCAGCTGCGAGTCCGAGTCTTGACTTTGGTCCCGAGGTCCCTGGGGTCTCAATGGGGCTGCTGCCTGAGTTTGCTGACTGTCAGTTAAATGGCAGCTCTGTTGCCGTGGCCACCTTATAACCTCCGCCTTCTGCACATTTCATCTAACCTCTGCTCCAGTCCGGCGTGCACAGTGGTTAAAGGGTCAGCCAAAAGGGCCACGATTATTATTCTGCCTATCTACTTTAAAAAACACAAATGGCTCAAGATTGAGAAGTATTCCAAAATATGCCCAGTGTTCAGGGTAACTTTATAGCATAGTAAATACAAAATTTCCAATAAATGGTACCCTACTGTGCCACAAAAAGCTCCTCTCGATTGCGATCATTTGCTTTCGTGCTGTGATTTCTGCCCCCAAACCCTAGAATGAATTCAACTTTTCCTGGATCCTGGTTCAGTTTGGTTTTCTTCTAAGTGCCACAGCAGGTCGAATTCGCTGGTTTCAAGTTCCAGGCCCAGCAGCAGCAGCAACATCATCAAACAGACGACATCATTATCGTGCAACATTATCAAAAACGAGGGGAAAGAAAACGCCAAGCGCGAGGCAAGAAATTGCTTGTCTTTGGCCAATTTTTGGCTCGTACATTTCGTAGGCGGCCGAAAAGTGGAAGCCGGCAAGAAAAACCGCCAAGGAGAAAAAGGGGGAACAAAAAAAGGAAGCTCTGCGAGCGAACCAATATATTGAAATATGGCGGTAAGCGGGCAATTTAAATGTGGGCCCCTCAACGCTTCCACCCGCCGCTGCACGGAATGTGGTTTTAAGTAATTCATGGATTAATGGTAGCATATTGGTCTTGTGGCCCGCGATTGAGCTGGAGAAGTTGCAGGAGTTGGAGGAGTTGCATGAGGCGGATGAGGAGGAGGTGGCTCCGTTGCCGCTGTCTCTTGAGTGAATGGTCGTGTCTGTGGCCGAGACCAAAACTGCTGTCTGTTTTTCTGTCTGCGGGGCCTTGGCCGTGGTAAGAGTAGGAGTTGCATGTTTAGCACGTGCCTTCGGTTCCTCTTGTTGCACACTGATGTTGCTGCTTTTGCTGCTGCTGCTCGTGTGCGGTAGTTGCTGCCGTTATTGCGCTGCTGCAGCAGTGGTTGTTGCTGGCTGATAATGCGTTGACCGCCAACGCCGCAAACTAGATTGTTACGTTTATAATCATTAGGCAAGTCGGTGATTTGTTTTCCTTTGCCTACATTTTTTTCGTAGCACTGATTCTTTGGGCTATGAAAGTTTTTGGTTTTTGCCACTAAAGCACCGTTAATATGAGGTTGCTATTCTAGGCAAAACGAACTGGAGGGTACTTTTGAGTAGCTAAAAACTTTTGAATTTCATAGAATTATAATAGAAAATGGCACATCTATGGTATAGGTGTTTGTTTTTTTAGGGAAAAGATCTTTGAAAGCGATATATTTAAGTAATTACATATGTGAATTTATGACACGGATTCAAATTTGAACTCAGCTAATTAAATTAGATCCGAATTCCGAACACTTCCTTACTTATCAAAAATAAAACTTAATCAAATCCTCTTTAGTTAAGTAACAATTTGAAGATTTCTTTCACATCCCCGTCATTCGGCTTAACCGAAAATGAATTTACATTTTGGTTTTTGTATTTGGCACATAACGCCTAGTCATACTTCCTGTACAAAAGAAGAAAAACCCCAACTCATTGGCCACATAACACATTTCGCCGCACTCTCCACACGCACACAGCAAACTCGAGAAACCAACAAATTGCATTTTAATGCAACTTTCCAAATCAATTTTCAGAAAACCAAACACAGAGACCAAACTGCATTTCCCTTTGAAAAAAAAGTAGGAAATGTGAAGGCGAAAGGGGAAAACTAGAGATATGGCCAGAGGGATATATCGGGAACTTGGGTCGCAGTTGGCCAAAAGGCCAATATAAAAATAAATAAAACTTAAGTCAGCCATGTGACAGTTATGGATGAGAAGGCTGCACAATCCACTCCACACCAAGCCACTCCACTCAACTCTACTCCATTCCAAGCCTGGGGAACCCAACTCGAATGTCAAGATCCGGACTTGGGGACCCCGGCCTGAGCCAAAGTAACGAGTTGGTTGGGCAATAAAAAAATCTAACTTTAATACGAATTAAGATAAACAAATAATGAGAAAGGGACCGGATTGGTGGTGGTGCAGAGGGGGCACCATCTAATCGAATGTTTGTAGATGGCAATGGAGACCTCCAGGCCCAAGCTCAAGTGACAAGTGCGAGTCTAGCCTGGGGGCTTTTGACATTTGCTGAATCTGAATCTGAATCCGAGACTGCGACGAAGACGATGATGATGATGATGACTACGTGGATTTGCAGTCACTGTTTGTGTTTACGCGAACGATGAAACCTTATGCCTAATAATAGGGTCGACTTTGAAATGCATACGAAAGGGGGAGATACTGGCATTGGTATAGTTTGCCTCGCTTTTTTCTGTTTTTTTTTTTTTTATTATTTGTCGGGGGCGTTAGCCACGGTGCAAAATGTAGAGCTACGGAGTTGATCTCCATGTTGCCGATGCTTGACATTTATGTGAACCCAGTGCAACAATAACACGTTGGTGTACCACCAGACAGAACGACACGAAGCCAATCCAAACCAAACCAAGAGATCCCAGCGCGATCGTCGTGGGCTAGAAGGCAAAGTCAACTCGTTCGAGTCATGAATCTTATGACGCCTACGTGTACTTTTGGCATTTGGCATGTCAAATACAATAAGTACTAGGGGAGCCCCAGTGCCAGAGATCAGAGTACTGCGAGTACATCTCGGTACCCAAGATGGAGACGGAGACCCAAATGCGGAGCCTGGCGATGATACTTTGTGTTCAAGTCTGCGTTGGCCGCTGCGTTGACTCTTTTTCTTTCTGACAGCTTCGATTTGGGGCCCAAAACACGTTTTGCAAGCCAAGGGGAACATTCCGGGTCTGTCATTAACCGACAGAAACTAATTCGCTCCAAATAAGTTCAAGGCGGAATGCTGATAGATTGACAAGGCGAATGGGTTTGGAGATGTTTGCCCGGGTTCTTGCCACAATTGGCGAATTCGTCATCTTGCGTTTCTTGAGAAGTTGGATGGAGATGTCGGTAATGACTTGATTGTGAACTTTGATTGTGGGGTCAAAGTTGTACACTCATTTAACGAAGTTGTATTGGAAATCAGTAGATCTCAATTATATCAAGGTATCTTGAAAATTGTTAAGGCATTCGACACTAACAGGTAAAATATTAGTTTGCTAAATACAATAGTTTAGATTTTTGTGAATCGAACCGAGCAACGATTTGAGTCCCACGACTTCCAAATCTGCTCCTCTGATCTGACCATCTACTATTGATCGAATTTCTAACCTCCTCTTGGGTTTCCACGCATTCCAGGCATCCAACCCACCTGCTCTACCTGCTCAGTGCACTTAATCAGCGAATTATTCATGACAAACTGAGGAAGGAGGGGTTTTGAAAAAGGGAGGCGGGACACCCTCCCGTAGCTCGTGTCTCTGATCACGCATAGAAATTATTATTGTGCTTTAATATAGCCATAAATCTGAACATTTAAAATGCAGAAAATATCGCATCCTGCTGCGTTTGGCAAACCAGAACTGGAAAATGCAGAGGATCGCTAAACTGGGCATTGGTTGGGTTGGGTTCGGCTCCAACTTATGACTTCATCTGCATTTTTATGGCGAATACCCTGGCGATAATAAACCCTGGCAGGGATCGCAAAAGCCACCCATGCGTGCTCCTAGAAAAAACAGGGGGGACAGTGGGGGTTCCCACTTGAAGGAGGAGTTCCACCGAGGCAATATCAATAACACTTGCAACTCTGTCCGTCGTAGGTACGACTGCAACATGATGCGACAACGTTGTTGTCGTCGGACAATGTCACTGAACCAGTTCTCAATGTCTTCATATAGATTTCCACGGCCTGCGAGAGTCAACCTCTGCACTAAATATTTACAACCTCCACAATATCTCAACGACCGACAACGACGACAAAAAAGACTGAAAAGTCTGAAAGAAAATAAAAAAAAAAGAAGGTAACAGAAACGAGGCTGGTCTTTTCTATCGCCTGGCCTGGCGGAACAAGTTCATGCAACTGCAGCAGCCGCAGCAGCTCCAGCTCCAGCTTCAGCACCACAAAAGGTGTTCAGGCGACCAAGACCGAGCCCAAGAGCAAGACCAATACCAGCCAAACATCCAAACATCCAACTACCAACGACCAGCGACCAGTGTCGTTGTGGCCATAAATTCAATTGAATATTACGCCAATTGCCTTTTTGTCTATCGCCAACGTCGCGCGTCGGGGAGGAGTCAACATGACGGCCTCCAAACTGGTTCCATCATCATCAGTGTGGACCGATATGTTGTATTTTAAGCAGATTTAGTTCATCTTTGAATGCACGCTAAGCCGCTTTCGGCGAGCTAATTAGACGACTTTGAAGGCCCCATCTCCGCCAGCTAATATGCATCAAAATGTGTCAACACCTGGTGCCGCGTTGTCCTGCCGACCATCTCGACCGGCTTAATTGTTGGCTCTCCTCGATCCAAGCGAACTCCAACCGCACCGTACCGAACTGAACTGAACCTAGGCCATGTTTTCACTCCATTAACGCGTTGTGCAGTCGCCGCAGAGTGCAGCCAGATCCTGAACTGGGTCTGGTAATGATGCCTGACGTTGACCGATCGTCGACCGCAAAAGCCAGTCGAAGCCATCGCCAGAAGCCGGGGGAAAAGCCAGATCCAGAGCAACAGCAACAGCAATAGCAAGAGCCGGCCCAGGCTGACCGAGCGATCAAAAGTCGTTCAACTTGCCGGAACTGGTCGTAAAGATCACCTGGCCAAGAGCTGCCTATGTGGAGCATTTTGCTCTCGAACTTGGCCAACGCAGCTCGTACCTGGGGATCTGGAGTGGAAGTCAAGTAAAGGCTGAATCTCGCATGGCACAATATTAATGGCCGCCAGAGAGTTCATGCCGGTCATGGTGAGTTCAAATCCCAAAACGTAGTTAATCTTCCCAGTTTTTTATTGATTATCGACAGGAAGTTCACAACCACAGAAGATTCATTGGGCTTTGACTCCTGCGATGTTGTACAGCATTGAAACTAATCATTGGATTCCAAATAATCTACAAGGACTAGCGAATTAGAGGATGTCATATGGATATGAAGCAACTAGTTTCAAAGACAGGTTGAAAAGAAGTTTTAAGAGTTAAATTTTTTTTTTTTGAAGAGACTATCATTCCTAAACAATTTCCTTGATTAATGCCTTAGTTGTAACGGGTATTGTTTAGTAGTTAACTTTCTAAGATCCGATTTATTTACCCCTGCCAGCTGGGCCATAAAACTCAATTAGTTGATGCAGAAAGCCTCCTTTCTCCATCGAACCTCCTTGCTTAATCAACTACAAATGGGTTAAAAGGGAGAATGTTATGTTTGATTCGGTTTTGTGGGCCTACCTGAACGTATTCGGCGCATATATCAATTCCGCCCACAAAGCCGCACACATCGTCCACAGACCAGGAGTTAACCTCCTCGCTCTGCGCCTGACATCGTCTTCGGGCCTTGGCAACTCCTGTACCGGCTCCTGCTCCCGATCTCGCTGCAGAACTCTCACCCGTTCCCGATCCCGTGCCTAGTGTCGCGTTGGCGTTGCCAGAATTGATATCGTCGTGCTGCTCCAACGGTGGCGGGGATGGTGTGGATGTGGATGAGCCTGTGGTGCCTGTTGTTGCTGTGGTGGCCGTGGAGCTGGCACGACGCTCTGCCTTGAAGCGCTTGGCGGCCGGCGGCTGCGAGCTCAAATCCAATGGCGCCGCCGACGCAATCGAGGAGCCACCGCCGACGTCACCGATGGGCGCCACCGTCGTGGAATCATTGGTGGAACGTGGACTAGACTGCCGCGAAGCGTGATGCGATTGCTGCTGCTGCTGCCGTTGATGTTGCTGCTGCTGTTGTTGCTGTTGCAGCTGGGCCGAGTAGATCAGAGCGGGTGTTACAAATTGGGCTGCCTGATGCAGTGCGGCATTCAGGGTGGAACTGGAACGTGGCGTGCCCGCCGCACTCGCACTCGGCGACGAGGCATTCGAGCCGGAGCGCTGCTGTTTGCTGCGCAGAATCTCCTGGATTTCGGCATCTTTCACAGCACGCGCCTGAGGAGATCGGGTTGAATGAAATGGTACAGAAAAAGAGAAGGGATTAAGTAAAACAGAAAATAATTACTTGGATTAACGAAGCTTAGTGGGTGTAGTAGTAGTAAGTATTTCTTACTTTGCCGTTAATAAAGCGGTACTACCTACAGGTGGCAAACAAAATATCCCATTAAAGAGGAACCCCCATTATTTGGTAACACTTTTTGTTGGCCACCAATAGAACTACTTTTTAATGCTACTCACCAGTGTCAGCAGTGCCTGGGTGCTGCTCATGTCTATCAGCGGCGGGAAAATACCAGACGAGAAGGGCAGAAAGTTGGTCATAAACGGCGAAACACTCGCTGCTGCCACCACGGCGGCCATTTGGCTCTTGGCCTGCTCCGTGGGCGATGGAGCGGTGGGTGGTGGAGCCAGTTGCGACATGGACGAACCACCGCCACCACCACCACCGGCTACTGCACCACCCACACCTGCTCCACCGGCCACACTCACTTTGGCCTCCTTGGGCAGACTGACGGCAGCACTGTTCGCCGCCGATGCGGCCGATGGAGAGAGCTTCTTGGCAGTGGTCGCAGTGCTGCCGGCGGAGCTGCTCGTCGACTTGGGGGCGTTGCTTGGGGCAGAGTTTGATCCTCCTGCTCCTCCGCCTCCACCGCCGGCTCCTCCAGTGGCTGTTGTCGCAGAAGTGCTGCCGTCGTAGTAGGAATTGCGTCGAGTTGCGTTATTGCTGCACGGAACGAAAATTTACAACTTAGTTAATAGTTAATAATAAAAATGCATCATCATTTTAATATTTTTACGCGCTTTAGAAGGTTCTTCTCAGTTTCTAAGTATGTTTTATCATATCATATTGATCTTAAGTTGAAATAGAGTTATACACAACATTCCCACATTTTTTCTCTGTGGGATTATTGCCTCGGAAAATATAAAGTTATTTCAGGGCGAACTCGAAACTTACTCATTGGGATTGGAATTGTTGTACTTGGCCGCCAGGCATCGCATAATGTCCGAATAGTTGCGGGTGGAGAAATCCGTGGCATTCGAGGCGGCACCACCGTCCGATTTGGCGGTGTTGCTGCTGCCGCTGATGTTGCTGCTGCTGTTGCTGTTGCTGCTGCGCAGTTGCTGCTGGCTGGCGGCAGCCTGCTGAATGCTATTTAGCAAATTCGTTGACAAATTGTGCAGCGGCATGTGTGTGGCTGCACTTGCTGATGCCGATGCCGATCCCGATGATGATGATGATAATGATGATGTAGTGGTTGCTGTTGCCATCGATGGGCCACTGGGCGGACTAAGGCGTTGTTGCTGCTGCTGGGACTGTTGTTGTTGCTGCTGGTGGCTGGGTGAGACACCACCACCAGCACCACCACGATACGATGACGACGAGGGCGTGGCGCTGCGAGATCTGTCAGAAAAAAAAGTGAAGAAATATGCCAAAAATTCATATGGATTAGTTATGTTAAAGAGAACATTTAGCAGGTTTTGCATAAGTGGGAGAGTGTGACATCAGCATAATATATTTACTATAACCTAACCCCATGATTTCTTGTAAATTTGCATTTTTATTTAATTATCCCGCCAGAAAAGGTGTCGCATACAATTGGATTATTTGTCATTCCGCACAGCATCCGAGCCAAGTTCTCTTGGCTTATTTGACATGCTAATGAGTGGCTTCCGTGAGATCTTCTCTCCTATGCATCCTATAAAAGCACCCAAGTCTTTCAGGCAGCTGCGACTACGATTTACGTCTTGTGGAAGTTTGATATTTAGTTTAATTCTTTGGAGAAGTGGCAAGACTCTGGTCATAATGCGATTACAAATGCGATTTGACATGGGAACTGTTTTGCAAGGAGTTCTCTGGCGAAAGGAGTCCAATAACTGGTATCCAGATGAGAAGCCTGGGAGAGTTCACACTTGGTTTTAATTCCAACTGGTATACAGTTGTTGAAAAGAGTGGCTTATAGATTCCATTTATAAACTATTTAAATTGTAAGTACAATTAATGGAAGTGGTAAATAAGGTAAATAAGTTATGTACAATTCCATTGTGATTATCTTTTGCAGAATTAAAGAAGAAACACAAGAATCAAACTATTTATTCCACTACAATGTATCTTCTTTACAACCTGTGTATCTCTCATAATTCTTTTCAGTAACGTTCAATATTGTTAGGACGATCACGGAACATTTCCCAAACAATTTCATTTCACAGATGCTCTCGGTTCGAAACGAAACATTTCATGTTAACCAATGTTGAGCATTTGTGGACTACAATCTGGCTGGCATGGCCATAACTCATATGCAACTACCATGCCACCAGCCAGGCGCAGTCGAATACACCACCTTGCCCCTTGCAGCAATAGCAGCCACCCATTAGCCATTCCCAGAGCACTGCAACACGAGCCAAGCCAACTCAATGCTGGCCGAAAAGAAAATAATCAGCATAGATTTCTGGCCAGATCCTCAGTGGCGGCAGCGGTCACCTCCTAAACCGAACCATGCCGCAGCCAGTGGCAGCTGCAAGTGCCTGCTTCTATTTCAGCTTGTCGATAGCGCTGTGCTGCATGCCACCAGAGCTGGCAGTTGGGCTTTTTAACTGTTAATGTCAATAATATAATATATGAAATATTATTATATCGAAATAAGAACGCATTCTTTTATAATAGATTCGTTGTTTATAAAGTTTATATAATTTATAACCTATATTTTCCTTTCTTTTTTAACTAATAAGTTAAGTTTCTTCTGGCTTCCAGCTCCATTTTGGCTAGGTGTTTTTGGCCACCACTGGTTGCTATGGCAGAGTAACTCGTGCTGCACGTCGTCGTCGTCGCTGGTCGTTGGTCATGTCGTGTCGCTCTTTCGGAGGCTGCGGCACCAAATTTATATATAGCAGCTTGCCGCCTAACTTGCCCCCTCGTACCGCACCGCTCCGCCCCTCCCCATCCATCCCCCTGCCCCCTCAGCTGGCTCCCTGCGTTGTTGCTGCTGTTGTTGTTGCCATTGATTTATCGTGATCTGTTGGTTGTCGATTTTTTGCTGTTATTTTGTTCGTTTGCCGGTTCGGCGTTGTTGCCTCTTTCTGCTTACAACAACTTTTTTTTTTTGTTGCTCTTTTTTGTCTCATTTTTTTCTGTTGTATCTTTTTTAGTAATTTTTTTTCGGTTTTGTTAAAAATGTTGATTATTGCAAATTGCTTTGGCGATTGGTAGCAGCTACTTAGTTGTGTTTTGTTGCTTGTTCTTGGCAATTGTTTGAACAGCAACCAGAACAAACCAAAAAAAAGTAGTGGAGGCAAAAAAGCATTGCAAAAATGGTTTATGGTGGCGATTATGTTTTGGCTACTGCCACCGATCGCCCTCCCAGTTCCGACTTCACCCAATCTATCGATGTGTGCCTAACGGTTTGGGTGCTCTGGTTGTCTAAGATCTTTAGATCGGTGGCATGCCTAATTGGTTTTTATTATACAACCGGCAACATGTGCCCGCCTCGGTATGCAAATGGTGTCTATTGTTACGCCTACACAAGACCCCAAAAGTCCCTAATAAAAATAAATGTATGTGAATACGCTGCGGTTCGAAAAGAATTTGATCCAAAGTTACTAGACCGACCTGATATTAATACCCTACAGTCAAGATCGCATATATCAACAACTTTTTAAACTTTTATATTCATTACATTTTAAAATGTAATACAATTTTTACTTCGAACAGCACATATATTGTTTTGAAACGCACTGTATGCATGATGTCGCATATGTCCAAAGAGTATTTGTTGACGTGAAGTTTCGCATACAAAAATAGCAACAAAAGAACTTAAAAACCCATTGGACCAAGCCTAGGGAAACGTCTAGCCAAACCTTTTAGGACTTCCAATTCTTTTAAGAACATCTATTAAATATGCAAATAATGTTATAAATAAAAAAAAATACAAGCTGAATGAAGCAGACAGACATCGTATTTCTGTCAATGGGCACCTAGCAAAATCAAGTTATGTCTATAACTATATTTATGTAGCATTCGTGATTTTGCCAGTGGATACATTTAATCAGTTGTCTTCGACAGGTGAGAAGAATTCGCATCGAATTTACATTAATTCTTCAAAATTCTATAGTCTCATGGAGTATTTATGATATAAACACAGTCTTCAAACCAGTTATTTGTCCGGCCCTAAAACATTCATTTGTCATATCGCATTAAAGCTGGCTTAATAAGCCACTCTAATTTGAGTATAAACAATTATAAATTGTGAAAATGATGCGGCTTATCCAATCTTCTTACATACGACCACCACAAGCGAATTGAATCGAACTATCGACTATGGTAAATCCGAATCTGTCGTGGTCGCACCACTCAATTTCCACACCCCAGGTGCCGATAGACTAGCATGTCTCATTAATATTAATATGGTCAGCGGTTCGCCCAAATCATATAGCCCAACTAGTATCTTTGTATCTATGTATCTTTGTATCTTCCTGCTAAGGCCTAAGGCTTGTTAAGGTATTTCGTTTTGGTTTTTTTTTTCATTTTTTGCGCTCGGAAGATAAATTGGCTTTAATTATATTAGTTAATATATAATCTTTAACACCATTAATTTAGTTGCGCGTATTAATTGCTGTTGATTTCGCTTGTCAAATCACATTTAGTCGCCGTCTGTGCCTTATTAATTTTTTTTTTGTTTTCGTCTTATTTGTTTTTAAATTCAAGTTTTTCAAGTTGTTTTTCTTTCCTTTTCTTGGCGGGTTCTTTGTTATTGCCTCTTTTTGACAGCAAAAGCGTGCTCTTGTGTAGACACATTCGTGTTGGCCGCTTTTTTGTTTCGTGGTTTTGATTAATTTACCATTGGCGGCTGCGAACAGAAGCCGCATCGGTTGGGTTTCTCTTCGAGGCATTAATTTATTAAAATGTTAATTAATTTGTCAGGCGTTGAATTCGCTTGATAAATAGTCCAAAATAGTGGCGAGTTCGAATGGGAAAAGTATCTCTCTTGACTTTTCCAAATCAACATGGCTTAGAAATTTACGTATCTTAATAGCAATTAACTTTCCATGTAAGTCTCCAGAATATGTCTGACAAGGATAAAAAAGATGAACCGGAACAGTTGGATGATGATTCCAGTGACGACGATGCCAACCAGACCGATGCTAGAGATCAGTATTCCAATCCTACCATCAGTGCATCACCCTCGATTCTGCGACACCCTAACGCTCCCCGGCCTGATATTTCGAGTGCCCCCTCGGTGGTCATTGCGTTGCCAAGTAGCGAGACGGTCGTCGCGACCGAGGAAACACCGGAGGAGCGACTCCGGCGAAGGATGAGGTTTCTCGAGTTGCGGCGTGAGCACTACAACTACGTCAGTCACAGCGAGCAATGCAACATGGCGGACACGGAGGATGAAGATCACGCGGAGAGTCACCCAAAGTATGAAGAGAATTGCAAGCCCAAATAGATAATTGGTTTTAAATTAAAACTACCGAATTGAAACTACCTTGCAATTAAATTGGCATTAATTGGCATTAACTCACTTTTCCTAAATCTCTCCCTATAATCACTATGAGTGGACAAACCAATTTGTTGTGCGATTGGTTGAGCGCTGCTCTAATGAATCATTTCGCACAGATCACATGGGTCACGGTTATATCACGAATCAGTGATGCAATGAATCAATGATTCAATAAGCCATGTCTGTCCGTAGTACCCCCTACTTGTGACTCCCGAACTTCCACTTCCACTTCGACTCACCTGGCAAATGAGCTGACGGTGAGTTCGCCGTTGTGGCTACTGCTGTTGCTCCCTGGACTCAGCCGCTCCCTCTTGACGCTGTGGCCCAGACTTGGTTGACTCGATTGATGGTTGTTGATGATGCTGCTGCTGCTACTGCTACTGTTGTTGTTGTTGATGGTGTTGTTGTTGTTGTTATTGTGTATGGTGACCATCGGTGCATCCTTGTGATTGTCCATCTTCTCATGCTTGACCTTCTCCAAATAGAAAGCAGCATAGGCGGCAGCCACCGATGCCGTGTTTGCATTGGTGGTGCAAGTGCTGCCGGCGGAGGAGAACGACATGGATGAGGAGGATGTTGCGGAGGCGGGTGCACTTAGTTGGCTGGTAGTGGGCGTGGCAGCCTGACCGGCTGCACCAACACCACCCGCACCACCGGTCGCCGCTTCGCTCAGCTTCTTGGCACTGCTCTCGATGGCTCCATATCCGCTGAGCAGCGATCGTTCGCTAAGCATTCTGGCCGTTTCCGCAACGGTGGGATATCTACTACAGGGACTAACCGAGCGACTCCTCCTGCCCTTCTTGCCCAGCTGCCGCAGATCGCTGGCCAACCGCTCGAGATGCTTCCGCTTGGTGGCTGTGGAAGCAGTCGTGGCCGCTTCCTGGTCGTCGTGGGTCGCCGGTTGGGCTGCGCTGCGACCGCCCACAATGGCGGTGGTGGCCTTGGCTGGCTTCTGCTGCAGTATGTCGGTGGGTGCGTTACCTGCAGGGAAAAAGTGTAGGGTTAGTTACTCGCAAAGTTACTTGCTTGTTATTGGTATTTAAGAAATACAAAAAGTATCTTTTAATTTGTACTTGCTATAACTGGAATATTTCTTACCCAGCAAAAACCTGTATATTAACTTATTTATTTAGAAACAGGAATAACCAATTTGTAACCGTGCACGGAAACCAATAAGCACACACAATAATACACTCGCAATGACACGCACCCATAGACTGAGCCAAATACATGGTGGTGTAAAAAGCTCGACGAGGCTTGCGTCGCATGCAAATCGGCCAAAGGTTAAAATAACTTATAATATGTTAACAAAACCATTGACCTGCATCGTTGAACCCCTAAGCTAATTATCGGGGTGAGCCAGGGGGCGCGAAGTGCACCTCAGCGCTGCGTACAGTACAACACAGTGCGATTCGACCAGTTACAATGCCCGGAAAAGGCAATCATTAAACAAACAAACAGCAGCAAACCCAGACAGTCGCGGCAAATCCCCCAGTCAAATGGGGAAGCTAAGGTGTCAGCAACAATTCTAGTTGGAGTAGATAATTTGGATTCATCAGGGGTGAAATTGGAGTATTCATCAAAGTCATATATTATATTCATGGGCAAAATATTCTGATGTATCTTTAAATTCTCAATTAGTTCTTCTAGTTCATAGTTCGACTAACAGATACCCGGTTACTCACGTTTAGCAACAATTTCAATAAATAGGGTACCATGCATAATAGCACACAACCACTAATAAAGATATCCAAAGGAAAAAAATATATATTTAACTGGGCAGGGCAAATAAATTGTGTATTTATTTACATATTTATTCTCAATTTTTGGATCCGCAACAGTTGATTATTTACATTGCTTCGTACATAAATAATATAATTGCAAGTTAACTGGCAAAAATTAAAAAGCAAATACGTGTATCAATGCGTGCACAAGCATTGACCTTTAGCTACACGATGGATCAGGTGGTGAAGCTATCGGTTCTCTGCCCGTAGGTGTAAATTGATGGAAGCCACACCATTCCCTTGTTCCAATCCCAGACTCAGACCCAGACCAACCAGACACCAAGCCATACTCACACCTAGGCCCTGATTTGGAGCCAGATCCATTCGGTCGCATGTTTGGGAGCCAAAAGCACACAGCATAAATAATTAAATGAAATATTTACAAGCGAAATTAACAACAATTTGTAGTTTTAAACTCGTTACGGATCCCCGCTATCGGAACCCGAATCCAAACAGAACCAGAATCGTGGTTCTAAGTTGCATTGGTTTTGGTCAACACAACGAAAGCTCCCCTGCCGATTGCCACCATATCAAATTTCACCCTTCATTTTGGATTTCGTAATGTGCGTATATATATGCTGTTTAATAATTTGCCTGTGCGTTATCATAAAATTAAGTTTATCATTGGTTAGCATAGAAATTAAGTTGCGGGTATATAAAGCCAGCATAGAAAATACAATATACAAGCGCCATAAAGTGGTTGGAAAGTGGAAGACGAACGTGTTTGAATAACTATGGTTTTTTTGCTTGGCGATTTTGAAAATATATAAACTTAATATTAAAAGAATTTAAAATCTTCATTATGAATTTAATTCTTATGGTACAATTTTGGGCTACTTTCGTACCACTGTGCGCTCGAACGCTTGCTCGTTCCGGTCGTTCGGTCAGCGTGCTCCCCATAGACCCCTGATTGGCATCGCTTGGCTCCAATGGTGCTAAGTGCCGAATGTCGAATGGTGAAGATCATCATGACTGCGATGATGGAGGAAGGCGTACCCGAATAGGGCAGTGCGAGAAGAGGGCGGGCCAAGGACGGGCGGGGTAGAAACCTCGACCCAACATGTGCCATGCGCGACACTGTTGACTTTTTCCACTTGGACGTTATGTTTCCTCCCCACCGTGCCCATACCTGAGTGTATCTGTATCTGAGTATCTGAGCGATCCGCACGGTGACAGGCCGCATTTCGGTTCGCCGTTGGGTCGACAAGTGTCAATAGTACTAATAGACGGTGCCGACATCGAAACTTAGGACCGAGCACGTTCGCACCATAGAAAGTGGCGGAGCGCGGGTGCACAGCGATTGGATTTGGGCTTGGGTTCGAGTTTGAGTTCTGACAGCGGTAAAGTTCATTGCCATTGGGTGCGATACAAGTACTACGTATACGAAGTGCTGGCAAACACAGCTGCCGGCCGACCCGTCATGTGACCATTTTTCATGCGCCAAATAGAAGTGCGAGTGTACTGCGCCGCATGAACTAACAACTACGACAATTTGCAATTGATTTCTGACCCGCACACAGCTGCCGATGAAGGGTCACATATTCGTCCGTCTAGACCTTGAGAAAAAGTCCACAAAAATCGAAATAAAAAATTAAATCGAAAAAAAACCCTAACCTCGCTGATGCAAACAATCGCTGTCGATAGCTAGATTTCATGTCCGACTGTCAGCGTGGAGGATCCGATCCACAATTGGGGAGTGCGGCTTATCAGCCGAATTTTATTGTTTCTTTTGACCTCATTTGGAAACCAAATAAGCGCCAGCTGACTGCTGGCCCCCCTTTGCCCTTTATGCAAACTCTGCTCCGTTGTTATCGGCATAGGGTTCAACCTTTGTTCCCGACTTTGTTCCGAAAGAAGAGTAAATAAACCGAATATATATAAATATATATGTATACGCGAGTATCAGTAAGTCAAGAAGGTAATACTAAAGCACACTGATAAATAGGGTCTTTCTGGACGTGTGGTACGGGTTGTCGTATCAGGGCAGCAGCGGGAATTGGGAGCGATTCGGCCTATCTACGGCACAAGGCCCTGAACCGATTTCGTGTCGAGTTCGATTCGATTTAGCCTCTTCAATGACTGGCTCTTTATAACCCCTATATCAATATTATGTGCCTCGTTCTATTCTATTCCCTATATCAGACAATCGTAGTTAGCTAGCTTTACTGGGTAAGGGAGCAGCAGTGTGTATTTGGTTAAATTCAGTTTTGTAACCCTTAAAAGTCGTTCATAATACAAAGTTCATTTAGAAACAAGCTTATCTCCAAAGACTTTCCCAATTTTGGTGATATTGTTCTCAGCTTTCTAGTTCCATAGTCTCAGCTTTCTTTTAGTTTGTCTTGGTAACTAGCTACTTATACCTATGGCTAGTAGTGATTAGTGTAACCTTAGTGCTCCAACTCAACCGTTTCTATTCGCTCTATTTTTGTCACATTGCTTATAGATAAACATTTATGGTGGCCTATCAGTATCTGTATCTGCATCGCTCTACTCTGCTTCAGTTTCAGCTCGAGTTCAGTCAGTTTCAGTTTCCTTTTTACGTGATTTCTTGTATCTCAAGTGTTGTGCTCTGGTCGCGGGGTCTTATCGCCTTGTTTGTCCAAGTGCCAGTTGAACTATATACATATGTATGTATGCTCGTAATGCTGATGATCATGATCGTGATGATGATGATGATGTATGTATTCCTATATAGGGGGCTTAGTACTCGTATATGGCCTTCTCATGGTTCACGATGTTTTCGTCAGCGTGTGTTTTCCCCCTTGCTTTTTTTTTTGTCGTTCTCAATTCTTTGGTACGTTTTTTGTGGTTTTCGAAAATCATGTCGCATTTATTAGATCATCAAAAGGTGTTAAAGATTGTGGGGCACGTTTCAATGATAATATTTGGCCTGGCCTTTTGTACGGCATTCTGGAGCTCTATTTCAATTGTTTGTTTGTCGCACTGGGTGAAAGTAATTCAAAGTTCATTAGAGATCTTCCATCCAACTGTTTGCCGGGCTTGCACCGAAATGTAGCCAGTTTGTTGCCGATCATATACCTTTTTCTGATTTGTCATATCTGTTGGACGAATCCCTTATCTTTATGGGATAGCAGTCTAGGTGGAATTGCAATTTGCGAAAACAATAGCGTGTGGAAATTAACCGAATACAAATGAAAACAAAACGTCCAAATCTGTTCAGATACCAAAATTTTCATCGGTTTAATGGCCTTTTAAGTGGTGTCAGTGTGATTCAGTGGTTCAGTGATATATTTCAAAAGTTCTTGAATGTCTTTTCCCAGCTTACCGCTATTAATTGATTAGCCAGTCAGCACCATATCGCCAAGTGACAGACCTAGGATTGGCTTAAGGAAAATCCAATAATAAAATACACAGATAGCGAACTGGAACGGACGCCAACTGAAACCATTGGACAACCGCAAAAAAAAAGTAAAGCGCTCTAACGGTTCATAACACTGTGTTCCCCACAGGTCCACGCCAAATTGAAATTTCAAATCAAATCAGAGCGCGGCGCAAGACGGAAATGGCAAATGATTTTCTTCCAACATTCTGCGACTCCATAACGGACAGCCAAAGCGAAAAAAAATAGTACAAAAAAAGTGGTCAAGAACCGAGGGAAAAATTTCATAAATTATTAACACCTCTGCCATTTGAACTGGACAAACTGGTACCCGTTTCATGGATATGTGCGAGTGTGTGTGTGTGTGAGTGTAAGACGCGCCTCTCTTTGGGCTTCTCATTGAGGTGAGCTGGTGCCTGGGCCATGTCTTCGGACTGCATAATTGCTTTAATGGAATTTGATTTTACCCAACCTCTCAACACGATCGACTACAGACGAGTGTCAGACCTATCGTACCGAACGGAAGGCCTTGGCTCTGAAGAAGAGATAAATGCGTGAATCACGGACTATATATCCCCTTATATGGTGGAGTTCCCGGAGTTTCATGCCCTCATTTTGAAATAATCGACCGACTTAAAAGGATTGAACTGATTAATCTTCAAACGCTCATAACTAGCTAATTGCAATATTAATTCTTGAAATAACAAAGAATTTCTTGGAAATTACACTAATAGGGTTAACCTTTTAAATGTAAAGAAGTGCAATTCAATCGATCCTTTAAAGTTAATTAGCTTAAATAGTACACCCATATTTGCATCGTGTCACGGAGGCACCACTAGACCCCACCTTGTCGTTTTTTGGTCCATTGCAGATGATGTACAACCACTATTAGCATTAAAGTTTATTATCGACAACGACGCTGGTTCTGAATTCCTGCAAAACAGGTGCACCTTAGCATACACACACATGCCGCACACATCTGTGCACTCGATTGCACAGTGAGGCCATCGGAGGAGGCCTTTCAACTTTTAGCTAGAGATTTCTCCACCTCTGCCATATCGCACTGGCCAAACGAAACCAAACCAAGCCAAACCATACCCGCACCATCCGATCCAAACCGATCGGAACCCAACGTCCCCTACCACATGGTTGCATGCAATGCAGGCGGCGGCGCAATGCATTTGGCCGCTAAAAGCGCCTTATTTGGTTAAATTGGTGCAGATTGCTGCCAGGCCAGCTCTAAATAATAATTAGCACAGGTTTCTTCATCTACTTCTCCTGCGTCGTCGTCGCTATCTCACTTTGCCCGCTTCTTGTTCGCCTCGCCTTGCTGCGCTTTTGGTTTTGGTTTTTCGTTTGGTTTTGGTCATTCACCACCAGGCGCACCGCAAAAATCAAAAACTAAGACAACGACAAGAAAAAAAAAACTAAACTAACCGAGAAAAAAACATCTTGTTGCATGCCACATACGGGGTGAAATTTCCTTAGAAACTTCGTGCTTGCCTGCTCTGGTTTTAATTTGATTTTTACTTGATTTCCCCGCCACTCTCCATCACCATCACCATCGCCATCACCATTGCCAGCTTCAACCTTCCCGAGCGCCTTCGTCTGCATCTGGTGGTGGCCGAGGTTCAGGTTCATAAATTTACTAGATGTTCGCCCGATTTCTTGGCTCCGCGTTGCATGTTTAATGTTGCTGCTCCGTTGCATATTCGCGTGTGCTGCATGCCTCCGTGGGTTGCACTCGCAGCCCCAACAATGTGGATGGTTCTGCTCCTTCTGCGCCACCCCATTCAAACCATCAGTTCCCTTTTTGCTAATAATTATTTTCCTGGTCTGCGGATTTATGACGCTGAAGGATCACTAGCTATGGCTTAACGATATGTTAGTGTCTTAAATCAATTACTATCTCAAAAAGGATTATACTCTTTGTCCTCTTTCTTCTTTAAGATTTGTGCTTAAGTAATTTTGTTTTAGTGACAATAAGTAGATTTGAATTGTATTTAAAACCAGTCCTTGTTCGATTCTCATACAAAAACATCACTAACGTTTTAAAAATAAAATCATCAAAGTTTTAGACTTGGTGTAATTAAATATATACCAGAGGAAATGGGGAGAAATAAAAAACAACGTATAAAACAATTTGCCAATTGATGCCGATATGATAGTTAGAGCGAGACCCCAAAGAGGAGCAGGCGGGTTGAACGGGAGGCGAACCAGATGTGCGCATGCCTCAAAGGCACCTGCCAAGTCGGGCCGCATGGAATGGAGTACAGTGGAGTGTAGAGTGGAGTGGGGTGGAGTGGAGTGGAGTGGCAGATCGGCTTGATTCCCGTCCAAGTCTGGGGCTAAGGCGAGGAAATCAAGTGCAGATTAATTAAATTCGATAATTAAATGAACGGGCCGCGCCGGGGCTAGCAGATCGTGTCTGCCGGCAGCATCGTAGTGATGTGTCTGTGTCCGTGGCTGCCGCTGTTGGTTTTAGATGAAAGCTGCAAAAAGAAGGCCCCAAACAGCAGCAGTGGTATAATAATAATAAAAAAAAAAGAAACATTTGCACATTGGCTGCACATTTGGGATTGAGGTTGAGTCTCTGGCGACGGGTGATGATGGCGTTGGACCAGCCACGACCAGCGACTTCTTCTCCTCCACTTTCTTGGCTCTCCGTCTCCGGCTAATGCACTTCTGTGATTTTAGGCGCAGCGAATTAATGCGCATCGCTCTATAAATTTGTCAGCAATTAAACGATCCAGTCGCCCGACTGGGCCACTAAAACTGTTTGCCCAACTTTGGCCAATCTATCAGGGTTAGAGTTGTGCTCTAATATGCTTATCGATGGGGTCGAGGTTATGTAAAGTAACCCCTACTAAAGCTGAATTACCTAATTCTCTTATTTTTGTAAATTCCTTAACGTAGAGTATCCCAAGAACAACTTCCGTCAAAGAGAGACAAACTGCTGAAGCTTACTTGTGTGATATTTTATGGATTTCTAGTCGATAAAAGCCACAAACTTCCGAACTTCATCTAGTGGATGGACTTCCATGGTCGCAGAATCCTCGAATGTGCAACGAATTTCTGTGGACTTGATTGATATTGGGCGATAAAGAAACCGCTAAGGAGCCGCTCTCAGAGTCTCTTTAGACTCCTGCTCTCTGTCAGCATCCGTCTATATGTTTCTCTATCTCCATATAACATGTGTAGCAGTTGTAATGTATAGCTGGCAAAATCGGTGCATGTTGCACATAAATTTCATACGAGTTCAAGCCCAGTTCGCCACAAATTTATGGCCCAAGCGAATGAGGAGACGACTGCGACTGCGACTGGGGCTTGGACTTGATCTTGGTTTTGGCTTTGGACTATGGATCGGATATGTTTTTGGTGGGGAAATGAGTGCTCTTTGGGGCGTGTTTCCTTGTGCTCTGCTGTCCTGTTAACAAGTTCTGAGTGTTGCAGCAGCATCCGCATCTTGTTTAATGTGTTTGTGGTGGCCATACGTAAGGCCGTTGAAAGCTAGTTAAAGGCCAAAGATTGATGGCGCAAGGTTAGAGCGCATATAAAATGGCCATCGACTGGAAGTCATCAAAATAGTTGAAAATGTGTACTCTTTAAACTTGACACTAATTTGATTCTATTCCATGGAAATCCATTTCATATCAATTTCGTTTTATTAGGACTTTGCTAAGTGTCGCATTGATAACGCTGCGTATACGTAATGTGACTTATTGCGGAGGTTTTTTGTAAAGTGTGTCGGTTTAGTTACTTTGATGTATTTTGTATTAGGATGTATTTTGAGTTAGTTTAAAAAAGTGTTGATTAAACTTGCCTTTTATTTAGTTGTGTTTTTTTAACGGCTTACTTGGCGTATGCTTAATTTTTCGCCCAAGATCACCCTTTAGAAGCAATTTATTTATGAAATATTTCCTTTTTATTAAACCACCTGGCGCACAACATCTACAATCGTTTGTCTGAACGACTTCAGCACTTATCATTTCACTTCACTCCCCCGCCGGCTGACTTGGCGTATACTTAATATGCAATTATAAATCTTAAACACGATCGCCCAGAAGGCAGTGAACAGTAATTTCCTGCTCACCAAGTATATGGGTTATTCTGTGCGCATATTGTACGTCGCTGTGAAGGTTTACATATGAAAAAAACATACACATTTGCTGCCGTTTTGCCAGTAGAATGGTGTGTACCAACGAGTTCAAGCAGTTCAAAACCTTTGCACGCGAACTTATCGCACAAGGCGACTTCGTCTGGTTAGAGTGAAACCAAAACCAAACCGAAAACAATGCTGTTCATGCAATTAGGATCGGGTGGGGTACGAAATAAAATGTTGAAAATGTGAGATCATAAAAAAAAACTTGTAAATTAAGGATTTCTGGCTAAAAGCAAATATGGCAATATTTTGTATTTTTTTTTTTTGACTTTGTTAATATTGTACATTTTTGACTCCTTTACGAACGTGTGTTCTTCTTAGTTTTGCCATTCTTTCCTTTTTTTTTTTAATTCATGTGGTATGTTCCCATTTTGCCCCCGAGGTGAGATTGGTGTATATACATATTTAAAGTAAAACGCAACGATCGCAGAGCAAAAAGTCAAAGCGGCAAAGCGGCGGTCGACGCGTACAAAATGCGAAAGCAACAGCAACATATAGTACACATATAGTACACAGATCAGCCGCAACAACAACAACAACAGCAACAACAGCAGCAGTGGCAGGAACAACAAAATCAGCCGTGGAGAGTGTATACACAAACGTCAAAAAAGTCAACTGCGCCGCTGCCATTTGATAAGAGGCCACAAGTGTAAATATAGACGACAACAACAACAGCAAAACCAAAGCGACGATGTCCACGACCGCTGACTCTCCTTCTCACTCTCGCTCTCTCTTTCTCGCTCTCTACCCTCTCAAGAGGCGGAGAGGTGGGTACTCTTTTTTAGATCTCTTGCATCTCCCTCACTCGCGCTACTCGAATTGATTGATATTGCCATTTTGCCTTTGTCGCCATTTCATTTTTGCTTTCAGCAGTTCACCAGAGTTCATACATACATAAGCACACACACACATATATAGTACAGATATATATATGTAGGTGCATGTATAATGCGTGCGTAGGTGGCAGAGGATTGGGGGGGCATATATATACTCAATCCCAACTACGTGCTGCAATGCCACACGAGGTGGCGATTAGGGGGGGAAAGGCGTGCCGAAATCGCCTGCATTTAGCATTTAGGGTTAACCACAAAATGGGTCAACAACATACACACACACTTGTCGATGGGGACGACTGAACCCTGTGAGTCAGATAAGAGTTTGCCGTAGATCGACAGCTCCGGACGGACGATGAGTCAGGGGTATGTCAGCATGCCAATAATCAGCTGGTGATTAAGAATTAATATCAACATATTTGTATTTCAAAATAAACATATATATAGCCATTATAAGAGATTCGGGGTGAAGCCAGGGTTACACGAGTAGCTGCGTGTGCTACTATGTGCAGGTGCAGAAGCCGCTTAGTTTTTTTTAGAAATATTTTAAAATCTGCTAACATATAGAGGTAACACTGAACTTATATTACATACAGTTGGTTCTATGCATCAAAATTTCAAATTATAATAGCTGCTTCTCAAGGTTATGCACTCAAAAGAAGTGCCGCATTATCTTCAATTTCTTGTCCTTATATAACCCCGGCAACGTATCAATTGAATTGCCATTTCTGCAAGTGACAAAAGATTGAAACGCCGTAATTTATGCAACATAAATGGCCATAATGACAGCGACGTAAACAATCAGCGATTTATATGGTGTCTTCAATTTTCTTTTTTGTCGATTATTTTATTTTTTTGTTCTCTCCCCAACACCTTCGACCATAAAGACCTAAAGAATAAATAACGCGTGCACCATACAATTTAACAGCACAATATTTGCATAATAGCAGCGCGTGACAACAACAACAATAAAGGCGCAATGGGGTATACCCCACAGTGGGGAAATAAGTATGTAAGTTCGTTCAGACAAAAGATCGAAAAAATGGGAGTAATGGAAGCGATCATCAGAAACAGAGAACGGCAGTGGCGAATGCAGTTGAGAACTAATTAGTTTGATTAGTTTAATATCAGGGATTAACTATATCAAGTATTAATATAATCAATCAAGTGTTTCAATCTAACAATATATCTTCAAACTACAGTACAAAATTCCTTTTAGCTAATGATCCTTCAGCTGGAATTGAGGAAGCGCGGCAAGGAGAAGGACTCCTCCATAAATTGCCAGTCCAAACAACGGCGCTTCAATGACGGATTGACAAATCACACACACACACACAACCAGACAAAAACCCAAGGCACCCAAGACTTGGGCAGACTTTATGTAAGTATATATATTTTTGTGACAAATTTATTACTGACTTTGTGGTTCCCCCCCTAGCCACTCGATTTTGTTACTGCCTCTCTGATCATCATGATGATGATCGTGGCACGTGAAGACATGCCAAAATGTTTATGGCTTTGGCCAAGGTAATAATTTGCCAACAACAATTTGGCGCGCACAGACTGCAGATGGCAGGAGGCTGTCGCGCGATGATCATAACGATGATGATGATGGGCACGATGATGGCCCATCATAATGACGATAATTTGCATTTTAAATGCGCGACAAACTGCCAGAAGACAACGGCCACCACCACCACTCCCGCTCATCCTCATCCGCATCTTTTGGCTGGCCATTTGAATATAGTCGCAGTCAACTCACATATCTAGGCATAAAGTACTCCCATCGGTGCAGGTCTCCTCCTCGTAGAAGGAGTCACCATATTTGGCAACGCACACAGGCCGAAAACGAATACCCCAAAGAAGTCACAAAGAGATCGTTTGCCAACTGGCAAGCTGGCAAACTGGCGAGCCATACAAATTTGTCACACGAAATTGGTGTTTGTGACAAATAGAGAAAGGTCCGGAGAATCCGGCAGGGTTGGACTAAGATGAATGCGCTTTCGAGGCGACAAGTGATTGAACTATTATGCTGCAGGCCCAAAATCACCAAAGGCAAACAGGGGATAATAAACGTTTAGGCCTTCTCTCCTCATATGCATATTGTACAGTTTCGTAGGTTTTGCATAATTCCCCCCATGGGTTCAAGTCGGTTTTTAGAATTTGGACTGGGTAGCCAGAAGTTACTCCGCCTCCTCCGATGAAAGTTGCTCGTGTGTGTGAACTATTAGTGAATGTCCTCAAAAGGAGTGATGGCTGAGGATCCTTAAAGGGAAGTTGGACTAAATGGAGGAATGCCTTGCGGATCTCAGTTGAGCGGAAATAACAATATAAGTATGAATACGTTCTTAAAGAATATAACAATGAATGTTTCATTTCTTATGATATATTAAGCAAAATGATCTAATTTATATAATAACGCTTTTCCTTATCAATTTTCAAAGAAATGTTATTAATAATAGTGATAAAGAGAAAGACGAATGAGGCCATATAAATATTTATTAGCCAAGAGAGCTGACCTTTGACAAAGCCTATAAATCACGTAACATGGTAAATGTACATACCATACACAGCAAACTTTAACTAGCCAGATAGCTGGCCCGAAGATCACTTACGAGAAGCCAGATAAGTGGAATGTGAACTTAGACGGCACAGCCTACAATGATGCACGAGATACACAAGATATCATTATTATCTGCTAGATAAATCACTATGCTCGCAATATCCGGCCAAAGCAGATAACGATCCCCGTGAAATGGCAAAGTTGTAACCATTCACACACAGACACACACACGCGCGAACATTTTTAATAGTTTCTGCAGCTCTTGGGGCAAGCCACAAAAATCCACAGAGACCAACTAATTGAGACATCATCAGCAGATGCAGCAAGTGGCCAAGGGGGAGGAGCCACAGGACTGAGAGGAGGCTAAGTAAACATAAAAAAGAATACTTCTACTTCAACTCCAACTAAAGGAGGCAGAAGTCAAAAGTGTAAATAGCACAGAAAGCGCCAGAGGAAGTCGAAAAGCTCAGCCAACTGCACTGCAAAAAAAACTTGTTTAAACAATAACCCTATTCTTATATGTGTTAACAGTTTTTTAAACCTGTAAACATTTACTATAAATGTATTTCCCTTCTTCTTATTATATTGATCCCAACAAATTCCTTTAAATTTGCAATACTTCTTATTTTTCTTAGTGTAAGAACCGAGAACAAAAAATCAACAGGAACGGCAACTATTTAATGGCAATTTTACAGCCTGCCATGTTCTATCCTTGAGTCAGCCTGCGCATCCCAACTGGTGCCCTCCGTTTGCAGTCCGATGATGAGGATTAGATGCCAAGGCAGGGGCCAACCGAAATGCCAAGGTGATCGCGGATCTGGAGTCTGTTAATTTTTTGTCATTTGCGGTGGCAAGGACAAGACAGGAAACCATCTGGTCCGAGGCCGTAGAATCGTTTAACGATGGCACTCTGTGGCAACTCTGGCAGCAACTAATTTGAGGTTACAGACGTTTGGGGTCGTAAAAAACGAAGGGACCGAGTGAAAACTTCATTAGAGGCCACATAAAAACATTTTGAAGAGGGGCCAAAAAATAAAAAAAAAAACGCTGGCAGATAAATAATGTGTCAGAAATTCAATTTGGGTAAGAGATTTTTGGCCAAGCTGACTGGCGACTGACTGATTGACAACTCTGACTCCGAGCGTTGACCTCTGCGCACTGGCCTGTGCTCACAATTCGGTTGCTTCGAGTACGTGATCGCATAATGAATAACTTTCAAATTGAATAATCAAACAGACTCGCACACACCCATCGAGATCCGTCTGTGTGTTGGGTGTCATAAAGCCAAGTCGAGGCCGGCACAAAAAACATGGCCCAGAGTGTTTGCCCGAGTCTGGCTCGCTTGTCTTGGGGTCACGCGCATCGTGAAGGAGGCAAACAAAAACAGAACGAATAGCAAACGAAACGGAAAAATTCTTTAAAAGCCGTAAAAAGTTTGACAAGATCTTAACTGCGGTTTCACCAGGAAGAGAGAGAGAGTGCGATGTTTTCAAAATTTATAGATTCTGAAATATAAGATAGGATCCAGTGTTGGGTACTAACATTTAATTGAATTCTTATGCCATGCTCATTAAATAAAGTAAGTAACAACAAGGAGTATTATTGCTATCAACATCGTAATAGTATCGTATCCCATTTCGTACTAATAGGGTAATTAGTAAACCCTATAGGGTATACCCACCTGCTCATAACTTCCCGATTCGAGCTCAGGGTTTTTGAGGTCGCTTGCGTGTGCCACAGCCGCTCTCCAACCTCCCGTGCATATCCCCCTTTACAAATTGCTTAAAAATGTTAATAAGCAAAGGCATTTTGGGATACACACAGCACTGGCCGATCCCCGATCCAACCCGATCCTATACTATATGGTGTGTCGCCCTCTCCCTTTCGCACTTACGCACGGAGCGTTCGTTCTTTTGTTTCTGCTAACTCATCAATGATTTTGCTCACGTTGCGACATTTTGTCAATATCTGCGCCAATGATCGTCGCCGTTTGGTCTGACCTACCCCTAACCCCCCTGGACACCCACCATATGTCCCCCGATCCCCACCAGGCACTATAATTTCAACTTTTGCTGCTTCTTCTTGCCACTTTTGAGCAGGGCGCGAGCGTCGTTCAATGATTTTTTAATTGAATTCTAAAAGCGTTGTCGATCCTTTGTTGTTTTTGTATCTTGGTAGCTACGCTTTGGTATCTTTATATGTGTATAGTCTATATGGGTTTAAGTGAAGAGAGAATCAACCTTGTGGTATGTGACTTTTATAAAGGAAAAAAAAAAATGAAAATAAGTAAAATTAAACAAAATCTGCTTTTTTAATGGACAAGGCGCAAACTTTGCATGGTGGTAATGTTGTTGTTGTTGTTTCGCTGATTTTATTGAGCGGCAGTTGGTGTGTTATTTTTATTTTTGTTTTTAATTTTTTCGCGCGCTCTTGGACTTGACAATTACATGGACTTTTTTTCATGGCATTTCAATGACGTTCGTTAAATTTGTTACAGTCATGGTTAACACAGACACAAACACACACTCATGCCGATAAAGAGAGACAGATACACTTGAAATTTATGGGCGCCTAACGTTTTTTTTTTTTTTGTTAACGTTTGTTTTTTCGTACCTCGTTTTTGTTTTGTTTTTGCCCATACGGCAGCAGCTCAGTTCAAGTTCAATTGTTAATGTAAAAAGCTGCACACACACTTAACAGCAACAACAAACAGGCAACCCCAAATGCCATTAACTTGTACGTTTTTTATTTGTTATTATTTAATTATTATTTGCCATTTCGCTTGACCAGATTGTGTAGGCAGGTATTTCACGAACTATGAAACAAAGAAATGAAAAAGAAACCATCGCAAAGCGGAGACCCCAAAAGCAGTAGAGACCTTTTGATATCGCTTAATTAATATCAATTACTATGCAATTAGAGATCGCTAAGCTAAGCAGTCGGCATTCAGCAAAAGGTCACTGGAAATTGATGAACTTTTGGCTTTCTACCCTAAAAGGTGCGGTGGGATCAAATACTTAAGATTGGTCGAAACCGAAACATTGATGGGGCGGAGATGCTCAAATTATGCAAACAAAATTAACTTATCATACTTGTAGATATTTCATAGTTTTTAAGCAGAATTGCTTAATCATTTTGGACCCCCTACGTTTAGAATATAAACGTAGCCCCAACAATACGGAAAAAATCGGTAATTATCGTGTAAAAATTTTTCTTTGTATTTAAATGTTTTCTCTTATTTGCTTTTATTTATGTAATTAATTTTGTAATAACAAAAGTTGGAGAACAAATATGATATGATACAATTAGACAAACAATCGTTCTTCATTGCAAAATATCATATATCTCACTTATCTTCATGGATTGCAATTCAGAGTTCTAAATAATCGTATCGATTTAATCGATTTTCCACTCTGACTTATCGATGATTATCGTCAGTAGTATCGTCTCCAAAATCACAAATTCACCGATTGCTGGTAGAAATGTCGATTGTCTCTGTGCGCGGGTGTGTCACCCAAGCCAATTGAACACTTCTGGATGACAACCACTAAGCTGTGAGCTCGACTTTGACTGAACTCGGCGCTCCAAACCTGAGTGGCAGCCAATAATCAGTATCGCTGTTTGTAAGTACAAAGTAAATACTGTCCTTACTTCACTTTGGGTCGCAGCCAGTCGGAATTTTTCGATTTTTTTATTTGCTTTGGGCTGTGACCGCGACGCGTATAATTTACACGTTTTGCTCATTTGCGATTCTAGACTCGCAAGCTGCGACCGAAACAGAAACAAAACAAATGAATTTAAATCCACACATGCCCCCCAGTACCGGGTACAGTGAAGTCTTGAACATAAAGAAGTTACATTGCGGAAGCTTTTCTCGCCTTCTCAACCAAGGGCCTTATATTAATCTGATAATTGCTGGTAACTGTCACCAATGTATCTTAGATACATTTATTTTATTCAAATAAGTATAGATCATTCAATGGCCACTGTTCTTCGTACTAACTGGTTACTGGAACCTTAACCGAATTGAGGAAAGAGGGATAGCTACTGCGTCGGCGCGACGGCTGCTTTATCTGCTCCTCCTCTTCTTCTTCTCCAGTCTGAGTGAAATTCCGACAAGTGGCATAATTGCGCCCTGCGGCGGCTACCGTGCTAAGAGGGCATGGGCATGGGGGACTCGGGAGGGGCGTACCCAGGCCAAGTGGCCATCGATATGCGGGAAAAAATCGCAAATCATAACCACGGCAACAACAAACAATAAAAAAGTGCAGCAGCAACTCGCAACGAGCAACGTGCAACGTGCTATGTGCAGTGTGCTTCAGCTTGCATGCCACGTAAGGCAATTCCAATGCCAAAGAGCAACAAGTGTGCGTGTCCCAAGTCGTTTTGACTTTGCTCCGAGTGCAAAGTTGAGCACACATAAAAAATACCGGAGGAGGTTGATGGGGAGGTGGAGGAGATGGCGGATCACAGAGGGCAGAGGGTGAATCTGCTGCGCAGTCGCCTTTAAAAGTCATCGGCGACTTACTGCACGCCATCCATCCGCATACAAAGCGTATATAGGACCTAAAAGCATTATTTAATTCACATAACTGATGCTCTACCAAAAAGGATATGCTTGTCATAAAGTTTTTACAGAGTATAAATGAAATTGTTGATTTGTACTTCCGCTCTTACGAACTCATCATCTTAGCTTATCCGAAGATATTTGCATTAACCCCTCAGTAATTATTATTATATTCATTCACCAGCGAAGTGTATTTACGGTTCGCATTAATGCAATTGTTAGCTGCTTATTAACCCGACTTCATGTTGGGCTCCCTCTGATTTCTGCCTGACTGCGACTCATTCTCGTTCGCCATTCTCGGCTCCAGACAGACAGCAAGTCAACATTCCATGGCCACTCGCAGGGCATAAGTTCGCGTCAAAGGTTTCGGAGTCAAGTCAAGCAAAAGCAAAAAGAGGTCCCAGCCAAAGCAAAGCAAAGCCAAAGCAAAGCAAAAGCAAAGCGAAAGCATCAAGTTGAGCGGAGTGCCAACGAGTGAAAAGCGCAAAAGGCAAACAAGAACACGGCGGTTGCGGATCGGATCGGCAGCGGAGATGGAGATGCATTATAACCTTTGCCAGCAGCACGGCCAGTTCATATTGATATCATGGGGGTACAGTGAAGCCTCGCAAGGTAAGAAAAAGTACTTACTCTTTAAATTGCGTTCATATCTGCAACTCCTGAGTACTTTCTTTACCCTTTCTGCATGTATAAAAAGATTTTTTTTAGCAAGATGAAAATCTCTTTATCGAGCTTCAACATTATCTTGCACCAGCATTGGTATTAGCCTGGCCGCCGTGGAGATGCGAACGGGTCGCTTCTGTATTGGGATGGATGGTTGCCCTTTCCACGGCGACTTGCCGACGTTGGGACTGTGTGCGGTGCTGACTCGTTTTGCATTTTAATTTTGCCCGGCAAGCGATCTTTTTCATCATTATCATCATCGGCGACGTCGTCTTCGCCGCCGCTGTTCGGCATCAGTTGCTTGTTTATTTTTATTTCTGATTATTTTAATTTTAAAGCTGCTGCAGCTCGATACGTTTCTTTATTTTTTATCGCCACTTGTCGGCCATTTGGGCGTTCATTTGTGCCCGCATACGTCCCTTAACGTTTGCCATACGTGGTGGAGCTGGAGGAGCCGGGAGTGCCAGCGGAGCCGGTCAAAGTCAAGTCAAATCGAGAGACGCATTGAAATTGCGGTTGCCTTTTTTATTCTGGGAGGGGAATTTAATTTTATTTAATGAAAATTTGCATGCTGAATGCTTAATTTGCCGCTCACAAATATTCGATGAACTCGTCGAATTCAGGAGTGCTTTCGGCCATCCTTTTTTTTTTTTAGCCTGGTCAAAAGGTTGTCAACAACTTGAAAAGGGAAACCTCAGGTACAGTTTTTCTGAAGTATATAATACAAGATCTTTAAACACGTTTTCGATTAACCGTTTTCTATCGATAAATAAATAAAACGATATCTCATTTATTCCCGAATTATAAAGATTATTCCAGTTTAAGGAATTTGAAATAATGCTAATTAGTCCAAAAAATTATACAGACATGACCAAACGTATTTCTAAATGATTAGCAGTATAATGATAAATTTGACTTTAAAATCAAATGTTGAGGGAAGAAAACCATCAAATAACTTATGTGACGGGGATAAGATCCACATTAAGCATAAAAGCAATCTTAAGATCCAATTAATTATATCAATTTAACAACCACAATCTGACGTCACAAAAAATCCCAAATCTGCGTGCTCAGGTGACTGTTGTTCGATCATATTTTTTCGCTACTTCAAGTCAGCCTTTTACTTTTTACCGATTCTGTGTATATATTGTTGTTTCGGCATTATAACTCTTTGTGTTTCACAATGTGCATGTCGAACAGAAATTCTCGTTTTTGCATGCTGCCTGCGACTGACCACCAAAGCAAAAGCAAAAGTCAAAGGTGAGACCAGATACGGAGCCATGACATCATGGCTCATATACTTGACTTCCCGGCAAGTGAACAACCGAACCGACCCAACACTGGTCAATCTAATTAATCTATCACGGAGTAGCAGAAAAATGTCACACGCCCATAAATAATGTCCGCTGAAATAAAACAAATCCCGAAAGCAAAGGCAAAGGTCTGGGTGAGACAAATTTACGGCAGCGACAGCGTTGAAAAAGTAGTAATAAAAACACACAAGTTGGCCCGAAACCGAAACCATTTGATCATAAAATGCAGCAGCGGAATAACAGAAACAGTAGGCCACAACTCCACAACTCTTTTGGCCAAGGCGTTGACAGCCACCACAATGGCCATCGGCCTTTCGGCACAGTGTCCAGTACGAAATATAAGAAATATAAACTATCAAGTAAAATAAATAAAAACAAATGGATTTGCTGCAGGCAAGTCGTTGGATTTGGTTAGTTTCTAAGGTACCCTGTGACTCATAACTGTCTATTAAAACGGCTTGTTGTTCTGCTCATATGCTTAAAGCAAATATTGATATTGTTTTGACTTCAGATTCTTGCTCAGTGGCTCAGCTTATAAACCCAACAGTCTAGTATTTATCACAGGGTACTAAAGAGCTGCCCAGAAATAATAGCGTAAAGCGATAGCTAAACTTTCAACAGCTTTTCCCCCAATCCCACTATTGTTGTCATAATACTACGAAACACTCCATTTTGGAGTTGGGAATAAAAAGGAGGGGGGTTGGGATTTGTGAGGGGGAGGAGCATGACTTACCGGAATAACACCAGGCTGGCCATACTACTGTTGTCTCCGTATCAATTTCCTTCATTATGGGGGCTCAACATATTGTCAAACCTCCGCCGCCGTCAACCGATTCGATTTGCCCTCTCTTTCTGGCGATCCGCGGCTATCTCTTTCGCTCTGCTGGCTGCTGCAAGTGAAGTGAAGGCAGGAAATAAATAGTGGTAGTAAAATACAGTGAAATAAAGAAAAAAAAAACAGAAAAAGATAGATATGCGGTAAAGACAAATCATGGGGTTTATAAAGTTATTTTAACACTTTACGCTCGACCACTTCTTCAATTAAGTTGCCAGGTTTTGTTAGCCGTTTCACTTGTTTTGACCATTTATGCTGCTAATTTATCTCTGTCCGTATTGTCCAAGTCTCGGTAATCATTATGGCTCTATGTAGTTTTTTTTGTATCTATGTATCCTTGTGCGATTGCTTGTCTTTGGGTGTTTGCTTAATTAATTTGCTGTTTGTCAAATGGTTGTTGCTGTTGTAACGTAATGTCCGTCATTCTTTTCTTTCACAAAAAACAATGTGATGTGGGTAATCAAATTATATTAACTGCTGCCACAATCAATTTGTCGATGGTCTTATGTTTGGCAATTACAGGTATGACACGAGAGGTAAATTGATTAATAAAGGTTTAAGTTTGGAAAATAGGTCGTTAAATGTAATATATCATAGTCTTTTTTTGCCGTGAAAGAATAAAGATTTAAAATAAATTATATCAATGGATTATGTTTTGGAAATTTCATCATTTTAAATTCTGCCTATAATTTGTGTGTACAAAAACAACAAGTTAAAACACTTATGTTCAGCACCTACCAAAAATGACAATCAAACTTGTTTCGAACCTGGCTAAAACTGTATGGGAACTTTAACCTTTTCGGTTTGAACAAAACAAAGAAAAAGTTTAAGGTCGCTCGGTTGGCTTTATATTTAAACAGCTTTTGCATTTATATTATGCATTAGTTTCTCGTTCGGCTTCAGCTTCTATTTCTTTAAATTATTTGATACGAGAATGTATTGTGGATTTTTTTCTTAAACTCAAATTGAGATTAGAATTTACCTTTTTGATTGTTTCGACGTTGATTGTGGCCCACCAACTAAGTGAAGTGACAGACTGACTAATTGTGTTGTCAACTTGTCGTTCGTTTGGAAAAAGGTGAAGTTTTTTTTACGTTTGCTTATATGCAATTGAATTGTTTAATTAATTTTATTTATTTGTTTAGTGTTTACTTTTGAGCTTTATTATGAACTGTTAGAATCGTATAATTTATAAACTCTTGACGAGGCGTAACCAATATTCTCTATTTGTTGTATCCTATATTTGGCTATAAATGATTTACGTTTGCTAAATTTCAACTTTATAGCTTTGCTTTTAATTTTCTCCACAATTAAAATGTGTGGCTTGTAGCTTTGAACTTTTAAAGCATTGTTTATTTAATTTAGCTTGTGACTTTTGACTTATAAACTTGATTTTTTGCGTTTCACTTTCTGTCGCTCAATTAGCATAAGATTCGGGATTTCTTTCTTCGCGGCCTTATCACTTATCTCGCTCGCACTTTCCGCCCATCTCTTTCATGGCTTTCAGGTGCTGTCTCATTCATTAATTGGCGGTCACGTGCACAGCTTCCCAAAACAGATTTGTATCTCTGTTGTCAAAGTGTCGTTAGACACGTGAGTTTGTTGTAAAAAAGGGAAAAGCCACGAACAAATGTCACAGTGATTTTTTATCTCTTCACGGACTATTTTTAGCTGGGATTAGTTGCGCTGTATTTGTGACATTTTCCGGCCCGTTTTTCCTTCGGTCAAAACTGATACCGTTACGGTTATGTGGTGCGCTTCCACCGTAAGCACTTTTTCCGAACTTTTTTAATCTTTCATTTACACAACGCCCCCACACACATTTCACCTTATTCGCGTTCTATACGCTTTTTTTATCAATCCTCTTGATTTGTATTTTCTCTATTTACGCGCGCTTTGCGCTCGCGATCATTGCTCGTTGATCTTGCCGATCGCTGAAATTTCGATCACTGATAATACCGCGGCTCTTGTTATTTATATTCGCATTCGCACGAGTTGCCCGCCGCACGAACGAAATCGTACTGAACGCAAGTTCGAGAGAGCATGAGAGCGCCCCCCAACAAAAAAGAAAACAAAACGGGAAAAAAGAATTAGTCATCACGCCGACGACTCAATACTCTCGAAAAAAGTAACTTTGATATACATATATAAAATAAACAAGTACAATGAACAGCCAAATAAATTATTAGTTAATATTTGGATTAAAGTTATACAAAAAACAAAACAAAACAACAAAAAATAAAAATTAATAAATAAAATTATTAGCACAAAAAACAGACGGATCTACCCTATAACCCATATTTCTATGTTCGATAATTCAAATTGAAAGTGAATATTTTTTTCGAAAGATGTAAAAGATTTCCTCCTTACTACATTGCAAACAGTTGGTCAAAGTATAAATGCTCTTTAAGAAGTGTATAACAAGCATAGAGGCAACAACAAAGCAACAGATACTCCTACTTCAAGCCCCAACGTCGGGGAGCCGGAAAAACAGCTGTGTAGCAAAACAAACGGAACGAAGAGAGCGCAAGCTAAGAGAGCGATGGGGCGCTTTATCAGTACAGTAAGCGCTGTGCGCATGCGACAGGTGCTTATGCTTTGTATAACAGTGTTTCTTATAAATAATATCATATAAAATAAAGGATGTCATTAATCATTGAAATTCATCAAAGAAGTCAAATAATCTAAGTTAATATTAATTTAGGCGATCCGCACTAATACATAGAATATCTTCTCAGCTGCTTTCTTATGTAAAACTGAACAGGGTCTTATCAGTACAGTGAGTACTGGATCTACAATCAAAATATAGATTTCAGTTTGGTCTCCACTGAGTATTATGCTCTTTGGTTTCTTTTGCTATTCCCCGCTCCCTGACCGATCGGCCCCAGTCTCTCTCTCACACACACATCGAAAAGGGTTCACTGAAGGTCAGCTGGTCAGAGTTCAAGTGGCAGTGGGAATGAGCGAGCGAAACGCAGCGATAAAGTAAAGTCATAGAACGAACAACATCAGCGACTTTACAACTTCGGAAGACCTCAAAAAGGGTCGAATGTGGGGTGGGGAGGCGCGGCCGGTGGGCGGAGGGGTTTTTTTTTCTACTGATGGATAACAAAGTGTAGGCGTGTTTTGTAACTGTATTTGTATACGGAGGCATATCTGTGTCGTCGCTGGCCATTTGATACTTTGGCCTCGTCACTCGTCAATCAACACAAAAACAAAAAAGGGGGGGAGGGAGGTGGGTGGATGCAGTGGGGGGGAGCGGGACAGGGCGAGAGTGCAGCAGACATATTGCAGTTGTTCGCATTGTCGTGTTGTTGTTGTTGTTCTTGTTGTCTGGCGGTGTTGCGTTGCACTTTCCTATTTGCCCAGTTGTTGTTCGATTGAACTTCGCAACAAAACCAACAAACGGTCGAATAGGAAACATATGCATATTAATTGCCCATATCGCATTATTCTAATGAAAAAATCGCAGTTTTCTTTGGTTTTATCGCTTCGAAAACGTTAGTTATCGAAAGACAATTTCCAATGTAAATCGAAATCGATTCGCCTCCAAACTGAACGACCTGAACAACCTTAAGAGTCGCCGACGTCAAACGAAGGGATCGCATATTGCGGACCGTATTTCCAGTTTCGAAACGCTGAACACCTAATAAAAGAACTAGGAGAAAGGTTCCCTAATACAAGCCTTAGATTTTGGAATAGGTAATATGAACTTGGTATATGTATTAAGGTATATAATTTGTTTTATAAACAGCACTTTTTTTCAATTTCCTTCTTTTGGGTTATATGAAAGTGATTTCGGTATAGGATAAGTTGTTTATTCGGTATTTCAAAGTAGCTTTGTGACATTTATGGAGATGATTATGTAGAATATATAATCTTAACTTTTATATATGTTCAATTCTTTATAGAAATCAGAAAAGTTTGAGGTACTTATAGGGTGTACCGTCTCCCAAGCTTGTGGGAGAAATGGCAGTACCCTGTGCCAGGGTATATTAAGAAGTATATGTATATATATATAAATATATAGGCATGGACGCGATCGCATTTATGTATATATAGCCAGGCTACAGATGCGAGATCCGCACACTTAACCCAAAGCGAGACCAAAAAGGCGAACAGAGGCGACCGGGCCATGACGGGATCTCGGCGACGACCGACGATGCGACCTGAGTTGGCGGCGAAATATTTTTAGAACTTTGCGACCGACGGCGACGACAACGGCAACGGGGGGTGGGCACCGGGGGAGGGGGGTGTTGGGGCGGCATGGGGGCAAAGGGGACATGCATATATTGTGGTACTTCGGTATCTGTATCTCTGGCAGCCGCAGCTCAGGTCTGTTATTTTTTGCTCGTATATTTATTTTTTGCAGGGCGCTCGGCGAGCGAGCGAGAGGTCAGAAGGTCTGTGATCTTTTGCAAGTTCGCTTGAGCGCAAGAAAAATTCTCCGAACTGCCAAGAAGAACAAAAGGCAGCCTGGCCCGTCCAAGTATCTGTGAGATACATTTCTGCCGCTCATATGTACGTATATACCTATATATGTGTGATATAAGCATCGTATATTTTGGCCAGGCAAAAAGTCAAATGACAGCAAACTTTCGGTTAGATAAATAGGTAAATAAATATAAGATATGTATCTCTATATCCGATGGATATGCGCAGACCACAATGTACTTCGGCGTAAATTGGCAAATTTTTCTATAAACCATTAAAACCCATAAAGATGTACAATATTTTTGCAGGTCGATCTTTCACGGGAACTGCACAGTTTGCTGATACCTAACCCGACTTGATATGTATTTCAGTTCAGACACAAGTGTTAGCCCACTTTTGTTTTTGACACATTTCAGATTGCACTATTTGCCCAACTACTTGTCAACCACTTTTTATTGCACTTGTAAAGCAGCAGTAAATCATCGATATTCAGTTGTCTGGAACACACACTGTCATTTAAGTTTCAAAGTAGAAAGGTGTTATTATTTGGTGGGGGTTCCTAAATCACATTCTTATGAGCAGCAAATGCACAGCGTCTCATAACGATATGAATAATTTTGCCACAATTATATAAGCGGGGCAAGCATACATATAACGTTCGACATCCACGCAGTACGTCAATGAATCAAATATTTGAAAATGTGAAGAAAAAAGTTACAGGTCGAAGAAGGTACATATATCTCAGGCAAATAATAAAATAACAACTTCGACTACAGTTGACAACTCGAGGAGAGAGATACCACAGAGTGCCGCCGCCAGGTTGGCTGATGAGGGGCAAGTCAAGGTGTGTTGAAGTATTGCCCATGTCTTCTGCCGTATTTGTGTGGGACGATCACCAAACTTTGCCAAATCGCAGGCCCCTGAAAGAGAGGTAAAATCCACGGCGACAGAGATGGATGCAGATGCCGCTTTTGTGGCACAACAAATAAAGGGAAAAGACCAAAAGACAGTTCGACAGTTCAAACCAATTGACTCGTTTGCCAACACGCGTCTCCAGAAAAAGAGGCAACAACAACTATCGCCCAGAACTTCCAACATCCACATATTGTGACCACAGAAAATTGGTAAAAGCTGCACTGCATATGGACAGAGACCAAATATCGGGGATAACAGGTTCTTAACCTGTCAGCATAGCAGGCCAGTAATCTGTCTTTTTGGGTTTATTTTATTAGCTATTGGAGGGGGGATGAAAACGTGATCACCAATATGATTTGTAGGAAACTAAACTCTTTCATTTTACGAAATTAGATGTTCTTTTGTTCGAGCTAAACTAGCTTAAGTCGCTTTAACTCTTATTTGATGACTTGATTTTCAGTAATGAAAGTCCTGGAAAGTCTTTACTAGTTGAACTGCAAAAATTGAAGTTTCCGGGATCACATACCCTAAGAAGCAGAACCTCAAGTTACTCGCAAGTTACTTTGTGTCACTGCTGGTCAAAAATGTCATCAGTTTGGCACTCCGTCAGTCAGCCAGCCATTCAGTCCAACAGTTCGTCAGTCAGTCACCTCCGAGCTATATAGAAGACACATACAACACACGGGCGGCACACACTTCCAAACGCAGACACTTGCAATTTCTTTTGCGTTTTTGTTGTTGGCTTTTTTGCGCGCATCTAAAAATAAAGCAACACTGAAAATGCTAATGCCAAGCGACCGACCGATCGACACCGACATCGACCGATGCCCACAGACCTCAAAAACGAACGCCCGTTTGCCCTCACACAGATACACACACGTGCAGGCGCGCACACACAGATACGCGAGCGATCGGCGACACACACACACTCACACATGCAAGCATGTCCCCAAAATGACAGCGACATATTGTGCGCCTCGAGTTCACTTCATTCGAGAGTTTGAACCGATCTGAATATAGTCAGCGTGCCAGGGTGTGAGTGCGAGTGGGGGTATCTGGCGCACATACGTGGATATAGATACATGTAGACTATATACTCAGATGCGCGGCACACGCTGTTCGGTATCTTGGCTAAGTCTGTCAATTGCTAGGATATACAGTGCGTACCGGCACATTAATGCAACTGAAACATTCACCGATCCCGGATGTAGAACTAAGTGAAAATCTTACAGATCCCGATGCAATGCACATCTAATTATAAATTTATTAAATAATGAAGCTATTCATTCTTTTTCTTTAGTTCCTGTTACGTCAGTGTATCCCAACTAATGAGTATTAATTGTAGTTTATGTCCTGGACAAATGGCCGTAGCCCGCATTGCTGTGGCATACAAAAAGTATTTATCTTTTAGTCATTTTCATTTTTTGTGAACCAAAACTACAACTCAACTCTGTCAGACGACAGACTGACTGCAGAGTCGTTGGCTTTGGGTTTGGTCTTTGGGCTTTGGGTCTTGGGTAGAGGGACCTGAGACTGAGACCTGGGATCTGAGACCAAGTCAGGCCAAGTCAAGTCGATGTCGAGGCGTGTGGGCAGCATCAGCGTGTTGGGTTCACTTCAGCTTGATATTTTTTATTTTTTTCGCATGTTTTCTTCATTTTTTGCACCAGTTTAGGCGAAGCCTGTCGTCGGCGATGAGAACATGGCAAAAACATGGCAGCTACAAAATCCAGCGACGAACGAAAACTTTTAAGGCGAAAAGTGCTGGCCGAGACGAGGCAAAGATCGTTGTGGTGCAACCCAAAGGGGTCAGGTCGGTCGGTCGGTCGGTCGTGTGGCAACTGTACACGAAAAGTGACACCTGCAAAAGGCCGAGTGAATGGAGGTCAAATATAAACGAGGCGGAAGCGGACAACCAAAGTGTTTATCCTCATGACTGACATGTTGGTTGCGTGCTGCAAGATCGGAAAGTGAAGAAGTGAGGGCTCCAAAAATATCCTTCCATACTTGCACTGTTTGTCACAGCAAGTGGGATACGTGGTTACTTGAAGATACTTTTTATTGAAATTATGTTATTTATATTGGTGGTTTGGTAGAAAATACCATAAGAGGATAGCATTTCATAAGTGTCATTGCTTTTGAAGTATTAAAGTTTAGCAGTACGACCACATCACCAAGAATTCCTCCTTTCTAAAGCCCCATTGACCCCCATCACAGCGAACTGTATATTTAAGCAGTTAAACAAGATCACACCTCACCCACTTATCGTGAGCCATCTTTTAACTCTTGACCTACCAAAGCAAACACGCTCAGATTAACGAAATCAATTCCTCAACCTAAACAAAGCAAAACCTGTAAGCCATTAAGAGATAAAAGAGCCTAGGTATAAATATTTATATTAAAAATCAAAACAAAATCGAAAATTATAGAAACATATGCAGAGATTAACACGTTTCTGCTATAAAACATAAAAGAAGCGAAGAAACCGCAACAACAGATTTGTAATAAAATTAAGGAAAAAGTAAATGAACATTAAACGGTTTAGGTTTGGCTCGGCGATTGGTCAATCCGAATGATAATTTATGCGACTGTAACCAAAAAGTTTAGCTCTATAAAAAAATGATAACAACCATACGACGTCAGACAAAATTGGAGTAGACTAGATTGAGGCAAAAGCACGCACAGCCCTGATGGAATATGATGTTCGCCTAAGATATAGCTCAGTTTTCTATGGAATAAAACATGAAGATCGAGGCTTTAAGTCAGAATTTGTGGAAATTCTCGAAAATCTTTCTGACCTTTTGGGAAGTCTCAACTTCCGTTTAGCCGACGATTTGTGAATGGAATTTGCCGGCTCATTGAAAAGTGTATCGCAAAAAACACGCCGATGGTGAGAACTGGCTCAGGTATCATCATATAATCAGGCACATAACTGCTTGCCTCACAAACTTCTCTTGTCACTTGATAGAGGACCAGCCAAAAAAAAATAAAATAAAAACAAAATGTGGAAAGAAAATCCCCAAGCTGGCATCATAAAATATATACAAAAATAAATGCTAATAATAACAAATTCAACAGTTTCCTGCGGCTCACATCACAATTTCGCCGTTTCATGTCATTAGCGGACTCCAAAGTAAATATTTGACGAAGACAAACAAACCTCTGCCGCACAGCAACTTCATCATCGCCTCGTAATAACCCGTTCTCCCCGAATTAAGCAGGAAAAATAATAATAATAAAAATAATAATAATGAAGAGCAAGTGACGATCACTTTGAGGGCATTGAGGGCGTTTTTAACTTTTATTTTTCTTTGCTAAAGATCGGCTCCCTCTGCTTTCGTTGTGAGATGAGTTTGGGAGTTGAGTAAACCGATCGGCTGCGGCTTTTTTCTTTTTTTTAATTTTTTTCTTTTTTTGCCGACTGTGACATTTTTGTCACAGCAATCCTCGACCGCCGCGATCTCAGCAATCCTCGACGAGCAGGGGTAACTTGAAGTTAACTTTATGTACTCGCCATTATATTCCGTCAGCGAATTCGCGCTGCGAAGATCATAAGACCATAATTGAACTGATTGGCAGTGTTTTGTTATGGTCCCCGATTTTTTGTACCTTTTTCGGATTTTTTTCTGCTCTGGGGGGACTTGTAGTAGGTTTTCATAATTTGATCTTTTGACAGATCAAAGATCGCTGCTTGAACCTAAGGTTAATCACTGACCGCAGCACCGCACAATATGGCTGTTATTTCTGCTTGGATTCGCTATTTGTTTGATTCGAGCCGCCGCATGAAATCATATTTCTCCATAAAGCATCCACTTTGTCTGTCCCAGCTTCCACAGATGATCGAGTGCCGATCTGGGCGCCCACACTCGATCGCATGTGTGCCTGACTATATATATGTATATATACATATGAACATATATATATTTTTGCGGCTGTGTTAATGATCGCAAATGTCGTGATTTTAGTCGAGTGGGTTGAGTGAGGTGCTGAACTTTAATTAAACGCGCACCGAAATGTGTTTTTTCACATTCTGAACTTTGAGACATCAACTGCATCCACAGGGCAAAATGCATTGCAATCGCTGCGAGATCGGTTAATCAACAGATGGCCTGGCCTTATGCCTCCTATGGGGGTTGTGAGACTAAACGAACCCAAGGAGGACCTTCAAAAATTGACACACATCAGAGATGGAAAAGTATTTTGATTTAGTTGAGACAAATGTCATATTTATCGGTTATAATTAAAAAGAGATGTCTTGTATTGAACTCTTGAATTTCTTTAATTAACTTAAGGTGCAGCATGAGCACGATAATTAATGTTAATAATAAATGTTTTGAGTTCAGCACTATTCGGATGAGCATAAAAAATCGATTCTAAAAGTAATTAGACCAAAAGCATGCGTACTTAAAAACCTCTCAATTAAAAACTTATAGTCTTACTAATTTAATTGAATGAGCCACCTCTAAACTAAGTGAGAACTTGACTAAAAAGGTCTCTAAAGAAAACATGCCACAATAAGGCAAACTAACAAAGAAATCAATTAGACATAGGCCAAGAACACATGGACATTACCAGCAATAAACTTTAACTGAATCACAAAGGTTTGGAACCACTCAAAAATCGAAGAGGTAAAATCGAAATGCGAATCGGGAAAGAAGAAAAAGTGGAAGCGCCTAAAAAAATAATGTAATCAAAAATGCGAAATGCAAATGAAATGCAGGTGGTGTGCACACTTAAACACACACCTGCACTTACGACGACAACTGTAACAATAACGGCCATCGGAGGTATGTACAACAACAAAAGGTGACCAGAGATTGAAGTGGGTGGCATTTGGAGTGGGCGAGGGGGCGACGAAGGTGAGTGCGCTTATCAGGCCCAAAAGCAAACGCAAAAATGAAAAAATAAAAAACAGCAACAACCACAAATGCCGGATATGAGCGCCACTTAAAAACTGTAAAAACAATGAACAAGCAACAAGTGTTCGAGACGACTACACCGAAAATAAAGCATCTACACTTTCAGATTCGACGTTTAAATTGATATTTGCATTTTATAAACTTTGATAAGTGAACAATTAACAGGGATAAACTACAGCATTGATAAGAGGTTTGCTTTTATTATTTCTTTTTGAATTCGATTGCAATACTCTTACGTTATTTTTAGTTTTATAGTTCAATTTTTCTCTTTCATTCTGTGTGACCGTTCAGTTCGATACCTTGCAGAAGCTAAACAAATGGATCATCTATTTGTTCCGCGTGCAGACAGACAGACAGATGAGTACAAACAGACCAGCAAAGAGAGCGTTAAATTTGCACTTACCGTTCCGCAGAGAGCCACAATCGGACAACAACGAAGTCTGCAAGAGGGAACAGGTAGCCGATTCACAGGCAGGCCAATTAATGAACGCGACAAAATGGCAAATAATACTTTGGAAAATGTCCACGGCATGACCGTTAAAGTCAACTAAACAAAAGTACGGGCTGGCCTGACACACAAGCTTTACATTCCCTATTAAGATGTTTAGAATAGCTTATGATTTATCTAAAAGTTTGCAATAACTATTGCGTTTTTTACAGTTCTTCGATTTGTTCTTACAAAGTTATTGTCTCTAAAATATACATTTTTTGAATGACTTGAAATTAAATTCTCATTGATCTTAATTCAAATTATTAGGACACCAAATTTTAGTATTTACCGAATTCTTTTCAACAGCACTTCAAAACGTATTTTGACCACCCTGTAGAGGCTTCACTGTGTCCACGCGGGGGAGTAGCAAATCAAACGCACAAAGGGAGAAAGGAGAATGATGAGTGCGGGAGCGGGAGCGGAGCAGTGAAGAAGAAGGTGGACCGAAACAGTTACCCACTAATTGCAAGCATGCGTCGCCGCAGCTTTTTGTCACCCGTCGACGGACGACTGTATGTGGTTGTAATTGTAATTGCGCCTGTATTAGAGTTGCGGCTCAATCAAATGTCTCGCTGCGCAGCATTTACAGTTGCTGCTGCGGACATTTGCTGAATCATTTGTTTATAGCCGAATCAGGAGTGTGTGTTTGTATTAATTACCGTTTTAAGCTGCCTCCTCTCTGCTTCTTCTTCCCCTTCTTCTGCTTCTTCTTCTTGCTAAATGGGAATTGGAATTCTTTGCTGTCAAACACTTCAATGAAAACTTTTATGTGGAGCAATTGATAAAGCCGCGCTCACGCACACACTGACGACACGTTGCTGCCGGAATCTACGCACACACACACACTGGCATTTGTACGTTAAAATTAAGTACAATAATTCACTTGTTGTTGTTGCTTTTGGCTTGGCACTTGTCGACCGTTTTTTGCGGCTCGCTTGCAATTAAACAAACAATTTCTCTCCTGCAGTCGCAATAACAATATTCATCGATCGCCGCGTTTTGATTAAATTGTTTGCATTACGTTTTCTATTATTATTATTATTCTTCGAATGGACTGCAAGCGCAAGAAAGCTCCCGCATCGAACCGCACTCGAGAGCTTCGGAAAAATAACTGTGCAGCAGCAAGCGATCGAAATCGACTTTGGGGCCTATTTTTTCCACAGCGGAGCGACAAGTGGCGATTACAGCAACAACAACTGGTTGTATGAATGAATTTCTGCTTTAAGAGAGCGGAAGAGAGTCAAAGAGCGGCGCTCTTTGGATTTCTCTTCAGCGTGCAGCAGGTTATTTTATTTATTTTCTGCTGAGTGATTATTATCATTATGAAGTGATCTGATTTGCTGCTGATATTAAAGCAAGACCGGTCAATAATTACACTGGCCAACACACGCTAATGGCTTTTTGAGTAGTTATTGAAAAAATTACTCATAATGGTATTACTTTTATACTCTTGGTATGCGATGTTTTGAATTTATGTTATACTAAAAAACAGTTATGCACAAATCTTTAACTATTTTAGTCGAGTAGTGTTCGATTTCTTCGTGTCCTTAAAACTTAGCCGTGTAACCCAGTGTAATTATAGATTTTACTAGATGAATTCCAGCGGAAGACAACTAAAATGCTTGAAATAATGATATGGTACGTGATTAAAACAAGAGCAAATCGTGTTCCCGATGGGATCATCACAGATCCGCATCCCCCATTAGGGCGACAAGATGAAGATATCGTTCAGAAGAGGCACAATGTATGAGGTGATAATTCACTTGTACGTCACCCGCTCGCATTTGCATTCGCCATTCGATTCCACCATTCCCGGTCGACTAACTACGGTTATCCTCAATCAGCTAATTTATTTCCCTGGAAAATATCGCCCCCACCTCGAGAAAGGCGAACGATTTTCCCTGCCAAGGGGCTCCACCTCCATTCAAATGGGGGAAACCAAACAATTAAGCAAACAAAACGACAGCGACCACGGCTGCAGTCTCCAACTGCAGCTTCAGCTCCAGCTCCAGCTCCAACTTCAGCTCCAACTCGCCAGCTCCGACTTGATAGCCCCTCCAGATAGAAACTGTCAAACAAAACAAACTACACGATAGAAGCCAAACAAAGCGAGGCTTCCAAAGTGTGCTGCGTTTTAGTACCCGGTAATTGCGGGGTATATCATTGTAAAGCAATTTAATTTAGAACCCTTCACCATATATAGAACGATATATTTAAACTAATATATTTAACCAAATATACATTTTGAAAACTCTTGAAACACAATTTCAAGTTCATACACGTTAGAAAATACATATTCTAACTGCTAACTTTCAAGCCCAAGCCCTTGACCATGCATACTAAAAGGTATCTGTTAGTCTAATTTGCCATTTCACAAGCTTTCTTGTTTATTTGTTGCCTTGCCTTAGTCTTTTGTTTTAGCCTGGCAAATGGTAGGCTAAGTACAAGGAAAGGCGTCAATGACGACCGACGAAGACGACTGACGTCGACCTTCGGCAACTACGCCATCAAAAAGGAAGTTCAAATGAGAAAAAAAGAGCTAAGTAGAGAACACTAAAAATCGAGGCCCCAAGAAAAGGACCGGGAGATGAATCGAATATAAATTAACTGCCATGAACGAGGTAATGGAGCAACAATAACAAGACTAACAGTGGCAGCAGAGAGCGAAAAAGGATATACTGCAAAAATGTAGCTTACCTATTAAACCTAAAAAATGTTAATATATATAATATAATAACTTGTTTTAAAGGATCATACATATTTATTTACTTACCAGTAGCATTCCAATGAAATACTCTGAATTTCTAAACAAGGTAATTACTTTTCCGAGTGCATCGAAGAGAAAAGCTACAATGAAGGCTCCACAAAAAGCCAGAAAGCAAAACGACAACGCGCCGATGCTAGTGGGCGTGTACCGCTCCCCATCCGCCCACAGCTGCCGCTCCTCCTCCTTCTCCTCCACCCCCCTTTCCGCCTTGCAAGCCAAGTGCAATCTATGGCAGCGATCGGCCAATTACAAATGGTTAGGAGATGCAACAGTAACAGCGAAAACAGCAACAGCCACAATGGCTGGCGAGGTCAAACAGCAATCAATAAAGGTCAGCGACTACCGCCGGGGCACGCCTGAGTGCCTACCGTCAATGCCGCTTTGCTGGATTGCCGGATTGTCGGATTGCTGGATTTCCCGATGGCCAGATGATCGGCAGAAGGGGTAGGCTCGAGGTGCAGAACCAGCTCCCAGCCCACACCCAATCCTCCCTGCCCCCCTTTCGCAGTCACTTGCCCATTCATGCGGCCCACGATGAAGATGCTTTATGTTGCAAATTGAAAGCTGGACATCCAATCGACTGAAGAAGAACAAGACGAACACGGCGAAGAAGACGAGGAAGAACAGTAGACGTGGAGGCAGTGCCATGGGCAGTGGCAGCAGGAAGGTGGGAAAGAGAAGGCTGGCCGACAAATGTAGACAGTTGCGACTGCGCAGCCGCAGCAGCAGAAGCTCAATTCGCTGAGGTTGCTGAAGAAGCTGCGTCAGAAGCCCAGAAAGGTGGGAGCGAGAAGGAGCTATGCTGAGGGAGGGAGAAGAGCGCAACGGTGGAAGATTGCTTAACCCATTATGGCCTACGAAAGTATGATTAGCTGAATTTATAGTATAAAGTACATTTTATGAAAATTAGTATGTACGTTCTTTTTTGAATATTTTAGAGGTCCTTGATGCTATTATTAGCATATTTGAGATATTTTTAATACTTGAAAACTCTTTAAATATTAAACAAATATCTTTGCCACTTCGAATATGCTTTATGGCCTAAAATACAATGACGATATTAAAGAGAAATTAATTAATAAAGATATTTGTTGTTTCTAACAACCCACCAGTGGGATTCCCTTGGGCATTATTGGGATAATTAGCTTAATGGCGGATGTCGATGACTGTGGCATTAGGCGTATGTTTCTTGGCTATTCCTTGGCTGCCCCCTTGACTGTCGGTGCCCACCGACCGGCCAACTGAGCGACCAGCGACCCTGTCCCGCCCCCGCAGCTGTTGCTTCCGAGGTTGCACAGCTCCCGGTTCCAAAGCCGCGACTAAAGCCATCGGTGATGATGATGACAATGATGATGATGATGAGGATGCTACCAAGTGGCCTCTGCCTTTTTGAATGCATCTTGTGGCGGCTGCTATCTGCCTGGCCGTGGCATCCACAAGATATTTTTAATGGCCCAGCTTCCTTTTTGCAGATGCTCTGCTACTTTGCTTCTGCCGTTTATTTGTTGGTCCGATTTTTGTGAATGAAGTTGTTTTAGATACACACACACACTCATACTCCACTCCGCTGGCAGAGAAGTAGCACCATTATCGCACTGACATGTCTGCTGGATGTCGCTGCTGCCCACCACCCCCTTGTTGCGACCGCCAGCCCACCGCCAGCCGCCCACTTGGCGGTGTGTGTCACCTGTTGATGGATTTCGTTGTTTGATTAACATGAAATGGCATCGCATCCAATCCCAGCCGATCTTGATGCCTTGAGTGGAGTAGAGTGGATTGGAGTGGATTGGAGTGGATTGGATTGGAGTTGAGACGCCGACTCTAAGTGACTCCGTCCCAGTTGGATCGCCTGGCGGATAGTTAGCCAAATGTCGGAGATTGATGAGGTGGATGGGTTAAGTGATGGCCCCAAGTGGAATGGCCAAGGAAATTGTGGCTTTTGATGGATTTCAATGTACTTACTCCTTGGAAGCGTTTATCTAAATAGCCCGCAACCTTTGCGGCCAATGATGCATTCATTCCAATAAAAACGAGTTAACATTTTAGAACTTGTTCACTAGTTGTTACAATTTGTAACCAAAAAACATGTTTAACTTATTTTAATACCTTACATGTTATAGATTTAAATATAAATTCAAGTAAATATAATTAAATATAATTTAAAATGTAAAATCCCACACTCAGTTTTGTAGACATTTGTTGACAATAAAAGTAGGTAAAACCAGGTACGACAAACACATGGCATGTCATAATTATAAATTACTTAGGGAATACGCCTTTTAGGACTACCTGTGTCGCATCCTGGCCACTATAAATTCCCTTCGACCCAAACGCCATTAGTACATTCAACACCAAACTGCCAAGCAGTCAAGATGTCGAGCTCTAAACTGGCCCTTCTTATTCTGGTCATTGCCTGTTTGATCCTCATCGCATGGGCACGACCCAGGTCGAGATCTTCAATATTCAATGAGGTCACATCGCTGCCGGCGGAGAGGAGAATGAGCAACGAAATCATGGACCAGATATCGCCCATGAGAAGGCCACACAGAAGGGACTATTTCGTAACGAGGCGTCCGCTCATCAGCTCTAGGATGATGATGTCCAGAAGCCCCTTCCACGAACGTCTGTACACCGATCCAGTGCCGGAGATTGCACCAGGTGGAGCCAACTACTTTGGCAATGACGTCCTGCCGCTTTCAACCTACGAGATCCTGGAACCAGAGTCATTGTATTAGCAATAATCTCTAAGCACTAAATATGTAAATGAATTAAATTAAATTTAATTTTACAACTGACAATTTGTTCATATAAAGAATGAAAAATATAATTGATAGTTTGATAAATAAAATTCAAGATAACCCACATTTATTATAGTCGGATTTATGGACCTGGGAAAACCCCACTGAAGCTCTTATGTTACTTAGTTTCAACTAGTTTCCCAGCGATCTCTAGAGGATCTGCCATTCAGCTAATCGAAGCCAACAGCTCCGAGGGACGAACCCATTTCGCTAACAACAATCAACACTCGTATCATCAACAATCCGAACAAACTACAACAACATAATCAACGGCAGCAACAAAGCGCTTAAATACGCAACGAGCAGAGAGGTCGAAAAAAAGTAAAAATAAGAGTCCCTGTATCGAGGAGGTGCATCCCAAATGCCATGTAGGAATCCATGTAGGAACATTGGGTTGGCGTGTGTATCTGCGAGTGGCCATATCCCCCAAGGAATTAATGTTTCTGGTTGTCGTTCTGGCCAGAGGACAAATCTCTATGGCCGGAGGCGGAGAGCGGCTGGCCGAGCGACCGAACGCAACAAGTGTTCCAAATCAAATCGGAAGCACAGGCCATGGCCATGGTAGCTCCGGCTGGACAGGCCAGGCCAGGCCAGACCAGGCCGCTCCTTTATGCCGCATATGTACATGGCTTTTTGGTTCAACATGGCAAAAGCATTTGGAAAATGTAATTTACAACGCTCAACGCGAAGCAGCGACCACTTCGCAGGCACATATATATATATATATATATGTAGGTATATATATTTGCCCGGGGAACTGGTCAACTTTGGTCGGACTCGGTCGCATCAAGAGCCACTCAACCTCAAAGTTGAACGGCATCGGCATCACCTGCCACCGATCTCACACCGGCTCTCATAGCCACCGATTCGCCAGCGAATCGCGCTCGGATTGAAATCCAAGAAGCTAAAAAAAATAAAGGAAACAGGAGCCTCCGGGCAGGAAAAGATTGATCGAGTTGGAGATACCCTATAACCAGTAACGAAATGGGTGGCATATTAGCGGGGTTGTGATACTGATGAATTGCTAAAATTCGCTGCTATCAACTTTTTTCTTTTCCCAAATCCTGAACTAGCCCAATCAACCCATCGATACAGGGTATTCTGAATGAAAAAAGTGCTTAACTAAGAAGAACAAGTGAGCGCAGATTTTAATTTTAACCTTTTTGGTCTCGTTCTTTCCACTCCACCTCGATGGCTTCTGTGCGCCCAACTTTTCCTGGCTGCTACATCAGTTTCTTCGTACTTTTTTTTGCTGTTTTTTAATTTGCTGCACCGCTTCATAGAGCATTTTTCATTAAATTCCTGAATTAAGGCATTCCTCCGTGGCCTCCCATTGGACGCTGGTCATGTTCTGAAATAAGAGCAACATAGCAACCTTGTCCAAGTCCAAGACGACGACATGGTGACGACGATGCCGGCAATGGCGATTGTTTAGGCCACGGCCAAGTTGCCAAGTGGCTTTGGCCACGACACTGGCTACCGGTTACGTTGGGAGTTCGCCACACAATTGGATCACACGTTGAAAAATTGTTTATTACGTTAATGGGCTACTACAAATTATTTGGAAAATAACACCATACACTTATGATACTGAAAACATTGCAATTAAATCAAATTGCTGGTTTATGGCTAAGATGCATTTAAAGTTTGAATTTGCTATTATGTATTCCAAATTGCTATTTTACTTGGAATAAATATCATAATTGAAATATATGAGCAGTGTATTGTTGTTTGGAATTTCATATTTATTTAGTTGCTATTTGTGGTCTCTGCCCTTTTGAGGCATTTTGAGTTTGGAGTCACCATTTCCGAGATTAAGATCTCGTAAAAGGATTGAAATTAAATCAGTGTCAAAAATGCTTTATGATTGTCGAATATATTTGGTTTTCCATTGAACAAGGGATGTGTTTGAAAATTAATTAGATACATTGCCTGTTGCTTTGAAAATATAGACATAAATTACATTTATATTTATATAATTTAAAAAGAATATACAAAAAGTTGTAGTTAAAGTACTCTCGCAATGTTAAGCCTATTCAATTTACGAACTTTCACTGTTGCTAACTGAAATCCATATCGCCGGCTGCAGAGTTCCATGACATGAGGCCAGAACAAATCCATGTTCGGATTCCCTTCCCGAGATCCCCAGCCAGGCCCAGCTGGTATCCAGCACAATTCACTTAAGGCCACCGCTTTGACTGGCCCCCAACCAGTGGCCCCACGAATCCAGAGCATTTTTCTAACTTCCTTTTACCAATAGAACAAAACCAGCACAAAGCGCCGCGGATAAAGTGGAATGACAACAGGAGGGCTGGAGGAGATCGGTGGGCCGGCGATCGGCTAGATGGAGCAGGAGCCAACCGGTGGCGACCCAAAGCTATGCGAGAAAGAAACGGGCGCGAGATCAAGCCAGGTGAAGTCAAGTTCGAGTCACCGGTTGCATAGTTGACCAGATCGGGAGAAGCGAGAGCAGGAGATCTTAAGACTTTGCCACTCCATTGACCAGAGATGAGCACGAATCGTGACTGGATGATGGCGGATATGGATTTCAAATGGTCAATATATGGGAAACAAAGGTGGTTAATATAGATATTTTAATGGTAATGGAAATAGTAATCCAAATAGCAATAATTTGTTTTCTTTGAAATGTTTTCCTTTCCTTTTCTTTTGGAACAATCTTAAAAAAAGAATTTATATCAAAATTTGTATTGAATAATTAGTTTTTTTTTATCACTTATGTGATCGTGTCACGCGGTCATCTCCAGTTGGAGCCACCAACTAGATACAGATATGCGCAGGCGCAGCCAGCGGCAACTGGACTGCTGCGCTTCTGCTGCTGCTGCGGTTGCTCCTGCTGCTGCTGGTGCTGCTGCTGCTGCGACTGCGCGGTTGCAGATACACTTTAGGGGCATGACATGACTCGCATACGAATTATTATAAACGATCTGGCGCAAAAACTAACAAGCCATGGGGCCGGGACTGGACTGGAATGGAATGGACCTCGCCGGCTGCTCTGTGGGATGTGGATGTGGATGGATGTGCTCTGTGCGGAGGCAGAGGTGCATGTGGATGTGGATGTGGATGCGGCGACCAAATGGGCGGCAAGGTGACGGCGAAGGCATCGGGAAAACGGGAGGCGGTCGGTCGGTCGGGTCGGGAAGGTGGAGCGACGGACGAGTTATGGTGGCCAATTGCAAAGTTAATGGAGTTTGGCTACTCCAGCAGTGAGAGGAGCAGATGGAGCAGGGGGATCGGACTTGAGCTTGGGGTTGGGCTTGGGATCGGGCACGGGCACAGGCACGGGCTCGGGCGACTTGAGCGGATGCTGGCCGAGAAGATACAGCTACTGGTTCGCGACTCGGTAAAGATTGAACTTAATTTTGCACAAATGCAATTTATAGAAAATTGTTGCCACTTGTTTTCACGTTGATGGCACTCGGGCACCGAGTAGATCATCGGGCGGGGTGGAGCCGGCTGGAGATAATAAATGCAGGTAGCCATTGGATTCCTGGATTCTGCCCGATGCCTGCAGCTTGGCCATTATTTAAATTTTTTCCCCTCCGCTGACCATGCTACGTTTTGCAAAAATTAACAATTAAAATGTCTAATGGTAGAAAAAGTGAGGCGCGATAGAGAAGGAGAGCCGGGCCGGATCATAAAGACGCCCATCCAGGTAGGTCGACATAGGTGACTCCTTCTTGGAACTTCCACTCATCAGGCGGGGCAATTAGTTTTCCCTTTTTTGTATCGGGCGCAGTTCATCTGGGGGATTCGCGTAGGATCGATGGAATCCGAGCAGAGGAAGTGGAAATGAGCGAATGGATTAGCGCGGTATGGTTTATTGGCGAGTCGCGGCCATAAAACTGCGTCCTAATCCATCAACGAACTCCTGGAATCTTCTCGAATCAAGGGTCCCGAAGGACAGGTAACCGATACCTTGTTACCTCTGCATATCGAGCTATAAAAAGACGCACTGCATCCTGTAACCCAAACAGTCTTGATTGCTCGCAGCATTTGTCACAATATGCTAATTGTTCGCTATCTAATCGCCTTGGTCTTTTCCATTTTCATGGTGGCCACATCACTAAAGATCGAGGAGCGCTACCGGCGGTGCAATGGCTACAAGATATCCACTCCGGATCGGTTGGTCATCAAAATGGAACGACGCGGCGGAAAGTGTCCAACCACGTTCCTAGAAAAGAGGCGTCTAAAAGTTTAAGATAGATTGCAGGATGGATCCTTAAGACGTAAATCAGTGATGGAAAATTAAAGCCTCAGAGGCAATTCACAATGTATCAAATTCAGTCAAGTGAAATTTAAAAATATAATTAAGATTTACTGAGATCACCTGCTAAGCAAAATTAAACAAAAAGTAAAAATATAACTTTGCAAAATTGTAAACTAGTGATTGGCAAATATATATATTGATATTATAAGCTCCAATAGTTTTTAAAAATAATTCATAAACATTTTGAATAAAAATAAAATGTTTTAATAAAAAACCAAAGTGTTTTGATTGAATTTTAGTAATATAAGTAATACTGTTAACCAGTAAATGTTTCTACCCAATTATTTCTTAAAAGGAATAAGTTTTAAGTCATTTTTTTCAACATTCGGGCGCATTTAGTTTATTTATAACGTTTATTTAGAAAGGTATTTTACATGTATAGTTTTGTGTAGGTATTAGATGACACCAAGTTTGCAATTCTGTTTGTTGTTCTAATTACTTGTATTATACATTAGCTGGGACACTTAAATTTACAAAAGCACATACATTAAATAATGCAGTTTTAATATATAAATAGCTTATCGAAGCATTGTATTTTATTTTACCACACCATATGCAAAGCGTAAATCAAGAAACGAAATATTTCAATTTCAAACTTTTGTGCTAATATTCAAATAAATAGGTACATCATTTATTTGTTTTTTTTTTGGCAACTACAATGGAACATTTTTTCATACGTTTCGTAGACATTCAAAGGATAAGTTGTATATATATTTATATATATATGTGTATATGGATATAGTTGAGTCTTAGCTTTAGTTTAATTGCACTAAACATTTGCGTTTATCCATTATGCTAATCTTTGTGTTTGGCTTATTTTTTTTGGTTTGTTGAAATGCTTGAATTGTTAGTTTAACCAAGAGCTCTGGGTTCCGGATAGTCTTGCCGCTGTCCGGGAACTTACTTCCTAAAGCAGGAGATGGGATTAAAGTAGCACTGCCGGTATCTAACTTGACGTTTGCTCTCGGGCAGCCGATAAAGTTCATTCACATTGCCGTAGGTGGGATTCCTCAAATAGGCGCTGTAACTACTATCAAAGTTAATCACAATTTGTCATTATCCGCAATGGTTAATAGTGCTATCGCCTTACGTGGGTCTGTATTGGGCAAAGAGCATCTGCAGCCGGTCCATGGGAATATTGGGATAGATGGCCTGGGCTGGCATATCGTAGCCACCACCGTAGGCGCCTCGCACGTCCTCCGCTTCCTGGCCATCCAGTCCATCGGAGTCCTTAAAACCGATCGAATAAGCCACATTTGCTACACGTTCTGCCAGGATATTACTCACCGGTCCTGTGTCGGCACCCGAAGGTCGTGCCTCGCTGAGGGCAAAGAGCAGGGTGAGGAGTAGGCCGTAGCACAATAATATCTGCACGAATTTCATCATTTTTAAACGCTTCTGCACTGAAAGTATTAAAAAAAACACTAATTCAATTATTGTAAATAATTCAATGTCCATATAGTTATGAACTGTTGTAGCATTCCAATTAATGCAAATGCTTGCAAAACTTCAAAGAGAAACCTCCAGGACTTTGTGCCCGGCTAATGCCGATACACAAAGGTTGTCAAGTGGCGAGTGCAGGTAAAAAATCGCCATGAAGTTCAGCTAGCCATAGTTTTAATTAAAAGGTCGTCGGTATTCAGTGGAATTGCCTTTATACGCATATTTATTATTTTGTAACACTTTAGACACCGTTCAACCTGAAACAAAGCAACAAAGCCAGATGGCAGTTACTCAAAACACTTGCTGCCACAAACGTGACGTGCATTTGTGCCTTTCTGACGCAGATTGCAGTCCTCGGAGTACTGTTTTTCACCTTAGCCCAGCTTAAGTGCATTTCCGCAATTAAAAGCGGATATGGAGCTGCAACTTAAGCGTTGCAACAACCGCACCCACACGGTCATCCACTTATGCGTTGCATCCGTAATACAATGGTCGATAGTGCAACGTGTGGCAGCCACACAATGGCCAGGGTGCATGGCCAAACTTTAATTGATTTCATCAGAAGCTGACAAAAGACGTGCTGGGGTTCCCTTCATGTGAGTGTATATGTATTAAAGAACTTTCATGGCCAGTTTCGTAACGTGTTGTCAACTTGGTAAAAGTGATTGATCAAACAAAGGGTTATACAATCAATTCTTTAAATCTATAAAGGGGAAAGGTCAGAAAGTATGCAACAAAACATATAGCACAGTATCCATTGCAAAAATCAAACGGATGTCATTATGTAAGAAATTATGAAGAAATCAGCTTTATGATGTAATTCATCAACAATTCTCTATGTGCATACTAAGTACGATAGTACTAATTAGTAAACAAATTGTATTTTATTACATTACCCCCTACCACCTTATGAATTAAGCATGTTAAGTATTTAGATGAAAGGTAGAAACCAAAGCAATCTAAATGACAGAATATCCCAAACACGTTTACTAAAACTGCAATCAGCAACTAATTACTTGAATTACATAAATTATGGCATCATGGTAATTTAAGTGGGTGTGAAATCAAAAGGAAAACCTCTCCCGCAGGACATGAATACATAAAGAGCCCCTGTTTTGAACATAAATCGCCGCTGGGACGGGGAAAATGAGGTCATTAAATGACTTTCAGTATCGTCATCATAAACATCTGCATGCAACAGGTAAGCGAGAAAGCCAAAACCATCGGCGTGGGCATAAAAAGCCATATAGACATGGCCCATCGAGGACCTCATCGCTGTGTCCCGTAAACGTTAACGACTTGTCTCATTTGCTTGCTGCAGCTCATAAAATGTTGCTGGCTCCTAGATGGTCCTTAAATTTCAAGCTGCCGGTTATGTGAATGCATTTTGCGACGGAGTTTGTTATGGTTTCCCAAATCTAAATTGCAAATTAGCTCTTTGTTTCGCAGAAATGATTAAACAATTTCACATTGACTGGAAAATGTAGTCAAGCAGTTTGTAAATGGCCATATTTCCTAAACTATGACATTTATTATCTGCTGAGATTATAATTTCTGCTACTTAAAACATTGATAAATATTGGCTCATATGCGAACATTTTCGTTTATAAATTGGCAAAAGTGCATGCGAATCGCTTAAAACACTTTACGCAGAGTTAATTACAATGCCCACAAAGCGGCCAACTAAACTTTGAGCTCATAAAATATTTGTTAGATTAAGCAGCTAGTGGGTGATAAATAAAAACTAATGACCAGGTGTCCAACTTTTGCCCACCCAACGCAGTGGCTTTAGCTGGATCAAATGGAATAATAAAAAGGCCAAAAGCAGACGGCCCAACCCTAAGCCAAACATAATCAGGACACATTTATTGCCACCGATAAATAATGCTCGAATGTTAATTGGAAATTTAATCTCGCCGCCGTGGCAGCCAAAGAGTTGCAAGTACTAAAATACAAAGCGTTGAAAAAAAAAAATAAGGAAAGTAAAGTGCAATTTCACGTGGCACTTTAGACTCTACATTATTATTATCCTGCCAAACTTAATTCCGGTTTAATTTCGAGTTCCGTTCACTTTTTTTGTCAAATTTTTAGCCTGTGGCAATGGAAACTTTAAAATTAGCCAAGACCGAATGTCGTTGGGCAAATATTTGCCGGAAGGACCTGGCGTGGGCTTCATTAATGTGTGTGTCTGACAGGAGCCGGCAGGACGATGGCCGTGTCCTTGGCCAAGTGATTTATCTGGTCATATGATATTTTCGAGGCGGCAAATTAAAATTACGTCAGTCAGTCACCGAAAACTGGAAACTTCAGACATCTTCAAATTTACGTATCAAGAGGTTTGAAATGTTTCCTCTTTCCCTTCCAGGGATGTGGAGCACTTGAAGTTGTATCGAGTTTCTGGGGGGATCTGTTTTTTGTGGTTACGTTCCGGATTTGCGGAAAATGCGGTTCGATGTTGAAGAGTTATTTACCCAATTAGATTTCAAGTTTAAAAGCTGCGCATTCTTTTGAAGTGAAACGTTTTCGAAAATATGTCCTAAAGAATTTGTGGTTAGGAATAAATTTAGAATAGTTCAATTGCCGCAGGTCTTTGGTTGAATTTTCTAGTACTTTTTGTTTGCGCTACTTAAATATTAATAAAAAGATGTCTATTTTTGTTTATTTAACCTGATTATCGTAGCACGAAGCGTCTTAAGCAAACAAGTAGCTGGCGCTTCTCCGCCAGATTTCCCCCCCTCACATTTCAGCGGAAAATTATCTGCCTCATTGATGCCCTTAACCCGCAGGAAAATAGCCAAGAAATCCGTGTGCGTATTCTAATAAATATTAAATGCAATTTGATTGCGGTTTCGGCGGGAATCGACCGAAGCCAAACCAGAGCAAGTCAACTGAAGTTATTTATTATCAGAAACTCGAATCGAGATTGAAGTTCAAATCAAATGAGGTGAATGTTTTGTGCGCGCTCCTGATTTTTCTACGCTTCATAAATAATTCACATAATTTTCAATGAGCAGCGGAAGCAGTTCCTCCTGATTTCGTCTGTCATAAGGTGGCTCTGGGAAAGTCCCTGAGGAAATTGATGCTCTGGCATATTCAAAACAAAAAGAAAAGCCAACAGGGTGGTAATATATGGCCTATGAATTGCACATATATGTATGTCAAAATGTGGCAGTTTTGCAAGGGCAAAAAAGCAACCTTTCTTTACCTTCAATGCCGTAAAGGCCTATCAATTTGCAGCAACTTTTATGAACTCAATTTAGGAAGAGCACCTTTGACTCAATTTAAACGAGAAACAAGCAAATTGACTTCAATCATTCATTGAAGAGATTTTTTAAAGGATATTCCAGATACTGGGTTGCACTTTTAAATTATTAAGATACCTATTTATTTAGTTATTGTCCACTAATATAGAAAATGAGTTCTAAATATTTTAGTAATAACAAAAAAGGTGGGACAAGAAATTATTTAAATAAATTTTCATTGTATTAATATTTTACTATTTAAATTGTCCAAGTTTTCAACCTTATTATTTTTCTATTATTATTATTTTATATAATTTTAAAAACATCTAACATAAGGATTTATATTTCATTGATATTAACATATTCGAGTGTAAAGAGTGTAACTTGTACGATATGATAACAGCGGCTATAATTCTTTTGCCCTGCGATATTTAACCTGTGGCACAATTTCCGCGCCCACAAATTAATTGTGGCAGACACATAACTGCCCAATTCAATTAATCGCCGAATTCCAATTGGCGAAGGTAAATAGTACAATACTCACCGATACTTTTCGTCTGGATGAGATTGGGAATCGCCGACAATGGAATTGACGTCGGTAAATGAGAAAAATCTGGCTCCAGGAGATTCGTAAATCGGTAATTTGCAAACTATTTGTGTTAGTTTTTTGGCCTGGATGTGAAGTTTCGTTTGGTGGGATCTGATCCTATGGTCGCGCTAACTTGTTGCAGCTGTCGCTCTATTGATGTGAACGCCAAGAAGGGAAATTGGTAACTCGATGTTGGCGATGCCTGCCACTGGGCTTTATATACAAAATAGCAAACAGCACCCAGGGCAGCGACGCCGGCAGCGGCAGAAGCAGCAGCAGCAGCACCAGCAGCAGGAAGCACGAGCTGGCGGAACAGCCAGGAGGCTGAGGTGGCGGCCCACCGGGTGGGGGTAATTCGTTAGGGGGCGTCTGCTTAGCCAAAGCTTTATGCCTCATGTCAAGCGGCACTGCAGTCAGCAGGAATAACACTTGTTTATAGTACCTGGCAGGCGAGGAGGGTTGATGAGGTGCACAGATCCTTGAGAAGATTAACACTATATGGACGCAACCAAAAACAAGATAGTCGAATAAAACATTATTCAGGATCGAGGTTCATTTTATTTGCATGAATCGTAGGGATGCAGAACTACCAAGGATCGAAATTTAAATTCAAGTTAACTTAAAGCAGCACAGGAAACTTTTAAAATGCCTTCAAATAAACCAATTAAAATGTTATAATACGGGCTTGAAACTTTGCTAGCAAGAAATAATATTCTTATGTACTTATAACCATTTCGTTTATAATTTCCCATATTTTCTTGAATTTAAAACCTAAGAGGAAAAAAACTAAATGACATAGAGCATCTCCCAGTCGTATACGCCGTCAAAAAATGCCAACAATGGGGCGTATGAACAATGTGCGTCTTATTAATTCACCACACGGACATGGACACTGTGGGTTGAATACGTGGACCACCCGAGGGCACCCCACCATCCCCCCATCCGCTTGGCGTGGTGAGTAGCAGCGAGTAACGGCACCTGTTGCTGATTAACCCGACTCGTACGAAACCTGTTGCATACTTAGCAGCGCAGAGCACAGTATCTATGACGTTGAGATTACACACATAAAACGAGTCGAAATGCATTTGGACAGTAGGCGGAGTAGGCCTTACATCCGCCATTGATTTATGGCCATTGATAGGAAAATCGCGCCATGTGCGAAAGTGGCATTATGACATAAACACACATAAAAATAGATACCCATCGGCGGTAATCTAATAATATAAGGTTGTATAGCATTCGTGGAAAATTAAGCACTTCCGCCAGAGAAAGCAGTGCACGTTAACTTTGTAGTACTAAAATTAAAGTAATACAGATGAAGATTCTCATTTCCTAAATATGCCAACAATATATATTTTTTAATTCGTTAATACAATTTTATCGATTACCGGGTATCTGTTAGTCGAAAAAATGAATGTGTGCTTTTTGAAATCGACTTTTGCTCCCGATTCCCATCAATTGACGCTGGCAATTAGATGTACATAAAAGTCTATTAATGTGTGCTCCAACAAACTCATTAATGGCCACTATTGGCCAATAAAACTTTGCCTATCAACTTCGCAGCCAAGGTGGCTAGGCAATAATCGTGCTTTGCACACTTAAATCGATAGCCCGTTTAGTTTAACTGTTCATTTATAGGAAGACTGTTGGCCTACAGATAATAATATGCATTGACTTTCAGTTTGATAGTTGGCAAAAAGTTCAAGCAACTGATTTGCATTAAAAAGGCGGAAAGGTTGATTAAGGAATTTTGTACCTTGAAAAATGAAAAGAGTACCGAAAAAAATTTAAAAAAATGATAAAATCTTAGATAAGTGAAGTAAAACAAAAAAACCTAAAAAGATAATATTACGTATACGAATGTTAGTTATTTATACGAAACAACGAAACAACAAAAAGACAATATTACGTATACGCATGGTGGGCATGCCAACCTTAAACTTTATACGCAGTAAAGGCGGTACAATCAATGAACCCCTGATCTTTACATTTAAAGAGATAAAGCTTCAGATATCAGTTGATAGTGAAGATACTTCCGCTTGGAGCACGCCCACAATTTGCACCCGAAAATAGATCGTAAAAGAACACGAACTGAGCGCATGCGATGGATTTGCTGAGGATTGCGATTTATGATTATGTCAATCAGCATTAGTCGGGATAGCTAGGATTACCTGTCTACCTGAAATTGCCCTCAAATATACCCACAAAATTTATACGCCCGTACGAGTATGGGTGTTTGAATTAATTTATTTATGAATGCCGTTGGACTTATCGCTGGTGGTTTATTTATAACGCAGATTCACAGTGAGTTACAAGTGCACAGATACATTTACAGATACAGATACTAGATACAGATACCGCTAGATACAATTACAGAACTCGAGGATTTCAGTTAATGGCGCGAACAACTCTCACAACAGCAGCGCAGCAATATCAAAACATATATTTTTGAAAACACATCTCTAACGATCAGTTGGGATTTGAAATGTTTGTGGTTTTTAGTCCACTCCAGAGACGGCTTATATGCTGTATTTTTATGGGTGTTTGTTCAGTGTTTCTTTGTTTAAAAGCAGCTGACGGCATTGAAATAGCAACGCCAGTAGGCTCGGCCACCGCCGGATCCGGATGGTTGGATACGCCGGGTGCCAGCTGGGGAACCGGAATGGGTGGACGTTCCAGATCGCTCTGCGCCCGCTCTTCTCTGAAAGCTCTTTGGCATTAACTGAAATTTTCTTACATATCGCGCTGCTAATTTTATGTCTTATATTGCAATTTAGGTTTTATGTTCCAACTTACTGTTTCGCCAGTGGCGCGATTGATCTGGTTCAAATCTTTGAAATCATAATCCAACAGTGTTCCCGCATCGTCGTCACTGTACATGCCTAAAAACATACAACCTTTCTTAGATCTAATCCTTGTGTGGATAAAATAACCATCACATACCATCCTCCCTAGCTTGATGATGCTCCATTCCGTTGTGGGTATCGCCGAATTTGCCACTTAAAATGTTTCTATCTCCGAAGAATTCGCCGATTCTTTGTTCACTCCTCTCCTGTTCGAGGGCATGATGCAAAGCAACCATTAGACGATCCAAAAGTAATGCTGCGCGCTTGGGTACCACCATCTAAAAGTGTATAAAAGACAAAATACCAACAAATATTAACCAATATATTATTTGGAAAATGCGACTTGCTTATAATTGAAATGTAAGCTTAGGCAATTCTGTCTGCACTACTGTAATTTTCAATTAGTTAAATGTTTTTTTTTTCGAGGTCTTTAAACCCACTTCCCACGCATCCCAAACCTGAGCCCACGAAATATTTAATTTCTGGATAAAAGTGCTTTGGCCACAGTCTGTCCTCGTTAGACGCCAACACCAAATGGTGTGCACCTGGCATAATCAAAGTGATGTGACGTCAGCTCGGCTTTCAAGGGGAAATGTAGCTAGGGGTCATAGCCGAAAAGCAATCAAATGGAAAATATACAATTACAAATTGTGTGTAAGTTGATAGGGATTCAAAACAGACAGTGACCAACACGACCCACGCGAAGATTCCTTCTTAATTTTTTCGCTTTCTAATTTTCGGAGATTTTGCTTACCGGATACTCGTCGTAGCCCTCGTCGGCTGGGGCACTGAAAATCTCCTCCGGCTGACTGGGGGCCGACCTGGATCCGCCCGCCCGCTTGTCATCCTCCGGAGTGTTGGCCTCCGGCAATGTCACCACTCCGGCTGCACTGCCGCCGATGGTGAGCAGCTTGTCGGGGGATCGTTTGTCGGTGGCCGGATACACCATCAATTGCCGGCACATGTGCAGCTCAAAGTTCTGGATGAGGACGAGCATGATAATCAACGTGGCTGGTAGGTGATAGGTTCGGCATGGCGGAGTGCCCTCCTTGCCGGCAAGACTCGTGCAACTTCTCCGCCTCCTGGCAGTTTGGCGACCAGGTGGTTGATGCATTCTTGTGTCTACGGGCGGGAAACTAATTAATGTCAAGCCTGTCCTGCGTTGAACACTTTTGAAAAATCAACTGAAGCGTTGGCTTTATGCGTTCGACGCTTTTATAGCAGCCAATTCCTTGGCAAATCACTAGTTTTTTTTTTTCATTTACTTTTTTCGTTGTGCTACTGCTTTTTTACAGTAATGAAGCATTATAGACGCTTGTTAATCGGGATGGAGCTGGTCCAACAGTGAAATGCTTTTTTCATACTTTGATTTACGATTGCCGCACCCACTCGGCGTCCTTGTTGTTGCTCCTTGGCTGCGGCTCTTGCTGTAATTACTGAACATCAAAATCCATGTCCTGCCTGCAGCCAAGTTATTAACGCACACACACATGCACACATATCGGCCATAAGTGGGTGGCATAATGTGTGTGTGTGTGTGCGTGTGTGTGTTGGTTGCAGCCTGTTGCGCTTTTTCGGTAGGTCGGTTTAATGAGCGAAATGTGAAAGTCCTTTTTCGGCCCAATTCGCCAGCCCACTTGTTGCTCGTTAAGCCCGAAAAAATGAGATGCTGGGCGGAGGGATTGGAATGGCCACGAACTCGGTTGACTCCTCGCTGCATGTGTCCTTTCACTTCGTCCCTATGTGGGCGCCACTTAAGTGTTTTGCATGCCAGCCTTAAAATGTGGTGCATCCTGATTTAACGAAGGATTCTTGCTGGATTACTGCCTCCACAAGTACAAAATTAACCTTTTGCGATTCGTAAGTCGTTAACTGATTTTATACTATTCTTAAAAATTACAACACGGTAGGCTTTAATGATGGAGCCACACGGTTTCTAAACATTTCTATGACTTTTATATCCTATATTATACAAATTAGCTTTTTACATTATTAGATTTTTGAAGTTTTCCTTAATTGTATAAAGCACATTGTGAAGAAGAACAATAAATTAAAGCTTAGCTCCACCAAAACAGCAGGATATATAAGAATCGGAGTTCATTGGCCATGAAACATTTCTAATCTATTAATTGCCTACTGTTGATTTCAACATGCAAATAGTAATAAAACTCCGAAAACAAGCTATAAATTTTGTTATAAACATTTTTTATGTACAACATACTTAAAGACTTAAGTAAGCTTGATTTAGTTTGAGTGACCTTATAATAAGTAAAGGTACCATTTTTAGTTTACGTTTCCTTAGTTTGAGTGACCTTATAATAAGTAAAGGTACCATTTTTAATAAATTTATTAAAGTAAAATGATTTATTGTTTTATTTCCTATGTAATATTTTACATTTTACAATAATATCCTACTATAATAAATATTACAAAAAAATTATCATTTTAAATACAAGTTTTTATCTTCAGTAAAAGGTTCCCACTACAAGTTCCACCAGATATTTTCTTAGCTTATCCAAATTGCAACCGAATTCTATTCCGATTTCTCAGAGTGTAGTTTTGCCATCGCAGCATCCCTGGAGCATCTGACACTAGCACGCGCATGCGTCCAAAGCACCCACCCGAGTAACGGGACTGTCAAAACACTGGGAGAGCGGGAGAGAGAGCCAGTAACCCAGTCAACTAGGAGCCTGCAGCCTCCGAGTCCTGCGGAAATCCAGTGTGCGATGAGAAGCCAACTCAAACGGAAATAAGTCTGCAGTAATTCGGCGTCGCAAGCGTGGCAATTGTGAGCTCGAACAAAAACAAAAACACCAGAAACGCAGCAAAAAGGACGCGAGACGAAGGACGAAGGAGATGCAGGCAGCCGAGCGAGGCAGTCGTGTGAAAATTGTTGTATCGAAAGTGCATAAAATGTGGCCCACAAACAATTAGCGGAATAAGCAGAGCACGAAGAACAAAACAAAAAGTCCGACTAACTAGAAAGCAAACAGGATGTCAAGGACTTGAGCACGAGCGCGAGGGGGAGCACGAGCGCGGGCGAGACTATCAACAGGACTTAGGGCGCATCAGGACACGCAGCAAGTGACGCCAAGATGCGTGCCTACTACACGGCAAAGGATATGCGAAAATACGGCGATTTGAGCTATGAGTAAGTACCAAAATGAGCAAGTCCCCCTTTCTACATCAAAGGATTCCAAAAATGGAATGGATCTGGATGGGGGTGATGGCGACAGGTTTGGGGCAAGGGACAGGTGTGTCATCCGGCTTGTTTGCTTGGAGCTTTCAAGCCGAATGCCATTTCAACGCTTATCCTTATCCTTCTGCCCCCCAAAACGTTCGATTCCTTTGCTTGCCCGTGTGTTTTCACGAGAAAAATGCAATTGCATGTGTCAATTGAAAATTTGTTTTTTTTTTCCAAAATCGTATGGATGGGAAAGAAAATTCGTTGAATGAGATTTATTCTGGCCCCGTAAAAGTGGGTTATTCTTCTCGTGAAATGGGATAAGTCATTGATATTTATTTTTTAAGCTCATTTATTTGCCTTCGATTTAATAATTTAAGTGGTATACCAACGGATTGGTTTTTACTTATGGTATTCCCATTCTGTATCTTTCGCAAGGACACGGGTACTTGTTATGGATAATCATTTAAAATCTTTTTTAACTATTTAAAGTTGTTTTTTCTCAGTGTCTCCTATATTTCCTACACTGCAACACCTTTTCGTATGTTCATTTATTAATGCCTTATTATTCATTATTTATTATATTATTATTATATTACATATATTCATTATATTATTCATTGAGCATTCCGAGGATTAATGAGATCGTCCTGGCTTAAATTTAAAAACACTGACAGCATCACGTTCTCCTGTATTTCTTGAAACGGGAACCAGACTTCTGTGGGCTGTGATGGTGGCTCGAAGGACCTAAAGTGGTTGGGGCTTGGTCTAGGTGGGCAGCGGATTAAGGACTTTCGGCTGAGTGGCTACTCAGAGAGCATCCTTTGCCTCGGGCAGTCATTATATAGTTTGTTGCCTTAATTAATGGCTGACAGCATACAAAACTGCTAAGCACTATAGAGAATACAATGAACCTAGCAGAAGTTTGCGGCAAACATAGAAAGGTCAAGGGGGTGATGGGGGGAAGTGAATTAAGAAGGCAATGACCCGCATTGACTAAGGAAATTATTGAAAAGGATTATTGGAGAGATTTTTAATTAATGATAGTATACTTACCAAACATATGAATCACAGCATTCAAGTTCTTTCTATAACATTTCAAACACCTTTCCTAGGCTTTTTCTGTTAGACATACAAATCAATCTAATCGTTTCCTTGTTGCTATTCAACAGGAGCAAGTATCTGCTGGATCCGAAGTTTATGACCAAGAGGGATCTGCAGCAGTACTATCGCTACTACAACATGAACAAGAACCGTGGACAATTCAAAAAGGTTGTGATTGTGATCTTCGCCCTCTGCGTGTTTTCCTACCTGTGTGTGGACTACAATCTGAGGACGAAACTACTACGTTTCCGTGATGGATTCGACTTTATGGCCCGCATCGAGGACCACTATGGAGGAAATGTGACAACGGCCTATTTCGTTGACACGACGGGCTGCCGGATGCCGCACTTCGAGGTCACCGACGACACCATTGCCCAGTTCATTTTCAAGCCGCGTCCGTACAGCTGCAACAGAGCTCTAATCCGGACCAGCGACACGATTCCCGGACAGCTGCACCTCAATCTGGAGGCCAGTGAGCTGCTAGCATTCTACAACATCAGTGACCTGTCCACCGTCAATTGCAACTATACGGAGGTTAAGCGCAAAACCGATTCTAGTAACTCCCACAGTCCGGCAATGAGTTTCAAGCTGGACAAAGTAATGAAACTGCCTCTCAGCTCGGAGTTCATTTGCATGTGGTGCTATGATACTTTGGACAAACTCTTCTACAAGGACTGCCATTTTTTTGCAGTCGATAAGCCAAGGATTAGGCCCCCACTTAAAACTGGAACCGAAAGGGTGAGCTTCAACAAGAGCAAGGAGGAGCAGGAACGGGTATCCGTTATGATACTCGGCATGGATAGCCTGTCGCATCTAAATTTCCTGCGCCAGATGCGCCGCACAGCGAACTACGTCCGTAAGCATCTGTCCCACGTGGAATTTTGGGGCTACAACAAGGTGGGCGACAATACGTTTCCCAATGTCGTGCCCCTCCTAAGTGGCCTGGATGACCAGGAACTGAATCTGGCCTGTACGCCGAAGACATTGCGATCCTATGATAGATGCTCATTCATTTGGAAACGCTACCAGCAACTGGGTTATCACTCCATTTTCGCCGAGGATGTGGCAATGCTCTCGGCATTCAACTACAATCAAAATGGGTTCCGAAAGCAGCCAACGGATTACTATCTGCGACCCATGATCATGGAAATGGAAAGGACTGTGGCTTTCAAGAAGGACCTCAACATGCACTTGTGCATGGGCAGCCGGAGGACGGCGGATGTGCTGCTCGAGTATATGAAGAAACTGGTGCCACGGCTGAGCAGGGATCTTTACTTTTCATTTTTCTGGACGGTGGCCCTAACCCATGACTACTTTAATTTTCCTTCACTGCTGGATGAGGCCATGTTGCAACAGTTGATGCAGCTGCAAGATTCGGGAGTGCTCAATCGCACGGTGGTTATGTTGCTATCCGATCACGGACTGAGATGGGGTTCCTTTCGTCGTACCTACCAGGGCATGATGGAGGAGCGCCAGCCCCTAATGATGCTTTTGTATCCGCCATGGATGAACGAACGTTATCCGGAGGCCATTGCCAATCTTAAGTTAAATGCCCGCCGGCTAACCACACCATTTGATGTGCACGCTACGATGTTGCAGCTCCTGAATCTTCACAATCTGGAGGCGGATCAGTTGCAACGCAGATCCGCTGAGATGGACGAGCCGGATAGCACGCTGCCCAGAGGCATCAGCCTATTCCTGCCCATCCCGGCTGCTCGGACCTGCGAGCAGGCGGGGATTGCCGCCCACTGGTGCACCTGCCACCAGCGCCAGGAGCTGCAGACGAACGATCCACGTGTCCAGCGGGCGGCGCGTTATCTGGTACGCCTGATTAACAACCGACTGAAGGATAGCTCCCAGTGCAGGACCCTATACCTGAACTCCATACTCCAGGCTCTGATTGCGGCCCCCCACTCGAAGATTGTGAAGAACATTTCCACGGACTACGCTGTGGACATCACCCTGCGACTGCAGACAAAGCCCGGACTGGGTGTGTTTGAGTCCACGGTGCGGATGACGGGCTATACGACCGTACTTACGGGCACCATTAGCCGACTGAATCTGTATGGAAGCCAGAGCTACTGTCTCAACGATCCGGCGCTAAAGATGTTCTGCTATTGCCACAGATAAGGTGGCAATATAACTGGGAGCTTTCGGGGATGGGGAGGATGTGTTTAACGTCAAAGACTTGAAACCCATTAACGTAGCCTTAGTTATAAAACCTAGTTTATTTCTATGAAATAGCCAATGTTTGTATAAAAGTACTTATCCAATTTTAGCCTTTGCCGTAAGGAGTTCCCAGTCTTAGGCACCTACGTAGTCACGGTAGTTGAGCGGAATTTGTTTATTTCCCACTAACTTAGAGGACAATAAACTGAATGAACTAATAATCGTAATAACCGCAGAATTACTTTGTGTATGTAAAATAAATGATAAGCTATTACTGACTAGCGAGGGAAGTGATGAGCATATAAATAAATAATAGTAACCAAAATATGTAGCACTTAGCACATTGTAGAGAATAATTGAGTTGTTATATACATATATTATGCACTTTTTGTTTAGTATCTCATGATTTATAGCCTTATGCTGAGTTAATATATGAATAATAGGATGAACTTTTTATAAATGAGTCAATTAGGAATATCGCTTTCTAGTTACAAATTTATTTAGATGCTAAATTATATTTAGACACGTACTTTAATAATTTTCATAACATTTATGAACCAATGCACATGTATATTTTTTGGTGATTGACAATTTGAAAAATGTAATAAATCTATAAAAAAATCTAACGTTTTTATTAAACAAGACAATATATATGAAACAATGAATTGTGCTCTAAACTACTTTACCTATTTTATTTCATAAATTCAAATCCCGATAGCAATAACTACGATATTATCGATACTATCGAATAAATAAAATTTTCAGCTATAGTTGCTACAGTGCTGTCGTTATTCCAGCTAGATTTTTGGGGGCAACAATTTTTGCGACAAAATATTTAAATATTAAATAAAATTTTTGCATATTTATGTTCGTTCGAGTTTAATTTTGTACTCATAATATTATCAAAAAACAGTTTTTTGCAAGAGAGCCAGATTAACGAGCTCCTGAAAATTCCTTTGTCGGGAAAAATGCTTAATTGCCAACACAGACGCCTGTTGTTATTGTCTATCGTTCTTATCAGTTCAGTTTCTTCGTTTAATTTTTGTTTGTTGCAAAAATGGTTTAAATTAGCAGTTTTTTGCTTTTTGAGCACTCATTAGAGTAGGACAACATGCCGCCCACGGAGACACTGCGTCCGGGAGAACGCGGAACAGCCGGTGGACCGGGAGCAGGAGCACCCGAACAAACCTACATCGTCAGGCAGAGCAACAAATACTATGAACACCGAGATTCCCAGGCTACGGCCATGTCGGTTGATTACTCAGGTCAGTGGGTGCTCCTCGCCGGCCGTGGTCACCTGGCTCTGCAGCGTTTGGGACAGGACGATGGGTCTCTGCGACGACATGAGAGACAGTCGAAGTACGAGGTGTCCGTAGCGGAGTTTGCCATATGTCCCAGTCGCAAAGAGTACTGCGCCATAGCGGTAAGTATATGAAAATATCTACGTATAGGCGGCGTTTATCCCAGTTTGCTCTTTGACTTTCAGACTAGCCAGCACATAGACATCGTTCGCTGGGGCACTGCGGAACCGCACTACGAGATGTCCTTGCGTGGACATACTCGCACAGTGACCGACATTGACTGGCACGGCAAGGATCCGAATCTGCTGGTCAGCTGCTCAATAGACACCTTTTCTCATATTTGGGACTTAAGGGAGCCCAGGAAGCCAGCCCTGTCCTTGAATGCCGTGTGCATGTGTAAGTTTCTATCAAATTTTTTAATCCTTTTCATATCCAACTTAAAATTCTTGCAGCTGGTGCTACCCAAGTGGGTTTCAATCGCGTTTCGGGTAACCTTTTGGCTGCCGCCCATGATGGAGATTTACGGATCTGGGATATTCGCAAGGGTAGTTGCCCGACGCACTACATCACAGCACATTTAAATAGAGTGCATGGCATCAATTGGAGCCACAAAAGGGAGACCTGCTTGGCAACCGCCAGTCAGGATGGAACAGTCAAGTACTTTGATGTGTGTAATCCTCGCAGGGCCGAGAAGATCATTACAACCATGTCGCCCGTGTGGAGAGCAAGATACACGGTAATTTATATAGGTTTAATAATTTTGTTATTTATTTTAAGAATATTTTTTTTCCATACAGCCTATTGGCAACGGCCTGGTTAGCATTGTGGTGCCACATTTGGGACGCGGAGAGAATAGTTTGCTGCTCTGGAGCAACAGCAAGCAAACAGACCCTATTTGTTCCTTCGTGGGGCACACCGATGTCATTCTTGACTTTGCCTGGCGTCCAAATCGTGAGAGTTCCAATGAAATAGTAAGTATTTCAAGGATACCACAATGTTCTTACTTATGCATTGAGCTTTAATTAGGAACTGGTCACTTGGTCCAGGGATCGCACGCTTCGGGTGTGGAAGATCGATGATAATATGCTAAAGCTTTGCGAACCGTCTGCGGAAGAAATAGAATCCCGTTTTGAGTCCGATCTCAGTGAGTTAAGAGTGCCCACTCCTCCAGAATTCCTGCATCCACGATCGATTTTGGTTGCCGCATCGTTGCCCATATCCACGGGTGACGGTGCTTGTAATACCTTGCCCATGGCTCGTTCCCCGAGCTTTGGAGGCGGCTACTATCGCAGAGAGGAGCCCCACATAGCCAGATCTCTGACAGATCAACCCACGTGTTCGCTGCACCACGAATTCTCGCTGCTCAACACAAACATGCCTCATGTGGAGGTAGACACACTAGATGCCATAAAGCGGTATGCCTGCTTCAAGATTTGCGCCGGTGGACACACGGTAATTTTACAAGTGACTTTCACGACATCGTATCCAAGCCCTAGTGCTCCGCCGGACTTTCAGCTTTGCCAGGGAACCACTCTGTCCAGTGAGGTTAGTGGCGTTCTGCTAAAAGTGCTCCGTTGCAATGCATTGCAACGGGTCAAGAAATCCCGCACCTGCCTGGAACAATGCCTACGTGCTTTGGTGGCGGCTATGAAGAAAAAGGTGGCCGCTGTAGGCGGAGCGGATCGTAGCCAACTGCTCCTACAATCCCCTCGGCTGGAAGGAGCTTTGTCAAGCACCCTGCACGATGCCTGCATTCCATATCCGCGGACGTCAGGGGTCCATTTCAATGCCATTGGTATGCTGACCACTTTCGCCCAGCCGGTGAACAACAAAAGGCTGACCCTGCGGCAACACACAGCATTGACTCCGCGGACTTTCTCATCGATTAATGGTAGTGGATTGCTAGGCAATGTGATGGCCACCGCCCAGCGGGAAGCTAACGCCTCATTTTACCTCCAGGAGAGGATGATTTCGGGAAAACCGGGCAAGCAGCGAGCCATCCGGCAGATGAATGGAAGTCCGGTGGTTCACGTATACGACACAAGTAGCTTACTCCACATTAGTCGTAGAATGGCTCGGGAGTTCTCCCTCGATAAGTGCAACATAGCAGACACGTGTCGTAAAAATGGTGAGATCTGTCGCCAACATGGGCGCGTGGACTTGGTGCCCGTTTGGCTGTTGGCGGAACTGATAGCCACACCCCAAGTTCCACATGAAACACTCAACGAGCTTCTGTTCTACAAAGATCCCTTCAAGAAATACCTGCTGGAATCACTAATAATGCATTATGCTACCTCCGGTGACATACAGACAGCTGTGCTGCTGGCCTGTTTGTTTGACAAATGCCCCACGGGTGGCGGTGCCATTATGGAGAAGACAGTTCGACTTCCGCCGCAGCTTAACTCGCAAATTTCACCGTATCACACGGTCCTTCCGCTTGACATCAAGTCATCTTCTTCATCGAACACGTGGCAGCAACTTAAGCAACTACGCAGCAACTCTTGGTCCGACTCCCTGGATTTGGAGATTAAGCAAATCCATACTGATGCATACGCTTGCTCATTGATTAGACGCACTAAGATGCCACTGTTTGATCAATTTAAGCGCGCCTATGCTGAAATTTTATTTGGCTGGCAGTTGCTTTCGAAGCGGGCTTTGATCCTCAAGCATACGCAGAATACACCGCCTCCTATCCAGGGTGTGGAATTCGTTACCGAGTGCAGGAAGTGTGCCAAGCCCAAACGGACGCCCAAGTGCGAGCCCTGCAAGCGACCCGTACTCTTCTGCGTCCTCTGCCGTTTGCCTGTGAAAGGAGCAGCCAATGCGTGTCTGGCTTGTGGCCATGGCGGTCACATCGATCACATGATGCAATGGTTTGAGGTGGGTATCTATCACATAGCAAAAGATGTATGGATTTAAACATAAATTTATTATGTTTGTCCTGTTTCCCTTTCAGAAACACAAGGTGTGTGCTACCTGTGGCTGCAAGTGCTTGGAGCGCACCTCGGAGCTGCTGGCCCTACTCAGCTGATTCAGACCTTCAGTGTTGTGCATTCCTTTCAGAGATAATCTTACTTAACTTTCTTTCGTCTGTGTGGATATCAAAATAGTTAGGTGTTTTTTAGTCATTAGGCGAACAATTTTTGTACGATTTGCATACCATTGAGAAATATATGACCACTTACTAGCCAAGCTAAGGGTAAAAGCTTTATGCAACACATGACCAAAATAATGTGGTTATGAGAATTCAAAAAGAACTATTTCTAGATTTTTTCAAGTACATACATTTATTCTTTTTTATTATCGACTTTTGCTTTCTGTTTTTTTTTAGCTTAAGTTCTAAGATTTACTTGTAGTTTTTGCATTTGCAATCTAATAATTTTTTTGTTTTGTCCGTCATAATAAAGTTTGCTTTAGTTTTGAAAATCATTTTTAAATAAGTTTCTACAGCTCCTATTCTTGTATTTGTGTGTTTTCTTTTGTTCATTAAGCGTCATAAATATAAAAATGAAAATAAAAGGGAACGCAAAAATAAAATAATAAAAAAAAACAATATTGCAATTTAGTAGGCGAATCATTCTAAAGATAATACATTTTTGATATAGGGACATAAACATTAGATATACGGCCTTACTATAAACAAATCACGCACAAAACAAATAAACAATAAAATGAAAGGCATATATTCAATTTCAACTCTTTAAGGGATGAACTTGGCTGAGAGCTTTTTAGCAGACTAACTTCTTTTTGGACTTAACTACAAGCGTGTATTTATAAATGTAAAATGTGTCATAGATTAACTATCTTGGATGGGGATCGGATGGGTAATCTATCAAAACCAGCCACTGGCCAGGTTGTAGTTCTCTTGATATCATTTCAGCTGATCGCGGTACGTTATGATTGCCTTCATCAGCAGACGGACATTGCTGAACTGCGAATTCTTGGGGCTGTTCTTAATGAACTGCTGACAATTGCGATACAGCTCGGTGAGCACTTTAGGAGCGTGCTCGCGGGTAATGGGATCTGCCATATTGATGGCCAACAGTGCCTCGTTGAGATATCTACAAATGAAAAGGTGCATCATCAATGCAATGTAATGTTTTGTTACTTGTTTTGTTCTCCTAGCTCACCTCTGCTTAAGCTCATTGTGATTGGTCATGTCAGCGGATATTTGCTGAATGAGCGACAGTAGAACCTTTTGCTCCAGTCTACATCCCTCTGGTGCGAATGCCTGGTTGCTGTCCGTGTGTCGGAGAGTGAACTCCACTAGGCCCAAGTCGTTGGCCAGTAGAGCCTGATGGAAGGCCTTGTTGATTTGTCCAGCCAGCAAAAGCTGCTTGATGCTGTCCCTGAGGTCGTAAGGTGGTGCAGGCGTAGCTGCCTGCGAACGCATTGCCACGTTCTGGGCTTCCATGTGCTTGCGTAGCTCTGATCTGATCGTTTCCTGGACCTGACGCGCCAGCAAAATCTCTAAACTCTTCACTTCTCTTTGTGTCTCGAGCATGGCGTCCGTGAGTTCAGTGCGGTGCTTATGCAAGCTGCTCTCGACCAACTGCTTAAGCATGGACAACTTATTGTTTATCTCCTCCGTATTGCCACTCCCGGCTTGGGGCTGTGGCATGTGCTGCAGGTAGGTGTTGAACTGGACCATAACTGGAATTCAAAAGAAGGAGCTTTATGTATCCCTTATGATTGTAATGATCATATACTAACAATCTTTTATGCCCACGCTGAAAGCGTCATGCAGTTGTTTAAACATGTTCTGCGAGGATTTCTCATAAGCTGGAATCAAGGTGCTGCTCATGGACTCAATGAAGGCGGTTTGAAGGCTGGTTTGAACACCAATCAACACGGACTTGCCAAAAGTGTCCAGAAATTGCTAATAGAAATGAGTTAAAATTCGAATTATAAGCATCTTGGATGGACTTGGAGATTGCTTACCTTGCTCTTGCACACCTGGGCAATATTCTCCTTCACCGTTTTGTCGAACACACTCAGCTTCTGCACAATCTCCACTTGCATTTGGGCTTGGAGCTGGTCCATGTTGGCATTCACGCGAGGAATCAGCTGGCGCTGCAGTTCCATGTTGAGAACGTTGCCAATGATGTCCGTAAAGTGATTCATGACGTACTGATTTAGTACCTGCAGCACGGAGTCGCGAAGCTCTCGGTTTTGACTCTCACTGTAAAAAGTATACTTGGATTGTGCCCCGGAAAATTTGTTATATGTATCTTACCGCGCCGCCAAGAATTCCGTCAGTTTCTTCTTATGCTCGTTTTCGTATCGCTTGAGATACTGCTCCATTAGCTTGGAAAGTTGCATCTCAATTTTATATGCTAGCTGACTAAGATTTTTGGGCTCCAATGAAGTGTCTTGTTTGCTATGCAGGGCCACCGCCGCTTCTTGCTGCTTTTGTAGCTTGTTGACTTCGTTCTCCAATTTGTTTATTTGTTTGGACTGGGCCTTTACTAGATCTGCAAATAATTTATGTGAAAATTGTTATTATTTGAAGTACGTTTTAAACATAATGTTACGCTACATCATGCGATAACCTCTTTTTAATATAAAATATTTAAAATTTCTGATTGAAGACCTGAACCACTCACCTATGAGTAGTTCCATTTTGGCATTGAGCTCTTCAGTTCCACTTGAACCATCGCATGCTCCGGCCGCGTTGTTGCTGCTGGTGTTGCTGGTGCTAAGAGTTGTGGCCGTGTTGTTGTTGCTATTGCTGCCTACACTTGTGTTATTATTGTGACCTCCACCTAGCGTAGGCGGCACATTGCCATTGTTGGTATTCTGCACCGCTTGGGACATGATCTGGGCAGCATTCTGGAGCTCGGCTGAGTGGGATGACAGCTTGACAATGGGCCATGTTCCGTCAACAGCTTCTGGGAGCGGTGATGAATTTGCCAGCTCTTCTTCCTCATCGTCATCATCGTCGTCCAGATTCTCTAGCTCTGCTTCGTAGGCATCGGCATCGTCCTGTGTGGCCATTATCTCCTGCACCTCTCGACTCGGACTCGAACTGCCGCTGGCCAAGTTCTCAGCCACATTCCGCTCCGGATTGCGATCAATTGCAATGAACTTCTTGCGAGCGTCAAGCTTTTCCTTCAGCTTTTGTTGCTCCCGATCTTCGATGAGGGTGTTGTTCATTAGGTTGAGGAGTACCTCGGCATTGGGGTTTTCGGAAGTCTTGGACGTTACCGTGGCCAGCATGCGTATGGTTTGCAGAACCGCTGAATCAATGGATCTATCCTGACCGCTGCTGGTGGTAGAGCTATCAGTTCCTATGGAAGTTGTGGTGCTGGTAGATACAAAGACAGCTGCTGCCGATGCGGTTCCGCTTGCACTGAAGGCATCTGGAGTCATGAGATTAACCTGCTGCGGATACGCGCTGCTTAGTTGCGGGGACTCTGACTTGACCGTCTCCTTAGTGGCGTCCTGCAGGATGGCTGAAGGTGCAGCAGCCGCGGCTGCCGCCACGGCCACTATGGCAGATGAACTGCCCGTTGAAGCTCTCTTTGCGGATTTTGCGAACAATGCATCCAGCTGAACAGCACCCACAGTTCCGCTGTTGGGGGATTCCGGCTCCTCTTTGATTAGCAGATTATCTTCTGGCGTCTGTGATCGCTTGCTGCTCAGACTGCTCCGCTCCGGCTTTTCAGCCACGCATGGCTGGTAGATTATTTGACATTCCTGCAGGCTCTTTGCCTGCACCACAAACATGTGCAGCACAAGGGCACTGGTGGAATTGGAATCGTCATCGAAGTCATCGGGCTCCTCAATAGGATAGTAGCTCTCGATGGAGTTCTTGACGCGACGCATACTAGCGTTTACAATAGAAAAAGAGAGAATCCCCGAACTCAGCTTAAATTCGGCAACATTCTGAATGCGTTTGGAAGTGTCGCAGCCTTCTCCTTCGCTATCGCTAACTCTATTCTCGGAGTCTGCGCCGCCAGTACTGCCAATCTGCATTACATACACGGCCAGAGAGTCCAGGCAAGACAACACCAAGTAGTTCGCACTGCGATCTATGCCCGCGATAAAGTTTCTGGGCTGCACAGATGACGGACTGGCCACCACATTGATAGTTTGGAGGCATTCCCATAGCGAGCAGTTCCAGAGCTTGATTTCGGTATTGGCATCGCTCGTAGTGATCACGTGCTGCCAGTAGGATCTAATGGGAAAGTTTAATATAATAATTATATTTAATTATATTATATAATAACTACTTACTCTTCTACAGGTTTGTTGATATTGTCGAGGAAAAAGAGTGAGCAGACCTTCTTGCCATCGTGTGGCTTCCACTCGTGCAGACAGCGATGGTTGCGCACATCGAACAAATAAATTTGATAGAAACGAACCAAACCATCGGCGCAAGCAGCAGCCACAGTGGTGCCATCCGGGGACAAAGCGGCGCACGTGATCAACGAGTCCTCCTCAATCTTCAGATATCCAGATTCTAGGGCTGCAGGTTGGATCTTGCCGCGCTGTTAAGGTAAAAGCCATTAATGATATGTTTGGCGCAGAACAGTAGCACAAACGAACCCCATGTTCAGAGACAATCATCTTCACTTGAAAGCATTGAAATTGAGAGCTTCGCGACCAAATGAGGAGCTGATTCTCATCGTCATCGTCGTTGATGGGAACAGTGGCGCTGCTGCTGCAGACATAGGGACACCAGGAGACCATATCGTACTCCGGCACATAGTTGGCGATGGGGTCCTCCACCTTTAGCACTAGATTGCAAAGCAGGTTGCCTTCGATTTGATCGACTTTGTAGACAAACAGGGAGCTGACATCGATTACAGCTAATATACGCTCACAATCCGTATGGGCAAACTGCAGATCTAAGACCTCGCCGCTCATGCCCTTGATCAAGGCTCTCATGCTGGTGGCTATGTTGCAGACGCGCACCATGCCCTCCATGCCGGTGGCTTTGTTGTTGACTGGGAGCATAATGAAGTATTGGTTAGTCACGGTTATGATAACATAGCTTCTAAATCAATTTTTAAATTAACACAAGGTAAATAGGTTCATAGATATACATAATTATTAAGCCATTATTCCCAGAAAGCTTTATAAAATATTGATTGATAAATTCTAGAACCATTCCTTATTCATAAAACTCAAGAATTGCGAGAAAAAGTTGACATACATAAATAAAATATAATTGGACATGAAACTGCCATGGGATATAAATTACTTACCATTAATGGCGTACGCCAGGTGCTTGCCATCGCGGTGGACAGCGACCAGGTGACCCGGATAGTAGTACTTGCGCTCCCACTTGTAGTCGACGATGTTCTTTAGCTTGACCTTGGAGGAACCGCGTGTGTGAACGCCGCCGGATGTGAGGACCTTGGTCTTATTGGATCTAATAACGCGGCAGCACTGCTTCTCTTGCGCTTGGAAGTGTCTGTTAAACACAAAAAAAAAATAATTAAGCAAGGGCCTTCTGTTGGATAACCGGTGGTACGCACATGACTTCCATCTCCTGAGGCTCCGCCGCATTGCCGTTGGCGGCAATCGGCTTGTCCTGGTCGGCGCTGTTGCTCATCCCGGATGCTGCGTCAATGGCTGAAGCAGTAATGCGGATGCAGGCGTCTGCTGGCGGTGGATGGTACGCGGTACTTGCTTTGCCACACCTTGGCGACCGGTGGACAGACGGCGGCGGTGAGGAGGAGGCTGACAAAGGCGTCTTACGAAAGATTGGCAAGTGTGCAAGCGCGAAGAGCGCGATTAACATTGACACATCGGCTGACTGCAAGTGGGAGGATGATACGGCATGGGGGTACACATTATTAATTTCGCCAGTTGATGAACAGCAACGACTCGCACACCAACCTGCCCTATCAATACGCAGCATTCAAATGGTCTCCTTTACTCCTGCTAAATGCACCCGGCCGGTACTTGGTAAAACTGGCCTCCAGCAATTGATTGTCTAATTTGCGAAACTAAACCATTTAGTTGGCTGCTTCTCGTAAACTCACAAATTTTCGCAAAATTTTTTTTTTTTTTGCCGCAAAACTATAGAGGTGTGTAGCGGCGTGTGCTAGGGCAATCGATGGACAGCGTCTGTTATCGGCGACGCGGATGCCAGGGATGGACGCTCAGCGAAACGTTCTTTTGAAATCAAGAAAACGCGTTTCGGTTGCACTTTCGTTTTATTGCATTTTAACATCAACTTAATACATTTATCTTTATTCATAGAGATGTATATCCATCAAAACAATACACATTGATTACGCAGCGACGTAATAATATGTTTACATAGTGTTTCAATATCACTTTTTCTTTTCATATTTCATTTTGTTTCGTTTCTCTTGTGTGATTGTGTGTGGGTAGGTCTTTGAAAATGTATAACAAGTTGAAGAAAAACTCATATATCTAATGGTTTAAGTATGCAAAAGATGTGATATATGCCGGTATGTCTGATAAATTCGAAGTTAGCATATACATACGTACACAATCAGTGGTCCGAGTAAATCAAATTTGTCTTCTGTTTCGGTAGAAAGAAATTTTGGTAATTGTAGATAATATCAAGTGTTATTGTGTACACTATACAGATAGAAAATGTATTAAGATGTATATACTTTTTGAAAAACCTAAGCTAAGCTTTCAAGGAAATGAATTTCTTTATCGATTTTTTACCTTTGACTTTTCTAATACTTAAACATTAAGCCTGGCTTCTTTTTAGGTTCGTTTTTTGTAGTTCTTATTTTTGAGTTAGTTTTTTTTTGTTTTTCATTTTCATTGCCGGAATGAATAGAAGGGACATTTTCGAGGCATACACAAAACATTAATAAATAGCAAACGGAGAAGTAAAATGCCTTCGCAGCAGGAAATATTACAGCTGGGATTGGACCACTTTGTGGCAGTTTCATTAATCACTAGGGTGAGGGTGAGATACGGAGTGCGGAGTGGCTGTCAAGCGAAAGAATTGTGTGTCATTTACTCGTAACAATTAGGAGAAGCGCATATACATATATCTTTAAATATACATATACATACATATATAAATCGATCTGCATAAATATCTATAGAGGCGGCATTATTGTTGTTGTTCTCGCATGATTTGTTTTGTGTTCTTGAGATTTAACTAGCCTACAAATTAAATTAGCAACTTCAATGCATAAACGGACGAGCTATCAGATCCAACTCTGGTGTTTCTACCCGCCTAAGACTGAGCAAGCTCTTGGGTAAGCAAATGGTAGTACATAGAAGCTGTTGGAACTTTCAGATCTGGCGAATATTTATCTGCAGACTGTGTAAATATTTTCACAACGATATTTTACGAGCCTACTCAAAGATTTGCCCAGTCTTATCGCTGTGTAAGCACCTCAAATCGTAAATTGTGCTTGCAACATACAGAAACAACAAAATAAGTGTTTAACATAATGGTGAATCGATTTCTTTTAGTGCATGAACAAATGAATTAATACTAATAGCATGAATTCATTTCAGCTATTTGCCGTAAATCCGAGGATTTCATATTAAACTTGGTCGTTATAAATTTTTCCTCCGTTTTTCAGTTAGTATTCAAATTTAAGGGAAACTTATTCGTAGTTTTCTGAAATTTTCTCGACCAATATGTATTTAATGCAGTCTAATGTGCAGAAAAGAGGGAAATATACTAATAGCTTAAAGAAGGTATAAAATAGTATAAGGAATGTTAAATTTTGGTTCGAGACAATTAAAATGGTTGCAAAAATACACAGGCAAACGAAAGTCATAAATCGCAGAAAAATAAATCGATTCACCCTCATTCACATGATCATTTTCGCTGCTTAAACGTTGGTATAAGCAGCTCCTGCCGAACCAGAGGATCCGCCGGTCACGTTTGCTGTCACCGGTGCGCAAATCGAGGAGCTCGTTCGCCCTGTACTATCACTGGCATTAAGTCCCTCCAGCTTGAGACGCATCTCCTCCTTGCGCGTCTGGACGCTCAGAAGTTCGTCACTTAAATCGTTGCAAAGGTGGAGCAGTGAGTTGTTCTGCTCCCGCAGCCGTTGCAGCACTTCCGTGGTATTGGCCTGACCCTGCTTGAAGGACACGTGGCGCAGCGAGTCACTGATGGCGGTTACCCGCTTCTCAAAGCTCTCAGCACTGGGCAGCTGACCAGTTTGGGTGGTCAAACCCACAGCTGGAGCCGGCGGTGGCGGTTGCTGGGGCGGCGATTGCGATCCACGTGGCGTTTGCGGCTTTCGGTAAACCTCGAACGCAGAAACTCGCTGCTGTGCCTGCTGAAGAGTGATTCTTGTGGGCGGCACCACTGCTGCCTGTGGCGGTGGTGCTGCCGGCGGCAATGAGTGTAGCTGCTGCTCGTCCACCTATAAGGAGTACAGAGTACAGATTAGTAAGACAGTCATACAAATGGATGCGTTATTTATATAAGCTACTGAATTTGGACACATGACACTAGTGGAGCTACGGCCAATTGTAGTGGAATGCTTTACGAGTTGCATACATTTAGGATTGGACTTACGACGTTCGCGGCGCCTTCGTCGGCAAAGTGCGTGAAATCGGCAAACCCCGTTGAGGTTTGCATATCGAAGCTGGCCTGCGCGGTGATCTTAACAAAAGGGGTTGCATATTTATATACATTTCACAGGTAGGTAGTTACGCAAAATCAAGCAAACAAAAAACACAAAACAATATAGGCAACTTCGGTGGCCCGAAGTTTATGGTTGCCTTTGCAAATGCTAAACAATTTTTCAGACTCTTAAAAGTGACTGAATTTCCATTTCAATGGATTAATTCTGTAGCAAAAACTGTATTCGCCTTCATTTGCAAAGTACACCACAAATATTGAAAACAGAGACAGGACACACGGAAAGTTTTGGAAGTTCCTTAGTCTGTTATAGCATTGAAGGGGATAAGTGAAGGTATACGAAATACTATCCCCTACAAGGCTTTAATGACCAAAGCATATAAAACGACACAGATTGAAATACGCAGATAAGATTGTAAATTGTTGGTCCATAGGACATAACATACCTCCGCCTGTTGGGCACCGCCCGTTGCGCCTATTTTAAACTTGTTTAAGTCCAGACTGCTGCTCCGCGCATGACGATGTGGCCTCGGCGGTGGCAGGGGCGGTGGCTCCTTCTTCGACGCCAAAGACGATGCCACGTAGGCAGCCTGCGGTTCCGGCGGCTCACTTGGCCCAGTGGATCCGATACTGGGCTCACGTTGCGGTGGCGGTGGCAATGCACTGTTCTTGGCCGGCAGCTTCTTGGCTTGAGGCCGTTGGATGGCACGCAGATCGCTGCTATCGCGGTGGGAGGAGCCAGCGACTCCCGATACTCCGGGTAGAACAGCAGATGACTGATTATTGACAGTAGTCGAAGAGATGGCCTTGGGACTATCCTCGCGCTGAGCCACCGCGCTCTCATTGTCGTTGGATGACTCAGCTGAGGAAGCGATGGCGGTGCCTACAGATGGGATAAGGAATAATTACATATATTTTTAATACATTAGAGTTCTAAAACAACACTGTATCACCAACGCACATAATGGTGCATAAGAATACATTTTATAGAATAGGGTAGTTCTTCTACTCACCTATGGGCGTCACTCTTAGTGGCACTGGGTGCAGGATCTGCGGATTGGATACCACGTCTTGGGCCGAGCGTTTCATGTCAAACAGGACTGGCTTAAGACCAGGACTAGAGGCGCCAGGAGCGGCTGCTCCGGCAGCTACAACAGGTGCTGCCCCAGTGGTTGACTGTACCGAAACAGCACTTGTTGTTGGAGATTCGCTAAACTTTGTCCACTGACTGGAGACGTTGGTCGAGTCTACAGCGTTTGCCGTAGAGGAAACAGTTCCCGACACAGGTTTTTCCACATTCGGCGAGTTTGAGATGCTTCGGTTCTTGCCCAAAGAATTCTGCGGTGTTGCCTCACGTCTGGAACTGTTGCTAGCCTGCGAGGACGTAGAGATGCTGCTCAGATTCATGATGTTCTTGTCGCTGGGCACATTGGGACGCGGTTTGCTGGTTGCACTGCCGCCGCTGAGATTGCCTGCTATGATTGTATTGTCCGTATGGTCGTCCTCATCCTCATCATTTAGGTGCAGGAGATCAGCCTCAGGTGGCTCCTGAGGCAGCGCCGCCGATGACGAGGATGTCACCCCCTGCCCACTGCCGGACACAGCCGCTTGTAGCACGTTGGGATGCAAACAGTGGGGCAGACTTGTGGGCAAGGGAATGTTGTTGCGCCTTAGGACCACCAAATGCATGGCGGCCGTGAACTCAGACAGACTTAGCGCTCCATCGCGGGTAACATCACACAGCTGCCAGATGTGACGCAGCTCCTCCACAGGAATGCGGCTCTTTTCAAAGAAATTTCTAAAAAAAAAAAGTAATAAGAATAAAGCTATAAATGCTCCTCAAGCAAACTAACCTTGCTGCCTGGCCGGAAAGCAGACCATGCGGATCCCTTTGTACCGTCCTGAACTGCTTATTATAGTACTCGCGCTGTTCCGGGGTTATCTGGTAAATGGTCACCAATTCGCTCTCGTTGTCTTCGTCGTCGCTGCTGTGGCGATCGGAAGACTCTTCCTCCGTGCCCAGCAGCTGGCGATGCTCATCGCCCAGCAAACCCTGCCAGAGGGTGTCCTGCGCCCAAGGCCGCTCAGCCACGCTGTTGGTGGGCGTGGGGCTGTCACTGTTAGTGCTCCAGGCTTCTGGCGATCCACCAGCAGTACCGGCTCCTCGTCGACGCTAAAAGAGATAAGGCATGGACGGGGATCGGTCAATGGTAAGCTTATTTACAAATGTCACAAGATAAGATAGAAGTACAAACCCCGACATTTTCGCGGCTGCTGCTGCTGACGACCCCACAGCCATCCGTACCTCGTCCATGGCCTGTCGCATCGTCCACTGATTCGTTTTGCTCAACCTCGGAGTCGGTGCTGGGCACATCAGAGGTGTCTTGCAGCTGCTCTTGCTGCGAGTTACGACGCAGTGAATTTCTGCGATCTGTGGGCGGTGGTGGTGGCAAGGCAGTCAATCCATTTTCGACAGCCACTGGAGCTGTAACCGCCTCCTTCCAGCTAAAGTGCGGTAATGGAAGCGGAAACGTGGCCAAAATCAGCTCCTGGCGCAGAGGCATGGCCGCCTGATGAGCAGCGATTAGCTTCAGGCATGAGTAGAACTGTGTCCGCGAGATGTGTAGCGCCGTGGAGGGTATCCCCGCCAGACCGGTGATCTGTAAGCCCAGACCCAGATAATTAATCACTCACGATCACACAAATTGGACCTACCTCAATCACTGTCTCGTTGGCGATGTCCGCCGAGCGAAAGAGCTCGGTGGCCTTAAGCATGGGCACCTTGCCCGTCTTCTCCACGTCGCAGCATTGGAACAACTCACTGTAGAAGCGCGTCTCCGGCTCAGTGAGGGACACGTCCATGCCTGTCGCCTACTTGTTGCCGCCTCTGGTTTCGTTTACCAAGCCGCTGGTTAACGAGCCACGCCCCGTTCGTCCGTCCTGGACCCGGAATCCAATTCGTTTGTTTACTTCCACGCTTAACCCAGCAGGCCAGTGCCGACCCCGCTGCCCCGCGCTGCTTACAACCAGAAGTCTGATGATTTTCTGCCTTTGGCCCCCAAGACGGAGTTGGAGGAGGTGGAAGCTGCGAGAACTGCGGTGGCGATGGTTTCGCTAACTTCTTGGTGCCGCCACAACCACGGTGGTTAGAGGCTCCACGGCACTGGTCGAAGAGGGTACACCTAGTGCCTCAAGCTGCTCGGCTCACAATCAATTTGGCTTTTGTCCAGGTTTTTTTCGCAAACTCTTTTGCACTGTGTGTGCGCTGGCTCTCGATATCGATACGTTGCGATATCGATTCGATTAGACAGCTGTCGCGGCAGCCCTGTACCTGTTAGCGTTTCGCAGCCCTAGTTCCCGGCAAAAGATTGGTTCCGCAGGATTGATGTTTTGTAAGGTGGCTTACCATGTTCATTTATGTTTCAATATGGATTAACTATAATATAATTGAATGGTGTTAAATGAAGACAAAATCATGTCTTTTTTATTTTAAACGATCTTTTTTTTGACCATCAACAAATTTTCTGTAGCCCTGTGCCACTGACGTCACCAATTCGCAAAGACTTTCCTGCGTCACCTTTCGTTCCGTCACAGTGATCCCCACTCTGTTATTGTTGTCCGCGTCTGAACTGTTGCGACGCAAAAATTTAAAAGGATTTAAAAGTTTTTATAGACTTATTTTAGTTAATAAACAGTCTCTGCGCAGTCAAGGATGTTCTCCAGGAAGAAGCCAGAGCCAGCGAAAAGAAGGCAACACGATTTATCGCAGGTGAGAGGAAAAACAAACAGTCTAGATCCGTCTATTTATTAATTATGAGTCATCGTTTGGACTGTCACTCTTGTTTCTTGTTTAGTTCGGTCTTACGGAAATCCCAGATGATTTTGATCCCAGCGCTGGATATGGTGAGGACGATGGGGGTGACAGCGATTTGGAGGCAGAGCTTGCGGCCATAGCCGGCGGAGGAGGAGCCAAGCCAAAGCCCAAGCCCAAAGCAAAGCTGTTACCCGCCAGTGATTTGGACAAAATGATAGCCGACAGCTTGCGTGATGTCAGCGATGATGATGATGATGACAATTTGGAAAGCGATCCGGATCTCCTAGGCGAGCTGAACGGAATTGGTGGTCTAGAGGAGGCGGAGGAAGAGGAGCCTGTCGCACAACCGCCAGCTGCCACTGAGGAACCCGTTCAGACCTTTCTGCCCACTACGACTGTGGACACATTAAGCATTATCAAACAGCGCCTGGAAATTTACAAGCAGGCTGAGGCCAATGCCAAGACTGCCGGCGATGCTGGCAAAGCAAGACGTTTTGGAAGAGGCCTCAAGACTCTACAAGATCTGCACAAGCAGGCAGCGGCTGGCAAGTCTATCAACGTGGATGACATTCCACCTGAAGTCAGTGTTAAGCCAATTGGCGGGCAAGCTCCTCCAGCGCCTGAAGAGGAATCACCAGCTCCTTCCACACCTGCTTCCCCTCCGCCTGTGCCTAGTCGTGCAGCTCCCGCTCCTCCGACGCCCAGCACCCCGGTGGAGCCCACTACATCTGTGGCTCCCACAACTCCCCCTAATCCTCTCGTGACGCAAATGCGCAGTCGCCAGAACGACTACAAAGCTGCTGCACTGCAATCTAAGCGCAGTGGTGACACAGCTACAGCCCTTCAGTTTCTCAAAGTGGTCAAGCAATTTGACGTTGTTATAAAAATGTGTGAGGACGGACAGGAAGTTGATTTGAGTGACATGCCACCTCCACCAGCTGAGTTCCTTGAATTCCTAAAAAAAATGCAAGAAGGAGCAGCCGCAGAAGCTGTCGCAGAACCTACTCCTGCCCCAGAACCCACACCTGTTGCTCCTGCTCCTGTTCCAGCAGCTGCAACAAATATGTTGGAGGCTCTCCAGCAACGTTTAGAGAAATATCAATCTGTAGAAGCGGCAGCCAAGGCAGAAAACAATAGCGGAAAAGCAAGACGCTTTGGAAGGATTGTGAAGCAATACGAAGATGCCATAAAGTTGTACAAGGCAGGCAAACCAGTGCCTTACGATGAACTGCCTGTGCCACCCGGTTTTGGACCTCTGCCTACGGCTGATGCTGCTCCTTTTGCGCCGACACCATCGCTGCCCACTTCGCCTACATCTCCACCGCCAACAGCAAGTACTTCCGCAGGAGGAACACCCTCCAGTTCCAGTGTGACGACACCTACAGCTCCTCGGAAAGCGCCTTCGCCTCCTAAGCCCAAGGAGCTAACCACACGCACGTCTGGCAATCAGCAGAAGAACAATATTGCCGAGCAACAAATGAAACTGCTCCTCGAGCGCCAAAAGGAGTTTAAGCTAGCTGCTATAGAGGCCAAAAAAGCGGGAGAAATAGATCAGGCGAAGGAGTACCTAAAGATCTTCAAGGGATTCGATTCCCTTCTTAATGCAGCTAGTAGTGGATTGCCAGTGGACCTCAGTACTGTAAGTTTTGCATTACATCTTCTTCTTGTATGTCTAACTATTTCATTTTCTCCAGCTTCCCGTTCCGCCCTCACAAAGAGATAATCTAGAAGCCTCCTTTGCGATTGTATCCGCTGAGGAATGCGATCCGACAGATGATATCTGCGAAATTGGTGTTCGCATGGAGGAGCAGCTGGCAAAGCAACTGATGATGTGCAAAAATACCCGAGATCATCACAAGGCTATGGGCGATGTAGCAGGCATGAATCGGTTTGAAAATTTAGCCTTAACTGTGCAGAAGGATTTGGATTTGGTGCGATACTCGAAACGAAAGAATGAACCACTGCCAAAGTTTCACTATGAAAAGCGTAGCTTTAACATTGTGCATTGCAACACAGATCTCACAGACAGTGAGCTTGAAATTGTAGTGGTCCGGGGAATCAGCTACAACGTGGCCAATCCTAAGGACGTGGATACTTATGTGCGCGTAGAGTTTCCCCTGCTCAATGTAAGCTAATGACCTACATTCATAGTTTCACCAATAATTTTTATGTTTTCTTTTTAAGGATGAATCTTTCAAGACTAAGACCAATGTTATCAGAGACACCAGCAGTCCTGACTACGATGAACGCTTCAAGGTTGACATCCAGCGGTCTAATCGCCAGTTCCAGAGAATCTTTAAGCGGCATGGCGTTAAGTTTGAAATATACTCTAGAGGGTAAGTAGCCCGTAAAGAAAAGAACTAAGCTAGCACAATTATTTAATCCGTACTAAGAAGCTTTCCATGCATATTAATCTCAACTAACGGAGGCGGTATATGATCTTATTTACGCGTATTAATTTCCCAAGGAATGCTAAGTAATATCTGATGAGCAGTAATCTGCCAGATTATGCAATAGCTTTAAAGTAAATAGGGGTATTATTATTATATATATATATTATTATTATATATATAATATATATATTTGACATAGATCATTTTGCGAAAATTTAAAAAACTGTTGATTAGTTACATACCTACTACATATTTTTATTTTGAATAATTTAATTTTTCCCCGTAGTAAGCATGTTCCTTTGGTCCTGCTAAACAGTATCGTACGAGTCACGGCTTCAAGCACACATATATTTCACCGTATATGTCTACCCATTGATCTTCATTGATTCTCACAAGGAACATTTTAATGAAATATTTTTAAAAATCTTTACGCCTCAATTCCCAACAATTCAAACCAAACAAAAATGTCATCCAATGCTACGCATTTAACATAAATAGCTGCAGTATAGATTGTTGTGGACTAAGTCGTAAACTGCCCCTGTGTTGTTTCAGAGGGTTTCTGCGATCGGATACGTTGATCGGAACCGTAAATGTCAAGCTGCAGCCATTGGAGACCAAGTGCGAGATACACGACACATACGATGTAAGTGATAACTACTATGACATAATAATAGAAACAAAAATTTAAAGTTTATATTCCCAAAAACAGCTAATGGATGGTCGCAAGCAAGTGGGTGGAAAATTGGAAGTCAAGATACGCGTTCGCAATCCTATTCTCACCAAGCAAATGGAGCACATCAACGAAAAGTGGTTGGTCTTGGATGCCTAGGGCTAGTCACAAAAATTAAAAGAAAATACGAACGCGTCCCCTTGCGGTTCTTCTCGATTAAGTCACTAAGTTATTTGTTTGTAAATATCCCTCACGGAAAATTCAATTTATCTAAGTATGTACGCTTTTGCCGATTCCTTCGCAGGATGAAGGCATATATATATTACGAACACAACACATATAATGTACTATAAATATCTTTATATATAAATAATATATGTATATATGATATTGCCGGCTTTAAGGCGAAGGCGCAAGTCCAGAAGATTGTGCCGGTGAAGTCAGTCCATTCCAAGAGAGACAGATTGAGAGTAGGAGCGGTCCACTAGCGCCTAGCCGAAACCTGATTATGTTAGCTTTCACTTTGCATAAATATGTTCTTTTGATTCATAAACTGTTTGTTGAACTACAACTCCAGATATTCGACTATTTGTGAGTAGGGGCTGGTTTCATTAAACACATCCACACCGCGAACTTTATAGAAACCTGCCGACAAAAATAGTTTCAGTTATGAAAGATGGGAATTCTGTAGATTCTTCTCACCATTAACGGATCCCTTGTCGCCGGGCATATACTGAAACGACGGATACGGCAGGTGCCAGCCTTGTGAAATAAGCATCCAATCGGCAGAGCGGCCCAGGTTATCGCGTTCCTTGAACCACACCTCGTAGCTGAGAAGGCACTGCGTGGATTTGGGGTGTTCCATCCAGCTAATGAATACCTCACGCTGAGTAACCTCTACGATGGAAAGTTGCTGCGGTCTTCGCAGTTTGGGCCAAGATGCGGAACACACCCGGAGCAGCATTGCCCATGGCAGTGGAATGCTGGCGGAGTTGATAACTAGCTCGCTGTTGTACTGCCAGATTGGTCCCGTCTTATAGAGTCTAGGTGTTTGCGATCTTCGCATTGCTTCCCTTAGAGTGGCGTTTGGATAGGCCGGACTTCCCGCCTGCCGCCATATGTAGTACGGATCCGTTTCCTTTGGTACCAGGAGCTCGGTGACGAAGGCCGACTCATTCGCTATGGACATGTTTAGCGTGTACTTGTGATGGAAGGCTGTCATCTTTGGACCCGCCTCCTCGGGACTCAGAAATATTGTGGCCATGTACTGACCAGGACCGCCCAATCCACCGGACACTGTACGCAGGACCTGGACGCTGTGCTTAGTGTCCATATTGACCAGTTCCACGTCCGCGGCCCGGCTGCCCAGCTTCGCCATCATTCCCAAAGCAGCGTAGACGGGTTTCTGAACAAGCTGCGAGTGCGGTGGCTCGGTTTCGTTCATCCTGAAGTGGGCTAGAAGGGTGCGCTGTGTGAACTCGTGGGGATGGTAGCTCAGGAAGGCGTTGTCGTGACTAATGGACTCCAAGCGACTCAGTGGATCACCGGCTAGCTTGGCATGCCAGAATTGCATTACCGTAGATATCACCGTGATTCCATACCGCACATCCGCCTGAAACTCCCGGGAGGTGCTCCAACCGGCCACAGGATCGGCTTCACTGGAAAAGTAAGGATTTCAATAAGAATAACCATGTATTTCTAGCATATCTTTTAAACTAGACTGATAACTAGGCTGTTATTTCTTACTCATTGGCCACCGGCAGTTGCTTGAGATTGGGATACTCCTCATAGATTTTGGCCATCAAGGAAAGCGAGCCATTTACGATTTCCGTGGCGGTGCCTTCGATTCCCTTTCGGTGGAAAGTCAGTATGTCAATAGGACAGTAAACCACTCTTTGGCTGCATAGCTCCAATAGATTCCAGCAGAGCGGATGATTCGAGTCCTTAAAGAGTCCTGCAGGGCCACGCAGGGAGCGATACATGGGCAGCGGGACCTTTCCATCCTGGTTGTCCAGGTTTCCAGCTTTACTCAAGCCCCGACGCACAGCTTGAACGTAATCCAAATAGGTGTGTGCCGTAAAGTTTTGCTTGTTATAAACACGAAGGTCCGGTTCATTCCATGTCTCGTAGCGCCAGTTGACCAATCTGGAGGAGCCATGTCGTGCTAATGAATACACAGGAATCTGTAGGTACGCCACCTGAAGTAAATGTGTGAGCATTACTTACCAATCTGGTGGTTAATCGTGGTCTTAACCAAGTGCTCCCAGTAGAATGATTGCTGCATGGGGTTTTCCGAAAAAACCCCACCCAGATTGCCCATCCACTCCAGAACGGGGGACAAGCGCAGTTCCTCGTGCAGGAAATCAATGAAGTCATCGAACTTGGAGAAATCATAAATCGGTATTCCGCTTGGGTCGTACTGCCAGAATTGAATCAGCTCCAGTAGCCAGTGGATGCGAATGTGGGTCACCGCGCCCACCGGCAATGCTGCAATCTGGCGGAGATTAAGTCGAAGGGCTGGATCGCCCAGGGCGGCGCTAATCCCCTCGTGATCGATCCGTCCGGCTGGACAGAAGCCCACGCCCGTCCAGAAGTGCGGCATTGTGTGATAGACCACATCTCCGCTCGTGTAGTGGGCGTGGATCCTGGCGAGCGTCGTCAGAACCAGGAGTAGCGACAGCATTCCGTGCGATGAGCGATGCGCTCGACTTTCTCTGCGGGATTAATGACGGCTTTTGTTTTGTCTTCGATTTGTCGATGCCGCTGCTGATAAGAGTGGCTCTCTCACCTTCCCTCCTATCTCTCGGTGTGTCTGTATCTGCCGGAGTGAGCTAAACCAAAAGCTAAAGCCGTGGCCGTGACGTCACGGGCAGTGCGTCACAGTGGGTTCAGTTGGAGCACAAAGTCATGCTTAGCCCAAGAGATATGGGAAATGAAAATGATTCCATTAAACCATGTCTACTTTTCTCTCTCATTAAAACATTTAATAGTTTAACTAATAAAACATGTTAAAATTATTTTATAAAACTCTGATTTAAGCTGAAAACTAACTAAACTTCCTAGTACGCTTAAATTATTATATCATTAAAAATATAATTTTTTGACTGAAGAATCGGCAAGTCTGTTTCCTAAGCTTCCGGCGAACGATTTCCTTCCTCGACCCACAGTGAGGCGTGTGCCGAAAGCAACAGCGTGCCCGTTTAGCACTCTCTCGTCACGAGTCTCTCTCCCCAAAAGGTAAAGGAAGTAAAGCTGGGGAATGACACAAAAAAGAAAAGCAACAGCCCGAGCCGCATTGAATTGCAATCCCTCATTGGGGGTGGAAAATAACGTGGATGTGTGTGTGCGAAATGGAGTTTATCCTTGTGAGGGTGCTATGGGGGCGGAAAAGCGGAAAAGGTGTGACAAAGATAACATTTCACGCATCCCAGTGATAATACACCCATAACACGCTCATGTTACATATTACATTGGAGGGTGAACTGGTCCTGCAATTGGTTCGCCATTCAATTTTATATTTATGGGATTTGTTTTGCGGGGATTACGCAGGACTTAAGGGAATCCTTATATGGAAAAACCCCAATGTCGCTGTAGCGAAATTGAATAGGATTTGAGAATCTTATGGATTATGGGAAATAAAACAATATAATTACTTATGAATAGGAAAAGGCATCATTAGTCTTTTAAAAATATTAAGAAAATAGTATTCAATAAATAAATAACTCTTTCTATAAATTAATAAAAATTCATCCATGGAAAAATTGATTCATCCGTTTCCCCTCCATTGGCAATATTCAATAATCCACAATGGCCAAGCAATTACTCTAATGGCAAAGTCTGACCCGTGACCCCAAGTGGGCCCAGGACACAATCAGATAGCTAGGAACCCACTTATATGAACGCTGGTCAATCCAGTGAGTGCAATCCTTTCGTCCTGTCAGTGCCACGTTGGCCATGTCCCCGAACACTTGGGTAATTGAAATGCCCACGCAAAAAGCGCGATCACATCCGTATCCGCGAAGAATCTCGCCGTACCGGATGCCCGTGCTAACCCGGGATGCCTTCAGTAGAGATGCACCACCTATGCCAGCGAGGAGCCATGATCATCCCGTTTTCGAGGACATTCGCACCATTTTGTCCGTGCTCAAGGCCAGTGGCTTGATGCCCATATACGAACAGGTCTCCGACTATGAGGTGGGTCCTCCGACCAAAACCAACGAGTTCTACTCGTTCTTCGTAAGGGGCGTGGTCCACGCCCTGACCATCTTCAATGTCTACAGCTTATTTACACCGATATCGGCGCAATTATTTTTCTCCTACCGCGAGACGGACAATGTGAACCAGTGGATTGAGCTGCTGCTCTGCATCCTGACTTATACCCTTACGGTTTTCGTTTGTGCCCGCAATACCACGAGCATGTTGCGGATAATGAATGAAATCCTTCAACTGGACGAGGAAGTTCGTCGCCAGTTTGGCGCCAATTTGAGCCAAAATTTTGGGTTCTCGGTGAAGTTTTTAGTGGGAATCGCCGCTTGCCAGGCTTATATAATCGTGCTCAAGATATATGCCGTACAGGGTGAGATCACACCCACCTCCTATATACTATTGGCCTTCTATGGCATCCAGAACGGTCTGACCGCCACGTATATCGTATTCGCATCGGCTTTGCTCAGGATTGTGTACATCCGGTTTCATTTCATCAACCAGCTACTGAATGGATACACCTATGGGCAGCAGCATAAGCGTAAAGAAGGTGGAGCACGAGCGAGGCGGCAGCGTGGTGACGTCAATCCCAATGTCAATCCTGCTCTAATGGAGCATTTCCCGGAAGACTCACTCTTCATATACCGCATGCACAACAAATTGCTGCGTATCTACAAGGGCATCAACGATTGCTGCAACCTGATTCTGGTCTCGTTTCTGGGCTACTCCTTTTACACGGTCACCACCAACTGCTACAATCTCTTTGTCCAAATTACCGGCAAGGGCATGGTGTCGCCCAACATATTGCAGTGGTGCTTCGCCTGGATATGCCTACACGTTTCCCTGCTGGCTTTGCTGTCACGTAGCTGTGGTCTGACCACCACGGAGGTGAGCAACTACATCGCAGATAAGATCTCAATAATCATGAGTGTTTTTATTTCAAGGCCAATGCCACATCGCAAATTCTGGCGAGGGTGTATGCCAAGTCCAAGGAGTATCAGAATATCGTAAGTTATTGGCAAACTAAATGAATCAAAGTAATTCGCTAAGGGTTTCCTTTCCAGATCGATAAGTTCCTCACCAAGAGCATTAAACAGGAGGTGCAATTCACGGCGTATGGATTTTTTGCCATAGATAACTCTACGCTGTTCAAGGTATCTTATTGATTATCAGATATCTCCAGATATAATTCAAGTATCTCTTATTTATTATTATTAATGTACTGCAAGTTCACGGCCACTGAGTTCTTTGTATTTTCTGATTATTTTCAGATATTTTCGGCCGTCACCACATATTTGGTTATCTTGATTCAGTTCAAACAGCTCGAAGACTCGAAAGTTGAGGATCCTGTACCAGCACATACTTGAATGTAACCTATATCAAAAATATTTGATAAATATGCATCGCGGCTATCGAACTTTTCTCTATTTTTATTAGCATTACAAATATTACGACAATTTCACTAATCGCATATACGAGAGAGTCGAAATAAATCGAAAGATCTCAATTTGTCAAATTAAAATGATATAGGCTGCCCGATAATACACTTGCCTGATAATACACTGTAAATGCATTATGTTGATTCTTAAATGAAGAATTTCAATATTTATGAAACCGACGCCATAAAATTACGTTTAGTTGTTCACCATTAGGGGGGTACAAATAAAAACAAAAATGGGTTTCTCTAGTGGAACGTAAGGCTTGCGCTGCTTTCACATTACTTTTCTAGTACTTAGTATAAAATGGTCCTAACAGTTCAGCACTTTAGACTTGCGACGCGTTTCCCCGAACAGGAATGAGCAAATACGGTCCAAAAGAAAAGCCCCGACAATATCCAGGATCAGGGCGCCGAGTAAAGTTTTACGGAACTGAAAATGATAATATTATACAGTGTTTAAGAATAAAATATACTGAAGTACTTACATCCGCTGGGAAGTCAATTATCTCAAAGAATTCCGTCAGTTCGGGCGCCAGGCCCGTGGACAAAAGAATGACCAGTGTAGCGGAGGCTCCGATGGCATACATCAGCATGCGATTGGAGCGCAAGCTCTCCATGAACGGATAGCCCTGCGTAAGTTTAAGTTTAGTATTTTGCATTGCATGATATGTCAGGGAGCGTACCTTGTAATTCACCGCAATGGTAGCGACTTGTAATGATAGGCAAATTATGTAGACCGTGCTGCTAACAATGTTCGGATCGTATTTGGTCTTCTCCTCGGCATCCATGTCAATGTACAACTTCACTTTGCCCTCTCTGCGAAATAAATTATCGGTTGAAATGCTTTCTTTTCTTAATGTTCTAGCCAAACACACCTAGGCGGTGCCAAAATGTTGGCTTGGCTGGTCAGGTAGTAGAGCGTTCCAAAATGCACAGCAAACTGACTGAGAATGGTTGATATCGTGTAGAAGTTGAAGATATTTGGCAGTGGCGCTACCTTGGATAGAGTTTTCAGCGGCTACATAAAAAACAAATATATTTTTTTTTAATTATTCTAATTAAATTTAAGCGCTGTTTTACTCACCTTTGCTCGTGTGATGAACAGGAAGCAGGCGGCAATGAAGATGCCCTGCATGGTGGCTTGTGTATCGCTGAACTTGATTCCATCAATGTAGAGCACGGACTGACAGTAGGCTTGAATGAGGGCGTTCAGAGCAAGGATCTTAAACATTTGAAGTGTGGTGACCAACGTGCAACGACCCTGCTTAATGATGTGGTTAACTAAAAATAAGAACACACTAAGTCGAAAGGTAAATATAAAATAATTCAATGATACCCACCGCACATAATTGAAGAAGACTTGCTGGTGAATGGCGCCGCAATAGAGGCATCACCCAACTTGACCATAGTTTGTTCTTCCATTTCGCGGAGTGCATTTTGGAGGCGAGCCTGTGTCTGATTGAGATGCTCCTGGCGCCGACGCAATGCCCGCTCCCTGGGCGTCAACTGTTGATTGGCATTGGCTTGTGCCTGAGCTGCTAAAGCAGCTGCATTGGCCGTCGCCTGCTGCTGTTCCTCCTCGGTGCGTTTGCGCTTCACTGGAGCACTGGTCAGTAGTGAGACGCCTACGTTGGCGTGCTTAAGGGCTCCCACATCGTTGGTGCCGTCGCCGCACATCAACGTGCAGTAACCCAGCTGCTTTAACTGTGTGATTACCAGCTCCTTTTGCTTGGGTGCGAAGCGCGCACAGACTGTAATCTGTGGCAGTAGTTGGCGCATATATTGCGGCTGATTCTGTTGCAGATACTGCAGTCCCTCTCCGGTAATGCAGAGATCATGCGTGGCTAGCAAATGGGAGAGCTTTTTGCTACCAGGCTTAGTGTCCAGTTCGTAGGTTTGATCCCCGTCAATAGATACCCAGCTCCAGTTGTTCCTACGTTCCTGCTCAGGCGGGGTGAGAATGATCAGCTTTTTGCGGGTGAAGCGCAGTTCGCGGGCCACATGACAGGCGGTGAGCGGGTTGTCGCCCGTAATCATGACCACCTTGTGTGAGGATTGAATAAGCTCCTTGATCACAGATTTGGAATCGGGCTTCATGGGACATGAAATAATCAAGAATCCGGCAAAAGTCAGATCACACTCCACTTCCTCACGCTTCATTTCCCTAACTCTCTGAGCGCCCAGGGTCCCGAGATCCTTAATTCCCAAAGCCAGGACGCGTGCCCCACGACGAGCATATTCCAAATAGACCTTAAAATAAAATCTAGTTGAAAGCTGTTATGTTTTATGAGTTTCGATTTACATACCTTCTCATAGTCCGCGGGCACCTCGCGCAGCATCTTTTCAATGACCTCAGGAGCTCCCTTTACGGCTCCTATGTGTTTCACCTCATTGGAGTACGGAATTAGATGGCCAGCTAGCACAGACATTCTCTTAAGTGCCGATGAAAAGTGATAGCGCTGGATGATCTTCAAAGGCTTAAACTGTGGTCGCTTTGGGATGACGCTGTCCATCTTGGTAAGCGTCCAATCTACAGCTGCTAGAGTGGCTTTCTCAAGTGGATCTCCGACTAGTCCGTCATCAAGCAAAGCCAATGAATGGCAACAGGCGAGCACCTGAACCGTGTTTCCCTCCGCCTGCTCAATGGGGACACAGGCACCATTGGGAGCCAGTCCTGCAATACCTTCCACCATCAGATTATCCGTGGTCAGTGTCCCCGTCTTGTCGAAGCAGCAAATCTGCACTTTTCCCGCGAACGGAATCCGAAAGGGTTCTGTACAGAAGACGAATAACTTTGTTAGCTGGATCAGTGATGTGTTTACAGCCAAGGTCAACTCGATGGGCAAATCGGGTGGAATTATGGACGTCAGAATGAGCGTACACTCCAGGAAAAGTTTGTAGCGATTGCGCTCCGGGTCCTCGCTGCCCTTAACCCACACATAAGATGCTGCGGCTACGGCAAATACCATAAGGAATGCGATAAATGCGAAGGTCTCAACGTTGTTCTCCGTTGCGCGATTTGCGCCGAACAGGATTGTCCGCAGAAGTTTGCCCTGGGATGTGTTAAATCCAGTACGGATGACATAGCCGATACAACCACCGTCTGGAGCACGAAGCGATTCTTTTGTCGGGGCAGTGTGCTGGACTACTTTGGTGCCACCAAACAGCACAAACAGCTTCCCATCTCCTTCGGCGTCCATTTCAACGTCCAAATTATCTAGGGATTCCAATGATTCCTTCATTAGTGGCACCGATTCGCCAGTAAGCATTGATTCATCCACAATGCAAGAGCCTCGAAGAATGACCAGATCGCAGGGCACTATGTTGTCGTTTTGGGAGCGCGTTATAGACACCAAGTCTCCGGGTAGCAGCTCATCGGATCCAAGGTGACGCCACTTGTTTTGACGAAAGGCGTATATCAGGTAGGGTTTGTTGCCCATTTTACGGATCTCGGACATGTTCCGCAGCTGCTGCTTAACAATAGTGCACTCGAAGGCAATTAGCATGAAAAGCGTGAACAGGGAATAGTACCAGTAGTCGTCCATGCACCACAGTCCCACGGAGAACACTTGGAACACAAAGAACGGCGCAGTGGCGCGTTCTATGAAAAGTTCGTGGAACTCAGGAACTACCATTTCCATTTCGTTGTTTCCGTAGGTTTGAGTAGCCCGCTTGATGTCCTCCTCAGTTTCCAAACCTCTAGATGAGGAATAGGTGCTAAGTAGTCCGTTTACCGGGAATTCTACGGCGCGGAATGTCTTCCGATCCTCATTCCAAACGTATTTGGTCTTTTGGAAAACGAAATAATACTGCGTTGAGCCATCCTCCAGCTTGGAGGACCTAATGGGGACTATCTTCGAGTTGCCATTGTTGGCAGTGGGTACGACTTTGGCCAGCACATTGGCGCCGGGGAGCTTTACACTTCGGCAGGTGAGAAAGGCCAGCACGTGAACGCTCCAGTAGCAGAAGAGCAGCGTCAGAATGTGCAAAAAGGCAATGGCCAGTACGCCGATGAATCCCACGTCATTCCAAGTTGTTAAATTATCCGTGGTTGTTTGGTTATCGGAAGTTATCACATTGTTATTGGTGACTTCGTTCTCCTCGCCACCAGTCACGTTAATCCACAGGTAGAATGCCGACAGGTAGAGTGGCACGAAAGGCAGCACTACACCGGTCAACGGCGTGGGTATGCGCACATGGAGGCTCACATATTGCACCAGGTCGTCCAACTTGGTTGTCTCTTTCGGCCTGCCGGACTGCAGAGCCATTTTTGTGCCGTACGATTCCCCGTCTCCGGCGGCTCCTCCTGGGTTGGCTGCTCCAGCTGCCTCTGTCATCGGTTTCTGGTGGGTACTCCTACTACTGCGCGTTTCCTGTGTGTGGTTTTTAGAAAATCTAAAGCACTCTTTATAGTTGTAATGTCATAGCGGCAAAAAAAATTGTGAAAATTTAAGCAACGTTGACAGGCACCAGCTGTTGTCGTATGCTATCGATAGGGCCGATTCAGTGTTGGAAATCCAGTGTCAGCGATATGTTATCGGATTTTTAAATTCAAAGTCATTTTGTTGTCTGTAAATTAAATTCTCCCGAACACCCAATCAGCATAATATATTAATGTCATATGTACTAAATATCTAAATATTATATTAACTATTACATTTTTGAGTAAAATCTTTTGTTTTACTTAGACCAGGTTAGTCTCTAAAACAATTTAGTATAGCTTAATAAATTACAATTAATAAATTACAATTAATAAGCATCTAACCGTATTGCAACGTTTTACTTTCCCAAACTAAGAAATTAAAGCCATCTAAAGTGCTAATTCAACTAAAGCAAACACCTGTAGATTTATTTGATGCAATAATAAAATAGGAATATTAGCACAGTCTCACACGCATGCACAAATTGACATGAAGCGCTTATTCATCCACACTCTCCATCGGTGACTGGACATTCGCATTGGGTCCACCGGCGGCGGCATACGCCTTCTCCATGGCGGCCTGCGACTCCCGCTTCGGCGTGGTCCGCTTATGCTGTGTGGTGAAATTTACGTTGATCCGTCCGCTGCCACGAACGGAGCTCATGGGCGGACGCATGATGGGCGTGGCCAGGCGACTGGCGCCCCCCGACGACGGCGGATACTGCAGTGTATCTGGCTTGGGCGCAGCTTTCGCCTCCTTGCGTACATCCACCACCAGAGCTTCGCGCACCGAGTTCTCCTGAAACTGCTTAACACGCTCGCGCATATCTGTCTCCCGCTGGATCTCCTTCTGGATCTCCGCCCGCCGCTTGTTATCGTAACGTTCAAGTGCCTTCTCATCCCGCTTCTTGTTGCGCTCCACAATGAGGTCGGCGATCTCCAGGCGCTTCTGCATGAGTGCCTCCTTGTCCAGCTTCTGGAACATCTCAGGCCATAAGCCCTTCTCCTTTTTCACCAGCACAATGCGGGCTTCGTTCTTGAAGATGCGACAAAAGCTGTAACAGATAGTTACTCCATAATATGTGTGTCCTTAATTACAGAAATGCTATAATGCTCATCCTCACATCATGCTGAATCTGATTAAACTCTACTAACTCACCTGGCCATCTCGTCGATCTCCTGGGCCAGATGACGCTCAAAGAAAATAGGTGGATTGTTGAACTTTAAGTACTGCGGAAGGAGAACAACGTCCGGCTTGCGGGTCACCAGACGATTGAGTTCGATGGAGATCTTGATGTCCTCCTCCGTCTGCGAAATCTGTACCATGATGAGTTGCTTGGCTTCCCTGTTCGTTTGCGCTGCTATGGCCGTGGTTCTTCTGCTGCTGTTCTGCGACTGACAATAGGAAGGAACTTATGTTTTTGAGCTGGCCGGAACTGGGGACTCTACGACGACAACTACGACAGGGCAAACTACCCGCCCGACTGTTCACTTGCAGCGCATATTGGTCGTATTTCCCCTCGATTTAATTTGAATATTAACCGGGCTTCGAACCACCGAAACGAGCCGGCTGCGTTTCCCATCGACCAAACAATGATTGGTTGTTTGGATCCCCCAGGACTCGCTAAGCTCCCTGCCCACCGATCCACCTGTAACTTTCCCTATGCATTTGCATTTCTTCGGCAAGACAAGACACGGTGGCCTAGTCCCGGAGCAGCTCATTGCTCCAGGCTGCCTGCTCCCGCTCCTCTGATTGAATTAGTCGCGGCTCCTGCACGCGAAACGAACTTCCATTTGCTATTTGCATAGGAATAGTCATCCATCAACAACAGCTCCCAGCGACATTGATTGGCAACGGGCTACTGGTTTTTACGCCTCTGACGCCTGAGCCTTTATAACCTTCTATTTGCCTTTATGATTCTTTTTTTTTTGGGAACACGTGCAATTGCATGATATTGAAATTCAGATTACTTGGAATAAGTACCTGTCGTTCACCCTAAAAGTTTTTATGTTATCAACCTATAAAGTGCATGTGCCTGCATATATTTGTATTACCTTGTATGTATGAATTATTTTAAGCATAAAATGTGACGTTTTGTTAAGTATCTTGAACAAATTACCGCCCGATTTCTTTAATCTATTCGCATGACTTTTAGATATATAGAGATACTTTTAAAAACAGCAATAGCATGACGATTCAATATTAAATTCTAATCTCTTGTTGAATCATTATAACAAACCAATCATGAATAAAAAACAAATATAAAATACTCATCAAACATAGAAGATAAACTATGGAAACCAGCTTTTTTTTTTTAACTTTTACAAATGACTATTTCTTTTCAACTTAAGTGTAGATTTATTTAATGATTTGAAATAATGTAAAATGTCAACGTTGCTATGGGGATAAAATGCTAACATAAACTTGTATCCATTTTCAGCGTCGTCTGGTTGCCAAGACATACAATTAATTGGCTAATAATCATTTACTAAAACATTTTAGTTCCGCAAATGAATTTAGGCGTCTGATTACCATGCGATTGACCTTATTTCACAGCATTTATTGAACTCTCAGGCAGAACTTTGGCCACTTTCCGTGGCTCCTTGATCGTGGTCTGGGGGCACTGCATCTCGCTCCAGCCGACCGGAACCATGGGCACGCGGGTCTTTCGGTAATCACTGGCATAGGCGATGACCACGCCTAGTTCATTTTCGGCGGTGGTGAGGAGGAAGGTCTGCTCCAGTTGGTTGATGACCCTCGCCAGGATGACATCGCCCGGTCGGAAGGACTTGTAGATATCGACGCGATCTTTTTCGGTCTCCCGGACATCCTCCTTGCGCAGGAGTCCACGGTAGCTGCTTTCCAGCAGCACATTTCGTACACAGAAAATGGCACACTTTGCGAATTTTGGAGTTGTGACGAGAACTCTGGCTGTGACCACGTCTCCGGTGGCTGGTATGGTTAGATGGAAGCCGGGCTTATGCACACTAACCACCTGGCACTGAAATGGAGATTAATTGGTTCACAGCGTCAACGAAATGCCGGGATTACTTACGTTATCACCCGAATCTTCGATGTTGACAATTCCAGACTTCGAGGCGTAAACGTAGCCATTCTGCTCGTAGGTGCCTATGCCCAGAACTATGCTATCCTCGGATCTGCAGAGTCGCTCCCCGGGCAGGCAGACTACATTCTCATCCTGCTGTTCACTCATTTATAGGCTAGAGACAGTTTTTATTTTTATAAATTAAATAAATAATAAAGCTGCATCAACAAATGAAAACACACGTGCAATGCAGTGTGACCAATGTGTGGCAAGTGTTAAAATGCTAGCGACAACTTTCTTAATATCACAAGATTTATATTCGTCTTATATCATTCCTGCTTTGCTATAATATACTTTATTGTCTTGAAAGTACATTTAGGAAAATATACTAATTTTTTAACTAACTTCAGGAACTTGCCTGAAATTTTGTTTGTGAGTATGAAAAGCTATGTCGACCTTTTTGTCTGGTGTGCACTGCTGGCGTAAGCGTTTTCCAACACTACTACTGAGCGTGTTTACGCCGGTGCCGCCAATAATTTTCCGTTTTTCGTTTTTTCGAGGTTTTTGTATTAATTTGTTGTGCTAGCAAGATGCCCACATCCAAACTGCAAGCCAACATGAGTTACCGCGAGGTCATACCGCGGAACCTCAGTCCGGCGGAGTGGATCGAGGTGAAAATCAACACGGGTGAGTTACGCGCAAGATTGCCAAAGAAGTTCTGAGTAACCAAATGCTCCCTTGTGAAATGTAGGAACCCAGAGCACTTTGCAGGATTTCAAAACCTTCGAAACCTCCGGCGGCTATTGTTACAAGAATACGAAAAATGTTCAGACCAGAAACCGTTTCATATATTGGTAAGTGCAAATCAGAATCGTTAAAGCAGTTTCACATGGCCACCGATTTGCAGGCGGACATACCAGGATGTCCTCGAACTATCAGAGGTCAGCTTGGACATCTCCCTGCAGCGGAACCACCTGCGTCTGCGGTTCACCGATTCAGCTGTGCTGAATGTATCACTCACGGAGCAAAATACATCCGTCACCCTGCTGGTGGTCACGGTCAGCAGTGTGCATCGCTATGTGTTTCCCTTGAAGATTGCTGGACAGGAAGGCGGCGCAACTTCTCCCGAGGATGTGCTATCCCAGTCCATTTTCTACGACGTCAATGACAAGATCAATGATCCCAGCACTTACTATGTCACGGATGGCTTTGCAACTATGCCCAACGTGGCTGTATCGTACCTCACTCAAAACTCCCAGTCAGCCTACTTTGCGGTGGCGTATCAGAGCAAACTACTGCTCCACGTTATGAAATGCGCCACCGGCCATACTATCACCCACGAAATCAAGGAGCCGAAGCTAATGCCATGGTTTCTGTCGAATCTCAAGGGTGCCCTCACGTAAGTGGGTAAAGCTAGATAAATGGGCAATCCTTAATGTTTTATAATCATTGTAGCGGCCGTTCTGAAACGTTGGAGGCAGCCACGTCCATGGCTTTCAGTGAAATCGAGGGTGAAATTTTCATTCTGGTTTTGTATCGCAATAATGAGTTGCGTCTATGGTCAGTGGATAACTTGCAGATTGTAGCCAGCATTAACTGCTCCCCCGAACTGGGACAGGACTCAGCAGCTCAAGGACGTGAGTATTAAACATTATTACGATTTTGAATTATGATCTAGATATAATGCGCTTCTATTCTTTTCTTTAACAGCTCAAAACAGCCAGCTCCGAAAAATAAGCGATCAAAACTTCTGTCTATTTCTCTCGCACAATTCCCGAGCTGAGTTTATATGCGTTAGCATAATGCCCGATGCCGACGATGCCAGCGTTATCAATTTGGTGCAGAACATTGTGCCGGCGCCGCAAACGGATCTGGTCGACTTTGATGCCACGTCCTCGCACATCTGGGCCCTTTGGAGCAACGCTGAAGGCGATTTCCATGTCTCTGCAGCATATTTTGCATCAAATAACGCAATCAAATGGGTTTCTGCTGCTCTAGAACCGCCACCGGATCGGTATTGTCTCACCATGGAGCAGGGAGTGGATCCACGCGAAACTTACTGCAGCTACATCTTTCATCCTGGTCGATTTGACCGAAATGTAATTGCCAAGGCTTTATATGTGAGTATAACCAAAACATTCTTTATTATGAATTATTGGAATAGTTTAGTTATTTGAATTTTTATATCGTAGATGTTCAGACGTGTTAACCTGCAATTCGACGTAAAGCAACTTTCCATGTCAGTGCTCAAGGAGCAGGTATGTCAGGCCGTGGAAGATGAAATCCAGAACGAACTGAAAGACTTTGTGGTCACCGACGAGGAGTACTTGGAGATATCCACTCGGCTGTGGGATCGCTTTTACTCCTGCTGCGAACAGTATCACATTAAGCTTTCCGAGCCGACAGGACTCGCCGTTCTTGGTGGAATGGATGCAGTATGTTTGGTTAGAAGGCAATCATTCGCATTGCTGCGCCCCTGCGAAGTCCTCGAGCACCTGTTGCTCATTGGCGAGCATAACGATGAAGTGGCCACTTATGTGGCGCCACTATTTCGCAACGATCCGGAAATGGCCAAGGGTTTCGTGGAGCTCATGAATGTGGTGACACTGCTTGATAAACTGATTTCGGAGGATATTAAAATCCAGCTCGATAAGCAGCTTTACCAGCGAGAGTCTCCGGTTGAAGTAATATCAAAGCTGGTGGCTAGGATCAGTGTAATCGATGATAATGGTCCGATAATGCCATCAAACTGTGTGAGGCAAATCCAACAGAAGCTGCACGATTTACCAAATCTTGAACCCGCTTTGGAAATGCTGCTCGATGTGCTGTGTATGATTGATCCAGATGCACCGCCGCATGGTAACCAACTTATAAACATATATAATGTTTGAAAATGATTCATATATTTCAATTCAACTTTATAGATTATTCCCTTTCTACGCGCTTCTTGCAGTCGTCTGGGGCTCTAATGGGTAGCGAATATGGACTTTCAATATTGTCCGAAACAGTGAAGCAAATGGCAATGATACGGTGAGCTTTCATAATAGTTTAATAAACTTCGAACTTGGTTTATAATTTATTAAATAATGTGTTCCTAGGTTTTCTGTTTGCCGAAACCTTTTGGTATTGCAGTACTTGGCTTATGGTCAGAACGAAATGGAAAGCGAAAATGTTTTAACAAATGTAAATTATCTGAACTCGTATTATACTCTGGTTTGGATTGCCGAGACACCCATTTCATCAAGTACCCCAGCTGGATTGTAAGTAAATATAAAATTTATTGCATTGCACAGTTCTGACTTCTTTTTCAATTTTAGCGAGGCTTCTATTCAACGATTGAGCCGTGCACAACTTTTCAGCGGCTATAATCGACCATACTCCAGCCATCTGAAACATAATGGCAACGATCAGACCACTCTGCTCCGACTGTTCCTGGAATCCAAAGGTCTGTTCAGCGCCTTGACTATGCTGCTGAAGAATGACAGTTTTTCGCTGCACTCGGAGCAATTGAATCTACGCCAATCTTTGCTCCAACTAGTGGGATACATCAATAAGATGCTGTGCGTATAATATATGGAAAAATTGATCATTTTTTGATTTCCCAACATCTCTTAGTTGGCCCGGGTCTCCGATTTACGTATTTCCGGAATGGTTATTCGGGACCTGTCATCACATCGTTGTTCAGGACTACGTGCGCATTTTATCAAACTGGTGTTCCGCACAAAAACATGCCAGTAAGCATTATTTGCTAGATTTCCCAACTGTGAAATTAAACCTTTTTTCCGCAGGACGCTTTATGCTAGCCGTATCTCTATTGGATTGCGGTGAGGCCCACAAGGCCGTGCATCTCTTTCACGAGGCAGAGTCTGGCATTGTGGAGGATGACTTCCTCTTTGAGCACGTACTTAAAAATACCCCTCTATACGGCAAATTGCAGGATAGCGTTAGCCGGGGCGATACAATTTCCCCCGAAGACAGAAAACTGGCAATTGTTCACTACTATCTGAAGGTCATCCAGCTCTTTGAACAGCATTCCGCACTGGACTACATTATTCAGCTGGCCGACGTGGCCATTAGGGTGCTGCAGCCAGATGATCCTCAGCTGCCCATGTTCCAGTCAATAGTTTTCAATAATCATCTGCAGTTGGGACACTACATGGAGGCGTACACCGCCTTAGTCAACAATGCAGATATTTCAAGGCGAAAGGATTGCCTTCGTCAGTTGGTCATAACGCTGTTCCAAAACAAATGTCTGCCCCTGCTTATGCAATTTTCCTACATTGGGTTGCAAGACGAGTTCGAGAGCATTGTTGAATCCCGGGCACGATCAATGAGCATTGATCAGAACGAAGTCTACAACTTTTTGTATGCATTCCATACGAACAAGGGTAACATGAGAAAAGGTTTGCATACAAATTACTTTATTTTCTTCAGTCTCATTAATAATTTGTTTCCGAACAGCTTCTACGGTTATGTATGAGCAGGCCATGCGGTTTCAAGTAGACAGCGATGCCCCAAACGCACTAGAGAGACGTTGCTCCTCGCTGTTGATTTGCCTAAACTGTTTGCACCTGGTTGACAGCCGCTACAGATGGATTGCCAAGCCTGCTCTTGGTGATGAGCGGGTGATTACCATAGATCAGGATAACGACGATGGTGAGCCCAAGGGTGATGAGGACAAGAGACGCCAGGACGTGGTTGTTCTAGAGCTGGCTGATATCCGAAGGGAACTGGTGCACGCAGAAGCATTACGCGAGCTTTCCTTCTACCGCAAAGATGCAGCTTCCTACGAGCGGGCCACACCCGAGGAGCTATCATACCTGCTGGCTAGTTGTGGCCTGTACACCGCGGCATTGAAACTTTCGCGGGGACACTCTTTCTCTGTGCTCCCCATATTCGAGAGTCTGACATCCGCTTGTGTTGCTGCCACTGAGGAAAAGACGTCGGACGTCTGGAACTGGCTGCAAAACAACGACATGGCAGGTGGGGATTTTTAAAAGTGTATGATAAATAGAAGCTCACTATATGTCTTATAACAGATCTACCTCATCGAAGCAATGCTGCCGATATGGCCTGGACTTTGCTTCAAAAACTGGTTGTGGATAACGAGGCAAGAGACTCCACCTTGATAAGAAAGAGCGTGGTTCAAAGGCTTCTCGGGATGAACGCATTCTTGCCCCAGTGGCTGATAAACTCCTACAAGTTATCCCACTCCCGGGAACTGCTTCACTTACTCGTGAAGCACAATCGTCTGCTGGAAGCAGCGGATCTGGGATGTGAAATAATCGCCGGCATGCTGGGAGCAGGCAGCGAGTATTTCGAATTCAAGTACTCGGTGAACGTAGCAAGCCCACAGCTCTGCTTCCCCATCAGCACGATCGATTTGCTGCTGCACGGTTTAAAGATTAATGGCAAGGATGATCTTGAATATGAAATGGTAAGTCATACATATAAATTTGGTTCTACTCGAAATACAGTCCAATCATACTCAAAATCTATTGCTATTTTAGGCTTACTTTAAACTCGAAGAAGAAGTTCAAAGATACATTGAGACCATAAAGCGCACCACCGATGATAAGATAAGCATGGCCGTTCTGCAGAGGCGAACGGGGCTTCAGCAAGATCATTAAAAGTTTGTTTTAATCAGTTTATTTAATAAGTTTTTTGAATTAAATGCTAAAGCGTGTAAATCGTTTAAAAATCGTCCGTCATGACCAGCTCAGAAAGGAACTTTTTGTAGATGTTCATAAACTGAGCGACGAACGCTTCAAGATGAAAAATGTGCTTGGCGCCGGACTGCATCCGGTGCTCGTACTCGGTGGCGAACTCGAGCGTCTTTGCCTTGATGGACATATCACAATTGTTTACCAGCTGCTCGACCAGGCCGCGGAATATGAGATTGGGTGGAACGCCTTGCGTGAGTAGCTCGTACAGGCGTTCGCGGATCTTCTCCAGTTTGGCAGGCGTTTGCTCACTGATAATCTGAGATGCTGTCTCACGCAGGAACACCTGCCAGTCCAGGTCGGGAATCTCCTGGTTGGCGGTAAACGGCGCCTTGGCCACCTTGGCGGCCTCCAGCATCAGAAGTGCTCGTCTGAGATTACGCTCCGACTTGTCCACAACCCGTTTGGCCAGCTCCACGGGCAGTGCGAGTCCCTCCCGCTTGCAAGTGTTCTGCAAGATGGACACGATCTCCGTTTCGTTGGGAGCGGCCACCCGTATGCCCAGGCAACGCGACCGTATGGCCGGAATGATGCGAGATGTGGAGTTCACCGATATGATAATCCGACACGTGGCCACATACTTCTCCATCGTTCGGCGCAGAGCGTGCTGTGCATCCTTGGTGAGCTCGTCGCCTTCCGAAATTACAATCACCTTGAATTCCCGCTGGCCACTGATTTCAATTTGGTGCGTTTGGGCCACCTGCTTGATCAGATCGATCACCACCGTGCGGTCGTACATGCCAGCGTCGGAGGGATTCACCTCCAAGTGGTAGTTGCTGCTGACCGTCATCACCTCTACCTTCCGATTCGATGGCGTGGTGAACGTCATGGTCTCGCTCCTCAACCGTTCAACGCCGGATCCGTACATCTCCCGCAGCAGGCACATGATGCGTGTTTTTTTGCCGGCACCCGAGGGTCCGTAGAACATCAGATGCGGAAAGTCGCTCTGCTTGCACAGGTTGCGCAGGTTCGCCGCTTGATCCTTTATGGAAAGTAGCACAAATAATAAAATAAGACACTGTTTAATAAGAAATACTTGAATATATGGGCCAGCTACATGGATGCGCCGGTTCCATCATTGATTTACCTTGTGGAAGTCCAGCTTGGACAGCTCCCGCGGACGGTATTTATCCACCCAAAGTGCCATTGCGTTTACGCTTGCAAAATACGATTATATTTGGTTGTATTTTAAGTCACTTTCTGATCGTAAAAGTAATTTAACAAAACAATTCAATGCGCGCCTTTTCCTCTGATTATTTCTAGTAATGCGTCAAGAATCGATGTTTGTAATGATTATTGTCGATTTCTACGCTGTTGATATCGATGTTTAGCGGTTTCATTTAATTTGCTAATTTTCAAATAGTTATTTCGGCTTTCATGACTTATAAAATTAAGTACTTCAATAGATCACAATTAAAATTCATTTAAAAGTAAAATTATTACATTTACACTGTTTTCGTGCCACGACTAAAATCAACCGTAAAATGAGTAAAATTAATGGATTTCAAAAATAAATTATTATGAAAATGATTAAAAGATAAATAAATAAACATTTAAAAATAAAAACATTTCTTGTGTTTCTGTAATAATAAATAAATAAAATAACCGATTCAATACTACTCATTTTATGTATGGCAACGCCATTCCACCGTTTTTACCGGTAAAAATTGGGCCGCTAGCAAGTGTGACCGTGGATTGGCGGTTTTAATTAGTTTCGGTATTCTGGGTAGAAAAAGCAGCTACCTTACTGCATCCATCAGTTTTTTTTCGCAAAACTTAAGTATCTTGAAAGTAAAATATCCGTAGAATTGCACAAAATTCGCGACAAGAACGCATGGAGAACGGAGTGGAACATGGTGTGGACGAGGCAGGCGAGAACCAGGTGGTGAGCAGCTCCGATGGCGAGGGAGACTGTGATGGTGATGGAGAAGTGGAGGGGGAGGTGCTGCAGCCGCCGCCGCCGCCGCAAATAACAAACGAATGTGTGGGAGAAGGGGTGCAAGACGAGGAGGGAGAGCGTGCACCAGCTACGACGGAAGCTGTGGACGTCACTCCGGACCCTGGGCCACCGCCCCTGGACGGTGCAGCACCTGTAGCCATACTGGAGGACAACATGTGTGACAAGGATGTGGATAGCGATGCTGGCGACGAGGACAACGACGATGAGGTAAGCGAGATACCTTAAGCTATTTGAAAATGTATAATATTTCCTAATCAACCCCTTTAGACCAAGGAGAACTACGAGGGCTTCAATGGAACCGGACGCACCGTCACCCTGCAAACGCTGATGGCTGCCAATGTCCTGCAGCCGGGCCTGGGCCTAATGACCATCGAATATCTGGGCCAGAAGTTCGTTGGCGATCTGCTGGCCGACGGTAAGATCAAATCCCATGAGACTGAGACAATATTCCTCACGCCCAGCGCCTGGGCGATGCACTGCAAGCGGATCATCAATCCGGAGAAGAAGAGCGGCTGCGGCTGGGCCTCGGTCAAGTACAAGGGGAAGAAGCTGGACGCCTACAAGAACACGTATTTGCGAAAGTGCGCGCTGCAAAAAGAAACACCGCTGGATGATTGTGAACTGGGTAGGTAAAGCCCACTTGATTTATAATCCTTGCTAATTCCATCGAATCCATAGATGCTGAACGCAAGACTGACACCCCGGAGATTGTCGTCAAGCGAACCGTTTTCGCGCATAATACCGTTTCGAATCGCAACGTAGTGCAGTGAGTAGACCAAATGTTTTTTTTTTTAAGTATAGTCTTTTAGTTTAAATCTAAATGCTGGATGGTGAATATATACTAAGATTGGTATTTTAATCCAATTCTATTTACCCACAGCGACGCCAACATGTTGATTGAATCTGTGCCGTTTACTTCAGTGGGCAAACTGCAGCCCTTCCTCATCACAGTGAACTCCTCTGCCCTCCTGTTGGCGGATTTCCACTCCCACTTGACGGTGCGAGAGGTGTGCGGCTATCTTGGTGGCACCTGGGACATGAACACACACAGTGAGTTCGGCTCGGCTTGCGATTTATACTACATAGGCATTTTCTACATGTTTGGTCTTTTCAGCTCTATCCATCACTAAGACATATCCTTGTCGCAGCACGCGCTTTGATCGACAGCGAGCCGGCGAAGTGGAGCGTGATATTCAGAAGATGATGATTCAGGATCAACTGCTGTTGGTTGGATGGTATCACTCGCATCCCAAGTTTCAGGCGGAACCTACGCTGCGCGACTGCGATGCACAGTTGGACTATCAAATCAAAATGCGCGGTGCCAGCGATCTCACCTATACGCCCTGTGTCTCCCTTATTATATGTACGTGGTATTCAAATGCCCTTTTAAATTCTGTGCAAATACTTCAAGTTCGGCTTTAATCGAAAAATACATTCTACCCTACAGCCCCTTACTACGATGAGAACCCTACCCTGGAGTCGGTGGTCAAGTGTATTTGGATAGTTCCACCCAACGAGAACCGACAGTCGATGGAGTATGGCCGACCAATGCTGATGCAGTATTCGGTGCTGCCGGACAAGGAGATACCCGAGGAGGTGCGCTCTGAGATACAGTTGTGCGTGGACTACTACTCGCAGTACCGGAGCGAGATGGTCAAGTTCCGGAACATCTATAACAACGACGTTACCTACAACGAAAAGCTGAAAAACACACTCTACCCAAAGTTTCCCTCCAAGCAGAGCGATAAAGCGCTGTGGAACTGGATATGTGCAGTGCTGGATTGTGAGCAGGAAGACGACTTCATTCCACCCAAGACTATCAAGATCATCGACAATGACGAGCTGGAGGTTAAGGAGGAAGAGAAACCTGTTGTCCTCATGGATCTAAGCGGCGATGTCAAGATAAATCCGCCTAAAGAGGAGCAGTTCAATGAAGCTATGGGTGCTTTGGAGGACAGTGGGCGCAAGGTGGAGGAGGAAAATAACGCACAGGCGGATCAAAAGGCAAGTGAACTTAAGGTGATGTCGCTTCAGGAGCAGCTCTGCATGCCGTCCGGTCTGAATATGAACCCCGTGAGAATGCTATCGCCTCTGGCCACGCCCAATCCTACGAGTCTGCCGCCAGTGCTGCCCAACTTGGTAGCTCCAGTTTTGCCAGCAACGCCCAGCCAGCTGCTACCACCCCAAGTTCCCGCAGTTACTGCGCCACCTGCCATCACACCTGCAGTGACGACTTCGGCCCTGACTTCCGCTTTGAACGCCTCGCCCAGGGACAGCCCAATAACTATCCAATCGAACTCCGCCAGTCCCGCCAAGTTTGAGGTTCCAGTTAGGGCGTCACCGTCGCCCGCCAAATCGGATACCTCGTCACACGCATCCACCTCCCGCACACGCAACTCGCCTGCGCCCAGTCCGGGCAAGTTTAGCGTCAGCGATATTGCTCGGAACAGCCCCAGCATTACGCCGAACAAATATGAGGCAGCTGCAGCAGCTTTGGTGCCTCCGGCTGCCGCTTGTCTGCCCACGGCCAATGATCTGATGGCTGCTAGTTTGGCTCAGCTGGCGGGGCAGCTTCCTCCGAACTTCCTACAAGGAGACTTGGCTGCGCTATTCCAGCAGCAGCGCAAGGATTACGGCAGCTCCTCTCTAAACCAGTTGGCGGCGGCAGCAGCCAAGGTGGGTGGCTCTAAGCAAAGCAATGCCTCTGCATCGTCCGGTTTGAATGACCCCAATGTGGCAGCAGCGGTGGCTGCCTACTCGAATAGCTTCAATATGCCGCTGCCCACGGGTGTGGGAATCGGAGGCAGCGGAAACAGCAACGCCCATAGCAATAGCAAGTCCAAGTCGGAACGATCATCGAAGTCCTCGTCCTCATCCTCCTCCTCGAACTCCAGCTCAACTTCCAATTCGTATAAAACGAAATTGATGAAGGAGCTAGATGAACTAAAGAACGATCCGTTAAAAATGAGCGAGCTCATTCGGTCTCCGGAATATGCAGCACTGCTCCTCCAGCAGGCGGAAGCCCTCGGAGCCACCACCCTGGGCACCTTGGGTTTTGGATCAGACTACAGCTATCTGACAGGTGCCGGACTGGGAGTGCCTGGTGCTAACGCTCTGACTGGAGGTCAATCCTCGAACTCTTCATCCAGCAAGTCCTCGAAATCTTCGCCAGCAGCAGCAGCCGCAGCTGCTCTTAGTGCCGACTACAACAACCTTATTCAGGCATCAAAATTGCTCGGCTATGACTCCTACATGCAGCAAAGTAAGCAGAGCAACGACCTCAACGCGTTCCTGCAGCAGCATATGGCAGCTGTGGCAGCTTCCTCTATACCACCGCCTCCACAGACTGCCTCCAGTGGTAGTTCCAACAGCAGCTCGTCCAAGAAGCAGCAACAGTTACAGCAGCAGCAACATCAGCAGCAGCAGCAACAACAACAGCAGGCGGCTGCGCAAGCGGACTACACGGCACTGTTGCAGACCTACACCAAGTTGTTTGATCCCAACAACCAATTTGCAGCGGCAATGTCCTCCAACAAGCACATGGCAGGAGCCCACAATGAGCTATCCGCTCTTCTCTCATCGGGAGTTGGAGTCGGAGGAGGTGCGAGCGGAGGTGGGTCTAAGCAAAAGCAGAAGGACATTCAGAGTGATATGCTAAATCAGTTGCTGCAGCTGGAGAAGCAGGATTCGGAGATCAAGGCATTGCTTTATCGCCAAAATAAAGCTGCGGCCGACTTGGACGCCCTGTTTGCCACGCCCTCGGGAGCCGTGGTGGGCGCTGGGTCCTCAGCAAATGCCATGAAGTCGGGCAGCTCCTCCGGGAACGCTGGGGTCTCCGGAATGTCTTCACCTTCATCCCTATCCAATCAAGCAGCATACTATAATGCCTTGGCACAGGAAAAAATGCAGGACTACGCTGCCTTCTTTCAGCAGCAACATGGCAAATACGGCATACCCGATCCATTGTCAAAAACCACACTGGCCGCTAATAATATGTTCATGACTCCATCGGCGTTGTTCAAGATCCAGCAGGAATCGCTGTCGGCGATGATGATGAAACCACCGAAGTCCACGACGCCGTCATCGGCGCGTACCCGGGAATCATCGGCATCTCCTGCTTTGGAGCGTCTGACGCCCACGAAGTCGGCTAGCAGTGGCGGTAGCGGCGGCGGAGGCAGCAACTCCAACTCTGGTGGCAAGTACAACTTCAGTGCCGTGGACCTGGCCATATCGAGTGTGCCCTCGAACACACCATCACCGGCCCCCTCCGACGGTAGCAGCAGTTCTTCGCATCGACGACCCTCGCCGGACATAAGCCGCCTCTACGGAGAGTTGGCACCGCCAGGAGCGCTGCTCGGCAGCGGCGGAGTGCCCAAGAAGCGCATGGAATTCGCATCGGTGGCCGATTTGGCTGCACCGCCGCCGGCCAAGATGCCGAAAAACAACATGGGCGATGATATCTTGAATCTGTCGCACGACTAGGATGGCTGAATCGGAATCCTTGCCAGCGCAATCGAAGTCGCAGTATTTTCCCAACAGTATATATTCCCATACGTAATGCCGCGTTTGCATCCATTTGCAAATCAAAGTCGGTCATTTTAATCGCCCAATCAGTATCTCCCGGGATAATTATTTTAAAATGTTCGTCTTCTTTTTCTTAAGTTTATGAATTTCTAAAAATGTACTTTGTATACTTTGGATTAATTTTTACAACTAGGATATGCCGTGCATATCTCAATCGAAACAATCATCCTCCGTATAGATTTCGCCAGTCCTACGAGTGAATTTCCGCTTTTATTCACCACCTCACGAGCGCTGTATGTCCTTAAACGTATAATTTAATGTACTCTTACTAATTTAGGTTTAATTACCGCATAAAAGTACTTTAAGTATTTTAATATACAGACAGCGCACACATCACTGTGTATTGTATTGCCTACCGTATAAACTATAACTTTGAATCTTTGCCGCAATAAATTAAACGACTAGTTACTTAGTTTACAGCATCTGGGTTATATTCTTTGTTGCAGGATATGAACTTATTGATTTAGTTGTCAATTATCAAGTACGAATATTATAAACATTGTTTACGCTAAGCAGTATGGTTTGATATTATAAAAGTGCTCGGCTATATTTAAAGAAGTATAGCCCATTTTTAAACCAGTATAACCGCTATGCTAAGCGAATCACGTATGCTTTCCAGTGGTTCTATTTAGTTGGTAACAAAATCAAAACAATCCGCACGCATCAACAACTGGGGGGCAGGTGTTTATCTCTGGTATCATTCGCCGCATTTTAGGGGACCGGCCTTTGCACGGAGACTAGTTTCTCCGGCCAGTATTCAAAACACTCGAAATCTAGCGATGGAGAACAAGTGGCCTGACTGGTTCGAGCATATATAAGTAGGGGTCGCCTATGATCCGTAAACTTCAGTGCTTCTATAAACCGCCGGAGGAACAGACATGTCGGAATACAAGGTCTATCGCTCTATGAATATAATAATTCTGTGTTGGTGTATAAAAACGAGATAAACGAAACTTTCTGTTTCTAAAAGTTAAACAGATTATGCAGATAAGATATTAGAACAGTGTATCTATTTTTATATCTTTCACAGTAATTGTGGGATATGAGTTGGTTTTCTAAACTAATGCATTGCGTGGCAAATATATACATATGTTACCAACTTGCGTGCTTCCTAATTCCCTTCGTTGGTTATAAAAAAACAAGTTATCGACTTGAATTAGTTTATTAACTCCATTTTATTTTGTTGGTGTTTGGTGATCAAATTTGAAGAGAAATGTTACTCAAATGTATTTATTTTACATTATAGTACCTCTCGGGTTTTGGGTCTCACTTCTCATCTGAGGATGAGCGGTATCCCAACTCCTTGCCAGTGGGTCAGAACTCACCTCAAGTGTGCCCATACAAACTCTATGCGGAACAGCTATCCGGAAGTGCCTTCACTGCGCCCAGGACGGAGAATGTGCGCACGTGGCTCTACAGGAAGTTGCCCTCTGCCGTGCACCTTCCATTCCAGCCCTTCAAGGGTGCGGAGTACTTTAGGCAAAACTGGGATGAGCAGCCACCGAATCCAAACCAGGTGATTATAATAGTTAGATATCAATATAAACTTAAATATATTATTTTCCTCATGACTTAGCTTCGTTGGAAACCCTTCGATCTGCCCCCAAAGGATGGAAAAAGTGTGAACTTTGTGGAAGGCTTGCACACGGTTTGTGGAGCAGGAGATCCCAGATCTCGTCATGGTCTTGCCATACACATTTACTCCTGCAACAGCTCAATGGATAACTCGGCTTTCTACAACAGCGATGGTGACTTTTTGATTGGTAAGATGATCAGTTGTTATCCTTGAATGTTAGAATGTAACTCATATTTTAAATCATTGCTTTAGTGCCCCAGCAAGGAGTCCTAGATATAACCACAGAGTTTGGAAGGATGTCTGTCGCTCCAAATGAGATCTGCGTTATACCACAAGGAATACGATTCGCTGTAAATGTGGATTCTCCTTCTAGGTAAGCAAGAAGCTTACATAATGATCACTGAAATTAGTCCATTACGGTTTTTTAGGGGCTATATCCTGGAGGTCTATGATGGTCACTTCCTTTTGCCAGATCTGGGTCCCATTGGTGCTAATGGTTTGGCCAATCCTAGAGATTTCCAGACTCCTGTGGCGTGGTTCGATGATCGTGATGTAAAGGGTAAATATCAGCGCATGTTTAATAATAAATTAAAAAGTGATTATGAAATATATTCTTTTAAAAGACTTCCAGGTGATTTCGAAATTCCAAGGTCGCCTCTTCGTGGCCAAGCAAAATCACAGCGTCTTCGATGTGGTGGCTTGGCATGGTAACTATGTGCCCTTCAAGTACGATCTGTCCAAGTTCATGGTGATCAACTCGGTTAGCTTTGACCATTGTGATCCCAGCATATTCACCGTGCTCACTTGTCCCAGCTTACGAGCTGGAACTGCCATAGCCGACTTTGTGATCTTTCCACCCCGCTGGTCAGTGCAGGAGCACACCTTCAGGCCACCCTATTATCACAGTAAGTGCACAAGGTACTATCATTTCCATCTCATGGTCATCTTTATTGTTAGGGAACTGCATGAGCGAGTTCATGGGCCTGATTCTGGGCAAGTATGAGGCCAAGGAGGATGGCTTTGCAGCTGGAGGAGCGACTCTCCACTCCATAATGACGCCACATGGTCCAGATGTCAAGTGCTTTGAAGGTGCCTCAAATGCCAAGCTGGTGCCGGAACGCGTAGCCGAGGGAACTCAGGTGGGTTGGATCATTGATAGTCTGGAGTGAGGCTTAGTAACCTAGTTATGCACTTCCTTGAAGGCCTTCATGTTCGAATCCTCTCTAAGCTTGGCCGTGACCAAGTGGGGCGAGGAGACTTGCCAAAAACTGGATGCCGCATACTACGAATGCTGGCAGGCGCTGAAGAACAACTTTCAAATAACTAAAAATTAGCATATTTAACTGAAACAAAACACGCTATGATAAAATTACAATTAATTTTATTAGTAAATGTTGTTAATTGGGAGAAATCCATTCGGAGAACTGAGTACCTATTTCATTGGATGTAAAATATAAATAATTAAAAGACTAAGCTTTGTAACTGGACGGAAAAATTGAACTGCAATGTGTTATGATGGAGTATTTTTCTGGAATTTGTGGAATAATGTAAAATATTGTAAAAGAGATGCTGCGAATTCGGCAACACATAAACCGCAATGGACGCCAGTAATTTACATCGATCAAGGAGCTTAAAGATAAGTATATAGAATTGAATCCTTATAGTCTAAATGTGATACTAGGCGCTGATCGAGGACCTCGATTATTAAACACTTGGCTGCTGTTCAATCGGCAAACACATAATTGATTGCAGTTGACCTGCGCGGGTTCACTGATCTTTGGAAACTCGGATGTTCCATGTGAATTAGTCACATTGTCGTCCGATCGACGGCTATATAAACACTTGGTGTCACAATTGCAGGATCCCAATCTGTAGTTATTTGGAGCCGGACTACAATATTGGTGTATTGAGACCTCCATGCTCTCTCGCGTCCCAGAGCAGTAGGTGTCCAAAGTATCCACGGTGCTAATCAGATCCGGCGTTAACTCGGGTTGCTGACGTTTGGTCAGCCAATAGGTTCGCATGTCGCCTTTGCCCTAAGGATAATATTGAACATGATTAACTCGTAGGAATCTTTTGTAATTAAAAATACCTTTATGCTGGTCAGACCCCTTTCAATGCACACATAGCTACCGATCAGCTGGAGCAGCTGGTAGGTGGCTTCGGATATATGAATTCTCATGGAGTCACCGGTGCTCTCCATCCGACTTGCTGTGTTCACCGTGTCCCCGAATAGGCAGTATCTGGGCATCTGATTGGGGGATAAGATGTACTTCAGATATATTATATATATCATGGAATAACCCTTCTTTCTTGCCTTCTGACCCACCACTCCTGCTGCACAAGGACCAGAGTGAACTCCGATGCGTAGCTGAACTGTTTCGGTGGGCTTGTGCCTGATCTTCAGATTTCCCACCGTCTCTAAGAGATGCAGAGCCAGTGAGGCTATCTCCCCAGCATGACGGCTTCCATTCTGCAGTGGTAATCCGGACACAACCATATAGGCATCGCCAATTGTCTCAACCTGAAATGGAAATGAGTTTCTAACAAAATATTCACTTGTGTATGTGGTTACAAACCTTATAGACATCATAATTGGATATTATCGAGTCGCAACAGGTGTACCAATCGTTCAGCATCTCCACCACCTCAAAGGGAGTGCTGGTGGTGCAGAGTTCGGTGAATCCCACTATATCACTGAACAATATAGTGACACAGTCGAAGCACTCGGCCTCGACAGGATCTCCTCGCTTCAGAAGTTCAGCTACAGGTCTGTAGTAGATGGAATTATAAATGATATATTATAGAGCTATTGAACCAATCACCTTGGTAGCATCTGATAAAGGAGCATATCTGTTTTCTTCTTCTCTTCGTACAGCAAGTTAGTACGCTCCTGAACCAAACCCTCGAGATTGTAAGCATATTTCTCCATTATCGATAGCATATTGTCGAATATGTTGGGTTTTCTGGAATGTGAGAGTTAGATAACGAAAACCGTATCACATATTTGGTGCTTACAAGCCAGCCTGAAGCTCCTTCAAATGCATGCGAACCAGTCTGATATCGGGCCTGACCTCGGGATCTTCATCCCAGCACTGGCACAAGCATTTACGAATGTAGTCCGGAATGTCCAAGTGAGTGTGCGTCAATGCAGGTCGGAATACTCCGTGCTGCAGCATTTCCGGACACTTGACAAACTGAATTATTTCTGCAGCGGCACAACATATATGTATTTTATGCATCTATATAATCGTAGTAGTTAATACTCACCCTCCTTCGAGTAGGCCGTGTCACCCCAAGGTCCTTTGCGGCCAATCATCTCGTAGAGCAGAATGCCAAAGGAATAGACGTCCCCCTTTTGGGATCCGCGTCCTGGTCGGTAGGCGTCCCTCAAAAGCTCCGGCGCCATGCAGAGGGCACGTTTCAGTTCCAGTTCACTCCTGCAAGCGTCATAAAACATTATCAAGTAAAGTTCGATGACTTTTTTATATTTTATGAAAGGATTTTCCAGCTTAGAACGGCAGTGTGGTACTTATTTATTCTCTAGTAGTTTTGAACCAAAAGTAAAGTGAACGAAAGATCAATAAAACCGGACAAATGTACTTACTTGTTGGGCTCTTCTTGTCCAGCTTTCAGCTCGTGCAGTCCAAAGTCCGAGATTTGACAAACCCAACGGGAGTCGATGAGGCAGTTGCTGGAACGCAAGTTGCCATGGGATATAATCTCCGAGTCGTGCAGGTAGATCATTCCCTTAAGTATATCGGACACGAGGGAGGAGATGAACATGTGGTCCAGGTGCAAATCTTCGTTGGCCAGCACGTCCTCCAGACTGCCACGTGCACAGTAAGTGGTGAAGATGATCACGGATCCGTGATCCGTGGACGCTCCAATAAAGTTAATAATATTTTCATGTCGCACCTGAAGGATTAAGTTATTGAAATGCATTTTGTCTGATTTTAGCTTAGGTGTTTTACCTCTCGCATCAGTTTTAGTTCCTTGCGAATTGATCGGGTAATGTCTACGCTCTTCTTGTGTATCTTTTTCATGGCCACAATATTGCCACGAAATAGAGCTGCTCAGTAGGTTAGATCTATTAACTATTACTATCTATTATTATAATTTAAAACCATGTTACCTATATTTGTAAAGGACCGCTTGTTGGGCTCACCAACCACTAAAATGCTTTGACGGCAGATTTGAAACTAAAATGTTGATATTTAAAACAAAAATAATCGTAATAAAATTATAAATATGTCACCTACAATATTCTTATTGGTGGGATTGTTGTATTCGCCGAGATTTATGACGGTCACATCCTTCATGTCCACTTTCCACAAAAGACCTGCCAGAGTCTGTTCATACCTGTAATGCCTTCAAAATAGATACATTTAAATATTAATTGATTTATTTAAAGCATGAAATTATACTTGATTAGCAGAGCAATAGCCACAACAACAACGAGGGCACAAAGTGGACCTGATACCAGGTACCGCCAGTCGAGTTTCTTTCGGGGACACAGTTCGCCATGAAAACCACATAGGGGTTCTGCGAGCGGAGGACGACCATTCAGCCACTGGATGGGTCTATCGTTCTTTATGTAGCGAAATTCCTTGGGATTTCAATATTGTTATTAGATAGTTAGTATGTAACTTCTTGTTAACTCACTGGAATAACAGAGTTCTTGTCGTAGGCAAAGAACCCAACTGGCTGCATGGACATCTTGGCTAGAGAACCTATCGAGGTTCCACTGCCCATATCGTTTTGCAGAGTGATGACAGTGTAATTACCCTCAGCATCGCCATTAGAGTCTATGTAAACCTAGAATATGATAAATTAGGTTAGATTAAATGGTTAATAAGGATTTAATGATATACTTACATCAAATCCTTGTATGGAATGATAGGACCTGTTGAAAATGTGACTCATTACCAGGTTTCCATCGTAAATATCACCGCCCAGTCTTAAAACTTCTGTTATAGCTCGAACATAGATCATAACACTGTCGTAAAGATGTAGGCCATATATGGGGACCTATCCATATAGAAAGTAATTAAATGGTTAAAAATTAAATGATATCATGAATAAAAAAATGGAAAGTTTTAAAAAAAATATCCCATTTTCCTACCGATATGTTGTCAAAAACACGTTGATGATATGGCACCAGAAATGGAGTTTTTCGCGCATAATCTTTTATTTTCGAACAAATGTCGCTGCAAGCATAAATGTTGAAAAATAAATAAGTTGTTCTATAAATTATTTCAAATATTTATTCGGCATGCAAAGGATAAACGTCAATTTAATCTTTCTACATATTTAGGGAAATTATCACATAGGATCCACTCGAATGTTTTTAGTATTATCACTTATAGAAACGCTTATTAAATCAATGAAATTATACATCTTTATCTTTTTCTATTGGAATACTCTAAACCCATGCTTTAAATTAGACACTACTTTGAGCAAATGAAAAACTCCAAGAGATTTGTAAAAAACTATCAGCTTAATAATCGATTAACAATTGTTAGAAAGACGCAACAAAAATACGCACAGTTAGATAACTAAGAGTCAGATAAATTACCGAATATGGGGGTTTTGTGGATATGTCATGCTTATTTTTATAACTGAACGAAATGAGATTTTGTCCAGCGATTTGCTCTTTTCTTTTCTAATATAAGGATCTAAATAATCTGGAATAGATGGTGCATGCATTAGAATTCTAGCTCGGACTGCCGATCCGCACAGTTCACTTACTACGTTCCATAATGTTCACCCTTCGATTGGAGTCGTAGATCTCGTCGTCCACGGAAACCACGATATAGTCCCCACTCTCGAGCAGCCGTCGATTCTGGAGTCCTCGCACAAAGTCCACCATGGCAATGTGCTCCCCAATGAACACATAGACTGTAATGAGGATTTCGTTATATATACATATATAAAAGTTATGTCAACTTAAGTCAACTTACTGCGAGTTGTGGCATAGGTTTCCTCAATAATTTTATCGATCTGCGAAAGTGTCTTTGTGGTTGGTATGTAGTCCGAAATATATTTAAAGTGACTGATGGTAAAGTTCCTTGCTTCCGCCAATTCCTGTTTCAAAAATCTTAATTAAGTTCGAATATTCTTGACATTAGACTCACCTGAATGGCACGGGCTACATCCGAGCCCCAAATCGGTTTCGAGCTGACTACTATGGAGAACTTATTCCAATGGAAGGCGTTCAACAGACTGATAACACTTTTTGAGACCTATAAAAACATAATTCCTTTTTGTAATAAGGTTAACTGGGATTTTATTAGGAAGTTACCTTGGAAGCCGGCGCTAAGGTTCTTGCAAAGGTGTGAAATGTACTTTTGTTTGAGACAATTGGATCGGAGCATTTCTAGGGAATAAAAAAAAGATACTATATATGTGCAGCAAGTCTTAAAAAGTTTCATTACAATTGTTATTGCAAAACTTTCTAAGAAATTTTAACTGTAAACCTACAGGTCCAAAATAGCAAATGTAATTTGTGCAACTGGGCTCTAAAGTTGTGTAGTGTCTTTTGTATACAAAAGCAATTTATATGGCTTTTGGTTTGTTGCACTTGTTTATAGCAATGGGCAAATAAATTGTGAATCAATCTACCAAGCAAGAACAATCTTCGTAAACTGTGACAAAATAGTCTTTCATAAGTAAAGGGCAAAGGGTGCAACTCTTGCATTGAACACCGGTGACCCAGATTTGAGTAATGGGTCTACTAACGAAGGATAGCATTGGTGTGTTCCAGGCGGAGGCCAGCAGCGCCTCTGTAGTGCAGCTCTCGTCGGGACCGATGAATGCGGTCACGCCAGCTTCCCGCATCTGTGTCATCGCCCTGGAAACGGAAACGGAAGCAGAAGCGGCAACGTCAACGGCAACCGGAAAAGAGCGATATTTCAGATGTCAACTGATACATGAGTTATTTAACGTAATAGCAGCCGAATGAATTACCTCAAAGGTTTCACGCGGTACGCGCTCATCTTGTGACCAATGTCAACCGGTTTGAAAGCCAACTTCTTGCCCGGCAATAGGTTGGGATTCTTGTTCACATCCTCGATGGCAAGCGGCAGTCCGCCCAGCGTCACCTAATGTAAATAAGGCCAATTAAACTCAGCGATGAGTAGTGAATAATAACACCAGATCCTGCAACTCGGGATGCTCTCCCCACGCCAAATGGCTCTTAATTTATTCATGTTGTGCCAGCTGTGGAGGACCAACGTAAAGCATAACATAGCAATGGAAAACACTATTATGTGCACTTGGTTTCACCCGAAGGGTGTGGCTAATTTAAAAAATAAATAATAAATTTAGCTTATCCGAATGAAGCTCGACCTTTACTAATTTCAAGAGAAGAGATTTCACAAAGTTGAAAGCAATTTTTATAGAATTCGACAGAAATTCCAGGATGTTAAATTGCATTTCCTTTGCCTTTGGTCAGTTATATTAAAAATGCCTAAACTAAACTTTATTAAAATTCCATTTGCTGCATTAATAAAATGTACACGATAACATTGCTTATATCAACTAAAAAAAATTTCCAATTCGTAGTGATCTAATACTCTCCCACACAATAGAGATTAATTTTTTGAAAATGCTTGTGGGTGGGTACCCCAAACCTTTCACTCGGTGAGTATAATCATCTCAAATCCGAGCAGTTCATTGATTCCCCGGACGTAGGACCGCAGCTCGTGGTCTCTGCTCTCAATGTGCCTGTCAGCCAGCATCTGGAGATTGAGTCTCACAACCGAGACCAAGCTAGTAATGGCCAGGATTAGCAGGTAGGTCCACAGCACAAAAGCCAGGATGACGTGCTGCAGACAATTGTCGGTCTCTAAGCACACCTCCTTCGCAAGAAACTCCCACAAATGGCAAGGGAATAGGCTTAGCCCCTGGGCCACCTTCAAGGCCCAGGGCACAATCATCACGGGACTACATTGTTGCCACACGGACAAGCCAGCTGTTCGCAGCCTGCGGAAGAAGCACCCGAGGGGTCCTTTGCTGGGCAGGTGTATCAAACCGTAGCCGTAGAACATGGCACCCATGGCAAAACCGGAAAACAATGGACTCCAGGCAAGCTCCGCTAGTTCGGCCCCCAAAAACACTCGGGTCATAGGTCGCTGGAGCTCCGGCGATTGGTCAATTTGGATTTGAACTTCCAGCAGCGACAGCATTAGGGTCAATTGGAGCACCGTGAAAATGCAGAGGCTGCGATGCGAACGAATCACGTTGGACATATAATCACGCATTTTTAAAACGAAAAAATATAAGATCTTTGAATTTTTAGGGAAATTAGGCCAGACAGGTGCCGAAACTGGTTCTAGCTCAATTTTTTTTGTTGCGGATCCCATGGGTGTACCATAAAAAAAGTTCGATTTAAAAAAAAAGGTTTCCTTATAAATTTGTTAAATTAATTTAATAACTCAAAAAGTTTCCCCTTCTTAAATCGAAAAGTTTATTTCCCTATCAAAATCAAAAAATTTGAACACATTTTTTTTCTATCTCCGACCTCGTTGAATAATCATTCAAAAAAGGCTGTGAAAATTTCCAACACATGTACATACATACATGTATATACATATAAAATCATTAAAAAGTCTTTAAGGTTCAAAACTTCAAGTAATCGGAATCCTTGGTAACCATTCATTTCGGTTAGAAGAGATTTAGAAAAACCATATGTTCACAAGATTAATTAAGCTTTTTAATTTCAGTGAAAATTGTGGTTTACAGATTTAAAGATTTCGAGCTTACCCCACTCCTGTCACTTAATTTAAATTATATTTTTGGAAAGGGAAAATACTGAAGCTTTCGCTTATCGCAGCGCGATACTCTGCACAAAATATGTTTGCTGGGATTTTGTTAAGCTGTTCTTATCATTTTAAGGAGCGCATAAAAACACTATTTGTTGCGTGCTCGTTGCTGTATAAAGAAAACAATTTTTTTACTTGTTAACTTTTAAATTAAACCTTAAAGAAAATAAATTTGTAGAATTTTCCAGATCCTAATTGAAATTTAAGTTTAATGAGTCAAAAACCATAATCTATTAGAGCACTTTATATAGTATATTAAATGGGTTATAAGAGCAATTAAAATCCTGAATTGTTTTGTGGTTTTTCCCCAATGATTTCGATGGCAGTTATTATTCAAACAGTTAAAATGTGTTGTTAAAAAATAAATTGTTAAATCTGGGCTTTGCAATGGTTGACTTCATTTATAAATTATGAAAATCGTGGCGTATTTACGAATTTTATTTAATCCGAGTGCTATTAACAACATTGAAGCGTTTTAATGTAAAACTCTTAAAGTACTCCAGTTATCTCTCATTAAGAGAATTTAAATCCGATAGCTTGTTAAATTCGTAACCTTATAATTAAGCTACTTAACGCAAAATTGTATTTTTCTAAAGGAGATTCTTTAAGTTCGTGCTGTGAAGTCACTGGAAGTGTTGCAGACTTCATTAATCTGATAAAAAGCATTTAGTATTGATTGAAAATATAAATATAAATAATTGATTAATTATATTTCATTCGCATCATGTTTTGTCTGATATGGATAATCAAATTTAAGTGACAAAAATTACTGAAGTGATTGAAACCAACAAACTTAAAACGCCAAAGAAAAAGCAAAAAATCTGTAAGCCTAATTAACAGGCCTATGAACATCCCTATAATTTTAAAGCTGTCATTAATTATCTTGTACCGAAATTAACTAATTGCAATTAAAACGTATATTGTAGTTGGTGACTCCGTTCCTCATGAGAATGTATACTCCCAAGGGTCTTTTTTACACATTTTTAAATGAAATTGCTCCCTTGCTCTATATTTCATTTTGTTAAGAAGGGAGCAAGAAGCACATCCGTATAATATATGAATATGAATTACTTACGAAGCTGTCATAGTAACTGAGGAAAAATGCTGAGATGAGGTTCAAACTACAGTTGGTTCCAATTAGTTTAAAAATGCAGGCATTAAGCCCTTCTTAAATATGTTTATCTTTGAAGTTAGCATAGAGGAATAAGCCCGGACTTAAAATTAAACTCAACGCGATGGAAAAGCAAAAGCCATTCCACCTCAGAATACGAGAATTTATATTGGTCGCTATAGTTGCTATTCTTTCCTTTTTTTATTGCCATGAAAGTTCGTCATATTGTATATTCCACAATAATTGACTTCCGTGCCTAACAGTAATAGGATAAAAAAATAAGATTTTAAAGTTAAAGTATTTTGATAAATCCTATTACATTCCTGCTTTTCTAACCATTAAGGTGCTGTCTTCCATTCTTTATAACCAATTAATATTTATTTAATGCTCTGAAGGCTAATTTACTCAGGAATGAGATTGTGCCAAGGGGAATTATAAATGCAAGATAAACAAATGGTAGAAGGTTCTACATTTACATGAAAAAGCTTACTTTCTGCAATACAAATAAATATTTGTGGCATAATTATACAATTTCTGTACAATTCAGTTAATACAGTTGGAATATAGTTTAATTTATGAGCATCCGATAAATGGACAATGGATCTCAATAAATGCCAAAAATACATATTTTTATGATTCACATTTATTTCTGTATATCTCACATGTCCGAAAAGGACAAAAAAAAAAAAAAAATTTAAATCGCTTGGCTTTTGCCAATTTATGAAGCGGAGCAGGACTCTTGATGGATTTGCTTTTAAGCTTTGTATTTGGTTAGTAAATAAATGGAAGCCATGAGCACACTACTACCAGCATTTTGCCTTTTTCCGGGTTCCAATTAAGTTCGGTATAAAAGAAAATAGAAATAGAAAAGATTACCGGCCTATCAATGGGATATAAAAGAAATGCATTTATCTCCATTGTTCCCTATTTTTATTCATCACAGAACAGATAACCGCTATCAATCCTCATCGAAAAAACATCAGAAAATCAAAACAAGTTGAGCAGGAAAAGTTTTGGGAAACTAGTTCGAATTGGAAACACTTTACCTTATCTACTAATGGGCCAACAATTTTCACAGAGAAGTTTTTATTTCTTAAATAATTTAGCTGCGTTTAATTTTATAATAATTTGAAAACATATACATGTACCACTTTTATATAACAACTTCCTTTTTAAAAACAAGATATTTCTAGATGCTGTACCATTAATTTTCACAAATTAAATTATTTGATCCGTTTAGCCAGCTTATAATCCCTAGCGTGGTAAGAGTATTTTAGCCAAATGCCCCAAGGGACACATGATGTGTTTGATTAGGGCAACAGAATAGTCCCTTCAATCATCGTGCTGAGCCATAAATGTTGGCATATTTTTGGGACAGGATGCGTTGACTTGTGCTCCAAAATGAGATAGCCATTTGAATTGCAAATGTCACAGGTCGATTAATTATGCATGCACATACACAATTACCACAAGACGAAATTCACAATTAATTTCGATAATTTTGCACGAATTTAAAACCGTCTTAACAGTTTCCCGATCTTCACGCCTCTTCACTCACTCGCATCTGAGAATATTCAGCCAGGAATCCAATATTTATCGTATCCGACAGTCGGCGCATGGAGGAGGCGGTGGCTCCGGCGGCCAGAGGATTGTTCCGCTGACAGCCGAACAGGAGGAGCACAAGGATGCAGAAGAATGCAGCGGCGGAGGCGCAAGGACCTGGCATCCTCGAAGGCAATAAAGTTTTATTTCACACGCAACTGAAACTGACACCGACACGGCAACTGACAATTCCAGAATCCGACCCCACTGTATCAAACTGACTTTGGAGCACTTAATGGTCGTGGATTTTCACATGGTCACGGAAGCACTAGATGCCCCAGCGAACAGCAGATGTCATTTGTTTAGTCAAATCCCATGGCTCGTTTATCCCAACAGGTGTGCGTATATCTCAGCCTGAGAGTTCAACTTGTTGCTCCGCTTTTCCGTGCTCCGTGCCGGCAAATCAACGCGCCCGTAGTCCGTGGAAGACTGTGTTCGTGTTATCCGTGGACCTGCTTTTATAGCCTCCGTGCTTCGTGTGCCTCGGCGTAGTTCGCATTGGTTCCGGACTCCCGATCCGAAGAGAAGCAGTGGGTGGTTTTTGGGTGGCCAGCAGGACGCGCCTGAATTAAGTGGTCTATGAATGACAGCATCGGCAGAGCCTCGGGGATCACGAGCGGGACAAGTGGGCGTCTGATGCCGTTGGTCAGTTGGACAATTCGACAGGATGCTAAGGACTTTGTTTATTTGTTCCTCTTGGCAGCCAAAAATGATTCGTTTCAAGTTTAGAGTGACCCCAGTGATGACTTGACCGAACATCACGGGTGTTGAGCACATTTCGTTTCCTGTTCCTGATTATCATCGAGCCAATTTTCATTCCCCAAATTGCAATAATACATCCTCATGCAGTCTGACAGTCAATTATGGGAATAATCTTCTGTTTTTTGGGCTGCCGAATTGCGTAGCAGGCTTTGGGTTTTCAGGACTAATGGTCCTGGCAGCCTTTTAATACTTTTGTTTGTTGACGAGTCTTCCGACGTTATTGTGCATAAATCTTTTTAAACCCTAACTTGACATATTAAAGTGCTTGAGCTTCGTGCAACAAAATGGCGGATAAACAAGGAATGCTTAACCTATATTCTATTGTGAGAGTAAGAACACCCTTTATCGTGCTGCGTTGTAGATTTTCAAGTTCAAGGACAGCGAACTGTGAATTTCCGTGGCTATTTTCGAGCTTGCCGGCGTAATCCGTAATCCAAGCTTAACTGGCCGCAAAGGGGTGGATGTGGCTTTTAGTCGGAACTCGAATGGGGGAAATGCTTTGGCTTATTGTACCGAGAATTGCGGAAACTGAGACTTATTTTGAATAGAGGTCTTTCCTGTTAACATTAATTACGTTTTGACAAATATCTCCATTCCTTTGGTTTCGATTTCCAATTTAAGAAGCCATTAGGACTCTCAACGGGCCTTACAACACAGGCTATCGTTTGCCTAGCACCTGTCTTGGGTTTTAATTTGTAATGCCATGTGAGAAGTAATTTGCTAAATAAATTTGCGATACAGTGCGGAACAGCGTTGTTATGCCATAAGTAATTGTAAAGACTCATTTTTAATCCATTGCTAAGAGCACATAAACTTTAACGGATAATATTTAAAACAATTTAAGTTTTAGTTTTTAAAAGTATCTCGAATCTATGAAGTTAATGCACTCAAATTTCTTCAAGTGTAATTGTACTTAGGCATATCGCACTGTAACCATACACCCATTCACATTGTATTTGAATATTCACCTTCTATTTGTTTTTTGCGTTTCCAAAGGTCCAAGTTCAATTTCAATGCCGACTCACAATTTGATTCCAGTTGAGCCGACATGTAAGCTGATTGAAATGAAAATTTAATTTTAACTTCTCCTCGTTTCCAATGGTAAGTTACTCCTTTTGTGAGTTGTCCATAGAAGCAAGATTATGTGACCATGACAACTTCACGTTTGCAGAAGATAATACGGAATTGGCAACGAGCTGGCACTTTCTGTGGCGTAAATTATGCATTGACAGGATAAGTTCCTCTTTCCATTGAAATTAAGACAGGACATGAGAAAATGGGTATTGAACTTTCGCAATTGAGTTAATACATTTAACCTCACTTAATATTTAATTTCACAACCATTTTCCAAATCTATTTTCACCACATAAATCACGTATATTCTCATATTTGTCATAAATTGCTACATCATTTCAATATGTAAACCATTTTCAGCCGGAAAATATTCTTTTATTGATATTTGTCAATAACTTCCTCACTTCCAGGGAAAAGAAATTCAGTTTGATATAACATTTTTGTCTATTATATGAACTTCTATTGTGTGATTTTGTTTCTGCTGCAGTTGAATCAGAATAAATAACATATTAGTGGTCTTTATAAAATTTGTTAAATTGTTTAAGAATATCAAGTGGATATCAAGCACCATAAATGAACTTTCACCTGGCAATGTTGGTTCAGTTGAACGTATTCGCACATGTTGAAGATTACGACACACAAAAGTTGGCAGGAAAGTTCACTCAAACTCTGCTTTTCCTTGAATGGCTATATAAAATCAACATTAAACTTGCTCTCTGTGAAAAGCCATGATTTTTTATTAAAATACCAAAAGTCAGTACGAAATGTGGAAAATAAGGCGGCATACGTCCATGTCCTTTGCAGCATTTCAATACTTTGAAATGGTAACTTTCTAGGAATAATAATATACATTTATAAATATTTGGATTTAAGAAAATTATTCTTCTTTTCATTTTTACTTGTGTATTTTGGTCTTTGCGTTGATTTATATTTCTGGTTGTAAACTTATTTATAAATGCTGATTAACGAATTTAGAATGTGCTCATGGTTGTGAATATTCGATTCCCTTCACTGGTAATGGGCGAGTGCCTCCTTGTTGATAACGCCCGCATAACTGGTGTACTTCGGCGAGGTTCCATTGAGGGCGATGAACTGCTCCGCCACCTCCACGGCAACACGGACCTGCGCCTCCGAGGTGCTCGCGCCCAGATGCGGCGTGGCCACCACCTTGGGATGACTTATGAGGGCCTTGGTGACCGCAGACTTTGGCGGCTCCTCGGGATAAACGTCGAAGGCCGCGCCGGCCACTTTTCCACTCTCAAGGCCATCGAGCACGGCCTGCTCGTCGATGATGCCGCCTCGGGCCACATTCACCACCTTGACGCCCTGTTTGCACTTGGCCAGTGTCTGCGCCGATATGAGATCTAAAGTGATTCAGCAAAGAAATCTATATAGTTCCGCTTGAATCTTCTTTTTTACAGCTCTTAAATATTAATCTCTCATAAAAGGCAAATTTTATAATTTGCAGGAAGTAATCTATCAATGCGCGACTTACTTCTGGTGGCTGGAATCAGCGGCGTGTGCACGGTTATGTAGTCCGCCAGTGGCCAAATCTCCTCCAGCGTCATCTTTTCGATGCCCGCCGCCTTGGCCTCCGCCTCCGTGGTGATGGGATCGTAACCAATAATCTGCAAAGCACTCAGGGTTCGATTAAAATTCCACAGTAAGTAAATACCCCATCTAAACGCACCCGCATGCCCCAGGTCTTCATCCGAATGGCGACCTCGCGTCCAATGCGTCCCAATCCGAGAACGGCCAGGGTTTTTCCATACAGCTCTGTGCCGGCATAGAGCTTCCTGTCCCAGCGACCCTCCTTCATGCTCTGGCCGGCTGGGACGACGGGACGGGCCAAGGAGCCAATTAGGATGCACGTCAGCTCACAGGCCGAAATGGAATTGCCACCCGGAGTGCTGAAAGCGACCAGAGTTTAGTTAAACATTCCCTAAATGCCTCGGTAGACACTGGCTGTTGCGCTAAGTTGAGCGTTTCTGGTGGGCAAATGGGTGGCGTTTGTTGTGACTAGACAGCATTATGCAAATTCCGCCAAAAAAGAATTGGTTGAGAGGTGGGAAATATGGCAATTTTCGCGCTTGGCTACCAGTATTCCAGGCCATCTGACATGGATGTGGCCAAGCCAGCACTCACCACCCACAACCCTTAGCCACCCAAACACCCACGCAACTCCATCGACACTCGTCGTCCCTTAATTATGCGTGTCAAACGGCGTCAATTGACCCAAGTCATGGGTATTCTGCCAATCCTGCGACTCGGAATGCGCATAATTATTTGGGCGCTGCGCCATCGGAGATTACACTATGCTACACACCATAAAACACTGCTAGTTTGAATACCCATGCCTATGACCATTATTATTTTTATTGAGATTACCCCAATTTTACTGAACAGTAATGAATTCAATGTTTCTTTGCTATTGATGAATCTGCCATAAAGGGCTACATAAATTCATTTCCGCGAACAACAAATCAATATTATTGTTCCATACATCAGAACCAGTGTAAAATTCCAAATAAACATGAACTATAAACAGAATGCTAAAATATCTATGAAATATAGTACATGGCAAGAGCTCTAATTAACCATAAATAAGTACTTTGTACTGTTTGTATTTTCTATATCAGTACCCTCATAAATGATTCAGACTTTCTACTTCAAATATAAGTTGGTCTTGTGGCATAGTGTTCGTGGCTACCCTTTTCCCGCCGTGCAATGCACCGGGGGCTTACGGAGCACTTACTTCAGGACAACGACATTTTGCGCCGTGGCTGCGGGAACATCGATGTTGTCAACACCCGCCCCCGCCCGGCCAACGACCTTCAGGCTGCCGGATCCGGCGGCCAAAACTTCCGCGGTTATTTTCGTATCCGAGCGAACGATGGCTGCGTCGAAATTCTGAAATGCGGTGTAATTTAATAATTGGCAACTGTGTAAATATAAATATTTGTCATATAATTTCTAATTAAATTTAACTCATTTCGCTGGTCATTCTCGATGGATTCCATCACAGCTTTCACCTGAAAACGTGATTGATACCACCTAGCGCCTGTACTTTATCATAAACAAAAGCGATTTGTCTGGCATATTTATGTTTCTGGCTAAGATTATTGAACCTCTTAATATTTGCCGGCAATTTGCGCTCTTACTGGAAACAATTTATTTAATGTTGAGGCAACATCGTCTGATCGGCCGTTTGATTGATAAAAACTATTGGTCCGATAATAATAAATGGTGAAAACAATGTCTGGCCCAATTATACACAGCAGATTATTGCCATTTAAAAGTAATAGTTTTTTTTGGTAGAATAAAATCTAAAATTGCATTCCGAAAAGTGGAATGAACAAGAGAGAATGATATAGTCGAGATACTCGACTAGCAGATACCCGTTACTTAGTTTGTGAGAGTGCGAACGTAAAATTACTACGATTCTTTGGTATATCGATAGAAATTGTCAAAAAAAATGTTAATATTTTCATACGCAAATATATAATCATACTACTATTTACTTTATATGACTTCCTGCTACCTGTTACATAGTTTTCAAAGAATATAGTATACCCATTTACTCCAGGAGTAACGGGTATAAAAAACAAGTTGGTCTGCTTAAATTCTTTTTCTCTCTGCGAACGTGAAAAATATTTATTTGTCAAGTACTTATTTTCTGACCCTTGCAATTTGTATTTTTGTTATTCAATAAAATGCCCAATTAAAAGTATTTGTCTCTAAATCATAAAATTCAAAACATGCATTCGTGCCCATACAGACATGAATCGGTTTAACTAATTGAGACAAACATGCTTGTCAGAATCTAAAGCTGTTTTCTTGCAACAGAAAACAAATTTAAATAAATTATGAGAGTAATTGATTTTGATTTGAAGAAGCCACAATATATATATTTTTTAAATTATTGTTTATTTAATCTTTAAAACTGCAGTGAAAATATTCTCATATGCTTAATGGTTTAATGTTTGGAGACATAAGATTTATAAAGGCTTTCTATGTTCAATAACAATTTATAAAGGTTTTTTGTGTTCAATAACAAACAATAACAATTATGTTTAAAAAAGGGGTCAATTCCTTATCATTAGTTGTAACTTAGTTAATTAAAAGTACTTTATAATAGAATGAGATAAGAATCTCCATACTGCAGTAGTTTTAAAATATACTTTCAAGTTGATGTGCTAAGATTGCTTAGTTACAGACTAATTAAAATGTTATTATTATGTAACGCCCACGCGTACTATCATATACACATACATATACAATCCACCCCCCATATCTCAGCTCATTGCACATGTTTTTAAACCGCACTTGAATCATTTGAAAAGCTTTCATCCCAGCGACTTATCTCGTTTATATGCATGTGAACGTATGTATGTGTGTTTACTTATTTCTCTGTACTGAAATCCCTAAGCCACTTACCTTAACTTCCTGACACAGTTCCTCCACGGGGAGCTTCAGTTTGTAGGTAACCTTGTCAAAAAAGAAGAGAAATATATGGTCAACAACGTTGATTAAATTGTGCAATCAATTAAATGCACCTATTTTCTGTTTGTTCACTTCTAAGCGCTTTTACATGCTTGCAAATTCACATACAGTGTGTACTCGATGATTAAATAGATAGCTTAATTGAATTCAATCTTATATTTAATTACATTACTTTAGTTAAATAGTTTAAATATATTACAAAATTGTTTCCTTTTGTCTTAAGTAAATTTTCTGCGTGGTTGTAGACAGTTTAATAATTATTTCCATCCGAGGGCGTTCTGTACTTTTGAGCACTTGTATGGGTGTAAGCTCTTGCTTACTCCAACAAATAATCGACTGTCACGTCAGGGGACTGGGGAGCCTTACCTTAATCCCATGCTGTTCCAGCAGCTCCACGCAGGATTTGTCCACAGCATCGCAGACCAGCACTTTCTTTATATTGAGGGGCATATTTGGGTGGCTAAAGAATATACACTGAACAATCTGGACAACCGGTCGATTGCGTTAATTTTTGCAAATTACTTTCCGCAACTCACGATCTGCGCCGCCGAGCAAACAAATTGAACTGACTTCGAGAGCGGGTTCCTCAGGCCATCGAACCTGACTTTAAATGACTCTCGCCGTTGCAGTGCGATTGTTGTTTTTGTTGCGGCTGATAACCAAAACCGCATGAGAGGATCGGAGAGCGCCATTTGGATCTCAAAGTTCTCTCCTTCTCATCACGCGATTTGTTCTTCGTGAGTGTGAGTGTGTGTGAGTTGTTTTCGATTTTTGCCCGCAAAACAACAATTTTAACCCACGGACGACCCTGTGATTAAAAATGATTTTAATATTTCAGCTTTTGTAAAAAATATTGCAAGCTTGCTAACTTTAATTAAATGTATTATACTAATATTTACTTTATGATAGGTACTTACCCATATAATAAAATTCACGACGAATAGATAAGACTGTATTTATTTTTAATATTTTTATTGTATTTGCTTTTATTTGCAATTTAGCTTTCATTTAACTACGTATTTTCCAAAAACATATTGTGAACAACATTTGAATGCGGAAAATGAAAACGAAAACAACAAAATGTCGTCAAGGTGATGGCAGGTATTCATCCTTAACATTAAATTAAAGGAATCTTACAAAGTTGTTAACAAAATAATTAGGTAACAAATTGAAATATCATTAACTATTTACATACAATTTTTGAAAATTGCTGATTGGATTTTAGTTACCGTTTTTCTCATTTTTTACAATATGTATATGTTTTGTATGTATAAAATATTCTATATAAATTGGGAGCGGTGTTGATATTTCCACCAATAGTTCATTTTTATTTTTCCAGGGTATTCGGTGTGGGGGGATCTTTGGTTAATAATATATTGATTACGGAAATTTCATGCGTGCTCTTGTCAATCTTTCCAGTTCAATTAGGTATTTAGGCTAAAAAAATAAGGTTTGCTTTTCTTATTTAAGTGGCTTGAAAAGTAGAGAAGTTATTACCGCTAAATTTAATTATATATAGGCGTATCTTTAAAGTTTCAGTATGCTTGCTATAAAACTTGTTTGTATGTTTGTGTTTTTGTTTTTATAGTTTACTAGAGTGTCAACAAATCGAAATTGCTTGGTTTGGTTTTCATTTGTTTTTAATAATCGGAAATAAGAGTTTATTATTACAAAAAAATTGCTATACTTTTGAAGCAAACCAGTTTTACTTCTTTGCAGACCTTTGTCCGTCTGCCAGAAGGTTATGTAATGGAATATATGAATTTATCAAGTTTAGTTTTCGAAAACTTTCAAAGAACTTGAGTTGAGAAATTTAAGGCATCTTACAAAATATCTTCAACATATTCCTATCAGATCTGATGAAATTTTCATGGCAAAGTTCACTTTTCCGTTACCAGAAAGTATCTAACAATATCTGGGATAATCAGTTATTTTTTAATCCATATTATTTTAATTAGTTTTTGGGTTTCACGCTTACAAAATGCCGGCTGATGTATCTGTATCGGTTTAAATTTTGTTAATTATGGTAAGAACATACATATTTATATATGCCTCTCCATAAATGTGTGTATCTTTTTTAATATATACCATTATAATATATTGAATTACCAGTTCTGTGAATTATGTGCAATATTCTAACGTACACACTTCTCATCAACTGACCATTTAAACTTAAGTATTCCGCTTGTCCCCTTCTTAGCTGCAAATGATCGTATCTAGTTTTGTTTTTAACTTTATGCTAGTATTAAAAAGTAATATTTCATTTAGGTTTAGCTAATACATAGAGCATTTTGCTTTGCCACTTTTTACAAGAAGTGCTTGTGTATCGTTTGCTGCTTTCCGCTATATATATAAATTTCAATTTGTTCCTCGTTAAAGCGCCTCCAGTGCCTTGGCCAACCCCATCCAAATTCTCTAAGGGATGGGAGGTGCTCTCCCAACTGACCTTTTAAACCCTCCCTCTCCTGAATGTGGCTAACAATTTCAATTAGGTATCTGTATTTGTCGTGCGCTGCTCAAATTTGCTTTCTGAAAATTAGTTATATCACCTTGTATCTCTTATATAAAAAAGTAATAGATTTTTGCTTTGGGCAAATGGCCCCTGTCACTAAACTCTGACCCCGTGTTCCAGGATTCAGCTGTATAGTCTGTGGACAGTAGGATGGGTTCTGTGGGTGTGCTTACAGATCAAAACTAGCTAAACATCGACTCTTAATCGAGGTGGCGATCGATTTGAATGCAGTGCGGTTCATCATTGTTGGGCGCTAGCTCAGTTCGACAACTAATGATCGACAAATTTAGCATGGTGGTTGGAATTGTAAAAGGAGTGCTCGTTCGGAATGGGCCAGATCAACGACTATCGTCTCAACATTACGTGTACAATTCAAAACTGGAACAATAATTTTGACGCATTCGACTTGAGCGATTGGTGGTGGTCAATAATGATCTAATGGGGCGGCGGAAATGCAGAATATCTGGAGTGGAGTGCTGTCGTGTAACTCGATTTGATGGTTTATAAGGCACTGGTAGTTTAAATCGCTATACCTAAACCTGGATCCATTGTCGATCCTTATCCAGGTTGCAGGTCCGTTCGCGGCTAGTTCAACTTGAGTTTTGAACTGAGGTCGCGAACTGTGCGCTTTGGCAGGTGTGTGGCATGATATGGTGTGGCAAGGTATCTAGGTCGAAAGTATTGCTGTTGGAAGTAGAAATTGTGTACAATGCGTTTCATTCAAGATCAATACAACAAGTGTTTAACAACTTAAAAAAGAATAGTATAGGATGTACGGTACTATAAGGTCGTATTTAATGGCAAGAATCAATTAAGAAATATTCATATAAAAACTTCAAGCTTATGCTTTAAAATTTATAGAATAAATACATTATGGATATATCAATTTATTTCAACTCATGACCATATGGCTTTGAAACGCACTGTAGGTGTACATTTTCTGTGTAGAGGAGGAAAAGCGCTGGATGCGAGAAATAGGTATCGGTTTGAGATTAAAGAGATTTCAATCGGTTCACAGACAATTGAGAGTGTATAGGTGTGTGTGTGTGTCGAGTGTGTGAGGGTGTGTTTGTGTGGCTCGACTTAGATTAAGACACGTTCACTAAATTATTAAAGCTGACACTTATTCATGTACTTAGTCAATCGATTGCATAACAAATACGAGACCCATTGGGGGACCAACAAATCCTGTTGGCTGGTTTCGGACTCCCTTTCTTTACCTTTTAATTTTCCACTGTCGACTAGCTTAAATCTTAGGCTTAGACCATTTAATTTAAATTCACATTACTCAAATAAAATCTGATTACACTTAGCTATAGCATTTAAGACACATAAGGCCCCACTTGGCATTGGGCTGCTTCCTTTGGTTTGCTTTAACGTTTGCTTTAACCGCCACTTTAACCGCCACTTTAACGCTCACTTTAACTTTAACCAGCTACTTTGTTTGTGTGTGTGTGTTCCTGTTTGTGTGTCTGTATCTGTGTTGCTGTATCTACCAAATTGATCTGATCATCGAATGGAACATTTACAAATGTGTCGTGTGTTTTGGCACTGCTGCACTTGCTCTCCCGCGGGGTGGCGACTGAAATCTCTTTAATAGAACCGATCCGTGCTCAGGATATCCTCTTCGTCCTCCTCCACGATGATCTTGTTGCGAATGGCATGGGTGACAGCTTCGACCTTGCTCATGGTGGGACTGAGGAACTCCTCGCGCAGGGATCTTGGTGGGTGGGCAAACGATGTATCCTGCACGGAGTAGCGATACTGAGAGTGGGACTGGGACTGGGAACGCGACTGACTGGTGTGCTGTGGTGCGGCTGTATACGAGTGGCTGGTGTACTGGGATCGAGGCTGGGAATAGGACTGCGGCTGATGCAGCAGTGGATAAAGCTCTCGGCGAGATTGGGGCCCTTGATCCAGGTTGCTCTGCGAGGAGGAGGATAGCCAGTGTGTACCCAGGGAGGACTGGCGTGGCAAATAGGACACGGGTGCTCTATTACTGGGCAGGGAGGACTGGCGTGGCAGACCTAAAGGTCTGGACCTGGATCTGGACTGTGATTGTGACTGAGATTGAGATTGAGACTGAGACTGAGACTGGTGTATCATGTCAAGATCAAAACTATTGTCGCGTGCTTCCATCAAACCTGGCACTCTCGCATCGATCTGATCCCACCCCTATATCCACGATTCCTACATGGCATTAAGCATTCTCCTACTACTCCCACCACCTCTGTGCGGACTGTATTCATCGCGATCGACAACGGTGGCGCCACGCGGCAGATCCCGCGGGTCGTCGATCCTGGTCGAGGGTCCGTAGCGTGAGCTGCTCATCCGCATCTGGGCCTCCTCGCGCTCAAAGTCCGGATCCTCCAGCAGGCGTCCGCCCCTGGACAGATGGCCGTGGTGGGAGGCGCCGCTGGGACCGCTCCTCATCGCCGGATACTCAAAGTTGCGCTCGTCCAGCAGCTCGTCGCTATTGAGATCGTAGTGCATGAGGTCCCGCTCGCGCCGCTCGTACCGCTCCCGTTCGCGGTCCCGCTCGTAGCCACCGCCGACGCCTCCGCCTCCGCCGCCTGCGCCCACTCCACCGCCGCGCTCCTGGTGGCGTACCGAGGTCGGTTGTCGGCGGCTGTGCTGGTAAGAGGTTCCTCCTGCAAAACGCCCAACACGGCAATATGTTAGTGAAATTGTTGTCACACAAAGGCATTTAAGGGTAACGAAAAACGGAAAACAGAACCAGAACTAAAGCATTCAAAAAAGGGTCAATAGGCGAAAAGTTGGTTTCAGGCCTTAGATATCCAATACCGGAGATTGGTCATTTGGGATTTTGTGTTCAGTGCGGTCTCTAATTAAAGGAGATACCTCAAACTGATTTAATTTACAAAGGAATCTAGTCATATAGGAACCGATAAGAGCTTTATAAGATTGGTATATTAAATACGTTTTGTTTTTGAATCGTTTTTACTCTATACTTGGGACAATGGTATAATTACCAAGAATTTAATTAGAAAATATAATTTAATTTAGAGGAAGTACATTATATAAAGAACTATTTATGTGGCTTACTACCTGGTAACTTTTCTATGTAATAAACACGTGAGCATCTAATAAGCAAATGCTCATTTGTTCAGCTATTCATTGGTTAATAAACTTGTAACTTTAAAACGTTAGTAATAAATAAGACATTTGGTTAAACCTTCAAAGTAGTAACAAATAATATTTAAATTCGCTGAAAATAGGAACAAAAAAAAAGAACAGCAGATGATCGAAACCTAGCGTCAGTTATGCATGGTACATTTAGGGAAACGAGGATAATGGAGTGGGAAAATCGCTCAAAAAATAATGTAACGCAAACACATCGTGGGGGTTTCGGTACTCACTAAACCAGATCTAAACGATTAGTTGATTTGGTTTTGCAACTTGAAATGGTGAAACATAAGGTTCGACAACAACGGAATACATGTACATATATATAGTATATATTATAACTGAGCTGATTTGGGTTGAGTTGAGCTAGGAAAACACCCGGAAGAATGTGAGAAATCGAGTAGAAGGGGTTGGCGCGGATTGCGGCAGTTTACAGGCGCACAACGCCCGGTGTAACTAAAAACAAGTACAGAGATCAGTCGATAAAACGCACGATTGGAATAACAAATATTGGAATGGGTGAGATCGATTAGCTAGACTTGATTGATTGATGAGACGGATGCTTGAGAAGGTTTGGCACTACGATTGCAGTTCGTGCAGTTCGGTTTTAATCGGTTAGTAGAACTCAAACGGCAGAAAGATATTCTTAGTCGGCTAACATTAGTGGGCAATCGGGGGTGGTTTAATCTCGAGGGTGTGCGCACACCTCATCACATGGATGTCGTGGATGTCTTGACTTGGCAAAGAGTTGTACTGGTGGAGATCGTCGGAGATGTCGGTCGGTGGGTTTAGCTAGTTTTGCTAGTTCCAGTTGATTTGGTTTTTGCTTTTGGTTTCAATTCAATTTCAATTTCAATTCGGGTTCAATTGTCTTTGGCATTTTGTACTGTTGATGTCGCAGTTGTGTTGGTCGTGGTGCTTGATTTGGATTTGAACTCGTTTTGATCTATAGCATTGTTGTAAAGGGACCGGGTATGTCACGTGCTGTGAATGCTGTAAAGTGTGGTCACAAAATAGAAACGATAGAAAATAAACGAAAAGTTGAGGATACCAGTGATGTTGTTTCTGAGCTATATGTACAAAATGTGCCTAGAAAGCGGGAAAGTTCTAAGTAAATGCCATGAGCTGCAGCTACATACAATCGAGATGGGTGGAGATGTGAGCCGGTGCCGAAGCTACTTTTCACCTCGGTCTATGTACAAAAGAGAGTTACAATGGGCTACAACTTCAACTGGACTGCTAACTTGGGACGAGGTGGTTCTAGCTAAACTTTCAGTATTATCAAATGCTATTTATCTTCAACTCGATTTCTGGGGGCAAGTGATACTTAATGAGTTTACGTATATATTATCGGTACAAACGGAAATGAAACGAAAAGAAACAGTATTAACGAAATTTACCTTGGTCCCAATCGAACTCCCTATCCCAATCTCGTTCCCGCTCTCTCTCCCACTCGCGAGCCCGTTCCCGCTCCCACTCGAGATCCCTTTCGCGATCCTTGGAGCTGCGATCTCTGTTGAACTCCCGATCCCAGTAATCCCGCTCCCGTTCGCGCTCCCTCTCCCTCTCCCTGCTATCGCGGTCTCGCTCCCGACTTCCCTCGCGCTCTCCGCCGGACATGCCCATCCTGGGATCCTGCTCATCGACAAACTCCTCGCCATCTACTGCTCATCACACGGTGCCCACCACCACGTGTTGGATATCGGGGGAGAGAGAGCCAGAAGGAGAATCGATTGGTTTTATTTGGTACAGTCATGGGAATTTGAATTTGAAAAAGACAAATTTTAGAATTGTATTTTGTATAAGTGTGTTGAGTATGTTGAGAAGCAAATGAAAATTGTTTTACTGCTGATCTGATGTGCATACATAACATATCCATCGCTATGTACACACATGCTGATATGTATTCTTAATGGGTCGTCGGATCGATTTCGTTTGAATTGGGTAGGTGAGAGGCAATAATGGGTGACTCTGATTTCGATATCGATATTGATATTGGTTTGATTGAAATTTCGCAGCTGCTTGGGCATGGGCGAGGACTTTGGTGGAATCACGCGTATGAACATGGCAATGCGACCGTAGATGAGCCCGATAGAGCGGGTAGGTGTTCCATTACCTGGAGGCGTCGGTCCCAGCCGTGCGGGATCTGCGGAGGGCGAGGCCTCCTGCGGCAGGGGGCGGGCGATGGGCGGCACTGCTCGAATGTCCGGGTGGGTGGCCTTCCAGTACGTCTGCAAGACATCATAGATTAGTTTAGATACATCCTAATGTGCGTATACGTAATATTTAAAAATTATATATGTGCTAAGCGTCGTTCAGAATTTTCTATCAATTAAACCTGATCTCGAATGACTTGAACCCACCTCCAAGTACTCGGCAATGTGCTCGCAGGCGTCTTCCAGCTGATTCTCGTCTAGGATTACATCGAACATATCCGGTGGACATTGGGCTAGCTTCTCGGCGGCAACCATTTGAACGGAGAGGTTTTTCGCCTGTGACTTGCCACGTGATTTGATCAAACGCTGTAAAACCTGCAACACCAATATATTGATAAGTATACTGATAATAAAGAGTAGCCATTGTATAGCTCACCTTACTACTACTAATCTTTAAGTACACTATTGTTGGCGCTAATGAAGTTTTCGCTAGTTGTGACGGATGATTGATTGTATCACAATCGAGCACGACCAGCTGGAGCGAGCGGGCCAGCTCGAAGATGCGCTCGATCTCCTCCTGCACCTTGCCGAGGCAGTCGCTCCGGCTGGAGGATCGCTCCATGATGGCCCGCTTCGAGGGATTGTTCATGATGGAGCGCTTGGCCAGCGAGATGTCGGCCATCACCCGGGTGATGATGATGCGGCCCTCGAAGCGGTGCTTGAGGAAGTCAAAGAGGGCCTTCTGCATCATGTCGGTCACCTCGTAGCCCTTCAAACTGGGCCCCACCAGGACAACGGGACGCATCGAGGGCACCACGTCGTAGGGACTGGCCGTCTCCTGTTTCTTGAAGAACGGCTTTCGCTTCTCCTTGTTGGCCGCCGCCGCCGGTGTCTTGCCGTGTCGTCCTGGTCCCATGGAATCTGATTCGTCACCTGAGCGTTAGTATCATGGCAAACAGGACGAAATAATGGCAAAGGATGAGCGAGCTTATGATTGGTACGAGCCAGTGCGATCGATCAGTACGAATTGCTAGGCCAATTTTAGATATTATCGTAAATACGTAAGACGCTTGTGGGTTAGTTAGTATATACAGTGTTCTCGAATTGATCGGATCCGTGGATTTCGGTGTGCTCGTGTTTTGTGCTGGGCAATTGTGTCGGTCTACGGCAGGTTCGCAATATCAGGTTGATTTGAATTTTTATCTCGTTTTTATGCTTTTTTCTTTTAAACCGGTCTACGCACCATTTAATGCTGTTTAAAATGCCAACTCGAGGGTGAGGTTTCTTTCTATAACTATCTAACTTATTTCTACTCGAATATGAAGTGTTCTGTTTGCTTGCAATTTAAACAGATTTCTATAACTAAGTACGGGTTTAAGTTAGCAGGACATACAGGACATATAGCCATTTCGACAAGAATCGGGGTTTTACGGACAGTTGAAACGAATTTTGGAATGAGTTTGTCTGATTGATTCAGTTTATAGAATATTTTACTTACGAAAATTGAAAAGATTCAGTTAAAAAAATTAAAAAAATTAACTGATTAGATCTGTTCTGATAAAGTTTTAAAGTTAATTTAAGAATGTATCAAGCTTTATCAACTACAGCTGAGTAGCTAACTTTTTAAAAACTTTCTTTCTGAAAAACATTCATCTAGTTCAATGTTTTGAGTAGATTTGTTTTGTTTTTGAAAATCCTGAAACTCCCCAAAAGAGCTAGCGATATTTTAGCGATTGAAATGGATTTCTGAGATTCTGATGAGAGACGTGGACAAACCTTTGTTTTTCTTGCGCGGTGTTGTACTGTAGGGATCTTGGGTCGCGTTGTGGTTGTTCATTTGGTTAGTGTTGTCAACCGTTTTGTGTTAGATAAAAGAGAGTTTGAGTGCATTTAATAGTGTTCACATTGGCTAATTGGTTAGTTTACAAGCAGACCATGAACGAGGAGCTTTGATTTAGACAAACTAGGACGGAGAAAATCGTGGCTATTGAAGCTGGTAAGGTGTGTACTTTTGTGTGTTTACAGTGGTGAAGTTGGGGCTAAAACCGGAATATCAAGCAGTCTAGGCCGATCTGCTGGAGGATTCGGCTTTCATGCTGGGATCTAGGGCTAGCTCTAGGCCGATACATGGGCCGTTTGCATAACTAGGGACGGATTTGCATCGGATTGCCGGGTGAAGTCGTTGATATAAGTAAGCATTAACTTGCACTCGGTTTATATGAATGTCACATGATATATAATTAGATCAAACACAAAAGTACAAAATTACGGGAATTTAGCTTGGCCCACATTTTCTTTTTTTCTTTTTTTTTGATATGGTCTGGAATCTGATTTGGTTCGCTTTGAAATGAAAATCATAAAACACGCGTCCAATTACAATAAACATCGATGAGCTCGAGTCGGGCTCGGCATCCGTCTGTCGGACCTATGGATGCTCATAATCATATTGGGCTCCTCGAAGGGAGTACCTCTTTTGGCGATTTACAAAAGTAAACACATTACATAGAAGACATCGAAAAATATATATAGATTGAAATTAATTCGATTCACAGAATTGAACAGAAACGAAATAAAACCTCGCCCAAAAGAAATCAGGAGAATGAAATGTGTGTCATACCAGGTGTGGGGGGTGTGCTACCTCGAGATGGCTCCGCACCTGCTTGTCCGCCCGCACCAAGATTCCCGCTCGACGAGCCCTTTGTGCCATACAGTCTTGAGGGTCTGGTTTGGTTCTACGATACAGAAGTCATTATGGATCACACTTGGAAGATGTGTGGATTGGTTCTATCATATCCAACCTGCATGCGAATGTTGTCTAGCTTAGCGGGGCTGGGTATGAAGCCCACATCACAGCCCTCCTTGACCAGCCGGCCGATCCACCAGTTATTGTCGTACTTCTCTTTGATGTGCAGGAACTCCCGGATCTCGAACGAAACTGCTCCGCCCTGCACCGGCGAATCGTCGTCGATGGCGCCATCGTATGCTACGTTGGTTCGCACAGCGAACGCCACTGGTTTGCTCTGAAATTACAGGGTATTACAGAGTTTGGATTTCTATTTGTATTATGACCAACACACTTACCCTCGCTTTATCCAACTGGCTTAAGGCCTGACGTTCCTTTTCTCGCCGAAGCGATTCCTTTTCCTCGTCTAGCGACAGATCGGATGACGGTTGTGAGTAGTTCGAGTCGGCAGAACCCTGGAAATTTTCAAAATAAATGGGATCAGAATAGACTTTAATCTGCCTTAAAAGTGCCGAATTAAAGACAATTGAATTGGACCGGGCATCTGAAAATCATAAAAAATTTAATTGGATCGCTGCCAAAATGCCAGCCCAACTCAAATATCCAAACAATGCAGTAAAATGTGTATAGTTTTCAATATTTCTTCTTGCCGCACATGAAGCAACAGTTGGTGGCAAGTACATGGCCAATATAATGGCCCCCGAGAAGGCTGAGTAATTTGGCATGAGCCAAGGCCTATTTTTATGAGATTATAACTAAATTACATAAAGTTCTTTGTGGATTTGTTTCGTTTTATGCTAATTATTGTACTCAAAAAATACAAAACCTGTATGGAATATGGCAAGTAAAATCGAATTTGTTTTGTAATGCTTTTTAAATAAGAAGTATTTTCAAATCAGACTTCGAATTGAATGTTTAAAAATAGATAAGATTACAAACACGATGACATTTATTTGAAAATTGCATTAAAGAACATGGATTATGGTCCACCCCCTAGATGTTTGATTAGTTGTAGCACCTGTGTGAATAGTTTGTTGTATCCACTCTGGTAGGAGGGGTATCCAAGGCCAAATCGAGACTCTCGATGTTGGCCACCCTGAACGGAGGGTGCATCCGAGGAAGAGGCGCGCTGCACCATGGGCCTGTCAGCCCGGTAGTCTTCCTCGAACGAAGATATTTTGGCGATGTTTCCGACGATCCTGTGCGAGGACAACAGCACCACCAGCACCAGCAGATGGTGCGATGCTGATGAAGTTGGTGATGGTGGCGTTGGTGGTGGTGGAAAGGAACGTGATGGTGACGGTGGCTGGCAAGGCGTTGAGCTGGCAATGATTACGTATCCGTATTCCACGACAACTTTTATTCCTATACGTTTTCGGTGAGTTTGGAGTTGGCTGGTTTAGTTGGTTACAACTACACTTAACACTTTATGAAACCAACTGGTTTTGGAGTTGTAAAAAGACTATAAAAGCGATACGATTCGGGTAATCAGGCATATACAAAATTTCTATTGAATATTACACTTGAATATTTTCTTTTGGCAGGATTTTGAGAGCTTTATTGTTGCACTTTGTTGTATGATTAACACTGACATTGGCAATATACTTTGCTTAACTATTTTAACCATCGGGTCAGACGGTGTTCGATTTTGACACTGACATAAAAACACCGTTACAAATTGTGCGAGAGAGATAGCACAACAGCGAGAGAGATAAAAAGGGAACAAGCGAGAGAGAGAGAGAGAGAGAGAGGCGATGCGATTGTCAAACGGTTTGGAAGCCACAGGCGAAATAACTTTAAATTGTTAACTGGAAGGGATTTCCGCAGCCCTTGGTCACCTTAATTTCAGCACAATTTGCATACGACTGGCGAATCGGATCGAAATTGATTCCGCATCGATGGGGATTTTTGGCCCCAGGGAAGTTAAAAATAGGAATTTATGTCAGTGGCGTCGGGTCGCGGTTCTCTGCTCACATCACTTTTTTTTTTCCTTTCTAGTATATGCACACGAAATGTGCTGGAAAACTCGGGCAGAGGGGGTGGTACACATAGGTCGCGAAAACTGATTTCCGTTGAACGTGGCGGTGTGTTTTTCAAATCTTCCTTTGTTCCGAGAACCAACCGACTCCTTCCGATTTCGAACCCCTTGACCTGGCTATATCCTCAACCGATTCGCGGGTTATCTTTTACAGGATTTCATTCGATTCACATCCTTTGATTTCGATTCGCCTTTCCGACATTCAAACGGTTCTACTCCGCACGCAAACTGAATCGTTTCTGTATTTGGAAGGCGAAAAGTCCGCTCCGCTCTGGGAAAACTGTGTAGAGTTTTCTCGTTCCCTTCCAGTGCGTAAATGCTCCACTCGTTTCGGGATATATGTATATATTTATATGCTTGTGTGAACATTCCCTCACACACACCATCAAAAGTAGCAGCCCGTGAATGTAAACAAAATTGGTTTTCAAGTGCATATGCAGCAGACTCGTCCCACTGTGCGACTGGAGTTGCTTATGCTGAAATGGGAGAAGCGTGGAGCTATCCGCCCCCACAAAATCTCCATCAAAATGAGCGCGCTGTCATCGGCGGTCAGTGGTGTGCCTGGAAAATCGATAGCACCCGCACTTCTCAAGAGGGTAAGGGGGACAAAGGGGTAGTGGCGGTCCACCTGTTGGCAACCCCGATAATTGTCTGCGAGCGCCAAAACCTCCAAAAGAAAAGGGTTACAGCTGTTGGTCGCAGGTCTCTCAAGCACACACATATATTTTAAGTTAATCGTAAAATTGACATTTAAGATTTAAGAAATTTAATTTAATATGCCTGTAATTGATCTCTTATTTTACATCTTTATCCTAACCACTTTGAAAATTTGCAAAGTAGGCTACTAGCTTTAGTAGCAAAAATTCATACATTTAATAGATGTTTTAATTAAATTTTGCTTTAATATTATGCTTTCAACAATACTAAAAATAATCAATGTTTTGGTAGGCAAATGTACTAGTTCCAAATTTATATAAATACCAAAAACAATGGTAAAAATAAACAATTTTTTATTTAGCTTTTTTCATTATTCGTTAAATAAGAATTAAAAAGAAAAGTGTTCTATGCCTATTTGAAAAACCACTTTAATTTCGACTTTTTTTATATATATTTTTTATCACACTGTGCCCATAACGTAAACATTCCGTTTTCCATTTCCTCACTTAAAGTGACAGGATGCGAGAGAGTAGGAGGCGGAGAGAACAAAAGAGCAGCGGAGCGTGCGCAGATATCAATTCTCCACTTTTGCTCCACGCATGCGTCGGCATTTATTCTTCTCCACTCTCTTTCTCCGGCTCTCCCCATTTAACGGTTAACGGGGAAGGTCGCGGGCGATGGTCCCAATTTGCGTTTACACATTTCCAAAAGGCAATATGTAAAACAAAAGGGGATCCCCCTTTAATCGCTGAATTGAAGTGAGAATGGGGGGTCGGGTGTTGTTTGGCTACCTCGGGTCGATTCTTTGTTTACCTTTCGCCGATTGCCCAAAAGCCCCATCATACTTTGCAGCGGGCAAAGTGCCCAACAACTAGTAATGAACTTTGGTTGCCATCGACACCGCACCGCCACCCACAGCCACCCACTTCCAACGCTCGGTGGGTTAGTTTTTCTGCGTGTGGGTCAACGCTCTGCTTTCGGATTCCAGTGCAATTTCCCCCTCAGTCCCCTGGCAAATATTTTCATGGTCAGCCCGAATGTTTCCCACTTTTCCGGCATCGTCGATGACCGCGCGTCAGCAAATGGCTCCTCACCTGCCGTTTGGCTTTGCATCGCTGTCAGCGTTTTCAAAAGGCTCAAATAACAATGATTCCCAATTGCAATGCACGCATTAGAAAATAAATAGTTAGGGTAATGTAGAGTAATGTAATTAAGTGATAAAAAATATACATTTTAAAGTGTAGTCTCTGTAATTAAAATAACTCAGAATAGACTGAGTTAATCGCATACAAAGATTTATTTATGTAAAATGCATATTAATACAGACACTGCTTGTATTCCATTTAAACATGCTAAAATAGATATTTATGCGAATTTTGCAAAGTTCTTTAGTCTAGTTGCAAACGCATAACAACAAATTAGTGGCTTCTGAGTATCTCAAAAGTATCAACATTGACTATGCTTACAACTATGCAAAATTCGAAGATGAGTAAGAGGTGTGATAGCCTCTTTGGCCCCCAAATTGTCTGTGGGAGAACTAAGAGTATTTAAATTTAAAAACAACCGCACGAGGTGTCATAGAAATACAGTGCGTACTATAATTAAATAACAAAAAATAAATTGAAATGCAGGTGAAAAACAAACCAAGCCTCTTATAAGATAACCACTTTATTCTAATTATTTTATTACCAAGGCGACTGTTATTACTATAAATTACAATATATATATATATGTATTAAATTTGTTGCATTAAAACCATGCAAGTTCCTTGCTTCATAGTTTCGTGCTCAGAAAAACTAGGCGTATGAGTAATCTCGCATCCCTTTGCTTGAGGAAATCACTCATCCGCCGCGTTGGCACTACATTCTGATACGCACTGTATTCACTCCGCGTATGTGTGTATTTAAATGGTCGTGAATAGCCTGACAAGCTGGGCGAGCAGTCTGCGAGCGATCGAGTGGATAAAAATATACGGATTCCGCCCGGGCCCGGGGGCACATTAAAATAAGGGGTAAGATTAGGATGGCTAACCGAACTATTACTTTCACTCACCCGGCGATTCTTATTCCTGAAGGGCTTGTAGGACTTGCCCTTGTGCTTGGCACCCAGGTGAAGCTTCTTCATGGCTCACGATTTGTTTTGGAATCACAAACGGTATAGGAACACAAGCCGAAATTTATGGTGAGCGTCTAGCGCGATTTGTCCCCTCTCAAAAGTCAATTATGCAATCATTTTTGGAATCGTTGCTGCGGTCGCACAACAAAATAAACAAACACTTTGCCGTTATGGCCACTAATCGTCAAATGGCCAAGAGCCCCGCACACACACACACACACAGACGCAATTACTCATCGAATTGGGTCACAATTGGGGGGCTATGGGACTTAGAGTCCGTCACATGGCAGCGATTTGAACGAACGCAACGCCATCCTGCTGGAATCTATATGCTTGATGGGCTCTATGTTCCGAGGGGGTGATCCACTTTGGCCAAGCAATGTGGAGCAGATTCAAGCGGTTCGCGGCGGTGACGGCTGAAAATGCGACCGACCGCACAAGACAGCAATTTCGACTGACAATATTTTTGGCACCCGCGCCGCATCCATTGACAAAAATGCCCGCGAGAGAAGCCAACGGAGACGATCTCTGAGAATCATCTAGTAATGGGAAATTCAAGAGGTGAATCGCTCGGAAAATGGCTTGCAATAATCCGTTTTATGACGGCTGCAGTAATAATATATAAATGCAGACGACACATGTTCTATTTGGTTTTTAAAAGGAATCCGGAGGGCAGAGGCACAAAACAACAAAAATAAGTATAGGGTGCAATTACAACATAGACGGTTTTAATTTGAAATCATTCTTCACATGAAATTGGTTTGCCACTAGTACTGTTGACCCTGGATTCCCTGGCCCAAGCCGCGCAGTTCCTCCATCAAAGCCGCCATTCCAATGCGCTGGTGGAATTGTTGCACCTGCTCCCTGTTGGGACTTCCCACGTAGCGGGGCACCTGCTCTGTGTAGGCGCCGGCGGATCCGTAGGCAGGGGCCTGTGCCTCCTGGGCACAGGGAGCTGGGGCCAGATTGGGCTGGCAGCTGAACAGGTAGTTGGTGGGGCAGGGTGGAGCCGGATAGCCAGACGGGGCAGCGGGTGCAGAATAAGCTTGAGCTGGAGCTGCATACGGGCAGGAGGCACCGGCCAGGGCCACAAACGCAACGAGGGTGAGAGCAACGATCTTCATGTTGAACAAAACGATTTACAACTGTCGATTTAGATGCCGAAGGTGGCATTCTTATAGCGTCATGCGTTGACTTAAATAAAACTCGGCAATAAAACTCGGCAGAGGCTTCAAGAACTGCAGTGCCATCACATAGCAAGCAATTTAAACGGGGCGAAAACTGGAAACAAGCAGACGATTATCACCTAATGTGGCAAAAAATTACTGTCACCATGCAGTCTGTCTCCGTTTTTGCGGCTTAATAGCAGAGCAATTAAATTATTACGTCCAAAGTGCCAATCGAAAATGAAGTTGCTCATTTTTTGGACCTCAGCTGTTTATTGACCCAGTTCTTTCAATACAATATTTGAGTATTACTTAAGCGGCTGTTCCTTTTCGAAATTTTATAAAACGTATGTAACATTAAATCTGCTTATACTTCGCTTTTATAAATGGTTGCCTTAAAAATTAATTAAAGAAATCATTTAATTTTATCGTAAAACTATTTATGTAGTACAGCGACACCTAGCGGCTACTCTCAGAACAGATCAGGTCTCCTTAGCGAGTACTCAAACCACAATCTAGATTTCGCCTTGGAGACTTGTTTATGGTATTTTTAAGAGTTTTTTCCTTAAACATATAACTTCATTTTACGATAAAAATATGCTTATAAAGTTTTCAGTTTATTAATGAAGTTATTAGTTCTAACATAAAATTAGTTCGAATAAAAATTACAAAAAAAACTACGCAATTTGCAAATATTCTAAGACATCTTTATAAGTAGAAGAAGTATTTAGAGATCATTTAGAGAGATCATTTTGCCAACCTGTCTGTTTCAGTTTCTTTTACCATAATTGAGCAATAAATGGAAATTTGTATTGCAAATTTATGTCATCTTTTAGTCATAACTCAATTTGACCTGCGTCCATTTAGTATGGAAATCCTAATTGACCAAAACGAAACAGTCATAAACATGAATGTAGAGTGCATAAATTGCAACCCGTTTTTTTAGTGATGTTCAATGCAAATAAGAAACTTAGTTTCCTGGAAGGATATTAAGAAAATATTGCTTAAAAAGATATATTTGCATAATTGGTTTAATTCGATAAGCAAGATAGATAAGTAAAACAGTTGTGTACTAACCCATTCTCTTGTAAGCTTAAGATGTAATATTTATAATTATGATTGATGACTATTCAATTTAGGATCTGTGGCTCGTTCAATAATTCCTCCTCTAATTGTGGCCTTAGTTATACAATTTGCTGATGATAACAAACAGTTTCTCATGCAACTGTCTGTCCAAATCGAAAGCCCCTCTCAAGTTGATATTGTTTTTGGATCTAACTGTGGCCGCAGGTAACTTTTCCCGCCGAAAAGCGAATACTCCCCGTATACTTTAATTTGAGAAGGATCGCGACCGCTGGATTTTGGGTCGGGCAATTACGCACATGCACCATATAAAGCACACCACATACGTACATACGTATGTATAAGATCGGACCTAAATTTTAATCATAGGCTTTGTGCCGATCGCCTGCCGCTGGCCTTCAAAGTGGGGCACCTTCGTTTCGGAGTGGATCCATCGAAATTTTCGGGCGTAGAGCCGTTTTGATTGCCCCCTCTAACGGTAAACAAATACCTGCCCCTGTTTTCGGTGTGTGTACGTGTGTGTGTGCGATCCAGACATGGCCCCAAGATATACATCTTAACCGGAACTCCAATTGAAGGTAGTCCAGGTTGGGGTAATATTATATAGAATGGCCTTGGGACATACGCATCTTAGGTGCGTTTTAATTGGTTATTGGTTCAGCAAATGATCAATGAATATTTAAGACTTAGCCATTGTTTTATTGACTAAGCATACAATCCGTGGGCCTTCACTTCCCAAATATTTTATGGCCTTCTACTCCTTTGTTTTCGTTCAACTTTTTTTCTAGACGCTTCGCTGAGATCAGTGGCTTTAATCGGCATTGGCTCGAGCCACCTGCCTTCGCTTAGACAGCGACTAAGACTGACCCAGCTGCTCCTGCCGTTTGCTCCTTTGACTTGGTCCTGCGGCTGAGGAGGAGGATCCAGAACAGACGCACAAATGGGGACAAACACCAAGGGCAAAAAAGCAGACAAGCCAATAACATGTCTCGGTACTTAGCGGATGGTTCGGCGCCGGATACACCATGGTCGCTGGTCCTTGGCCCATGGGCATCATCCTCCTCCAGGCACTGAGAAAAAATGTTGCTGAGCGGGTGAGCCACTTTTTAAGTAGATTTGGATGAACTTCAAGTTTAAACTTAATTCTTTTCATCTTGTAAATGAACCTGAGACATTGAAAATATATTTAAATAACTTTAGTTTCATATGTAACACATATTTTTTGCAGTGCTTCAAGGGCTGGAATAGCAGTCGCTTCGCTGCAGCCTAATACTTTTTACGGCATCTAAGTTAATCGAGCCGAAAAAAAGGACTCCGATGTGTTGCCACACTTTCCCGCCGGTAATTTAAGACCCTGTTTCCTTTTTTACCACCAGCAGCAGTCAATTATGAGCTGGTGATGGAGGACGAGATGGCACGGGGTATCCTCGAATCGCGAACGTTGACGAAATGCCGAGCTTTGTTTTAAATTAAATTTAATTAGCAGCAACCCGAGCGAACGAAACACCTTCCAGGTGCTCGCGATTCCTTATAATTCGTGCCTTCGGAACAGGGCACGTGTCCTCGTTTTGTGGCCAAAAACAGAAGCAGCTGCATCGGCTCCAACGCAGCGGGGTTAACAAGGCCCAAATGGGAGTGGGAATGGGAATGGCGGAGATGCACATTAAGTGGCCGAGGATGAGATCCGTGTGCAAGTAGCGCTAACAATGCCGTTATAAGTGGCCCATTAACACGGTGTCAACCGCCATGGAAGAGCAATTTCTGTCGCCATTGCCATTTATCGATTTTCAAATTCCATTCAAGGCGTTTTTCAATGGGCAGGAGCGGATGGGGAAGCCCACTCCTGCCAGGATATAGGATACAGTCGCGCTGAATACGATTAATGGGGCCAACTAGGCAGTGGGCGGATGCATCCTGGACCAGGATGTGCGGGTTGAGCCACTTGTGTGTCGCAGATGCAATGCGAACCCAATCGAACTTTATTTATGGGCAGTTAAAACGGGGGCATGCATAAATGCTTACTGGAAACTAAGAATAGTTTGTAAACCAGTCCATTGGAATTTTAATAAATATTTAATTTAATCACCTTCTAGGGAACTTAACTTATTGTAGTATATACATCCCATATTGTGATTCCAAAGAAATTATATCATAAAATCTACTCAGTATAAGAATCCTGTTTTTGGGTGTCAAATTGTTCTCTGTTATCTACATTGTATATCTTCCATTTTTTCTTATATTAAATTCAATAAATCATTAAAATCATTGCTTATTCGTAGTATGTTTATGACTAACGTTCCTACCTGTTGGTTCCGCAATTCTCACGGCGTACAAAAGTGCTGCAGTGGGCTCCTCGATGGAGCTGAGCTATAAGCCGCGAATCCTTCTGGCTTCTGGGATCAATTTGAAGACGTTTGGCTTAGTTTCATCTGCAAGGAAGAGGAGTAGAGATAGTCATTAAGTAACCAAATGGCAGGCCGAACAGGAAATCGCAAATAAAAGCAAGAAGAGCGGCGATCGGCACTACATATAAATATTTATGTGGCTATGTTTGCGTACATTCTTCGACTCTTGCAATGAGAATTTCAAAGTCAAGGTTAACACAAACATTTTCGCATTTCGTTTCTCCGGCTTGTCTCCTCTTCGCAATCGCTTCTTATATTTTTTCCCATTTATTTTTTCTTTTTTTTCCCCCTCTGTGCAAGTGCACGTGTGAGTATCTGTGTGTGGGTCTAACAGCTACATACGCTGCGCATGCGCACTGCGCAGTTCGAGTTCGCACTGCTGGAAGTGCTGTCCCGTCGTCTGTGGCGTTGTTGTGTCTGCCTCCAGTCTGCCAGACGACCGCAACAACAACTGCAGAGTGTCCTGACTCTAAAAAAAGCGACCCAAGTCGCCGCAGCTTGCCGCTCACTTGATCGGTTTCAAGTACAGGCTTGTGTCGGGAACTTTCGGCACTACGCCAATATTACACTGGCGTTTATTTGAAGTGCAGTGATTTTCGTTGAGTAACTATCTTTACTTTGTAGAGAATTTCAGTTACTAGAAAGAATATTCTGTTAATAACCATCTGTTACTAGAAAGAATCTTCTGTTACTAGAAAGAATCTTATGTAACCAGAAAGAAACTTCTGTTATCAGAAAGACAATTCTGTTAGTAGAAAAAATGTTCTGTTACTAGAAAGAATACTCTATTGCTAGAAAGAAACTTCTGTTATTTTGTGTTTAAGTTTGCGTGTTCTGGTTTAAGTTTTAGAGCAGCTTATTTAACATAACATTTTGCTCACTGTACTGAAAAGCGCATTTACTGGTTTCTCTTGCCGAGCTTCTTATTGTTGTTGCTACTGTTGCCACAGTCGAAATGGATGTCATGTGTTCGGCCAGCGCAGTCGTGGAATTTAATTTTTTAACAAACTTGAAAATGAAGTAAGGCGAGATAAGGCAAAAATTAAGGGAAAGGGATGCAACTTGTTTGGCGTGGCAGACAAGTCCCAGACATGTTCACATGCCATTAGATGCTGGTTCGCATTTTTCTCGTGTATCTCATGGATTTTGGCAATTGCACAGGGTTGTCACCTGCGAGGGAGAGTGCCAGGTAATTTCGGCAGGGTTCAATGACCTGCCACGCCCCACCCACACGAGCACTAATACTATCTCATTACGCCAAATTCCGTGTAAAGTGGGCATGACTCGCCGAAAACCCCACAGTCATCCAATGCGAACTGTCCAAATCGATCAGCCTTGATGAGGGTCCAAGTGCACGGGTTTGGCTGCGGATTGGCGGAGGAAGGGTCCAGGAACCACTTTTCCAATAATACTTAGCCCCACAATTGTATTCAAGAAAGTCGGCGAACTAATCAGCCAAATGAGAAATGGCATTTTCGTTTACAATCAAATGAATTTGAGAACATCTCTTGAAAAAATCGATGTCTTGTCACAAAATATTTTAAAGCTTGTTCCTATATATAATAAATAAAATATATATAAAGGTTTATTATACTTTGGTTATTCAGATATATAGATTTATCTAGAAAATATTTAATAACAATTTGAAATATAAACCTAATGTCACTCAAAAATCACTGTAATACCAGCTTGGCGAACATTTCAAAAGTATAATGGCCAGAAAATGTGTGGCCTTCAAGAAAGATTCTGCCCTCGCATCCGCATCCACACTTGCAGCTCCCCAGTTCCTGCACTTTGTGCGTTCCCTGCAATTAAGATTTTAGGGTCCACACCCAATGAGCCACAAACAAAAGAAGAAACAAGGAGTGCAAGGTGGGGAAATCTGCGGTCAGGCTTTTGGGTCTTGGGGTTTGGGACTTGAGTCCTGGTTTGTGGGCTGGATTCGGCGAAATATTTCCGCTGCCGTCGACGGTCCTGCATGTTAAGTGCGCTTTATATTAATTTTATAATTCATAATTGCATCATGTTGCTCACATTTCTGAGCCAAAACGCAATGGAATTTAATTAAGTTAACCCTGCAGGTGCCGACGGTCCTTTGTGTGCCGTTTTTTATGTCAAAGTCCCCAGGTACCCGGCTTGAATTCTGATTAGTCACGGCCATCAAAGGGTATAAACTTGAACTGAATGCACCAACAATATGTTTATATATTTTTATATTTATTTGCCAATGCACAACTTTAAAGGGTATTTTGTAGATATTAAATGCAACAAATTTGCTCATCTTGTTTATATGTTGATGACAGATATATGTATTGAAAATTATGCTATTTTTCGAATACTCAGAATGAGCTTTTAAAAAGGTAACCAGTTCTAGCCAGCAAGGATTGCGGAGTCAGAGAAGATCTAAATGATTGCCCAAATTTATAAAGATTTGATAGACAATTACAGACCTGGTTTGATCCGAATTCTACCACCCCCTGAGTTAAACTTTATGGCCAAAATGGAGGCTGCATGTGAGCATAAGACCAACCATGTGGCCATGGGATGGATGAGGGGCAGGAAAGCAGGTGGGATGCCCACAGGCATCGCATGCTGAGTCAGATGGGAGTGCTTCTCGCGCATTTGGGCGCGATGGAGATGGAGATCGAGGATGGCGGATGGCGGATGGATGGACGTGGACGCCTGCACTTATTAATGCTTAATAAATGGCATTTCATTTCTTATTATTCCCGGACTCGGGACGAAACGTGTTGGACGATTTTATTGCACTGCCTTTTGCCGACTACAGTTGTTGTCGTGGTTAATGCGAGTCGATATATTGGCCATGACTAAGGATGCAGATGCACGAAGGGCCTGGTCCGAGTTGGCCCTTTCCAATCCGTTTTCAGACGGAGTCAGTCAGTCGCTGTGTGCTAAAGTAATTATTTCATTTGAGCCAACAATGAGGCTGCAACTCTGAGTGCCGGCCAAGTTCGCCGAGATGGATGATTGACGAGTGGAAATTAAAGAAGCTGGCGGCTGGAACTGTCCAGTCCGGTCCGGTCGCAGTTTAAGTACTAAAACCCGATGCTCAATGTCCGATCCGAGCAGCATCTTTTAACGACCAGCGTCCGCTCTTAAAGTACTTGGAATGTAAATGAAGCGGGTGCAACTCCACCTTTTCACTCCACTCTACTCCAACCATCATCCGATCCGTCGTCCAGCTCCATTTGCCCCGTTTCGAGGTCAGCGCGGTGGTCGTTGCACCCACGCGCCATTTCCCAGACACCTGAATGCTCTCACCTCGATTATGTATGCAAATTATTTATTATCTCACTCTGCGAGAACTTAATGTGTTAAGAAGGCACCATTCTTAATTGTCTCCATTAGCTATTATGGTCGTAAGCTTCAAATATAGTTTTATTTAATGTTTGTTTAGACAACTATAGATATAAAACATAAAAAAATAATAAGTTAGTAGTTCCCCGTTTTTTAAGATTGCAAGTCAAAAATAAAAATGCGTTGTATATGCCCATCTTAAATCTTAAATACTTCTACAAGCTATACATTTATGTTCTAACAACTAATATTTTATAAGTAAAAGCCAAAAATATCAAAAGCATTATCTGCTTTCTTACATTTTCCGAAGAATTTTCAAATTTCCCGCCTAATGCTTATCGGTCTATCAACATGCGCAACGGCACTCTGGTATTTTATGGTATTTTTCGTGGTATCTTCGGGAAACCTGCGATTCCCTAACGCGTGGTTCACACTACAAAAGAAGGCGACGCTGTGTTTTTAACAATTAAACGTTTTTTAAACATCTAAAACGAGAAAAATAACTGAAAAAGAAGTCTGTGCGTGATCGAAAAGCGTTGGTCGATTCGCAGAGGAGCAGGCAATCCGTAATCAGCCGCTGTGAGAACCGTCGTATAACCAAGACAATGCAGCAAACAAATGCGGCTTCTGGCGGGGATGCGCTGCTCCCATTGCGCACCTGCAACACCGCCGGATGCAAAGTGGCCACCGTGGTGGAGAAGACGAAGAGGAAGTGCTCCCAGTTCGTTTCCGCGCCGTACATAATGCCCAAGCCACTGGTCGTCAATGGGCACACATCGATCTTTCAAGTGGGCGGCGAAATGGCCAAAATGGGCGACATTCCGGCGCTCTCGAAAATGAGTGGTGGAGATGGTGGACAGCTTATATACCGGATAAAGCCCGGCACCCATGCCCATGTCATCAACTATGTGCTCATCGACGAGGGCTCCGATTCGCTGGAGAAGGCCAGATCCGGCGACCAGGAGGCCATGCGTCTGCTGCTGGAATCGCAACGTGATAGTGCTGTGTCCAAGCTGCAAAAACTTTTAGCCAACCATAAGGGAAGTCGGCCATCGAGCTTTATGACGGGTGCATCCCTAATGCCATCACGGGCAGTGGCCACCGTCTCAACAGCTGCAGGCACTTCAGCGGCCACTGGCCATGTGACTACTCCTCAAATCCATCCGAACTTCTCCATCGCCAGCGTAGAGGGCGCAGTTCCATTTAGACGCGCCGTTCCACCCTTGGCGGTGAATCCTTCAGCTCCAGCTCCAGCTCCTTCAGCCCCTCTTCCAGCTGTCAGTGCAGTTCAGGCTGACTCCGTGGATCGCCTCCAGGCGGAGCTCGTCGAGCTGCGACGCACGGTGGCGCGCTTGGAGGAGAATAGTCGCCGCTAGATGACCGACTTCTTTTTGCGAAGGAATACTTTAGTTTAGCCAAAAGCTTGGGGCAACTACTACAGCGCCCTACCCTAAATATAGTTAATCTAAGTTATTGAGACATTGTTAATTCAAATAAATGCAGTACAACGATATTGTGTGTTTCTTAAATGTATATCCATATACATCTAAAGTTATTCAATAAAAAACGTATGAGAAGTGGGATTGCTAAGTTAATAATCATTTTAGATATACATATCTTCATCAATTTAAGTTCTGTTGTATAAATTACTTATAGTATGGCTATAATATAAACAGACAGTGGATATTTTCAAACAATAAACTGGAAAAATACAAAATTGTTTAAAATTTAATTGGTTAATGTCCATTAATCGTCATTGTAGATCTGCTTAACAATGACAATCATTACCAAAGTTGAATTGATATATGTTTTATACAAATCTATCGAAAAAATAAAATAAAAATTGGAATAAATAAATCTAATCAACCCAATAAGCTTTGTCATTATATAAGTACGCATGTTCCCAATACCCTTCCCATGTCGAAATCATATCAGTTTCGCAAAGGATATTAGTTTCTGGCAGCCAAACGGGCCAAACATCAAAGCACTGAGGTTCAAGGTGGAAGTGCCGCGGCGCAGACCTGTCCAGAGGGACAGGCGGAGTGCGGACGAGCCCAGTTTCCGATTCCTGGAAAGGCACTCCGATCCCCGAGCCCACGAGGCGGGGGATTGCCAAGGCAGCAGGGGCATCAAATCCAAATGGCCAACTGCGCCGGTTTACTCTCTGTTTTAGGCAAGTAGTGCGCCACTCTGAAACGTTGCAATGGCGTGCTCCATGCCCCCTGTTCCCCTAAAAAAAATCGCCATTTTTCGAACTTAACATTTTTTATGTTGGCGGAAAGTGAAGAGACCGAGTCGCGTCTTAAGGAGCCGTAAACGTGGCATTTTATGTGTCATCAACGGAGGCGGCGGCGGCGGGCTCACTCTCGTTTCGAGCGCGAAAACCTTGCAATCGAACGTAAATTAATTTTTATTGCTTGCAAATGCAGGGACTGTCCGGAGTCGGCCATCAAATTATCCCAAAACCCGATCCCTGCCACATGAAAGGTGTCCCCATGGATGTCCGTGAATGGGCGGGGTATGTAGCATAAACAGCCGAAATTACTCCAGCGAAGGAGATCTTTAAATCAAGTTAATTAAAGGAATTATTTGTTTCAAAAATAAAATTTGTTATATTTTCAATATTTTCTAAAAACGTATTAAGGACAATTTCCAAATATTCATTTTATAATAAAGAATAAATAAATTATTAACTGATTAAATTGTTTTTTTTTTTAGTTTGGGAAGGAAGTGGACATGGAAAATTATGAGTTTATGCCAAGTAGTACCTTTCTCCTAACTAAATCCTTGAAAAACTGACTTCCAGCTGAATTGTAGAGGTGCGTTTGCTTTCCAGGCATAAGTAAACATATAAATTTATGCGTGTTTGTATAGGTGGGCAGCAGGTACAGGCACAACTACTTAGCCAGACGGCGGAGATCAGGACTCAATTGTGGGGACATGGCGGTCGAATCAAATTCGATACGCCAGCGTGGACCCAGAAGATGCTGAAGTGATCCTCGCCGGGGTTGTATAAAAAGTAACGAATGTGCGCAATAATAAAAATCATTAAAATAAAAATGTTTATGAGAAGGCATAAACACGACTTTATGGAGGGAGCGAGAAGAGAGCATATGGAGTTGGGACACTTGATGGCCGAGATGGTTGGACAGAGAGTCACCGGAGGAGCAGAGGATCGCGGTACGCGGGTGTCAATGGGCAGAAGTAGTAGTAGTAGTAGTAGTTGTAGTAGTGGTCTGCGGATTCGGCGAGGAGGAGGTCGAAGGCTCCTCCACAGACACGAGAGCCAGCCGGTTGGGTTTTTGGGATGCTAACTCATTTTGGCGGCGGCTTCTGCCGCGGAACTGAGACCTGGGTACCTCGCATTTGGGCCTCAGGCTCCAGCTTCGGGAGTCCGGGATTGAGGATCGGAGGAACTGGCAGGGCGAGGAGCAGGCGCAGGCGCTCGGCTCAAAAATAATTTGCAATTTCTTGGAAATACTCACTTTTGAGCTGCCTGCGCGAACTTCGCTGCTGTCGTCGCTGGCGCAGCTTTTTAAGAACCTTTAGTGCATAAAAGGTGGCGGCGGAGAGTGCAAAAAGCACTGAGAGAAAATCGCATATCCCTACTCGTTTAATCTCAGCAGAAAAAGAATCTAAATAATCAAGTTCGTACTTTACATTTACTAAAAAATAATTTGTAAAAATTTCACATGAGAAGCTTTGTCAACAAAAACACTTTCATTATAGATACGTAATAATCTTAAACATGTATTTACAATCTAAATCTAACTAAATGAAATAAAATATACCGTTTAATTTCAACTATCAAATATACCTACGTTACAATAGACTGCAGTTATTAAATAATAGATTAGGTAATGTGGACTTATAATAAAGTTTTAGCACGCAAAAATGGTCACTAAAAATACATATGTTTTGTGGTAATTTGTTTTTAATACATATTTAACTATATTTTAAATGAGATAGAAATCAGCTTGCATTTTTTTTCAGTGCTGGGAGGCAAGCCGAAGTGGCCGTAATGAAAATTAAAATACGAAACACTCAGCCAAAGGTCGGTTGGGTTTGCTTGGGCTGGTTGGATGGTTCGACGGTTTGATGGTCGGGCGGGGAGGTCCAGGAGCCAATGAGCGGTACAGGGTGTCCCCCGGCTGGGTAGCCCCCTCTCCCGAGCCCCTTGGGACTCCAACTCTGGTGAGTCGCTCGGTCGGATTGCTTGTCGTTATCTTGTCATGTCAAAATGGTCTTACGAAAATGTATCTTTTGTATTCCAAGTGCAAATGAGCAGCACAGATACAAAACAACGTGGGGATAGCCCCTTCTACCTTCCCCCCGCCCCCCCACAACCCCCACGCCCATGGACAGTGGTCAGCATTTTGTTTCGCGTCTTTTTCGCTCAGCTTCGATTTTTATTTGTTTTGCTCACTCGCAATTTTTATGCCTTTATTGTGTTTACTTTTTGCCATCGCCGCCGCTGCCTTTTGGCCGCAAATGCTTTTAAGACTTTAAGACTTTTTAGTTTGTAGTTGAGCGTACAAATTTGTGGAGGAACAGGATGGGCTTGGGGATCGGTCTCGGGATCGGGATCGGAATCGCTATAGGGATCGAGTATCTGTACGCTGGCTCGGTGGCTGAATGCTGAATGCTGGAGCTGAAGTTGAAGCTGATGATGACACAACATGAAAAGGTAAAGCACGCTGAAAAATATTAAATACGCTACGTCGCTGCCTCTTGACAGGGGACGTAAATTTGCTTTTGCCAGCGCACCCCTCTTATCCTCCACACACCCAACGCCCCTGTCCCTCTACCTTCTTCTGCCCTCCCCACAGATTGTTTAATTGCACATGGGATCGGATGGGACTTGGATCGGATCTGGACTTAAGTCCGCAACTGCAGCGGAGAAAGGAGGAGATGGAGCCTCTTCTCAGGATCGCGAGCGGCAATTAAAATAGAGTGTAAGTTAAGGATGCATAAAACGCTCATCTTTATGAAGCCCCGTATTGTCATTCCCACCACGACTACATGGCGATCTGTGGCAGCTTCTCTGGCCGGGATGTAATGGCCCGATTTGCCAGTGGCAATAATGCATAGTTGGGGTTTCATTGGTTCAAGGAATTCAGATTTGCAGATAAGTGCCTGATTACTTTACCTTTGAGGTTGTGTCTTCGAAGTTCCTTTGAAATGTCTCTGTTCTTCTGTGGAATCAACTTGGTGCTATATATCTACCATTTTATCTTTAAATAGAAAAATTGCTTAAAAAATATCCCAAAAATATATCTTTGAAATATTTTACACTAATCGAATTTCGCTTGTAAGCTTTGAGATTCTTAGTTTTTAGACAAATTTAAGATACGATTTTTGATCTCCTTATTTTCATTTAAAGGTAGTAGCTTTTTAGGTAAAATAAACACAATTCATGTAGTTTTTTGAAGAACATCCCTTCCCTTAATGTTCTTAAATTTTGAAATGTGTCAAGTTTGCGGGCAAATTAATGAAGTTAATTAAATTTTGCCTGAGCCGCAAACGAGCGAATATCCATTTCTCATGTGAAGTCAAAATCAAATCTTGCATATCGCCGCCCCCACACATACTTGCCACCAAAACAAATCCAAAAACTAAACCAAAAAAAAAGGAAAAAGCATATGTGAACGGGTTTAGAAGCATAACTTGCTCTCATTTCCCACAATGGCCCCATTGTGGTGTGGGACAAAGTCGGATGTGCACTGAGAAAAAATATTTGAAAGGATAATATCATAATGATAACAAAGTATCCTCAAGCTGGAAATTTTAAAACGAATTTTTTTACAGACAACAAACGAAATTTTAATTAATTTTCAAATTTTGTAATAGTTTATATTTGGGTAGGGGATCGTTTTCTGCAGTGCCCCACAAACCAGAGTCAACAAAACGAGCAAAGTCTCTTTCCTCCGAGGAGAATAACAACTTGCAGGGGCTGCCAGCATCGTTCTTCGCCTTTCCCATCTTCGTCCTACCGCATTCTAAGTTCTATTGGCACAAAGACCGAGTTTCGCTTTGCGGTTCTTCGCTTTGACTTTCCCATGTATCGCGATGTGAGTGCCTGTGCAGATACAGATACAAATGCAGATGCGGACGTATCTGTTAGATACGCTCCGCACACAGATGCAGCGAAACTCGTTTTGCGATCTGGGTTCGTGAACAGAGATTATAGGACCTGGTACACTAAGCACCCCTTTACCTCTCCCCCAACCGATGGGTCCATCACTTTGGTAGCGCCTTCTTCAGCCGGCATAGTTTGCATTTTCAAGGTCGATCTGCCTGGCATGCACATGTATCTGTATCTTGTGCTGGTTTCTTCTGCAGAATTTCGCTTGTTGCGGCGTTGATGGAGCATGGATATAACTATATCTCTGCATCTCATGTGGTCTAATGAGCCCGACCTGATACTACAATCTGCTGCCAAGTAATCTCGGTGACCGACTCTTTATAGCTGTGCTCATTGCAGCTCAAATTTGTTCAGACATTTACTCCTTCGGAAATAAAGAATCTTTTTTATTAGCCCGGAGATATGTGAAATCGGAGTCGGTTGGGTTGTGTGTGTGTGTGTGGATTCCTCTGCCTGCATGGTGCAACATTTCGCGCTGCAGGCACTCGACTCCTCCCCCTCGCCGCCGTCATCGTGTTGCCCGTTTCCTGTTCACCGATGCGATGCTGCGGCTGACTCACTGCCTCCGAATGCCCGGATACATTCCCTTCCCCGGATCCCACCCGCTCCAAACCATCCACTCATCCTTTCAGTGGTTCGCCTCCATTATTTGGTAGCTGGAGCCAAAATAATTGTGATTGCACCGCGAACTTATCCAACTTCTTTCAACATTATTCATGCATTTCATTGGAAAACTTTGTGAGTAATTTCGACCACGAGCTGGGAAATTGACGGTAAAAAATGTGATTTAATACGTAATGTCGGCATTCCGCAAAATCCTTGCAGGTATTTTCGCGCTATTTGTTCCAATTGCGGAAGACGTGGTTTATTGGTTCTATAATTCAAGTTAGCACTTAGTTACCAATTGCTTTACTACGAGATTTTAGGTTGTATTGTATTTTGTCCTAGTTGAACAGAAGATTTTACAGAAAGCGAATCGTTTGTCCTTTATGTACGTATGGAAACAATTGGCATTTATTGCATTTAAATACTTTTGTCCATTTATACGACTGAATTGCGCTTCTTATCTTCTATCAAGTGGAAAATTTAGCATGAATTTTAAAAGGCTGCCTCTCCTGATGCAGAAATTACAACACTTGCTCATATGTGGGACAATTTGTTAATCTAGAAATGGAAACAGTACGAAAATGTTGGCAGGACGCACGTCCGAGGATACGTGGCGAACAAAGGACACCGACGGAATGCATTTGGACAATTCCAGTTCCCAGAAGCGAAGGACATCGAAGGCGGGAACTGTGTCCTTCATGCAACTATCTTGAGTGCGAAATCACGTTCGACAAATGCGATTTGGGTACTCCAGTTTTTCTTAGCCATAATTGGACAGAACGATCAGACAACACCTGCTGATTAGATTCACGATCATGGCCATCCACATCGATTGTGTAAAATCCTTTCCAGTTCGGGGAATTCCCGAATTAACTACTTAAGTAACATAGTTCCAACAACAAAAGACGTTCGTTTCACATCTCTTCGATCGGTGCAATGAACTTTCCAAACTGAGAAGAAATTTCAAATCTTATTCAAATTTCTTTAGTGGGCATTTATTGGCTTCGAAAGGGAACCATACGCATATACGAGTATGTATAATAATAATAAGCAAAATAAGATAACTGGAAATAAGATAGAAAAATGCTTTGCGATCCCTCTCCGCACCAAACAAAAAGGCAATCAAACGATATTTAATTTTATACAGAGAACATGTCTCCACCGAATCTCGTAGAGCCCCTCATCCCCAATCCCATTCCCAGCATCCGCCACTTGGTTGCTCCCCGCCTCCGATTAGCATAACATCAACTGGACTTGGACTTGGATTTGGATTTGGACTTGGTATTGGAATTGGAATACAAATGAGAATGGGAATGACCGCAGATGGTAGAACTAGCCGACAACGAATTCTAAGAGATACTCCCGGCCATATACATTAATTAATAACTTCTATGAAATTAGCGACAAGGCATTATTTATACATTTCGCTGTTGTAAGTGGCAAGACAAACTGATGCAAAAACAAAGAATGTGCCACAAATGGAATTTGGCAACGGTTGCCTTTGTTTAATGATCTATTGCTCGGGTCAGCTTCTTTGTTTGAAGGAAATCTACTTATGGAATGAAGTACTAATTATTAGCCTGACTAAATCTTAAATTGCTTGACCCAACCCAACTAGTTTGCTCTAGAGTCTATTAGCCACCTCCACACTTTTGACCAAGTTTAATGACCTTTTCTTTTGGACTTAAGCTTTATTAACTGTGCGATATATTCTCGATTATACTTGGTCTACTTGTCTATGTAGTTCGAGATTTTCTCATGAAAACTTATTTAAAAGTTTATCAAACAGTGAATTTATGATTTGTTTTTCAGCTAATAGTAAAATATTCTTTATCTGCATACCATTACCACTTTACCCATTACCATACAGTTTTCTGATTTCCTCGTTTGGGTGCGCGTTGTCTTTGTAGTTGGGATGCTTATTTCGATACTAGCATTAAAACCAAAATTTACATAATTTGATCGAGCGGTACCAGCAATGGAGATGCATTTTTTATGACCCTCTCCATTGGATCCGAGAGGCTGGGAAATTATTACGAGGAAAACGATACCCGCCGACCAACAGATTTTCCCCGTCACCCATCTGGTCACAAAAATAATGAACAAGACGCTTTCTTTCCATCTCTCCATTTATCTGGCAGGAGGATCTCGGAATTATATAGTATAGTATAGCATAGAAAGAGAGGGACTAGACAAATGTTATTACCAAAAACGAAAAACGAAGACAACGAACCGACCCCAAAGATCTTTGACTAAATTTATTCAAAAGCGATTCGAAAAACGTCGCAATGCCGCTGTATCTTTCTCCCCTTTCTTCGTTAATTTGAAACAGTTTGATACTTATGTACAGGGCCCAAAGAAGTGGATACTCGGCCAGCAGCCAACCCAAAAGGTAATTCTAATACGTGTGACTGCCATTAGACAAAAGTACTTTGGAGAGCCGCCGCCGCCGCCGCCAGAAGACCCCTATCCCAATTCCTATCCCTATATTTCCATCTCGAGTAACCTCATCCCGGCGGAGCTCTTCCATATCTCCATGGCCACGTCGCCTGGCTGCCCCTCGTTCTGCCTGCCACTTTCTTTCACCTACAAGATTTATCGCTCCGTATTTGTATTATTTTTAGTTGGCTTATGTTAGCCACATATAGATATAGATCCCACTCCAGACGAATATTTTCCTTCAGCTGCACACATTCGTACCTGAAATAGTTAGCTTTTATATTTGTGACATTGGGTACAGTATAATTTATTGGGTGGGGGAAAGAAAAACATAAAGAAAAAAGTAATTAAATAATATATGTATTTACTATGAAATATATATATGATATAAGTTAATCCGCTTATTTGTTTTATTAATGTTTTTGATTTGTTATTAAAGAATTAGTTTAGTATTTAACGCTCTGAATTTATCCAGACTTGATTAACATTTACTCCAAGCATAATCACTATACCTAAGATCCGTATTAGAAAAACAAGTTTAGTTTGCTAACCATAAATATTCCAATAGCTTCCAGTTGGACATACATAAATTGGTGAGTCTACCCGCCAAGTGCCCGAAGTTTTGTAAACCCATTTCAACCATGATACCTGTACCAGCTTAGGAATTTTTGTCATTGTACAAAAACAGACTGTGTCTGTATTATGGTATGTATCCGAGTTTTGTCTCATGTTCTGAATTTGTGTGAGTGCGCTAGTCTCCTACACACAATAAGCGGACAAACTATAAAACTTGAATCAAATCGGACAAAACAAAAATAAAATTTTATTGCATTCCAGCACTAAAATCGTTCGATCGTTCGATGCGTGTGTGCTTATAAAGTATCTGTATCCGTGAGATGCCCACCTCGCTGGGAAGTGTGCAAAGAGGCTGAAGAAGCAGCAGCCTCCAATAATTTCAGCCTGACTTTCGATGGTGTCCCCTCTGTTTCATTTTTCCCCCTTACTTTTTTTTTTTCATTTTGTCCCACTCAATCGGAGTGTTTGTGCCCCAGTGTGTCGCCATGTGCGTATGCCTCCTGCCCCCAAAAATAAAACTCTTTGCCTAATATTCCATTAACGGGCTTATTAAGGCAGCACGTATTGCTGCCAACCCACACAGATTCACAGGAACACAGACACAGATACAGATGCAGATGGACAGTCACAGATACAGATGTAGCTACACAGCGAGACTAGTTTAATAAAAAGGTACTGATGCATAAATGGGTGTTTGTATCTAAATTGATCGAATTTGGGGACACACACAAGACACAAAACCGGGGCAAGCAGATGAGCAAATGGTGAAGAAAGAGGAAGGCTGATTGGTAAGGGAGTGGGCAACAGAAAGAGACGCCCAGTGTACTGGCCAGGTAAAAATTCCCGCAGTTGAAGGGAACTAAATGAAAACAAGTAAGATCGATACGCCAGAGAGTTACGACTATCATATACCTAGTACCATTGAACAAATATTACGATTGAGAAATGTATTGGGAGTGGCATGAGTACATTCCTCAACTTTTATAACTGACACCAAATCTGAACATTACTCTAAATAAGCACTGCAAAATCATATTTCCCCATAATAATAATACCTAACCTAATAAAGTAATATGCCCTAACCTTATAAAGTAATAGGTATACAACATACTACCGATGGGACCGCGATTCTTTGACTTGAAGCTGGACAGCGACGGCGGCTGCTAAAGCAGGTACAATTTTATAATTTCGTTTCGTGTTTAATTAAAGGTGAAGTTTTAGAGAAATAATAAAGAATTATCGAGAGTCGGGGCCAACGTCGAGCTGCAGATGAGTCCCAACTCACACAATCAAATTGAACATTGATCGTAAAGCGATGAGACGGGTATTGGGAACCCAAAAAGAAATACGATTTTCCTTCTTACTTTTCGACTTAGACTATGAACGCTGGACGTTGGCGATCATTATGCCATAAATAAAGATTCGTTCCGTGCGATCTGGACCCGGAGCTATGGGAAAAACATATCCATATCGTATAAAGCATTTTTATTGCGCCCTGCACATAAAATGCTCCCCATGCCTAAGACCTTTAATTGCGTTTGGGCCATAATTATGGCCCGGTTATGATTAAAGTTTAGTTATTGCTGGCGTGTCTATGTACAAATCAAAGTTCAGAAATCACTGGGAGTTTAATTGCCCAGGGCGGTGATCGAATATCTGTCTAAGATACTTATGGTTACTGTCGTTTCTAGTCCAATTACTATAATCAATCATATGGTTAAAGGGCCGCAATAAAACTTGACCGCATTTATGAAGAACAAAGGAACTTGCCTGGAGTTTTTGCGTGCTTTATAAACAAAGCTGAATTTAATTTATTTAAAACAAATTGAGCATCATCAAACAAATTTCGGGGATTTGTCAAATTTTCAATTTCTCAAGCGAAAATGTTTGGACAGGCTAAATGACAACGCTTGTCAAAATGGACAACACAAACTAATCATTTTCATTCGAGCGGCAGATCGGCGAAGAGAACGCGTGCCAAACGTCCGCCCCTCCCCTCTAAACGCTCCCCCGCCCGCACATCCACATCCCCTTTCATCATAGAAGCAGCCATGACGACGATGACGCCTCGACGCTGGTGATGAAGATGACGACGATGACGGGGCATTTGCAGACAGATCCGCTGACTGCGGACTCCTCCACCGTTCTATGAAATGTTTTTCCAGGCGAACCCATATCATTTAGATCACCCCACAATTGTCATCATTATACTAAGTATCTTGTACTAGATCTTAAACATAATTATCATGATCATATTTGCTCGACTGAGAATAATTAAAAAGTAAAGTCTACTTGGGAAATTGTTTGGTCACCAAATTGAACATTTACACCTGGCTGAATTGTTTAGGAACGCTAACAAATTTTTCTTAATTTGTAATAATTCCAAGGTATATATATAATTGATCAGCAGAGAGCGTTCCCATGCTTTCGGCGCAGATTTGGATTAGAATTTAAGACCATGTGCAACTCCTTTACAGGCCACTTGAGGCACGAGCCTCGCCGGTCTTATCGGCATGGTAATCGGGCATAACTCCGGGCCATAGTTCGGAAAATGTGGCCGGTGGTGGAGGAGTGAGTGGCTGCACTTACGGTTTTATCGCCGTGTGGCCTTTCACCCGGCGACCCAGTGACGGGGCCGGAATGAGCTGCAAACACTTTTACGACACATCGACATGGACAACAACATGGCAACAAACAAGTGGGCAAACAAGAGACAACCACCGCCCAAGACAATTGGATACGGACCGTGCCGGACCGGGTCGTAGTTAAATCGAAAGCAATAAAATTCTCTAATTGTTTTTTCGCCAAAGCAAACAATTGAGATTGAGCCAGGGTTCGAGGCTAATTGATTCACACTTTCTTTTTGGCTGTAAAACACGATGTATCGAGTGGCGGAGGCGATGAAGTGCTCCTCTGCTTTATGGTGTAGATCAACAGTGATTAAATCCTTAGTGTCCAGGCCCAGCCAGTGACATCTAATTGGTTTTACTTCCCCGTCTCCCAGTTGGCCAGTTCTTGAGTACCCACCCCCACGGAGGCATTAGCCATTGTGGCAGATTAATTGGCCCAATTCAGTGTCGTCTGGCAAATCAAAAACAAACTGGCCAGCAAGTACTTAACTATGACGGGTTGAAGCGGGCACCTTGTTAGGTCAAAAAATGAAAAACAAAAGAAATTTAAAAACGATGAGACTAAATGATACCCATGTTTATAGTAATGCTTAATAGGAGGAAGAAACCAAAAGAACGTCTCTATAGTTAAGTCAAAACAGCATACCCTCAACGCATTATTTACCTTATAGAATTACAAAGAGATCGGTGGCAAAGGAAATGTTTTCTCCGAGTTTTTCCACGACCTTACCGCCGACGAAGATGATGATGATGAGGCACATACGACAGCCAGACTTCGAGGGGGCAACCTCAAGGGGGCATGCCGTCGAGTTAGACGAGTAGATAATGATGTTGTGTTGTCAAAACATCCGAATGAAGACCGCTGATGGGTCGACTGTCAGGTGACGGATGGCGCGTGAGGATCCCAGAGCCACTTGTTACCATCGCATTGTTTCGGGTTTTGGGTTCCCAATTCATTATTTAAATGCCGATCCATTCACCGGGCTCAATCTCAGCCACTTGACATGCACGCACCGCGGTGTCGGTGGCGCCAAAGGATTAGCTGCATTTAATAAATGGTATGACGAGGCGGCTTCTGGACAGATTGATCTTTTCTATGCATCCCAAGCCCCTTTGTGTGTCAGCAAACAGTGGGTTAAGGTGGTAAGGTGGGCATCATGCCAGCTGTTGACTTTTGGCACCCACTGCACCATAGTATCCCGAGGGCTTTAGGTGCAGAGTGTGTACATTGTGGCACTTTTAGTGGAAGGTTGTTATGGGTCTTCAAACAATGGAGTCATTTAGACACAGAGGAATATAATCAGATATTGTATTATAAATATAGAAAACCTTCCTTATAAAAAGAGTTTTCCAAATATTAGTTATGTTTTAATTAGGCACATAGTTATATAACTATTTTTTATATTTTTTAAATTTTTACAGGAATGGAGCTGATCCTATTAATTGCAGATCCCATTAATCACCATCAGCCGTAGTTGTCCAGCTAGCTCACTTCCCTTTTGGCCACCAAATGGCCATTCTTCTCGAGCGCTTTCTTCCCGGCATTTGAATGTCGTTGGGCGTAGACGTCGCTTATACACCCATTACTCAAGTGCCGTCGTGGAAAGAGCGCCGACAAATCCATCAGCAGCAGGCCCAGCAAATGTGGTCCGAACCAAACTTGGCCAGATGCGAAGGCGGCCCTGGGCAGGTTAAATAATAAACGAATTACGGAATGTAAAATAATTTATTTAAAATGTAGTTTTTTTGGACTCGCCGTGCTGTAAATGCAGCAGTTTTCCACTGAATTTAATTAGCGGCCTCGACAAATTAACGGAGGTGGATGCGGTCGCTTGGACGCTTGGCTGGGTTTTCTTCGACTTCAAATTCCTCATTTCTTCACACAAATTACACTGGGAGAAAGCTTGCTGTATTTTTCATACCGAACTTGACTCATATACAATATTCAATTATACGAAAGAGTTATATGAGATCTAAGTGTAAATATTTTTCAAAGCAAGTTTAAATAGTATTTCCCATTTACTACAACATATTTTTTGCAGTGCATGAAAGTTTCCCGGTTTTTTCGTTACTGATCGTTGAACAAACTCCCCCGCACAACGTCTTCCGCAACTTTTTCGGTTATCGCTGCTCTAACATCAGTCGGAGTGACCCAAGTGAATTATTTAAATTAATAAAATATGCTAAAATGTGTGTTACAAGTGTGCGAGAAATATGTCCGTCTGCATATGCTCGGGTCCAGTGTAATAGATCATATAATTAAAAGAATTATGGGGGGAAACTCCAGGCCAACAACAATTGCTCTCCGCTCGACACAGACATAAAAAAACAATGGCAAATAATTTTCCAAGATGTGTGTGGCTCCGTTTCATCCATCCGGTCAACCACTTTTTTGGGTCTAAAAGCTGAAGAGAGCCGACCAGGGAATGGTAGTAAAATGATTTAGGGCCAATTGAGGCGCGAGTTTTCCTCTTATTTTGTTGGGAAAGTGTGTTCCTGTTTTGTGTCCAGCTTGCACGTAAAACGATTTGCATAATTTGGAAATCATTTTGATGAACTGGGCCGAAATATTTGAAAGTAACAAAATTAATATACATGATGAAATTAGGCATTCCTCAGGAAGGCGTTGCTCTTCCTAATCAGTGTGAAAATATCTTCACTAGACTCATGTAGATCTATTGTAGAATCCACTATTCTTCTCATGATTAAAGCGAAAAATGAGCTAAAATGCACTAAGTTCCACTAAAATGAAATATATGTACCTATTCCTTATTAAATATCTAAATCCCATTTCAAGTCACTAAAGTTGAGTAATAATGTTCTGTTCTGTTGCGCAGTGTAATCGGATATTCCTCTCGCCAGTTGCAGGCTGCAAGTCCTTCGATATTTGCTTTTGCCTTGATTATTGCACTACATACATGCACTTAAGTGCATTGCTTGGCATCAGAAACTGATTTCCTGACTGCCCAACAATCGCCGCCTCAGAGCCTCTGACAGTGCCAGTGAAATATAATGTTTCACTCGACATATTTGCAGTGCATATTTGACGGGGATATATGTGTGTGTGTTTGCCAGTCAGGAGGAGATGCGAGATGGTAGCTGATGGAAGGCAGGAGGATGCGACAGGACCTCTTCTGCGCTGCGCAGCGCAGCCCACTCGAGTGTGTGCAAACAAAGCCAACTGGGAAAGTGCCACTAATTACAATTCCCACACGCAGCACCGCCCACAAGCCGCCCACCTCTTATTTTCGCCGCAGGCTGCCCGATGCATTTGCATCCTTGCATCCCTGCATCTCTGCATCCCTGCATCCTTGCATCTGCTGTGTTTGCAAGTGTTTGCCTTTGGTGGGAATGACGGCATTTGTTGACCGGCCTCCGTGGACGATGGCGATGATGCCCACCGACTGTCTGTCTGCGTGTCTTGGATGAGCCCTTGTATGAGGTCCTTGCGCGTCCTTGCCGTAGGCGAAATATTTGCTTTGGTCTTCTGGCCAGATCCTGCCTCGTATATCGAATTTCTGCGGTGAACAACAACTGACCTTTTCCCTCAGTCCGCCGCTGCAATCGTCGTCGCCCAAAGGGAAATCGATTGAAGGCAAACTATGACACGGAATATCCATCGACCGTGACCACGGTCGGTGACTCGCTCGATGATTTCATTTGCGGTCTATCTACCTGCAGTCGTCCTGTTCCCCCTCCCCCCTCCGCCACATTCATATACATATATTGAAATTTCAACAAAAAACTATTTACCGACAACAAAACGAGCACGCAGAGGAAAAGCCAGCAGCAACTGTCCCATTCACACGCACCCGGTGGTGAAAATCGAAGAACGCCGGTGGATGGGGGATGAGGCCATTTTCCACCTGCGCCGGTGGTCATCGTCAACGTCATCGCCACCAAGTCGCGCGGACAGGTGGAAAGTGCCACCGACTCCTGGCTCGGCTCCTTGGCCAATGTTCCCACCTATCGTCGGCTCTAATTCCACTCGATGGCATACCAACGCATGTACTTGGTTACAGCCAGCGAAGCGTCCCATTTGAGCCCATTTAGCCGGGCAGCCCAATTAGCCTGCACTCGCATCCCTGGCATTTCTGGCCAATTAATTATGCCCCTCCCCCCTGTCTCAAAAGTGTTAATAAGAGGGCGGACTGGGCAATAAACGGGAAGTACACCCAAAAATAGCAGAAAACTAAATATTAAGACATTTTTAAAAAGAGTGCTTACAAGCAAAACTGACTAATAAACTAACGAAGCACGAAGTTTTTAGTCAGGAAAATGTTACAAATATTTACTTTTATTATCTTTATATTTCAATTAATTATACTTAACATAACTAGCTCAAACATATAGTTATTTGTACGCTTAAATTCCATATATTTATACTTCTCTCCTAATCTTAATCTTAAGATTGTGTACTTCAGTAAGTAAATATATATTTATTTAATATTTAATTTGACAATCAGTTGACCAGTGGACTTCTGCAAAATGGAAAGGACAGAGTTACATAAATTCTCTACAGATTGAGGGTGTATGCAGTGTTTGCCCGCCAGCGGAAGTCCTTCAAGTTGGTCCGCCAACAATCGATATATGGCTTGGAAATGTTGAAAGGCGCCTGGCAAGATTGATGATGCTTTAGAAGCCACCAATTCGCATGAAATCCATGTGGGCACTACATTATTTAGGTATAAATGTGCACATATATCTGTATGTATATCTGAGAGCAAATTGCCATGCAACCAAACAATTAAGCTGCGAAATTGGTGCGCTTGCAATTCCCGTTTTCAGTCAGATCAGATCTTCAGATGTCCAGATCGCCAGATCTCAAGCTACAAGCCAACCTCAATTAATCTCTTTGCCAAAAGCCGACCGGACTTGACCCGAGGTTGGGCTTAAAAACCTGGCAAGAGCAAGCACAGCTGCACAGCGAAACGTCACACTTCAATCAGACAATAAAAATATTGAAATGAGGATACAGAGTTGAGGCCATATCCATACCACATCCAATGAGAACTGAGAACCGCGGCGGCGGCGGCGAAGTAAAAACGAATTTCGCAGAATCATTTTAAATGAAGTTCATTTTTTCGCTGAGCGCTTCTCAGGTAATCCGGCAAATGAATAATTGATCGAGCTATATAATTAACGGATCCACTCAATTGCCAACATTTTAATGCAGCCAACAGAACTGCGAACAAAGCGAACTCTATCTGAATAGTTATTTATATTCATTTCATGGTCACCCAAAACTCATGTGCAGTTTTCATTATTTTCAGCCACTGATTCTGACGGAAGCCGTGAAGGCAAAAGTCAGTTCGTCGAATCCAACTGCCTTTTCTACTTTTTCAAGCCATAATTACGCCATATAGTTGCAAAAGTATCTAATAGTTGACTACCTGGATGTAGCCTTTCCAGGAAAGCTATGATAGATCACAATTTGAAACCCCACATAAAGTTCACCAAAAATATAATTGATAATTTATTCAAGCATAAGTTGGAATTTAATTTCTTGGGCTATTATTAAGTTGATTGCTCAACGTCATGGACCCCAGGGCAGTGTGTAGATACAAAGATACAGATACAGCGATACAGATACAGGTATCTATGCGATAGGCACCTGTACCTTCGGGCATGTGACATTGCTTCGTGGCTCTACTTTAATTGGTGGCGATATAGGGGTTCTGGTTCCCAGTTCGGGATTGGTTCTCTGTGGTGCTATCATGTCATAGGATCAGCTCTTTCGGTTCGATCGTTCTTTGAACTCCCTATCCCGACATGATTTATAGGTAATTTTGGTCAGCTCTTTGGCTCGTTCCACATGCCCCATCTAATTGAACAGTATTTAGTCAACCTTTAATTTATGATTAAATAACTCCGTTTGGCATGCAAACTGGTTTGCCAGCAGACGCTCGCTTCTCCAGTTCGATTAAGTAATGCCGCGATGATTGTCCCCATCGTGTACTGGTTTTTGCGTATTTACGGAAGTGTTTTTCGGCCCGCGACAGTGGCCCACCTGGCCCCGCCCCAAGCCAATTGCCGATCGGTCATTCGGACGGAACCAGTTCTTGGCTCTCCACTCACATCTGGATGCTCGACCACTTAGCCATCGTCACCTCGTCAACGTCATTAGCCAGTCGAGGCTTTTGTATCGTGTATTTTTCGTACCAAGAGAACAGATTCATTTACTCCACTTACGCTAGGCACTTCCTAAAATGGCTTAAACAATCAGCGAACCCTTTTAAACTAAATTTACAAATAATTAATTAATAATTATAACTATCAACACAAAAAAAACACTATTTTTCACTTTTTCAAAACTGACGATAGTTGTATAATAATAATATTTATGTATGGTAAGTACGTTTAAAACTTTAAATATCAATTATCTTTATGAAAACATCGCGTTTAGTTGTATAATAAACATAATAATTATTATTAATAATTAAAGTCAATGAATATAAAATTAGCATTGCAACTATGTTTTAATTATAATTATATACACGCGAATAATTCACATAAGCCGTACATGTTTGATAATTGAAATTGACATTCACAAAAAAAAATTAACTAAAACAGTTAAACGCCTTGATTTTCATTTTACAGTGAGATAAGACCGGAATGCATGAAATATTGTTAATTAAAATGAACACTTATTTAATTAGAGTAAATCCCATAACAGATAAACTATAAATAAATTCTGGTTACACATTTTAGTTACTTTTACATTGCTGTACAACAATGCAGACGCTTAGATTATATATTCTGCTAAAATTAGTAGGCAACGTTTATGTGAGCAATAATAATAAGATAAATAATAAATAAATAAGAGTGCATTTTATTTGACAAATAAATTCTTCAGATGCTCATTCCAAAAACATACGAATCGAGTCACGTTTCCTGGAACTTGACCGGCTCAATCGTGTCCGATTCCCAAAGGAGACTACTACATAAAGGATAGCGTTTTAAAAACCGACGATTGGCCAGTTATAATGCCGAGAGGATTTTTAAAGGGAGTTGCTACCTTTAAGAAGGATGGCCAAGTTATCAGCATACAAGAAGTAGTTATTCACATTGTAGATCGCCTTTGATGGTCAGTCAAAGTATTCAGTGTGGTAAAACAAATGCTGAATAAATATTTAAACCCGTTTGCCATTAATTTGCTTGTAAAAAATAACAATATTCAAGCAATTACAGTGCGAGCGATAAATGCTAATCAAATCATCTCATCACCCAAACTGATTTAATTTGCCTTCAGCCCCGGAATCACACTATATATGGATCATGATCTCATTGGCAGTTACTTGCGCACAGCCAGTGCCCATTTCAATACCAAATCGACTGCCAAACTTGAAGCTACTTGCGGTCTTCAGCTTGGACTTCGGGCTAGTGTTCGACTTCAGTTGCCAATTTAGTATTTAGTGACAAAACACAGATAAAAGCGATTCAATTCGAATGTTGCCAGCCCATCTTGCCTTGAGCTCTTCGCACACACGAGCTTTAATCCCCTCCCCCCGCGCTTTTGGCCATTCTCTGGGCGCGTAAGCTGATCTAAGCCAAAATAGTAAAACCTATTAAAAATTATTATTGTCCCGTCTTTATTAAGACAGAGCCACAAAGCCACACCGAGCCAATCGAGGCGAAAATACGATTCCGTATGCATAAATTTCGTTGGCCGTTGCTGAGATAGATATTGAACTCAATGTGGGTACAGTGCGTTTCATGGCAACAAGGTATTCATAAAACTAAATATTAATATATCTAAAATTGTAACCAGTTTTGAATAGAAAAGTATGAAATATTTAAAAACTTTTAAGTGTTTGTATACTATGAACCCTTTAAATATTTTATATTTTTGCAACGAACTGTTTCTAAGCATTTTATTTGTGCACAAATTTATAGGCAAGTTTTTATTTAAAATTCGTACTTTCATGAAATTTATTGCTGAAACCGCGATAAAGTCGAAAAGCAACTACTAGACAATACAAACGGCTTCTTATTTACATAGAAATCTTTTTGAAAAAAAAAAAAATGGCAATATAATAAAAAACCATATTGAATGGACTAATCAAAGTGGAGTTCTTCTTACCTGCTGGTCGCTGGTTATTGGCTTGATTGAAACCTGGCTAGAAGATTCTCATTTCTTTTTGGCGGACTGACGTAATTCTCACTTGGAGATCGGGTCCAACTTTCACACTATACGATGGCGATCATTACACGAATTTTTATTCAATTAGCATATATATTCACGATTAGGGATTCCACTTGAACACTTTCTGTGATTAGGAGGCAAATATTAGGTACTAGTCCAAGCAAATGGGTATATTGATTGTACAAAAACTTTACTTATATAAAACAAACTTTTTAACTATATATTGCTGTTTTTAAAGTTCTACTTTGATTAAGTTTGCTTTTCTTTTAAAGGGTTCCAGTTGGTAGTTGGTTGAGTAGAAATTTCTCATTTAAATGCAGCTTGCAAAAGGGAATAGAAGCCCCCTGATCAACATTTTTCATAATCTGCAAATGTCCAAACGTGGCTCAAAGTGCTTAAGCAGCGCGCCGCCAAAGGAGTCGGCCAACATGGCTTTTAGCATAATGCCGCGTATCCACCTCTAAGATGACGGGCAACAGCCTCTCAACACTTGGCGCGGAAAAAGCGGGTGGGATGGGGTATGAGGTGGGAAAAGACGCGGGATGCGGGGTCTTTCGTGTAAACACTACAAAGCCGCGTGGAAACTATCTGAGCGTCGCTGCCCAGTTGTCACTCGTCGCTGGGAAATGCAACTAAAAGCGACACTAACCCAATTTCAGTAGGGCCTAATAAAATTATAAACTTTTCACCAGCCAAGCCGACGACGTCGCCGTCTCGCGAGCAGCAAAACAAACAAACACACACACACATATACAGGGGGCTAGGGGCGTGGTAATTGCTTTGCACTGGCTCCTAACATCAAGGAGGCGGTGAGGCAGTGGGTGGTCCAATGGGTGGTGCTTGGAGGTGGAGTGCCAACCTCTTGAGGCTGGCGGGGCAAACATCAGCGCGCGGTCACGACAAACGACAGCTACAACGACTTTGGAAGATGGTAGCCAGAATTTTGCAGATACGGGAAAAAAGCACTTGGCCTCCTGGTGGGCGGGACAAAGGAGGCGTGGCAAATGGGAGCTGCGGCAGAGGAGCAGCTCGGTTGAAACAATGGGCATAAATGCATGGCTTTGCCACCTCTTCAAAACGGGGTTAATAAAGTTGCGCATGGCAGAGTCTGAACAGGTCGGAGCCAGCACTCGAAAAAAGCAATACATCACGAGGAATGAATAATACAAATTCGATCAAATATTCTCGGCAGTTGCAAGGTGTATTTTTAAGTGCAACATAGAAAATAAGTTCAAGGTTGTCATTTGTAAGAATCCAAAAGTTTTATACGAGTTAAAAAAAAGTGCATCCGCAAAAGGACTTCACCTTTCCAAATAGATTAAAATCTAAAATAAAATACATAATAATAATATTAAACTTATTAAGAGCTTAAACATGTCTTTATATGGCACTTTATATTATTTTTATTATAATTATAACCCTCAGTTTTGTCCAGTGTAAATTCAGTCACCGCAGGAGCCGCAGCTGCAGCTCGCATGCAATTTGTGCGGTAAACAGAGTCCCGTGGTCGCCACCGAAGGAACCCGTGCTCGGAGACCCGTAGTCTCCAGTCCGGGCGGGGTGCCCACACTCGACTGGCAGCTGAGAGCAGTGCCCTGCAGTTGGAGCAGCTGGGAAGGTTTGAGCAGTGGGTTAGAGGGTGTGCCTCTAAAGGTGTCGCGCTGCCTCTCACCGTTTGCTCCTGCTTATTTACACTGGCCTGGATTTATGCAGCCCTTTCATCGTGTGCCAGCATTGGTAATCCCTGGCGTTGAGCCCATTCCTGGCCAGAACTTTTCATTTCGAAGTCAAATCCATATCGGTTCTGCCATTATTTGGCACTCAAGCTGCGTAAGCAGTCGTGGAGTCAAGGCTAGCTGGATGCCAGAAACTTGACCCATTTGCCAGGGAACTGCGGTTATGGTTGTTATGAGGCTGGCTGTTGCGTAATGCTTTCATCACTTAAAATTCGAGTCATGAAGGAATAGAACGACAAAGTCTTACGAAACTGCATGCAAAATTTTAGGGCATGCAGTCCATTATTCATAAATTACAAATTATGTGGCAACTCCCTTTACAGGCCATGAATTTTAGGATCACGTAAAATAAAGTACCATACAAGGTTTTTGTCATTAATTATCACTAAAAGCTATTTTTTAGAAAGGTTATTATGTTCCAAGTTTTACTAGTCTGCTTTAGAATTTATATGTGATTATATAGAAATATTTATACTGTTCAAGTTAAGACTGCAATCTATTTTAATTATATTAACTCGCTACCTATACAGCACCTTACTTTTATGGCGATTTTTAATGATGTTTGGCAATTAAACATGTTTTAAGCAGCTTAATTATACAACATATAAAACCAACATTTGCTCGAAATCTAGTGACATTTAAAAGCGCAGTTGTTAGGTCTGTGCAATCAAATAGTGTTCATTTCAAATTTAATTGCAGTGAAAGCACATGGACACAAACAAAATGAACCCACATTTTGCCATGGCAGTTAAAGGTTTTTTTTTTTTTTTTTTGGTTTTTGCATTATTGCAAATACCAAAGCCGCCACTTGGCAGCATCATTGATTTTTCTTCTCTGGCCTGTGCTTTCCATGCTTTCTTTCTGCCTCTCTTTATATATCTTGTGTGCCGTTTGTTATGTTTTCTGGTTTCTTCAATTTTGTTTTCCACAGCGCTGGCTGTTGTTTTTCCAGCCTTTTGCCCGTTTAGGCCAAATTACTTTGGCTGGGGAAGCACGTGCATGCAAAGGATATGCCACATATATACATACACACATACATATATACACAGATATGCGAGTATGTATATAAAGCTCGCCTGTCTTTGGAGCGACTCCTGCCAGCTGCTGTGGTGGCACAGTTACCAACTCTGTGTGGCACACACGCTGCTGCCTTTCTGTTTTTCCTCCTATTTTCTTCTCTTTTTTTTTCTAGAGAGTGTGCGTGTGTAGTTGTCTCGCGTGCCACACAAAAAAAAAGGGGGGCTAGGGGGGGGTTAAAGGGGCAAAGGATGTGGGGTAACTGAACCGGCTGCCACAACCCTCACAACGAGGGGACAACAATTTAATTTTAATTGTTGGACTTTTCAGGCCGCCAGCTCTGCTCGGCCTCTCCAACGGAAAAGCGACTCAAAATCGATCATACGCACCGTATGCCGCTGGATGCCCGAAACGAAAACAAAGCACCAAAATGGGTACAAGGCGGCAAGAGCAAATGGAAAAAAATCAATTTGTATTAAGAATGAAATTTCGATTTGCGTTCGCCTTTATTTGACCACGAATCGGTGTACAAATAAAATCCAGCAAGATATGTAGTGCTCCCTATATATACACACACACTCACATGTGCGTGTGTGTGTTATGTGCCACAACCCGAGAGTGGAGTGTGTGCTAGTGTATGTCTGTGTACGAGTCCTTTTACATAATTAAACGGCGGCACGCGTTGACTGGGCTTTAAACCAGCGGGGAAGCAAGCAAAAGCAGCTTTAAGGGGGCACTGTGCCCATTTGCTTGGACGTAGCACAAGGACAAGGAGGATGCGAGCCACTCGGCCATGATTTCCCCCGAGCTTTGTTCCGCCTGCCACTTATCACCGTGTCAGGATTTCAGAATATATCTTGATATCGCTTTCACACACTCACTCCAGCACTGACCAGACGCGGGATCGCAGGATCGCAGGATCAGGGCATCAGAGCATCAGCATCGACCCTGCTTCAGCCATTCACTTTTCGCCTGGCTCCGCAATTTCGCTCCTCGGGAGCTGGAGCACTGCAATCCTGGTTTCCACAAACACACGGGCACTTGCACCACCACAGACACAGACAGTTGGGCAATTGGGCAATTGGGCAATTGGGCACTTGGCACTGACACAGACACAAACACACACGGCAATCGCAGAGAGGACTCACTCGCAAAGGCGAATCGCTGGCAACTAATTTGGGTGACTGCCTGGTGGTCGCGTCGGGTCGTTGGTGCTGCTGCACCGAGGTGTTCCATGTCGCGTTCCACGGACGGATATGTTCCAGTTCCAGTGGCAGTCGGGTTCGAAACCACTGGCGGAAAGCTCCGCACCACCAAGGGCTACTCGCAGGCACCTTCAACCCTTAGGCACTGGGAAAAATTACAGCCTAGTAAATGAGTATAAATTATAAATTTGTAAATTAATAACAAATCAAATTCTTAATAAGAATCAATAAATAAGTACTAAACACTTTTCCACAACGAAGGGTGGGTGAACTTGTGCCACTTGCTCAATAGTTTAAGAACTTTATTTCTCTAAGTGCATTGTGCTGCTCAGAGAGGTCGCAAGCTCTGAGCACGACCTATCCCAAAGCTTTTGGCTCGGATGGCGTCCACACGCCTCGCCTTCCACTGCGCAGTGTTGGGTCTGCGCGAGATTGGCGCCAGCACGTGCCACGCCGCAGTCCAGCTGTTGGCTGGCGAACCCACCTTGCCCCCTGACCCTGCCCAATGCAGCCACCCGCCCCGCCACCCACTTGCCATTCAAATCAGATCCGAGCTGTGGGTTGACTTCTGACCATTGATGGCGCACGCAGGCGGGTCAAAATGGGGACCCCTCAGCGATGTGCTGCTGCGGTCGAATGCACTCGGGCATGGGCCCCGTATGGACGAGGCAGGTGAAGGTGGAGCTGGAGATGGAGCTGCGCTAGGAACTGGGCGAACGAGGTCCGAGCACGAGTATCTCCAACTCCAGCCGGCCTCGGCCCATCACCGAAGTCTTCTTTATTGACTTTAGCCTTCCAATTGGGTTTTTAGGTCAGCCTTCAGCCAGCACGAGAACACACACACACACCACACACACACACCCATCGATTGGATGCAGTCAGCAGCTCTCCTTAGAGCTTGGACACACGAAATCAGCCATCCAGCGATGCATACTTACTGGCCAACTGCAGCTGACACTTGTGGGATGTCACTGCGAATCGATTGGAGCAGATAAGCCAGCTGAAATTCACTTTCACTATGCCTAATTACCTAATTCATTTTAGCTAGTTTAGTCTGTGTTCGCAGCAAAGGTGGGAATGTAGTGCAAGTGGTCAGCGGATTTTTCATAAGGAAAACATCAGCTGCCTGGCACTAGTTTAATTAGCTAAGGTATAACAAATTCTATATATATATATAATTGGGTTACTAAATGTAATGTGCTGAAATGAAACAAGCTGTGAAGATATTCTTAACTATATATTATTCATATGAAACAAGCTCTGCGCAAACACTAATCTCACTAATTTTTGTTCACTTAAACAATTCAAAGTTTATGTAAACAATAATATTATTTTAAATGATCGGATGATATTAGCTTGAACCTCCTGAGATGACCAACCATGAAGGATGAAATAGAAATAGAATAGATGCCAGGATTACCATCTAATATGTGTGCCGTGCAGCTTCCCTGGGCTTATTTATTGTGCGGCTGTGAATCATCGGTTGAATGGGTTGTCAACTGGAGGAGAGGATGGCGATGCAGTCGAGGACTTGACGCATTTTGTGTGCAAAACGTTTCGAGCTTATTGTTCCAAATTCGATGCCTCGGGCCGGGGCACTCGAGACCCGTTCTCATCGGGCATAATTCGTTGGATCCATTGGATCATCACAAAAGAAAAGCGATGTCATCGGCGAAAATGCAGCAGAGCTTTCCGAGCCACCGGATGGGATAGTGGAAAGGGGGTATGGCTTCTAAACAATGTCGACCAATTTCCAAAACAATGTCAGCGTGCGCAATTTTAATGATTGCAGATATTTTAATGCGGCATCAAGTTATTGTTCTCATGCTGATGCTGAGCACTGCGGATAATAATGGGGCACTCAATTGATTTTTACTTTTCTCATTAATTATATGGTTTCTAAAAAAACTGGTAAAGTTTCTAGAGATCGCATACAATATATTTTTTCAATTTATTATATTCTCATACTAAACAACAAAAACTTGTACAGATTGCAATCATTTTCTTACTGTTTCTAAAGTATTTCAAATGTATTGGTATCTGAATCTGGTAACTGCAGCGTCAGCAATGGGTGGTCGAATCGCAATGTACAAAATATCCGTGGAATTGGTTCAACCAGCACAAGATGCCTCATTGGGTGGATGTGGATGGCTGGATGGTTAGCTGTGTGTAAGTGTTTTTTGCACTGTGAAACTGCAAAATGATTGATTGACTCTTAGCATCAGTATTATTAGCATTTTTGGGTTCGGGTCTCTGTTTTGCCTGCGCTTCTGGCTAATTAACAGACCTGACCAACTTCGATTTGGTTTTGGTTTTGCTGTTGGCCTGGTTCATTCAACTCTGGCACTGATGGGCCAGGTCACTAATTGAAGCTGAGGAGGAATTACTAGATAATTTTAATGTGTTACGGTAGCTCAGCATTAGCAGCAGCTTGGTCCAACTCAATTTTCACTTCGCATCTTGTGTCTTGGCTTCAAAGAAATTTTCGACAGGTTATTGAGCTTACGTTTTTAATGATTTCTTTGCAGTTAAAGCAAACCCCGTTAAATCAATGTTTAAGTCCTAGTTAATCGTTTGAAATAAATCTAAAATGATGCTCTTAGGCAAATATGCAACGTACGCATTTCACAGAGATGAAGTTTGGAAACATGCTTGTGAATTTCTAATTCCTATGACAGTTTGTGAATTTAATATTTGGCCATAATTATTTTGAAGGAATCATTTTAAATATAACCTAAGTACTAATGTTCGATACCTAGCCTACGTAAAACTAACAAATACATACCCATAATATATTAAACCGAAATTTACATAGCATCCTAATTTACATCTCGTTTCGGATGGATAAAACCGGCAGCAGTAATGTGAAATTTCGAAAACCACGTCTTCAGAGACTGCGTAATACGTATTCAAGTCGGTTTTATGAGTTATGCCCTCTAAGCTCGGAGGCAACTGTACCTTGTGCAATGCGATCGCCGCCATTTTGGATTTTCGATTTGGAGAGTCGGGTAATAGAGCCAACGACACTTAATCCGTAGACTGCGATGGCCGACCAACTTATATTCCATGCATATAAAGCACACACCATCGAATACTACTCACTCATACACAGCAAAGTACCCATTTATCCAGACGCTTTCCAACTTATTTTACATAATAACCTAGGTTGTACCCACACGAATACCAATACACCACGCTGACCAGTACTAATACTCTTATAAGCCTTTATTTGCGTGTTTTTGTTGGCTATAAAATGGTTTTTTTTTTTCTTTATCATAATTAAATTCATGGTTCGTGTATCATCTTCAAAAAAAACCAAGCCGATGGAAACACTCTCTCGATCTTTCTCTCGCTCTTTCGGGTCTTAATTCGTGCGCCGCAAGGTGAGTTGAGCGGTACAAATAAACGAATGTACATATGTACAGTCATATTTACCTTGATCATTTCTATTGTCCACACACGTTCGATAGAAAAGGAGGGCAACAATGTGGATAAAAGAGACGGAAGGTCGCGTGTATGTAGGCAGGCTAAGATTGCTGGGGCTCAAATGAACGGAATGCTACTAAATTACAGATGGTGGTAACCACTAGATAGTTTAGCTCTATAAATTATGAATACTTAAAAGAAAGGAAAAGGATATTGCTTGGGATCTTATGAATTTTTAGGTTTAAGAATTTAAATGGCAGTATCTTGAAGGTTTTCTTTCAAAAAGCGTTCTTTTAGCTCAATAAATACAAATACTTATAGCATATGTTTGTTTTACAGGGTGTTTACCAAACCGAAACCATAATACAGTGCTAGTTTAAGTTGATGACTTTAATTATGCTGCCGTTGGCTCTACAAATTCCATCCAATCTAAGGCTGTGGGGTAAACTCAAGCAAAACGAAAGCGCCACCCATCCGAAGATGGCTCTCGATCCCCGTCTCACTCACACCTTCTGCTGCTCGATGTCTTGCCTCCCCCTACATTTTTCACGTACACGCATTTCTTTTGATAATTTCATAATCATGTTTCTATTTTTCACATTGATAACTCAGCCAGAGATCACCGGAACTGAGAGCTTTATGGGACGCAGCTTCGAGTGTCAATAACTCATCGCTGACATCGAATGCTGGTCGCCAACGCAACTGCTCCACCCCCCACTCCCCCACTCCCTCATCCGTTGGGGAAACTCCAGGAAAACCCGCTTGAAATTGCTGCACGAGCTGCAAGATAAATGAAATGTCATTTGCCTCGTGTGCAAGAGATCGGCGTCTTCATTCCATGGCTGATATATCCCCCTATTAGGCATTGGAGTACCCAACTTGGATGACTCCATTTGAAGGCAGAGCAGAGGAATCTGTGATGAAAAATAAGTAGATACTGAATAATTATTGATCACTTATATCACTGTTAACAAGGAAAACTTTAAGGCAGAGAAATTAGATAGTTTTGTATTTATTTGTAGAGAAAACTCTTTTGATATTGAAATATTTAAAGCTATTTTATTTGGTAATTGTATTGTATTTTTTCTCGACCTAAATTGAAATGAGCAATGGACCAACACAGAGGCACCACTAAAATAATATAAAAATCACAGAAATGTCATAAACAGCATCCATTAAAAGCAACCTGAAAATGCTGATTCTTTTTATTAAAAATAAACTTGAACCACCCAAGAATTCAACTGTTGTTGTTCATATTAGTTTCATTTTTTCAAAGCAATTTTTGTTCGACCATTGAAATGCGTACGAGATTTTTAAGACAGATCGTGGCATTAAAATATATGTACATGCTTTTCTATATATATATGAGCACAGACATATATTAAGCGCATACATCCGAATATTTTAATTAGAGTATAGATAAAAAATAACAACAACAATGGAAAAAAAAGAGACGAGCAGAGAAGAAGTGGGCGAGCGGGGGGCTGACAGGGGCGGAGGCAGCAACAAATATTAACAATAATTATACCCAAAATATCAAGACGACACCTATTCCATATAAATTTTAGGTTTCCACAATTTTTTTCCTTCACTCTCGATAAAAATAACATTCCACACGTACACACACAACTAGAGGGGATGCGGTGGGGCGGTGGAGAAACAGATTTGGGAAGTGAATTTTGGACAGTACCTACACACCACCACCCATCCTAACCCCTGGAAGAGGGGAAGGGGGTGTGGCAGCGGTGCTTGTGGGTAAAAATAAATACAAATGTCGCCGGCATCAATAAGATATAAATTAAAAGCGTACTACAATCCCAATGTTAATTAGAGAAGCACGAGAAGCGAAGAGAATGCAGCGGAGGTGGGGCCAAACATAAAACTAAGGTGGAGCGAAGTGGAGCGAAGAATGAGAAATTCTCCCCGCTACACTGAGAATATTACAAAATAATATACATGAGATAAAGTAGTGGAATCAAGAAGTACATTTTGAGATCATTAAATGAAAGAATGGTTAGCTATATATAACTTATAAACAAGATATATTATGAGTAGTTAGCAATTATACCAGAAGAATTCTTCAAAAGTGGACAATTTTCTAGATTCTTTCTTATAGTGCAAGATTATATAGCCATTGCGTTTGGGTATGGAACTTTCCTCCGCCCAACCAATTTCATACCTCGCTCCAATGGAAGCGCTTGACGTGCTGTCGTGTATCTATTAGATACATTAGCTGCCGCATGCCGCCAACTTGCGCTCCCTTCTTGGGAAGCTGTAGCTGCATCTACAGATCGTTGCATCCGAAACTTTGTGCATCTGTTGGGATCGTTTGGTGATGTTTGGTGGTGCGGCGACAATTTCGTTGTTCTGCCATTTGGACTGTTTTTACACGTAAATTTATTTTGTTTTTGTCGACTTTAATAAAGTTGCATCTGCCGTGGGGTGGCACCTCATAGCTTTAGCGTCTGCCGAAGTGGGAGGAAAACTTTATTTATTCCAGCCTCAGGCAGCTTAATGACTTCCTGCAGGGGCGAGAAATCGGAGGAGGGCAAGATTAAGGTGCGGTTCCAGTTCTCCACGGAACTGTCTTCCTTTTTTTGAATTATTATTCCACTATAAAGCTCCGCATATCTAAGGAAAGTATGGTTAGGTAAAATACATCATAATAAGTGTATTTATGTATCTTTAGCCTTATTGTTAAATTGCACTATTATTTGACAAATATTTAAATTCATTCGTTTAGACATCCGTTTTATATCCGTTTAGTAATTTGCACATTTGAACGTTTTTCCTTGGCTGCGTCATTTTAATTACAATTTCAAATGAGGTCAAATGATTTATTGAAATCCGTCTCACAGCTACAGTGCATTCCAATGACTAAAGTAATGCTTGCTTTAAGTCAATTTGTTTGTTATTTGGACCAAATGTTTGTAAGTAAAGTTAAAGTATATTTTAATTCGAACATTAAGGTTAGTTGATTTTTATATTTATTTATGAACTTAAACTTACATTTTACAATTCCTTTTTAAACTGCGAAATAACTTAATTCGATTAAATGCGACTTTATTTATGGAAACTATAATTTATCAGAGAGCGCACATTTTATCGCACTTAACACCCAATGAATCAAAAACTCGGGCTGCTCTCTTCTACCCAAAAACTTTTGGCCAAGAAAGCGCTGGCAATTCTGCAATTCAATTGGTCGGCCGTCCGTCTTTCTTTCTTCTCGTGCTCTCTGCAGTCTTCACCTTGCCACTTTGCCCGGTTGGAAAAGTAAACACAATCTGATTGTATGGCTTAGATAATAGCCCCCTTGTGCGTCAGTGTGTGTGTGTGTGTGTCTGCGAGTGTGTTGGCCAGTTGGAGGAGGATGGGGCTAAAAAAAACGACTGAGAAACCACCGACGCGCTGCATGCAACATGTTCGCCGTCGAACGTCAAACGTAGAGCATCGAACGTCGAGCATCGAACGTCGAACTTCGAACATCGAACGCGGAGCCGACGAAGAGTGCGTCGGATTTTACTTACCGCTTACGAAAACAGGAATTCTTATTACGCGCAGTACAATTTCAGAAATCAGACGGGCAGCAAGTGTCGTGGTTCAAGTGCGGCTAATTTGGCTTATTTGTGATTTTCAGTGTTTTGATGGCTTAGTAAACTATCAGAACGTCAGAGACAACTGAATTTGAACTTCTCAACTAAATAAACAGAAATCATAAAACATAACTAAAGAAAACAAAGAACTACAAAATAAAATATAAATAAATTTAAACAGAAAAACTATTAAAATACATATAAACCCGAATTGGATCGTATAAACTTGGTGCTGTTAACTGTTTTCAAAATAAATCCAAGAAACTTCCGTTCCTAGTGCGAAACTATAAACAACAAGAACTGCAGCGGCGACGCGTCGGCAAATTGGCATAAATAAATAAAATCAGCGCCGTTTTTTTCTGCTGCCGCTGTTCTTTTTTTACAACCCGATTTTTATGAATGAATGCAGCTAACAGGCAGAAAAAAAACCGCAACAAAAGAGCGAGATAGCGCGAGTCGCGTGCACAGGAGCGAAATCGCTGAAGAAAAGGGGACAGTGGGGGCGGTGGTAAAAAAAAAAGCGGACAGGTTGTACCGTTCGATTGCCGCCCACTTTTTGTTGTTATTATTTTTCGGTCTGCTTTTCCGCTTTTTCCTCCTAGGCGACACACGCTCATGCTTGTCACTTTGTTGCTTTTGCTTTTCGCCTGTCAGCGGCTGTCACAAATCCACAAACACACAGGCACACAAACACTCGCACACACACGCAGCAATTGTTGTCGTTGCAAAATTAATAACGGAAGTTGTGCATTTTATTAATAAAAACGAAATTCACACAGAACCAGATTCACAATCGCAATCAGAATCAGAGAAAAAAACCAGAACACGAAACTCGCTGCGAAAAAGAGCGCACGAAACAAAAAACAAAAACAACAAAAATCGCAAGTGCAGCGCGACGGCTTCTTCGTCTTCTTCTTCTTCTTGTGGCGTTTTTCTTCTACTTCGTTTCGTTTGTTTTCCGCTTCTCGGAAAACCCAGGAAAATGCTCTCTGTTTTGCCAGCGATTCTCATTCATTTTGTTCTTATTGTGATTGCAGTTGTGCAGTGTTGAAAAATCAAACTAAATTCAAAATCGGCTTTAAAGAAAACAAATTCATAAAGGGCAATACCCAAAGAAAATAACCCTCAGTGTTTCAAAAGTGTTCAAATTTTACAATTGTGGCATCACACCAACAAATTCAGCAATCATCGTGAATTTTTCAAAAGAAAATACAAAAATCAACAGTGCAAACGGTAAGTTTTAAAACTGATTCTTGGAAATATTTTTGGATCTGCTTGGATAGCAACTTTTTAATGGGGAATTTGATCATTTAAGTCTATAGAAGGTTAGTTTCAACGCTTGTTTTCTAAGAGTTTATTATTTTTAAATTAATTATCAATAATCTTCTGGCATCGAAACCAAACAAACGAGAATCAAATCGTTTAAACTGTTTAATCAGATCACACTAAAATCGCAGTAAAATAGAACTTTCTCGCTTCCCTAGACTTGTTTAACTTTATATGCCATGCGTTTCAGTCTCGGATTTTGTTTTACATAAATTGAATTAGGTTAACAAATGTTTAATGACCGCGATCTTTGTTTGCGATCTCTCTCAGTGATCGTAAACCGAAGTTAATGGCTTACAAAATCGGGCTCACAAAAGGCTTCAGCATTTGGAATTGTCTTTAAACTAGCTGGACAAAATGTGTGAATCTACAAAAATGATGTATCTTTTGGTGTTACACGCTTTCTTGATTGGTCTGCGGCCCTTGAAGACAGACCCGAATAGTTGGTGTCCTCTTGCGATTTGATAAATGAATCTTGCAACTTAGGGAAAACGTTTTCGGTGGAATTTTCGTGTGCAGTAATTGCCAACTTTTTGGAGGCAGTTGTGCTATGGGTAGTGTGTGGTATGGCCAATAATGGTAATAGCAGCTAATGAACCTGACTCCCGGCTGGATTTTTGGATTTCGTCTCGGAGTCGGGGGTCTGCGATACCCGACACCATCGCGTAAGTGTAGATTCCTCGCCTGGGCGAGTGTTGTTTTTATTTTTCACCGGCCCGTTGAAAACAAACACAAATACGTTGATGTGGAAACCCGGGGATGCTGGGAAACAAAAGGGTCAGGGGGGCGAACAATTAACGCGTCGCTGTAATTACAGCAAATGGTTAAAAAAAAGGGGTTTGGGAACAACTAACCAGAAAAAGACACAAAGAGAGGGAGAAATAGAAAATATTAATAATCAATAGCCCGCTAAAAGGCATCGATGGAGTCGGTCGAGTTGGTCGCGATGGTTGAGGCAATTTTATCGGTCATTGAACGGCCAAAAGAAGCCAATACCAGAAAGAGATTTACAAGCCGAAAACGCAAATCGTCGGGCTTGGAAATTATGCCAAAAACTCGGACTCTAGGCGCAGCAAGAAGCGATCGGTTTTTGGTTAATTACCCGGCCAAATCTCCGTTAACCTCCGGCGAAGAAACTTCGATGGGCTTTTCGGGGGGCTGAGCAGTTAATTACATAAAAACAAGTGATTTGCGTGTGCGCTGCTGCTTTTGCTGCTGCCCACCGGCATCGATTCTCCAGCTCCGTTTCTTAGATTTCTTGTGTTGGGTAATTTTCAACTCGCCAACTTTCGGCCCGGCTAATTAGCGGAGAAAATCTGCGGCACAGGCCGAAAACCCATTTTTAGGTTGAACACTTGCGAGTTTGGTAAATGTCCAAGAACAGGTGACCTTTGACTTTAGTTTGAGGCCCTAAAGCGTGATTAAGTAAGCAAGAGTCAATTTAGAATTCAAAAAAGTCATTACATATTCAAATGTTCGCTTAAAGTTGCTTTTTCTAATTCCATAATTACTATTTCAAAACTTATCGCATAGCTTAACAATTTTGCTTACAGAGTTTGAGAGCTATTTTCATTACTTCAGCTCTGTAATTGTATTCTGTGTAATAACCTTTTGCTCTTAGCTTAGATTGTATGAAAAGTGCAGAATAAAAGTACATTTTGGCCGTCATCTTCCCTCTAAAATGCTGCTTTATTTCATTATGTCTCAAATCATTCTTCAGCCTCGGTTCTCACTTTTTTCCTGCCCAGCTTCCGAATGACCTTTGGTTGGCGCCGTCTTCTCCGCATCCTTTCGCCCCACAATCCATATAATTTATCATAAAAAATAAAAGTTTTTTGGCTTTTTACGGACCCTTTCATGGGGTTTCTGCCCCCCTGCGGTCAGATGAAAAAAAAAGTGGAAGGATGCTGGACAATCGGCGCCGTGACTGCGTTCTAGATAAATAAGCATTCTTAATTATCCCTTTGCCTCCTTCTCCGGGGTGGCAAAAATGTTATAAACAATGGAAACCGCGCACTTAATGCGTTTTCTGTTTTCCAGAAGAAGAAAAAAACGAACGCGGCTGCGGCAAGTATTTTTCTTCATATTATTCATTATTTTGTGGCCAAAAAGAAGAAAATGTTTTTATTGCCTGCGAAAAAGGGTATAAAATGCTCAGTCGCCATTAGCCAAGGACCCGCAACCAAAACGACAACAATTCCAATCAAATGTGAAGGAGCAGGGCATAAAAAAGGAGATTTCCAAGTGGCCCAAAGGCCGAGATACTCAATGATGGGTGCAGAATTGGGGGTGAGAGGGCCAAAAAAGAAATGCCGTCGGTAGATGAGATTTGGATTTCTGGCCCATGACAGGCCAGTGACTTTTCACTTTTTCGCATGTGAGCAAATGTGTAATTGAAGTTCCGCTCGAGAATAAAGAAGTGAAGCGGGCCAAGAAACAAAGGAATGTGGAGAAAGGACTCTAAGGACCTGGCCAAGCCATTCGATTCCAACGTTCGCCTTTCTCACTCGCCGACGGCGGCGCCTTGGGCCAAAAGTATCGCGATTGCCGCATGAGTTGGCACAAAATCACAAAAATCAGTAAATCGCTCACAAAGTGCACGAAAAGTGCAGCGAAAATGAAAATGATGTGGCACTTTCTCAATGCTACCTGCCATGTAAATCATCAAACAAAAAAGATCCTTCGAAAATATTATTGCAGGAGCAAGGGACTTAGGGGGAATATATGTGCATAGCTGCATCACATCGATTTGAAGAAATATTCTCGTCAAAATATTTGCACTTCTTCTGCGAGAACTCCTAACGACACCAATTGAGAACGTAAGCCAACGTAAACATTTGAAGTTTGAAGCTGCCGTCACAGTGGACAGTCGATAAAGGGTACAAACAGGCTTTCCTTTTAATTACCTATGAAAAAAAGCCTAAAGATACAGTATTATATCATATACTTATACTTAGTATATCATATATAAGGTTCGATACTTTAGGATTCGATTGATTTTAAATATTCGTACTGATTCATAATCCTTAAGGACTCGTAACGTAATGCAACCCTGTACTGTTAGACGTAACAGAACGTAACTAACTGGACAGTTGCAGTTTGGGTTATTTTACCTTCTTGTTTCGGCCCAACCCACGACCTAAAAAAGAAAAACGATTTCTATATGTTGGCGACTTTAACTGTGTGCTGTCCGTGTGTTTAGTATTATCAAATGCAATTTTCTAACGCAGTCGCACTTTCAACGATGACGGCAGCGACGTCTACGGCAGCAGCGACTGCGACTGAGGCCCCCAAAAGCAGCAACAAAGGCCCCCCAACAATTGCAGTTTTAAGTGAAAATAAAATGCATGACAACAGCAGTGGAAAAGCAGCAGCAAAAGCAACAACAATGCATGCCTAAAACCTAATAAAAATTCAAATTAACATTTGAAAGAGCGAGGCGGCAAATAGAGCGAGTGTGCAATAGATAGATGAAGGAGAGCAGTGCATCGAGCGACAGAGACAGGACGATGGGAAAGAGAGCGAGATAGACAGACAGAGACAGCGACGCAACCGAAAAAGCTTATGAAATTCTATTAATTTTTGAACAAAACGGAATGTAATCCCTGCGAATGACCCATCGCCACCCTGTCCAGCCACTCCCACATTTCTAATCGCCCATCCGCTCGACTAACCGATACCGATGCAAGCCGAAAGTTTCCGATTCAGATTCCGATTCTGAATCCCGATGATGCAGTGCCCAAAAATTGTTTGTTGTTTTTCCCTATTTTGTTGCACTTTGTTTTTCTACTCCTTTTCGCTCTTGTCGCTGACGCTGTTCTTGTTCCTGTTGTTGTTGTTTTGGCTGTGCAGATTGCAGACACTCGCATAATAATGCAATTTGCCATCTGCCATGGAACGACGTTCCGTCCGATTCGAATATTCGACGTCACGCGCCAAAAAGACTGCGACGTTGTTGCTTTTGCTGTTGTTGCTGTCGTCGTCTGGCCTCTGGTTGTCTGTTTATCTGTCTGTCTCACTCCCCCTTTGGAGCCCTGCTCCCTCGCACACACAACCAACACACAGATACTATAAGATATAAATTCACAGTGGTCACTGGCGAATTGCAGTAAAATATTGTTTAAAAAAAGCTTTTTTAAACTGAAATAGAAGATCATGAACCTCAATTTACTTTGTTGTAGCGGATGCATAATACTTGACCTTATTGAATTTAAAAAAGGAGGTAACAATACGATTTCAATTTATACAGAGTATTTAATCAATATCGTTTCATTATTTTTTTATTTCCGTTCCCCGAGTGTCCACTGTGGCTCCAAAGGCAACAATTTGGTGGCCACCTGCATGCTGCCTGCCTTCTTCACTCACACATTTGCGGGCAAATACTAATGCATACTGGCAAAGGATGCGACTCCTGGCGTTTGGTATTTGGCACTCACTCTCTGCTGCTCTCTTTGCTCCCATTTTTGCACTGCTCCCTGACCTCTGACCCCCTTCGAACCACCCCGCACGTCTAATCCTTTTCCGCCGCTGCAGTTGAAGGACTCGAATCGCCTTCGGCTTTCGTCGGCTGCGAAAACTCGCGATTCCCCAACATCTTCCTCGAGCTTCGTTTTTTATGAGTTCAATGTGTGTGTGTGCGTTGATTTTGCGATTTTTGTTTTTGTCCTTTTTTTCGCACAGTTGCGAGTTTTCCACGAAAAACAGCTGCAAAAAAGCACGTGTCATCGCTGACTCGCCCATTTCATCGTGTGCGTTTTCCCCCGGCGCACCACACCCCCTGTCCGCCCACCGCGCATTTTCCCCCATTTTCTCTCCATTTTCCCCAACGCCAGTTCCACTTTTCCCTTTTCATGGTCGCTTTGGCCGCCAGCTTTATTTGATTTTTATGCTTGCGGATTTTCTTTTGATTTCGCTGTTCGCGATTGTTGTTCTTGTGTGAAAGCGTTTTCGCAGACAGGACAAAACGGGGAAACCCCATGGCGATGATGACGATGACGAGATGATGACGATGTCGTCTGTTTTCGGTGGCGCAACTGTGCAAATCAGTGGGGTAATAGCCCTGTGCAACGTGCCGCGAATGCAGTTCTTTTGCCAGACTTTGCCCGATTCTCCGTAGCCAAATTATTGATTTGATTTCTCGATTTGGCCGCAAGCCAAGCGCCAACTTGGTTAGAAGCAAACAACAAATATACTGCTTAAGATTACACACACCCAACGGATACAGTGGTCGCTGGGAAGTGCGATCTGCCTGGAATGAATTTTAAATTTAAACATAAACCAAGGTTTTTCTTTTTGCAATAATAATTTCAACTTCATATGCATACATCAGGCATATATAAAATCAAACGAAACTATTCAAAAGAACCAAACATCATCAGTTGGTAATGGCACCCCACCTTATCGAGCGACCACTGTACCGCCTTGCATAAAGTCGCATAAGATGATGGCATAACCACTGCACCCCCGCACCCACAACGAATTTCGGTGGCAGAATCGAATCTGCAATAAAGAAAAGACGTTCCAGCCCTTTGGGCCCTTTCCGCAAAGAAGTCGCCACTCGGACTGGCCTTCTGTGTGGGTATTCCTCGGATGGGTTGGGTGCCAGTATGGGTATTATGTTGGTGCAACTTAAGACTGCAGTCTGGGAATTCCGCTCTTTGCTTGGGCTCCAACTCTTTGGCGTTTCTCTTAGGTTTTTCTCACAGCCCCCCCCCTCCCCCCTCAATTTTTCTCAGCTGGGGTTTGTTATTGTTTTTCTTGGCGTTTTGCCGGCTGGCGAGCGAACCACATGAATGAATATGAATATGAGTGTGGTGCGTGTGCTCTCTTTCTTCGCGCCCCATCTCGCTCTAGTGGCATTCGGAAACTTCGGTTCGAGTTTGAAATGAGTCTCAGGAGCTTCGTGTTGCATCAAACCTGCTCGATGGCATCTATGAGTAAGAGGGGCGTTCGCAATAACCGGAAACGGAAATCATATTTGGTCAAGTTCTAATGCCATCAACGATTGTAATTAAATGGCCAAATGTCAATTGTTTCAAGCTGGCTAAATGGGAGAAGGACAAAAAAGCGTTGTGCGAAAAGAGACAGGCGCCAAAAGCCTGAACCTGCCATTAACCGTTAATGCACGGATCGTAAATCGAATTGAAAGGAAGGTGTGTCATGCGGACTTATAAATAAAATTAACAACCAGCCGGGGAAGAGGTTAAGGCGGAAATATTTGCGCCACTGCGACTTTCTTGCTCCTCGTTATTGTCGTTGTTTTTGTTGCTGTAATTAATGGCAAACAATTACAAAAAAAAAATAAGGAGTCGGGGCAAGAAGAATGAGGCCCCCAGCGGAATTACAGCATAAAAGGCGAAGAGCAAGTTAAAAAGTGAATTACCTGATAAAGGACAAAACGCGATTTGAGGTGTGTTTGCCCACCACCTTCGCACCGAACGGCCCATCGCGATTCCATATCCAATCCATCCGGTCAACAATGCGTGTGTCTCGGTTTAAGCACTGCTGCCCAGCATGGGTGCTTGGCCATGAACAGTGGGCCATGTTCCTCATCCAGCTAACTAGAAATGATATATAAACATAATATTTTTGAACTTCCAAATATCAAGTGTTTTCAAAACGTTAAAGTTCCACTATAATTCCCACTGCTTTTGTTATTGTATATATTTTATAAGATAACACATCATTGGTTCCACTGTACCTATCCTTTCGGTATTGGATTCCTCTCCATCCCCCTTTCGCTCCACCCCCTAACGGCGGTCAGTGTCCAGCTGACGCGCTTAATTAATTACGCGATTGTATTTGTGACTAACTGCTTACCTCCTTCCCCTTCTTGGGCTCAAAGTTTTGCGGTAATGCAATCGCCTGTTTCGGTTGTAAGGTGGTGGGAATGGGGACGGGGGAGTGGGGGCAAGGACATCCCGTCAGTGGGGAGAAATTAATACCCACTTAAGCTTAACTGGACAGTCTGCTGCGCCGACTTCTTTTTCTGGCAAAGATTCTTCTTAATTTTTGGTCAGCTGCCGTCTCTTGTTCTCCCGCTCGAAGGTGATTCACAATGCGCATAAATAAACGATTCCGAGTATTTCGATATTTTATGCCAATTTAACTTTGTTCTGACTTATTCGCCTCAACTCCTTTTGCCTCATTCCTCTTTTGGATTTTCAGTAATTTTCCGAGTCCTGCAATTATCCTAGGTAGGTTAATATACCCCGTATAATGCAGTCGCTTTTTCGAAAAATTATGAAGTAAAAACCGTTTTTATTACCAAAAATTACAATGTGCGAACGGAAAGAAAGGCGCGCTAACAGTGAAGGGGTCAATGGAAGTCGCAGTTGGAAAGTACACTCAGAGAAATGCAGTCAAAAGTTATTAATGGAGATCAAAATTCGATTTATAAACGCTACTTGACATTTAAGGACAGGAATGTCTAATGATTAGTTATGATATCAAAAGATAGTGGTTGATATGAATCCTTTTACTTTTTAAAATTCATATAGAATGGTTATAGGCATGCCCACTTTTCTGTGTAAAGGTTTTTGGAGTGGGAGCCGAGGTTCCCCAGGTTTCCAGCTGTCCTTCGGTCAGGCTGTTTTTGGGATGGTTGGATAGTTGTGGGCCCGTCATCAAATAAACACTCTAACCCCGTAACCAAAAGAGCTGCATAGCAGGAGGTTAATTTCATTAGAAATTCATATTTTTTTTTTGTTTTGGGTATTATTCGATGGGAGGGCGAGCGGGTCAAGGAGCAGATCCTGGCGAAGGGCGTTGCTTCGACATGTGTAAATGTGAGCAATAAAAAAGAAATTTCATATTTCCAGCTACTGTTGTTGTTATTATTGTCGTAATTTGTTTATAACGGTATTTATGAAATGGTCACAAGTCAACGCGTTCCAACAACAACAACCAAAACAACTACAGGACTAACCCCAGAACACGCACCAGGACTCCGCCTAACTCCGAGCCCCATCCGAGCTATCGCCAATTATTCTTATTACGCCTATTACTACTTTTTTAACCACTTTCCATTGTTGTTGGGTTTTGGGTGCTTGGTGTTTTTGGTAACTCGGCTTGGTGTTTTTGGTAACTTCCCCCACAGAGCTTGCTGACCTTTTATGTTAATCGCATTTGGCTTGTAACGCGGATGGGGAGAGAGAAGTCTTGTAGCCCATAATTGATATGCGTCCTAATCATGCAATCCTTTGTTACCCCCACCACCCACTGATACTTCCGCCCACTCGGAGGGAAAACAACAACTTCAGCTTGTTAGTTGTAGTGGAAGAAGTAATTACAAGCATTGCTCGGGTTGTATTAAGGCGCAATGACGTCAGCCCTCAATTAATGATCGCAGGAAAAGTTGGAATCGCCTGCCATATTTGCATAATTATGCGGTGAATCATATCCGTAATTATCAGTAAGCAATTAAATCTTAAATTTAACTTGGCTTTCAATACGCATAACGTGGTTTTTTCCAAGACTGAAGATCTTTTTGTTATAAGTCTACAAATCTAAGCCAAATCAAAATATTTACTTCTGGCCAAGATTTTGTATACCGACCTTAACCAGCTTAAGTCACAGATTTAATTTATACATTCAACTCAACTCGAAACTACGACGTCGTTTCAGTTCCTCGACGATCTGGCATTTGCTGGCTAATTAATAAACTTTCACATATCTGATTTTGGAAATCTTTTCACTTGCAGCCGCTTGAATGGCTTGAAATCTAGCCGAAAATCGTTTTATGTAAATTATCAACGAATGAAATGTCGAGAGGTATTAGTAGCAGATGAGTTAAGATGCCATGAGAAACGAATGCTGGGGGATTTTTGTATAATTTATTGCATTTTGATAGTTAGAGTTTAATTACAGCATTTCACTTCGCTGTTTGCGGCAGTGAAAGTGCAAGTGGCATAGGTTTTTCTGGTAGCATCGATCTCGAACCCAGAGCGATTAACCTTTGACCTCCTGCCGCCCAGGTAGAAAATCTAAACCGAAACAGTTGCAGTTTTGCCGACGCTGGTCGTGACCCCTCTGAAAATCATAAAACAATAAATCTTTTTAATATCTCCTCTTGTTCTCGAACCCAAATTCGGTTGGCCTCTTTTTTTTTGGTTGCTTCGCATTTTTTCTTCATCTCCATTTCGTGGGCGTTCGTTTTCCTTTTCTTTTGCGTTTTTCTGGGCAAGTTTCTCACGTCCTTTTGGGGGGTGAGGTCAGCGAGTTGGGGGGCGTGGCCATTACTCAAGTTTGTGGATTTGAAGTAATAACTCAGTGCGTCATAAAAATTTTAATTGCTTTGGGTTTCTTCAGTGCGAAAGCAGTTCGGGTAATTAACATTAACCCAAAAATGTCCAAGAAACAAAGCCGACACAATGCAAAGCACCCACAGCAACATCAGCCAAGCAACAACATGGCCCAAACAATGAGGCAATAAAAATTGCAGCGCATAATTTTCCACCACTGAACCCTTTTTTTCGGGATCTTGTTATTGCTGAAAATTTCCACGCGTATCAGTAATTAGTTTGCTTATTGTTATTCTTTCGTTTTCACAGGGGGGCTAAAACTGGGGTAATGTTGGCTACTATCCCTTAGTAACTCTGTTCCAACTTAAAGACACCTTGCGTGTTAGGAATTTCTGTCCGGAAAGGATCTACTGAGATCTTTTTAGATTCTGGTCCAGGGACAAAGGAAAGACCGCCTTGTCAAGCTGGAAATTTATATGCGTGGATCAAAAGGGCCAGAATCAACAGCAATTGTTATATCCTACGTGTGTGAGTGCTAAGTGGGTGCAATTAGACCGTTGAGCGAACGAACAGGTAAACAGGTAACCCAAATCGAGTTTCAGTCTGGGGTCTGTCTGACCTTCGATTTCGGGGTCGGTCGATCTCTGTGCTGGCTTTGATCCTAATGCAACGAATTGAGCCACGCATCGCAAGGTGGCAATAAATTCTGATTGCAATTGACACTTTTATCGCAGGGCCTAGCGAGTCGAGGGTGAATCTAGAATATCTTCTAATGGTCAACTGTTTTTCCGTTTCTTTTGTTGCAGACACTGAGTTGCAGCTGAAAGTGGAAGAAGCAACTGCAGCAGCCGTATAAAATTCGAACAGAATAGACAACGCCATTTGGGAGAAGCAACAATAACACTTGGAGCAACATCCATAATCGAAAGCTAAGCCACATCATCGAAATCTTCTGGCAAGCAGTGGAAGCAGCATTAACCAGCAGCAACATGTGAGTACCACTCAAATTTCCATTAAGTGGACTGGCCAAATCAATTCGCTAATTGAATGCCGCGCAATTGAAAAGCTTCTTAATGTTGTTAAATGTGAACGAGTTGTCATCCCTCGATGCGACCCCTCTTCGAGTAAAAGCCCCCATCCAATTGCCCCAAACTCCTTGTTGTACCCCCCGGTTAACAGTCTTAATAGAATCAAAGAGCCACGCAATATTACTTTTAATTTGCCGTAATTGTGGCGTTCTCAGTGTTCTCTAAGTCACTATCCCCCACCCTATGGGTACCTATAGTTCCTAGAAACTTACTCACCTCCCCCCCAGCAAAGTGCACAGAAAGAAATCACAGAGAATACAATATATACAATATATTATTATAAGGAATAAATCTTAAATTCTATGTTTTTGTAATAAGTAAGTTGTAAGTTGTTTGTAATTTACTCCAGTTTAGAATTGTTAACAGAGAAATGATTAAACTGCGACTGATTTCTTTCAGTGTGCCCAGCTTGTCCAGTTTGCAATACAGATTTACTTGTGTCCAAAGCTCTATGGCAACAATAAATAACACAAATTCGAATTGGTCAAAGCAAACGCCAGCAAAAAACCAAATCATATGAGGGCATGAGGGACTTCTGAGGGCTGTGGGTGGTTGGAAGGGGTATGGCAAACTTTGGAATCAATTAACCAAATGGCGCGAGTACTCGACTGTCGGCTGACTTTTGCATTGGCTAATAACCGCTTGCAAAAAAAAAAAAGCGAACGACAGACGAATAAATAGAGAATTGAAATCAAAATCAAATACACACACACATGCATCATCAAAAGGGGTGGCATTTCCCCTCAACGCACAACCTCAAAGCAAAAACCCGCAGTCCAAAAATTTCTCTGAGGAGCTTCAATTGTCTGCACTTGAGTTCAATTTCTGTACGGTCGCGTTGGCTACCCAAACCAAACCAAACCAAAGGCAACCCAACCCAAAAATGCTTTTAAAGCTCGCCTGCGGAGCGGAATCGACTTGCGGAGCGGGCGAGGAGGAGATATTTTCGTCATAACTATAAATTTTATTGAGATTCAAATGGTCTGCGTACAAATTTAGACACAATTATTACTTACTTCAATGACGCCAGCCAGTGGAATGGGGCAAGAATTGGGAACTTGGTTTTTGAGGGGGAATAATCACTCCATGGGGTAGATTCAACTCCGAGTAGAGCTGGAACTGGTAATCTTAATGCAAACTTAAAAATATGAATTGAATTGAATTGCTAATCCTGTACCAAAATGATTGAACCAAAATTAGTTCTGGGATTAAATTGAAGTAGCTTCCTAGCAGATGTCAAAACAATCCCATTTGCATCCCCTCCAATCCCCTCCAACCAACCAGCACCTATTCCACTTAACTGACAGTTCGTCAAATGACAATTACAACGACTTAATTACTTTTAATAAAGACGTCCGTATGTAGGCAAGCGAGCAGAAAAAATACAGCTCTTCATTAGCGAAAAAGTATACTCGGGCATTTTTGCATAATGCCTCATTATGCTTGCACCACCCCCTCCCCTCCCAAATGGGGGGTGTGGGCCGCTCGCCTTAATACATACAAATTGGAAATTGATGAATTTTTCCGGTATGGAGTCCGTACCGTCCTCGGTTCCCAAACAAAATGCAGCTGGCCCCCAGGGGCCGAGAGTCTATCGCACTCGAATATCAATTAGTGCGGTTGGGGGTGGGATTACCGTTCGATCGATCCACCGATCGATGGATGTTCGATCTGGAGATCGATGGATGGATCTAACGAACAATCAATGGCAATTGCTGGCGATGGGAAATTACTAATAATAATGACTTTAATTGAATATTGCGCACTTCATTCACCCCGGCGTTCTAAATTTGAATCCCAAAAAGGAGGGCAGCAAGCGGCAGCATATTATCCATTACAAGCCTTCAATCGACCATAAACACTTGGAGGAGCGAGTGTGTGTGTGTGAGTGGTGTAGGGTATAGGGTATTGGGTACAAGGGATCGATCCGTGGCTATGTCACAACGTGCTTTATATTTGGATGTGAAGCGACCGGTAATGAAGTTCGCCGGATTCGCAGGCAACCAAGTACTCATTCAGCTCTACCCGCCCCCCTGCCCACCCCATTTCAGAAAACGATTCAAGCATGAAAGCAATTTTTAATTTATTTTGGTTGAGCGCTTCACTTTTTCCTAAAATTATGACATAATAGCCGGCAACGAGGAGCAGTGAGAAGCAGCGAACCACCTAATAATGTCATATGGAAATTTACGAGTACCGAACCCGATCTAAAAATCCGCGCGGGGGAGCTCCGACTCATCGAGGGAATGGAGATGGGGTTGGGGATGGTGATGGTCGGTCGGTGTGAACACCTCGAAACACAGGCGGCAGTGTGGGAAAAGTATATTTGGATATTGTTTGCCCGATGGCGATGGCAAACACCTTCCGCTTCACAAATCAGCAGTGTGTGCTGGAGTGTGTGTTTCGATTACTTCGATACTTTGAGCCGAGGACCAGTTGAGCTGCTGACCAGTTGTCAGTTGGCTAATGTTATAATTAACCTGGCCACCGCCGTCAACGCCAGTCACATATCGATCCATCAGTTGACCCCCGAACCCAATCAAAGCCGCTTGGCCGGATAATCTCGGCTGGACCTCGAAATCGGATTGACACTTTCGGTGAGGGAACAATAATAGATTGTGTTCCGATAAGTGAAACTCTAGGCCAGTCATTTACTGGGTAATATTATCATCATGTACCAACATCTTGATTAAAATTAACAGAATTAAGTTACAATGTTTTACAGACCCTTATGTTCTATTTGTATCAAAACAGAAAGTAAATACTTCTACTTATTAAATCTCACAATCTAGCTCACTTCTTATAGATTGACCAAATATTTTTAATATCATTGAATTGCCCACATATAAGCTGACTGAAAAAAATACAATTTAGTTGAAATACCGTGGGCGAAAGAGATGGTCTAAGTATGTAAACACGATCATTAAATAAAACATTGAAAACGAGCAAGAAACGAAACAATAAAACGCACACGCAGATACAAAGCCGATACAGATACAGATACAGATTGTTGATGAGAGGGGAATGGGAGAGGCAGACAGACGAAATAGAAAACGGAGGAGAGGAAATGGAGACAAGTTAACCAATGAAATAAACGCAAATTTAATGACAACAACAGCGCCACGCACAACTTGGCCAATACGCGTTTTCCATTATGGCCAGCTAGCCGAAGCACTTTACAACGCGAGATCAAATCGGCTAAGAGCCAAAAAAAAAAACGGAAAAAAAGGGGAAAGAAAAAACAAAAACAATGTCCGAAAACGAAAACTACAAAATGGAATACATAATACACATAAAATCCAAATAGTGAACAATGAATTAAATGTTATAAGATGTAGATACGACGACGCACACTTACAGGTCGCGATACATTTGTATCTGTATCCGCGATCCGCTGTGATCTCTCCTACTTCTACTTCGGATTCAACTTGTTTTTTCGTTATTTTCTTTTTTTTCGAATTTTTATGGCTTTTCAATGCCGAAAGTTGGATGTGGTGGCATACCAGAGGGAAAATTAATGCCAGTATATACGGTGAATATCTGAACGATGCGACGTATTCATTCTTACGGCCATTGTATCTGCTGCTGTCGTAGTTGCTTTCTCTTTGTGTTAATTGTATTCGAATAATGATGATGCTGGGTCGCTTGTTGGCCTGCATCTTGTATCTTTCGGATACTTTGGCCTCCGCTTCAGCATTAGCTTTGGCTAATTTAATTTATGGCCAGTTTATGTAAATTTCAAATACCACATATTTAGTTTGTTTCTTTCACCGGCTCTTTTTTACCCAATCTTTGGTCGAACAGATCAATTTCTGTCTCCGAATCTTCAATTTCTTCTTCTACGCTCCGGCTTTTAAGTTCTTTTTTAATATTAACCATTTTTATTATAGACGACAGTTCATTGACATCTTGTGTATATATGTACGCATTTATATAGCTGGCCATGTATCTAGTTATCTTTATGTGTGTTTTCTGTTGGTCAAAAGAAAGTTGAAAACTTGGTGGAGTGATGGCATCCACGAATTGGCATTTGCATAAATTTGGCCACACATTTCTTGGCCATGCGAAACTACCAACTATCAACTAGCGGCAACAATAGCAACCTCGGGCTAATTGCGGCCCATTGAGATGGCTATCGGCTAGTGGACTCGCCCCATTAAGAGAGCCATTTTGGTGAAGTTGGAAATTAATTAGGACAGGTTGGTTGCTCACAGTGTATATAGTGGCCATAGTACGCTAGTGGGTGCCAATAAAAACGCATTGCAGTGCGATCTTATCGCACTAGTTGGATCCATGAGTAATGGTCTCACGCATCTGACGAATGGTTGGGAGATCTTGCCCCTCTACAATTCCAATTTTTAGGGGCCATTTCGGGTTTGGGTTTGGATTGCGCTCGCGATTACTGCGCTTTAAAATTTGGCTTTGGTTTGTTGTTTATGTCTCTGTCTTTTGGGCATTTTTATTTGCTCATTTAATTTCTGAATTTCTGAAATTACTCAATTAGTTTAATTAGCAGCTGGCTACGAATGCGCCTCAATGTCTATCCATGAAATGGATCGCAGATTTTTCTAAGCCGAACACTGGGAAAAAAAAGTATTCTATCAAGTGTCGGGCTTAGAAATAAAATATTGAAAATTTATCAATTTTCTTGGCATTTTTTATTATGTATACGATTTATTGCGTTTTATTGTTTTTCAATTAGCTTAGTAGCTGTTTTACTTAGTTTTAACATTTTATTAAGGTGTAGAACCACTTGGCCCTGAATCAGCAGCTCTTACCTTGATTGATTTTTGCGTTAAATGTAATAAATTGAGCTGGGACTGTGGCTAGTCACCCAGTCTTTTGGCCAATATAGTTGGGCCTCTCATCTGCATCGAGTCGACGTCAAAGTCAAAGGCGACTTTGGCGTCGGTCATTTGTCAAAATCATTAATGCAATTACGCGACCAGACTGCGACTGAGAATGAGATTGAGACAGCCAGTACCACTGCCACCGAGGGCTGTCTTCTGGCCTGCTAATTATTTTGAATTATTCAATTTCATGTCTCAATTTAAAGTCTCCGAGGCAATTAGGAATAGTCGCTGTGAGTTCCATCTCAGTTCCCTTCTCGCTTTTAGTTTTTTTTTTTTTTTTGTTCCCTGCCATTGAGTGCCACTTTGATGCGTGTCCAACTTTGAGGACGATGATATGGCTGTGGTGGCTGGCGAGGATTGGGGTCCAGAAATGCAAATGAGTGTGAATGTGAGGCGAACGAAATAAAACCATTTAAATAATTGAAAATCGAACAAATCGCGCTGCTGCCAGCAGAAAAACACAACTGAATAGGATGTCATGATGAATAATAAGGAAAATGAAGATAGAAACGCATGCAAATTTAGAAAAAGCCAATGTGCGAGGTCAGGCGAACTCTAAACAAAATGGTAGCCAGCAACTATAACGCTTTTGCTGGCGTGTATGCTAATTTATACATCTGTTTTTGATGTGTGGCCATGAGAGAGTTTTTTGGTTAAAAACCTGCAGGATAATACAACCAAATACATAAATCAGAGCTGAAATGCTGAAATGGAGTATGAACCGAAAATAAATTGAAGATGTTTCAAAATTGATAGTTCTATGGCTGTATTTCATTTTAGTTTTAGTTATAGAAAAAAAGTGGCTTAAATAACTTCCATTTCCACAATCTTTTAGTGTATTCACACATCCACTCACGAGTCACGGTTCGGCTCTAAAAATGGTTTTAGTCGACTAGAAAACATAGATACACATAGATTTATAAACACATACGACTGGGTGTTTGGTCCGCAAATGCGTGTTAGATTGTTGATGTGCAAAATCTAATTAATTATTTCATTAAAATTGGCATTTTATTGACATTCTAATTTGGATTTTTAGAATATTTGGACCTGGAACGTGTGCAGCCTCTCACACACACAGCTATGAGTACATCCATTTACCCTATGTACAGATTTTATATGTATGTATATGGTGGCCAAACTCCCCCGCAATCATCGTGTGGCGTCGGCTTGGTCAACGTGGCGGATGAGCGATTTTAATTGGTTTTTAACTAATTTGCTTGCATTGAGTGAGGTCCTTTCCCATTGTCCCATACAAATTTTGCACACTGAACTAGGCTGATAGAACGATCTTCTTAAATGGGCTGTGCGGAATTTGCATTGTTGACACCGTTTATAATTCGATTTGATACTTGGCGCCGTCATATAATGGATATTATATGCATAATTTTAGCACTAATCATGCAAACCTATTCTTTTTATTAAAAGCTGAGCTTAATTTGATTTAATCGGCAAAGTTTTTGAATTATTTCTGGCTAACATTCACAAACTACACACTCGCATCCGAAACCAATTTGACTCAATTTCCTGATTTGCGTTTATTTTGTTTATGGCTTTCCCAGCACATTCCCTTTATAAGGCCGAACGCCCCACAATATGAGCTCATAAACGATATAAACATAACTGTAAAAATAATGAAAGAAACAACAACACACACTAAGGAGCAACTTGTACCTCGGACATTTGTGTACATTCAATGATTCTCCCACTGACAGCTCAAATGCAAATCGTAAAAATAACAATCATCATCATAACGCCCCTCCCCCTTTCCTTCCGCCCCCGAATCCTAGTTATAAAGGATGGGTTTGGGGTATACATGACAGAGGCGAATCGGGGGGTTGTAATACGCGTGGCGGTGGGGGTAAAATATTTACCAAGGAACTTAGTTCACTTGCCAAGGCAAAGTATCAATTTACCAAAAATAACAAGCAGAAGTTATCCTAACTAAATGTACCCTGTGATTTTATGTTTTTTGTTCAAATATTGGTAAAATTTGTCACTTTAATATTTTTTTGTATTGGTGCAAAATAACAAACCATGTGAAATAACAAAATTTTAAAATATTATCTTTGTCAGTCACAAGATAGTCGCTCTATTCAATATACCCTTCGGGGCAAGAGTGTTCGGGGTGTTCAAATAGTTAGTACAAATTTGATTGTGCCCATGGCCAACAACAGTTGTTGCTGCCATTTCCGCAGTTCTAGATACGAACCCCAACTCTTTTTGCATACGCGTGTTTGTATAGCCATATAAATATCGTATGTGGATCGTTATATATGTATGATTGTATATAAATCCTGGTGGGTGTGTGTACATATACATGTATAGATGTATACGCATACATATGCCAGCGATATCTGTGTTATTTAGTAATTCGTTTTTTATTTACCATTATCATTTACATTTATTTGTTATTATGTTACGCTCGACTCCGACCCGCAGGATATTCTTCCTTTCAATTACACACCCACTCACGAATGGCTTTTGGCCCTTTTCGGCTGCCAAAATGTACTGTGTTATGATAAACGCAAATTTCTGAAATGTTTTTGTTTTTAGGCAGTTGCCGTTTGAAAGTTGGACATTTGATGTGTGTGGCATGCTGAATGCAATTGCGTCCTGCGCGCACACACACACACTCACACACACATCCTGCTGATTACATGTGAAAAACGTATTTTGTGCTGCCTTTTTGCGCCCCTCGCCATTCATTTACATATTTTTCGGTTACCAAGCCGGAAACTATCTGTTGTTTTATTTTGTTGTGTCTTGGCCGGGTTAGTTATTGTATTGTAGGGTATGGTATGGTATGGCAGCTGGCCCCGCCCCCAACCCCTCGGATTTATGCGATGTGCGAGGCAAAGCGAATGTTTGTTCAATAAACGAAATAATTGCCAGCAAATGTGTTGTGATGAAATTGTTTTGGGTTACTTCATAAATTAGCGCAAAGAAATGCACGCAGCTCAGCGAAGCGCAAAGCAACGCAGAGGGTTTCGATTGGGGGTAAAAGGTACCATAAATTTTTGGTATAGGCCATAGGCTAAGACTTTCCCATTTATTTAAAAAATAAAATAAAATGGGAAAAAGGCCAGTTCAAATTCCACAACGATGTAGTTAAATCATTTAACTCACCCTTCACTCATTGCACAAATAACACATACCAAGTAGCTTACTTGTTTCAAATAAAATACCTGCTGCCGACCAGCCTCCTTCGATTGTCTTAGTCACGGCCAGAAGTGATGGCCATAATCGAGTTTAAAATGCCCCACCATTAATCAAACAACGTTGTGAGTCAGAGTGAATAAGTGCATGAGTACCCAGGGAAATTGTGAACATGATTTTCGAGCGGAATTCCAAATGTACCATGAAAAATTACCAGTCTGCAACTGCAGGCGCCAATTGCATTGAAAGTATAGTATTTGTGAGATGGTGAAGGTAATGGAATTAGGGGGATACGGAGTTCCGCCTCTCGAATTATTCGAACGCCAAGATGTAATCCGAATCTTCCATGGCGATCGTAATCCAACTCCAGCGACGAGATGAACCCGAAACCCAGAGATGAATGCGTTTATAAATATTTTGATGGCGGTACATCGATCAGGTTGGTCCGCCTTATAGCGAGGGGAGATCGGTGAACGGCAGCACACTGAAGATGGATGGATTGTTGGTGGTTGGTTACATAATGATCTAATAATCTTGTACAATTATTTGGCGGGTGCACTTGGAAAATGACTATGATACTTTGGAATTATGAAAAATATAGATGGCGTTAAATGATATTTGACATTTGTATGGGAATTTCAAGTTTTTCTACCTATTGATGATATATTATATTATTGTATAAAGTGCGGAAATAAAGTACGGAATATCTAAGATCTCTTAATACCGATTTTCCCAAGTGTAAGTCAAAGATCTTGCGAGTGGCGGGCAACGTTAGCTCCATTGTTTTGTGGCTTGTAAACGGTTAAATTAAATTGATTTGCGTCTAATGCCCCGACAAGTGGCCCGCTCTTGGTGGTTCAGTGGTTCGATGGTTTGGGGGGTACGCTCGTGTAATTAATGGTTTCATTAGACCAACCGCGGATCCAGCGGCACTACGGCAGTCCCAGTCCCGCTGCTTATGTATGAATAATTGGTAATAATATTTAATGATTGGCCCACCTGCCCGAGCAATTGTATTTGGATTTGAGCCATTCGAAGACTAATCTTAATTTTGGTTTCTTCTCTCGCCCTCCAGCACTTAGCTCCGTCCATGGGCGCCGTGGCAAACAGAGTCCGGTGAAAATGGACAAAGGCCGCGCGAGGCTGCCGCCGAATTAGCAGAGAAGCCGGAAAATCCGTACATACGGACGGGCAGTGTAAATATTTGCCAGGCCCCCTCAAAAAAAAAAAAAAAAGGAAATATTAAAAGAAAAAGGAAGAGCACACACACATAACAAAGGCGAAGCAGAAGGGGAAGCATTTGTGCGACAATAGCCAAGGAACTAGCCACAAAAGAAGAAGCAACCGGGTCCATTAAGACAGCCAAACCATCCGATCCCATCCCGGCTAGACGAGGTCCACTTAAATGACCGAATCCACACAGCTGCAGACGGCGGAGAACAACAACGCGGGCGTGGTCAAAATGGAGCCCCCGCCGCCGGCGACCTCCTCCGTTTCCGTATCCGCCGCAGCAGCCGCCCACGCCCTGTCCTCCCTATCCTCACTCACGATGGCCGCCACCGGATCCGCCCTCTCGCCGGCCACGCCCCCGCCCTCCCTGAACCTCTCACATCAGCAGCAGCAGCACCAGCAGCACTACGCCCTCAAGTGGAACGACTTCCAGAGCTCGATCCTCAGCTCCTTCCGTCACCTGCGGGACGAGGAGGACTTCGTCGACGTGACACTGGCCTGCGACGAGCGCTCCTTCACCGCCCACAAGGTCGTCCTGAGCGCCTGCAGCCCCTACTTCCGCCGGCTGCTCAAGGCCAATCCCTGCGAGCATCCGATAGTCATCCTGCGCGACGTGCGCTGCGATGATGTCGAGAATCTGCTGAGGTGAGTTTGAATGAATTAAATATAGTCAATTTTTAAGACATCTATTGTTAGATTTTTAGTGAGAATTGAAATTTTAAATATTTTATAAAACATTTTTTATAGCTTTATGTACAATGGTGAGGTGAATGTGAGCCACGAACAGTTGCCCGACTTTCTGAAGACAGCTCACCTGCTGCAGATTCGCGGTCTGGCGGATGTCAATGGTGGCTATCCCTACTCCAAGGCTTTGTCCGCCGCCTTGAGTCACAACAGCAGCAACAACAACAACAACAACAACAGCAGCAGCAACAGCCTAAGCAACAACAATAACAATAACAACAATAATGCTGAGAGCAGTAATCACAACAAGATAAGCAGCTATTTATCGCCCAATCAAACGAGCGCCGCGTGCAACAACAGCAGCAACAGCAATAGCAACAACCACAGCAGCAGCCACAACAACAGCAGCAGCAACAACATCAGCGGATCCCTGAACAGCAGCCTGAACTCACCGTTCAGTGCGCCACAGATACCGCCACCAGTGACCGCCTCGAGTGCAGCGGCTGCAGCAGCAGCGGCCGCATCCCTGACCGCCGCAGTTGCCGCAGCAGCGGCAGCAACAGCAGCCAGTGCCGGCAGCAGCAGCAGCGCCAGCGGACAGACGAGCGGTACGCCCGCCATCCAGGAGCTGAAGGCATCGTCGGCAGCGTCGCCCGTAAGAAACCCGAACCCCAATCCCAGCAAAGTAAAGTGTGCAGTTCCACGAAATGCTAGCACTCGACTTGGTTGATCCCTTCCAGACTTTCACTAACTTTGGGCATCCCTACTCTCCCATATTCCTTGCAGGCCAGCAGCAGCAACCACTGGGACATGGGCGAGATGGAGGGCAGCCGGAAGAGCCATCTGACACCGCCGCCACAGAAACGCATCAAGAGCGCGGACTTGTTCCGTGCCCAGCATGGCATCAGTCCCGAGCGATTGCTGTTGGATCGGGAGTTCCCCGTCGCCGGACAGCATCCGCTCACCCGGAACAGAAGCGGTCGTGACACATCCAAGGATCGGGAGCGCAACATGGAGTTGAGGGAATCGCTACTAGGACAGGCTTTGGAGAACAGCAACGGACAGCAGGCCAACCCGGTGGGTTACTTTGGATAATACTTAGACTCATATAGAAAAGTTTTTGGCGTGAAATTGGTTTTTTGTTAAAGGAATAAATTCATTTCCCACACAGTTATATTATTTTTTTCAGTGTATAAAGGCAGCATGCATTAATAATTAAATCTTAATTATCATATATATATTATTTTGTAGAAACACGAACTCGGACAGAGCGCGGGTGAGGATTCGAACAGCAGTGATACGGAGCCCTCGGATCGAGGCGATGGTCAGCACGATGGAACCCTCGACGGAATTGACAACCAGCGCTCGCACTCGTTCCCCAATGCATTCCTCGGCCTCCAGGGCATTCCAGGACTTCTGCCAGGACCCTCTGGCATCAACAGCGATTTCGGTGAGTCGAGTTTTTCATTTTAATATGCTCCATTATACCGAAACTATATACGATTAGGAGCTTGTCATTCGTTTACACTTTATTGTACGGAACCAAAATTGAATATTTGCCTCTTGTATATGATTTAAAAATCGATTGGAAAGAGAGTGTTTTGAAACAAAACATTACACATATGATTTGCATTTTGCCTTGTAACTAACGGTCGATCTATCGATAAACAAATGGGAAGTACATATAACTAAAGCAGTTACTAATTGGCAAAAAAAGTGATATATTTAAGATAAAAGATAAAATAATGGATTATAAATTAGTAATATAAATTTGAAGAAGCGTTATCGATTTATCGAATATTTGCCTGTTCTATATTATTTATGAAGAAACGAGAAAACGGATGTTTTGTATATGATTTGCATCATTTTAGAAATTTGTTATGATGTAACTAACTATCAAATAATTATAAGCCGAAAATGTGCATCCGAAGTATACGGAAATACCTAATTGGAATAAACCAAAACATGAAATTTACTTTCGATTTGTTGCACATCTACTGCATTTAATATTCATGTGTAAAACTATTATAAATATCATTTTAAGACGTAGTATTAGCTTAGCATTTAGGCAGTGAAACTCACAAATGAACAATTTCCCTAAGCCAAATAATCCCAATATCCAATAACAAACGATTTTCGATCCGAGTAACGCGTTGACCAACCCAAATGGGCGGCAATCATTAGGCCCATAACCAACTGTCGCTGGTGTCCAGAACCTCAACTAGATCCCATGCCCAATCCCGTCCAGGGTGCCAAGAAATATGCGCGGAGCACGTGTCGCATTAGGCCAAGGATATGTAACTGTTGGCCAGGACATTCGGCGTGTGATTATAAACACATTCGCTTTCTGTTTCGGGGTGCGTAATGTCCGTTTGGCCATTCACGTATGTGCAAATGTTCTACATAACGAACGACAAAAAATGATTATTGCCATTACCAAACACTACTGCTATCGACATAACTACGGCTATTGCTCTTACGATTATTGTGATTATGATTACCATTCGATTGTGAAACGGAAGGATGCCGAAACAGGCTGCACTGACAGAAAAATATGTCTTGAGACATATTAGATTCACTTATCGATCTATTTGAAGAAAGTGTATATCATATACATACATATATAAAGTAATTTGTTTTCTATAAATATATGTATATAGTAAAAACGCAACCGCTTTCTTTTCACCTCACTCTCAGTGTAGGAAAAAAGCGCTACAAATATGATTTGACCAGGTCCTTATTCCTGCCTCCTTTCGGGTTGTTTGTGTTCCTAAGCACATGACACGCACTTTGTCCCATGTCGCAAATGTCGCATTTAACGCGCATTAAAATGATAATGGTGCCGGCTTCAGGAGCAGACCGACTACCATCCTTCGACCGAATCCAGGACATTCAAAGTCCTGTTTCGATGTCGTTTAATATTCAGGGCACATAGATCATTGCAACAAATGTTGGCCAGCACTTGGTCAGTTTAGTTGGAGCCGACTGGAGGCGAAGATGCCGGTGTGGCGAAGAGAAATCAAATTTAATAAAGCATAAACATTCAATAAGCTTCGCAACGAGCCAAAGTCATTTGAAATTCCGAGCAGTAACGGTAAAGGGGCGGTCCTGCGACTTTTGGCCATTTGGAAATCCGAATCGAAAATATTAACGGCCCGAGCAAAAAGGATAAACTTTTGCGCAATGATAAAAATGATAAGTTTTTTCTCTTTTATTTTTGCCTGCCTTCTGTTTTTCCTGCCATCTCCGCCCACATTTTCCCCGCTGCCCCGCTACCCTCCTCCACCAACCCACAAAAAAAGGGCGACACACGAGACCATACATATTTAGATTTTATTTCGTTTTATTGCTTTTTTGTGCATTCGATTTATTCGCTGGGCATTGGCAATGGCCGAAAACGGACTTGGAAATTGCGCACATGTGTGCGCAAGGACTTGGAAGCTAAGTCCTGCCCCCTGCCTCCGATCCTGGCCTCGGTAATATGAGTTGGGTTTGCATTTTAATATATTTACTTGTCCGCCGCCACTCCACCCCCACAAATGTCACACACTCGCAATCAGATGCGGGCCCCAAAAACTACAAAAGACGAACGAGAAAGGAGGAAAAAGTTTACTTTGCAAAAATCCATTGCAGAAACATTTATAAAGTGGCCCGGCCTGGCCAAAAACCTAGCCCGAAATTGTCTTCAAGGAGCAGGAGCACAAAAAGGACTAGAATAACATGGGAGAACGTACACAGTGGAAAATAAATCATGTTTTTCTCACGAGCACTAAACAAAATATAGCAACTTTTATAGCTAGCACTAGTGGTATACGTTTCTTCGATAACCGATAACCTTATTAATATATTGTGTAAGCTCCAGTGTGAGCTAGAACATATTTTATATATTCGAAAGAGTTCCTAGAATCATTCCACCAAAAGAAAGTAGGACTCTAACCGGTTTCTTTCACTGTAGTAGACACCGTAGAAAAGAAGGCTGGCCCAAGAAAAGCTGGACTCTGGCTTGGAGGCGTCTTCGCTGTCGTTGCCGAGGACATTTTAAAATGAAAATGATATCGGGGAGACAAAAAAGAAAGCGGACAGCCAGGCCGGCGGCTGCGGCCTCGTCAGGTGGGTGGGTGGTGATTTCTTGGGTGGTTCGTTGGGCGGCTGCTAGCCCAAACATTGACAGCAAATAAATGGCAGGCAAAATAATAACAGCTAAGGGGTGTGTGTGTGTGTGACAGGACGATAAGGAGGAGGGCTTACTTCAAATCAGCTAAATCGGAGAAAGAAAGAGTTGGGCAGCCAAGGAAAAAAAGGATTGCTGGCAGCGAGGAGCGTAGGTGCGAATACTGCATTTGGCGCCGATGGCGTGGGCAAAGAAATGCAAACAAACAATGCGAAATGGGAAGAAATCATTGACATATGAGGCCAGTGGCTCATTTCTTGGCCAGACCGAAATGCAAAAGTTTCCGGAAGTCGTGGGGCGTGCAGGGGGCGTGGCAGGGGCGGATACAAACTTGGCCGGACCAACTGGCGCTGTCTGTCTGCTGGCCATTTGGCGTTTGGCATTCGAAAGCTAATGCGCAAAGTTTCTTTCGATTTGGTTCGGTTGGGTTCTATTTGCCAGCTGCTCACAAATGCACTTCTTTCCTCTCTATCGTTCATCTTCTGACACTTCCTTGGACTGCAACGCCAAAGTGGCCAAAAAAAAACAGTCAAATATGGCCGGGAATGCATTTTCCGTGGTCTAAATGATGAAATGATATGTTGTGTGGCTAACGAAATGTTGTTTAATGGGATCTCATAAATAACTCGATATCTCAAGTTAAATTCAAGACCAACGATTTTCAAACGGAAGTTGAAAACTAAAGCCTTTAATCAGATCGATGTGATTAGTGCTGTCAGCTGCATCGCTTGCCTAATTATATTTTTGTGGTAAATCTGCTGACTGCTATGCCACGTAAAGGATTACAAGCTGCGCGCCAGATAATTTGCTCAGGTGTGTGGATTTTGGCTATAGAGACATTTAATGACGTACGCTGCCAGGATCCCGACCATTACCCCACTTCTGGCGTCCTGGAACTGCGTGAAATGCGTAAAATTAGCAGCCGGCAGCAAAAGGAAATAAGCATGCGAGAAACATTATTTCTCAGGTCAAACAAAACGCACCCATGTTGCTCAGAAGTGGGATGGTGTTCAGTTCGTAAGGTGCGTGCTGGCTCCTTCCCCAGCCAACAACTGCCTTATGTATGTTCTGGCCGGCATTTGTTGGCGTGTTTGCATTTAATAAATTCGATTAACAACGGAATAAATACGCTTAAATGCGGAAAATAATGAAAACTAACGAAAAGCGTTTTGTTAGCCGTTGCCCTTTGTCGGCGTCGCCTGGGCGCCGCTTTCATTCCATCCGGCATTCAATCATTCCATTCAGTTATTCATTTTACGAGCTGTGTTATTATTGTAAATATGTGTGTTGCTGTTGCTGTAACAAATACAAATACATTACGTGAATAAACGCACCCATTATTTCATTTCATCAAGAACCATTAACGCCAACACGCCGCACACTTTCCTACATACATACTTAGTTGTAGTTGTATCTGCGGGGTCCTGCTCGGTCCCGTTAACTCACCGCGCCTAGTGTGGCCAGCTTTGCTTACGAGGCACCAGCCACCCACTTTTTCCATCCACTCCGCCCACCGACCATTGCCCCCAATCAAGCTGCTGCAAATGAGCGAAGGACATGAAAATGTTCAAGTAGATTCACACACTTGCACACTAACACATACGCACATACACTCCACACATGGGGGCCCGCAAAACTTTTGCCCGGATAATGAGTAAAATGATTGGAAATACATTTGCAGTGCGTGCGGCTGTCGCATGTATCCGTATCTTTGTATCTTGGCCAGCTTCAATCGCTCGTTCAATGTATCCTTGTCCAAGACATTTTTATGTCATCTCAAAGTTGGTGGCAGTGGGGATGTGGGCAGAAAGTTGATGATTCCCGCTCATGAAGCGGTACTTAAGCGGAGGAAATCCATTTCCTTAAGTTTTGTGGTGGAGGAAAATTGATAAGGGGAATTTACAGCAACGCACTATGTTTAGCTAATAAATATTTAATTTAATAGATAGTGGTTTTGGCTCAAAAAGGATTTAAAAGATAAAGAAACTTTGGTAAAGTTGTCAGCTCCATTTTAAATATTTGTGAAATCCTCAAAGGTTTCCAAACTCTTAACCGGAATAAAAATCCAATAAATTGATGGAGTCAAGCTCTTCAAATTTCTTCAATTTCTGGCAACTTTACTCTAAAAATGGTTGCAGATAATTTTCAAATATATATGCACTATATGGATACATATAGCTTGCACCAATGCCACGCCCCGCTTGCGAAACTGAACAAAACAAAAATGTTATCAAATTAATTTCAAAAACTCAATCTGCTGCACGTCACACTCAAGTGAGTGTTGGTGAATGGTGAATGGATGAGTGTGTGCGTTGGTGAGCATGTATGCGCGTATGTGTGTGTTAGCTGGATAGACCACCCTGGCCTATACGAGCTGATATATATGGACTCGTATGCAGGAAGGCTGCTGGGCAACAAAGTGGCAAAAGTGCCAGAGCCGGAGACACTTTCGGTCCGACGGGCAGGAATTGGGGGATGGACCGAAAACGAAACCGAAACTAAAAACTTTTGAGTTAAATTCCCGCTCTAATGTTTATGTAGATGAGGGATTATGTCATTGTGCGCCCCACACACACGCACCCACACACACACACACACGCTCTCCTTCTCTTGAAGGAAAACCAAAACCAGAAACCCAGCAACGGACAGCATGGGACAGGTTTCCACACATACATCCTATGTATGTATTCCTTTTTCTACTGAAAAACCCATTGCAACACTTGAAAATTCTAATTTTCTGCTTAAACTTCAAATGAAATTGTTTTGCACGCACACACACACAAACAGTTTGGAAATAGATGCGAAAAATGGAAATAAAAAACCATTATTATTATGTATGTAGAAATAGCTCTACAGCTCTATCCATCTCGTTCTTGGGCACAACAGTGGGTGGTGGATGGTGGGTGGGTGGTTGGGTGGTACAAGTGGACAAGTGTTTGCCATAGGAAATACATTAAATTTAAACAAAATTCCCTCTGCTTCTGCTTCTTGCCGCTTTCTACTTGAGCTTAACGCACACAGACACACAAGTACCGGGGCCCAAATGCAAAAGTTTTGCTCAAAACTATTTCGTTTTTGGGCAGGGTTGAATTTTGGGTTACCAATCCAAGAATCCAAAGGGTTGAGTGCGGCCCTTTTTGCCACGTTGTATTTTAAATTCAAGTGGTCGTATGTAGCAACAAAGCATCCGTCTGCCCACACAACCAAGCCCAAGCAAATCCATATCCACATTCACCATCAGCTTCTCCACCTCCACAATTGTATGCTTAAGGATTTCGTTTACTGAATCCGAATCCGAATCCGAGTCCGTTTCAAATGCGAATTTATTTCCAACGAAAATATTACTAAAGTCAAAGACAGAGCTCTTTTGCCCCGCACCGCAGTGCTACCTTGGCAAAAAGGTCATTTTTGGGCATAGAATTTACATAAATCCATATGGATGACGTACATGTGTGTGTGTGAGTCTCGAGTTCAGTTCCGAGTCCATTTGAAGTCCTTTTGGCCTTCTTCGGTCCTTCGGCTTCTCTTCGTGCGACGCCTGCAATCTGTCGGCATTTTTCGCTTATCACTCGGATTTCGTTCACAGCTTCTATTGATTAGCTACACTAATAAAAACTAATTGTCATATTGAGGGAATTAAATAGAAATCAAAGTGGCATTTATCAATTAAACAGATATTTGCAAACATAAGACAAAAAAAGAATTGGGTTTATTCATACATCATATCGATATTTTGAATATCGTACACATTTTCCAGATCTTACCATGAATTTGAATTTGTATCCATAAATCACCTTATATTGCATTCCCTGTTTTATATTCAAGTGTTGTAAGTGATTATGTATATTGTGTTTTCCCCAAGTGTATTAGGAAAGGTTCAGGAGAAGAAAATGTGTGCGTGTGGTTTTCAAACGGATGGCGAAGACTTTGCCTCGACTCGTCCTTTTTCCATTTGACCCCGATGCCAGCCAGGATCTGCTCCTTCGCTTCCGTCTTGCGTCTTGCCTATTTTGTGCCACTCCCGAGAACTCCCTGCCGTCCACCGCCTCTGACGCATTGATATCCCTTTTAATGGATGAATTATTGCCGCACATGCGAAAGTAGTTGCTGCCCAGGACTTCACCCCCTCGAGAAGAGCAGGGTTTCCACTCAGCGTCCTGCGCTCACACATCCTTTTCACACAGACACAAACACAAGACGGAGCATTTGTTTGCATTTCATTTCCTTCAGATCCATCTCTGTGTGTCTTTCGCATCCCAATGACTGGGATTTGGTTGTTTGTGGGGTTGCAGAATGGTAGCCCAGGATGGGGGTTATTTGACAGCCCATGCTGGCGGGTCAGTTAATTAAGGGCGGACGTTGAGCAGAAATAACTCTTTTGCGGCTACCCAAACCCGTTTTTGATACACAAGAATTTAGCTGCTCGGGAATGCGCCAAATATCCATAATAATTGAAGGATATTACATCAATAAACCACCACGTACACACTCACATATCGCTGGTTGAGTCCTGCATTTTAATATTTCCAAATATCGCACTCACACACCAACACGCATCCTGGCATATAATTTAGGCTTTGACAGGCGGCCACCACCTACAACGAGGTTAAATGTGCGTGTATGTGTGGGCGCAAAGGGGCAAATGGGGCGTAGGCGAAAGGGGGTCGTAGGGGTGTCAGTCAGGCGGGCATTCGAGCGCCAACAGCCGACGCCATAAACTAAATTTATTGCAAATATTTCCTCAGCAATGAGCAATTTGTGCGATCGAATCCTGCGCCTAAGTGGGCGCGCGGGTGGGGATTGGTGCTCGCTCATGGGTCAAGGGAGGGGCTTTCTGGGGGTGGTGGTTCGTTATGCCACCCGGCGAACGTGTCGATGATGTATTTCCCCTGTCCAGCATTTGACCCAAGCCGGAAGAAAGAAAAAAAAAAAGAAAACACGGGTGAGAGTACCGGCTTTACCAAATAAACGAGAAGAAATCCCAGGCTAACTCGGTATGAAACGAAATTAAATTCCTCTTTCGTGCAGTGTTTTTATTGATTTAGCTGGCCCAGCCTCAAACCTAAATAGTCTATATTATTTTGCACTATTTATATTGCCAACTAAGCTCTAACACAAAAAGAGTTCCCCGCTTTTTGTCAGAGAATTACACGCAAAAACCGAAAAGCTGGGAGAAGTAGTCAAATGAAATTACTCATACGCCCAATGTGCCGCAATAAAGCCCACACACACACACACACACACACAGATAGCGAGAGAAAGAGAGCGCTAGACAGACCGACAAAATGGTTGGCCAACGACAACCAAACAACAACTAAAACAGCAATAACAAACATGAATTTTAACAAAATACAATTTCAATACAATTCTAACTTTCTAACACACACACATACAAGCAAACATGCACGTAGTTAGGAAAATATACACATACAGACGCAGCCACGCATAGCAAAGCGAGTGAAAGGGATAGAGATGGCGCTACAGCATGCCATCGCCCGCTTTCCAAGGGGGATCTTATTTAACCCCCTCCCTCCCAGCAAACCGCAGTGCCAACATCGCCACCGTCAATCCAAAAACCCCTTTTCGGCCACCCATTCACTACGCCCCTGAACCCAGAGCCGTGCGAATATGAAACTAAAACTTCCTCTACTCATTTCCTGTCCTGCTCCCAACCGCATCGCCTGCTGATGATGAATAGAATGCGGGGTGGGGGTGGGCCATGGGCGGCGAAATGTGGGTGGTGCGGGAATTTAGCTGGGTGCAAAAACTATCTCGACCGACTGTCTCGCCAGTTTTCAGTTGCGTTCTAAATTCATACATTCATTACCATCGCAAAACCACCCACATGCCCCACAAACACCCCACTCCCCTCTCCTTTCCCAATGAAGTTAAATACAATCGTTGGTCCGTGTCCAAGGGGGGAGGGGGTATTGGCGGGGGTTTAGGGTCTGCAGTGGGCGGTGGGCGAGTAGTTCGCTGCTCATAAAGTAATAAATTGTACCGTAAATAGTGCGGCGCAAGTGTTCGATGGAAGGACGGATGGTTAGATGGATAGGCGAAGGTTCTATAGTTGGATAGATGGATGTGTAGTGCAGGGCGATGAATCGGGTTGAAAAGCCGGAAACTCAAGCTGCTTTTGGGGGGCATGGAGAACGGTTCGACCACTGACTGAAGCAATTCATCTTTGACTCGGCTCTTCTTTCAGGCAAAGAGGTCCTTTCAACAGCTACTCGCAACCGCAAAGGATCCAGCAGGCAGATGGAAAAGGATTAGCATTGTGCCCTTAAAATATAAGTGTCCGTTGGGGTCTGATTTGAAGTCCCCTTCAATTGGGTAGCCCAATTATGCTTGTAAGCTTGTGATTCCAAAAGGAATCTTAACCGATTTCTGTGCAGAATTTATTGATTATATTAAAATATAAATTAATGATTATTAATCAGGTAACAGTAAATTCACATTTTTAAATTCTCAAGTATTTTAAAATACCTCCTTGCACAGAATGATTATCATCATGAATGTTTGGAACGCAGAGTTAACGAAACTTCTTGAGCTATTTATGCTATTCATTGAGTTTGGCAACATCCGAATCGCCACCCATCAGCAGTAGTAAATCCCCGACAGCCACACCAACTCATCCGCCCTCTCAGAAATCCAAAGAGTAACCCACACCCGGATCGCCTAATCCCCGGCAACGTTAACCACATACGACCGCATCGTTCATCATTTGGCCGTGCGTGCTGACGCCTTTTTGGGGTGGGGATGGGTAGTCCAGTGGGTGTTCCAGTGGGTGGTGCGAGTGATAGGTTGGCTGGGCATCAGGCTGCAGCCTGTACTAATAAATTACGCAATCTAAAACTATGTACATTTAATTCAAATTCACAAAACTGTACGCCAAACTAACCGAGACGAACTCCCCCACCATCCCCGCACACACACGCACACTCTCACATGTATATGCAGACGTCCATGTGGATTTTCACACACACACTGACACAGTGGGACAAACTTTGGGCAAACTTTTTTGCTGCCTCGGCTGGCGTCGCTGCCTCGGCTGCTGTATATTTTGGAATAATTCAAAGCGAATACATTTCGGACCCTCGCCCATCCGAACATCCATCTTCGCTCCAACCCCATCAGCAGGTGGCCGGAGTCGGGCTTCGAGACCCCCCCCCCCCCCTCCCCAGCCCCTCCTTACTCCCTTTCAAAAAAACCGAAACCCCCGAAAGCGACGCCCCTGAACGGCCTAAGCATTTTCGCCCATTGCCCATTGCCATTCCATTACCGACACCATTGGCGTCAACGTCAGCATCCATCGCACATGTCCTTGCAATTGTTCCGAGTCCACCCAGGACCACCCACTGAACCCCCCACCCCTTCACCCACCGCACTCACACAGCCGCACTCACACAGAAAGAAGGAAAGCACGAGAGCGAAAGCGTGCGCAAAAAGCAACAACAAGTTAGATTCCCATATAATATTCGTACACACTTTGCAAACATGTTTGTCGATGATGTATTATACAAAATGCCCATAAAAAGGCCCGCATGAGAGAGACAGAGTGCCCCTTGGAAAAAGGGATAGAGCTATGGGTGTACTCTATGCTAGAGTGAGAGCGTGCGATGGCGTAATCGTCGTTTGTCTCTCTACAAACATGCAAGTGTGTGCGTGTGTGTGTGTGTGTGTGTGCCACTAAATCGAAATGCCAAAATGCCCATTTCTATTCCATTCCATGGCTCTAGAACCCCGCATAAGCGATACAGACATTTCGTTTTTTGGGGTAATACATCAAACTAGCCGCATCAATAGCACACTCACACAGACAACCCTTATATCGCAGTATGCGTGTGTATGCTGTCCGTGTGTGTTTAGTTGCATGAGGCAACAAGGACAGCGAAAAACAATGGGCCAAGTTAATACGAGCGTGTGTGCTAGTGTGAGATGGAGAGTGTATGGAAAAAGAGTGAAATACTTCATGCAGAACCGAGCCAAAAAACCGAATCGAATAGAACAGACAATGAAGCAGAGGAAGACGAAGTAGTAAGGATATGGACAAGTTGGGGATTGGAGACGTGGGGAGGTGGGAAGGTGGGGCTCGGGCAAAAAGTTCTTGCCACCAAAAGTAAAGGAGATAATCTTGGCCAAAGACGAAGTGAGGAGCGAATTGCTTGCCAAGAACGAACATCGCTCACCACCCCTTTCGTACCCGATTCCAACAATTCCAGCACTCACCGCCCCCACCCAGCCCCACCATTCCCCCTTCACCTTGTGAACTCCGTTCTAATGACCGCCAAGATAGAATGACATTTGGGGCTGTCGGCTTTCATTGTTGGGTCCGTTCTAGTGTTGTTCCTGTGTGCCTGCATGTGTATGTGTAGCTAGTTGGACGGCTAAGTGAGTGTGCGGCTGTCGAGAAGAAAACTTTAAGTACACAGGACCCAAGGAGTCGGGTTCGGTTTTAAACCAGCCAAAAGAACAGTGGAACCACATTGGCATACTTGTTTTATATAGAGATGAAGGGTCATTAGTATAATTTTTTGCAAGAATGCTTATATGCGGTGATATAGAATTGCATTAATTATATGATCAAGATTGTTTGGAGAGAATTTTAAAATCTACTCCTTTTTCAAACTAAAATTTTATTGAATATGATCAACATTGTAAAACAAAGCAAATGGATGTTGTAACAAATCTAAATGGATTCTTTAAAATTCGTTTTGATTCTAGACAGTTGATTTACAATATAACTTTTTCCACAACTTCGTGATAAACTTTCGCGTTTCTGTACTGTATATTCTGATTTTGTTTTAGTTTTTTTAGTTTTCTATTTTGCCCATTTGCGATCTTCCAGTAATCAATCTCATTTCTCACCACTGTGCTTGAGTCTCTCGCTCACAAGAAAGATGGCAAAGGGCAACATTTTGGCAATAAGACGCCTTCTTCGGTCCAGGCGCACAACCCCACACAATCGCAATCCTCGAGAACCCAAGCACTGACTGGGGGCGGGGGGCGTGGCCGTGGCGGATGTGGGGAAGGGGCAGCTGCGGTCCAAGTACGTGAAAATTGATAGATGAGTTATGGGGCCGAAGAGTGAGGCCGAAGGGTTCGCATGCATATGTCCTTACACGCACACCCACAGCGAAAGAAGAGGAAGCAGGAGAAGGAGAAGAAAGGGAAAGGGAAAGAGAGAGCAAGATAAAGGTCTGTCCCCCCTCAAGACCTATCCCCCCCACCCCCCCCTGCGCCCGTTTCACCAACCCCCTTCAACTGCTCGTGTAGTTGATTCTGTCTGTCTGCCTGTCCGTCTGTATGTGTAGTTGGGCTTTGCAAGTGGCAATGAGTCCGAAGACGTTCATGTCCGTCCCAGCTGTCCTTTGGCTGTCTGTGTGTGTGTGGCTGTGTGAGTGTGTGTGGCATGCACGTGTCTGTGTGTGAAGGCAAAGCATTTTTCAACGTTTGCCTCGGCAGCCGGGGGCATTAAAAGTTTTCGTATTTATTTTGTAGTCGGTTAACAATATTCCTTTGCTGTCTTACCCGAACCGTACCCTCCCCTCCATCTCCTCACCGGCCCACCCCACCCACCTAAGCTCGACCATTCGACCCACTCACACACACACTTGCACACTGGCATAAGGGACTCACGTACGTGTAAGAGTTTTGTAATTGTATGCGTGCGTTTTGTTTGCGGACGTGGTCTCGTGGATGTCTTGGACTTCTTACACACGGACACACACACCAACGCATGGCAAAGTGGGGACATGTGGGGGCATAGATAATATATAGTACATGGATGCTTGAGTGTCTCAATGTATGTATGTACGTCTGTGTGTGTGTGTGCGGGTCGAGCTGAAAACTTTTATGTGTAATACATCAATTGCAAAAAGATAGCCAAATGCTGTTAACTTTATATACAACTCATACACGACTGCTGTGCTGTCTTGCACATGTATGTGTGTGTGTGTGAGTGGGGTAAGTGGGTGGCTGGGCAGTGGTGTTTCTTGGTGGTTCACGGGGAGTTACTTACGCTCCTCATGCGGCGCAAGTAAAAGATACATTTATTATGTGCGAAGAGCGATGAACACAAGCGATTTATCCTTTTTAACTTGCCTGTTCGCTTTATCTCCGTGTGTGGGATTGTGTATGTGTGTGTGTATTGGAAGAGGGTAATACTTGAGTGTGTGTGTCCCAACTGGACCACCCACATCTGGACCGAGTGACTAATTTATGGGCACCACCAGCTTGGCTCCGCCGCTTAAGCCCGGCTAATTTCGATTCTGGCCCGCCTAAGTAGGCAACACTTTCTGCACGGCATTTTTCTTAGCTGGTTGGGAAGCGCAAGTTACACACACTCGCCGCAATCATATTAAAAACACGTTGGCCCACTGAAACTTTTCTCATTTCAAAAGTTAAAAAAAGAGGGCAGACAAACAAACGGCATTATCGGCCGGGTCCCATCAACATTCGTCACAGGCCAAGGAGCAGCTGTCCCTGGAATCCTTGAGTCCTGTATCCCCAGCAAAAACTTCTCGACTTGATCTTGGCATGTGTCCGCCTTGAATATGCATTCGAGGCGTCACTTACAATTTGTTTTTTTATTCCGTCCCGAAAACTGCGTTGTCGATGGCGAATGTCAATGCTCTGATGTCGGTGTTTGGGAAATTCAGGAAAAATGGGAGGCAGATTGCCTGTGGGAGGGTAGGTGGCCATCCTGCCAGTTCATATATCACTCGATGTTGCCTCCCCTCCCGTCTTGCCGGAACTCCTCCACTGTCGTCACACATGCTCAACGGCAATTTCGCTTTCAATTTCAAATGCTATCTATGAGGGAATGCGAAACGAAGTCCTCGCCCACACTTACAGTTATACGTATATGTATGTGCAGGGACAACAAAGATAAAAAAGGTAACGAAAGGGTACCGAATAATCCAAATACCCTAACAACCTAGGGTTACTCTGCCTACTGTAAGATGGGATAGAGTAAAGTAGGATTCTTAATTGTTTATCTATGAAGCTTAGAAAGGATCAATAGCATTAAGCCCAAAAATGGATTTTAAACTTTCTATAATGTAGTATTTATTTTTAAGTACCCCTTCAATTTGGTCTGCAAACTGATTCTCCGAACATAAACACCCTTTGAAAGTGTATCTTGAAAGAAAAGTGGAAGAAAGCAAAGCGAACAAGCAAACTTGTTTGCAAAGTTTAAACAACATTTCGTTTGGCTTTTGGCTGGCCGTACGTGCCAATGCCCCGCCCACTTTTCCCGCCTCCCTCAGCGGACCAAACTTTGCCATTTTTTTTCAGTTTTTTTCTCCTGTTTTTCTTTTGTGGCTGCGTTTTATTTATAAGATAAAGCAATGCAGAGATGGATTGTCCCGGCATGTGTCGTCTGACATCTGGGCAGCGTTGGCAATCTAAAGTGGGTTTCCCGATACATATCCTGACCAGTTCGCAGTGTTCCTCATCCCTGGGAAAGTAGATAGCCCTGAAAGCTAATTAACTGAGGAGAGAACGGGAGTATCTAATGAATTCGGTCAGCGATTTTACGACACTTGGTCGCATATGAAATTGCCGGCCGAGTAATCCACTTTATCCATAATTCAATCACAACTATTATTTTGGGGTCGGAGATCGTAAAACTGCAGGACGTCGCCAATTTGTATCCATCAGATACTTGAGACGCAGATACGTTTTATTGCAAAAATTCGCCAAATAAAACGGACCATAAAAATTAATAAAAACGCAAGGTCCGACCCGCAATTTTATAGTTTTATTATCGGGCAAGATTTCGGATTAAGACCAATTCTGGTTACTTTCAAAAATTCAAAAGCAATGGAAATATTGCTGAGCGTGCGGTCGTAAAAATCTGAATGGGTGGGTCGGACTGACCAGCCCGAAAACCATTTGCCATCGCCCTTACCGACCGAAAAAACTTATTAAGTAATAAATTCCAATAAGAACAAAAGGCCGAACCAAATTACAAGAGGCTTCGGGGGGCGAAATATGCATAACAGCAATAACAATAATAATAATAAGCGAGGTGATAACGATCGCAAGACATCGAGAAATGACCGTTAAACACACCTACGACGCACCCTTGGCAACCCTTTTGACCCCCGACCCCTGATCCCTAACCCCCGGACAGAGACAAAGCGCCGCTCGGAAATGTTTACACATTGGCCCCCGGGCGGAACGATGGTGGCTATAATGGTATCAATGGGCCTGGCCCATTGACGCGAGTGATTTATATAGAAAAATTAATTATTTGCCGGCACCTCCTTCTGCAGTCCATTCTCGAAATGCAAAACGAGTCCTGAAACGCGGGGTAAAGGGAATAATAACTATATGGAGCGGCGGTGGTGACTTCGTTATAATGGCCCCTTGGCGCGAAAGGAAATGTTACCCGGGTCGCGTCGCCGCTTTATCTTTAATAAAGCTAATTTCTATTGCCGCTAACAGGACCGCGACATGCGAGTCCGTCTCCTCGCACGGGGATCGGAATCTCAGGAAGTCCCGTAGTCGCACTGCGATTGAATGCTCCGCTGGTAATTGATGTGGGTGCGGAGGTTCCATCGACCATCGACCATCGACCATCGTCCGGTGGTCCGATGTCTTGCATAACCCGATGGGTTTCCTTAACGCGAATTGGCACAGAAAACGCGCTCGCATGCGGCCATAATTGATGGCCAGGTGGCAGTTGCTCACCAAGCCCTGGATTTGGAATAGGTGCACACGCCCTGGAATATCTTTAATCGCCGAGGTTTCTTTGTGAACGGAAATTAACAATTACGAATCTCGAATGGATCATTCTAATACTTAAGAAATGAAACGCAGGCAATAGTTTGATGGTAGGAATCGAATTTTCTTATTTGGCAACATTTTATAGAGAAGGGGTTCTCCATCCACAAAAATAGACATTTTAGATGCATAATTATTAGGAAAAATTAGGTTTTGCATTTTATATTTCATTAATTATGCACAGCCACCGAGGTGGCCAAAAATAAGACGGGCAGGAATAGCCCAGGCCAACGCACACGGCTCCAAAGGCTTCACCCTGGGAGTTCATTCCTCACACACCTGTGCCCGTGTCGTCCAAACGCATCGTTCACAAAAAGTGCACTTGCCGAGGTAAAAAGGGCGGGAGGAAATCTTACGCCTGATTTGATCCGGGCCACACAATGTCCTCTTTCAGGACTTGTTCTTGTGGCTGTCACTTGCAGGCAGGAGCAGAATGCCTCACACACGTTGGCTGCCTGGCTGGCTGGCTGGCTGGGTGACATCCTTTCGGTTTCCTCAAATGTGACAAATTCGAAATGTGCTTGGCTGGTCAAAGGCGATCGGCAGGATGGCCCATCCTGTCCTGCTCGGCCAGGTCGGGATGGGATGGCATGGTTTGGGTTGTCCTGGCTGCACTTGAGCGCCGGCCAATCGACGAGGAGCTCGGGATGTTCTGTTCGCCGAAGAAAACTGTGATGCGGCCATGCATGTTTCATGTGCATCTAAGCATATGCCAGCTCATTCGAGAGACAGGGCCAGCTATATAGATATGCAAGCGGGTTGGGGGATTGTGGGTATGGGGATCCTTGCATATTGCAGTTTCCATTTTATTCGATTGGATTTTATTGTATTTTTCACTTGATATATTTATGCAGCCGAATTGTTTGCCTTCTCCCTTGAGTTGTCACGCACAAAGGCAGAGCTAAATTGTTTAATTTGATTTTAGGTTTTTTTTTTTTTTTGATGCGAGGGGAGGGATGAGGAGGAGTCGCCGCCTTGCGTCATGACCTGCACGCCCAATTCTGCAAAGCCTCTGGCCATCCCAAAAATGACTCAATATTTCGATTCGATGGCCCTTCTGGCATGGGCCTTGGCAATTTTGTAGACATTAAATTGCGTTTTATTTTTCAATATTTATTATTATCGAATATTCAAACGAAACCGAACTGAAAGTGGAGGTGGAAATGGAAATGGCGCTGCAAATGGGAGCGGGCGGAATGCAAAAGGATATATCTGAATCGGGGACGGGGCCAGGTGTGTTCCAGCACGCCACTTGGATATGGTCTACATACGTATGTATATGCACAATCGCAGTTCGCATATAGAGTTGTACGACCGTCCAATCCGGCAATGGTTCCATGACACGCGATACGCTTCTCCAACCCCCAAACTCCGTGATCCACCCTTTTCCCCAGGGCTATTCCCACTCGAATCTGTGCGTTATGCAGTCTTAGAACGGAAACCACCGAACACATCATTTAAATTGCAATCAAATATGTTTTGATTAAAACGAAAAAGTCATGAAGTTAGCACCCAATAGGCGAGGGGATAATATCTAAATGAAATACCATAAATCCCAGCATTTGTGAGTTTCACTGTAGCCATAGAACTATTGTGTAAATAATATATATCAGTTTTTAGTTGTTTAGTTTGTTTGCACTTTTTTGTTAAATAATTTAAATACTCATTGCCTGCCTGCCTGCAAAACAAAAAAACAAAAATGAATGTATAATCATATATACACTTAAATACCTTATATTACACGATATATTTGAACTGATGAGATTGGCTAAACAAAGAAAGATTGTCTTCCAAAATATTGGCTTAAACCGTGTGTGTGTGTGTGGACTTCCGATTCAGGCGGTAGTTGAAGCAATATTCCAAACTCTAGAACTGAATGTGTTCCCAAAAAAAAAAAATAAAAATATTAAAATCGTCCAGAAATTGGCTCTAATTGGTAAACCCGAAAGTGATTATAAATTTCGAAACAGAGCCGCGGTTAATTCAGTTCTGCTGTTGTTGTTGTTGCTGCTGCTTATGATGGAACTCAAAATTGACCCCAAAAACACACACACGTTCCACAATTGAAAATCCAAATTGAAGCTGGCTAATGAAACCAATAGCACACCCTTATGTAGCCTCTGATTTTCGATCTCTCATTGACTTCCTACTCTCCCCACAATTGGATCGCAGGCACATTCCTGAATGCCAAGAGCGGCATCAAGCAGGAGGTGTTGGAGCCGGAAACGGAAGAGGACGCAGTGCAGCAGCAGCGACCGCACGAGGCCCATGCCGCCGACCGTCGTCCTGCGGCCTGTAAGCTGGCCAAGCTGATGCAGCAGCAGGAGCAGCAGCAGCGTCAACTGTTTGACCAGCGGCGCAGCCACCACCAGCCTCACCATCACCACCAGCCGCATCATCATCGCCACCACCATCATCACCAGCAGCGCATCAACAACAATAACAACAATACGAAAAAGAACCGATCGGCCAATTCCTCGCCCACGCCGTCGGCTCGATCCTGGAATGACAGCGAAGAGGATCAGGACATGGACTGCAGCAGCGGCAACCAGCAGCAGCATGCGCAGCAGCAGCAACAGCAGCACAATAGCAACGAGGACGAGGATGATCGCTCCTCGTCGGCCTCCTCGGCCATTTCCTTGACCATGAAGAGAACGCGCCAGGATAGCGAGTCCACGCTCTACCAAACGCTGCTCATGAAGCAGGAGCAACACCAGCAGCAGCACCAGCAGCAACACCAACAGCAGCATCAGCAGCAGCAACAGCAGCAGCAGCAGTATCTGGACGAGCTGCAGCAGTCGCACCAGCAGCAACTGACGGCAAATCTGTTTATGGCCAGGACAATAGCTCTGAGCAGGTCACGAGATTTTCCGGAACTCTTTCAAAACACCATTGCCGCGGCGGCTGCGAATGCGACAGCTGCATCGGCCAGTCCCGGTAACAATGCCAGTGGACCCGGTCAGGTGGTGGCAACCGGACCCGGACCGGGACCAGGAAGTGCTGAACCCGTGGCCATGGGAAGTGGCAGCGGAGCGGCAGCCGGAAACAGCAACTACATGCTGCCATGTCCGCTGTGTGAGACACCACTGGAGCAGCGGGTATTCCGGCAGCACCTGGACCGACACTATCCGCGCGACAGTCCCGTCTGTCCGGTGATCGAGTGTGGACGCCGGTTCGCGCATCCCAATTCGGTGCGGAATCACATGCGCATCAAGCACACGCTTCAGTGGGCCAAGATGAAGGCCATGCGGTCATCGGGCGGCCCCTTCGCCGGCGGTCCGGACTTCAAATGAAACTGCGAGGCCGTGGGCTAATGTTACTCCGCGTAGTCACGCTAAAAGCTTTCTAGGTTGCTGCTTCTCAGTCAGTCACAATGGCGACAATAAATCGAATCTAACTCGCAATTCACGAGAAATCACCCAGTCTCGAGACACTCGCATCTATCGTAGATAGCCAAAAGTAGTCCAAGACCCACTCGGAGTCCCACTATAACTAAAAGTAACTGTAAGCGCACGAGAGATCCTTGCCCAAGGGCCAACTACTGCTGCACATCCTGCCCACCAGTCACTGAAGCTCCTCCAAGTGGTCAATTTGTTCTTTCTTAGTCCATAAAAGGTTTCATTTGGGTTACCAAAAAAGATGATCTGGGTGTCCTTTACGGATTTGTTACCAAAGGATTCAGTACGATTCGGTTCATTGTTTATTATTTATGTAGTATACGAGTATATACGAGTATTAACAATTAAAAATTCATACTTTCAACAAACGGTAAGATATATACCCAATGATTGCAGAGGAGCTACATGATTGGCGGCGATGGATGAACGCTTTGGGTTAGGAAACTTACAACAATTATTACGTTCCTATATGCGATAAAGTACATATACTACAAGTGCAGCTCTAATGCGTTTACCTAAGGCAAAAGTAAATCTCAAACTCTGAATTCCTTTACACTAGCTAATGGAGATCAAATCTGTGGGTTTGGGTTCCAGAAACGCTCCAGTTAAGCAAGCATTGTGCAGTATTAAAGTAAAAGCTAACGAAACCGAAGAACTACACACCACAAGAATAATAACATTAATTCATAGAGTTACATAAGCAAAATACGTATGATTAAGCCATAGAGGGTGAGATAACTATGTAGATAAAGAGCTAAAAACGAGCAAACAAAGAAACATGATATATAGAAATATATAAAGTAGTTATTATGAATATTGATACTGAAACAAAATAGAATGTGCCTGCGTAATATATTTTTAGCCAAAAAAAAGTAAAACCAAAAAATGAAAACTGAAAAACAAGTAAACCAAAGTTGAGCATTAAAAGAGAGATACGAACGAAAGTGAAAAAAAAAACAATGAAAAACTGAAAAACTGAAAACGATTTGTATTAGAGAAAGTTCAAAATTCAAGGAGATATTTTTTTGTTGATTACCCCTAGGTTCACTAAGCTGTAATTCGAATCAATTGGCGGCATAACACTCCAAGAGCAGACATACGTAAAAAGGTTCCTATAATGTTAATCAAAAACACACTAAAAACTCCAGACAAAACTGGCTAAATGAGGTCCATCGAGATTGCATCCCGATGATGACTAAATATAAATTCTATTTCGAAACGGACAATTTTACAATTGTAGTTTATAAAGCCCAAAGAGAAAACAAGCATATGTACAGCGATTGTACAACCGTTTGTATGCCATTTTAGTTTGCGAAATTGTCTGAGGGGCGAAAACAAATGTATCTAGTAGGAGTATCTTGTATCTGCGCGTTGCCTGAAGGAATGTATTTGAAGGTGGCGGCAAATCTATTTTGGTGAACAATAAAGAGCAAACGAAGACTAGCTGGCTTTTCATTGGTCTCTCTGTTAGCGGAACTTCGATGAGCCCAAGACTAATTTGTACATTAATGTGTCTTACAGTTTCCCGACGCTCCCTGGAAATGCGCGTCCGAGCCACAGATCCGCGTCCCTGCCCCAAGTGCGGAAAGATCTACCGCTCCGCCCACACACTGCGCACCCATCTGGAGGACAAGCACACCGTGTGCCCCGGCTATCGCTGTGTGCTCTGCGGCACGGTGGCCAAGTCCCGCAACTCCTTGCACTCGCACATGTCGCGCCAACATCGCGGCATCTCCACCAAGGACCTGCCCGTCCTGCCCATGCCCAGTGCTTTCGATCCGGAGCTCGCCTCGCGCCTCCTGGCCAAGGCAGGTGTCAAGATCTCTCCCGCTGAGCTGAGGGCCAGAGCCTCGCCCACCGGCGGAAGTGGCAGCAGCGGCGGGGGCGGCGGAGGAGGTAGCAGCCAGGCCAAGTTGGATTTAAGCAACGCTAGCGGTGGACCCATGGACGATGCCGAGGACTCTGACGACGATCCCGAGGACCTGACCACGGGCAACGGCTTGTATGGAATGGGCGGAAGCAGCAGCGACCTGAGCCGTTACCACGAGAGCCTGTTGAGCAACTTTGGGCACGCCAGGATGCGAAATGAGGCGGCTGCCGTGGCGGCCACTGCGGCTGCTCTTGGTCAACCCAAGGACTTGGCCGTTCAGCTGCCGAACAGCAACGCGCCTGGACAATCCCTGCTGGACACCTATCTGCAGTTCATCACGGAGAACACATTCGGTGAGTTTTACCTTTGCATATCAAGTTTCCAGTAAGTAATTCGTGTCCTCTCCCTCGACAATAGGCATGGGCATGTCCCAGGAGCAGGCAGCTGCCGCAGCACTGCGCGCCAAGATGGCACAGCTAAACGCGATGGGACACAGTCTGGACAACCTGCCGCCGGGCCTTCTCCCCGGACAATTCGATCTGAGCAAGCTGGCCGCCGGAAATCCCGCCTTTGGACAGAGCGGACCCGGACTGACCATTGAGCCGATAATGCGGCACGAACAGGCAGCGGGAAACCTCTCGCCGAACCGACCACTGGCTCTCAACTCGGGCGGCAGGATGATGGGTCATGATGAAATGGCGGAAAACGATGGTGACATGCGGCGGGAAGGATCAGAGCCCATGGATCTGGGCCTGGACAACAACCAGTCGGGCAGCAACCATGAGGTGGCCAACTCCGATGCCGAGGAGAACTACTCGGAGGATGAGGGAGTGCACAACACATAGGAGGAGCAAGAGATTCCAGCGAGGGAACCACGAATATGAACATGAACATAAACAAATGTATACCGATTACCCATGGAACATATGTAACGAGTAGCCTTATCCTCATGTATACCAGTTTATGTGTACGATACGATACAATACGATAGTGAAACCTAGGACTAAAATCATATTTGTGCCGCTGCCAGAGCTGGCCTAGTAGAGAATTCTATGTTGTGCTTTTAAAACTACCTAACTATACAGATATATATATACCTATATATAGATATATCGCTATACACATGTATATTTATAATTTATATACACAAGTACCTGCTGTGTATACAAGTCGATGAGGAGAAGAAGAATGAAAAGCCCCAGACAACCCATCCTGCATGAATAAGAAAACGTAAAGGTAGTCTTAGCGTACTAAGTTAGATTTCACATTGAAAGAGATGCCTGTAAATACATAAAAAAAAACTTGAATATGTTAGGCCAACAGCAGCCCCCAAACGATCCTTCGTAATTAGTATTGTACCAGACGCCAGCAGATAATTCAGATGTGCCATGCATGCCACAGCCTTCCAGTTCCAAGTCTAGCCAGTCTATACCAGTGCTTACCATATCTCAGGAACACTTGCGGACAAATCCGAACAACTCAACCGAACTACCTCAGCCAGCGAAAGAGCTGAATCCCCGAAACGAACCTCAGACTTCCATGAGTTGTGACTGGTCCTGCACTCCATCTCCAGGAAACTTGCCAATTTGTAGCAGCCGATATCTGCTCCTAGACTTAGAATCCTATCGCGAGGGGATCAGCAAACAAGAAATTGAATTGTTTATACAACTTACATACGGTATACAAAGCACGCTCGGTATACGTATTTACACTTAAATATACAAACATATGAATGCCTGTACTTATTTGTCAGAGAATTGAATACCTCAGCATACTCAGCATTCGGTCGTCAGCACTCGAAGGTGAACCCCCTTAATGATATCCAGTGCGAATCATAAGCATATACTTATACTTAAACTAGGCTAGTTAGTTTATGTGGCAGCACTGCAAGCAAGACATAGATAGATGTAACTACTTGTTTCCTGAATGTATGTATTTAGTTGGAATATGCCTCAGTTATCCTAGGTTTATGGTTAGCTTCAATCGGAGATGAGCACAGACTCTACAAGAGTCGCTACAACTTGCCTTATGACCAACATATGTGTTAATTTAATAATTTTCTACCTCAATTAATTTAAATGTATTTTACTTGGATATTTATTTGTAAGTCCTTAACCGCACTCTCCAATATGTAACTTATTTCACTGGCATGCGTGTTTTTAAAATCTTACTTAAGAGCCACCTATCAGCATAGCGAGCGAAAAATAAAAAAAAAAATTAAGAACACGAGAGTATCTTTAGTTTTTATTTACCCGGTTTAGAGTTTTATTTGGTTCTAGACACTTTTTCCTCTCACTCTCGCCCAAATTTTGGCGCAAGGGGAGTGCAATAGATTGCATTTTTAGGCTTGAAATGCATTTATGGCTAATGCGATTTGGTTAAGACGTTAGAATAAAATATATTAGTTAAAGTCGTTAAATAAGCAATATAAGTAGACATTCATGTGCTTAGAAAGTTATATAAATATTTATTGACATTACAATAAAGCCGCGTTATGAATACAATGTGTGTTTTACTCAAAATATGCGGATCCATTTAATTTGGTAATATTGAATACAATTTAATTTAAATATATATGAGACGTTTAAGTACAACACATTAAATGCCATATTTCTAAAAGATCGGAACTTTGTATGAACTCATATCAATGACACACAAAATTAAACTAAACCCAAACACATATGTACACAAATATAATACCTAGTGACTTATTTATCTAATGTAGCTGTTTCATATTTCGCGAGTTTTTCCCGCAGAGCATCCAAATCATCTTTTCGAATCGCCAAAATTCGTTTGGCGGATTCATACTTATTTTTGATAGTGGAAATTTCCCTCTTTAAGGACTCACACTGTGCCTGTAAGAATAATAATTAATAAAAGAGCTACTTGAGTAACGATGCAAAATAGCAACCTTCAATGCACTTGTTTGTCCGGCTGAGAGTGAGGTAATATTCGAGGTGTCACTGTTTTCGTTTTGCCTAAGTTTCTCTTCCAGATCCTTGATGAGATTGTAACGTGAGCGCAACAAGCGAACCGCATCCTGATACTTTATGTTCGTTTTCTCAAGGATTGCCTCAAGATCGGATTCCGTCTGAGTTTGAGCGGCTACGGTAGCAGGTTTAGCTGCGTGTGCCATTTGGTTAGATCCTGGTTCCTTGGAGGATGCCGTGGTGAGGTCATTAATCTTTGCATTAAGATCTTGAATCTTCATTTTAAGCCGTTTCTGCTCAACCTTTGCCTTGTCTTGCTCCTCAATAACTCGCTTCGTTAGTTGCGCATTCTCATCCTTCAGCGGATGATGGTTCAGCTCCATCTTTAGTGCCGTCACTTGACTCTCGCGAATGAAGAGCTCCCGCTGGCACTCCTTAAGCTTGCAATTCAGCTCCGCACAGTTGCAGTTGTTGTCTGAAATTGGATTCATTAAGTAGGAAACCCAGAGGAAATACTACTACTACTACTCTTACCAACGGGATCTGTCATGATGCCGAATTCCCGAACGTCGTTCCAGTAAGACTGCCGTCGCTCATCATGGACGCTGATTCGTCGATTCTTCCGTATTTCGCATTCAAAGGGAATCGATTTCTGCGAAAATGATAATACATTTAGATATCTATTATGGCTAGAGGCGTTTAAACATTGTTTTACCCTCGGCCCAGCATTCCGATCTAGACTTTTTCGCGGCGCAGGAGCACCTGGCGATTCGTTTGAGGCAATTGACTCAAAGGAAGCGTTATTTGGGTTAACTTTTTGTGCTTGCAACGTGGCTATTTCCGTCTCGAGCTTAGCCACAGTATCGTTCACCGAGCACAACTTTTCCTCGAGGTTGCGTTTGTCATCCAAAAGACTTGAGATCGTTCTCTCCATGCTTTCATTCTCAGACCGAAAACTGGCTTCCTTGGATTTCTAAAAATCACTTTATGAAATCATTTGAAAACCTAGCAAAAGGATATCACACTTACCAGAGTTGACCCGAGCTGCTCGCACTCGTTTATCAATTCCTGAACCTTACTTTCATTTCGCACCTCTTTGGATTGCTAAAAGAAATCAATGAATAATTTTCTGTGAATGATCGTGTGAGCTGCACTATTACCAAATCGAATCGTAGCTTTTCGCACTCCCTTGTCACTTCGTCAAACTTCTGTTGCCATCCAAGATTTTTTTCCACCGTTTTCTCCAGTTGCTCTTTAGTTTCTTGCAGATCGAGTCGTATCAGGTCTGTGTTTTCCTTTAGGATCATTTCCGTGTTTAAGAAACATATTCATATAATTTTAACACTAAGAAAAAAGCATACCAGATCAGAGCACAGCTCCTCACACTTCTTTGTAAGTTCTGCATTTCTGTTGCGGCCCAGCTCCAACTCCTTGGTAAGCTCCGTGTATCTTTGATATATTTCTGATGTATTGTCTCGCAGCTGCTGTTCAAGGCTAGTTTTTTCTTCTTCCAATTTGACTAATTTTTCTTTTAGGGAGATACACACCTTACTCTCCTCATCCAGCATGTTCCGCAGGTTTTGGGAATTTCTCAGCTGTTCTTTGAGTTCTTCATTTCCGGACTCTAGCATATCTTTAGTTTCTTGCAGGGAATTGAGCTTCAAGATGAGCTCGTTTATTGATCCTTTTAGATTAGCCGCCTCACGTGTGAACTTTTCTGCCTGGTTTGCCATCCGCTCCTCGACATCTTTGAGCTGCGCTACCAGAGTCATTTGTTCCGTGCTCGCAGTTGCCTTTGCATCCATAGCGGCCTTCAGTTCTTCGCGTAGCTCATTGATTTCCACATCTCGACTCGATATTCCCTTTTGGTAATCAATCAATTCCGTGTGCAGGCTCGTCACTTTCTTTTGCAAGTTTGATGACAGTTCATTTGCCTCGGCAAGAGAGATTTTTAGGCGTTCGTGCTGCGATACCAAATCGTCATAAAGAAGAACTTTATGTTGTGCCTTCTTCAAGACTTCTTCGAGATCGGTTATCTTGGAAGTAAATGTCTCGAGCTTAGTTTCGAAATCACACTTTTCCATCTCATTCCGCTTGCTTAGGACTTTCATTTTAGCTTGGAGTTCCTGAAGTTTATCCATGGTGCACGAATGCTCTGCATTAGCTTTTTGAATCTCTGATTCCAGGGACAACTTCTCCAGCCTACATTTATCCAAATCCAGAAGCTGCTGGCCGCACTTTTCCTCGAGCTCAATGATCCTATTCTTTGAAGAGGCCACAATCAAATCCAGCTTTTTAATATGTGCTTCTATTCCTAAATTGTTTTGATCTCGAGTAAGCGATTCCATTTGCAACTGCTCCTGCGTCTTACTGCACTGCTTCTCCAATTCGATGTTGTCCATTGTTAATTTATTGACTGCCAAGTCCTGCTCAGCTTTTGTTTTCTCCAGCTCAGTAATGGTGTCTGACATGACACGTCCCCTACTTATCATCTGCTCCAGTGTCGTTTCGACCTCCTCAAGCTTCGCGGCTGCCTTATCGCGCTCCTCTTTCGTTTGATTCAATTGCTCCATTAGGGTGGCTCTTACATCGCTTATTTCCGTTCTAAAGTCTTCTTCCATTTTTGATTGTTGGGAGCTAGCCTCAGCTAGCTTATCTTTAAAGGTTTCCCTGATCGTCTCGATTTCAGCCTGGTGCTGGCCAATCAAATTATTTCTTTCCTCCACAGCCTGAGAAATATTTTCTTTATGAGCAGATCTAAGCGCTTCCAAATCCGCCTGACAACGAACCGTAACGCTGGAGAGTATCTCCTCTACCTCCGATAGCTTCTTTTTTAACTCGGCCACATTGCTCTCATAGCGATCCTTAGTCTCCTGCAACTCAGCGTAGAACTTGGCTTGGTTCTCTTTCTGACTCGTATCAATCTGGCGCAGGAACTCCATTCGCAAAGCACTTATCTCATCGTCTTTTATTCTCCGCACATCGTGTAGTTCTTCTTTGGCTGCCATTAGCAATTGGTTAAGTTTCTCGATCTGACTATCATATTGGGAGGAAAGTAGCATCTGATCCGGCTTGGCCTCCGCGAGATTGAGAGATTCTGTCGCTTTATGATACTGTTCAACGAGCTGCGCGTTTTTCTTTTGAAGCTGATCGATAAGGCATAGGTCATCGGAGAGCTTCTGGGCCTGACGATCCAGCAGTTCTTGTTTTTGCTTAGTATCCTCATCCAACTCGGCTAGCCTCACCTCCATCGATAAGCAGCGCTCACTCATTTCCTCAAAATCCGTTTGTAGTCTTGCTATGTTCCCGTCTTTCAACTGGATCTGCCTTAATTGGTTTTGAAGTTCAGCCCTTAGATCACAGACCTGTGACTGCAATTCTGTTATGGATGTCTCTAGCGTGGCGACCTCCTGTTCTCGTCTGCTGGGAGTTGTAGGGCATCCTGGAAGGGTATCCTCGTCAGGTGGAACTCGGAGCAGACTCTCGCTCATTGAGCTCTCCCTTGTTACTCTATCTTGCAGCTCCTCGTACACCATTGTCATCTCCGCATTTTGTTTTTCCAGGGACTCGATCTGGCGCTGATAGTCCTCAACCTTGTTTATTATAACGCTCTTTTCGAGGAGTGCCGACTCTAGGTTAGTCATCTGCTCTCGCATTTCGTTGATGGTTGCCTCTGTTGCCTCCATAAGCGCACTCTTCTCTTCGATTTCCTGTTCCAGCTGCGAAATAATATCAAGCAGTCGCTTCTCCTCTCCCACCTCTACATGTTCCTGGCTAAGTCGCTTTATCTGAAATCTGTGTCGCTTGAGAAAACCTTTGAGACAAATAGGTTCAGTTGCATCTGATTGACGATTGTCTTCCTCTATGTACTCAGCAGACTCAAGGCAAAGCTTAAGCCCTGGCTCGCTCTGATCCAGTTTCGTTTGGTAGGCTCTAAAGAGGCGACTGATGCCGGAATGATGCTGCAGCTCTATCTGTTGGATGGACTCAGATAGCTTTACAAACTGGTGTAGAAGGTTCCTGTCCAGGGGGACCTCCTGCTTCTGTTCGTCAAAATCGGAGCTTATACCGGAACTCATCATGGACACAACGTCAAGGCTCGTGGGTCGTCGCTTTATCTCCTCTCGCAGGGCATCGTTCTCCTGGACGCTCTCCAACAGTTGATTGGAAAGGCAGTCGTATTCCCGCTGCATCTCTTCAAAGTTGGTCTCCAGTTCTGTGATTTTCGCTGTTAGTTCTTGATTTTCTATTTGAAGCTTTTCCACAGTAGATTCAGAGTTTTGGACTTCCCTAAGCATGTTTTGGGCCTCCTCCACTCGTTTATTGAGGGATGTGATATCGGCTTGAGACTTTGTGTTTTCATTTTGAAGCCGTTCAAACTCAGCGCTGGAGGCACTTCTTGCCCTGCGTTCCAACTGCTCGTACTCCTCCTGCAGCTTCTGGTATTTCTTCTGAACCATGTCGTGCTCGTCATGTAGGGTTTTGATGCCCGCTTGTTGAGCCTGCCACTGTTGGTCCAGAGCGTCGTACCTTTCCTGTAGTTGTCCAAAGTCATTCTGTGATGCAGATAGCTCTTTTGTCTTTTGAATAATCTCCGAGCTTGCCAGGTTAAATGCCGATTCAATGCTCTCTAACTTGTCGTGAACAGTGACGATCTCCAACCGGAGCTGATCACACTCGCATGCACTTTTCTTGGACTCTAAATCTGCAATCAGCTTCTCTAGTTCGGCACACTTGTTGCATATACTGTCGCCGGCGATGTCTTCCTGCTCTTGGACAATGGAAAGCATGTGGTCCTCCTTGCTGTTCCGTAAGACATCGCGGGATAAAATGTCAAGGGACTTTTGAAGATTCTCTATAGTCGACTCCTTTTCTGAAAGGGCAGAGAGTAAGTCATCCACGCGAAGTTTCGATGATTTCTTGTGAGCCTCAAACTCAAACTCGAGGCCCACGGCCTCCTGATTTTCCACTTCCATTCTGCTCATAGTCTGCTTCAGAGTGCTCAGTTGCTCTTCCAATGCGCTGATCTTTGAATTCGCAGCCTCATTGGCCGATCTTAGGCTGGTTATCTCCTTTTGAAGATCATCATAACTATAAGATACACAAGAAGTAAACTATGTGTTAAACACAAAAACTATAATAAAATAAATCTAACAAACAGGTATTGCCGTGGAGTTCTATAAACAGCATTTACTGTTAAAAAACTAAAAATGTTTTTTTTAAATTTGTGTTTTCAAGAAATTCAAGAATATAGCTGCACTTGTTTTCGAGATTAGTATGAATATGTATGTTAGATTTTGGGTTGAGTGGTTAAAGCACCAAAGTCGAGTTACGTTTACATCGTTTTTTACGAAGCAGGCACTATGTTTTGACAGATTCCTTGACAGAAAACACCTCATTAACTCACCGCTCCTTTTCGGCTAATGACTCTTGCTCTAAATGATTCCGCTGTGCTGTAACCTCGGCCAGCTTTTCTTTTAAACCCTGCACCTCTTCGCACTCCACCTCAAAATGCTTCTCTAAGCTGGTGAACATTTGCAAGTCCTGGATTTCCTTCTTGATTTTATCCGTTCTGTGCTAGCAAACAAGTGCAGGGTCGGGGTATGTGGGTGGATGCGATTGTTATGTGATGAGTGTTATGGAGGATGATCAAAAGCGTGGAGAAGTACTTACGTTAAGGGGCCCTTGGGAGTGAGAGCCAGGTCTGGGAGTTGCCTGATGGTCAACATGGGATTGAGGACATTTGGGTGAGGGGAGCCAAAGTCAATGCACTCTGCCGGGAGAAATTCCTCACTAATGGAGTTGCTATCGGTAGCGATATCCAGGGAACCCAAAATGTTTATAGTCTTTGGAATGTTGTCCCATCGTTTGCCGGCATTTGAAGTGGGAAAAAACTCTGGTTTTGGAAGGTGGGAGGCCTTTGGAAATTGGCCAATTCGATCTTCAGTTGTGCCGGTTTCTGCTAGCTCCAAATGCGATCCCGATGCAGTGGGACACCAAGTACGGCGTCGCTTCTGCTGAACCTTGTCGCTCAGGGAGTGACCACAGATTATCTTGTGCATGTCGTTTTTTATTCGTCTCTCCAGATGCTCTACCTTTTGCTGGTTCTCGTTTTTGCGCTCTTCTTCGGCCAGCTTATCCTTAAGCACCTTTATTTCTCGCTCCAGCCGCTTCATCATTGTGGCGTCAGATACCATCTCGTTGACCTGCGGCTTAATGCGGATCTTCTTGGCTCGCGTGGCGAAACTAAGGGTAGACTGCGATTCTTCCATGATCGATGGTTTGATTGTGCAAATGATGGATGTGAATGCATTGCCGCCCAAAGAAGCCTGCAGAATGCGCGTCAGCTTGGAATCGCGGTAGCTGGTAAATTTATTGTCCGCGTTTTCCGACAGACTCTTGATAACGTTGCTGAGAAAAAGTAGGCTCTTGTTTATATGACCGCCCTCTTTGAGGCGCGCTCCTCGAGCACCCGTTTGGTCCGCACGCTCCGACCCAGCCAGATCCACCAGGTTCAGCACGCTTTGAATCACTGCGTCGTCATCGCTGTGGTCCGACTTTCGGGACTCGATGATCTGTGGGGTAAATGTTGCAGATTATCGGAAAGATAATAGCAGGATGCACTTACTATCTTGAAGATGGCGTGCGAACGGCTGGACCGCTCGTTCATGTTGGTCTCGCCCACAGTGCGCTCCTTATTGCCCAAGCATAGCAGGCGCAGGAGGTCAGCCTCGCTGGTTATGATGCACTCCTCGCAGTTCACATTCACAATCCCGTTGCCGGACTCGTGGATCTTGAGGTCCTGATTCTTCTTGTTTAGCAGATCGTAGATCTTCTCGTTGTAGATCTCGATGTACCCCACGCGCAGCAGAAAGTCCCGCTCCGTCTCATTGGAGATCTGTTGGAAGATCTCCTTGGCGGCCAGCACCATGACGCCCGGATTTTGTTCGTCGCCCATCATGGTGTACGTCTTGCCTGAAATGCATGCCCGGTTTTAGGTATACAGCCGCGTATATATAGCACAATACCTACCCGACGACGTCTGGCCGTAGGCAAAAATAGTTCCGTTGAAGCCCTGCATGCAGGCGTGCACTATGTGCCTGGCCATCCGGTCGAACACGTCCTGGTTGCTGGCGCCCTCGTCGAACACATAGTCTGCCAGCGGAATAGAATGGTCATGAGATAAAGGTCTTGGTGATCAGGATACGCTCTCCGCTCTCTAGGTACCCACTCACCGAAGACATAGGGCTCCGCATGGCTGTCCGCCAAATGGATGGAGCGGCCTTCCTTCACCTGCCAGAGCGAAGTGAGCCCGGGCTCGCAGGGACGCACCTTGATGCAGACCTGGATGGAGCTTGCGTTCTTCGCAGACATCTTGGCGCCTTCTTTGTCTCAATGCTTTACGATAAACACAACGCAGTTCAGAAACAAACATAAAAAGCAATGTTTTACAGTGAACAAATAAATATCGACATCTTTCTTTATCGTTAAATTCGAACAAATGCCGCTTTGCAAACTCAGGGACGGAACTGCTTCGATATCTTCGGGTGGCGCTTATGGACTCGATAAGTAATCGATTAAAATCGATTGTAATCAAAGTTCCGAATAGGGCTGCAAAAAAACAACACATTATGTTCTAATCCCACAGGGCTGCATTAACATTCCTGATCAACAGTCGCTACGGCATATTTATATTCTTAAAACGTTGTGTTCTTATTGGTAGGGCATGCTTACTAACGATTATTCGAAAAACAAAACACGATGACCCAAAACTGTAAGTTCAAACAGAAAATACAACGAGGTCTTTAATACATGGGAATGCTACTGTTTAAATTTCATATATGTTCGTAATTTTTCTTATTAATTCATAACATTCATTCATAGCACTCCTATAATGTGGAAAATATTTGATCCCAAAACAAATACGTGAATAAATTATAACTTAACTCCCTAAAGTAAAGTAATAATATTAATCATTAATAGTGGAAAACTGACATTATTATTTCAATGAAATTTCATGTTTATATCAGACAGTATTCTTCTGTATGCATTAAGCAATCCTCCCAGCTTTTGTCTGTCTGTAAGTAAGCCATTTGATTTAGCGGTCTTTATTATTTTGGATGTATATAATAATATAGAGATAACACGAAATAGCTCGGATTCTTACCTCATAAATTCCCAAAAAATCCTCTTAAGCTTGTTACCATGTGAACTTAAGCTGGAAAATATGTAAACTTATTGTTACATGGAACCTTTTGACAATCCAATAAGAAATTACGAGAAAATAATTTCTGGAATTCATAGTTGACTTAAATGTGTTTTCTATTTTTATCTAAAAACTCTGAATAGACTTTTACATACCTTTTTTCATAGAAAATTAGAATACTATCAAGTTTTATATTCGAACCGTATTGGTATATATTTTCATATTCGCCGACATCTAAAAACTTTTAAATTGAACTGGCTCGCGCCGATTTACTGGTTCCGTATTTCGATCTAGTTCGCTTCTGAAGCGGTAATTGTTCGAATTTATACAGAGAAAATAACATGTCAATCAAACTAGCTTTTATAAAACGTTAGAATCTGTTTGTGTTCGTCCATCGTGCATGTCAAACTAATTTCTTACAATTCGCAAAGATGTCTGCGAAGAACGCAAGCTCCATCCAGGTCTGCATCAAGGTGCGTCCCTGCGAGCCCGGGCTCACTTCGCTCTGGCAGGTGAAGGAAGGCCGCTCCATCCATTTGGCGGACAGCCATGCGGAGCCCTATGTCTTCGGTGAGTGGTAATTTAGCGAGCGGAGAGCGTATCCTGATCCCCAAGACCTTTATCTCATGACCATTCCATTCCGCTGACAGACTATGTGTTCGACGAGGGCGCCAGCAACCAGGACGTGTTCGACCGGATGGCCAGGCACATAGTGCACGCCTGCATGCAGGGCTTCAACGGAACTATTTTTGCCTACGGCCAGACGTCGTCGGGTGGGTACTGTGCTATATATACGCGGCTGTATACCTAAAACCGGGCATGCATTTCAGGCAAGACGTACACCATGATGGGCGACGAGCAGAATCCGGGCGTCATGGTGCTGGCCGCCAAGGAGATCTTCCAACAGATCACCAGTGAGACGGAGCGGGACTTTCTGCTGCGCGTGGGCTACATCGAGATCTACAACGAGAAGATCTACGATCTGCTAAACAAGAAGAATCAGGACCTCATGATCCATGAGTCCGGCAACGGGATTGTGAATGTGAACTGCAAGGAGTCCATCGTAACCAGCGAGGACGACCTCCTGCGCCTGCTCTGCATGGGCAACAAGGAGCGCATCGTGGGCGAGAACAACATGAACGAGCGGTCCAGCCGTTCGCACGCCATCTTCAGGATAGTAAGTGCTAGATTCTTGTATTAATCCTATAATAAGCAAGATTATTTCTACAGATCATTGAGTCTCGAAAGTCTGACCACAGCGATGACGACACCGTAAATCAGAGCGTACTGAGCCTGGTGGATCTGGCTGGATCAGAACAGGTGGAACACGCGGATGCCCTAGGCCACGCCTCCAGCCTCATGATTTTTCGCAACTTGGTTAAGAGCCGCTCCGAGAACGTGGATATCAAGCCGAATAGCTTTCGCGATTCGAAACTTCCGCGCATCATGCTGCCATCGCTGGGTGAAAATGTTTTGACCTCTATCATCTGTACAATTACACCATCGTTCGTGGAGGAGTCGTCATCCACTATAAGCTTCGCCACGTGTGCCATAAAAATTCGCTGCAAGCCGCAGGTCTGCAAGATGGACTCTGAATCCACGATGATGGGACGACTTGATCGCGGGATCTGTATGTTGAAGAAAAAGCTTGCTGAGAAGAAGATCAAGAATGAGAGCCAGCTGGTATTGCAGGAACTGGAAGGTCGCATCAAGCGCGACAAGCTGAAGATCATTTCCAGCGCCTCGCTTAACGACTATCGCCTCCAGAAGCGTCGTCGTACTTGGACTTTATCCGCCTCAGGCTCAGAAGGCGACTCTTCTGTTCCCGCATTGCCTGAGCCAGAGGAATCCCGTCTTCCGCGTCCTTCGAAACTGACTAACCTGCCGAAACCCAACACCACTCATTCTCAGCGACGGGAGATTGCTCCCAAAACCAAAGGCATTTATAAATCCCTTAAGGAGAAAACGTTTCAAACGGATAATATGAACACCATGCCTGTCCAGGCGAAACAAAGAGAGACGGCGAGCAGAATTCCTTCAGTAATGATGCCAAAAAAGGATCAGGAGTCAGTGCCTAAGTATGTAAATTTATTAATTATTTATTTTACTTTGGATCTAGAGTTATAAAAAGATCAAAATGAGTTAAACAAACGAAACTACGTAGTATTCTACGCAACTTACTTTAAGTTAGCTCATTTTGAACATGCCAACTCACCTCTGGCGCGCACTCACCTGACACCTCAACTAAAAAACGAGGTGGAGACGAGCGCGAGCTCTTCTACTCGGCTGTCTTCGCTCGCTCTTCTCGCTTTCTCGCAGCAGTTGCAGCGAAGAGGGCAAGCTGGCTCCACTCGGAGTGCGATCGCGAAGAAATCGAAAACAAAACAAACGCCAACGCAAATAGCCGTCGAGAAGGAAAGATTTCTGGGGGAGAATCCGGGAGCGGAAAGAGGCGAGGCGACGGCTGATGTGAGCCAGTTTTGCGAATAGACTCGGCTGGATGCGATGTGACGCCCCAGCTACGATCGCTTTGTGGCCCTGGGAGCGCGATAAGGCAGTCAGCCGATCGACAAGCCAGTTAACTGGCCAACTTCTTGATAATTTGATCGCTGGAATTCCGCAATGCGCATTGTATTTGCCGCTGTCCGTCAGTCAGCACGCTTTTCCTCCGCCCATCGCTCTCGCGCTCCTCCGCCTATCGTCTTGGGTGATCGATGACGTCGGCCCTACTGCCGATCCACCAACGTTATAGACTGTGATGTAACGCATATAGATTGGCTAACCGAAACCGAGAGAGTGAGTGAGTGAGTGACTTGGGTGAAAGATCTGCATCTACCAACCTACACAGACAACTGCGCTCGAAATAAAAGCACAGTGCAGTTGCACTTCTGTTTAGTTTGTCAAAATAAACAATTTGTGAAAAGGTGTTTGGATTTGTATCTTTAAAAAAACGCTTCTTTTCTTTGACCATGTTCGCGTAACCCACACATATCACCTGGTGCAACTTCAACTTGAATGCCGCCAGCTGCTTCTATTTTTAGTGGTATTTTGTGAACGCCGGATTCCCTCGGACAGCACCCATTTAGCTCGCAGAGTAAACTATTTTTCGTAGCCAGGCGCGCACTGGAATTATAAATAGAGTTAAAGTATATTTATGGAGTTCCTGAATTTACGTATTCATTCAAGTCTTTCAATTTTCCTATCAATTACAGCTGCGATGCCCTGCAGATCGAGATCTCTGCTCTTACTGCATCCAACCAGGTAGCAAAGGAGACGATCGAGAAGTACGAGGAGCAGGTGAAGAGGCTAAAGGAGACAATTGAGCGGCTGGAGATGGAGAACGGCAAGGCAGTCAATCTAGGGGAGCAATTTGAAACACACAAAGCCAAGTCCAAGCAAATGAAGGAAGAACTTCTCTCCTCCATCTTCGAGAAAGATTCGACCATAGAAAGCCTGCAACTGTCCCTTAAGGAGCTTTCTCGGGATGTGTTGCGAAACAGCAAGGAGGATTTCATGCGATCGATGTGCCCCGAGCTTGAGTCCAGCTGCGAGCGGATCTGCAACAAGTGCCTGGAGTTGGAGCGGCTACTGCCCATAGCGAGTGCCTCAGGACTGGAATCAATCGCCTGCCAGTGTGATCAGTTGCGATCGGAGATTGCTGACACCCGTATCAAGTTGGAAAGTATGCAGTCTGCTTTCAGTCAAGCAAGCTGTGAGGTTTCACAAAAGACCACTGATTGCAAACGGCTCTCCGAACAGATATCCACAGCGCAGGATGATTTTGGACAATTGCAGGAAAAGTACAACAATCTGGAGCATAAGTTGTCTAGTCAACAGCTGGCCATTGGTACCATGCAGGCTGACTACACCTCTATACAGCAAAGGTACCTGCAGCTGCAGGAGGAGTATAAACATCTGGAACTCAGATCGGATGAACAGTGCCAGCAGCTGCAGGACGAAAATTCGAAGCTGCAAGCCGAGATTGGAACTCTCAAGGAGCGAGTGGAGGAGGTCCAGAGTAAGCTATTGGAAGTTCCCAATCCGGGTTCTCATCCAGGAGAGATGGAGCTGCAAAATCGACAGCTGAAGAAGCGCCTCTCCGAGTTGGAATCGGAGTTTAACGAGATTAGACGGAATTACGAATGTCTATCCACCCAATTGATGGATAGTATTCAAGAGAGCGATGTACTCCGAGAGGAGCTCAAGCAACGAACAACGAACGGCGATTTGGAATCCATGAAGAGATCGGGTGTAGGCGCTCAGTGCAGTGATCCGGAAAACGACTTGCTGCAACAGTTCGCCAAGCTGTCGAAGTCCATCCAACAGATTGAGCTCAGCGACTACTCCGGTGGCAGGCGCCTCTTTATACACAACCATGCGGAACAGGATCAAAGTGTGCCAAGCTTCAAACTGTGCCTTGAGCCTGCTGACTATTTAAAGGGTGATGGTAAACAGCAGGATACATCCGACTCGGTATTCCTTAAAGGCTCTCAGATTGTCAAAATAAATCAGGAACAGAATTGTGTGAAAGAGGAAGACCGAATGTGTGATATCATTTTGCAACTGAAACAAGAAGTTGACGAAAAAAAGAATCTAATTGAGGAGGAGAAAGGAGTTATTGACAAATTGCGTGCACAAATTACCAGCCTGAAACAAATCGAAACTGTAGTAAATCAAAATGGCAAGACAAAAATATTGTGCGATGAGTTGCAGACTGAAGATAACGTACAGACCACAATGAAGCAAAGTCTTTTAAGTATCCCGCATGGCGACGATACCATTACGATACCATCTTCCGCTAACGAGCAGGAATCGCACGAAGTCCTTACTCTCAAGACATCCCTTGCACATCTGAAGTCCAAGGTGTGTGAACTGCAGAAAAAACTTGAAAATCAGTCAGAGGACGAAAAAATATCCGAACTGCAGGCGGATATTGGAGAAATAAGCGAGCGTTGCTTATCCATGGAACAGAAGCTTGCAGACTTTGTAAATTGGCAGGCGCAGGAGTTGCGCCCTCTAGATCAGCTTCAAGATAGCGGTGCAGAACTACAGCACAGCAGCACCACAGCTGAAGAATCTCTAAAATTGGAGAAACCAATCCAGGAACAAACTGATCGAACTCTTACCACCGAATACGAACGCCGAATCGAGCAACTTGAAGAATCATTACAAAGGGCACAAGAGGAATTAAGAATTCTGGAGAAGCGAAAGACAGATGAGAATAAAAGCCTTCAGCTTGAGTACATGGCGAAAATTGAGACGAGCGAGAATGAAAACCGCTCCAAATTCCGTGCATACTGCCTGGAATTGGAGGAAACCAAGAAACGCTACGAAGAGCAGCTACAGCAGGCCAGTGAAAAGCTTACTAGTGTTACGACTCAGTGTCAGGCGGATTTGGATGTCATTAAAGGATCTCTTCAAGAAAAGATTACTCAGGCCGAGAAGGAAAGAAATGAATTGGCTGCCCGACACAAGGCAGAGCTTGAAAAAATCAATGAAACGCTGAAGGAGAAGGAATCTTCTTACAAGGAGAAACTAAGCCAAGCGGAGGAGGAGCGAGATAAGGAAGTTTCTATTCTTGAGGCGATGCGAAACACAATAGCAGAGCTGCATAAAACGAATTCTAAACGGGAAGTGGAACTCGAGGGAGTAAAAATGGAAAAGTGCCAACTTAAGGAGCTGTACGACAAAAGCCTGTTGGAGCTAAAAGAACTCCAACGCACTGCCGACCAGAAAAGTTCGGATTTGCTGGCAGGCTCGTCGAAGGAGGACATCGATGAGCTGCAAAGGAAGTGCGATCAATATGTTATGGATTTGGAGCTGTTGAGGGGCGAGAAAGCAGAACTGCTATCGGAGATCCAGAAAATCAACGCACAGCACTCGAAGACCCTAAAAAAACTTGAGGAAATCGAAGCGGAAATGATTACTCTAACCACTCAAAAGGATTTAGAGAGGTGTGATATTAAAGAAAAGCTGGAGACTTTCAAGTCCAAGGAGGCAGATCTCAAAGAAGCGCTGCACTGTGCCCAGCTCAGGTTTCATGCCTACGATGAGCTGGTGTGCGAACACGAGCGGCTGAAAGGCTGTCTTTCGGATTCAAATAAGATGTCGGCAAATCTGCAGAAGAAAGTGGCGGATTTGCAGGCTGAACTGCTTTCTTTACAGGAGGGAATTTCTGGCCGAGATTCAGAGATTAAACAGCTTCGCGCTGAGCTTAAGGACGCCCTTGATGAAAATACAACTGCGAGAAAAGCAAAAGTAGACCTGGAAAATAGTCTTAAAGAAGTACAGGAAAATATGTCTACCCAGGCAGGTGAGGTTAAACGAAAGATTGCCAATCTTAAGGGATCAGTGGACGAGCTTCAGCTTAAACTGAAATCTCTCCAAGAAGTAAAAGACAATCTAGAGTCTGAAAATGAAAAGCTTAAAATAAAGCTAAATGATGCTCAGAATCTACAGAACAAAGTGGATAAGGAGCAAAAGCTCAATTCTTCTCTACGAGAAGATTTGGGCAAACTGGAACAAACCAAACTCGGTCTCGAAGAGCAGCTTCGAGCCAAGAAAGTAGAAATCGATCGCCGATCCAAGGAGCTTGGGGAACTGACCCAGGAGTGCGGAAATATACGGTCCCATCTGGTAAGTTTTACTTATTTAACGCCTTTACTTTTTTATTCTATTCTGTTATATTCTATACCAGGCAGCTCAAACTAATGATTTCCTGAAAGAAAAGGAAACTTTGAACTTGACTATATCCAATCTTCAGTTGCATTATCAGCAATTGGGCGAAAAACTAACCATTCATAGAGAGAAAGATAAATGTCAATGTCAGCTTAAAACGAAACTCGAATCTCTGCTAGAAACCTCGAAGGATCATGTATCAAACAAAGCAGCAGAAAATAATTTAAATCTCCAAATGAAGAAGGATATTCTTGATCTCACAAAAGAGTGCGAGATCCTACGTTCCGATCTGGTAATTATTATTTTAATCTATCTGGTTGATTACAATATAGTTAATTAAAATTTTTCAGCAATCCAAAATAGAATATTTCCGAACGCACGAGCAACTGTTGGATAAAACAATTTCTAATCTAAAAGAGGAAAACCGCAAGATGGAGGAAAAGTTTAGTACGGTTAACAAGGCGCTAAACGAGGATTGCGAAAAGCTCCGTTCAACATTGGTAATATTAGATTTGTCTTTGTAGGTTATTCGGTCGCTAATTAAATATTTATTTAGAAATCAAAGGAACTAATAATGCAACAGAATAGACAAGAGTTAGAGGAAAGACTGACTGTTATTGATGAGAAGAATGGGATCAACGCGCGACTTGTCGCCCAGTTGAAGTCCAATGAAGACGCCTTGAAGTCACTCCGAGAGGACTCGATTAAGCAAAGTTTAGCCATAGAAGCGGCCAATAAAAGAAGCCACGAGATGGAACAGAAGGTTAATAAACGTGCAAGGGAGTACGAAGAACTACGATCAACTTTGGTATAATAATTGCAATCAAAGGCGGTTATAAAATAGCTAAATGTTTTCTCCCCAAATCGCCTAGAAAACCAGGGAAATCCATTTTCGATCCGAGAAGGAACGCATGGACGGCACCATCTCCATCCTGTTAGAAGACAAGCGTAATCTGGAGGAGAAGGTATGCACAGTCACCGAGCTCCTGGCTAAGCTTGAGCGCAAACACGCGCAAAAAGTGAACGGAGGCGATGTCTCCTTTGAGTTGAATTCTTCGAATGGATCGCCCACTCCTGTAGCTGTTCCGGCAACAAAGAAGCCCCTGGACTGCAATTCGGCTGACAGTGTGCCAAAGGTACGTATGAACTTCTAAATTGCATGTAATAATTTTTTTTATATTTCTCGTAAAGAAATCCATCAGCTTAGACACTGCGGAGCGGAAGAATCGACGGATGACGGCCTACGATGAGCACCGTAAGCAGTTTTGCTGGAATGACTTACGTAACGGCGGAACTACGACCGTTCCTGTGGGTAAGTAAGGTTTGTTTGGCCGCGAGATCTTCTAATCTTTATGTGGTTTTAACTAATATTGCAGATGGCAATTGCCACTGCGAGCAGCTGAGCTGCAAACAAAGACTGAGTTCGGACTGGAGGCAAAACGATAATAAAAAAGATGATTAAAGTTATCCGAGTATTAGGGGCTTTTTTTTAGGTGTTATCTTGCAAACGGTGGAATTCCACATCATATAGTTTTCTATTTATATTTATGTCCTAAGTAACTGTCAAATATTATCAATACAAAAATTAAATACAATTAAATACAAAATAAAAACAAACGTGATCATAGTATTTAAATTTAAATCTGTATTATGTTGGTTTTTGTTTGTTTAATGGTTAAATTCGATAAAAAGTTAAATATTGCTAGTTAAGTAATGTATCCTCTATAATGTGTAATAATATTTTGTTTATATGTATAGCATTGAATAAACTATTTACATTTTCTTAATGTTAAAATCAGATTCGCAGAATTTACTGGTTCGAATAATAAAAGACAAAAATTACTTAAATGTAAGACTAAATAAGCTTAACGCTTCTTGTTTGAATTCCCGATTGCACCAATCGATAAGTCGATAGTTGCGCAAATACATATTCTAGTGCTGTGCAATGGAAAATTGAGGGCCGCTTGAGTGTTGTGTACGGCATCAGTGTTGGATAGCTGCGGACGCAAAACTACGTAAAATTACGACAAAAAAACAGCGCCCCGCGAAAAAAGGCCATGAACTCGGCAATCAAGGTAGGTTCAGCCGCTCTGCCACATCCGCCGGCTGCTCCGCCCGCGTTGATCCCGTCGCCAGCGCCTCCGCGCGTTGCAAGCGAGAAAAAGGCGGCGCGGGAGAGAGCCGAGAGTCATTCGTTTGTCTCACTCCTGCGAGTGGGAAATTTGTTGTTCCACCGCGAGTGGGTTGGCGGGCGGTGGGCAGGGGCGGTGCGTTTGTTTTGAATTTGCACGCGGTAACAACAAACTGACTCCGGATGCAAATCCGCATGCACTTGCAGGTGGGGGAGATATTCACGGCCGCCGGACAGGCGTTCAGCAGACTGGGCGATCTAACCATGCAGCTGCATCCCAATGCGGAGTCGCCATCGGGGTAAGTTGATTCTGTGCGTTGGAGTCGCGAAATTTGTGGACACTAATCGGAGTGTTTCTGTGTGCCTTGTTCCCTCGCCACGGCTGCAGGAAGTGGACGGACGAGGAGATCGACATGCTGCACTCGTCCATAATGCGCTTCTCAGACGACCTGACCAAGATCAGCCTAAGCATCAAGAACCGCACCGTGTAAGTGATCCTGTGCTCCTGGCGAGGGAACCGGCTGCCCAGTGTGTCCGTGCTAGTTTTAATTGACCTTCCCCATTGCAGATCCCAGATCCGCCAGGCGCTGAAGAAGAAGGCCTTCGAGGACGCCGGCATTCCCGCCAAGCAAGTGCCCGTCCAGCAGGTGCAACACGTTCTCCAGACGCTGCCACAACAGCAGCCGCAGCAGCCCCTCCAGCAGCCACCTCCTCAAGTATTCAAGTCACAGCCCATCGTGCAGCACGTACAGCTGGTGGCGCAGCCAAAGCAGATCATCCTGCATCCACAGTCCACAACTACGACGGGCACGACGGTGACCGTTAAGCAGTACCAGCAGATGCAGAAGGCTGCGGCATTAGCGGCAGCCCAGGCTGCAGCCTCGACGGCCAACAACACGCCCACCATCACGGAGAACATCATTATCCAGCAGCCCACTTCGACTACGGCGACAGTGGTGCAGCAGCCACATATGGTGTCCACCTGCTCGTCGACGCAGATCATGGTGCCCGTTGTGTCGGCAGTGTCCACTGTTCCAACAGTACTTTCGCCCACGGTGGTGATTGCCGACGATGTGGTTAGCACCTCCAATCCTCCAGCGGCAGCGGCGACAGCAGGATCGCCAGCAGGCGCGCCAGCAGGCTTAAAGTGCGGACCAGACGTGTCCATGACCCTCAATCGCATCAATGTCCAGGAGAACGAGGTGGACGTGGAGGAGTGCCTGCCCGCTGAGGTGGTCAAGCTGGACTTTGTCAGCGAGGAGGTGGCCGGGTGAGGTTCGAGCCCTCGGAACGGGCTGGACTTCTTCTACTAGATCTCCGGCCGCAGAAAGAATCACGTAACTTGGAACAGAACCGCTACAAATCCAGATCGAGAACTCTTAAGCAAAAAGGTTGAGATGCCGCCCTAGCCCTAAGCCTAAACTGTTAAGTGTTGTCATATTTGATATACCCTGAAATCACCTTGTTCCGGGCCCCGGATGACAAATGAATTGTGCGATGTGGAGGATGAGTCTGTGGATCGCCAGCCACAGAGCGTAGATATTAATTGCGGTGCGTGTATGCCGCCTAGACTTAAATTTACGCAAGACACAATAGTGCAAAGTACATAACGACGATCGTGTAAGTTGAGAGTGAATAAACGAGCATTATTTTAAGATTCGGCGATCTCTCTGTTTTTATTGGAGTTATTGGAGCCTAGGGATTTAGTTTTTTGCAATGGCATCTACAATCAATGTAATTTGTACTTCATACTTTTATTTTGATCAGACTGTATTATAAAAGTACCCAATGCGAACACTTTTGTGTTTCTAATGGTCCGCTAAATTATATTGGATTTGATCTTTATTTTAATGTGTGCATCCAATTTATTGGAACTATTTTATAAACCTTTCCTCTTGAAAGCACACCTCGTTTTTTAAATTCATCATCCAATTATTCTATAGTTTGTTGTGTTTTATTTAAATTTCAAATGCATTTTCAAATGCCGCTCTGCTCATAATTGCGCTCGCAACACATTGCCATTCGCATGTCGGATTTTAAATCCGCACTTTTAGAATTTTCAAAGCGGGTAGCAAGAAGAAGAGCAGCTAATAATACATCAACAACATCAGTCGGAAATCCATTGTTCCCCACAAAATGAGACTTCGTTTGCAAGTCCTGGTGGCCCTGGTAACCTGCTCGTCCATTACCGGCTCACTGGCCTACAAACCGGTGGTCATTCTCCATGGAATTCTATCCGGAGCCGAATCGATGGCCTCTCTGGTCCGGGAAATCAAAGAGGTTTGTTTTTCGATTTGCCTTGTTATTGTTTACAGAGCCAAGGTCGAATGCGACGCAAACAACGCAGTTGCACTGATAGACTCATTTTGTCCGTTTGTAGTTTCATCCTGGTACCATCGTCTACAACTGCGACAAGTTCAGTGGATGGTACAGCTTGGAGAACGCCTGGCGACAAGTCGATCAGGTCAGGGATTACCTCAATGAGGTAGGCAAACTGCATCCAGAGGGCATCATTGTGCTGGGTAAGCCAGTCTATCCTCATAAGGGTATTTCCTACTATTTACCAATACTATGCTTTTTTAAGGTTACTCGCAAGGAGGGCTCCTGGCCCGGGCGGCCATCCAAAGTCTGCCCGAGCACAATGTGAAGACCTTTATATCTCTATCCTCGCCACAGGCGGGGCAATACGGCAGTAAGTGAGATCAAAGTTCAATTCAATGAGTAAATTCTATTAATATCGATGTATTACTGCGTCACCTTTTTGAAGTTTACAAGAAACAAATATATTAAGTAACCGTTTTCGAAAATTTCGCAGTGGGGTTAGAAATCAAAGGGATCACAATGGTTCAAGTTTTTATTTTAACTCTAGCTTGGTTATACTTTCAGCTAGCTTCCTGCATCTGATATTTCCCGATTTGGCAGCCAAGACAGCCTTCGAGTTGTTCTACTCGCGCGTGGGACAGCACACCTCGGTTGGTGGCTACTGGAACGATCCGCAGAGGCAGGATCTCTATCTGCTGTACAGCGAATTCTTGCCACTGATCAATAATGAGAAGAAGACCTCCAACTCCACTTCCTTCAAGATGGGAATGGTGCGGCTGAATAAGTTGGTGATGATCGGCGGACCCAACGACGATGTGATTACACCGTGGCAATCGAGGTATGGTTTACTTAGTCGGATAATAGCAAAGGTCAAATAACCACATATATATATATTTCCTCAGCCACTTTGGGTACTTCGACGAGAACATGGATGTGATTCCTTTTATTAGGCGACCGATTTTCACCAGCGACTCCATTGGCATCAGGACGCTTCAGGAGGCCGGCAAGCTCATCATTGTGGTCAAACCCCATGTTCATCATCTTGCCTGGCACACGCGAAGGGATGTCATCCACGAAGTGATATTTCCATATCTGGACTGAACAAAAAACCAAAACCAAATAACTAAACTAAGCGATCAAACGGCTGTGATCGGAAAGACGGACAACGGCTCACTCTCATCAATAAGCATTAATGTGAAGTTGCTGGCTGGGTAATTAGGCTACTAACATGATCTTTTATTGGTAACTAAGCTATATATTTTTAAAACAGCCTGCGTATTGCAGGAGAGATTCTTACAAACTCATATACTACTTGTAAATAGGCAAATAAAGTGAAACTAGCAATTTTTATTTTGCAATTTCAAAGATATATATTTGGATATTCAAATGAATCGTTAATAAAAGTTTATTTTCCATGTCGTCAAATTTGTTTTTTAAATTTAAATAGTTTCTTAATTCATTTTCATAGCGTGGGAAAAAATAATACTTAAATCTCCCGCGCATTTTTAGTAACTGATAGATAACAATAAGCGATAACTTTACTTATCCCTTAATGAAGAATCGATATTTAATCGATACATCCGCGGTCTGTGATGGCGAAATAGGGCGCAATATCTTATTTTGTGAATTTTTAAGCTGCCCAGTTGACCATGAATGGCACCACGACAGCAGAACAGGATGCGGACAACGTGATTCGCATCCTGGTGGCTACCGACAACCACCTGGGCTATGGCGAAAAAGACGCGGTGCGCGGCGAGGACAGTTTCACAGCCTTCGAGGAGATCCTGGAACTAGCGGTGTCCGAGGATGTGGACATGATTCTGCTGGGAGGCGACCTCTTCCACGATGCGGTGCCCAGCCAGAATGCGCTACACAAGTAGGAATTCCATGGCATTCTTCACTCTATTCTCATTTTGATTGCTCCTCAGATGCATTGAACTCCTGCGGCGCTACACCTTCGGTGATCGTCCTGTTTCCCTGGAAATTCTCAGCGACCAGGGGCAGTGCTTTCACAATGCCGTTAACCAGTCCGTGAACTACGAGGATCCCAATCTGAACATTGCCATTCCGGTATTCTCCATTCACGGCAATCACGACGATCCCAGTGGCTTCGGTCGTTTGAGTTCTCTGGATTTGCTGAGCACCTCGGGACTGGTTAACTATTTTGGTCGTTGGACCGATCTAACCCAGGTGGAGATCAGCCCCGTGCTGATGCGCAAGGGAGAGAGCCAACTGGCCCTGTACGGACTTAGCCACATCCACGACGGCCGACTGGCAAGGCTTATCAAGGATTTTAAGGTGAAGTTTAACTGTCCCGAGAATGTTGCTAATGGCGAAGACGGAAATGAGTCCAAAGAGGAGGAGGATTGGTTCCATCTGTTGGTGGTACATCAAAACCGCGCCGATCGGGGACCAAAGAATTACCTACCGGAGGACCTGTTGCCATCGTTTTTGCATCTGGTGATCTGGGGTCACGAACACGATTGTCGCATCGAGCCAGAGGAGAATGCCAAAAAGCGCTTCTATGTCTCTCAGCCGGGCTCCTCGGTGCCCACCTCCTTGTCCGAGGGTGAGGCCAAGAAGAAGCACGTCGGCCTGCTCGAGATCTACAAAGGAAAATTCAAGCTTAAGCCCCTTCCGCTGGAGACTGTGCGGCCCTTCGTCTTTGAATCCGTCGTACTGGCCGACCATGCCGACGAATTAGGACTTGTCGAAGGTGATGCCTCTACCAAGGTTTTTAAATTCGCCCAGGAACGAGTGGAGGCTATGATTGAGCGGGCGGTAGCCCAACACACCGGTCATTCTAAGCAGCCAACGCTACCGCTCATTCGGTTGCGTCTCCTCTACACCGATGAGTCCTGCATGTTCAATGCGATTCGGTTTGGAGAGATGTTTAGCACTCGAGTGGCCAACGTTCAGGATGTGGTGCAGTTCAGCAAGGTGGTTAAGCGTACCAAAACGGAGGCTGTCAATCTGGACAAAGAGGCATTGCGACGTGCACTGGTAAGGGAAGAAATATTATTTAAAATTTAGAATTGTTTTCATCGGAACACATTTTAGGAAGCGGATAATGCCACTCGCGTGGAGGAGTTAGTCGATCGATATTTCGAAGAGGCCAAGTCGAATAAGCCTCTCAAGTTATTCCACTCAAAGGCTCTTGCTGAGATGACCTATCGACTGTTGGAGCAAAGGGATGCCGATGCAGCAGAAAATATTGTCAAGTTAGTTGCAATCAAGTAGCAAATAACTACATATGTACATGCTAACCAACTTCCTTAAGGTTCTATAAGGAAAAGGCAGTTGATCACCTGATGGAAGCGATGCCCAACGACGAAAACATCGACGAGGAGCTTGAGCGATTTAGGGTGCTTCACAAGCACGGGGATCTACTGAAAATGCTCGAAACACAGGGCTTGAAGGTGAAGAAAGAAGAAAAGTCCATGTCTGTGTTGGGTAGCGAAGCGAACGCCTCCACTGCCCCCGCGACGGGACGGGGAGCTGCTAGGGGTCGTGGAACGGCACGAACTCGAGCAGGTGCCACAGCTGGCACACGAGGAAAGGGCCAGCTAGATGTGACAGTCAGTAGTACGGTATGAGATGTAAGCCTTTAGATAAACCTGAACATTTTATATTATCTTCTTTTTGTATCCTACATAGCGAACTTCCGGCAGGCAACAAACGCTCCTTAGTAGCGTTATGGGCTCTCGTAATACTGCCAGCTATGTTATATCGGATGATTCCGATTGATTTAAACTCCAGAGCCCTTGTTTACCACGAAGTTTAATAAACAACAGTTTTCCTTTTTACAATCTCTAGGAGTACATTTCGATATCGTTTATTATATGGGCTTCATTCTCAGGGTTCGCGCAACTGCATAAAAAATTAGCCTACAACTTAGGAGCTACATTAAGGTGAACGGCTGCTGTCGGACTCCAATTGGTCCGACTGGATGTGTGGATCGTTTCTTTGGTAGTCTAGCTGCATCAAGACTCCGGCGCCGCAAAACGGCGGAGATTTCTCCAGACACCACTATCGCCACTGCGCGCACACGCGTTACTGCTGGTGGTATTCGTAGTAGTAGCGATACGGATCCACCGAGGAGCTGCCACCGGCGGCGGTCACGCCCACGCCACCGGCTCCTGCCCCAGCACTCGTCTTGGACACCGGCCGGATCACGTAAGTGTTGCGTCTGCAGGGGAGCACATGAAGGTAAAGTAAATGTTAAACCAATTCTTCATGGAAATGTAAAGTTTTTCAAAGGAAATTATGCAATATTTGATGGAAATGCTATCCCGGGATTAAAATATTTTCTGATTTAGACTTTTTTTTGACTTATTGATTGGGGCAAAAGCTGAAGACTCACCTGTTATGTTCACCGGCGTGCACCTGGAAACTGGTCTCCTCGCTGTGGTCGTGTGAGAAGAGCTTCTTGAGCGCAATAATCCCGGCAATGGTCAGGGCCACCTTGCTGATGACCAGAGCCTTGCCGGCGATCGCGGCCAGAGCCTTCAGACCCAATGGACCAGCGATGCCCATGGCGGTGAGGAGGGCAGCCACCACGTACTTGATGTGGCCTCCCTCCTTGTGCTTCTTTTTCTTGTGCCCATGCTCGTGGCCACGACCCACACTATCCTCTGCGCCGCCCCCGTCCATGTCGATTTTGAGCGTGTGCGTCCGCATCAGCTTGTCCGCCTTGGAGAGAAGGGCTCGATCGATGGGTGACAGGTTGCCAAATTGACGGGCATCCGTCAGGGAGCCCAATATGCTCTCCGTTTCGCTCTGGTTTTGCTTCTCCAGCGCCAGACCATTCACTATCTTGATAGAGTCCTGGTCCAGAGCTCGAGTAAGAGCATGAAGGGCTTTCTGTTTCAGGCAGCCAATGAAGTCGTTCTTGTCTTGGCAATCGTCGTACACCCTCCTCACGAGTGCCATCTCGGGACCAAAGCCCCAGGCTGATCCCCAATCACCGGGATTGGAGGCAGTTGCGGACTCCACCGCGCTGTGTCGCCTCCTCCTGGGAGTCACTGCCGTTGAGACGGAGGCTACCAACGCCAGGAGCAGCAGCCACTCGAGACGCTTCATTGTGAAGTCCTTGGTGACAAATGCGAGTATCCAGAGTCCTGATCTTAAGTGTTGATCTTCGTTGGCTAATATCCACGTCCACTTGCCGACAATCTGAAGATGCTACTGCAGCGAAATCGCTGGGCGGGCAGAGCTTTTATAAATTGCGATCGGAGATTGCGGCGCACTCAGACGGAAAGAACTGGCGTGTTCGATGGGATGCAGACGGATCTCGGTTGGACCTGGTGGAGCAGCTACTGGGAGGGCAATTAGCACTGGCCATATTTTGTTATGCGTTCGACCGACTCTCCTTATCGTGGTCGTCTGTGGGCGCTGACATGTTTTCGTTACCCAACCACGGATGGATGCCTATGCATCTTGTTCAGGTCCCGCGATGGAGCCGTGGATCTGCGGAGCTATCCGCCACAAAGTAGCACTTTTCGATTTCTATACGCCTGTATGAATAAATGAATACGGTTGTCAATGCATAGGGTAGAAATACAACTAATGAATTGGATTTCACTTAAATTAAAATAATATTTAAGATTATTATTATTATAATATTATTATGGTAATCTGCTAGTATTGGAACTAGATAGCGAATAGCTTCCAATTCTCTCAAATAATAATTTCAATTTTAAAGAATATTATACATGAAGGAACACTTTTAAATGAGAAATATTTTCATTAAAGGAAAACTGTCCGAAAATGTTCAATACTCGTCATTTATAAATCATTGAAATATTAAACAATATTTCTACATTGAATGTAAGATGTAGTAGAATTTAAATGTAGTTCTTTAATTCAAATGTCTACTGTAGAAGCTTCCAAATAGCGATTACTGGAGCAGTGGAACACCGGAACTGCCCAGATATTCTGAATACAAAATACACATAAATCAGTTTATAGTAAAGAGAGTAGAATTAGTGCCAAGAGTAAATATGGTTAGTAGGATCAAAAACAATGCAGTAGAAGATGCCAGCTGTTCGCCGGAGGCAACAACCGATCCACACACACTATATCTTAGTAATAACTTATAATATTTAACGATGCGTGCAGCGGAGTGATTAAGCCGCTACTTCGGCTACTGCCCCTGGGATTGGGATCTTGGACTGGGATCTCCGCTGGAATCTTTGCCGGCACAAGGTATCGCTCGTGTGGCAATGGTTGTGTTTGTAGTCCGCAAATTGGTTATCATAAATTGCAACTGCTGCTCTTGGGCTGCTCTTGGGCGGAGCAGGGGAATTCCCGTCGATGCCGTGCGCTGATCGCTGCACATTTGGCTCACTGGCCCACTGGGTGAAATTGAGTTGGCTGCAGCCAAGAAATTTTCTTTTCTGCGCACCAACTGTGAAAATCAACAGCTCCCATCCTCTAATGGGTATTTTCCTAGAAAGAGCACAGCGCATCTGGCCAACTGGTGACAGTTAGTCGCAGTGAAAAGTGACTGAGACACTTTCGCCGGTTATCTTTTCCATCCGGATAACGCTAATTTCACTAATTAAATAAAATGGCGTTACAAATGTGTCAGTCTTCAAGTTTTACAAAGTTATTCCGATAACTTTATGTTACTTATCATTATTACTTATGTTACTTATGAAAATCAGTGATAAATATAATGTTAGAACTTTATTTTCCTAAGAATTTCGTGCGATTTAGCATTAGCTCCTTTTCTACATTTTATGATTTTAAGGATGAAATATCCTTTGCGCTGTTTGAATATTCTTACTTTCAGAATCTTGTTGTTAACGTAGGTATTTTTTATTTTATCTGTATCTAACTAACAGTACATACAGGATCAACTTCTAGAATTGAAAATACTGTTGTACTGTTAGGAAAATCAAAGTTTATGTGTTATTAACTGAACTTCTTGGGCTACTGTTATTAACAAAACTAGTGGCTGGCAATGTAAACATATAGAAGTCACCTATATACACACATGTCCATATATGTATGTACATATCTGCAGATGCACATATGAGTGCCACGCACACGAATCCTCTGCTCAAGAGGGCGTAAATAATTTAATACATCAAGAAAATTGGAAACGAAAGTTTCTTTGTTTTGGTTTTGGCATGGCCGCAGCTAACTTTTAGTTTCGATGCTCGTAGATAGCTCGGAATCCTCCCGAAAAGGACGACTCCACGGACGGATGGACAATTGTGCGATTTATTTGCACATTTCGGCAGACCATTTGGGATTCCTGGGGCGGTTGGGAGCTCTTATCGTCAATAATCATCATATGCTCAAATTTTTGGCCGCTTAATTGGAAAATTGTTGTTGTTCTTGCGATACGCCTGAGCGATTGGGTGATTGTGTGATTGGATGGCCAGGATCCGGATGGATATGTATGGATAAATGGATGATTGGTTTGGCTGACGACGAGTGCCTATTGATTGATGGCCTCCACATTGTTCTGCGGCCTTGTTGTGATAATATTTGCTCAGCGCCAGTTTGATTGGCATTTTGGCCAAGTGCCTTGTGGTTGGCTTGTATCATTGCGGCAAGTTCAAAAGTTAATTAGATTGTAATATCATACTGCTTCATAATGTAAAAGTTATACTATCAGTAATAAATAATTCTATATTAAGGGTAATAAAAAAAAAAGCTGTAAATATTTTCTATGATAAAAGAATGGATATCAAGCAATAATATAAGCAAGTTTGGTTTCGCTGTAATTAGCCACTAATTATATTAATGTTACATTGTTATATAAGATGGAAACCATCTTTTTATGGTCAATGGTGGACCAATTTTTATGATATTCTTGTTCTCTTTCCAAATCGCGACTGCGCAAAATCAGAAAAACTTGTCGAGGGTGGAATATGAGTTCATATCTCGTCATATTTCATAACACCCACTTCCTCTGCACTTGCGTCTTGTGGTTGCGACTGCTTTGTGGGCGTGTGGCTAGCGATTGCTACCCACTCCAAAATGGCGACAGACTTTGGGGATTATTTTGCCCGAACTGGAGGATGCACTGCCGCTTCTTTGAAGTTCTCCGTTGAATTGGCAAATGACAGGCGGCGGCATTGGGGGATAGCTGCTCTTGAGTGTGCAGCACGTTGGAAAATGCTCTCATATCAAAAGAAGTCGAAACCACAAAGAAAATCTCAGCGGCAAATTTTCAGCTACATCAAATCATCGAGTCCCGTATCCGTATTCGCAGCCGTATCCGTACCGTAGTCGTGCGCCCGTATCACTTAGCCCTGTTTGCACCTGCCACCCCTCCGCAGTCCGCAGTGCCCCCTGCTTAGACAAAGAGTTTCCCCCATTTTCCAACTGCACGTCGCCTTTCTCTGGCGACTGCGGTTCGTTCGCCTGCTGCCAACTTTCAACTACTTGCAAAGTTTTCACATTTTAAATTTGTTGGCTTGTTGCTTGTGCTCCGATTTTTCTGCTGCAATTTTCCTTTTCCTCCAAAAGTTTCTTTGTTTTTCTTGCTGCTTTTCTTGAGTGCTGGTCGCAAATTTAACAGTGGAATTGGGATGTAAGCGTACTTCAAAAATATTTCAATACTTCAATATACTTCGATACATAGAAATCTTTTGCAAAAGTGGAGTTTTTAATTGAATTGAAGCGTAAATACTTATAATTTTTGTATGAGAAAACTTAAGAGTCCGCCCTTTTATATAGGAAATATAAATAATATTTAAAACTCATTCTTGTTCTTCTGTTTATTTTTTAAAATTATTTCACTAAAGAGGTAAGTATTAAGACAAGAAATTCGTTGTTGCAAACTTACTTACAAACCTTTTGTACATATTTGAGTGAAGAGACAGATTTGTGAAAATCTCTATTTCGTTGCCCCCATTAATATAAAAGGGCCTTGTACCTTTGCCCTGCACAAAACTCAAATATGGAAGGATATATGGGCTGGCTACGGATCCCTGCTCCTCCTTCGGACTTCGCCACATGCTGCGGTCTTGGCCAAATTTGCTTGCACTACATATTTTGAAGTTTACCTTCAGAACACTTGCCACTACTCTATGTAGTATATCTATGTATCTATATAATAAGCTCGGGAAATCCCCATCCTTGAAACGATTCGGAGTCGATGGTTCCTTTGTCTCCCTCATCGTTATCGATTGCGCAGCGAGTTGAGCTGGAAAAATGTTTTCGCTTTATCTGCGAGGTGGGCGTGGCAGTGGGTGGAGGTGGCGGAGAGAAAAATAAATTGTTGCAAACACAAACAGAAATATAATTTTGTTGCCTCGCATCGCATCGCATCTACATGGGCCACATATTTATGGCATGCCAGCACGTACGCGATATATTGCAACCCAATCGCTAGACGAGAAGCGGCGGAGGGCTCTTTATTTATTTGGTAAACTTCGTTTATATCGCAAAACGCAAAACGAACCGAACTGGGGGAATCCCCCCATCCAGCGCGCAGGGAAAGCGAAACAGAAAGCGAAACACCAACAGCCGACGCCATGTTGAATGCGACACAGTGGGCGGCGGGTGGTGGGTGGTGGTCGGGGGTGGTGTTGTTGGTGGGTGGGAGGTCCTGTGGGCGGTCGTCACCATCATAAAAGCCTTGGCTGGGACCCAGGACCCATGTACCTCCACTGTTTGTTATGCTTGTCAAGCATTTTGCGCGGGACCGTCTAACGATATTTCGATTTTGATATCCTTGGGTTTTATCGTTAAAAGTCTGTCTGGGTGATAGAAAGGGGGTGGGGGATGGGTGGTCTTGGGGGTGGCAAGCGGACCCACAATGTACACAATGTGCCATGTTGATTATGGTCTCATTTTTGGTATTTACTTTTCATCGGCATTATTTCCCACTCAAAGAAAAAGTATTAGTCTTCTTTAAGTCCTAGATAAACAAAAAAAATCATTTCATATGTAATATTATTTTATAAATTTTCTTATAACGCATTAATTGTTATTACATACATATAAATAAAAGAAATAATCTCAAAGGTTCCTGACCCTGCAAAAGCATAGATCATAACCAATCATTTTGCAATCTTATAAAATCCTATAAAATCTTCAGCGATATTCCGAGTAAATTATGATAAGTAGCTTAATTATTTTTCTCCTCTTTTGAGCAAAATTTAATGATCCTGCCAGAGGATCGGAGCACTCATGACACCTCTCCCATACATTCAGTAATCGATGCATCCCTGACCATGGTCATGTGCGAGACTCCTAAATTAGCACTCAAATGTGTCAAGAAGCCAGCATCATTATTCCACGAACCTAAGACCCTCGTCCACGTCTCCGAATCGCTCTAAATTATGCCTGTATGTACGGACTTTTTGACATGGGTCGGTCCTGGCATCTGTATATGCCATCATATGTCATAATTATAGCCGCTCCAGTTCGGTATCCTTGGATGCCCTGCAACCTGCTCCACTTCCTGCCCAGAGATATTGATAATTGGCCCAGAAGTATGACCAACTGCGCCTGCGGCTGGCCAAGTCTAGACGAAAAGTGTCGGTTTTGAATATTTTGACAGTTGGCACTTGATGGGTCCAATTGGACATAGATTAAATAAATTTAAACAGCTCAAGGGCAACGCCAGCTTATTTTTATGACCCAACAACCTTGTGAACTTTTTCGTAAGGAAATATAAGTGTTACTCCATTTAATCTTGGATGTTGAAATGTACATAACATTAGTATTTTATATGATATATTGGATATATTGGAGTAATTGCTTTCTTTGGTTTAAAATTCTCTGAAACGTTGTCATTATAACTATGCGATGCAATCGAAACAAGTGACCTCCTCCAGAGATTAGCAAACTTAAATGGATGCACCGAAACTTATCACTGCGATGCTGATGTGGGGCAGAGAACTGCTCCAAGGTGGGGATTGAAGGGAAGTTGGTAAACCCATTAAGCGGCAGCCGACCGATAAAGTCCACCTGGAGCACGCGATGCTCTGTCCGGATGTGATTTATGTGGCTTTTAGGATATTTTATTAAAATGCATATTCGTTGCTCGGATGTCAACGTCGGCCGCCGTTCAGTGTTTATGATTTTCATAAGCTCGCCGTCCATTGGCCAGTGGCGGCTACTGGAGCATCCATTGCTGAAAGCGCTGGTTACCGGGAGAAGTGGTTCCTGTTCGGCGGCCAGGTTGTACGTCATAAATTGTCACCGTCATGGCTGAGACCCATGCCCGATCCCATACCCATGCCCATTCCCATACCCACACCCGTACCCAATCCCATACCCAGTCACAGTGTCAGGTGAAGATACTGTATCTGATCGCTGCGACCGTTGCGGGTCATAAACAAGCGGACCGGCGACCAGGTCCTCGGATCTGGTCTGGTTCCCTCCTGGCCACCATTGCTGCGCTGCGCCGGGCTTCCTTTTGGCTTTAATTAAAGCAGCTTGCCCCGTTTCGTCTTCATTTTTGTATCTTCTGCCTGGCAGAAGTTGTATCTTTTCGCCAGTGGCGGGTTGGGGGGACAAGGCGAAACAAGCGAAACAGTCATCAACGTTGGCTGGGGCTTAGAGCGGATTCGTTTATCAGTTTATTTAAATTTTCCTCGCATGTATCGTGCCTTTGGGGTGGGTGGCTCGTATTTATGCCCATAATCAGGGCGCATGGAATCCCGTTAAGTCGCGTCATAAGGCGGTTCGCCATTTTCGCTTATCGTCATCTCAGGCCTGGTCTTGGATTCAGATTCGGTTACATACCATCTACAGCGCCGCCCCCAAAAGATTGAGCCGAGTTTTATTGTTGCCTCTGAGAAATTGGATTCGTATCTGTGGCACACATCCACATTTATTCAGATACAGATACACATACACATAAGCCCACGCCCACACGTACAGTTTATGGCAACTCATATCTGAAAGATATAAAAGTGAGGAGCGCCAATGCAAGCAAGCATCATTCTGCTGTACAAAATAGCAGATAGAGACACGGAAAGAAATGATTCAGCAAAATATTGCAATGATACATAAGGTCAAATATCGCATGATCATAAAGTCAAATATAACTTCGATCTTAGAGATACATTTATGTCAGTTTGGGAATGTTACTAGCTGTTATCAGATACAAATGTTTAACAACTTGTATAAGAGATAGATTGTGGATAATAGCTATTATGAAAGTGTTGGAAGATTTAAGGACTCTTATTATTACAATTTATTTTCAAAATTAAGAAAATAAAAAATTTGTATGTACTTTTGTTCATAAACAAAACAGAGAAAGGATAAAGTCGAGTAAACATAATCATCGAGAGAAAAGCTCAAATCAGCCCGCCATTTTGTAAGGAAATCTTTCCGAGCGACGTCGAAGAAAAATGATAATAAAATAACGCAAATATGGCAGAGGGAAATGCTCGTTATGCGAGGATTTTCCGCTCTCCCTCTCGAATTTTCCCCTTCTCTTCCCTTTCCACCATTTGATTTTTATTTCATGTGTTTGTCACATAAGCGGCTTAAGTGGCAGCAGACTGGGGGATAGGTAGGGCTCCAGGCATATATGTACATATACATATATGTATAGATATGGATTTACATAAAAACACACTCGTTTCTGTGTGTGTTTGTGTGGATTTGTACATGCTTGGCATGCCATATCAAAGGCAAAAGGATCAGGCATAATGCCGACGTCGCCGCATGTGCCATAATTTGCAGAAAAGTGCCAGAACAGCCACCCAACCACACGGCTCCAATCCAATTCCATTGCCATTCCCAACCCCAGGCTGGCATTAAAATGCCTTTCGAACAAGGATAACATTTTCGCCTTCTTACAGGACGAGGGGCATAGCTTATGTGTACATATATGGCACATGGGGCGAAATGGGTGCATGCCATAAAAACAATAGCGCACATAAATTTTGAACAAATATATAAAGTATGCAAAAAGGCATAAAAACGAATAAAAAAAACAAACGTATGTGGGGTTTTCCGGCAAATGAGATGCGGGGGAGACCCCCAAACCCAAACACTCGCATTCACGAAAATCGTAAAACATAAGTAAGGATACGAAATATTTGCGATTTCGTTGGGTTTATTTTTCCCATTTTCCTGTTTCGAGTCCCCGTTTCGATTCGCACTGATTTCGCAGGAATTTTAACGAGGTCCGATATGTGTGAGTTCTTGTTGGGAAGTCTGGCTAAATGGTAATTGGGGTGTATTGTACTTTTAAGGGTATTCAGACCAAAAACACCAAAGATATAGCTGCGCTTAAGCTAAAGTTTTATAGAGCTACATATATCGAACCCAAGCTAATCGCTATATAAATTACTTTATTGCTTAATTTCTTAAGCATTTTAATTTAGTTAGTTATACCAATTTCTTTCTCGCCTAATTACACTTTCAATCATTGCTGATTTTTCCATATGTTCCAAAGAAGAAAGCTATCGATTCGCCGCTTATCAGAACCTTTGGAATTCATCATACTTGCGTAATGACATCAGCAACATCCATGGACATGGTCATGCAGGACATTTCGAGATCGGGGTTATCAGTGCATTAGTCGAGGCAATCGGAACAAATGCGATTGCCGGAGGGCATTCACGCATCTCCATCTTGCACGGGGTCACAGATGTTGGCATTTGCCGGAGTCATCGGCGTCACCCGTAATTGGACATCGATAGCGGTTCAAGTGCTCCGTTCCTCCTCCCGAATTCACCCCTCACCTCATGTAATTGTGATTTTCCGTGTTTTCCATTTGATTTTTCCTTGTTTTCCTTTCGCTTTCCTACCCTCCGCCAGAGTTCGACCAAGTGCATGAATTTGTCGCTTTCAGAAATGTATGCTTTTTAGTTTATTGCTGGTTCGAGGTGGTGGAGGTATGCAGGGTGTGCCGGCATAGTTTTATGAGTGGACCTTGTGTGCTGGCCATCAGGAGAAGAGTCCCTGGTCAGGGCCCGTCCATGTGTAATTGGGAATTTATTAGTCGCTAGAGACTCATTTACATTTCTTCCTGTGGAGCAGGAGTGGGCGTTTGGAAAGGACGAGGAGTGTGGGGTGTGCTGTTGGCGGACTTTGTCCATCGAACAACAGCTGTAATTATTAGCCATTCTTTTATTTATGGCAAACAAAGTTTTGATTTATCCGAGACAAGCCGGATTCTCAAGACGAATGCTTGCAACTTGGCCCATAAATATCCGAAACTATCTATCGTGCTTTCTTATAGCACTGATTTATTACTAATTGCCAGTCATAAAGTATGGAGCTCACACCTGACCCGTCAACTTAATAACTTTTTCCAACAATTAACGATATAACTTACTTGTTCTATAAACTATAGATACGAACATGTAAGACGGACTTATTAGTATTTGATCATGTATCTCATCTATTCTGTAGTTTTCTTGTATTTTAATGTTGTCCAACGTCGCTTAAATTCATCTGAACGCCGGCTTAACTTGTCTGTCATACGTTCATTTTAAGCCTCGAATTTGTGGACTCCTGAAGGTCCTTGTTAATGGAAGCCGTGGTCGCCGGGTCACGCATAATCTTATTAAGCACCGGACACCAACTTCATTGCCGTTCGAATTGAAAGGCGGTGATGAAATTTCAACAACGTCACCAATTTCCGGCAATTATTTCGAATTTCGGTTGATTTAATTTATTCGTTGCTCAAAATTAAAACCAAACCAAAACAAAGAAATCCCCTTGTCCAAGTCGAGCGACATTGTAAACAGGCCACATCCCCCCAGATTATCCCCATACCGACTAAGGTCCTGCTCCGGTTCCATACCCGCATCCCCTCTATTATCGCCCGCTGGGTTTGTTGCCGCGATTTTTCATCCCAGGCGCAATTGGTTTTCAATTCAGGACCATGTAATCCCCCAGCTCCATGGGATATTCCTGGGGATTTATGTTGTTTTTTTCTCCGCTAGGCGAGGATTGTGGAGTGGGCTTCTAGGATGGGATCCCTGCATATTATTAGCCAGCGCCGCGTGACTGCGAGTTCAACTTTTAATCGAATGCACATAATTGCCAAAATAAATCAATCAATTCGGCTCGGTTGCCTCCAAATGAAAACTGACAGTCGCCAAGTCATTCCCACTTTAAGTCCACTTCTTATTGGCTACATGTGGGCCATTTGCATAGATTTAATTTGACAATTTGTAAGTCTAAGTTCTATTTTATTGCCTGTCCTAGAAATTACAATACCATGTCTTATATTTCGTAGAGCTAATATCTTATATATGTACTTGTATTTTTTCTGAAAATGACAAAGTTAATCCGCGGGCTGAGGAAATCTGGGGACAGGGCAACCTTAAACGACTTGGTTTACGTGCCATTTGACTCGGCGGGCAGGGCCGCCGTGTAATGCCGCGTCTTAGGTGAACATAAACATCCGTGTTCCGTCCGATAGTGATCTCCGCCTGAGCTGACACTCATCCTCCAGTCACGTGCCACAGGAGTCGCGCCTCCGTCTCGTTTTTGTAATCCGCGAGATATGGCCTCGACGACACGCTCCCACCGACTTACCCTGCGCCCATTATGAAAATGACAAATGGAGCGCAAGTGTCCGCCTTGCCGGAGTAAATAGAACGGGGTAGACCCGGTGACGATCCCGAAAAGCGTGAGGGATTACGTGTCAAAGGATTAGGGACAACACGAACTATGGTGTTCCCACCTCGGAGCTTAATTCAGATTGCAATTGATTTACCATCTCTGGGAATTCAAAAGATAGCTATCATAATTAAATCGACTGAGAACTGGGTTTGGGTAACTTAATGGGTATTAGATTTGATCTTGGAATATTTGCATTAGTTTTTAAGGCTGAAACTTTTAGTTATTGGTTTTGCTAGCTTTGGAATCCATAATTTAACTTTCGTTAAAAAAATAACACACTTAAGAAATTTTCATGTTTTGAAGAGGAAATACCCCGCTGGATGAAAATCGCTGGCAAACAAATTTGTGTTAAAATTTCAACCATAATTTGCTGACACCGAAAAGCACAAGAAGGAATCCGGATTCCAGGGGGTGCCAGGACTGAGCTGCCGGAACTGACGAGGACGTTATTAGCCGCAGGGGGAGTTGAAGATGAAGTCGGCAAAGGGCTCGATACCTTTACCTCAGGGGGTTGGTTTGATTTTTTTTTTCCAAAAGCACTGCGGCCGTCCACAATTGAATTTTGAAATACGGAAAAAGAAAGAAATAAACTGCAAAACGCATTTTTTAAAATGACAAACAAACCCAACGAAAAGTGAAACGGAAATAAATACAAACAACGGCGGCCAAGGAAAACAAAGTAACCTGAGACCGATTCCGAGTTCAAACGACTGATGATGACGATGATGAGGCTGCGAATGGTGGGGTGGATCCGGGTTTTGGAATCTGGAATCTGGTAAAGGATGGGACGACCCGCAAGGGGGTGTGAAAACGAAATAAGTATAAACAAATAGAAGCGCACAGTAGGCAGCTCAAATTGAACGGAGTCAAATGGGCTGGGAGACAAGGGTTCTGATTTTTTTTTTCTTTCCGGGATGATACAACTCCGCATTTTGGCAATTATAGTTACGAAACTTATACACATGCATTATGCAAGGCATTGAACAAACAATAAACTATTATCAATCAGTTTTACAAGGGTATTAATACTATTTCAATGGCGGATTCTCGATTCTGGCTTTAATAAGTTATTTTTAAGGCATACAGTTGAATTTAAAAAAATTGAATATGCTTGTAATACTAACTTAATATAAGAAACTGCAGATATCTGTGTAAAATGTTTTCCTTTTTTTATATGAAACAAATACCGAATCTATTTTGTTAAGATGTTTTTAATAACTTAATGTCTTGTATACTTTTTTTGTCATAATTTTTTTAGTTAGTTAATTAAATTTTTTGGCACGTCTGATAGTTTCCAGTTGTGCAATTGTTCAGCCTTCTCGTCGTGTGACTTTCGGCTCTGATGGACCTTAAATAAAGTTTAAATAAAGTGTTGCGAATTCGAGTCGGCATCCGGATGCAGAACCGCAGATGTCCGGTTCGAGCAAGTGATTTTCCACTGCGACGGCAGGCGGTCTCATTAAGGCGCCAAAGTGTTGGCCAATTGCGGGGGGCGCCGGATGAGGGGCGTGTCCCGGGCCGCGGGCATATATCACGTCGTTTAATAACTAATAAACGCCATCGCTCAAGTGGCAGCTGTCAGCTTGTCAGCGGCGTGCGAGGAGCGTGAAATTGTCGCAAGAGGACAGGACTAAGGGTCAGGAAGTCGGGCAGGACGTGGACGAGAACAAGGACAGCACACAGCGGTCGTTGCAAGTAAAAAACACCCCAGAGGAATCCATCAGTTTTCGTGATTTTCGTATATTAAGTCATCATTTTCGGTCCCAGTTCGGCAGCTCCCTTGGGGAAAGTCCGGTTCATTCGGGGAAAAACTTAAAATTGAAGCTGGGACCATCATAATGGTGGATGAATCTCGTGTCCGCGCTGTCTGATTACAAGAAAAGTTAAGTGCTTCGACTCGAAACGAGAAAAATGGGGGGAGCTTACAGCTCGGGAATCGCAGCATTCTTGTCCATGTTTCATTAGTGGTTAATGTCGGACATAATGGGAAAGATATCAGGAGATTTTGGGAAAGGGAAGCTACTACATATAGATACATTTCCTATAAGTGGATAATAATATTTGATATTCTTAAGCTGCTTTAGTTTGAGTTGCATAAATCTGATATAGAAGACTATCTCTACTTTGTATCTATTTAATTTTTACCTAAAAGTATGTTATAACAAATGTTGTTCACGATATCTTTATTACCTAACTTTAAGTATTAGAAAATATACATGTTTTATTGGAATATATATATTTTTGGAATATTTTATCAGCAATAGGTAATTGAAGGCATCGTTCAATCCCTGACAGCTCGTCATCCGTTACGATGAGCTACAACAAATGCACTCATTTGCTTGCAGGTGTCTAAACCCAACCACCCCACCCACTCCCTGCTAAGACCTTCGGCCCTGGGGGAGCACTCTAATGCGTCAAAATCCTTCAACTTTTCGCAGCCTTTGAGCACAATGCGGTGGGCGGGGGGGGCGTGGCTGGTGCTGAAGAGCCCTTGAGCGCTCCTCTGAAAACAAAAACAAAGGAAGAAGCTCTACAATGAGGGCACACAAAAAATCGCAGAGAGAGACTGACAAAAGTATTTGAATTGACAAGTGCCATCAAAATAGAAGCGGAATTAAATTTATCATGCCAAGTGGTGGCTTCGCGCGGTGGGTGGCGGTGGGCAAGGTGAGGCGGTAAAGATCAGGAAAGCCATGGCGCTATGAAGAGCAATGTCAGGGGATGAAAAGTTTTCATCAGGCGGCTGGAGCAGCGTCATCGATCAATTCGAGCGGAAGACAGTTCCGCCGGAAGGAAGGAAGGCGAACTTTTAAATATTGAATAATATGTTTTTCTTTCCTACGAAACCCATCCAGCCCCTGCCACGCCCCATTTTGACTTGGCACGTTTTGGTTTCCAAAAACTTGGCATAATGATGGGGCGAATGATGAGCGAAATCTTGACAGCTTTGCACCGTGGTACCGAGTTACTCTATAATTATATACATTAAAAATAAATGTGAATATAAAGTTAATGTCAAATTATGTAGAATCTGTATGCATTAAAAGTGTAATATTATTTACCACACAATTTAGAATTTGATATGTATATTATATACATCAGATATTAATTTTTAAGTTTGTTCTCAAGGTGACTCCTTATTTTCCATAGAAAAGAATCACTGTTAAAGAGCCTGCTAAATCGATCAGCATTCGGATGATGATGATGATGACGACAATGACGAAACACTTTCGGATTATTGGGCAAACAAGACGGCCCAAACTCCAAAAGTGGATGAGGCTAAACGATATGTATATCCCCATCATATAAGCATGGCAACGGGAACAGGATAAATGCGAAATGGGATGGAAAGCTCTGATATTTGAAACGCTGCCACTTGAGTTTGCAACGCCGCCAGGCGTTTATATTACGGCATATTTTTTGAATGGGCTTTTTAATTTGTATTTAATTTCATAATTAGAGCTGAGCTCCGACACGTTCCTTCTTTACTCGAATTACGGAGCAAGCCACGCGACTCCATTGCTACCCAGACACCCGACCTGCTCTCCAGTGAATCGTGTTAAACGTAATCCGCTTAGCGTTCATAATTTCGGCTAGTATGTGCCAGGACCTCTGGTTGGTATGGAATAATTCCAGGACGAAACATTTTTCCCAGGCGCCTTCCAAATGTGTCAGAAAGGGGAGGGGTTTTTGTTGGGTGGCTTCCTGTCTGAAATATGGCCTCGCGTTGGACCATTCAATGTAAACATCGCCGGAGAAGTGGACAAATCGTTCAACTAAAAACGACAGCAATCAAACAAAATTGAATATCAGCGGAAACGGAAACGCCAAAAATCGACAGCAGCAACTGGCGTAAAAAACTGCTGGCAAAAAAGCGGATGTCAGGCTGACATTTGGGGCTGGATACTGGGCAGTACGGATTGCGGGGGCTCACGGCAATTGTTACGTGTCAATAACTGCAATAAAAAATCCAACTGCAACGGCATCCCGCCGTCCCCTCGCTTGCCCCTTCCACCGGCTTCCACTGCGCCTCAATAACTCTGCAACTCAAATCAAAATCAACGTTGCATTTCAATTGCGAAATTGCCAACTGCCAAACGTCCACATCCGCTCATCAATCGCCCCAGGAAAAATCGGTCTCCATCGGCAGGGATTCACGTCACCTTTGTGTCCCAGTATCGAATTTGCGAGCTGGAGAATATTAAAATAAATGGCCATCAGTTAGTTATTCCAGCGAGTTATTTGTTTCGTTCGAGATTAAATTAAACTAGGCCGTCAATGGCCTGCTAGCTGGATAGGAAAAATGAGAAGAAAACACGGAATCTATTTCCATGGCAGGGAAATCATTTTTCATAGCAAACTTTCGAGCTTGAACAGAAAATTGTATGTACTACAAAAAATTTCCATTCTTAAATGCGGATCTTAAATGAAATAATAATTTAACATGGTTCTCTAAAGAAATATTATCAGCGAGGATGCAATTTATTATATAAACTCTGGGATAATCATCCCAGATCAAAAAATCATCATCAAAAAACACGGCTTTTAGCTCCTTTTTGTCCATATTTAAGAATAAATGAAAAGTTGGCGTATCAACCCATATCTATTGCCATATGTTCGTTATCCGATGAGCAGATCGCACCAGTTAACTGCCCCTTATGGACATAAAATGTTTTCAGGCTTGGCTTGGTGGGCATTATGTAATCTGGAGGAACGCATCTGTATCTATAGAGGTCTATAGAGATGTCATCGTGTTGTATGACAAAGGAAATTGCCAATGTATTTTGGGTGCAAGATCTATTCAACATTTTTGCATTCCGGCGGGGTGATTTCGATGGGCTCGTGTTGCAGCAGTTATTAACACGCTTTTAACGATTTGTCAAAAAAGTGCCTTGTATGACATGTGTGCAAACAAGACCAGAAATGGGTGAAAAGTATGACAGTTCGGGGTTGCAGATGCATAGTCCTTGAAAGGGTGTCCTCGCCAGGATCTCAGATCCACCCTGGCGATGGTGACTAGCGAGGCGGGATTAATGAACATGTTGTTTACTTTTAATTCGACACAAAACTTAAATTTAAACTCGATGAAAGCAGATGGATTTCAATAGGGATTTTCAAAGGTTTTTCGCTGGCCAAGCTGCCTTCATTTCCCATAAATTTCACTCCGTTCCAAGTATTTATGCATATCACTAAAAGTTTAATTAAAAACACATCAAACTGCAGACTCACAGGAATCAATCACAATTACCAATCGCCGACAAGGGTCGCGCTGAAAAATTGGCAAAATGTGAAAATGTGAAAAATGCACAAGGATTAAATGGAATCAAAGGAATGCTGCACTGGCCAAAGGGATGTGTGCCGGAAGTGAGCCCCAGAGGCATCGACGAGGATGTATCCATAATAAAAGCAGACTAATTAAAAATTCCAACGATGCATTGGGACAACTACGTCAGTAATACGCTCATTAAACTGAAGTTGCAATTGCATTGGTTAGTAACTTATAATAATTAAATTCGATTTTCCTTTTCTTTTACTCCTTTAAAGAAATTGAAAATCCTTAAGTTCGTGTCAGTAGGAGAAATTGCTTCCACTCGACTGGCCTCATTAAGTGGCAACAAAACAAAAGTCGACCACAACATTACAAATCAAATATAAAAGTCAAAAATCCATCGAAGCCGAAACGAGGGCGTTGAAGGGAACTTGGCCAGGACCTGCATGCAAATGTTTTGCAGGGGTGGCAGATTCTTCCGCGGGATGGGGATGGACTAACCGCAGTCGAGGCACCAAGACGCCGGCAATGAATGAGAATTTGCTTTGCGGAAAAACTTAAACACCGGAAACAATTAATTCCACTTGAATTAACATATGCACAGATTGGCCTGCCGGTGGGCGGAGGACGAAAGTGGCCAGTGAAAGGTGGGGCATTCTAATCGAGGACCTTCGAAAGTGTTGACTGCCCGTGGGGTTGATTGATCGCCACCCGGTCCTTGGATGAGCACTACCCGGGAAAACTTTCGCCATAAGCGTTCCTGGAGCCATTCGTGTTTATGAGCCAAAACTTTTGATAGACTCGCGGATGGAAATGGCTACACTGTAAGATGCGAGAAAAATAAGTGTAAAAATAAGGATATTATATAATTAGTGGTCTCTTCACTTAAAAATGTTTAAAATCAAATTAGTACCGAAATATTACTAGTAATTTGTATACTTTCAGTAGAAAAGCTAAGTTTGATAACCCTTTTGAAAATATTTGAATAACTCACTGTTATGTTTTTTCAGTGTCGCATTTAGAGGGTTTGAAGGGAAATAGTTCGGCCTACCGCATTGCGAGCAAACTGTTTCAGAAATGAGTTAAAAAGTTAATTGCCAGCGGACAGGTAATTTCTGGCACACTTCAAGTGCAAATGCCATTAAGTAATATGCAAACAAGGGTGGCTCCACCCCCGAAACCACCGCATTCCACCCTTTCCCCGGATCGCTGGCCAAGTCAATCAAGGAGCAGGAGCTGACAGGCTCGACTGCCGCGACACGAAAGCCATAAAGTCACGAAATGCCTACAACTTCAGCGGCGATCCTGGAACCCGGAATGGGTTCTCGTCCTTTCGTCCTTCGCGTCCCGTTGCGTGAGCCTTAAGGTAAGTTTTAGTGGTTTGTTCTATCAGGAGCAGACTAGTGCACTCGTGAAAATGAGAACTATCACTTAAAACTTAAAACAAAGTCAGCTTATTAACTCAGAGGTGAGATATAATATACAAATAATACAACGTGTCACTAAAATCAGATTACTAATTGGACATATGTGACACATAATAGTAAATTTGGTTAATCTCTTCCCTTTTTTTTCAGTGCATAATTTTTGAGCAAAGGACTTGGCCAGGTGGATGCGGGGGTTCAGTGTTCAGATTGTGGGCGGGGTGAGGTGACCGCACAGCGCGTGCTCACGTTTAGGCGTAACAAATTACCATTAAACTGCAACCGAACCTGCCCCTCTGCCCTACTGATTATTATTTAATGATGAACCCGGACAGATTGTCCCAGTAAACAAAAGTCCGGGTCTCGAAGGCTGGGTCATAGTCGAGTTACCCGTCTAATTATACGTCATACGATATACACACATTTATCCAGTTGCCTTGGTACGTGAGCTAGCAATTCGTTTAGGGAAAGAAATTGGGAACCTGGAGCAGTTCACCCACTTTCCAAATGCAAAGGTCCAACTTGCCAAAGCGTGTTCCATATCTGCGATCCCATTTGAATTGGCAAGATCCGGATAAGAAACAGGATATTCGGAAGGCGGAAAAAACTGGTTTTTCATGACAAATGGACTTGTTACAAGTTGGTTTAATCAATAAAAGAATTTACTCTATTTATTTCCAATAAATGATATATAATTCTCTTGTAATGGATATATTCATATATTTTTATATAATATATATATATTATGATAATATTAATTCAGTGTTTTACTATCTGAAGACACTTAGCTATATTCCTCAATAAAATTGGTATATATTTCACACAAACAATTATATAAATGAGTCTGTTTGTATCTGTGTGTCTGCATCCCAACCGGTGACTAATAACATCGAAGGAATGCAATTATTCAAGTGCTGCCAGCCAATTGTGGAAAATGCCAAAAACAGCGAAACGAATTTTCCGCACCGTCAGCAGGCAGGCAGGGCAATTTTTTAATTTCTTAATTTTTGCGAGCTCATGGAAGAATTAGCCACGTTGCGACTTGGCCACGTAGCAGCCAAGATGTCGCTACTCGATGGTCGATGGTCCAACCCCCGGCGAAGGGCGGTAATATCTATCTATCTCTCCACTTGGACAGTGGGGAACGATGCTGAGTTGTGGCCTGTGTCTCAGCACCCCTTTTCAAGGACTCGAGGGTATATTCCGACATAGAGAGTGCTTGCTTAAAAATGATATTTTTCAAGCCACATGAAAGAGGTAAGCAATTTTGTACATAATTTTTTCTACTTCATTACACAACAATGGTCATTTAAAAAAAATCCTTGCGACAGGTATCCGAAAGTCGTATCAGTGGTGTTGCTATTTTCTTAACTTTTTCCTTCTGCCTTTTCCTCGGCATTGCGCTGCTGGCAAAAGTTTATTCATTTAGAAAATTTACTCATTTTCACTGTTCGAGGGGGCGAGTTATTGTTGCTGCCCGGGATCTCGATCCAAGGTCCAGTATTCGGCATCCAAGGGGGTTAATGTGGTACGTGAGCACGGTTTTCATATAAATTGCGGCCAATAACATTTTTCAGTTGGCAGGACAGGAAAAACGCGGACAACGCAGAAGACCAGAGCGGGACGGCAGCTGGGCGAAAAATTAAGAAAAGAAAAAGAATACGATGAACAAAAGCTGCTGATGATGGCTTCTTTTTGGTTGGTCTGTTCCCTGGCCCGAAATCCGGCTCATTAAGCCCTCGGCGTTGGTCAGCGCGGGTGTTGGCCTTGCGGTGGGTGTGGGTGGGTGGGTGAATCTGGACACTTGGGCCCCGGTTTTTCCTGCGCCTGCCGTCCTTCCTTCCTTCTTTTTCGGCCATTAGCCGGCAGGGAGATGAGTGTGCGATGGACGGGCAAATTATTCCCCAAATACCCCGAGGTAATTATAAATGTCATTCCTCGCTCGGCTTAGGCCACGAACAAGGATGGTAGATAGCGCGCTATTGGCGAAGATGTGGACTGGGATGGACTGGGATGGACGGGGATGGACGCGGATGGACATCCCATCCATCGGATCAGGCCCCGTCAGTCGGACGCCGTGTTTTGTCTATCATAATGAGTGGCAGGCGGACATTTGGACATAATTGTTCAATTATTTTGTTACTTATTGCCTGCCAGCTCCACCATCACCACCACCCTCTTCTGAGCCACAAAAGGACACCCAAAGTCGCCCGAAGTCGGAATAAATTCCAGGCAGCGGAAAAATACCAGCCGAATATATATATAGTTGGTAATGGAATAGCGTCAATCGGATATTTGTCAATTAGAAATTTGTGCCAAATCTTGGACTCTTCCCATGGAGCATAACTATGTAATGCATATGTGTATGTGAGAGTGCCACGCCTCCGCCGCCCAGTGCAGCGCACCACATGACAGCAAGTCAACAGGAGACACCCACAAATGGAACACGCGACAGCCGAACGTCAAATTCAATTACAAAGCCAACTCCACGGGGTATTAGAGCGTAGGCCGTGGGGGGATTTAGGGGGCGTGGCACGACCTCAGGTAAGCTACGCTATTCAATTATAAATTTTCAATAAAAATTTGTGCCACTTTGACGAGTGCGCTACATTGTTTTTGACATTTGTTGCAAAAGGGGAGGGTGCATCTATGCTTTTACAATTTGGCACATTAGTGCATAATGGAACTCCATGGGGCATTTAAAAGATTGGTTTCCGCTTGCCACAAAGGGGTAAGTACGAGTTTTAGCCGGGGGCATAAGGAGTTTCGTCCTGCGAGTGACACACGTTAATTTTTGCTCACTTGCTAACTTTCCGAATTGATAAATGCAAATTAGTTTGTCTGCGTCTTTAATTCAATTGAAGTTAATTCCAAATACATATATTAATTCTAGTGAATTCAAAATGACGTTTTATTCAAAATCTAACATTAGCTTAGCATAAACCATGTATGCAAAAGTATCTTTTTTTTTGTTAATAGAAAGGGTTTGATATTAGTTGAAAGTTCAGATAGCAGAACTTACCAGATAATTCGGCAGCTGGGAATTTACAAATTGAGAGTTATATTCGGTGGTTTTATTTTTTTATTTAAATCCTATGCAATCCTGATCCCTCCGATCGGAACTCCCAGTCACTCATAACATCACACATTTTGTGTCTATCAAAAGCTGCACAAATTCCGAGAAGGTCGGTTAGGCATGCAGATTTATGCATCATCTTTCAAGGCCTTTGTACCCGAGCCGCGAATCATTCAAATCGTATCCAAAGGGTGACAATTCTCGCCGGCGGATTGAACCCGTTCGAATTCGCGTCCGCGTTGCAGAATGCGTGTGAATCGCATTGAATCGCTCAATGACATATCGGTAAATCAGTGCCACAGGGACCAGGTCGTGGGCAGAGGCGGCGGTGGGGGCGGGGCACCGCATTCCGTGGCACATAAAGCAAAAGTTCGACCAGGATGGGCCACAAGCCCATCCGCAAACCCAGTCCAATCTCGGTCCAGTGCTGACAGATGGACAAGAGGGAAAACAAAGCAAAAAGAGCCATGGAGAAATACAAAAATATCGCAATGATCATAAATATTATTCCGTTTTGATGTCCCCTGGCAGCCCACAAAACTCGGCTGTGTAAGTGACAAAACACAGTGGAGCTTGGATATGGCGAACCGTGAAAATTACATAAGTGACTTCCAGCTTAGCACAAAACATTTTCAAATGATCAATCTGTTCAAGTTTTACTGTATATCCAAAACTGGGCTTCACTAAGGTAAGTGTCTTGAAGTTTACATGTACTTCAGTGAGATGATGTGGGGACAGGAACAGGGACATCATCTGCACTCACCAACGGGCAGGAATTGCCAAAAAGGGCTTTCCATTTCTCACACAGATGCAGATGCCGATGCAGATCCCCAATGCCAAATGGCCCGAAGCTTCGGCGGCGGCAAAAAAGGTGTCGAAGAAATTGTTCGACAACCAAGTCGCGGCCCCAGTCCAACTCCCCAAGTCAAAGTTGGAGAACTAAAGCCGGGAACCAACCGATCTGCCGATCCGCCGATCCACCGATCTGCTGCATAAATGAGGCAGCCAGAGACACGCTGTCTGGCAATGCGAGACTGTCGCGGGCAAGTCTCCACTGCAGAGTCTCGGTCCCATTCGGATGCTCATTCTGGAGCCAAGTGGGGGCCCAGAGAAGAGCCGCCCGTCACTGGGGAGCAGCGGCATCCACGAAGGCGTCGCATTGTCTTGCCTTCGCCATTATTAGCTGGGGTGTTTGTTAAAGCAGCCGCGACGATTTGAATTTCAACACTTTTGGTCCGCAGCTGGGGGAAATATTAAAATAGTTCAGCCGACGATCGGGAATCTCTGGAAGATGCAATCGACTGCGCAGGATCTCCACCAGGAACTGACATCCAACGAGATCTGGGGTCTGCAATTTGGGCATTCTATGCAAAATATGATAGAAATCTGAGGTAGCTGGCCGACTCGAGATGCTTGTTGGCATTCGGCGCGAAGAGATTCAAAATCATATGCATTTCTTGTTTCGCGACCGTTTATCCATATATGTATGAAAGTTTCACGGTTCAACAGTGGAACAATTTAGACAAGGAGTTTAATATATTGACTAATTAATTACAATTAAAATTAATTGTTTAGCTTCGCTGTGCTTGAGAGATACATGTCAGAAAATCAAATCTTATATATCCTTCAACAACTATAAGATGCTTAACAATTATATATGTAGTATCTTTAAATATAGAAATTTTAAATATATTTGTTTGCGGAATTATATTTTATTATATATACCATTTTTAATCCACTGTGCCTTCTGCTTGCCACAAACGCGGATCGTCGATCTAGCCGATCGGCCAGCGAAATATGATTGCTGTTTGTCATGGACGAACAAAACTGAGAACTCCAGTTACCATGTGGCGAAACGGCAGCGGTACAAGCTACAAGGAATGTCAACACGGATCCAACTTTCCGTACAGTAAAAAAAAAATATTTTAATTTCATTATAGAATAATTATTAACTACAACATAATCTAGCCTATGATACGCCTATTTCTTAGTTTATCCTTTCAAATAAAACATCTATTCATCTACATATTTGGCATTTAACTACTACTAATAACAAGAGTTATTAAATTTCAAGGTGCTGAAGTATATGGTAGATTTTTCTCTCACTGTGCCATTGGGCTTCTGCCTTCGGTGATCTTGTTACCGATTTCGATTTTGATGCCGATTTTGACTGGTCGCAAAGCGCTGACAATTCGCCTGAACTGCTGAACGGACTGAGCAGCTCGATGGGATGGGGCTGTGGCATGGACACGGGGCTGGGGATTGGGACGGAGACGGGGATGGACATACATAAATCCCCCGAATGGGCAACATCGGCGATCGGAGGCAGCATCAGAATGTGTCGAGCCATTGTCACTGCATGCCGCGGATCCACGATACTTTATTCATTTATTCCAATAATAATAATGCAATGCAAACATTGATTGTCATCGATTGTCAGCCGAAGGCTGCGCACGCGCATTCGCCTCGAGTGCCATCGACGATTCTGGCGGGGATTGGGTGGAGGGCGGGAAACTTATGCCCTTTTAGGGCATTTTTGATAGGTGACAGATTTTGTGCGCTCGCCGCGCGATTTGTGGGCAAAATTTATGAGTTGTTGTCAGCCGGAATGTCGCTGTCCTTGTTATTGTTTCGCAGTCGCCGTCGAGATTTCCTGGCCATATTTACATTTAATTTAAGTTTATTATTAATGCCCCTTTGAGCACCGCCTGCGCTGTGCTGAGCGGGATAAGCCTGTTTTACATAAAAAATTGTTTTCAGTTTTTATTTCATGGCCTCTTTGCATGAAATCTGATTGGAGCTGAAGAGCTGGAGAGCTGGGGAGTCGGGAACTGGGGAGCCAGGGAGCCAGGAGCGTCGTGTAATTGCTTTTTGCGTTGCTGAATTTAAATGAAAATGAATTCAATATTGCATTTTCACGCCGAAATGCTTCCAAAAACAGATTTTTCATTTACACTTTCTGAATGGCGCAATCCGGATTACGTGTCCCACGGGCCCAAAGCATTGATTCTGCTCCTGCGCAATGAAAGGGGAATCCCGAATCCCCAGACCGCCCCACCCCCATTCCGGCCACCAGTGGCTCAAAGGACCCGACAACCGTGTTCCACCTACCAAAAAAAAAAAAAGAAAAAAATGACGGACACTGGCAATACATTGCCGCAAAGGTACTCCGTATTCTGAATGCCCTTTGTGGGACAAAGGACTCGCTTTCGCACACTTTTTCAGTGCCTTTCCTGGGGAAATTAATCTACAACGTGCGAGAAATTAAAGGCAAATCAATTTCCATGCTGCGAGGAATCCAGAGAGCTGAGCACCGGCTTTCACCTCTTTTTCCATGTCTGGTCAATCGGTTTGTATACAAAGTGTTTCTGATTTAAGTAGTGATATCTAATTAAACAAGATGCAGTGCTGAATTATTACTTCTCTATAATATTTTAAAGAAGTTTTAAAATATATTTGTACTTGAAAACTGTTACCATGTGTTTATATATCCATATATGTGTACATAATGCCTCCACTTTAAACTCGGATCCGGGTCGTGACTCCTTTAGTTTTTTTGTAGCATTATGCATACAGTGGCTGCGGCGTGTTAAATTTATTTATTGCCATCGGAATTATGGGGTTTTGTACCCTCAATGACGAACGATCTACATTTTGATGGCTGTCGCCAGAGGTTTTATTTTTTTTTTTTTGTATGGCCGATTTGATTTTGTTGCTGACCATTTTGTCAGATACGGCATGACTTTTTAATGTACTCCGCTCGAATTCAGCGGATTCGTTTCGATTCGTTTTTGTCATTTTAATGTGCATTGAATTTTAATTCGCAAAATCAAAACACTTTCAAAAGAAGACGAATCCAACGCGATCTAGATACACGGGGTTGGTTACGGGGCACCAAAAGTTTGTCAAAATTTTAAAAAGCCGACCCTGCCAGCCGCTCAAAATTTATGCCAATTTCTGTCTCCGTCTCTGGCCCATAAAAAAATACAAAATACCTTGCTTTTTCTTTGTTTTTACCTTTTTGTTGCCTTTTGGTCACCGGTCTGAAGGCGGAAAAAATGATCTGATTTATATTTGACACAATGGTCTGTTACAAATATATCGCACAGGTACCCCCTATAAAACTATATATAAATATCCGTATCTGTATCTGTATCTGTACATAACTCAGTTGCTCGCTCTGATACATAAAACATAAGGCGGATGGATACGTGGGTGGAAAGGGATCGAGGGATTATCGGGGGTGTAAAGTGCGGACTGGGGCCGTAAATCGCGACCAGACGACATAAGGCGGCCATTATGATGCGCAATAACTCGAATCGCAAAATAACTGGCTGCCCCAAAAACAAAAAAAAAAAGTAAAAGATACAGAAAAAACCCCGTTTATACGCCACTTGAGGCCCAATTATATCGCAATGAGTGCTCGTAAAATATTGGGGTGTTGACAAATTATGGCAACGCCTTTGTGCGATCACGACTTGCACGTTAATCAGCTCATGGGGCTGTCCATAACCCAATGAGCCACCGTGGAGCAGGGATCCGTGGATCTGATTCCACTTCTGGTGCGATTCATCACGCGGTCGGTGGGGAAAAAATGGAATAATTTTGCCAGATTGGCATGGCGATAAGCTGCCGCTGATTCTACTTTGGAATCATTAAATAGAACTTTATCTATTTTGTCGGGCTGCGAGTGAATTGTATCAGAAATGGTGGGAAAAGGTAGGTTGCACGCGGAACTAAGATTAGGAATTCAAAATAAAAACTGCTAATATTAAAACTGCTAAAAATTACTTATAAATAGCCCTCGGTACCTAAACAAAATATCCTCATTAATCATATTAATAAAGTGTATATCTCTTGTAAGTTTATTTGCTGATAGCACACACTTAACATTTTATTCTTATTAGCTATTAAAAAATTATAATAATTACAGTAAACAAAAGGTGGAACGAAATTACTTAGTTAGTCCAACCCCTTTTGAAAAACACCTTTTCGAAAATAGAGCTGACACTCCACACAAAGGCCATGTATAATGACATTAGGCTTATCATTCCTTTTTTTTGGGGCATGTGCACCATTTTCCGTTTCCACTTTCCCTTCAAAAGTCCCGAAACAGCAGGAGGCATCCGGATCGGGCTCTGCGAGAATGTCGCGCAGGTTCGTTGCGCTTCTAATTAATGTGCGCACGTTAAAAGGTGTTAAAATGACAAACAAACCATAAAACTCTGATAGCTGCGTTTTTACATAAAATATGCCCAAAACCGAAACAGCAGGCCATTCAAAAGGAACGAAAAAGAATGACACAACCCCTGGAGTATTTATGTGTATGTATGAAAAACGATCTAAGGAAGGGGTCAAAGAAATGCTTACAACCTCGATCTCTCACCCACGAGCAATGCGGAACAGGTGCATGATATCGGGGGATTGCAGGACCTTGAGATCCTCTGGTATCCGCGGATCGCTTCCAGTGGCAACGCAATGTGCGTTGATGTGGGCTTATCGAGTTGTCATTGTCCTGAACCAGGACCCGCCACGCCAATTAATTCCGCAGGACAACGCCGCAACCGACGTGAAATGCGCAAACGCAGGCTTAATTAATTTGAGCCTGCAGCGCAACCACTTCTCTGCTCATGTCCTGCGATGCAGTGCCATGTCCTGTTCCTGGTTGCAATTTCCGTTCGCCAGCTTAGAAGCTGCAGGCGCGATCCTTATCGATGCGAGCATTTGGCATTTTCGCCGTTCTCGCGCTTGTTCACAAACAATTTCTGGGGGAGATCGAGGGCGAGGATGAGGGCCAATACATGGCTACCGGCGTTTAAGCCGTTTAGTAACAGCTGATTAATGTCCGCAACCCAAGATGCCAAAGTTGAACCAACTCAGCGAGGCAGGTGCTATTTTAAGCCCACATATTTTTGGCGAAAAAGCAGCCCACGCCAAATGCATTGAGGGAAATTTCTTAAGCATAAGGAATTTATCGTTTATCATTTAACACAGATACATCTTAAGAAACATAGGATAACTTGTGATGTTATTTTGCATAAAAAATAGTTGTTTTTGTGCGTAAGTTAGCTTAAATTTAAAGTAATTATTTGCCTTAAAATAAAAGTGGCATTTATCCTCAGTGTACGCTCCTCCTTTGTGGCCATAAAATGCGGCTCATATTTAAGAGGTTGGCTAGGCGGAGCGGGCCAAGTCCTAGCCGAATACTATCGCCATCGGTGCATTCATAAATCAAGTGCCTAATTAATGGAGCCCGATAAGGAGCGCCAGAATTAGAACTCGCCCGTGTTTATCAATTATATTTTCCCCACTTAATTTGCCCGCCTTTCATGGGCCGGCGAGTAATCTGCATGAGTTATTCCCGCAAATATCTGCGTATCCTCCAAAGTCTTGGGCATTGTGGTCAATGTGGATGTGGACTATGTATGTGGTGTTGGCCATATCTGTGCCTCGGTGAAATTCCGCAGTCAATCACCGATTAAGGCGCCACATTCAAATGAGAAATATTCGCTGGTTGCATTGCTGATAGTAAGCAGTTGGGTTTCTGTGAGTTTCGCAAATCAAATGGAAGAGAAAAATAAAACTATTTAAAAGCAGAGTAAATGTATCTTGTGACCCTTGCTTAATTAGCATTGTTTATGCTCATTAAAAAACATAAATGTTGGCACATACAATGATGCATGCTAATTTACATTTTCTGCGTCCATATTCCGGGGGACATTCTGAAATTCTAATTCGAGTTAATTAAACACGGTCCCCGAAAAACTCGACGGCAATCAGATACAAGGCACGAATGAAATGGAGCTGCAAATGTCCAAGGAGAAACTTCGGACTGGTTCCGCCTATCGCAGCCATCGATTTTGAGTATGTTGAGTGTCCTTTTCTGCCTCCTCATCTCATTCACAACGAAAATACAGCGAATTAAGGTAAATGTTTAAATAAACATAGAATGGGAAATACCCTTTGGATATACATTGAATTTTTGAGGGGAGTGTACTTAATTCCTTGGTTCAAAAGTAACATTTTTGAGGCAAACTTTACCTTGAAATTAAAGGGTATTTGAAATGAAAGCAGATCTTAATATTTATTAGCCGAAAACGAAATTTTAATGAACTGCGAGTAAAATCGATATAAAATGAGAAGCCCAGGGAGACACGAATAAAATAATGAATTGCTGGAGTTTCGAAGTCCAGCAGAAATTATCAAAACAAAGTTCGTGCCTGGGCAGGAATCTTGGTGCAGCTCTTTCCGATGTTCCTTGTCTGATCTCCAGGTGATCTTCTCGATTCCATTCGATTCGATTCCCGGTTTGGTGTCCATCCTGTTGGAGATCAAGTTTCGCATTGGGTTTGTGATTTTCTTATTTATTGATTTTCTACAATAAATTTCGCATGTTTGCATCCAATTTAAATAAAATTCGACAATTCTAAATCACCTCGTTTTGACGTGGGGCTACTGTATCTGGATGTGGTGATACTCTCGGACTCAGTCTCGTTCCCGACCTGTTTACCTGTTTTGCTGGCTTGCGTGTGCTGCTGGCTGGGATCGGGATCGGAGTCGGCTTGAATTGGAGTCCAGAGATCGGGATGCCGGGAGGATGACTGCGTTTTGGTCTCTCTGTTAGCGGAAATGCAAAACAAGGCCAAAGCGGCAGATTTATTGACATCTTCGTTGGCTCTTTTCCACTGCTTTGCATATGAAATGCCAAGAAATCCGAAGACAGTTGCAGATTTCCCATACGTACCCATAAATATAGGGAGCCGATCTGAATTATCGTCACGCTCGCTACCGATTCAAGCCAAATCCGCTGACATTTGCCGCCGAACCAGTTCTCTGACTCACCTGATGATGTCTGGGATACCAACCATCCAACCGTCCAACCATCCAACCATCCATCCATCCACTTGATTTTCGATTTCTAAATCACATCGTAATCACCGATACGTCGGTCGAACTAGAAATTATGAATGGCCAATGAGAACGATCGGTGATTTCAAATTATTGCGTGCGAATTCGCTTGTCGATTTGGATTTTTGGGTATTTGGTGTTTGGTATTCGGTTTTTGGTTTTTTGGCCCGTGGGAAGCCGTTTATTCAAATCAATCCGCCAACTTCGATATGCATAACTCTTTGGTCTCGCTTTTGTTTCGCTGCGACGTATTAATTAAATTTAGTTATTTGTATGTTAAAATCTATATATATGAATTTTAAGTTTCTGCCATCTCAGCACTCATGATTCCCACGTCATGTTAGCCAAATTTATCGCTTTCAATTAGACAAAAGCCATTCCGTTGAAATCTTTATGCCGAGCTTAAAATTTGCAATTTCTATGCGAATTTGTGGACCAATTGACCTGCTGATTTGATGGTTCATTTCTGGCTCACTACTCACTAATGAATCTTTTAGCTGTGATAAAAAACGGATCAGGAAGTCACAGATATCCAACAGAAGTTTTTCCGATTATTTTTTATATGATATACTAAACATATTTAGACTAAATCCTTTTTCCATGCAGCTTAAACACATTTGTTGTGCTGTATGTATGTTTTAATATTTTTGTAAAAGAGTTAAATTGCTTAAATTAGATTTGGTAGCTAAATCATAAATGTGATCATTGAAGCTTATGCTTTTTATAATTAGACATTAAAAAGAGTTATATGACTTTGATAAAAAGGAAATAGTTTAACTCGATTGGCTTAACAAATATCTCCGCTGCCCCGTTCTGACTGTTTTAATTAGTGTTCGGTTTCGGCCAGCTTCCCTTGAGTGAATCCATTAATTAAAATCGATGTTAATGCGAATAACGGATTATGACATCCCATCGAGTGTTTGTGGGTGTATTCAATCTGTTTGCGTTTCGCCCTCTGACCTCTCGCAGTCCCTTTGGCAGCTGGGCCTTTATTATGGCATATTATGCGGTCGGACGTTGTATTAAAATTGTTAATTGGTTTTGTTTTTAATCTGTCAATCAATTAAAAAAACAACTGCGATTTAATTAATTAAATCAACAAAGACCGCAATAATGCAGCGCCAGCAGTGCCAACAAATATTCATCTCAATGAGTGATAATAAATAATTTTACGCATTGACAGTGCGTTTCATGGTTATAGGTGCTCATGGTCTCGTTTTTTAACCAATTCATCTTTTACCATACATCTTTTTCATAAAGTATTATTATATATAGTGCAATTTTAGTTTGATTTCTTCAATTCAGCTTGCACTAAGCTGATAAATTCTAAGCATAGGATTAAAATCCAATACTTAAAAGTAATCCTAAATTTTACGTTCTAGTTCCCAAATAGTTTTATGTTAATTTTCTTTAAAATAGCGTCTATTATTTATTGGTACTTAAATAGGAAACATCATGTTAGTATTTACTTAAACTTGCACATAAACCCATGCATAATACTCTGTAAAAGTGCTGTACTAAAATATTAATAATAATTTACGAATTAAGGATATTTCCATTGAGTTCTGATGTGTAAAGGTGTGCTCAGCTGACGTCAGTGGTGGGAGTGGATGGGCGTGGCCCCTTCCAAGCCAACCGCCCGATTCAAGTGGCCATGGACATCCACTCCAAGTGGAACTGGAGCCACTGCCGGAAAGAGACGGAACGAGTGTGGGAGTCGCCTAGCGGGCAGCCATTCAATGGTGCTGGAAAGAGGCAGCGCCATTGGAAATTCGTATGCAAATTTCCATACATTTATTTTCCACACTTTGGCCAAACAGCGCCGCCAGCTAAAAATGATAAAGCGACTTCATTTTTTCCCGTTGCCCGTTGTTGTTTGTGCCTCGTTTCGTTTTCGTGCACTCCGTTCCATAACCCCCCTTATATGCCACCTCCTCCACTTCCTTGATTACAGTGTAAACAAAGTCGGAGCAGAAACTTTATTGCAACCCTAGAGATTTTGGGCGATTTTCCTACCTCAACCAATCACAAAGATATCATTGTATCAAAAGTTAAAATTGTTTAACAATATTCACAATGTTTCAAAAACCATTTATGAACTTCTTAAAGAATTTAGTTAAGTTAAGAGTACTAAACTTATTATGAAGACCCCATTTCTCTTAGTGTATTTGCCATCAGTCAACTCCCCGGCATTGGCTTACTGAAAATGCACCACGACCCAACCACCGCCCCCCTCCAACGTAATTATGCAAATTAACTCTTTTTTTTGGGGCCTTTGCTCAGCGGCTCTGCCTACTTGGCCAGCCCCTTCCCCGTGCAGAACCCCCCGCTCCACATCTTGTTGGCACCTATGTATATGTATGTATGTATAATGCCGCCTTATGTAAAATGTCAGTTCAAGTTTAGGCCTTTGCGAGTGTGTGAGTTTTGGGAAGTGCAATTTGTTGCTTAGGCGGCAACAAATTTTCGTTCAGAGCTCTTTGTTCGTGTGCACTCAATATGACAGACTTCCTAGGCCCCTCGGATCTCGGATGCCCCTCTGGGGCCACCCGGAGTTACGGAGTTACGCATCGGGCACTTAATAAGCCCTGTTCAGCTAGTTGCTATTTACTGGCTAGTTCCGGCAGCAGCTCAGCAAAAATCCCCCATCAAGAGAGAGCCGAGCAAATGAATCTTGGCCAATACCCAGATGGTTATATGAATCCAATTCCTATGCTAAAAAACTTTTTACAAAATCTATATGTTTAATACTTAAACTTAACTGAAATCTATAACAGTCAATCTAAAATCTTCAAGGTAATCATCATTATCATTTACTTCTTTAAATAGGCTCCTTTCCACCATCATCAGCGCCATCTGTCGGAGGTTCTTCAATCATAACGATCGCTTCTCTATTTTCTCTCATAAATATTTATACGGAATGTAAATGCGACGGACGACTTGTGGGGCCAGCAGGCGAATTACATATTCCGCCGGGCCACAAAAAGCGAACCCACAGAGGCAGCTCCTCATTTGGTGAGCCACCTACTAGGTGCTCCACCTCCGAACCGCGCATATATATATATACATATATATATCCCTATATATATCGGTGCACCGCTGAGCGGCACAAATCACCGCAACCACATCGGTCGATCGATGGGCGGGGTAGTGAGGGGTCGGCATTATGACGGCTGGAGCGCTTCAAAGGAGAACGCGTCGCATAAATTGGCCTGGCGGCTTTAATAATTCACCTCGGAGCATCGAATATGGTCAGGAGTTGCAAGTAGCCAAGTTGCCTGCTGCCAGTTGCAAGTTGCGACAGTCGCCGCAGTGGCTGCCCCAACAGAGTCATACAAATCACAGTTATGATTATTGCCGCGATTAAAAACTGTCGCCCGCCTCGTCGATGTCTACGTCGCTGTCATCGCAGCGAAGCCAAGAAATCAGCCAGATTGCAGTCACAAAAATATAAAATTACTACTTTTTATATTTTACTTTTATTTTTTAGGAATTTACTGCAATGATAATAACGTAAATTTGAGTTGCTCAACAAAAAATTGTTTAAATTTGCTTCCCTTTTTTGAAAAGGAGCATAGGATTCCATAATATAAAATTTTTCTATAATTGTTAAATATTTCTAACATTAAAGACTCACAATTGAATAAAGTTCTTTATTACATAGCATAGATTATTTTCCTCAGTGTGTTATGGCCATGGTGGCTCTCCGGTGGTGGTCACTGCGCGTGCGGCACTCAATCCCGGCCAGAAGCACTGCGAATGAGTCTATCGGCGGACGCAGTTCGGGGAGCTCTGTCAAAGTTGCCATAAATATCATCTTTTTGAAAATCTCCAGCTGAGCACTTGCAGTCGCCGCTTCGGTGGTGCAGTAGTTGCAGTGGTTGCAGTGGTTCCAGTGTTTCCAGTGGCTCAGTGGTTGCGGCTGGCGCAGTTTTAGCTTTTTGCGCATCGCTGGGGCACAGCGGTGATTAATTAAACCGACTGCAGCTCCAACTCATGATTTATAATGACGAATTTATTTAAGCCTTGACTCGGCTCGAATCGATTCCGATTACGAGTATGGCCTCCATTGGCGGCGCCTTTCAATGCGCTTTTTTAGCTCCGGCTCAATCGGCGGTGTCATTGCCCATAGCCAAGATGTCTAGTGCCAGTGGCGGATGGCAAAGGATGGAAAGCGTTTTTTCCCGATATGGGTTATAGATTTATTTGCGATATCGTAATGAAAGTGTGACACGTTGTATTCATAAATCTGACCAATTAATGAATGGTCTTTCCCGTTGCAATTGAATTCAAACTTATATACAAATTTATAAAAGAACTCATTTTTTATAGAAGGTTTTTCATTGGAGTAGCGAAAATAATTTTTTTGTATTTAAATGAATGCGGTATGAATTTGCCCCCTTTGGTTTCTTGTATATTGTCAACTGAAATGGCTTTGCCCATAATCCTCTGAACTTGGCCTGTTTCTAATGCGATCCCACGAGTCTCATGGACCGAGCGGCAACCCCTGACCATCCTCCGCCAGCCATAATCGCTGTCTGCATGGGACACAATCTCCATGGCCGGGAGAAGCCTTCCACTCCGCTCGCCGGGATCCCCCGCGATCATCGCCCTCGCCTCGTATGCAAAGCACCTCTCAAAAGGCGAAACAAAACGATTCTGGGACGGTGGTGGCTGTTGCTGTGGTTTAGTTAGAGCTAAAATACATTTGTTTATGCTAAAATCGGCCAATTAGTAAGATTGTTATTTCTTGTACAGTCCGCAGATGCTCCGTCGCTGATACGAGAGGAGCCATGGCCATGGAGCTCCGCCTTATAAAACAAAAACTCCGAACGGAGGAGGATCGGTCTGGAATTGGGGACTGGACTGTAGGTGAAACTGGGAATGCGACTGCGGCTGGCATGCCCATTTGTTTGTATTTATGCATCCGAAACAATATCAATTGTAATGAATTTTGAATATCGTTAAGCGTGAGTCCCGCAGCCGAAGCCCTCGGATTCGCGATCCTTGGAAAATGTCGCAAAACGGAATGTTGTGGCTGTAGATGATTCGCGATATGGATATGGTTCCCAGGCTGCTCCACCAGGGTGATCGAGAACCCCTGTCGCGGGGACAGGAATTCCTGTTCTCCGCCTGTTTCCACACTGTTTGCATATAAATTATAAATAATTATTTGGCCGACAATCAAACAACTGATAGCCATAGCTGCACTTCCTCGTAGGAAACATCATTGCACTCTTACCCTTTTCCGATCTCCATCAACGCCAACGCCAGCTTTTGCGACCTGACTCGCTGTAGTTCCAGCCATCCATTCATTCGTACATCCATCCATCCAGCGGAGTGGCCAATCATCTGGTCTGGGCTCGAGGAGGTCTCCTCTCCGGCAATTTCCCAACACGATCGTTGCCGTTTTGTGTGTCATCGTTTGATTTGTCATTATCATCGCGCACATTTCGTGTCCAACTCGCCATCTCGAGTCCCCTCCTCAAAAGCATTTACAGAAACACGAAAATTACAATGGCTCCACTTCGCTCGAGATCGCGAATATCAGTAATAACCGACTTGTACTCGTCGTTTTTGTTTTTTTTTTCTGTTTGTGTGGGACCCTTTACCTCGACTTAGTTTTGGGTTCAGAAAGAGCGGGGAGATACGGAACTCCGGGGAGGAGATCACCCCAGTCGAGGCACTTACTCCACAGTTGTTATGCAATTTCCAGTGGAGCTATGCAAGCCAGTAACTATTGTTAGAGCAATAATCATGTTGTCGGATGGTTTTCTTTTTTTTTGGGCTCAAAGAACCGAAAGACTAAGTATTGAAATGGGTAATTTATATTTAATTACTAGATTATGATTATAATAACATTTAGCTGATATAATTATGAAATTAAAATTCCCAGCTCCTGAACACCTCCAATCATACCGCTTAAATTATACACCAAAAACTGAGTCCCTCATCCGAATATATAGTTACGATATTTCAGCGAAGAGTTCAAGAAACTGCCAGACTGAAAATATTCGTGTCAAACAAGGCCAATTTTCATTTCATGCCGAAGTGCATCCACCAAAATCCCCAACGGAAAAGGAATCTGAATCCAAATCAGAATCAGAATGGAAATCGGAACGAGAATGGTCTAAGACGAGTGCCAGACAAGTCGGTCCATCGGAGTGGCCAAGAGGAAGACAACGGCGAATCAAAGTTGGACCTGAATCTGGGAGGGGATGTGCAGCAGAATTTTTAATATAGACAAAACTTGACATTTAAATTATGGGAACAAAATTCACACTGATTTGTGAGAACCAAACAAGCGACGAAGCAAAAAGAGGAACTGACCAATAATTTCAGGCGACTGGCACCTGCAATCTCAGCCTGCATTTCATACACTGAAACAAATAATTAAAACAAGAAATGGGTATTACAAATTAAATTAAAGTTTTCATATAATTAATAATATTAATTAATTTGGAATCTCTTCACAAACTTTCTAAGCACATATCTAATATATGTATGTATATTAGGTAAACCTCACTTTTGTTGTCCAGTGTTCCGACGATCATTCCTTTTGTATCTCTGCATTTAACTGACTTTGCCTTGGATGAGTATTCTCTACAGAGTATTCTCTCACTGCTTGCAATCGAAACTGATTATTGTTTAATGGGAAATCGGCAATTCCCCCCATTGGCTATTAATTTTCCCAATTAGCCAAAAACAGGCAACAACAACAACTCCTCGTCGAGCAATAAATATGCTGCTCATAATAATTCTAATTGCTTTTCAAATAAACACGAAGCGAAGGAACAACTTTCGGTCAATAAACAAAAGTTGGGTAGGAAACATTAGGCGGCCACAAAAATAATATTTACAGCAATTAGGCGCCCTATCAAAATAATATTAAGGAGATTTATAAACGCAGCCCCCTCCTCAGCCTCCCTCCGCCCGGCTGAGTGAATTATGAAATAACCGGTGGACCGGAGACCCCATGTTGCGTGGTGCCGGAGGTGTAAAATGCCCAGAAGCGCCAGTCGACGGCTACCAGAACCACCGGCGGCGAGTCCGGGAGCTGTGTAACGCCACTGTCATCCCGTTTCCCCATCCCTCCCAGATTACCATATATTTCGACTTTGATTCTGAGTCCGATCGAAACGACTTCGCCCCAGCGGGTGCCAAGTGGGATCCCACCGGATCAGTCACCCGCTGCGCTAATCGGCCGCTTAAAGATGTTTTAAACGCTTAACACATTCGCAACGCCTGTCCACCGCCACTTGGAATGGGATGGGGATGGGGATGTAGATGGAAATGGAGGGTCATCTTTGTAGATCCCAGTTGCTACTGGTTTCAAAGTTTGGCGTTCAATGAATCTTGGCTAAAGATTTGCAAAGAGTAGGTACGACTATAATGTCAAAAACTTAATAATATGAATTCCACGAGTTTAAAGTTATAAACAATATAAACATAAACATTTCATCAGCATGTTTTGTTCATAAATATCCACATCTTTATGTAAGAAAACACGCAGATCGATAATGTTGCATATATATGTTGCATATATAACGCAGAGAAAATCAAATCCAGCCTAAGTTTGAGCCAACAAATTGAAGCTAAATATGCAAGCTTCACGCAGCATCCGGTTGCGATACTTTCGCGTGGGTCTTATCAGGGACTCCAGATTGGCACTCGGGTTTGGTCACCTTCACCTCAAGTTCCAGCTCCATCTCCAGGTCCTGCTCCATCTCCAGCTCCATCGACCAACGGTCGCCTGTTTGTTGCATGAATTATGATCATATACAGGCGACAAATTTGCATCTTTCTGCCCATCGACTCCTCGCCACACTCACCGCCGCCCTTGTTGGCCACTAAATGGCCATCAGACGGGGCCAACTCCCCCCTCCAGTTTCGCCCCTGACTGCACCCCCTCGCGCTGAGCCTGCCATATTTTTATGCCATTTTCGCACATGTTCGTCGCGCATGCAAAAGTGTCGAAATATTTATGTTCCGCGAGTTAGCAACACCAGCAAAAACAACTCCATGTGGTTGTCGTGCATTGAACATTGCTCAAAAAAGGCTGAAAAGGTGGCCAGAGGAGAGGGCCACAAACTCCTCGTGTTTTATTGAATGAAATGGCGCGCCTGGCGTTGATTCATAAATGTGCCCAAGTCCAGCTAAGCTGGATTTCCACAGTGGGTGTCGTGAAAATAGGAGCTCGTTAAAAGAAATCCATCGAAAGCAGCAAAATGAAAACATAACTTAAATATTACGATAAGTAAACATCCCATTTGTAGATTTGTTTTTGAGAAGAGTTAAGAACAGCTTATATTTATGACATTTCGTTTTAATAAACGATCTATCTGATTGACCCCCGCTGTATGTGCCATTCAGGCTGGGTTTGGCATTGGTTGGGATTCTGGGCCCGGAGTCTGCAGCGGCATATGCAAATGTGGAGCCGACCTACGCATGGGCACTTTGAATAAAATAAGATTTGTGGCCTGAAGGCAGAGCGAGGTGCAAATGATTGCCACAAAATAGCGCAGTGAGCAGCGGACGGATCCAGCTCCAAGGCCCCAACTCCTGGCCATTTCCAGGCCGTGGCTATCAGATTTCACATGTAGAATTTATGCTGTGCTCGAGAATTACAAATCAATGAGATGCGCTGGGTTTTTTTTGCATTCAGAAGAGCAGTGGCATCGGGATCACAGGAAGATGGCCGCATGGCTAAAGTAGACAACATTTAGGGCTAATTTGAGTTGGGAATCCGGTACGATTGGTATTGTATCTATCTTCGCTTAGAATCTTCACAACTCCAAGCTGGCGATTGATTTCCAAATAACTCGTTAGCCTACACACAAATTCAATACAGAAAATTATTGATATACGTATGAACCTAAATATTTTGTGTTCTTTTCAAAGGAATGCGCTGCCGTTCCATATCCACTCCACAGAAATATTTGTGAACGATATATTTTTATTGATTTTGGTCGGACTCATAATGAGCTAACCTGGTGTCTGAGGGTCTGGCTAACCCAGAACTGGGGTTGGGGACAAAGGAAGCCATAAATTAGCTCTATGAATCAAAGAGATATCTGATTTCTGGCCACTGATAAAATATTTATATACTCATTTCATTCAAGGCATAACTCTTCCACTCGCCACAAATTCTGGTGGTTCTCGCGGGCTCTTCTCTCCCATTTTAATGGCCAATACGATATCGAAACGATTCCCTGGCAGACATTTGGTCTCGACTCCATTCCCAGCTCAGACCCACAGGAGACATTGGAGTTTACGTTTGGTAATCGAGTGGCCCGAGATGATATCGTGTCATAAATATCCGAGAGGGCTTATTAGTTGAGCTGAGTTTCGTTTTTTTCGAACTGAGGAATTATGGAAATCACAGAATGGTGATCATCACGATAGCATAAATATCATTCGGTGGGGCGTATATCGATATTAACGGTACTCAGAACTCATTCAACAGGTAGAACACACACATGATATTTGGTGTGAGGTGAAAATCAAATGAAACTTTCAAACTCGAGTGAGTCATGGGCCTAAAAAAGTTAGTTTAGTTATTTTAAAGTGAATTTATGCATTTAGCCAAAGAACGTTTATTTTAATTCTGTCTATACTGTTCATTGGAAAACTATCTTCACTTTAATCGCCATGCCATATCTGTTCCTGATGATGAAATCAATGGGGATGGCCACTGGAATCCCACCCGCAAGCGACTGCAATTAGAAACGAAAAAGCCGGGCAAGTTGGAAACATAAGCTATAATCCATTTCTACACATAAATCCAATTAGGATTTGTGCCGGGACTTGCCACTTTGGGATACCACTTTGGACCGCCTGACCGACAGATGATAACGTCCCCCTACCCCACAACCAGTACGACCCATGTGTGGATGAATCAAAGTAAATGTGGGGGAGGGGGCGGTAAGACAAAAGTAAAAGTAAATCACTCGACGCGATTTTCGCTAATAACAAAAATGATTTGGCCAAGTGCTCGGCTGCTTCCGGATTCCTGCGAAAGCTCCTGGGAGGCATTACCTACCATATGTGTGGATGATGCTGTGCGGCGATAAGAAGAAAGGAAATCTCCAGGATTGCTCCTGTTGCGGCATTTCGACTTGGCCCCTAATGAACTCAATCAAAAATCGATTTGTAGAACTGGATAAGTTGGGCACAGACCCAGGCGGGGGATGTGTTATCCTCGGCGGAGGAGGGTGATGCGTTTTTTTTGCTCTTTGCACGTACATGTACATCAAATGGAATCCTTGAGATAAACTGGCAAACAGATTGACCAACTTGGGATGGCCGCTTATGAAACGGAATTATTGATACCGTCATAAGCTGAGACTTTTTATGCGACATCCCCCATCCCCATCCCCACTTGGCGAACGAACTTGTCAGCTGTCAAACGCCAATGCAGGGCCATTAAGTACGAGAGGCCGGGGCAGCGGGCCTCGGAAAAATATTGTCATCATAAAGCCAGGCAAAGAAGCCGTTAAATATTATTAAGGAGACCATTTAAATTCATTAATGAGCCCCAAACGAGCTGGGATTTACATGCGACCTGGGAAGATCGACGCTCCTACCTGAGCTGAGCTGCCCATTCCGGGGACGACAGTCACGAAAATGAAAGACGAGCGGATCCGGTAACAGGCCCAGACTCACTCCCTGCACTGGGCGAAAACGAGGGTACTTACTTTCATTTATGGGATAAGTTTACAGATTGAAATTATAGTCAACTGAAAAACACTAATTATTGTTACAGTTTTTAACAAAGTCTTAAGCTTTTAATTTGTATAAAGTAATCATGCTATTATTGTTCTCAGTGCACCTCCTACCCCAATTCGGTTTGTCTGGGTACCGTCCACATCCTCGTTAAAAAGTTAAAACAAATGAGAGACGCGACAAAATACAAAGAGACGAAATTAAATTAAGCAAATGAAAGCCCACGTTGACAATTTTCATATCTCTCAACAGCTCGTACCCCTTGTGTGTCGTCTGGTCCTCGTCCTCGATTTGGGTCTGAGTTTCGGTTTTCTCAGTTTCTGTTCGCTGGCCAGCGCATATTGGCGAATATTGCTTAAAAACGTCAATAATTCATTTGTTATGCCTGCACATTGAATGTCCCCGCGGACAATTCCCGAGATATGGCCAGGTATCCACCGCATCCATTGACATTCCCATTCCGAATGGACTCCATCCGAGTCCGAATCCCAATTTGAATCCGATCCCGAGTCGCGTGTTGAATGTGGAGCGCGGATTTGTGCGCGGCGCTTATGCAAATTAAGATGAAACGGAAGGCGATCCAGCGGAGTTTGGCAAGAGATCAAAATTTGGTAGGCCAACCTGTTTTTCGTACTGGCTTCGCTTTCAGGTTCAACGGGTTTTAATTATTTGATAATTGACCAGGATGGTCTTGAATAATAGAGAATTAACGTTACTATTGTGTTTCTCCTAAGATTTATGATACTTGGAGTACTCAGATATAAATTCTTAGAACTGTCATTTATAAAATATAAATATATATATAATTTAGACATTTTTGGATCGTGCTGGAAACCAATAAATTGAAGTTCAGATACAATGTTTCTGTTCTAGTTCCTCAAAATGCTTTCTTCTCCATTAACAAACTCCTTCCATACTCCTATTACTTCCCCTATTTTTTTAGAATCATTAGGAAGCATTAAAAAAACTGTCTGTCCCGCGTGTAATCGAAACAATTAATCATTTTTGAACTTTTTGGCGCGTCAGCAACTCAGATTCTGATTGTGATACGGCGATTCGGCGTCACTTAGCTAACAAATTCATCATTAATTTTCCGCATTATGTAAACACACGCTGTGACATGAAGGGGAATTGACTATACATACATTTTGTACACAAACAGACACTGAAACCGAAACCCAAACCCAAAACTGAAACTGAAAACATTTTGAATGGCGAGCGAGTGGAGCGAAAAGCGTAGCGCTGAAAGGCAAGCTGACATTTTGATTTCCGTAATAAAGTAATTAATGATCCGGCCGGGCAATCGGACTTACAATCGGAATCGGATCAGTGTCGCGTCGAACAAGCCGCACTTTCCCCTTTATCGGCGCCACTAATGATGACATTCAAATTCAGAGTTTGCACATGTAATTAAGTCCGAGTCCCTGGAGTCCCTGATCCATGATCCCCAGTAAGGGTTTCAAGTGCACCCTGGAGGGACGACTCATTTATCAAAGGTCCAGGTTGCTTGCTTTCCTTGCTGCCAACTGGTGGCGTGATTATTTTGACGTAATTTTTATTAATGAATCGTCAGATCAGCACGCAAATAGCGGATTGATCAGTAGAAAGAGCTGCCCCCTTAAGCCAACTCAAAACCCAGTAACCGACTATGCAGAATTTCCCTCCTTCGCTGTTTTTTTTTTTTTTTGCCGAGGGAAACATTTTTGCAATAATTGTATTCAAAATTCATATTACGGCCGCGACTGTGCGTAGAATAATTTAAGGCCGAGCTCCCAAGGCCCCGGGGAGCTGACATCTAAGCGGCGACGTGAAAAACTCTGACGAAATGACATTTATGGGACAAATGCTCCACTCCTTCAATCGCGTACAGTGCGTTCTTTGAGCATAAGTCGGTTCTTGCTGATTTACTAATTAGAAAATGCCATGTTCAAGCTTTAAAAGCCTTGTTTTTAGTACATTTAATGCGGTAATTGCTTTCTAGTTTCATTTCTATTTGCAATACCCATACTATTATGAACCGCACCGTTTGTCCATCGATGTGGGTATGGTTATGCGTCCGACGGCTGCCGTCTGCCACTGACTTCTTGCCTTTCCCAGGGATTGGGACTGGGCCTCTGCCCGGCGACCAAGACCATTGAGCTTCTTGAATTTTGGCGCCATCAATTTGGCTGCGGAATCCAGCGGAATGCGCACGATCCCGCACAAACAAAAAGCCTGAAGCCACAAATAAAGAAAGGCAGAAAGTAAGTTTTCACGTTGCGGGACGGACGTTAAGTAGGCGCCAGCAAAGCAATTTCCAAACGCAACAAAAACGCGGCGGCCTGATGAAGATGAGCATGGGATGGGATGGTGATGGTGATGGGGGGCAGCGAAACCAATTCGTCAATGGAATTCCGCCTGCGAATTTAGGATGCGACATCTCTCAAATATGATTTACGTCGCCGCAGTCGAGGATCCTCTGAACGACTGCCCAATGGCACAGAGGTTCACTAATTTGATGCAACCAGAGGCAAAAAGGGGCAAGAGCAAAAATAAATATGCATGAATTAGCCAAAGATATGGCCATGTCAACTTAAAAACTACCAAACGAAGACATTTTAAGCATGACTCAGATGGAAAATATTCCAGAACTATGTCAAAACTACCTAAAAGCTATGATAACTACATAAGTAAGATAACAGTTTAAAATATACAAAATTGTTTAAATAAAACCACCCACGCCTTCCAAACAGAAAAATCAACGCAAGTATCTGTAAGCCAACATCTACGATTTGTAGAACCAACAAATTAAGCCGCGTTCGATGGTCTTTAGCCCAACTTGCCACATCGAATATCGAAGTGGAATTGCCTGGGTATCCATATGGCAAGTGGCAACTGATCGTGTGGGCAGCTGTGTGTTTGTTCGGGAGCTTTAACAGCGTTTACTTCTAGTTTTCGATCGGAGATAAGGCTACGGGGAATCGCATTCGAATTCGCATTTGCATTTGTTTAATAATTTAGTTTATTATAAGCTGATATTACTTGGACATGCTTTATTCGAGCCCGCGCTTGCGTTTACATTGCATATTTATGCATATTTTATATTCATAACTTGTCGCTTTAACTTTTCCGCCAGCTCAGCTGCAACTGCTGTTGATATTGCAATTGGCAATAGTCGTTTATCGAGCAGCGATCGATGCAACTCGTTGCTGTTGTTTTGGCCCGGCTATCCAATAAATAAATTGCCAAAGCAGAGACAAAGTCATGCGGACACCTTGACACGGTCAACAAAACAACTGCAGTCGGTCGAATATGCCGCCGATCCCCCCCTTGGACACATCCAGATACCCAGATACCCAGATATCCAGATATCCAGATACTACTGGCTGAGTTATGCGACGACATCGAGAGTTATGACAATTCGCGGCGACAGGTCTAGTTCGATTGAATGCGAAATGCATGAATATGAATGCCAATTGCTCTGTAACCATTTCAATAACTAATTGGCCAGGCATAAGCGGCTAGCAGATCTGCTTTGAATTACTAGTTGGGCTTGGCCAGTATGCATCACTATTTAGATTAATTTTAATACATTAATAGCTGGCATTTTTCTTTAAAAGTACCACAAATTAAAAGACTTATTAACGCACCTTTTGGCCCTTAGAAATAATTCGTTTTACTCACTACAGAAAACGCATAAAATGAAATGTATCTTTCGATGAAAGTTCCTTTGTCTTAAATTGCAGTGATATATGCCCTAATAGGATCTTTACACCTATGAATCGCACTGTAGGCCCAACTCCTCGAACATCATTTACAAGTCGAGGTGCAAATCGTTTTGGTAATTAGTTCCAAATCAGCGACTTTCCATAATCGAAATAAATCGCATTCACAACGGCCGTAAAGAGTTCTGCTCTTGGCCCTGAGCTCCTTGGGTCTTGGCCAGCTGTAATCGAGTCATTAAGGTGGCCAAACATATTTAAAAATCGGTTAATTGCCTTCTGGCCGTCCATTTGGTTGCTTGCCCAGTTTAAGTGTCCATTTCGCCTCTAGTCATCTTTCTCCTTGGCCATTCGACGCACCGCGCCGTTGTAATAAAGACTACTGAACGTGGCACTAGCTCCACCGCTTCCCGGTTATTCCATTTTTTGCTTATTTTTGAAAGACAATTCCCCCCTTTGAATTCTTCCAGCCACCCACCCAACGAAGATTTCGTTGCGCTCTGACCCACTGGGTTCGGTATTTCTTAGCGGCTTTTATGAGGGTGTCAGTGGTTACGCCTAGTTATGACTTATCAAAGCGATTCCAACTAACCAGGGTTGGGACTTTTAAGCCTTTAAAAATAAATTTCATTAATACATTATATTAATATATAATATTAACATTTAACAGTTGTTTAGAAAGCAAATATTAGATGATACTAGTTTAGACCAAAGATAAAATCATTTATAAGGCAGAAGACTCAGTTGCTTCTTATAGAAAGAAATCAGCATCTCTTTGATATATGTATAAAATATTTGTTATTAGCCAATTCTTAGGTAACATATTTTTAAAAACATAGTATCCCTGAAGCCACCGCAGAAGTTCTGAACCTTGGTCCCAAATGAAACCAGGAGGTTTTACGATCCTGCGCGATGATTTATATGGCCCAGTGTCTGGTGTCTTTATAGTGCATGGCGAATCGGTGTTGAAATCTTTTTGAGCGGATCTTCCCGTTGCGGAAATTGCACATGGTACGATTTGTAATTTCGGTTTCAGTTTCACAAAAGAAAGTCAAAGTCAGAGTGCGCGGTCTGTGGGAACTTAATGTCGGTGCAATTGTCGTCGGTGCTCCACTGAAATCAACCTACGAGCTCAAAACAATTTTCACACGATATTTCGGCCAAGATACGGGCTATGCTATACTGCTATGCGATTAATTCAATTTTCGTCAAAATTTTGATAGCAGATTAAGGAGCGATGGTGAGACGCCTTTTATGGTCGGGACGTGTGCGCGAATTCGGGAAGCTAATCGGCCCAGTTAGTTGTAAAAAAACAAGCGACAACGCGCTGTTTCCATTCACTTAACCATTCCCATAGCTCAAGTAATACATGCTCATGCACTGGAAAAAAATATGAGTATTCATATATCATTAAGATAGTTTAAGTTATAATTGCTGAACACTCAGAAAGATAAATAAAGCACACAACCTATATTTCTCTCATCTTTAGCTAGAGAAAATCAATAACCGGCAAGAAATCTTTTTCAGATTTCTTTTTTTTTAAGATTTTGAAATATTTAACTATCTTACTCAGTTTTTTTTTCACTGCTTAACCGATGACTCTGTCCCTCACATTTCATTTATGAACACTTTTTTACATATTCGCCGTCGCTGCCCGCACGAAATTGGGGTAATTTGAACGTGTGACTGCGGCATGTCTGGGTCGACATTAGAATTATGGCGGGTGGTGTACGGCAAGGAGGTGGATGAGGAGTGGGCGGGCGGGGTTGTGTTGCTGGAGCGGTGCGGTGAGTGCGGTTCCATTACTAGTTACTGCTGGCCGGAGTAATTAATATGCACGGCGCGGCGTCGCTGATTATTGCCAACTAAAATGAAATAAAGAAACCAAATTAAAATATATACATATATGTAACAGCCGCGGACACGTCGCAACTTAGTACGACTGTGGGCCAAATGAAATGCTAAATGCCATTCGAAACACTCACGCACTATCACCATCCCTATATGTAGATCCAAAACCCTTCCCCCAACCATATGCTAATTTCCCACCAGCCTCGTGCAGTTCCATTTCCCCAAAATTGTTGAATAGTTAAAATGCAAGTAGCCATTAAATTTTAGAGGTTAAGTACAATCCGAATGTTTTGTAAAGGAAGTTCATGGAACATTAATGATCACGATATATAATCCTGAAAAGGTCTTAACTGGATAAACGAAGTTTTGAGTGCCAAGAAACAAGGTTGTAATCAAATTATAAATGTATGTAAATTACTTTTATGCAACAATACATATTGTTCTTGCTTGAAAAAGAATAAAAAACTACCTATTGCAATCTATAAAAAACGTGACAACCAGATAAATCGAGTCCTGTCCCTGGGTGAATTGCAGTTCAATAAGAACCTTCCCGAAATAACCACAACTTTAAGCGGAATGTCAACCGAATTTAACATTTAACAAGGTTCGATTTGATTTCACACACAAAGTAAATAAAACCACAACACAAATTGCTTATAAAGATATTTGCCGCGAGTTGACAACTCGAAGGCAAATAAGAGATCTAGACAGAAAAAAAAATCAATCACTTAAAAGAAAATAAACTGATCAATATAATTGCTGTGTAATTGTAGTTTGGCATTTCAGTCAGCGGGATGTGCAGATCTCAAAATAAAACAATAGAAAGCCGCCAAGTGAACCGAATAATTGTATACCCTTTTGAATATGATATTCTTTGTGGCTATATTAAACTTTTTCACTGATGTATGTCTAGTTTAATTATTTCAAAAAGCCAATCGCAGTCTGGAAATAGATTGGAATTTGAGACATTTCTTTGATTTCGATTCTGAGCCGCTGACAGATAAACTGAGACTCCTCTGCTCGCTTGCAATTGCAATAATTATATTTTTATCTCTTAATTGCAGCATCGGTCGGTCGACAGCATCTTCGCCCATCCCCTGTGGCAGTGTTCAAAGAAACCAATGAGCTGTCATTACAATTAAAAATAAAGTAAAAAATGCAAAAAACAAAACGAAATGAAATGAAACAAGAACAACTGTCGAGCAGCCCATCAATCCGAATCGATGATGCAGCAGCCGCAGATACAGATACAAAATGAAAAACACCAAAAGGCAAGAGTATAAAAAAAAAATAAAAATAAAATTGCAAAGAGAGATTCATCGTAAATGCAAATTAAATGCCTCGGAACCGTCGTTCCCTGCATATTTTGGCCAATATCCAAGGAATGTTTTTTAATCAGCACATAAAAAATATTGCGCGTCTACAATTTTTGCTTCTCTTCTTTTTTTTTCAACAATTTCTCGCGATCCGATTGGTTTCGACTCGAATCGTATCGAATCGCATCGTATCGCGGCGAATTCGTTCGATTTATTTAATTGCATTTTAATTTATTTGAATTATTTTCGTTGGCATTAATCGCCGCTCGGGAATTTCAATTATAATAAAACTTGAAAAAGAGCTGAAGCATTTTTCAATAGTGCAAGTGTGCAATCGAAAACCAATTATAAAAAAGCATTTTATAGTCGGTTTCGAGCATTACATATACTACCTCTCAATCCCTTTCACCCAGCCCCACCGCATATCAGCAACAATGAAAATAAATCAACTGGCAATCAAATCGACCGGAATCGAAGCTACCAAAAATATAAATCTGCTTTATGCCATATTACTATTTGCTGGCTAATCGATAAAGGAATAATAAATTGATTAAGTAATTGTAAAAATCAATAAATGTTTAAAGAAGTTTCCAGTTTAAAAACCATCTGAAATATGCTAGAAATTATGTTTTTATGTTATGTGCAACCCAAAGAGGAACATACAGATATGCTGACCCCAAGATTTTCCGTTTGAACAGGGTCATAAAACCACTTAACCTAAAAGCCTCACCACAACCCATGCCAATTGCCAGTGGCCGTGGAAATGTGCATAAATCGAGCAATTTATAATTCATATAGAATCATTTTTATCTTCAAACTTCAACCACATACGGTCAAAGTGAAATGTTCTGCCAGAATTCGATTGCAATTCAGTGCAGATGGGATGGTTCTGTTCTGCTTCGCCGGGAAGATCACGTACCTTCGATATTATGGGAAATAAATGTGCTCAAGGATACATTCGGTGCGGGTTGAGTGGTGGTATATATTATTGCAAAAAGTTTAAAAATTGATTTTCATCTGGCGAAATGCCGCAGCATAAAAGGATTTCCCCCTGCTCATATTGGAATTGATTTGCTTCTACGTAAACATAAATAAAATATGAACAGCCAGCGAGTGAGTCCTGCTGGCTGAGTAAATATTTTCCGAGCAGAGCGTCTCCTTTGAGCATTTCGCTGTGTGCATCAAGGTGTCCTTTTTAGCCCCCCATCCGGCTCATCAGCAGTCCGGTGGTAAGCTGGTCAAATAAAGCCGTTAGTAAGTATTTCATAAGTCGGCAGAGTGGATGGTTCGGGATGGGAGGATGAATGGCCCCAGTACCCCGGCCAGATAAATAAGCAATAAGCCCCGAGCTGATGGACAGCGCAACTTTCTGGGCATCCTGGGCGCTCTTCATTGGCACACGTCCGCCTAATACAAACAAGGACATGAGCTGCTCGCTCGATTCGTGACTGAAAAGTTTCCTGCCCCGGCAGCAAGGGCTCTATCGTACTTTTCGTATTTTATTTCCATCATTTTTACTCGAATTGCTAGCTTCGCCTTTCGTATTTTTATTTTTTTTTATTTTTTCAGTCTACGCTCGGTCGAGCAAATGTCCGAAACTTTGGCGCTCGACTCGGCGAATGTTTCAGATAAAAATTTGTTATTTATGGCTTAAGGTTTCAAACTAAAGAGTTCTGCTCAATTTGCGCCCCCGAAAACGAACGAGTGATAGAACCACGGGAAATGTTGAAGTGGAATGAAAATGCAATAAAAGTTTTTAAGCCAAGTAACTTTTTATGAAAGGTATGGCAGTCTTGAACCGGACATGTGATGTAAGAAAAAAAAATATTTTGCTGGATATATACTAAAATCTGTAAAAGTCTTTCGCTCAGCTTAATAATTAAGTGAAATCTTTTTGGCTGGCTTAATGAAATGTCCTTTGAAATGTCAAAATGGTTTTGGTTACCTCCTCTGACTCTGAATGCAGCCACAAATAAGCCTGAAACTTGACTCCAATTTCGCTGAGAGACTGCTGCGAAAGCCAATCAAATTCTAAGCTCAAATTAAAACGTCGAGCGATTAATTGCGCACAATTAAAAGCAACGCCTAGTCAGAGTCGCAATGCGATTTCTGGTCTCATTAAACAGAGTTCAACAACTTTTGCCGTGAGCGAAGGAATCATAAAAATCAAAAGCTCGGTGGCTTCGAGGAGCAGGGGAGTTGCAAGTGAGCCCAGGCCAAAATCAAACCATCAAAGTGCGCCGGTAATAGTTTCGGGTTGTAAAACTCACACGAACAATAAGTTAATCAATCTCAAATTTTAATTACAAAGTAACAACTTCCTTTAGCAATTTCAGGCGCGATGAACCCAGTATCCATCTCTTTCTCTTACCATAAGGCCCTCTCTGTCTCTGTGCATTAATGGGCATTCGGATGTCTGAGCCGGCGGCGCAATTTACATAAAAAACGCAGCCGCAAGGTGTGGGCCGACGTATCCAAAAGATACTCGCATTCACAGATGCAGATACATACGCGCACAGAAACTGGCAAACATATTTTATGTAATTTGTCTTTGTTTCGTGTAATAAAATGAAAATAAAATTGTGAATTGCCGCCCGCTGAACTGGACTGGAAAGGGTTATGTTAGTGGGAATGGGAAAAGGGTTGGTGCCAAAGATGGTTACCACCAGCACCCGGGAAGAGGAAGCCAGCGAAGCAAGCTGAACGTGAACGCGAAAGTTAATGCCTTAATGCCCAAGTCGGAGCTGCAGTTAATGCTCGCTCCGCTCACCCCCATTGATCATGAAAAATGGAACTTGCCGGCGAACGAGTTGGAAATTTATTTGAATTTTATGCGGCGTCCTAGGCCCCAGGCACACACCTCCATATCTATATCTTATATCTTCATAAGCAGATGCACCGCCAGGATCGGGAGCACCACTCACGCCTGTGTAATCCTTTGTCCTGCGAGCAGGTGTTGTCACTTTTTCGTGGAGCCAAATCGATTATTCAGTTCAACCTGCGAGCTTGGCATAAGTAGTGTAATAAAAAATGCACATTGAGTAAATATAAGATCGCTGAACAAATTGGCTGACCTGTATGCTAAGCAAGTTTCTTTCTTTTCCAACTTATACTGTTAAATATAAATGTGGTATTATTAAAAAGTAAAGTAACAATACGAGTGCGTATACACATAGGCTTACTGCTAAACAAATATCTCCACCGGGTATCCAGTTCATAAGTCTAGAAGTTCATGCTCATTACCCAGGGGCTTCCTCGTGGATTTTTTGACAAGTTTATTAACTTGTTTGTGGCACGCACAAACAGCTTAAAGCCAGAAACCCCCAGAAGGAAGAAGCCACTACGCCATCACCTCAATTACCAACCCCAGAATTTATGAATGCCGTGGAAAACCGCCGACTGCTCCTTGGGGGCGTGTTGCTTGTCTGGCTAAATATTTCTGGTCAAAGTTTCGACGCGATTTTCACAGCCACAGCCGAAAGTCAAAAGCTTTTGTCAACAGAGCACCAACTCCATACCCATTCCCAGCCCCAGGTCCCAAGCCCCAACCCCTCGAAGGTGCGGTCGCAACCCTTTCGCTGGCGAAAGTCCCTTGGGGCAACTGGCGGATGCATGGATACGTGAGCCGTGTGGCCAGAATTTTGATGGGGTTTTCGAGGCGCGCTTTTCCTCTGGCTTCTCTGCCGCAAAATCTGCGTAAACTTTGTCTTCATCTCTGCGTGCTTTTTCGGTCTGGTGAAAGGGGTTTCGCTTTGCAGTTAGCTTTATATCTTATTTGCTTATGAAATAAGATATTCCAGCAGCCGCAACCCAATCCCAACTGCGGCCACGCGATTTATGCATAGGTATTGCTGCTCCGCCTGCTTTCCTCTCGATTTTATGTGCTGTTTATGAGATTGCCTGACACTTTTATGCACATCCTGTTTTACGATAAAGGGTTGGCTCCACCGACATAAGGAGGGGCTCCGTCTGCCAGTCAAATCGGATGAGTTATTGGATGGATTGGATTTGGTAAGGATGGTTCAATATGAGGTGGATTTAGTGCAATATGGGTATCGAATGTGGGTTGAGAAATTGAATATGAGTATGACTTTTGGGAAGTCTCAATTGGGAAGATGAAAGATTAATGTAGGCAAAAATAGTAACAGCTTTTAGAATATGCAGGGCATATTTTTGATATAGCCTTAAAACCTTTTAGAAACGCATTTTACATGCGTTCAAAAATTACTTTATTTTACTATATTTAATATATTAAATATATGTGTTTGGTTTCCATTTTGGTGACTTATTCCATGAATTATTCCATCATTCATTTGTGAATGGGTCAAGATTCGACAGTCATCGCCACGTCAACACAAAAAGTGCTGGCCATTGTCCTCGATTGTTTCTGTATCTGTATCTGTTTCTTTTCAGTTGCAGTTACTGCTGGCGATGAAAAATCGATGCACCCAAAATAAAACTCAATCAGAAGCAATTAAAGGACTTTACAATGGAGCGACCGTAAAAGCGAGACAATAAGGAATTGTACACATACACAACTAGATGATCAAGGGCGTTGTCCAGTTAGGGTCACGGTGGACCTTTCCCACCCCCTCTTTTTTTTTTTTTTGTCAGGGGCGTAGGGGCTGAGGGTCAGAGAACACCTGGCTGACTGGACGCCGTCTGAGTCGGGATTTATCTGGGCGTCAGAGCCGTCACCAATAAAAGTGGCAAACAAAGGCGAAAAGTCCCTAAAAGATTCGATTTTGACGCGTGGCTACACTGGGAGAAAACACTCATACATTCCACAATGCAAATTATAAGGTTGTTGATTTTATAGATTATTTCATAAAAGTGTAATGATTTTGTTAAAGATTTATAAAATTTAACTTAAATTTTAGTAAGATTTTTCCATAAATTTCATGTCCTGTAAATATATAGAATTTTATTTCATTTTATACTTTTTTCGCCCAGTGCCCACTCAACTCGGATCCTGCGCTGACCCTCCAGTTAGGAGCCCAAGGTGGCCACGCATCCCGGTCTGGTCGGGTTATACAGAACTCGTGGTCATCCAGTTGGCACACGCACTCGTCTCGTGCCAGGACCTTTGTCCGGCGGCCGTTACAAATTGTTGTGGGCGTTCCAAATCGGCTTAGGACTCGCCTTTCTCCAGCTCATCCCTTCACTTGGAATTTAATTTTGTGTGAGTTTTGATTTCGCTCTTCGGCTAGAGTCGCATTTCATCTTGTGTTTGGTTTTTGAGCGTTAAATCGCCAAATCCTTCGTTAATTTTGACGTTTGTCTTTGTTTCGAGAGTGGTGGAGGCGAGGGTGTGGCCCATTGATGACCGGCGGTCAGTGGATCGATATATAGATGACCCGTACTAGGGGTGAAACCGGAAGGAGCAGGAGCCACGCATGTGGGTGGAATTGTTTCCGGCTGGAGATTAAAAATTTAATTCGAAATTAGCGCAATTGTTGGAATTGCTCCCTTTTTTTTCGATCGATTCGAGTGGAAAGACATACAAAATCGATGACTGACCGACCGGCGGCAGCTGTCGTTTACCCGCTCCGAATAATGGCAACAATTTCCTGATTACTTTTGACCCTTCGAATGCGTTTTATGGTTATCAAGGAATGTCGGTTTTCATTCTTCAGCGATTTGATTTGGTCAGTCTGAAGGCAATTAGTTCTTGAGTAGTGAACGATTTAACATAGGCATAGTAATCAAATCAAAACTTTTAAATTTTCAAGATCCTTTTAAGATTACCTTGCAGACTAAAAGTTTACAATTATAAAAGACTACTTTTCAAACATTTTCCCTCTAAAATAGTCTCTAATTTCGCCGGACTGCTGGACATATAAATCAACTGCTAAGAAATTAGATCGGGCATCCGCCGGCGATTATATCTATAGTTTCGGCTGATGGGGGTGGGAACTGAGCATAAAGGCCAGACAATGGCGTGTTAATGGCAACTTTAAACTGACACCACTCCACGGGAAGGTTAATCGCTTCCCGGCCGGACATTGGCCACCACCCGCTGATATCTGGGCTAGGGTTAGGACACGGTTTTTGGGATTCGGGATTCGGCGGGGGAGGCAGCGTGATAAATGCATCGGACGCAGCGGGTGGACGGCGAATAGAGTTGTCAACTCGCTGGAGGAAAAACAGGGCTGCCGTGGCAGCTGGAAGAGCAGCATGAAAAATAGAGCCCAAGGGATATGTGGGGATATGTCGGCTATGATTCAATTACGCCCAATAGAAATGTCACTAACAAGTTTTGCATATTAATTGAATTGGCGCTGCCGCGGGACACTTGAACTGCCAATTGATTTTTGTGGTTTTTCGACAAAAATGTCGAACAAATTGCGCAAAAATTTTTCACTCGCTCTGGAACACGCCCTTATCAACACTCCAGTCGGCCATGTATCTCGTTTTTTATTTGGCCAGGTGTGGCTAGTTGTTGTCGCCTCTTGTTAGTTTTGCATTAAACGGTTTGTTTTGCTAACCAAAGTGTTGATTTTATGGCCAGCCACCAGTTGGATTTTTTTTTGTATTTTATCCAGCCACCAACAACGCGAAACTGGAGCTACTGAATCAGCCAGTTAACTTCCAGCAGATATGTATATATCATTTCAATCTCTGCAATTTGCAATTTATATGCTCTGCAACAGTATAGTTTATAGAGCGGGAGTGTCTGCTATTTGTTGGCCTTAGGCAAAGAACAATAAAATCTTAATTATAATATTATAATGTCTTTGGTTTAAACTTAGGAATTTTAGGTAGGTAATAGTAGTTCTGGTATGTTGCTTACAACAATTGGAGCCATATGTATTTGATTTCATTGACAGTTGATTTCATTATCAGCCATTTTCTAAACTAGAAACCTTTCTGTCTACAATGATATCTATTAAATCTTCCGTCTTAGATTGATTACCCCAAAGCCATCTTACAAAAACTATTGCCATACCTAAGGCATCCATTAAACAAAACACAATACTTTACATTTTATCCGTACTTAATATAACTTTGTATAGTGCCCCATAAACCCTTCATTACACGGCACTAAAGTCGGGGCAATAAAGGCAACTACAGCAACTAAAACCGAATATAAAAACTCAATTTGAATTCAAAAACCACCAAAAATGGTGCGTGCTTATCGCCTTGCCTTTTCCTTTGGACCCCGAGTTTAGCCTGAATCTGAAATTAAACCTGAACCCGATGAGCTCGATAAAGCGACAAAAGCGGTCTAGAAAATAAATTAAAAATACATTTTTACGTAAATGTGGCACATTAAAAGGCAACTTGAGGAAAGCACATAATAAATATAAAAACACAATTAAATAAGTGCATAGAAAACAAATTCGAAATGAAAAAAACAGCCGACACAGCGCAACAACAGGGAAAACAAAAATAAAAAATAGAAATAAAAGATCACACGAATTAAAATAACACCAAGATATTTCAACTACTCGACGTGAAAGGGCAATAACTAAAATGGAATGCCATCCTTAATACCCTGTAAAATAAGATCTTACTTAGAAAAGTGGCCAAAACAAATGAGATGCTTTAAACATGAGTGCTTTGATTTTTTTAATTTTAAAATACTATTACTTTAAGATATATTTTAATATGTATTTTTATATATAAAACTTGTAGATAGTCTAAAATGCTCAACTTTTTCCTAGTTTCTCCTCAAGCACAGCTGACAAAAGAGGTGTTAAGACAAGACCCAACCGAGTCGAGAAATGTTAATGTAAATTTCAATTGTTTTAATTTATTTGTGACCCCTTCGCCACCCGACAAACCTTCACGGACTAACTTAATGTTATATATACATATATATAACACACAACAAAACAAAAAAAATACAAAAAAACTGAATTGAAATGAAGGCAGAAAACGGCGGAATGATTGTCGGTTGGCTCTATTCTTTGGCCTATCTGTCCAAGACGTGACTGGCATTCCACCCGGGGATCCCTCCGTCCGAAGGGTTTCGTGGAAGGGAACGGAACCGACCGTATCTGGAGCACAACGAACGGAACGGTCTCATAACCGGAGCGATTCCATATAGTTTACTGAACTCTCGTCGCACAGAAAAAAAATATATATAAATTAGTTCCTCCGAAATGGGCGCTTGTTAAAAACATAGTGGAAAATCGAGGAAAAAATGCAACGGAATGTTCGATGAAAAATGCGTTCGGTTTACCATTAATCCGCTGCCCTGATCCAGGGCGACAGATCATTACACACGCGCGGGACTTCCGAAATGGGTGGAGTTCCTCATTTGGGGACATGCGACAGGCGAGTGGCGATGTTAGGGGCCCCCCGAAATCGTAAGTATATGTATGTAAATTTATTAATAAAAACTCCCGAAAAAACGGATGCACATTGGCCCCTAAAATGGGAGGGTGGGGGATGTGCTGCTGCAGTTGTTGCTTGTCCGTAATTTATAGACCCGCTGCCGAATGACATGCTAACTAATAGTATCATCATAATTTATACATACAAATACATTGCATTTGTTATTTATGCCCTTGCGCCACCACTCGCAACTAAAGCCACCCCCATCCCTTCCGTGATTTCCATACACAGATCCCCGATGACAGAGGTCACAGCACCCAAAAGGGCAGAAGGTCATCCGGCGTTAATGGCACCGTTTGACCCTCGGCCGTATTTGAATATCGATTACAATTAAACGGTCACAACTATAGATAACGGACACGTGATCGCAGATTGATAAATGTGCCAAATATTTATTATGTGATCAATTTATTATTCTTAAACGGAAAATTTCGAGCTATTTGCTTTGTGATTATACATTTTATGGAGAGCCTATACTTTATTTTCAAGTGCCAAATGAGATCCGTAAAGTTAGTTAGGAAATAAAACTAGGGGGCTCTTCTAGAACCAACTACCCCGGTGGGATTGCGAAGGATTCGGATCATTGAGACCTGCAAAAGACGATTTTAATGCGATTCTTCATTAGGTAGGTACAACGCCTTACCGTTCGAGGAGTAGCCTCCAGCTAACCTTTGACCTCCACGCATGGAACCAACTCGCATTCCAGCGCCAAGGCCATTGCTCATGCCCATGCCGTGACCCATGCCTGAATCCATTCCGGAACCCATGCCTCCATCGAAACCCATTGACTCGGGCATGGCATGGCCCATTCTGTTACCCATTCTGTTACCCATTTCTTGACCAGGCTCTGGGCCCATGCCCTGGACCGAAGCCGGGCTAATATAATCCAAAACAGTTTTAGATCAGCCTTAAGATCCATAGAACAACTTACCCAACTTGAGAATGACCGTAACTGGGCTTAAAATTCGTGTACATGTTCATCATATTCTGGTTGTAGGAGGCAAATGGATCACCTGGAGATGGGTTATTCTGGTGGGATCCCATTCCACTGGATCCATGCATATAGTTGTGGGTGTTAGCTTGACTTGAGTGCAGCCACTGACGACCACCGCCTCCAGGAGGAGTACTACCCCTACCCATCTGAAACCATTCCATGGCTTAGCCCCGGATACCGAAGTACGTAGGCAGACTCACCTGTGAGTAGTTGGGATTTCCAGGACCACCATGACTGTACTCCCAATTAAACTCCGGACCGTTCTCCATCGTAAAAAAATTTGAAAATTTTCAAATGGTTTTAGAAAAAATTTTGTTGGCCGATCTGTTACCTTACTGAATGCCGGACTAAAAATGAGGAATTCTAATTCGAGCAAACTGATGTACATGTTAATGTATTTTCTATGGCTACTTGATTTGAAAACTTTTAACTTGTTTTATTAACGTACAACTTATAGGTTTATAATCTTCTATAACAGGAAAACAAACTAATTAATCATTTCGTTGTCGCATTATGAATATCATTAGCAAAAACCAGTCTGTGTTCTATACTCGCTCTTAACGAAATATTTGAGATCATGCTGAGATTTCGAAATGTTATCTTTGATCTTCTCATATAATCTTAGTCATAATAAAATTCAAATTGTGTGCAAACACACAAAGTCATAATAAGCATTTTTAATCACCATCTCGAGATATGGATAATATGCCATTAGCCTATTAATGGCAGTTAAAAACAGCCATTCAAACTTATTGAATTAGGCATTTCAGTGTCTGGGTGGCTGATTTATGGAACTAATGTCCAGATGCTGGTGATAAATAAATAAATGCTTAAGCAAATGTAGCGCAATAAATACTGATTATTGTTTTATTCTAAAAATTTAATATATTCAGTCGGTATGCTTGGTGAAAGTAGTAAGAAATATAAACCAGTTGGATGGGAAACTACTAAATAAATATTGTCCGAAAGAGACTTTAGCCCTACAAACATAAACCTATGTTGCGCCACACTTTGGTAGATAAGCCACCCTGTTATCCTTAGCGACTTCCACCTGTACTCACCGCATGCCACACAGCTGTATCTTTTTCCCTGCCGCTGGCAAACCAGTTTCCTATCGATCCAAGTTTTATTTATGTTTCTTGCCGATCTGCTGAACAAAGGCCAAAGACTGACCTACAAAGGAGCAGCAGACAATGGCAGATGACCTCATAAATTGCATCGTTATGAGGTTCATAAATATATTATTGCTTCATATTCATAATGCACTTGAGGCCAAGTGTCGGCATGTCCTTGGACCAGCCAGCAATGGGATCTACCTGTCGTCCCACAAAATGTATCTCCAGAGCCCTAAGATTTATGGCTGGAATGGCAAGAGATGAGGGCACGTTAGCTCTGCTTTTTTAGCAGCAATTTAAAATGCATAAAATATTTGATGATGGTCCCTTTAACTCAAAACAAGGCATCAGGAAAGGAAACGAGAAGTGCCCTCCTTTGATCGTCATTTCCCTGATGGCTAATCCCATTTTATGGCATTCGTGCGGTCTTGGGGCCGTAAAATTGTTTTGTCACCTGTTGAAAACATTTTTTATTTTTAATTGAAAAAATCTGTTTCGGGAATGCCGCGAGCTCCAGAGCACACAGAAATTTCATAAATTTCTTTGCGACCCTCGCGTCCGGGGGAAAAATGTTTTTCTTACGCTTTCTTACACTTGCCTTTCTATTTTCTCCATCGACTTTTTTTCTAATTTTAAACGTATTTATACGTTGGAAAATATGAATTTCGACCGCTTAAGGTCCATCCTAATTGCTGCCAATTAACACCTTCAATAAGCCCAAATACCACGGGCCCATTTGTCAGGGCCACGGGCGCGTTCAAATGCCTTGTGGCCCCGGCAAAACATTTTGATTTATCAACTCTTTTTACATTCCCAACACGAGTGCATCGATCAGAGGCGGAGGACACGAAAATAGCTGCATTGGAACTCCGGAGTCATCGGAGTCATCTGCATTAAGATCCGACAACGACAACACTCGAATCGATTTAACTCTTTGACCCCGCCCACTCGTCGACCCCGATAGATCCAGGTTTCTGACTCGACCGACAGCCGACATATGCGAGGGTCTATTAAAAAAATTGTTTATGAAAACAAACATTTTCGAGGCAATTAATCATTGGCATCATCGGTGGCGCGTGGGGGAACTTTAGCCATATAGTACCCATCTTGCATCTTCCATCGACCGTAACCCCTTCATATCGTGCTGCTTCTGCCGTTGATGATCATAATAATGATGATGATCTCCATCTGCAGTAGCTGGCTGAGTGCCTCCAGTTTTCATTTGGAAATCGTTTTATGGTCCCATCTTGGGGAACTCATCGAGTTGAGGGGGAGTGTTAAACGTCTGCCAATTAGTGATGCTTGTTGGATGTGCTGTTGCGATCGTTTTCCTAATTGGCTGAAATATGAAAGGCCTTTCGCTTAATCACCGGAATAAATCCTCTCGATCGTAGCAGTTTCATGAAGATGTGAGAGTGTAAGAGGTGGGTCTAACACTATCTTTATGAAGAGGATATTTAACAAAACTAATGATAATAAAGCCTAATAGATATATCTATTTTGTATATTACAAAAATAATCTATCTAATTTTATGTTCGTTCTTAAAAATAAAAGATACAAAACCGCTGAGTGCACAAGTCGAGCACTATTTCTATTTTGTATTTTATAGATGTATGTTTACACATACGCAATTTTATATTCACCTCCCGTAGTATTGCCGCTTTTGTTGTTGACAATTTGCGATATAAAAACTGATGTCCTGTCCGGCAAATATCCTCGAGGGATGGCCGGGATGGATGGTATGGATCTCTGTGTGATTTGATTGTGAAAACCGAAACAAACAAAAGTAATTTTTGAATGAAAAGCAATAAATTTGAAAACATTTATTGGTTTTTGGCTGGCTGTCATGTGCCAACAGCAGCAGCAGCAACAACCGAAGGGGCATTGCTTCTGCTTGCATCATTTAGCCCGGCTTTATGAGTCGCACAGACGGATAGGAAAAGATATAGATACATGTACTCGTACCATCCACCCACAGATGGACAGATAGATGAATCCGTTGGCTTTTGGGGGTTGAGCATGGAATGCTGAAGAACCTTCATTGGAGATTGACACTGGAAAACATTTAGATGTACTTTTAGAATATATATTTTTTTTTAATTTTATTAATTGGAATTAAACAAGTTTACTGCTAGCTATGTGGCAGCTTTACCAGGTTTTAAATAACTTGAGGACTATGAAAAATATTCTGATTAATATTAAGTTTATATCTTTTAGTATATAATAAATATAAAATAAGATACTTCACAATTTGAGTAGTAGCTTCGAATGCAGTGTTGCCCCTCTAGCGAATATGTAATTTTTTTGCGCAGTGCACTGCGAAGGAACTTTAGCGGGTTTCCGTAGTTCGGACCTCGTCATTAGTCCCCGCATGGCGCGTGCCCGGGGTTTCCTATGGGTCCCCGAGCGGATCCCGACCAGGCCGTAGAAGTGCAGCGACAATGGGCTGGAATACTTCCGCAGTTGGCAGTTGCAGAAGGAACACTTCGCATAATAACAATAACAATAAACCCGAAGCGGGACATGCAGGACAATGGAGGTGGTGCCCTGTGGTGGTCTAATGAAAGGGGGTGGACCCGTTGGCCAGTGGTCAGGGGTCAGAGGTCCGAGTTCAGGGTCGGGCAGTTTAAATTGTGTCATGTTCGCATTTGGGACACATCCACCTCGATTTTCAGGACTTCTGACCATTGTGGCAGGCTCAAAATTGAAATATTACACTTTTCACTCGAAAGCGGCGCTTTGTCAGCAGCAATAACTGTGAAATCAATATCGAAACCTTCGACGACCTTTTGCCAATCTGACAGATGACCCGAACGTCCTTCTGCCCATCCTGTCAACTGGCAGGACATTAACTCAGTTCGCTTTCCAGTGAAAATTAATGTGCCATATATGACGCTTCAATGAGTGGGTTCTGTCACTTCCGATCCCCATAAATGTGATCCTAATGATGCCACTTTTCAATTCCAGTTCAATTGGTTGAGTTCGATACAATGCTCGTGTAATTTAAATCCTTGAAATGAATTTGTGGAATAAACCGCATATTTTGGCAGGACATCTGGAAGTGTTACAGTTGTATTAAGGATGCATGGTATAAATATGTTAAATAAAGTATATGATTTTGTAAAATTCTTAATAAAATCATATATCACATCAAATCACTTTTGAATATTGTAGCTTTAGGGATTTCAGTCTGAATCCTGCGGGCTATTGGCCTCTTCCCCTTCTACCCGTAACCTTTGACCCCCCATCCCTGATGCTTCCCTCTTCCGCTCCCGCACAACACCAACACACAGCAGACTGTCAACGCATTGTCAATTCTATTTTTATGTTTTATGTTTTTCGTTTTGTTTTCGATTTATTTATGTTTTCCCTGTTGTTCTTGTTCCCGTTTTGCGTGGCTTCCGCTGCGCTTCATTTGGTCTCCTCAAGCGGTTGTCATTTTTTTTCCAACATTTTTGGTATGTGCCCTCGTTTTGCCCACCCCCCTAAAACAAAGACAACCCCCTCCCCACAACCTTTTTGTTTTTTTAATATTCGAGTGTAATATTTCAGTTTTTTGTGTGCTCCCTTTTTTCGAGCTGCCTACGCGGGGTTTTTCGGTGAATGTGTGTTGACAATTTGTTGGTGGTTTTGGAGAACCGCTAAATAGCTACAAATTTATGAGCGTAAATAGCCGGCGTAAATCAATTTTTAATGCATTTCCATTTTCATTTGGTGGCCCGCCAAATGTCAACAGCAAATTGATGAGGCGACAGTTATGCATACGAGGAAATGTTTATTTAGAACAATTCGAGTTTCCTTTGCTGCTCGAGTGAAAAACATCAAGGATACGCATGGAAATGTAAGCAGAATGTTTTTTCTTTTTTGTGATTACTGAAATCAAAAAAAAAAATTGTTCCATAAATGTACTTTTTCTTAAGTTTATTACAAGTTGTATACTTCCAAGTTAATCTTGTGATCATGCCCAATTTAAAAACTTTAATTTATTCCTTCGAATTGTCAGGAAAACAGATAAATTACTCAAAACTTAACCATCGCATAATGCATATGTACAAATGCAAATTTTCACTCCCATCCACACACACACACACACATGAATTACTTATCCTTTGCGCATGAGAGTGTGTGTGTGTGTGGAATTTGTCGCATGTTTGGTTGCAGCTTTTCCATCAAATCCAATTTAATACGCTTAAGTTCTTACTTTTTGTTTTTCCGCCTTGCTTTTATATGTATATGGTAAAATAAAGAAAGCCACATGCAAAAGCAGATGGGCGCCCACTTTCACCGCCCACCAAACGATGTCGGCTCAATTTAATGTTATCGATTTTTAATTTTCCTATTCGAACTTTTTGCTTACTCGCAGACTTGCGAGCATTTTTAGTGCATACTTTACCCAAACCCCGATCCCCCCTCACTTGGTTTTAATGTGAATTACAGGGTGACCTGACCGCCCTGCATCTTTCCCCGCACGATTTTCCAGCACGTAAATAGTTAAGGCCTGTAATTTAATCGCATTTGTATCGATGCTTTTTGTTTTCCCGCCACCAATTGTCTCTTTGCAATTTAGCAACTATTTTCCTGCCGTTTCAGTTTCAATTCGAATCGAATTCAAGGCGTGGAAAAATAGTCGCGCTAATACACAAGCGGCACAAAATGATATACATAAGCAAGCATTTATATGGGGCCATCGATTCGAATCGATGGGAAGCCCTACAGATGAGCCAAGTTTGCATTTTCATTCGGCATCCATATTGTTTGCATTGGTCTTTCTTTCTTTTTTTTAGCGCTGTAATTAACGCTTTGTGCCTTAAATATCGAATTAAAAACCTTTTGTGGAACTTTCGTAATTGGATTTACGGCGGATAAGACGCGTAACGCTATTTGGAGCGGCTTTTGTAGATACTTCTATATACTAGATGAGATATGATAATTATAGAGAAATTTCCATACTTGTCTGCAGTGATATAGAAATTGTCTTAGGTTATTTTCAAGTAACTCCCTCTAATGAAACATATTCCGGACTCAAGAACTGCTCAACTAGCGCTTTGCTACGACGATCCAAAAATATTTCACGCTTTAATTAAAAATCGAAATTGAACTGCCAATAAAATGTTTGTTAACCAACATAACCGCATCTGTTAATGTCCGCGGATAGGGAGCGCCATGCTCAATGGAGGGCATCCGGTACGGAGTAACCGAGTGCCGTGACGCCATTTCATTGCCTCTCTTTATCAAATTTTTTTGATAAAAAGGCCGCGCCAATAAATTAAATGTATAAATTCATTTAATGAATTTCGAATTTGTTTCATTGTTTCAGGCCGCGGAGACAAACGAGCCCAAACCAAACCAGATGACGTACTCGAGTGTGCATATTAAAAAACCATCAGCGTGTCAATATGTAATTTGTGTCGTCGATGCAGCCACTGCTCTCAAATAGAACATAAATTAAATATCAATGAAGCACCCACCCCCTCATTCGAATTTTCGCCGCAGCTGGCTGAAATGCTTTTCCCGGCAAAGATCTGAGGGTAAGCCGAAATTGATTTGCTCCTTAGCCGAGCAACTTCTCGGCTTCGATCAGTATGTGGATCTATAGATCTATAGATCTGTGGAATCGGTGTTGACAAATTTCCCAAAAATATAAAGACCAGAATCCGGACGCAAACAATGCCGGCTACAGTAGCCTTAGGGCCAAAGACAATTACCCGGGCACTCGTTGGAAAGTTAGTTAAAAGTGCCCCTGAAGGATCCTCGTCCTCGTCCTCGGATCTTGAATCTCGAATTTGGAATCTGGGAGGGATCGTGTGCAACCAACCGCAGTTGCCCAAACAAAGGGCAAAGACGACACATGACGGATGAGTTGTTTGCGCAACCTAATGAAACACGCTTTGTCTGGAGGATCAGCCAGGATGCCTTCGAGAAATTTGTCAACCGAGTTCATTAAGCCGGTCTCGGATCCCCGTTTCTGTATCCCATATCTGTCCCCAGACCATTAAATTCCAATCTGTCGTCGCCGCTCTTTGATGGCTCGGAAATTATTAGGGATTTATTATGATTATTATATTAAGAGCACAGCAGGCAATACCGCAAACAATGAGTGAATTGAATGGACTGGAAAGCGGGAACCTGTACCTGGGTATCGCTATTAGAGACTCAGTTTTGTCAGCCACAAAATATTATTTTACATATCAATTATTTAATTGTTCTCTGGCAGTGGTTGGGTATTGTTCGTCCAATTGTTTGCCAATGACAATCTGGAAAATTGCATGCCGAAAATCGAGTAGATGTCCCAGATTTTCACATAATTACTTAGGTTTTCTTGGGGAGCCTTGTGAGTCACACTGGGAAATGTGATATTTTTCCGTATTTAATTTATGGTTGGAATACGGGAAATTTGTTATCCAAATTTGTCGCAGATGGAAAAGAAAAGCGCAAGCACAGATTGAGATCAACCGCATATCGATTTCCATTTCCAAATAATTAGTTTACAATAGGCAATATGTCATTTGATTTGGGCGGGGTATAAACGTTGGGGAAATGGATCAGGTATTTAATATATCTCTTAGATTTATTAAGTCACTCATCTGGGTTTCATATAATTATTTATAAACACTTCATTTTGTTTTGCTTCATATTCAAGTAGTGTATAATCTGAATCTGATCTACCGCCTTTTTAAATTTCGAACTACCTCCACAATTTTCCCCGCTGCCATTAAATCGGAAAATATAAATGGTATTCAATTAAGGCGAATAGAAAATTCAGGTGACGTCTTTGACTCGTTTAATAAGAACATTAAAAAGATATCAGAAATGAGTCAAAACTCGTCAGTCTTTAACCTTCTATTTAACCTCCACCCACAACAAAGACACCCACGACTTCAAAGCAGAAAACCCATGGGAACGAAATGAAAACCCATCGATGGCGAGATTCATGGGCTTTTCTTCCACCGTTCATTAGCCATGCAAAGCGTGAGTCCGAATTTAATTTCAATCAAAATCCAAATTATATGAAAATCAAATAAAAATCTGGAAAAAATAAAGGCACTTGCTCGCATTCTAATCAGAAAGGTGCGAGGGCGGAGGTAATTTCAGGTGTTTTTTCCCCTGTGTGAAGCGGTACATAAACTATTTCACATCTCTTTGTCGGCCGACGGCTCCTTTCAAGACCGGCTTAGAAATCATTTTAAAGGTAATAATTCTCCTTTCATACTCACGTATTGAATTTTGATGATTAGCTCGAAATTCTGTTGAGGTAAATTGTATCAGGACAACGTAATTTAATAAATTTTTCAAGGGAAACCTTTTTAAAGAGGTACAAACGGGTCGGCAAAACATCATAAATTGAGGAATATTTTTAGTTGGTGTAAGTTAAAACTGCAATATAATTAAATTAATAAATAAATAATATTAAATAAATAATTATATTTTAAAGTTTTATATTTTTGGTGAATATTTATAATTATAATAAAATCGTATAGACATTTTAAAATGCTTTAAATAAAGTTTTTCTCGCACGAAACCATTTCTTCTTTCTTCAGACGCATTACTTTCATTCCTTATTGCAAAGATTTTGGTAATTTTCTGTATTTGCACATATGGAGTAGGTAATTTCACTTATGCATATAAAATTGAGTCAATAAAGGTTTGTGCTAAGTCCGCGAATAAAGATTCATATAAGAACAAATGTTTATCCTTCCATCACCTATTGCCATTTCCTAAAGACCCCGCATTAGGCAAATTAACTGCCTTTACTTGTAAATACACTGAAGAAAAAACTGGGAACAAAATGAAATTTAATTTATATCTAGTTTGCTATTTAACTTTATGTTTTGTTATAAAGATATCTTGGTACATGTTACATTTCTTAAATTTTAAAATTAGTATATTCAATAATGTGTTTTTTGGAGTTATCCCCCACTGCTGGTGAATTAGCTCTTGGGCCACGCTCCTTGAAGCAGGCCTAAGACCTTGGCACACTCCACCCCGCCTCCTGACCTACCCACCCCCAAACCACCCACTCAGCCACTGTTTCCCCCATTGTCACAACGCCCATGCAAAGTTTATTGTCGCTGGTAATTCGACGAGTTTTTGTTTCGGGGGTGCTTTTTTTATCGAGGAGGGTGCAGGTTGCAGGGTGTCATGCGTGTCGGCAAAACATATGCATAATTATTTAATTGAATTAAACAATTTCGTAAATGGTAAATGATGCGACAATATGGCGGCGTCATTGCTGCGCCTCCTTTCACCGGAAATTTGCATAAATACATAATTATGGAGTTACATTGTACGATGTGGGTATATACATCTATGTATATACATGTGCGAGTGCGTAATAAAATTTGCATGGCTGGCAGAAAAAAGCTTTTACGAGTCGAAAACTCAAATGGAAGGAGAATTGAATGGAAGACTCTCGTCCTTGTCAGTTGCCAATTTTGATGCGTTGGGGGTGAAAAGTTTTGGCTCGGATTTCACCAGTGAATGGATCATTAAATCCGCTATTTGCTCAAGATTCACGACGAATTTGAAGCTATAAAGGGAATTAGAGAAATTTTCAATCAATTTAAATATGTTTATACCGGACTTATGTTGGCAGTTTTCAAGGAAATCAACTTATGAAGCAAATGATGCAGTTGTAGACAAATTTATAAGTACGATCCCAATAGAACTTTAATTCTATATACATAATTTAATTCTATATACATATTTTGTTTACTTCAAATTCACAATATTTCCCTCTTCACGTAACATTATTATGCAAGGAATTATTCCTCTTGCCGAAACATTCATAATCTCCCTATAATCCGGAATGAAAAACCAACTTACGCCGTGGAATTCATTGCCAAATTGTCACATCATTCGGAAATGACAAAAAGGGAACTTCCTGCTGGCTGGATATGAAATGGAATCATAACAGGATCACCGATAACAAAGGAACCAGGGATGTCCTGTGTATCAGTATGTTTGTGTGTTCGTTCATCCTGCCTAAACAAATATCTCGCTCGAGAGCACAACAAATTGTCGAGATCGTTGCTAGAAAGAAAGAGTTGCGTTCGCTTCTCCATTTCGAATTAAACCCATTCACCCCTTAAATGTTAAACCCCTTGATTCAACTTTTTTTTTTAGAATTTGTCACAGTTGAATAAAAAATAAAACTACTTCACGGCGATGCAACAAATGGTAAACAAAAGCTAAACAATTTGTTAGAGACCCTGCTTCACATGGTAGCCAAATATAAGGCTTGTTGTTGTTTCTGCTTTTTGGAATAGAGGACGCTACTAGTGGCCCAATTTTGGCTTTTTCGTTGGGGGATGTGGGGAATCCAACGTGCCATTGACCTGATTAACATAAAAATGCCCGCAGTTTTCCTCCTCTTTTTTTTCAATTTGCTGCTCTCGGTTTCAGTTGTATGCCCATCTCTGTCGCTCTCAAGCGAACACAGTCGGATATATACAGATATACACGTTACTATATAAGACATTTACACCCATACGCAATGGAAATTTGAACGGGCGTTGGGGAAATAGCAGCTGACAAAAAGTGAAACTGCGAGACGATGGCGACAAAAAAGCCAGACCCAGACAGTGTTAAGGGGGTGCCAGGGGGTTAAGGGTTGGGGTTTCGGGGGAGCATTCATTGAGGGGTCACCCCCGGGGGCGGACGACAGACATGGGGGCGTGGACGGACAAAGTTTTTTTCGGCGGGAGTTGCCGCCACTGGGGCCAGAGCAATTGGCAAGGACTCTCGCTTAGAAGCCGCCGGAAATGGTCCCAGACAGACAGAGATGGATGCGACAGAGTGCGACAGAGAGAGATAGGTACATACCCACACATGTATAGGGCCTAGAAGAACTTTAAGAACAGACAGAAAAATCAGGGGTTTTTATATAGTATATGCAATGCACTTTCTGTGTTATGATAGATTTGCATTTTCACAGGAGAAATACATGTTTAATACTACGTATTATTACTCCCTTTTTCATTTTATTCATATGGATAGTACAGGATATATGCAATACCTGCAGTGCAGAACCCACAGAAACCTAGCAGGAACGTCAGGAAATGCGAGGGCAAGGACATCCCTGGCAAAAGGGGAAAGTGTGGGTGATGTGGGCCCAGCCACTTTCGTCACTCTTCGACGCATCCCGAAATGAACAGGGAATCCCCTCATAATGAAACCAGCTAATATATCTTGTTGCCGTCGCCAGCAGTGGCAACAAAAAAGGAGGAAACGACATCGAAGGACCAGAGCCCCAAAACCCGAAGCAAAAGCAGCACAGACATGTCTATTTTGGACCATATCGATTTTGTCGGGGCCCTGACTCCCGACTTCTCTGGGGGGAAGGGGTGGGATGGCGGGATGTGGCTGTGGGCGTGGCCAAAGGATATGGGTGGAGCTGAGGGTCTGAAGCAGCCCGGTTAAATGGGCCAACATTTAAATGCAACAATTGTCATTAAATTTTCATCGGACGCAGGCAAAAGGTTTGCAAAATGATACGCTTAAAGTATTTGAAATCTTCAATTTGGTGGGTCAAGTTTTAGGGCATTTAACAGTTAAATATAAAATTTACTATTACTACTATTAAAGATATATTAAATAACATTCTAGATCAATGGTGTTAGGTGAAAACCTATAGCTCTCAACTGAAAAAATTAATTTTCATTTGAGTTCATTAACTTAGGGATATAAAATGCCTAAAGATGATTTATTAGATTCTTTGCTGCCACAATTACTTGCTCAAGAATGCACTGTGGCCCTAAATCAGCTCAACATATTTGCTCAACTGATTTTAAAATATGATTCAAATAATTTATGTGAGCTGGGAATTCCTCAACCAATTGAAGAATTCCTCCGACATCTGGTGGGCACTTGGACTCCCCATTCTGGGCGGGATTTCAGCGATCAGCTACGAATGAACATGTGGCTGCCACGAGCCAAGTCTGTATGTGTCCCCCCGAAAGTGTTTTATGCTGCTTTATTTTATGAATTCCATTTTCATTAGGAGGGAATGCAGCGCCACATAAATTTGCCATTAAGTGATCGAAATGATGATGGTTTTTAGCGGTGGGCGGAGTGGAGTGGCCGTGTTAATTGCCAATGGCAGCCGCAAAAGTTGAATTATGGGCAAAAGTTTTCTCCGCTGGCTGGAAAAAATCGATGGAGGCACTTTAAAATGGGCGCCAAGCGAGAAAGGACAACACTGGTTGGATACACTCGATATGTATCCAGCAGATACATTTTGCAGTTCTCCCTCGCACAAGCAAACTGTGTATTTACCTAAGCGAAAAGTCTGGACGGAGGGCGGGGAATGGGAAGTCCTTTTCCGGGGACTGTGTCCTTTTCGCTCTCCCTCACTGTCTTTGCACTACAATTTCTTAGTTTTCCTAGCGATATAGATTTTATGTCGCCCCACAAGGAATTCTTTTGCTTCGTTTAAGTGTGTAAATGTTTTCGCCCTCGGAAAAGGAGCAAAATTTCGTCGGGAATTTGTTTATTTGTGTGAGTTGTTCATCTGTGCGAGGCTGTTGACATTGGTTTCCAGTTTACAAAGAAATCGATTAAACGCAATCGGGTAAATGGCCCAAAGTGCCGGAGCCAAAAACCCGACACGGCCCACAAGCCGCCCACCGAGACAAGGTCAACTCTTAAATGCCTCCCAGTTTTCGGGTTCTGTCTCTGTGTTTTTCGCCAAGAATTAAACGTCCTTTAATTTCAAACGTTTAGAACACCAGGTTGTGGGAAAGGTTATGTGTTTTCTATAAACTAAAACAAGGCTAATCGAAATAAACAAAAGTGGAAAGGAGTTAGACAGAGAGTTAAGAGCTTGAAGAAAAATAGAGCAATTGAATATGAAATAAATACAAGAGTAAATACACAAGAGTAAACTGCAAGTGACCAGAAAACGGAATTCTAATTTAAAGTAAACCTTAAATACGTTATGTATTTTCTGTAAGCTTTAAAAACAAGTTAGCAAATATAAATTGTTAGTGTCTAGAAAAAACAAATTGCAATAACTGCAATAAATACGAAAATAAATTGGAAAATCAAATCCAATATAACAAACTAAGAGAACTCCAAAAAATACAAAGAATATTTGTCTTGAACTAAAAACTCGTATTAAATGCCACAGATACAATGCACTGAAAACCACAATTTGACCAAAAAAATTTAAAAGCAGGCCCTTAAAGAATCCAAAACCTCGAAACGTATCGATTCTCCTGAAAGTGTCATCGTTAACATAAATCAGTCGAAACGAATCAGAAACCCATTCGACCCACACGCAGACAAAAGAACCTTCGGTACTCGTAAGTACCTAATTTTACGGCAAATGAGTAAAATAAAAATAGAGAACTTCTCCAGTTTTAATTTCAATTTCAATTTCAATTTATTTTATTACATCTCCCGCCACACGTGAGATATAATATATTGAAGACCCAGCAATCGATCTTGACCAAACGACGTGCATTTTACATTTTATTGAAGTTGGAGGTGGTTAAGCGTTTGGAGTTGGAACTTTGGGCCAGGAACCGAATGATTTAGGCCATTAGACGTGACCAAAGAAATAAATTTTTAATTTTAACTTAAATAATTGATTGTATGAAAACAAACTCTAATCTGTTTCGAATGTTTTCCATAACTTTGATTTCAGATATTATATAATTTTCTCAAAAATTGCTTATGTATGAAATGGAACCAGCTTTCTTCTCAGATCCCACCGAATCCCGTAATATCCCATAACCTTTCCCAACCTTCTCACGTTTTCTTATCGCAATTGGTAGGAAAAAATGAGGGAAGCCGAAAATATAAAAGATCTTCCGCAGGTTCCTTGAAGGTTTTGGTTTTGAGGTTGAGGGTCAAGCGAAGATTTGTCGCATTTGCTGCTCAAAATGTGTAGTAATAATTTATTCCAAAATGTAATTATGTTCTGGTCGGAAAAACGCTTTGATTTTTGTTTCCCTCTCTCACTCGTTATATCTTTCTATGATTTTCCCTTAAAGTTTCTGTTTTCGTTAACGATTTTTATGATTGTGGAGACAAATCGGCGTCATCAAAAATTGTTGGATGGAAAACGAGTTTCGGAATGATTTGCATAGAAATGCCACTTGCTGTCTCGCTCTGTTGCATTTGATTGAGTGAGTGGGAAAAGGGGTACACCGCCATGATTATTAAAAAACGAGAAGATCTTTGAACCAAACTTCAAATGGGTTATGGGATCGGTTTCTTTTTCTCTAGGGGTATTCTTTTGTGATAGATGATGTTGGTGCGGGGGTACGATTTCTTAGACTTTGTGTCTCTCGATGCTGCCATCTTTTTCCAATTTCTGTATGTCTTCTAATCCATTTTCACTTATAAAAATTTGTTTTTAAATGGTATGGGGGTAAATATTTTTGTACAGACTGGTAATTTGCCAAAAGCTAAAAGAGGGATCAAACGAGAGGGTTAGTTATTATTTGATATCATCACATACATACGTGTGAATAGGTGGGCAGGATCTAAATTTTTAAGTAGGGATGTTCGTGGTGGTTGCATTGCGTGTGCTCTTTCTCTTTGTTTGATCAACTCAGTCGGCCTCATTTCGTTTCGTTATTTTCAATTCAATTTTTATCACAGCCATTTTGAAATTTTTGTTGCCACTGAATGGTTTTTTTTAGTAAATCATAAGTGCCAGCTGTTAGCCCTTCCCCCTTAAATACTTAGGGTTGCCATGTAGATATCATGCAGATTTTTAGATACATATTATATATAGTGTGTGCATGCGGTACGTGATGCACTCAATCGAAATAAAGCGAACTGAAATCAAATCAAATCGATTCGAATCGAATTGAATTGAACGTAAGCTACAGTAATCGTGTGACAAACGTACATACATGCATAATTCATGCGAACAACTTAGGGATTATTTTTGGAAAGGTTTGGAAATTATTGTGAGAATTCCCATGTTTGGTGGAAATTAATCTGTTTTGAAATGTAGAAATGAAACCTTTTGAAGTAATATTCACAAACTAAGAGCCGCATAATTGTACTATTTATTTTAAATATATATTCTAGCTTATATTATTCCCCTTTTAAATGGATTTTATCCTAAGTAGATAAGTTTGTTCATTTATTTTGTATCATCATTTAAAACATTTAAAGTGCAAGTTTTATAATATTTACTTATTCATTACGATTATTTATTTTATGTAAATTCTCCATAAATCCTTTATGCAAACCAGATATCTAAATATTTAAGCAAAGAGAACTAATTTTGCCAGCATGTGAAATTCCCGTCGGCAAATCGCTGGCCAATTTGAAATCCCTTCTGTGAAAAAGGACAATCGGCGGCCAAGACGCCGTCGTCATCGGCGAAGAAGAAGAAGCAGCTGGCATAAGAGAAATATGGATAAATAAAAGGAGCGGCAAGGACCGCAGCACATAAAGGAAAAATATGATTGGGATGCCGAGCCAACGAGCAGTCTCAAAAATGAAAGAGAAAAAAGTGCAGAAAGAAAATAAGGGCCTGCGTCGACGTTGCTCCGCCTAAAGTTGTCATAATTTGCTATATATGCGTTTTTATTTATTTGCCGATCCGTTGCGCACGTTCATAAAAAACGAAGACGTTTCGTCGGATTACTTTATGTGTATTTTTTCGTTTTTTGCTCTCTCTGTCGCCGGAGAGAGCGACTGGTTAGAGGAGCACAGCTATAGGGGTTACAAGCTAACAGTCGCCGATAACATTCGAACTGCAGTCTTATACGCCACTTCCCCAAGCTGTTAGCGATTAACAGGGGCAGAGCGCGAACGGGTGAGAGCTGTGGAGAGCGGCAGAGAAGCTTTCGCTGCTGCGAATTTTGGCGGCCACGACGACTCCTGTTTTTTTTCCGATTCCGATTCGATTCCATAGAGCGCCGTCGACGCTCCGGCTCGCAGGACGTCGCTGCCTCAGTCGCCGCCATTTGCCGCCATTTGCTCTCTTCGACCGCGCGGGGGCGCCACTCGCCACAGAAGCAGCAGCAGCAGTCGCCAAAAAGGACATTCGCTTGCTCCACCACACCACTCGGCTTTCGAGTTTGTCGCCTCTCGGTTTCGGACTCGTTTCGCTTCCAGCCCCGAGATTCCGATTCGATTCCCGATTCCGATTTCGATTCATCAGTTCATAGTTTCAGTCGGCGAGCCAAAAAGCAGCCTGCCAGTCGAGAGCGCCTTTCCCAGAACTCGCAGCCTGAGCCTGAGAGTCCCAGGAATCCCACAAAGATTAGCCAGTCTTTGCCACTTAAAGTCTAACGGTATCGCAGTGCGTTTTTATTACCGCCGCCCCCGCAACATAAATACACACATTCGTACGTATGTATTTGGGCACACGGACACGCGTTGGTGTGCGTGCGGGGGGCGGGGGCATGCGTGCGTGTATGTGTGTGTGTGTGGGCTGAGCGGTCGCGCGTGTTTAATTAATCATAAGATCTACGTCGGAAACCGCGAAACTAAAAAGTAACTCGCCAAAAACACAAAAACAACAACCAAGCCAAAAATTAAAAACAAACAAATAATAATAAAAGAGAAGGAGAAGGAGCGTGTGTGGGAGGGGGACGGCGAGAGGGGGGCCAATGTGCAATAAACTCGAATTTGGAATAAACTCAATCCTGTGCAAAAACTAACGCTCCGCTTTGCCGACGGCATCTGTGAGATAATTTACGCAACCGAAAAGATGGTGACTAAAGGATAGCCAAAATCAGAAGGAAAAGGAGCAAGAAGCGACGAGAATCAAGTGAGTTTTCATAATTTCTTCATTAGTTATAAACAATTTATTAAAGGCTACTAAACTCAACTTCATTTTATATATGTTTTGCATCTGCAACGGACTTAAAGTCTATTAAGTAGTGACAGCGAAATAGCATAAAAATTACTATTTTATGACTTGAGATTCATTTGATTTCAGTTATAAAGTAATTCAAGTAATTTTTACGGCTTGCTTTTTTGCAAATGCGCATTTAAGCTTAGTTTTGTTGTGGTATTAATGGTAATTAGTAAGGATATTTACCACACAATCAGTGAAGTAGTAGTGAAGTAAAAAAATATACAAAAACTATACTTTCATGTAATCTCTTTCTTTATAACGCAAACTAATTTCAACTTAACAATAACCGAACTTAAAGTCGAGGGTACTACAATTTAGTAATACGAATGATACGATGGATCCCCAAAGAAATCATAAAGTAAGGGGTATAGTTTTCCGGAAAGTGAATTCAACTACTTAAATTAAAAGATCATTCACTCTACAATTGATTAGTGAAACTATAATAATATAGCCGATTTAAAAATACTATTGTATCTTGCTTCCCTATTGGTTTTTTTTACGTAATATGCAAATAGTTCTTAGCTTTCGATAATTCTTAGTTTTAGTTCACTTTGGTACTTACTTTGATTTAAGTCTTACTATATTTAGTCGAATATCTCTGAAAACAAGAGACATTGCCGGTAAAACTAAGTTTCGTGTATTCTATTTAAGCCAATGGTCATATATTATTTAAGTCCTGATGGGTGTTGACTCCCCATGACGCACACAAATACGATGCCACTGACCTATGTGATTATATGTTTACGAAATTCAGTTGCCATCCAAATAACCTACAAAATAAGGCATACATATTGCAGAAGATCGAAATTGAGCCCGGGGCTACTTTCCCGAGCAGCACCTCTGCCATTTTCCGTCCTCATTTCCCCGATCCTGGGTGGTAAGATTATTTAACTTTGGCACTTTATGCGAGGACATGCAACTGCAACGGAGCAGCCCGAAAGTTGCATGTTGAGCTTATGTCAAAGCCAACATAAATACAACTGCTTTGTGCCCCAAAGGTGGACGTTGGGCGGGGTCAAGGGGTCGAGAGGAGGCGGGGCACATGGGCGTAAGGAGTCTGTGCTCCAGGATATGACAGGAGCTAAGTGTGTGTGTGAATGAGTATGCGCTTGTTATGCAATGACAACAACATGAGCAAGTCGAACAATATGCCAGGCCAACGGAACAGGAACAAGAACATGTCAAGAAGAAAATTAACACAGAAACTTGTAGGAAATTGCAAATCAAAGGGTGGGGAATGCCTTTCGGAGACATGGCCCATCTGGGGTCAAGCGAAAAGATGACAGGTGTCAAGTCAGTGTGTCAAAGATACACGGATCCATGGAGAGATAAGTTAAAACACTTCAATCAATTGATGCAGCGCATGAGCGGCATTAAGAATGCACTCTGCTGCAAGCCAGATACAAAGATATCAAGATATCAAGGGGCTGAGGAACTTTCCTTGTGCATTTATTGTTTTATTGCTTTAATTAATTTATGAGACGCGCGATTTCATTTCAACGACCAAGAGCGTCTATATGTTTTTTTTTCAACTTTTCTGTTCGTTGGCTTGGCAATAAATTCATTTGTAAAAATTCGAAGCACTTTAGCCAGTCTATCTCTCATTTTTCTCGCCAACCATTTGGCTTTTCGCACCCCCCTTGAATATATTTGATATAAAATTAAATTTATTTTCATTTTAATAATAAAGACACGACGCGGTACCAAAAAAAAAAAAAAAAAACAAGCGAGCCAAGCGGATGAAATATTTATTTTGTGTTATGACAGAAATGTGCGGCCATAGAGGCTGTATAGAAGAAATGTATCTATCAGATACAACCTATCTCCCGCCCGCGACGATAGTGCTCGGCATATTTCGTAGCTTTTGAATGCGAATATTTGGCGAAAATGTTTTTATTATTCGCAGCGTGTTTCTATTATGTAGGCCATTGAAGCTGCCACAGCCAACATGCGAATCTACATATCTGTCTATATATCAATCCATCTAAGCCCCTTCATCCCCCTCGACCCCTTCGTGATTTAAGGTCCTCGAATATTCAGCTATATCATGCATTTCTGCATTTGTGAATTTTCAATTTAATTCCGCTCGCTAATTCGATAAAGCGCATATATTAAATTTTTATTGCCTATTCGCTGCGCAAGTTTATTAGTTGGATGCCATTCTAAATCTATTAGAACCTGCCGGATTTTGAGTTGCTTTTTATAGTTTTCTATCGGGGTAATAAACCAAATTCAATTCATATTCATCAAAACAAATTTGGGCACGGCCAGTTTAAGTTAACTTGCGGAAACGCAAAAATTCGACTGAATTAATAACAAAACCGATTTACTAGATTTGATTAAATTCCCTATCTATATGACTGGCGGCGGAATGTCTAATTATAACTTAAGTAACTGGATAATATATAGGCGCCAATTAACACTGTAATTCGATACGATAAAAGCATTTTAATTTAGTTTTAATTGATCCTATTGTTAAAAATGAATTCAAAAATATAATCGAATTAGGAAATTTATATTTTATTATAATTGTGGGATTTTAATCAGAGGAATGTATAAATTTAAACAATTTAAAACGATTCGATAAAAAAGCAACATGTTTAAACTTCATAAAGGCAATTTTTAACATGTATCGGAATCTTTATGAATTTAACTTAAATCTCCTGGCAAAATTAAACTTAAATTCAAATTAGTAACGTACTATTTTCGTTGTTTTTTTACATGCCAAAATTGGAAGCAAAGCTGAAATATAAAACGCAAATCCCGAATAACAAAAGGTGGCTACTTGAATGCAATTATTTCCTTCGTTTATGAGTAATTAAAATAAGTCGACAGATTGGCAAAATATCAAAAATGGCCAATTCATGTGTGTGGGCGTCGAGAGGGGGGCGTGGCTGGGGGGATAAACAAGTGTCCGTCCAGAAATACATGTGTGTGTGTGTGTGAGTTTGTGGGCCTGTGTGAGTGCCCTGGTACTTTGCATAGATTGTCCACTTTAGATTAAGCCATGAATAATTTATGTGCGTCTCTTATGATTTTAATTGTTTGCAATGGCAGCTTAACAACTCCACCAACCCTGTATTATTCCTTTCAAACAAAAACGAAATGGCACGGAGGAAGAAGCGAGGAACGAGCAGCGGAAAGCGGAGGCAAAAACAAAGTAGCGCCCCAAAAGCAAATGCAAAACAATACAAATTCATCCTACAAGCTTTCCGACCGGACTCCCCTGTCTGTGTGGAGTATCTGTGTGGGCTGCGTGTATCTGTGTGTGTGCTGTGTTGGCTTGGCTATCTGAAGTTGCCTCTGAATTTGCCTTCTTCCCAGGCCATTCATTCATTGCGGACCCTTTTTCTTGCCACGGACACATACACACACAGACACAGCCCTTTGCATGTCCCACACAGATACGCACACACACACACACTTGAGGTGTGTGTGGCGCTTAACCCCCCGCTGGGCTCAACTGGTTGAATTGACCGTCGTCTGGCTGGCAGCGTTCCATTTCGCTTCCTTCTCAAAAATTATATGAAAATTATACCAATTCAACTCATAAAATTTTTTCAGCTTAATAAATTCTGCAGACATTTTGTAAGGGACCCCTGGAAATGAGAATTCTCAACTGGCAACTCGTTGTCGTCATTGGCTGCCCCTTTGCCACGGACATAATTTCGTTTGGGAACAGAGGCTTTTATGCAAAATGGTCAATGCCGAAGTGGCTTTAAATCCCCCTACCACCGCGGACCTGATGTTACACACACATATGCAGCGGGTACATCGGGGGAGCGTTAACCAGACGCAGTTGCCTTGCTTAAGCGAAGCTCATAAATTTGCCTCAAACAATTTCCCACTTTTTTTTTCGCTGCCTCCTCAACCGTTTTTATTTCCCATATTTTCTTTGGCTTTTTTCGGGAAAGTCAATTCGGTGGGAGGAAAAAAGCGTGGGGCTGAGGTTCACCTTTGCCGGAGTTTTTCCATAAGCTTGCCACATGTCAGGTGAAACTGGAGTGGCTATTTATCACACAATCCACTGAAATGAATCACGCTTTTGTGGGAAATACCTAGAGAAGTTTTTATACATTACATACATATATGGCCATTGCCATAATAATGATTGAAGAAACAAATTTTACTTGCTAGTTATCATTATTCCGAACTTCGTACTTTAATTTCGTTGTAATTTTCGTCAGTCTGTCAGAATTGGCGCTTTCTGCCCGAAAATCTTCCAATAAAGTGATGGCCGTCGATGGACTGGCAGTCTTTCGTGTTCGATCGACGGTTGAAACAACAGACTTCAATCAAGATCTCGCATTCCCATTTCCCTTTCCCCGCCAAATAGACTTCCAAAGTGTCTGTTTACGTTTGGGTTCGGGTTCATTCATTCGATGGCTCCCAAAACAGAGCAATCCAATTGGCCCCGGATATATGCACTAGGCCATCAATCAATCAAGCGAATTGCAATGAATTTTGATCAATATCCGCTAAAGGGAACTTCGGAGGGATACGAAAAACAGCATATACATACATATATACTCAACCATAATTCACGATTTGAACGAATGATTGACACCGTGTTGATTCCGGAGTTTGCTTGAAAGAGCGTGTCTAAGAGATCCGAAAGATTTAGAGTTCCTTTCGCGAGGCTGGGACCACCTGCTGACAGGAAACTTTGGCTATTCTATTCCAATTTTCCCCGGGCTTTTCCGTGGAGTGACAATGGAATTGAAAGCTTGAAACTTTTTTGATGGAATCCCACCGCAGACTTGTGGAACTTCTTAAAGCTTCTGGGGAGATGGGTTGCCGGGGCAATTGCGGAAGTTTTATGTTTTTGGCTGTGCGTAAATCGCTCAAGAAATCAGCTCAAGTGGAATAAGTTGTGGCCCGGCTCACTTGAGTTTCGGTTAACACTTTCGCTCAGGCCCAGACTTCAATTCTTAGGGGCCAACTCCACCTCAAACTATCCCACCGCCCCTCTCCATTAAACAAATTGATTTCCGATGAGCCCATCGCCCATTGATAGAAATAGTGGAGTCGATATGTGTGCGCGTCGATGAGTTCGAGTGCGTCGAATCGATATTGCCACGCATCCGAGTACGGCTACTATTGTATCTCTATCTGTATCGGCATCTGTATCTGTATCTGGCGAGTGTTTACCTTTGCCAATAAATTCTCTTAATTGCCGGGAAATAATCATAAAGCAATCGGCCGTAATGCGGATGGGATAGCCATGCAAGCCTTATTTTCTGGGCGCTTCTGGGATTCGGTTTTCGGGGGAATCGAGAATTTGTGGCCCTGTTGAAAGTGTAACTCAGAAACGTTGTGGAATTATGTTGAAATCGATTTGCTACGAAATTTATGCGGCGCGTACGTTGAACATTTTAGTTGCTATTGGGCAACCAGGTTAGAAAGTACACCCCCAAGTTGGCCATTCATACACCATCTCATGTCCGACAGAATGTGTACAAATTCGTAGTCAAGTTCGTTCCAGGATGCCAACTACCAGGAAGTACATGAACAACTGGTGGTTTCTGGGAGTTCGCTGTGTTATCCTAATCTTGGGTCGACGATTCTACACCACACGGCGATCAAATACCCGGCTATCCCTGGACTTTCCCAGTTTTACCAAAATACCTGATGAACGAACCAAAAGGAAATAGTCAATACTTCTGTGTAGAGGGATATATTGGGGAGATGTCTAGCAATGGGATTAACTCAAGTGTATCAAGTGTGAAAATGCTGTTTCGCAACACCTGAGGGTGATCATTCTATTTAACTTGAGTGGGTCCATAAGTCGATAGCCGATATCTGCCGGCGTCAGTTAAATTACGTGGAATAATCCGAGAGATTCGAGGCAAAAATTCAATCATCTAGGTAGGCTCAAAGTTATGCTGAGTGATTCCGTGTAATAAATCAATAAATTACCCCCTCTCATGCGAACGCCTGATGCAAAACTCTTTTCGGTTCCTCCAACCCGGTCAAGAGTCCACGACAATCTCCGTAATATCCAAATTGTCTCTCCAGCCGCGAGTCCAGATCGTGGACTACTATTAAATTATACGCGACTAACCATATGCGCCCTGTTCATTTATTCAACGTCTAAAATTGCGACACGCCGCTATTCATATATTCAAAAATTTATCATAAAGTCTGACCGGGCACTCCTTACGTGACGATCCGGCCATATGCATATATCGCGGAAAATAACACTGCCCAGCTGGACTTTTTCCGGATTCCGGATCGAGGTGTTATATTTTAAATTCAATTAGCCAATTATATAAATTTTATCATATTAAAATGACTTCTACAACATTAAGATATTTTCCATCATTATTTTAATTGTTTTGCACCGCAGTTTACAAACAAGTACATTTGTTGTTCAGTGTTATTGATAGGAAAATGGGGAAATGTGCGTTTTTTACAAGATTTTCCCTATATCTTCTCCCCTTTCGTTGCCAGGGTGCAGTCCATGTTCAGACTTCAGCGGCTATTGGGATCAGGAGGTGAGCGCTTCCGATCGAGAGGATAATGTGTTCAATATTTCGCAACCGCATCAATTACCGTGGAACTGGTGGCACCAGGAGCGGCAGCGGGGAGCGGGAGAGGGACCGGGATCGGGACAGGGATCGTGATCGAGATCGGGAAAGGGACAGGGACACCCTGCTGGCCAAGGAACTGGATGCGGATAGCAATAACAATGGTACCGAGCCGCAAATGGAGGCGGAAGCAGTCCCGGAATCCGATACGGAAAGAGAAACGGCCGAGGAGCGCGGCGAGGAACAGGAGCCGGAGAACAGCAACGAGGCACTGGATCTCTCGCTGATCTCGTCCGGCGGTCGGGAATCACTGCCGGGCAGTGGTCACGTTTCGCTGGAGGCTCTACAACATACCAAAGTGGCGGTGGCCCAGTTTGCGGCCACTGCGATGGCGGGAAACCACCAGTCCGCCGATCTGGCCATGGTGCAGTCCACCATCTTTAATGTGCAGCGGCAGCATCTGATGCAGCTACAGCTCATCCAACACCTGCAGAGTCAATTGAAAAGGGCCGAGGCAGCCGCCTTGGGTAGGCACTCTCACAGCGATGAGGAGGAGGAAGAGCCGGAGCCAGAGCCGGAACCTAAGAAGCAGCCCACCAATGGCCTGAAGGAGGAGTTGGAGCTGGAGCAGGGTCCGGAGTCAGAGCATGATCAGGAGTCGCGGCGGGAGGAGAATTCAAAGACTGACAAGAGGGGAACTGAGGACAGAAAGGCAGAGCCAGAGGGTTACCAATCCATGATGTGCGACATAAGCTCGAGTCTGGCATCGAGCATCATTACCAACCACGATCCCCCGCCAGCCCCAAACGAGCCCAATTGCCTGGAGATGTTGCAACGGAGAACGGAGGAGGTTCTCGACTCCGCATCCCAGAGCTTACACGCTGCTCAGATGCAAGAGGAATACTCGGAGTATGCCTCCAAAGAGGCTCAAAGTCGCGGTGAGATCTTTAAGCATCGCTGCAAGTACTGCGGCAAGATCTTTGGCAGCTACTCGGCCCTGCAGATACATCTGAGATCACATACCGGTGAACGTCCATTCGTTTGTAATGTTTGCGGAAGTAAATTCACCACGAAAGGCAATCTGAAGGTTCACTACCAGCGGCATACGCAGATCTTTCCGCCAATGCTGCTGCCACCAGGAGTGGCGCCCAACGTGGGTCATTCGGGTCAGGGGCAAGTCCAGGGCGAGCAGTATCCCATTCGCCTGCCTTTTGCGCCACCAGTAACACCTGTGGGTCAAGAGCAGCATCACAATCAAGCTGAGGAGCCGGAGGAGATTAGACAGGAGATTCCAATTCCGCAGGCAGAAGATCTCAGCAAGCCAATGGTTAAGGAAAAGGAGAAGTCCCACTCTCCCGTGGAGCGTGTCAAGACTCCCAAAGAAGTCAAGACAGATGCACCACTGCCGTCATCAGAGAAACCTGAAAAAGAGGTCTCCAAGCCGGTGGTGACCTCGTCACGACGAAATGGTTCTGTGCGGAAGCGACAAACAAGTGCTGTAAGCCCGCCGCAAGAGGATAGGGAACGGGATCTTGTCGAGCACTTGCACATAGCCAAGCTGGTAAGGCGCTCCTCTGCCAGCAGAGATTCACAGCCGGCGGAGTACTCCCTCGCGCAAATGGAGCGCATTATCGACAAGTCATGGGAGGATCTGATTGAGATCGACAAGACTTCGGAGACCTCGAAGCTGCAACAGTTGGTGGACAACATCGAGAACAAGCTGACCGATCCCAACCAGTGCATCTTCTGCCAGAAGGTTATGTCCTGTCGCAGTTCCCTGCAAATGCATATTCGCACCCATACCGGAGAGCGTCCGTTCCGTTGCAAGATCTGCGGCAGGGCTTTCGCCACGAAGGGCAATCTTAAAGCCCACATGAGCATACACAAGATCAAGCCGCCGATGAGGAGTCAATTCAAGTGTCCGGTGTGCCATCAGAAGTTCTCCAACGGCATCATCCTGCAGCAGCACATTCGCATCCACACCATGGACGATGGCAGCGGTGGTCAGGGAGCCCCTCCCGGCAATCCTGGCGAGGCTGAACGGCTGGGTATCGAAGATCAAAACTCGAACAAGTCCCTGGGCACTTCGGATACATTGGATTTCTCCACCACCATATCGGATCATTCGGGTCAAAGATCCGAGTCCTCGCAGGGCGGAGATTTTGATGAGTTTATGACCATGGACAGCACGGATGACTCCAGGGATAACTCAAGTGCAGCCACAGCCACGCCTCATCCTCTAGAGAGAGAGAGGGATAGGGAGAAGGAGCGGGAGCGGGAGAGAAGGATCCCCAACGATGGCTCTGATGAGAGATCCCACTCCAATCCTGACTTAACTGGAGGCCGCAGCGAGAGTGGTGAAATGCCAGCCATGGATCTCTCTTCACCCTCTTCCAACTCGGGTCGTATCTTCGCAGCTGGACTGGCTAACGGAGCTGCTGGTGGAGGATCTGGAAATGGTGGTCTTCCCATGCTCGGAATGCCCATGCCTCCAAATCTTCTGCTCATGGCAGCTGCTCGCGAAGAAATGCACGCTCTAGGTCACGCTCACGCCAAATTTCCCCTGCTGCCCTTTGGTCCACTTGGATTTATGGGTAAGTTATCAATACTCTATTATATTATTTTGGGGCTTAAAAAAATATCATGGTCTGATTCATATAAGGAGCTTTGAAAAATCTTGATTACTTTGGTACTTCACTATGAATCTACCCACCTAATTAAAAGCAATACAGAGCTTATAGTTTGCTCTTTGTCGCGTCCAACGATATAAAAATAAATCCGGCAAATTGCGTATCTTTTGGCCGCCACACTTGGCATTAACTTTCTTCGCCGTCCTCTTCGGGGATGCGAGATGACAAAGCCCCTTTGTCTGCCACCTTTGACCCCGTCAGCGTTTGCCAAGCAACTCGCTGTGGAAGTGCGATAAATCTGCGATCTGGGCGCGACATAACTCAATTGGACCGAGACAAAGCATCCGCCGAGCACTTCGCATCGCTCCACCCAGCTCCATCCCAATCCATGTCTGATATGCCTATGCCAAATTCCGCAATTTATTTATAAACATTGGCGCATTCCCGATTCGTGGCGCAAGAGGCACAAGCGATCGGATCGAGTAGCGATCTGTCGCCTCATTATGTCACAACCTTTTACGCGGATGGATATTTATTATCTCCGATCGCATCGAGCCACATTCGGCAGCACGTGGCGGGAATTATGTGTCCCCCACTGACCTCGCAAGTAACTCTTTGTCTGCATCCCGCCCTCATCCGCAGGTCTGCACCCGCCCCCCAATGTGTGCAATCTCTGCTTTAAGATGCTGCCCAGTTTGGCCGCCTTGGAGAGTCACTTGCAGAGCGAACATGCCAAAGAACCGGCGACGGGCCACGCCCACCGCCCACAATGCAGCGATGCTGGATCGCCGTATGGAGCAAAGGTAAGTGCAATAATATCGATTAAGATATGGGATCACTATGCTTGCTAATCCACGCCGTGATAAGCGACATATCGCCATGATCCAATTTATTAAATGTTGTGAAAGCATTATATAAATGGTTTATAGAAATGCTTGTGGAATACATAATAGTTCTCTTTATCCACAATAATAAGATGGACTACTTGGAAATTAGTACTTCATTACGTGTTACTGACTTGAACTCCACTTATTTTTCCCGGTGAGATTTCCCTTTCCGACGCAACCCACTAATCACTTCCATAGTTAACCATGGGGCAGCATTCCCTGCCCCAATATGGTAGCACTTACATCACATCCAACTAGCCTAATCCCACCTCAACTCTCGCTTTGAGAACCAGTGCCATCTGTCAGTGAGAGTCTTGCCTTGGTCATGATTAATTAAAATGTTCACGGGTTCAGCTCGCTCCTTGGGGTTGTCTTGATTTGGCCAAATATGGTTGGAGCACACGGTCCGTTTTGGCTGCGACCATACAAATTATGAGCACATTATTAATTGCCCGGCGTGTTCGTCACTGGATGGGTATTACTATGAAAGAAATTGTGGCCAACTTGCATAGCTTTGCCTTAATTGTTGGCGTTCCGCTTTGCAGCCGCCAATCGACCAAGTTGTTGGGGCCAGGCAACCCAGACTCACGGATTCAGTTCGTCGGCGGAGAGAGCTTTAAGTGCCCGGATTACATCGCCCAACAATGCCAATTATTTATTAAAGTGCGTTCGCTGCTCCGATGTTCGGATGGAGTGGTTCTGCGGTGGCTGTCCATAATTTAAGTACAAATGCTAGTATTAATATTTATTTCTGGCCGGGGCACGCAGTGCGGCATTGTCCCGCTATGACTAATGACATCGTTCATTATGGCACACATTCTTGGAGTAATTCCAAAACTGAAACTTAGTGTCTCCGCACAGGGACGGAATTTGAGCAGTCCTCGCAGCTGGGTGCTTTTAGTTGGATAAAGATGCCTTTTAAAAAGAATTTTTGGTTTTCAGAAATATACTTAGGAGAGCTCTCTGTATTTGACAATCCCTTGAACCGCTCCTGTGCTTCCTATTGTGGCCAAAACGCAAGTGTAGTGTAAATGTCATAACATTTTTAGTTGGTAATCAGCAAGTCTCTGCTGGGGTGTGCCCCCCTTTTCCCCAACGCCCCCCAAGTTTTGCCGCAGACAGCATTTGTACTTCTTTGGCTGCGGAGCGGCCACGTTCCGTTTTGCTCGCTTAGCACATTGTTGATGATCTAGAGCAGACGAGCATCGGATCGGGTTGGTCTGGGGATGGGGTTATCCCATGCAGATGGATGCAGGGGGATTGTGACAGGCAATGGAGGTGGGGCTGGGAATCGGCATCATCTTTTGGGCTTGAAATTTCTAAATGATTCAAAAATCTTAAGTAATTACGAGAATGCATTATGATGATGCGAAATTTACGACTCCGTCTGGTATGTTTTCACTCTGGATCGCGGCGAAATGATGAAAACGAAGGGCTTTTCGGGGCTATAGAGGATTGGGTTGGTTTGAGAGATATAGAGGAGCCTGTGCCGGATCGGTGACGGTGTGTGCGATGCATTCAATGCAAATAAATTATGCTACGCTTTATGCAAAATTATTTAATCTTTTGTTCGTCGCGTCGGCTGGGGACAACAGAACAGAGCACTACATAGTTGGATTCGACTCCCCTCGCACACAGATTCCCCCCTTTTTTTTTTGGCGAACATTTGTTTTGCCATAAAAATATGAGACCCGGCGGCATCGTCTGCGCGAGATAATTAGTTGGCATTATTACACGCGATGGCATAGAAAAATTGTAAATTATGTTTTTGGCTCTCACTCTCCGCGAAAATAATATTATTAGGAGGCGCGAGGCTGCCGCATCGGAATGAACGGCACATTTAGCCGAAAATGCGCAGAAATTAGCGCCCGTCGCTGAAAGTATCTCGCCCTGTAATATTGTACATCATCGCATTTCAGCTCACTCTCAATCCAAATCTGTTCGCAAAGAAGCCGCCTTCGTCGTCGTCCTCCTCGTCGTTGGGTGAAAAGTTGCCGGAGTCATCCAATCCGCCCTTTCCCGCTGAAAATCCCCCAGCAACGCCCATCAAAGAGGATCCCGATCAGGAGCAGTTGATGGTGGAGGAGGGTGCTTCGGCTGGAGAAGGATCTGGCACTGGAGCCACCTCGAATTATCCCCAGGAGGCCGGTGATGCAGAGCAGTCGCTGATGAAGATGCAGCTCCGTAAGTCTCTAGCGAGGATAAACGAGCTCATTTCCGCAATCCTAAGAGTTTCTCTCCATTAGATGCCCATCGTTTTCCTGCCAGTCCCCTCGACTTTCAGCAGGCTCTGATGTCCGCAGGACCTCCGACCTCTAGTTTGGATCCGCCGGTGAATAACAAGCACTTTTGCCACGTCTGCCGAAGGAACTTCAGTTCGAGTTCCGCACTCCAGATCCACATGCGCACCCACACGGGCGACAAGCCCTTCCAGTGCAATGTGTGCCAGAAGGCTTTCACCACCAAGGGGAATCTGAAGGTACAGTCAAGAATTAGAGCTTCTCGTTCCAGCAATTTACTCAACTGAGTTCCCCTGCTTGTCCATTTTTGGGATTTCTATGTTTTCTAGGTACATATGGGCACTCACATGTGGACGAATCCGACTTCGCGGCGGGGTCGTCGAATGTCCTTGGAGCTACCCATGCGACCTGGTCCAAACTCGGGCCAAGGTCATCCTGGATCCAGTGCAGAGCAGGAGTTCATGCAGAGACGACCGGAGCTCTTTTTTCCCTACCTGCCGCCCTTCTTTAACGGATTGCCACCAAAGGTAATTATTAGATGCACTCTTCTTCCGCTTTATCTGTTAACTGATAAAGAATATTTAGTTTGTTTATATTACTAGTATACAAGTATGTTATATTATTTGCAATTTGTTGGTTGTTCTTATACTTTTTCCGTATAGCCTGGGGAACTCAGTCCCGGCGCCTTTCCCAATATTCCCCCGCCTCCCTTCGCCAACGGCGGGAAATATCCCTATCCGCCCGGACTCCTCGGCTTCCCAGGCTTCCTGGCCCAGCATCCTTACGGCCTAGAGCGGAGGAGCAGCAGCAAGTCACCCACGCCCGAGCCGGCTCAGAGTCCTGCCCTGCGGGAAGAGGAGGGATCCGGCAATATCTGGCATCCACTGAGTCGCATCAAGGTGGAGAACAATCAAAACGAGTCCATGGGTGGCTTTAACGAGCAGGAGGATCAGGCTGAGACGGAGACCACTGGAGGGGACAACGACGAATCGGAGTCCAGGGATGCGGAGAAGTAACGTGGATGATGAGAAGCAGATGAGATCTTAGTCTTGGAACACACATGGTTTTTGTGGAGTACATATCTTGAGCATTACCCTACGCTAAGCTTCTACTAGCACTGACACAAACTCAAACACCACCACCCACACACTTATACGAATATATCCTTTGTGTCTATACATATATATATACATAGTACGGTTAATTGATAGCGATCTTCAAGGCATTTAAATGCATTAAGTTTAGCCGGTAAGTTGTAAAAATAGCAGATCGAGGAACGAACTTGGCTGGAGAAGTATCTTCAACCGGATCAGGCAGACTGCAAGGTCGGAACTTAACTAATTTTATGGCTATACTTAGATATATTTAACTACATATACCGATAAATACACGTAATGTAAACTGTGGTAGTTGCATATAAAAAATTGAAATTGAAGCCCGAAAAAAAAACAGCGCGACAAAAATGATCAAAAATAAAGCCGGCATGCGAAATTGCAAAGAAAACTCGCTGACGTTTCTTTTCCGGGAAGTGGGCAGCATACCAAATGGAATTGGGTATCGCATTTACGATGGATTCAATAAATTCATGCAAATTGGCAGCTTTGGTAAGTGCGCCTCCTTCGATCGTGCCACATGCCACGCGCATCCCATTCATCATCCCATTCCCTTCGGGAAGACGCCCTCGCCACGAGGCATCCCCCATCGCCATCCAACAGATGTTTTCTTTTTGATTCATTTGCCCAGAAATGGGTGTTTGGTCAAAGTGCCTCGCACAGATACTTTGCGTTGTCGCAAAACTTTTAATTATTGTCTTGTCATTTTGGCAGTGCCTCCTCTTCCCGCGACGACAATGCAACAAATAATAATTTCTAGACCGCAACAACTTGATGTCGCCGCGAATTATAAATGTTCGCCAAATATGACAGCCGTTGTCTGCCAAAACAATAGACTATAGGCTATATAGACTCGATCCGATGCAACCAAATCGGATTCCCGGGCGAGTGGCACATGTGGGGCACAGGGTGAAAATAAATACCCCATGAAATAATACGAACTAATAGAAGGAACAAAAGATTGATGACAATAGCACGCAATACTGCTTCCTTATTAAGATAATTTAATTTTTGAATTAATATTAATTACTTCGTACCCACAACTTTGTAGAAGACAAATACTAATTATCTCTTCCTAAAAGATTTAATAGGAAAATGTAAGTTCAGATTTATTTGACTTTAAATGCGACTCATTTAGGTAAATGATAGAGTATAATTAATAAGTGCGAGTCTCCGCATTTTTTGATTAAAGTCTCTCAAAATGAAACATTACTATTTTCTTTAGACAAACACTGCGAGTTCCAGCCAACAACTTGCATATAAACACCTCCAAAGATTGCAACCCTCTGTTTTGCACGAATGTTGCTTTGTTGGCAATTCCATTTTCCACAATGTTGCACTTTTCCCGAGAATTTTAGCTCATTTCATGGGCGCACATATTTCATATGCGGCCATAAAGTGTCTTGAATGGCAAAAAGTGGGGGTTGTAGATCTGGGACTATTAACAGCCCCACGGCTGGAGCCATTAACTTTGGTCTGACAAGGGGAAGGCGGTGGTGGTGCTGCTAACGGTGAAGGAATCCCACCTCCTGCAACGAAATGGGCGATGAGAAATTGTGCCATGTCTGGCCGGGATCTCTGGCTAAATTTCAAGATCACCCCAAAAGGGCGCAGACAAAATTTTCATGATCATAATTCGCCCGCCGGTTGGCAGCCGTCGGGGATCTTAATAACCTCATTTCGTTTCTAGATCTGCTCCTAGATTCTATCTTCGGGCTGCATTATATTTATTCTGCGTGCAATTTGTTTGATCTGTGCGCGTAATTAACTCTGTCTGCATGCAACGCGTCGTCCGAAAACGGTCTATGAATAATAACCCAGCCAGCCCCAACTTCGTTGGATGAATATTATTTCGCGGATCCCGGGGAATTATGATTCTTCGTTTGATGGCCACCAAGATGGAGAGAGCTCGCTCCCATACCGTAGCGAACTTTGAAGTGTGTCTAATTGGGCGCCAGTTAAACGAGTCCCAGTTTCCACTTGTTGGTAAAATATGGAATTAATTGTGATTAAACTATTTCTAAAACTTTGCTCAGAAAAGTTAGACTTGATATTTTAATTATAAAATTCATTCTAATTACCTTTATTTATTTTATAAACATTTATACCAATCTACTTAGAGTTGTGCATACTTGCGGTGCGCCTATAAATATAAGTGTGTCTAATTGGGCGCCTTGGAAAGGAAAGTTGATAGTTGGGCGGGCGGTGGAACCACCGTTAGTCCCCGGGGTAAGAAAAGCCACTGCAATCGACACTGCAGTTTTATTGATATGAAAATGGGAATGGTCGCTCGTCTCCAGAGAACAAGCGGCCATCGTGTAGCGCGTTTTATGGCACCCACAAATTCCGTGCTAATTGTTGCACCGCGAATCTCCGAACTGGTTTTGCAAGCCACAACCTTCGGCGCACTGCATCCTCCGCCCTCGAGTAGTTTGCTTCAATTTTGCCTCAATTATTTCGCTTGTTTGTTTATGGAGGAATCTTTAATCTCGGCGCTGGTGTCGCTGCCAGCCTTGACTCCTTGACTTGCCTTGGCTCCTGCTGCCGCTCACATGCGTGGCCAAGATCTAGACAACACCTACGATGGACATGGATGGAGGAGGGATAGCGTTCCCTCTCCATATCTATGATCATCCACGAAGGGAGGCGGTGTGGCAAGAGGCGGAGGATGCTGTGTGCTGAACAAGTGTTTCGAAAAATGGATTATTCATGTTGTCCTTGCGAGGCATTCGGCGGCTTTTGCCAGGGTTGCTGCTGCAGTTGTTGCTGCTGCAAGTTGCAAGTTGCTCTTGTGTCACGGTCTCCCTGTTTCGCCGTTGTCATTGACTCTGAGGTTTCTGCTGTTGTTCGGGATTGAAGATCGCTGACTGGTTGGGTTTTCCTCAAGATGGAGTCACTGATTGTGAAAGGTTTCAGTGAGGGGTCTGCTGAGAGTTACTTGCACATGTGAAATATGAGATATAATTTTTTGGCATTTCTAATTCTAGATAAATCTAAATGTAATATCACTTCTTTCTAATGTTTTTTCTATTCACCCATGTTCTATTAGCAGACGCACACGGTTTATTTACCCATCTGGCTAAATATATCTGGCTCTTCGCCGCATCCACATAGCTGGTCCTAATAAATTTATAAAGCCTGATATTATCGCGGCATCGTAATCGTAACTCACTCTCCTCACCCCGCAAATGGAGTTCGAGTTGGAGTTCCAGATAGAGCGGATGGGGCTGTGGCATCATTTGCATTTGAAGGAAACGATGCCACACGTACAGAACGGAGTGGTATCTTCCATGAGAAGTATCTTCATAAGAAGCGTTATGGGCATCATAATGATGATGCTCAATTGCAGCTCACGGCGAAAGGCATTCCCAGATCGATTCTAATTTGGAGGCGTTAAGGTGTGAAAATACCTACAGCCTGGGGCAGCTTGGGGAATTGATGGGGGCGCTGAAAATGTGGATGCAGGAACTCTGTATGGGGATTCCCCCCACATCCATCTGTCTATATGTCTACGGTGGCACTCGAAAGATGCTGCCAAGTCTGGCTGTCATTAGCGGTATTCAAATCATAACATAAATACACTTGTCGTCTGTCGAGGGCTCTTTCTTTCCACCTTCCCCATCCCCATCCGCTCACCCAGAGGATTATGACAGGCCCGATAGAGAAGAGTCTGTCTGTCTGGCTGTCTTCTCGCATCTGACTTGTGTCTTGTGGCACAGGCAACTTGTTGGCTGCATTTCATTTTGATAACTTGTCAAAATAGTCTGGAGCTCGAGTGGCATGATAAATGCGGCCAGACAGCGCAAAAGCCGCTGACAAAGTGTTGAATGCCAGTGCCACTTTATTATTGCCATTAAGCGAATGCCGCCCTTTTTGGCTGGCCTTGCCAGTTGGCTTTACGACCCAGCTGGGTGGTTGCATATGCAACATTGGTGGCATAAACTTGTCAGGCAATCTCATAAAATCGCCCGCATCCCACCCTGCGCCTGGTTGATCAGAAACCGAACATTTTACCTTCCCCAAAAGGTAATTCCCTCATGGACAGCCGACCGAAATATTGTTGTAATATTTGCCAAAATTATTTGCTGGTCAGCGGGTATCGATTCGGTGGAAATAGCCGAGACACTTGGAGAAAAGTCTTTCTAGATAGCGCTGATTAATTGGTTTTTATACTACTCCAATTAGCTATCTTATTTTCTAGGCTAGAGAATTATTAATTAGGTCTGGAATTTAATTAAAAAGTTCTAAAATTATTTTATTTTAGCAAAACTAGTATAAAGTAAAAGATACTATTAAGTTATAAAATGTGAACTTTGTATCTGAACTTTTTTGGACTTTAATAAGGAAAAGGTCTTATTTTATGTATATTTGTTTATATTTATAATTCAATATTATTTTGTTAGTGCAAATCCAGTCCTTCCCCAGCCATCGCCACTTACCTTAATGTTCCCGGCTGATTGGAATATGATATCGAAATCGGGTTTTATGGCGGCTCAGCTTTTATTTATTTACAAGTCGAATTTCGACCTCTCAACTCCCGCGGGACGCATCTCATAGTCCTCCACCCTCCGCCCACTGCCCGCTGCCCCGCCCATCCCACATCCTGGCGAGTTCAACTAATAAAGTCCTCTCGTGCCGAGGCTTCTGCTTTGCGGGACATGGCTTAATTTGTTAGACGTTATCGCTTCCGCTTAAAGCCAACTGCCGGCGAGTGCAACAAAATGCATTTGCTAGTTGCAACTGCAACTTGTTCTGTGCTTTAAGGGGGGAAGTGAGGGGTGGACAGGCGGCACGGTCACGTACAGCGTGCAATAAGCGCAACATATTCGCATGTTGTCCGATCGAAGCAGTCGCGTTATCGATACTTGCGTGGCCTTGGCGACCGGCAGGAAAACACTGCTATCGATGGGGGTACGGATGTACGGACGTGTGTATATCTATGTAAATGCTTTGTTTTTACCAGATCAGATACTTAATACATTTTGCAAATAATAAGTTCACGGGCTAAAATATTATTTACCAACACAATTTAGTGTGATATGTTAGCTTTAAATTCAATACAAATTTGATAAAAATTTTGCTGGTAAGGTTGACTTTAGTTATTTGAGAACTGGCGCGCCAACAACCAGCACATATAGAAACGGAAAAAACTGAGGAAGGAAAATCCAGCAAATGACTACTTCGCGTCCGAAACAACAACTCAATCGAGGCCGCTTAGCTGAGGAAAAGCCAAGGAGATGGACATGGTCAGCACGAGAACTTTTCCCGCCGCAAAAGGAGAACGCCACACTGTGGAAAAGGGACGCTGCAGATGGATGAGCGGACGGGCGGATGGCAGGAAAAAAGCAAACAAAAAAAAGTAAACAATGAAAGGAACATAAATTGCATATGAACCTGCAGCCAAGTCGCAGTTGGCTGCACTCCATCTCATTTTGCGACTCCTGCTCCATGTTTCTTGGCTTCTCCCAGCTCCTTCGCCTTTTCCGGCTGCGCTCCACTTGTCGCTGCTGCCGTTGTCATTCCTTTTAATTTCATTTATTTTGCAAAATACAATTTAATTTGATGTGAATGCAACTGACAACTGGCAGCAGCGGCAGTAGCATCAGCAGAAAAAAAACGAGCGACGAACGACAAAAACGGAGAAGCCGGTTGAGAAATGGCCATAAGGCAAATATTGAACTACAATAATCATCATCGGCATCGGAATCGGATTGCGAATCGCTGGAGCGGCCATATCAGCCGCCATTTCTTTCCCCATCATCATCATCATCCGCCGCAGCAGCAGCAGCAGCGCATCAGCAACATAGGGGGGAAGAGACATCAGACAGAAGACAATCAAGCGCAAAAAGCGAACGAGCAATTGTGGCACACGGATGAGCCGGTTCAATGATTGTCATGAAGATAACAAAAGTTGCCTTTTTGCATACCAAACATCGCAGCTTCAGCAGCAGCAGCGGCAGCGGCAGTTGCTGCACCTCAGCAGCAACATGTTGCTCAAAACTAACAAAGTATTGATTGCGGCGATTGCAAGTGGATGTGGATCACTCGTCGTCGATGTCGCCGACAGTCGTCGACAGCAACATGGATTGTCATCCAAGTCCTGCGATGGCAACAGCAGCAACATCCAACATGCAGCATGCAGCAGCGCCGTCTGCAATCATACATCCTCCGCATGAAACAAAAGTCATTTAGTTATTGTTGCCGCTGCCGAAGCTCAGATGCCAGCGATATATGCTCCGATATCCCAGCCAGTGCCCAGGCTCAGATACAGATACATCTACTGCGATGCCTCGATGACGCCGTCGACAGTCCCATCCGCTTATCAAACTCCAAACAAATCATTTTGTTGGCGGCCTTGTAGGCAGTATTTTGCAAAGTCGATGGCCAGGAGGAGGAGCTACGGCTTCCAGGGGGGATCAGATCGGGAAAGTTGGCCGGCAACTGAATGGTTGATTAACCGCTGAAAGGATGCATTGTTCAGATATGAGTATGGCTATATGCATGGACATTCGATTTTCATGCAACAGTCACTCGCAGAAACTTTTGTGTAGTTTCGTTATATTGACTTAATTGTTTTACTATTATATATACTACTTAAACTTTAAAGGATATAGCATAGAAGATTATTTTCAAGTACTTTTTTAATTGGCAAATCTTTTTTTGAATTTAATTTAGTTACACATTTTAGCTATTTATATATAAAAAGACTTTTTTGTTAGAGCTGCATTCTACAAATTGGATTTATCTTTCAATTCAGCTGTGTGTAATTTCACTATCACAATGAAGTCATTATGTTTTACTCAAAGTCATGCCTGAGAACTATCAACCAAGTTCGTGTCGTCATTTTGCAGTCATCTTTGCCATTCGTAGTCCCGGGATTTCAGCTTTCCATGGCCAAATGATTCGAGATCCGAGACTTACATACAGAGCAAAATCGAAACAAAAATGGAAATGGAGTCGAAAACAGGAAAAATGAAGCGAACATCATCATTATTTCAGCGACGGCGACGTGAGCGCAGCAAAAAATTATTGAATTTGAATCCGGCAGCTGCCATTCGCATCTTGAGCCATCTCCACTGATGCGATGCAATTTGCTAGGGCTGTGGGGGAGCTGCGCCAGCGGGGCATGGGTGCTGGGGCGGAACGCGTTTTGCACTTTGCGTTGATTGGAAGAATTCTGAAAGGAACCGGGCTGCGACTGCCATGGAATTATAAAAGCTCCGCGCAGGGGCGGAGCAATGTGGTAGTAGGAAAATAAGAAGAATATTTTTAATCCTTGAGGAGATACTAGAGATTGTCTCGGAATATCTTTTAAAATAATAAAAATATTCAAGGTTCTTAAGAAGATGAACGATTTTAACGATGCTGGTTTAAATTTATTTCTTATTTTAACTGAAATACCAAGTAAAAGCATGTTGAAAAGCAATTCAAGGGTCAAACTGGCACACAGCGCCCAGCTAAGGGTTAAGTGGCATGCCATTTTCCGCACTCTGATAAATGAATTTTTATTGCACGCCTTCATTTAAAATCGTTTCTAAGCGTACTAATTTGATGAGAGAAATAAGTTCGTCCGAAATTATTCATATTTACAGTGTCTCGGTTAACCGACAAACCGAATAGCAGAGCGGAGTGTTTCGTCCATTTATTATTTGTGGCCGTCGCGCGGACAAACAGCGAATGGATCGGCCACTAAACAAATGAGCATCGCAGTCCAATTAAAATAATAATTACATTTCTAATGTAACTGCAATTTGTGTTTGCGAAAAAGTGCGCCCATTGCCCCCTCGAATGGAATAAATATTAATGACGACGAAGAGAATCGGGGCTAGCAAATGGAAGGGGCGATTTCCACCATCCCCATTAGCCGTGAAAATGGGGGGTCTCTGCAAATGTGCGTGTCGATAAATGTTTGCATTTCCCAAACCCACACACACACACACATTTTCCCGCACAAATGAAAACTCAGACGGTCGGGAAATTGTTGGCTCTGCGGCAAAGTTAGGATAAAATGCCAGCCAAAATACCTGTGTCTGTGCCTCTGGTGGTCAACTGTTCATATTTACATTCTAAATAAATAATATTCTAATTTGACAAAGCAAACGGTAATTTATTAAAATTGTTAGCTGCCCAGCGTTAGTTGCATTAATCCAAGGGCCATCGAGGTTGTGCCAATTACAGCTACTTTTAGTACTTACGATACCGATTTTAGACAAGGGTCAGAGTGGAAGAAACAAGAGTAATTGCCCCGACTAAAGTTAGAATTCTGTTGTAGGAAAATAGTTGCAATGCCATTAAAGCAATTTAAAGTGAAGCAACAGAAAACGAAGCCAAAAGATTGAGGAAAATACACTAAAGCAGTTAAGTTAAGAAGAAACTCAAAATCTCTTATATTTAAATTATATTTTACAATTAATTACTTTCAATAAATTCATTTACTTCTCTGTACAGTACTTTCTAGCTTATATATATATATATATATATATATATATAGAGAGAGAGAGAGACGCTTAAAGTAAATCCTTCTAAAGGATGCAAGTTCATGGTCACGGCACGCAAAATCGTCCTTTCCCACTTGGTTCAAATAAAATGGAAAACCGCCAACACCGCAGCGGTAACTTTCCACGCCAGTTGCCAGTCGAATGGACACAAAGTTGCTGCAACGGCAGCGAGTGACTCGTTTTTGGGCGCTTTGAATGCATTATGAATATTCCCGAGTGTGCCACATGGAATCCGAACTCCTGTGAAATGGGGATTATGTCCTGGCGAGGTAGAGTATCCTAAATAATTTCATATGCAAAGCTGGGTGGTGACCGTTCGAGAGAATTGTCCACCCAAAGCCAACCACCAACATGGCCAACCACCACCAGACATATGGGGCCGCCATCCGGGCATGAGCAATTTGCATTTGGAACCCTGGCCAGGATTGGTTATTAGCGAGATTTATGGACATCATATTTGCGCCTGTCTGGCGCAGGAGGCACCAAACCCCAAAACCGAAATCAAAACGAGAAGCCGAAGCATATCGTTCTCAGTCTGCAACCCCACTGTTCACTTAGTGTACACTTAGAACAATAATATAGTTAAAAACTTAAGGGACCACTTGGTCCCTGATTTTAAGCTAAAATTTCATATTTTAAAGAGTTTCACTTTTCTCCCTCTGTACAGTCTAGAGAACCCCGTTCGTGTGCGGATTGAAGAGATATTAAAATGAATATTTTGCGGATAACATGAAATTGAAATTGCCTGCGACTCGACTCAACTCGACGCAACTCGGATGACGATGGCGGCCAGTTAACTCGCCAGTGGCCGGGTCGTTGCTTATGGCCCAGCATTCCGATAACAATGAGGATGACGATGTGTTCTGGGATGGGGATGGAGATGGGGATGGAGATGCGGATGCGGATGAGGCTGCGACGGGGTGTGGGAATGGCCATATGGGAATGGGTATGGGTATCCAGAGATGACGTTGGCTCCCATTTGCTGCTATCGTGTAATGTGTTTAGCGGTGCGACAGAGGCGACGGGCAAGGGTCGGAGGATGCGGTTGAGAAGATGGAGGGGTCGGGAACAGAAGCTCTACCACTGCGGCTCCTCTGTAGATTTCCATATTAATAAATGGCCACGGCTGCCGTTGCAACATCCCATTTCAGGAGCGGGGATCGGGAATCGGGACAGAGTTATTTATTGGCAGGCGTGCTCTCAATAAAATTATGGTTCATGCAGATTATGCGAGTGCAGAAACTTGTTTGCCACAGCCACCGGATGGCTAAGGGGGCAGAGGAGGGGTTGGAGACCGGGCCAAGATTATTGTGGCCATGTTGCAGAACCGAACAGGCAGCTTGGGGCAATATGTAAAGTGGACTTATCAAAATGGAGATGATGCCGCAAGTTGAGGATGGTCTGGAATGATTTTGGCAAATCCTTAATGGCATTATGTGTGAGTGGGTGTCCGGGTGAGTATGTGTGCCTGTCTGGGAATATGTAAGTCTTTAAGGATAGTCATCACATATCTATCCATCGATGTGACATTATATTTGTACAGCCTTAATATAGTAACTAGCTGAATATGCGTCTTTACAGTTGGAACTGGTTTGAATTATATTTAAGTACAGAGAGCTCCAAAGCTTATGGCTTATAATGTCTAGGAAATTCTTTGACAAGTTGATAGATATTGACTTGGTTAAAGGCGCTCGAAACACGCAATCCGGTGCAAATAAATATATGTACTTACAATCTGTTTAATTGAAATTATTGCAAAAAATTCAAAACTGACATATGCCGTAAAAAAGTTGTCAGCTAAACTTAACTGATGTAACTCATTTGATGACAGATATTGGTATGCATAGTAGGTTTATTACCCGTTTTTATACTATTACTGTTTTGTTACAAAAATACTTCAGATTAAACACTTCTAACTTATATAATATATAGTAATATTTTTCACTTTATAATATCTTTTTTGGGGTAGATGTTTACCTATCTATGCCCAACTTATGTAGCTCATTAAATGCAGACTATTATAGGCTCCTGCTACTGGTTTCGATGACATCACACCTTTCAGCTGCAGTCGCCAACACTTGGCTACTAATTAACCTTGGTTAGCCCGTAGCATTTCCTTTACTTTTTTTAAGACTACAATAAGTTCGAGTGCAAGAGCCCTGGAAAGGCACAGGAACCAGACTCGGCTCTTTCTCAGCTCCTCAAAAATTTGCATATCAATTTGTACACCCAGAACAGAAAAATAAAAAAGCCCAAATAAAATGGCGTAAAAACTGAAAATCTCGTTGCACCGCCGCAAGCGAGGCAAACCGCTAAGAGTACAAATCATGATTCTCATTATTTCGCTAAAAACGCCAAACGACAAACGCTGACTCCCACCGATCCCCCATTCTCCCATCCTAAGTCCCCAATCCCAGCCCACTTCTCATGGGGCATTTAAAAGCGGCAGAGTCAAATGAAGATATGCAGATTAAAGAAGCCAGATGCAGCAAAAGCAGCAGCAGCAGCAGCAAAAAGCTGCCAGCGTCAATGTGGAAAAATTACGATGAGCATTACCAGGCACATTAAAAGGTCCAACAGCGGATCCCCCAACACAGCCCCCTTGCGATCCCCAACACCCCCGCCCGAGGTCACAATGGGCATGGACATGGACATGGACTGGGGCTTGGGCAACGGTAGCCAGGGGCAGAACCGCAGACCAATTCTGAGATATGAACATGGCGTTTTTTGAGAGCCATATGAAAAGACCGACGGCCGCCGACCGGCGAGCAGGGCAAATCGGATGCGGAATATACCATAAGAATGCACAGGGCACTGGATATTGGATACTGGATGCGGGGTACTGGCTCCTCGGTCCAGGGCTTCGGCTTCCTGTTGAGCGGGCGCGCATCTCGCGGAGGCGATAACAATACATGCGCCACGACCGCTGTGGCTGCCAAAATCAGTGGACAGTGGTCATAACCTATATAGGTTCAATGTTATTTACAATAAATCAAAAAAGTTTTTAATTACAAAAATATTAATATTCATTCCCTGTAGCAACAAAAATATTGAAACCTAATATTATAATGGTTCACAACGAAGTGATTTCCAACCACTGTGCAACTGGAGATGGCTAGTCCCACTCCCTGCATTTCTGGATGGCGGGGGCGATCCGCAAGGCGATCCGGCCTCGTTTGCTCTGGCAATTGTTCTCGCCGCGTGCGCTTTTCCTTTTCCGTGTCTAGCATTGGACTTGGACTTGTGGCCATGGTGGGATTCGAAGCTGGACTTGGTCTTGGCTTCGACCTGGACCTGGATCTGGAGTCGGCTGATAAGCGTCAGCGCGCCAGTTAATAGCAACAAATAAATGCAACTAAATGCTCAGCGCGGCTCAGGTCGCTTGGATGCGGTTGGGAAAGGGATGCAATGGGGGTCGATGGGGAGCTGGCCAGGGCCATATGAAGATATCCAAAACAGCGACACAATGCGGCAGTTGCCGTTGGCATATCGTCGCCACTTGGTCCACAGTGCACCACCAGTACCACCACCACCCCCACAACCGCCCATTGTGGTTGTAGTCAGCGCACATTTCTTGTACTTGCGGCCATTGTCATTGTCTTTTGGCCATCGCCATCGGCAGCGGATTTGTTATTCCTACGGCGATTCCTTGGGCATTGTCTCGACTCGTGTACTCTTTTGCATCGTGTACTGGCTTATTCCGGGCCTTATTCCCAGCTTGGCCAAATTTGGTCTTGGCCGCGTGATATAATTCATAATTCATTGGCCGCGACATCTTTATTTGAATGTCGCAGAAGGCATCTAATAGAGTCGGTCGAAGGCGTGAAATATTGCCAAGCGTGTGTGCATTCTATGTAAATAAATTGGCAACATCTTTAGTGGCCAGGGTATGAGTTAAATGCAAAGGAAAATGGGCAGCCACATAAGAAAAACAGGGGTTTTGTTAAAAGCCTGAAACTGAACTCTAAGGCTTTTAAAAAGATTGCATTTCGATATTTAGATATATATTAAACATATGTATTTGAATTGAATATATGACTTATTGATCGCTTAGTGCTGCGGATGTACCCCAATTTGTATTATATCGTAACCAGAACCTGGCTTCACAATCCCCTGGCACTACTTAAACAGTCCGACACGCTAAGTAGCCATTCATCAAATATCTTTCAACACATTTCAAGCGCCTGCGCTAATTGCCGCGGTGGAAAGACAGGGCGTGTTTGGGAACCAGTCACAAGTCGCGATTCGCAGTCACCGAATCTTATCTGTGCATCTCGCGGCAACGCCAGGTTGTCGCCAACTGCCAACTGCCAACATTCAACTTGCAAGTGGTGGCGAGTGGTTGGCTGCCTGGTTAGTTGGTAAGTGCCTCCTGGTGGCAAGTGTTGCGTTGCATGCTCAGCTTAAAATTTAATAAGCGCAAACAACTTCATAAATTCAGGCCCAGAGATCGCTGCCCGTCATCTGACACCACCAAGTGCAAGAGCAAGACCACGGCCTCTACACAGCGATTAAAATGGCAGAGAAAAATATAAATTTTCTTAAAATGATATAGCAGAACCATGAACCAACCAGCAGAACCAATACCTTGAATATTAGTTATATTTGTAGCTGGCAGTAGCATTAGTTATACATATATTGAGTGAGACACTTCATCTATATTTATGTTTTGAATTTGTTTATTTTAGTTTAAGAGATATACCAATTTTCTCTTAGTGTAGAGCTGCAGGCAAGTTGCAAAGATCAACGAAGCACGACGACTTGGGGCGAAGATACGACAAGATCGCGTCGCACAGCACGAATATACATTTAATATTTAGCCATTAAATGCATTTATAATTGGCTTATCGTGTCCGTATCAACTTTATCACCCAATTTAGCGCGACTTCGAATTATTATTATGCACACTTTGTAACAGGTCCTCTGTGAAAAGATAGCGTATATATAGGAGTATATGTAGTAGGAAATAGAATGGAGTCCTTCAACTTGTGTAGATATTCAAAAATATTGCATTTTGCATTACAATTTTTACCCACTTCGACATTGGTCTACTTACTTTCTGAATTAAAACACATAAACACCCAAACTCCAATGTCTAGTAATAATAGTTAACAGCAAACACAAATTAGCACTTGGCGACGGCATTAAAATTCCAGTCGGAACAATCAGCGCCCATGAATTCTCTCACGATCATTATCTTGGACTCGGAATTGGAGTGCGCCATTTGGCGGCTAAATGAAGAGGCTTCCGCAATGGGGCACCGGCAGAGTAAATGTCACTGCCAACAAATTTGTAACCCACCTGGCGAATCGCGAGCAAAACATTTTCCATGAAATTGCTCCAGTTAGAAATTTTTTAGACCAACCGCAATATGCTAGCTGCTGCACAGAGATAAATTCCGTAAAACTTAATGCCAGATATCAAAAAACGATTTTATGAAACTACAGAAATAAGGATTAATCCTTTTATAACTGCTGGGCAAGTATGTGTTGCATTAAAATATTAAATCAGTTAATAATTCATAGCAATCAGTTCTTTTGGTGTACTGCCTCGTGCGGCAGGGTGTTGAAAAATTGCAGGCACCTCTGGTGCCCAAACCCCCCTTTTTACACCCTGCCAGCCTCACACTTGTGTCACGATCACTTTTCAGTCTCTGCCATAGCCACACATCCATTGTTGCATCTTGGCCGCGGCTGATCTCACAGAGATTGCGCGGCACTTTTTGGGCTGGTCATCGCGACATCATCGCGCCCAGCCAGAGAATTGATGAACGCCCCAGAGTCCCGGTTCCTAGCTGCACTAGCAGAAATTGTGCGATAATCCTAGACAAATTTAAAAAAAATAAACTTCAAACTTCAATCCACTCGCCATTGCCGTTTTCTAGTATGTACTAGCTTAATATTCACTAATTATCAATCATTTATAAATTTATATCCCAAAACCTATCCTATAGATTTCGTCCAGTGCAGATTCTGCCCGAGGAAGAGAGCCCATCTGCATGGAAGTGTTGCTGGAGTTGAGTTGGGGGTCGGACTGCGTCTATTTAAGGCCAAGATTTGATTGTCAAGCGGAGATATGCCAATTTCTCAGTCGGATCCTGGCAGCTCACAGCTTGTCGGACATTGTTCTGGCTATGAGTGTTGAGTGTTGAGTGCTGGATCTTGGATGCCGAATGCAGAATGCCGAATGTTGCATGTGGCGGCGATCGGAGTCGCCTCGATTGAAGCTCGATTGCTGGTCAAGCGAAAGTGTCAATATAATTGGCCAAATTGATGCTGCTGCTTCTTTTGCCGTTGCCTTGGGGCCCAAATTAGGCAGACCCGTTCCAGGAACATTCCCCAAAGCTCGCCATGAAGTTCTCCGCACGGGCAGACACATTTCAATCAGTTTTCATTTTAGCGGCGAAAAGCGATAAATAAATGACAAAAACCATTTCATAAGAGAGTGAATGCCGTGCCGCTGACAGTCGCATCTGCTGGCGAACACTTGCAACTAGCAACAGCAGTAGCTGCAACATCGACAGCAGCAACAGTGGCAACTTCCTCCTCAATGCAACATGCTACGTGCATAAATAGAAACAAACTTGAGACTCGTTTGCATGCAGCCGCTAGACTTTCACATTGTGACGTATTTATGGATATCAAGTGCCACAATTTCTGCACTCGCGGATTCATCTTTGTCCCACACTCGGCCATAGAACCGAGCTGCATTTCCTTTTCGAGAAATCCAGTTAGTTATGTGCGATCTCCTCTTGAAGACCGGGTACTTCTACCCAAGATATTTGCATATCCATATTTGCAGCACTCACATATTGATGGATGAATTCGCTGGGCAATTATTTCGGCTGAAGGAATCTCAGTTGGTTAACTTTGAAAAAGGCATGACGATAATAGAGGATTGGAATTCCACTATCAAACTATATGGATATTATCTTAATCAGCGGTCGGAAAAGATATGCCAGCTATTCGACAGGTTCGGATAGGAATTTTTAATCGCAAACATTGCAGCTTGTCAACTGTAATAGAAATAGATATTCATTAGGTTGGGAAAAATAATATTAAAATAGTAAAAAATATGTTTACAATTTTACGTAATGAAATTCCAATTTGTTGCTATGAACTTGTTGTTCTTTATCAATAAAAAACTGATCAATATCTAAAAGTGAAAAAAAACGGTTGTGTCTTTCCGTAATCTTTATATCTCGTCATTTCGCATAAAACTCGATGCAAATGGCTCTGTTTGGACAGAGTTCGAGAATTATAGACATCGTTTCGCAATGGCCTCAAAATTAATTAATTCATCAATTATGGAAAACACAGCCAGTCCTTGCATCCACATCCAGCCAACGTCCATATCGATGACGCCGAGTGCGTTCCTTGGAAACGGGCTGAGTTTTTATGTGCCAACCAGCCATCCCGTGTGTAATGCTCGTTAAAGTTTTATTGGCTCCCGCTCCCGATGGGATATATGCTCCCCAGTTCCCCACCTGCATATTTCCCAATTATTGAAGTATGAAAAATGCAAAATCGGCGAGGGAAACAAAAGGCGAACGCAGCTGGAAACGCTGATAAAATGTCGCCGCTTTGCTTTTGAGTGCAGCTAATTAATATTGATCCGCCAGGTGGACAGCCACCCAGAAGGTCAGCATCTATGTGGAGTCTGAGTCACGGGTATCACAGTAATATTTTTATCACCAATTGCTTTTCTCTCAGTGTACCCACCAAGCCCTGCACTTGCAGGCCAAAAAGTCAGCTCGCTTTTGGTTGCCCCTCGAATCGGATTGAGTTATGGCCAATTGTCATTCCTGCAACACATTTGCCATTCGATGACCTGTCAAGGCCCCCCCACCACCCATTCCTTTCGGCTTTTCCCCATAGGACAGCAGCTTTCCATGGGTTTGCATGTCTTTCTCAAATTTTTGTGCAGTTTTCCTCGTGATTTCGCATTTTGGCTTTATTGCGGCTAATGCTTATCCATCGTGCGGATTGTCTGGTCAGTCCCTGGCGTATATTATATGGGCATAAATCAAAACTTTCACTTAGCACGCTCATTTGTTTCAATGAACCGCACCGCCCTCCTCCTATCCACACTCGAATAGTGATAAAAATCTATTACAAGCTCATATCATATTTTATTTCCGCTCACGCGCACTTCGAGGGAAATTATGAAAAAGCTTTTTTATGGTCCGGTCGCTTTTTACGATGATGACGAGCGGAAAAGGACAGTGTCCTGTTCCGGGCATTGTCCTTTGGTCAAGTGACATATTAAATTTAATGGAAATTGATGAGAGCTTATTATGATATGAGATAGTCAGCTTCTTTGTCCGGTCCGCACTTCCTGGCCATCCTGGACTTCGGGGGTGGTTGGATTTGGATGGATGGATTTTGGGTCCGGACTTTAGTATCTTTTTTATCATAAAAGTAATTTCTGCTGATGGTCGCACTAAATTCATTGATTCAATTTCCTCGCTGGCATTACGAGTTTCTTATTTTTTTTTTTTTTTGGTCTTCGGAGCACAGACAGCTCCAATAAATATGGATATAATATTTCAATATTTGTGCAACTTTCTTTTGGCTCCAACGTAAATCACGATTTGTCCAAAGACTTTTGTGTCTGTTGGCTTGATTTCACAGCGATTTTTCCGCTGCAAAGTAAGAAGAGATATAAATAAGAAAATAAAATAGAGGAAGCGAGTTTCAGATAAGTTGGAAGCGTTTTTTTTGTGTCTTTGGTAGTCTATGGTTATGGCTATCTAACGTTGAATGTAATTTTGCTATTTAATATAAGTCTTTTCTTTCTATATAATATAATAATAACTTTATAAATGTATAATAACTATAGTTATTATTTAATAAATATAAGACAAATTAGTTCTTCTTCCTGTAATCCCCTTTGATTACCCAGATCCCAGCACACTTGACTAACAGTTCTGAATATTCGATATACTCAAAACACCCGCTGCTGGGATGCAGTAACATTCCCCTACGCCTTCCACCTCCTTTCTCCCTCGGTTTTATGGCCATTGTGCGAGGTCATAAATACTCACGAGCCCTGACAGTCGTCATAAAAGTGGGCATGATTCATATGCCAGGCTCCCCGGCCGTTTAACGACACTTTAATAATTCTCTAATTGCAAAAAATACGGCGAAATGTTGCACTGGTCCCAGCTCACGATGCCTGTCCCAGTTCCTCCGATTCTCCAGATTCTCCCGCACGGACCGGCTTTTAATGGCCGACGAGTGCCTTTTAATTGGGTGGCGCCCAATGCCATAAAGCAGCACGAGGGGATCGGGTTCGATTCGCCCCGGGATCACTTGGGCTGGGTTGGGTTGGTTTGGCTTGATGCACGATGCGATGCGATGGGTTCCACTGGCCGCCGGCACCTCTCCACCTGCAGAGAATGCTTATTCATAAGTTTTTGCTGCATAATTTAAAGCAACACTAAAACAAACATCACAAAAGCCATCAGGATTTCGTCAGACAGGCGAAAAACATGCAGAACCCAAAATCTCTATATACTTATATCTAAATTTATCAAGCATTTAGAATCCCATTGTAATATTTATTATCGATATTAATTTTTAAATATATTTTAAACATAATTATAAACATTAGTTAGCAAACTTGGTTAAAAAGTAAATATACCCCGTGAAAATACCCATAAGAAAAGAGCATGCGGAATTTAAGCTCCGTTTGGCGTAAAAACGAAGAAAGTTGAGGGAAAAATGCCAAGGCAACTTAACGTCATAATTTTCTGGGCATTTGAACGTTGTCTTGAACACCGGGTTTCCCTCCTTTCGGCTGGATTTCCTTTGCTTCTCCCGCTCTTCCTTTTGTTGTAATAAGTTTCCACTTCGTCGCCAAATTTCATTACGCACTCGACCGTCCCTCAAACTCCCCGCCGATGTTGACATATCGGATTACGCACTAATTATCCTTCTAATTAACCCTTCTGTATTAATGTTCTTTTCGCCTCACCTTGGAGGCGGCTTCGACTTGTTTTCCACTTGCCTAGGGAATTTCTCGACCGGCTCAGTTTCCGTTTCTATATCTGGCTCCCTTTTGGCCACGACTGTTGCTCGAGCATGACCCTCTTCACGCCGAATGCCCTGCTCCACTTGGCTTTCCGCCGTTTTTAAGCCTATTAGACAAAAGTCTCATAATTACTTTGTTACTTGCCACTGGCAGTTGCCACTTGGCCCGGCTTTAAGCCGTTTCGCTGGCCGCCTGTCACCAGTTTTCAGACTAAGCATATCGATATCCATCGGGGTTCATTCCGATGACTCTGACAGGTCTGTCAAGCGATTCGACTGATGCCAAGTGGCTACTGGAATCGGAGTTTCTTTGGGTGAATGAACAAAGCTTTACAGTCATAATTGGGGATCAAGTTATTGACATTCGACGGATTACATTTAAAAGAAATAGGTAGAGATTATCAATCTTTAAAGGTCAATCTTTAACATCTGCAGTATAAATTTATCTGCTCCTCCATTCACTTGACATTAATGATAACTGCCTAATTGTAAGTTTTCAGCTGTAGTCTGTAATCAGGATTGTGTCCTGATGGACACACATTAGTGCCGGGCTGAATTACACACAGTAAAGTCAAATCGACGTGGAGAGGCATTCGAGGGAGGCAATTTAAATATTGATTGTAATATCAATGCATCAATATCTAAATTTGCATATAGCCAGCCGCAAACTAGCTGCATCTCACTCCGAATGCAAATGTCACCAAATTATCCCCGAATTGGATCAGTTGGATGGGTGGTGGTGGTCCAGTGGGTAAGAAGATGGCCATCCTATGAGCTCGTCCTTTGTGATGTTTATCATTAAATGCATGTTTGGCCAGGCCTCGTCGTACTCAGTTTCCCACCTTATCGCCTGGTTATAGCTGTCCAATAATATTACCGCCCCCCTGGTATGCCTGTATGGTGGGCGTGGCACATTATTATTGTATGTCTGATCACAGAGACCACAATGAAGCAATCAGCAGCAACAGCCCAAACAATTGAGTCCATTGAAATTGCAGTTGCAAGTGCGAAACTTACTCCCATTTATGAGTAATTCCGCCCCCAATTGCATGTGTGCAGATGGAACAAATACAATATAGATATGCATATTTACTCTCGATTTGTGTTTGCATGCAATAAAAATATCAAAGTCCAAACTCGAGACATTTTCCTTTTCTTTAACTATATTTTGGGCAACTCGATGAGTTTGCTGAGCTACAAAGTTTTCATCTAAATACTCATATTACTTATTTTGCAAAAATTCAAATCTATTTGGTACGTGTTGAGCTACTTCTACTTCGATTAAATTTTTTATAGTACATTTCTTAAATAGTCAAATGGCTTAGTTACTTTTAAACCTGCCCACTTTCAGCCAAGACAAAATATTATATTATTATTATGTATGTGTGTGTGGAGATGTGATGTTCGTAAATATACCTTCAATAGTCGTATGTGTTTGTTTGAGCATTGTGAATTGTGTTTGAGAGCAAATATTTGTGCAGCACAGGACTGCAAGAAGCCAAGATGTTTGATGCCCTGGCAATGAGTGGAACATCCGTATAGATGGTGGCCAACACCACCACCACCACCACCCACTTCCCAAGATCCAAGAGTTGTAGGCCAAGTGCAAATACCAGACTGCCGCCACCTTTCCTGCCCCCCGTGTGCTGGAAACTTTAGATGTTGACCGTTGTTTACAGTCGACGTTGATTAAACAGACATAAGGAGTGGGGGCTAGCCAACCCTAAGCAACGCCCCCCGCCGAAACTGATATGCTGAAATCAAAGATGTTGATTTCCGTTGGGAATCGTCGCTTCGCTCCAAACTTAACCCATTCGCTCCGCACAATTGCCAGTTGACCTCCGATTCCGATAGTGACCACTGGACTGGAGCTTCTGCTTCCTTTTGACCCTCCACTGCACTCGTCATATTCAATTACAGGGCTTTCATCGTGCGACTTCCTGCCGCACTCGAATCCAACTCAGATACTCAGGCAACTCAAGCTCGTACTCGTACTCGAACTTGCACCGAGTTGTGAAATTAATGTGCGCTCTGATTTACATCGACCGCACCCAAAGGTCTTCCCGCTGGGTATGATATGTTAATTCACAATAACAACGCCAAACAGTTGGCTACACCGCGAAAATAATTATCAAAATTAGTCATTGAATATCGAATTTTTCTTGTATTAAACTAGATACATATTAGCTTTAGTAAGGCTGATAAAAGTGTTTCTATTTAACTCATAAGTAGTAACTTGCCGATAAGGATGAGAATATTGAGACCTTACACGATATATTATATATTTCAGTTATCTATATGTCATTTGCTTAACTTCATTTTTTCCAGTGCAGCATTACAAATACTCAAACGACTCAGACACGCAGCCGAGTCAGCGTCAACAAAAGGCCAAAAGGGGTTAACAATTGCATTCATATCCTCAGCGAAACGGCAAAGAACACTCGCATATGGTAAATATAACTGACCGCTGACCAGGGCAGGGCGTGGCCCGCCTCCCCTTTGGACCGGATGGACATGAAATCGATCGCCGTGGCGAGAATCGATCCGTCACCTTGCCCCAACCCCAAAAACACAGCAGCTACCCCTTCAATTATCGCATAATGAGCTGTTGCTGTCGACGGAGGCTTCACTTTACTTCGACTGCATTTTCACACATTTCAATTTCATAATTGATATGTGGTCAATTTGCTTAAACGCCGGCTAACACACGAAGCCACAATTTGTCGAAATTCTCAGCGTTGTGGTTATCAAAACGCAGAAAGTTGTTCCCCTTTTGACATTTGATACGGATGGACACGCAAGAGCTTCGATGGAAGAAGATTTTATCGGACTTCGAAACGGGAAGTATCGCGTTTTGGTTTCACTCAACCAAAGGGTTTCAGTCAATACAATTACGGCTGATTCGATTTGCTTTCATGTTCGCACTCCTGCTGGTGATATTCAATCTTTTCCAATGGAAGTGGTACAAGACAGACCCAACAAATCGCAAAATCATGACTAAATACGAAATCTATGAGAGAGTTAGCAACCTGTTATTACATTATCTTAAAATTATTATCTATCAGTGACTTGATTTCATATATCTATCTATTCCGTAGATCACATTTTGCACTTGTCTATTTAGCAATATCTCTTGTATATAGCCACCTGCAACGATTCACGATTGGCCTGATTGGCTTTATGGAATCACACACAGTTATTCACACAGTAAAATTCGCAAATTATGACGAGTATAGCAATGCCGACACTTTTTGTATATAAATACGTATATATAACTGTATAAAATCCGAGCGAATTATCATTTTGGCACGACTGCCAAGAAATAGCGACTGATGTCCCAGATACCGCGAAATCGTGTGGACTTATTCCGCCCCCAACAGCTCTTTAAGCCCCTTCCACCATCGTATAAGCCAAAGAAAATGAGGATAAGATCTACGAGCCAAACAATTCGGTTTTGACGTTTATGATCAAATTTCTTAAATCAACTGTCATGTCCGACTGTCATATTGAATAATTTCGGTGGCTTTATGCGCCGGGTTTATGGTGTAAATGGCGGGGAAATTGGGGGATCGCCGCACTTGCTATGCATAATTTATGGCCACATTATAGCCAACTTTTTGCAGCGAGTGAACTCATTCTAATTAAGTGGCCCAGACCTCAGACCCCGACTCCATTTCGATGCCAATCCAAGTCCAGAGGGGCCACAAGCTACACTCAGAAATCAGTGAAATGTGATCTCAGTTTAGTAGTTGTGAAGTTATGAAAAGTAAGTAAATAGTTTTTATTTTTAATCAAGAAAAAAATATCATATTATATCCGAGTATTGCATTAAAATAGTTTGTTTGTACATCTTGCGGTAACTTAATCCAATTCATTAATTTTCTTTTTGTGTATTTAGTGCTGAGGAGGAGCAGCGAAGAGGCCCAGTTGGGGCCAGATACGTGAGTTGGCCAAGCGGGGAAATTAAAATGCGTGGACACGCATTTAAAATGCGAGGCATTCACAAAATTTAATAATTTCGCTTTTTGCACAACATCATCAACACAGATACAGATACAGAAAGTGCTGTCGATTGACGATTGCCCGATCTTTCGACCTGGCCAATTTCGAGTGTTCCGTAGCCGGAATCGGTCGGCCGTCTGCGATGGGGCTTTATGATTTTATTATTCTCATTTTTAATGACAACGACGATGATGATGACCAATAAAGATATTAAAACGGCGCATGAAATGTGCCCCCGAAATGGTTTCATAAATGGCACTGCGCACGCCTCCGCGAAAAGGGGCGGCAGTGGGAGGGGGCAGAGGCGGGGGGATGGGAATGGAGATGGGGCTTTCCCCGCATATGCCACGAATACAAATTTGTTATGATGGTTTTTATGCCCTCGCCACAAATGAATATGTAAGAGCATACGCATTCACATTCACAGTCGCATTCATTTTGGCCCTTTCCATTTCGGCCAGTTTCGACTGCTGATGCATTTTAAGACGGCAGCGTGTGGCGCTCAGTTCAGCTGGAGATTGCATCTCGTGCATGCCACTTAAACAAAAACGGTACATTATTCAATACAAAATGTTATGTTTAAAAGTCACATTTTCATTTTATGTAGCAAATGATTTGAGTAAAGGTTTAAATTAAAATTATTCAAATTCTTACCAGAAATGAGAAAATTAGCATTATATTAAATGATTTAGAAAAGCTATATTTGTTCCTGTTTTTATTTTTTTTTTTTTTTATTTGCATCTAATTTATATACAACAATTCTCTTTTACTTCTCAGTGATAGTTGTTTAAGTACATTTTATAAAGTAGAAGGGATCTTGGAGGCATAAGATCTTGTAGCAGCTCCCCTCCCACTCAAAATCCTCCTCGTTTCCCGCAAGGAGATTCAAAATCGTAAAGATCTGCTGCGTTGCGGGTACCAGAAATCAGGCTCAGATCTCGCGCTGAAACCCTCCTGGTCGCCCTGTCTCTGTCTCTGTCTCCGCCAGCGTATCCGTCTCTTTCTGTATCTGTATCTTTATCTCTGCTCCGCCGGGTTCATTGCGGATTGGGGGCCGCGGTGTGTGTTTTTACGAATCACGGATTCGATGTTTCGCATGAATACGTAATTAAATCTATAAATCGGCCAATTAAAATGCTTTGATATCGTGACAACATAACATTGGACATTGCCGTATGTTGAGATAGTCTTCGACTTCGACTCTCCCTACTTACATACATTCCCCATCCTCTCCAGATTCTTCTCCGAATTTTTTTTACAGTCTGGATAAAAAATAAAATTAAATTATTATACGAAAACAAAGTGGGCAGAGACCTTCGATTGCGTCGTATTTAGCTTATTTACTAAATGAACTTTTGGTTTGTATCTGTATTCCCGACAACGATCGCTGGCATATTATGTTATAAGCATTCTTTTAACGATTGTGACAGTTCAATGCCCAGCATCTTTTTAATTGTCCACTTCCCAGGGCGGACTAAACATGAATGAATTTTATGTGGTTGCCAAAAGATGTCGATAAAGTAATCGCTGCAAAGAGGGTCGACTATCTACACACTCCAAAAAGGACCTTTATCTCACAGAAAATCAACGAAAAGAAATATGCAGTCCAAGGGATATAAATGATTTAAACCAGAGCTTGTTTTTAAACTGTCTGGATTTTGGTCACCAAACCATTTCTCAAGATGATAAACCTTTTAAAAAAATTAAGTCTGACCATTTCATTGATCCTTTAACTTATTTATTTATTTTAATTCAATTTAGAGCACAAAACAGCGTTCAAGATTTATGGTTCAGATTTAAAATTAATATAATATCCTTTGCTGTGCAGCTGTTTCTTTTAGTTTTTCCTTTTTGGCTAAAAACCGGTTGCCTTCCATGGCTAATATGCATATTAAGTTGACCATCTCGAGACGCAGCCACTAACCACTGACCACTGAGCTTTAACCAAATGCCCGCCTACGTCTGGCGTCACTTGCAGATACTCCAACGCGGTGACAAACTATCCTATTATAAAATGGACAACTCCCTGCCGATCGCATCGACGACATATGCAAATGGGGCAAGCGCCACCGCGTTGGCCTGGCTGCATCCAAGCCACCATTCTGACCACCGCCTGCACCACATGGGCCCAATTGCGACTCATAAAAGTTGTGGCAATTAACAGAAACGAGATCAGCGCGGAGCATCCGCATCCACATCCATATCCACATCCACTTCCAGTTCGCCACCCACACACTCGGCGCCTGCTGACTGCGGTTGGCAGGGATTAACTAAAGCGTCGATCTAGCGATTAATCGCAACAAGTGCCGGTCCAGAACGGAGGGGATTCGGAGGGAGGATCCATCCATGCCCCAGGCGTCGCCAGAGTCGCCTAAGCCAAGCTGAGTTAAAAGGGGTCAGAATTGGGGATACCAACCAAAATAAGCTAAGTTTTAGAAAATGTTAATAATGAATTTATATATTTAATATATTTAATAACTAATAAATGATATCACTGAAAAGGTTTTTGTGATTGTTGCAACTTAAATATAATACAAAGGTTAGCTTCCTTTGCATACCTCTTGAACTACTGAGTATCAGAGATAAAAATTTTCATTTTCGATTTTTGACTCTGGCTCTAGTAGGGAAAGGGGTTCGGATCGGGGGAATCGTCTAGTGCTGTGTGTTGCACATTATTGCCGCCTGTGGCGCCGACTTAAATGCCGAGCCCAGTTACAATCCCGCGATCAGGAACCCAGGATCGAGGATCGCGAACTTGGGGAGGTGGGATGGTAAAGGAAAGGGCCGCCAACCAATCGAAAACACATTTGTCGCTGGCGAAACAGCGACGACGATCAGTTCGTGGGCTGTTTCGGCGAATTCCCGGCATTTCCCCCGGAAAATGGCAACCACCTCCCCGGCAGCTCCACACTGCACACTACCAACAACTACCATCCACCAACTACCAACTCCCAATGCCAATCGTCCAGATCGTGAGAGTTTAGTGCGCAGGCAGGCTCACTGAGCAGGCTATACCATCATCGGCTGTTGTTGTTATTGTCATCATTTTATAATTGTCGTTGTAAGCTCCTCAGCCCGAGTCGCAGCCATGAATGTTGTTGTTTTGTTCCTGTCTCCGCGGCGGTTGCTATTCGCAATAGTTGTTGCCCCAGAGCTATGGCCAAAAGGCACTGCCAAGGCCCAGAGCCAAAGCCAATCGCATTGCCGCCGAGGAGCACAGAGATCCAGCCAGGCCAGTGGCGAAGATCGAGGAATACGACGACTAAGCGACATCGACGACTGCCAGACGCCGTCCGAGTTGTTAGCTTCATTTGTTGCCGCGAGTGTAAGCTCGGTCGGGCTTTAAATTGCCAACAGGAGCGGAATAAGGTGAATACGGGTATAGTTAAAGTGGCTTTAAAAAATATGAAATAAGCCTAATAGTAACTATAAATAAATCATACTTCCTTTTATCTAGTCACTCCAAAGAAATGAATTTGGTGCATAATGAATTATTACGCACTGTTGTAAAGCACATTTCGTTATCTACAACAAAATCCCTTAAACTAAATATAAAGCTTTCAGTACTAAATGCATTCAATACAAATATGTGCTTCTTAAGAATACTGCCGCACACTTAACTTAAATTTCGGCGCCCCTTTTTAGGCCCCATAAAGTGCGCCCCTGGTTAAAGGATTCAGGAGAGTTGTACTGCCTCCGCTTGAATCTCCTGTTCTGTCTTTGTTGCAATGAGCGCGAATGCGAATTCTTCTGCGTCCCTGTCTGCCTGTAGCTTACACCCCCCCCCCCCCCCCCCCCCCCCCCCCCCCCTTAGCCACCCCACCAACCTCCTCAGCCACAAGCAGACCGCTCCCCCTCCCCCTTGCCCACTGGCAACCGCTGTTGTTGTTGGACTGGGGCATTCTGTAGTTAAAGATGCAGGTCGCCTTAAGCGGGCTTTAAGTGGGCTCTGCTGCAAGTTATTTTTGTAACTTGTTGGAATTTTTGATTTTGTTCAGTTCGTCGCTTCAGAAATGTTCGCTTATGTTTTCCATAATTTAAATATGGTTGAAATTCTACATCGGCCATCGGGCAGCGGCCATCGGACGCGGTGTAGTATGGCTGCCATAAACTGGCCAAGACGGACGTGAGATGGAGTTGGCCCAGAGGAGGAGGCTCCTCCAGGAGGGCATATGGTCAGAGGGACACGGATGAACGGCCAGTCGGTTGGCATCCAGAAGTAATGAGCGTTCCACTCGAGCTGGAGATTAAAGTACATGCGATTCTCACATGGTTTGATGTCTCCTCGGCTTCGTCATCTAATCGCCGATTGGTATGCGTCGAGAACAGAAATGGTGGAAAAGCAACCACACAGATAAAGAAACTTATCCCCAAAATAAATTTATAATTAAAATCTTCCCTTGGCCTATTGCTATAAAATGTATTTTATAAGTCCCTTTTATTAAAAAAAAATATATAGAAGATAGTGATTAGTTGATTTTAATTATTATAAAATCATATATATAATACCCTTTTTCAGTACAGATCTACTACAATATAAATATAACTATTTTTTGATTACTCCCATATATTTCAGAGTTTACCTAATAAATTATGTCGATACTGGAATAGATAATCTAATGGCTTCCCAAAAAACACAACAAATACTTTCAAACTAGTCATCTCTAATAGCTATTGGTCAATAATTGTCCAGGCATTTATTGCTCTTCTTGATTTAAATAACTTTTATGTATCGTGCGTCTTCGGCACTTGTTGCGGATCGCTTCTTACAAAGGCGATAACCAAGGTTGCAGCTGCAACAACAACGTGCCACACACAGCAGCAACACGGACAACAACAAATAACATTGTCTGAAAGTTGTTGCTGTTCCTGCAGCGAGCAACTGCAACATCGGCTGCAGCAGCACCACAAGTTGCCACTGGAATATTTGTGCCGACTTCTTGATGATGAAGTGGCAATGGCCAGTTTCGGCCCAGACACCGATATTGGCCAACACGGTAGCTGACCAGCGCAGGGAAAATTTGAGAAAAAGACATTTTTAAATAGGCACAAATCAAAGTTGAGCATGCGACAACGACAACTGCAACATCCTCGGCTGCTGTAGCTACTGTGGGGCAATCGATTTGATCCCCGTGGGCAAGGGCCGGGAATGTGGCATCTGTAATCTGGAATCACTATTCGGGACACTTTGAAGTCGGCCAAGTGGAGTTCTGCAGCTAGTGTTGCTGCGGGTCAACAGGTTGCCAATGCAGTTTCTGCCGTGCGGCCGTGCTGCAGTTGCAACTGCAACTGCAACTGCTGTTGTCAGCGCTACACAACTCGCAGAAATTCCTAACATCCCGGGCATGTTCCTGCTGCAGTGGGAATCGCAGGAGCCGAGTGGTGTTCCAAAGGACATGACCAGCCGTTCCCTAATCGATTGTCATTGTCGGTGGTGCGTGTTGCCCCAAGCGCCACCGAAAGTCGCCAGTCGAAAGGCTCCTATTACAGCGCCATCGTCTCATCCTCCGTCTAGGCACTCGGCTGTGGGATAAACCAAAAAAATTGTGTTTCAAATCATGTTCGTTTGGACAGAGTACAAACAGCTTGGACAAACTGCGGAAACGTCTATGAGATTGTCATTAGCAGGCGACTTTTGTAGCCGGCTTTCCCAGCGAACCCAAAGAACAATAGACACACAGAAAAAATTGGAAAGTAATATGTCAACAAAACCATACTGCACTTGATTAAATCATTAAAAAAGTCTCGCCAATATTCATAAACTCATTTTTCATTAGAAATCATACCAAGCTTACCGTTATACTATGAATTATAGCGATGAGAAAAATGATGATTTAAAGTACATATCTACTAGTCATTTGATTCTATTTGTTGCATTATTTTTATATCATTTGCCTTTTCTTTATGTGCACAACTGCAAAAGCAGCAGCAGTTGCCGAGTTGCAATGGCAAAAAGTCGCCAGTGGCAAACGAATCGTAACAAAATACAAGCCGTGAATTTCATTCGAACAACATCGTCTACAAGACAATCGAAGGCGAAGGCGATGGCGATGGCAAAGGCAACTCCGGCGACATTGGCGACACGGGGAGCAACGAACAATAGCCACAATTTGGGCCCATCCAGCACTTCTTTCGCCGGGTTCTATTGCCATTCCTCGCCAGCAGAGTAGACGAGCAGAAGAACAGAGGAAGCAGAAAAAGTCGCCAACTGGAGTCGGCTGGGTCATCGAGCATTGGGCCACCTTGGAACCGTCTTTAATCATGCCAACTGCATCGCTCAGCTTAGCGGCAATTATTGTCACTACATCCACGGATCGGAGTCGCCGCCAAGATGTTGCAACTTGTACGAGTTTACGCAGCAATTTTCATTTCAATGTCACCGACTCTTTCGTCAGGTGAACTGGACTGGCGTGGGATTATATTGGAATGGGTGAATTTTTGAAGGAGGTAAGCCAGTATAATTACTTCCTAGATTTTTCGACTAAGGTGCAATGAATAAACATAAACACTTTGTCTAGTCAACTAAACAATCAGTTCAAAGGAACGTTACCCTGAACTTTTCATCATCGAATAATGGCAATTAATATTGCTCCGATATGAGCGAAATTCCAGTCAGCAACATCAAAGGGGCAAATAACTACGCTGTCATCGCTAAAAACTGTTTGAACAAACAAATGATCAACGGACAGGGCAAAACAAAAGAGCCAGCCCCATTCATTATAGTCAACAAGGCATCTGGGAACTTAGAGTGAGTCCGGGGCATAAACAGAATATAACAAATTTTCCGTAATGACCAGGTGAATGGTTCGGATCGAGCGATCTAGTGTTGCAAGCCCATCTGGCCGGGGAATCCTAAGTTTGCATAACTCATACCGAAATGGGGGCCAGCATTTAGTACTGGGAATCCGTATGGCCGGAGAACCAGGGGCATTAATCCATCAAATGGGTGGAAAGCAACTGCCACGACGGCAATTATTCATTCATTCATAAAGAGATCGGCCATAAATAAACAAACAAATCGAACGGCCGACTGACAAATAATTGATCTATACCGTGCCCCAAGTTCTACCCTCAGAAAAAATAGAAAGCACCACCCAATAGTGGAGCGTTCCTAGTGCCCGTGCACAGTGGTATAAAGTTAAAGATTTAATTTAAATTCACATATAAATTAATTTAAAATAATTTTTAATAGAAACTTAAAGTTATAAAATTGGATATTCAATTAAATATAATTACCATGAGATTTATCTATAAATATGAATTTAAAAGTTAATACATCACAGTGCTCTGGCGTCTCAAATCAGCGAATACCGGGAAAATGGGGACGGGAATCGGCGATCGGGACTCCGGATCTGAGATCTCAAATCTCGAACAGGCGTGGGCGGCTATATGTCCGTCCGGTTGAATAGGAATGAATGAAAAATTCTGTTTATAGAACAGATGAATCGGTGAGCAGAGGGATTTTGGGGTATATTCAGCCAGGAGACCTATTAGCGAGTGCGTATCTGTACAATTTCAAATTATTAACTGTGAAACTGTTTGTTTATTGTGATCGAAGCTCATTCATGGGCTTATCCAAGTGGCGGCAGCCAAGGGATTTGTTCAAATCAACGGCGGACCCAACCAAAAGTCAAGAAAGAGACAGAGCTGGCGAGGAATTTTGAATGGAGCCCGGGAAGAAAAGTGATTTTTGTGCGCCAAATCAGAATACGACTTGCAGTTGTCTCCCAATCGATACGTTGTGTCTAGAGATACTTTTGTGTGGGTGGGCATCCGGCCAAGCCAGTCCGATGATAAACAAACGCAGATACAGATACCGATGGCGATACACACACAGATATAGATACAGATACGACTACAGGTGGCTCCAGCAAAGCGCGTTTCCGGCGACGTTTTGCATGGAACACAATTTAAATATTCATTAATTTTATGAAAATCGAAATTCACGCGAATCGAAACGAATCGTATCGTTCCGAATCCAAAACTCTGCGCCTGCTGCTACTGTATGCCGCAAGTGTATCTTTGTATCTTTCTATCCGTGAGCTTCCACTTTTGTTTTGTTTTTCAAATTAAATTGTGGATCTCTGTGTGTGTGTGTGTATTGCGGATTCAATAAAATTATTGGGCGCGACTCTATTCGAGCGTTAACAAATATTATTGTTCATTTTGCTGTTATTGTGATTATAAATTTCGAATGTGCTGCTTGTGTAAACAGCAACAACAGCACGACAATGGCAGCAATTTGGGGTGCAGCCAGTAAATTATTGTGCAGGTGAGTTTTAAATGGTTTTATTTTGATTTTAATAACGGAAATACTAAATTAAATATAAAAATTACCAATAGCCAGCTAGCTGATTGATTTACATTGTTGCAATTGTCTGGCTTCCCTCGCCCACCAATTTAGTGAGCAATGAGAATGGATTTCCACTCGACCCCCGACCGGAACACACCCAAATCCCAGATAGATTCCAAATGGATAGATGTTCGCAGAGGCGGGCGCATAGAGGAGTGATATTGAACAACTTTTGCCATGGCATCTGGGGCCATAAACAATATGGGCACATGCGATTTACATATCAATGAAGCGATCGCATTGGAATAGGCCTCTATCTTGTTCCGACTGAATGGCTAAATGTTTGACAAATTGTGAATCCATTTGATAAATGTAAGCCCCTCATAACAGCAAAGAGCATCAGTGACACGCCCACTTTTCAAGGGAATCGCGACTCCTTTCATTAGAAGCAATCAATTTTATATATCATTTTGTTAAAAACACTTTTGAATATATATTTATTAGAAATTTCGAAGGTTTTCTTGGTACACTCATACCTTTAACTTCTGGCAACCTCATTCGCAAAACAGATTCCGCATAAACATGGATTGTCTATCTGATCGTGCGATCGCTAAAGACCACCAAATTTCTTATAAGTAGCACTTGGCGCTTATGAATTTCATTCATCCGCAGCCTCAGTGGATCCGATCCCAAAATTGTTTTGCCCAAAACCGGCAATTTCCGTTCGAAAGCGATGGCTAACTAGCGATTAGCGGACCCGCCGCCTAAAGATGCTTTATAATAATTTCAAATATGCTGCGGCTGGGTTGCAAAAATTAAAATAAAAGAAGCGAGAAAACATTAAAAAACGAACATGGAAATTATTGTCGGTCTCTCCACTTGAGGCCGATAAAAGTTTTTCGATAGTGCCAGTGAAAATGCCACAAACAGCTCATTACAAGCGTCAAAACAAATTTATGCAAATAGCAGCAGTCGCCGCTGTGGCAGCAGCAAAAACAATTCGAAAAGAGTGACCATATACATATAGCCAGAGATCGGGACTTTAAGCCGAGTTCGGAGCGGTGGCAATTAACATTGCGCCGTGCGTTGAGCATTAATCATTTTAATCGCAATTTATGTGTCGTCGACGTCGTCAACACGAGCCGACACGACAGCAGCAGCGGCAGCAACAGCAGCAGCAACAGCAGCAGCAGCAGCAACATCAGGCAACAGCAGTAACACCATCATCATCGCAAGAATCAACTACAACTACTACAGTGAAACCAATACTTGTTAAACACAGGTAGGTTTTGTAGTATGGAAACACATTATTCTTAGTTTAAGAAGACATTGTACTTCTAGTAAATACACATTACCTTTAAATATGTATGAATAACTTAAGTGTATGCTATTGGATGTTGCCCCCTTGAGTGAAAAGACACTGATATTAACAAGCATGCTGTTTCCCTAAAATATGTTCCCTACAGGCACGCTTCACTGTGCCCCATATTGGCCGCAAATGAGCGCTAAACGAGCTCGAAGCCTCCAAGAGCAGCACAATTTTTTGGGGCTGCCTGAAGAAAGCCGCCTTGGAGTTTTGATTCCGCACTTTTTCGGGGCGGTCTTTCAAAGCCACCGCACGCACTTCAAGCCCCATTCCCCAATCCCCAATCCCATGCCCCCAACTTCCACCGCCCTGTTATCTGGACATCTTGTCGGCTCGGTGTCAACGTCAATGACGACACCGAGGCATTTGCTCCGATCAAATTATGTTTCATAAACGCTCGCATTTATGGCGAATGACAACGGCAATGACAACAGCACATCGGCAGCAGCTAGGGAGCAATGATTTGTTACAATTCTCAAGTTATTTGAACTTTTTCGAGATTCCTCTGGTCGATGGCCGGCAATCTGCGGCTCTTTGTTAGCGATTGACTTTTTCCCGGATTTCGTGCTAAATGCCTAATTATTTTTTATTTGTCAGCTAATTGGTATGAGGTCCCCGGTGGTAAAAAAAATAAGTAAAAACGGGTGAGGATGTGTAATCGATGTGGTTGCAAGTCGCAGGTAATCGATTACTGTTGAAAGGACATTGCCTCAAGGCGAAAACAGAAACAATATTATTCAACAAATGATCTTGTTTTACTTGATTTTTGAGCAACCTTTTGATCAATTTGCTTGAAGAATTTCCTTTTAAGTGACCATAACTTCCTCTTTCCGACACGGATTTCTTCTACAACCCAACCACCATCAATAACTTGGTTTGTCTTTCGAAGACCCTCACTTTTACTATTTTCTTCACTGAAATGAAGCTCTAATGCTGAATGGATTCTGAGTCTTTAGGCCAAGTTTATGAGGGTTTTGGAAGCCCCAACAGCTACCGAGGATCGCTCAGTTCTCACAGCCTTAAGTTTTCCTGCGTTGAAGTTGTACTTTTACGACTGGACAGAGTTGGCCGCTTGTAAATTTGTAATAATTGCAGATATTTTAACTCCACTTGGGCTGGCTTCGATTTATGGCCACCTAATTCGCTTTGCATGTCAATCGAACTGTACGAACTGTACGAGCAGGCAATTTAAGCTGTCCCAACCGGACTCGCCGTTCGCATGATTTTCTAAAAACTTTTATTTTATATTAAAATTTAACGAGACTGCCATAAATCTTTGCTAAAAAGCAGACAATTCAAATTTCGCAAGCTCCGTTCGTTCGAAAGGAGCAGAATGGTCGGCAGGGGCGGTGGCTGCCAAAGGAGGGGGGTCGAAAGGACAGGTTGACGGAAAACGACAGTGGCCACGTTAAACGTTTCACCACTGAAATTGATCCAGTTGCAGTGGTCCGCGGATGCCTCGCATCGCTGGAAATGTTTCCATCATTGGCCAGCAGAAGGGCTCGGATGGCAGGAGCCGCGGAGTGGGGCCACGGGCACCTATAATTCTTGCACTAAAGGCCAGACAAAAAGCACTGAGCGATGGCCATGTCAGCAGCTACTGACTCCGATCCGATCCAAGCCAAACGCGAACTCCAAAGGCGCAATGTCCGGCCGATTTAACCAAATGGGCATATGGACATCGGCTGCTGGCAAACTGGCAAACAGGCAAACAGGCAAACTGGTCAAGAGCGGGCCGCGTGCGTCGTCGGCCTGACAATAGGCGAAATATCATCGAAAACCATAAAAAACTGACAGCACAAAAAGAGGTGTTGACACATTGATTTATCTGGCATGCTACTGGGCACAGCACAGATGAGGCCGGAGACCGGAGACCGGACCTTCTGACTTCGCCACCACTTTGCTGCCCGAGGATGAGGATAAACGGCGCGGCTCGTCCAGCGGTAACTGCTGTTTTGGATGGATGGATTCATATGCGAATGCTGAGGGGCTGCGACAGGAACAGGAACAGAAGCGGCAAAGGCGGCAACAATATCATAACCATAACAATGAACACACTCAGAGAAAAAGGGAGTGCAAAGCCGAAAAATCGGAAGGCACGAAGGCAATGATTTATTTATTTATAAGCAGATATTTATATAAATTATTCAAAGCTTAGAAACCAGCAACAACAAAATATATTATTAATATTATTATTAACCATTGTTTTAAATCCAGTCTTTATTTCTTAATAAGAAAGTTATAATTTCAGTGGACTTAACGAGAATAAAATCTTGGGAGGGGGTTTGGCAAAAATGTTAGTCGTGCAAATCTTCGGGGAATCTCGAAGAATATGGGGTACCATATTTTTCCATATGTGTGTGGGAGCATCCCCACAGCAGCCCTCTCATATGACAATCTTGGCTGGATCCATTTAAGCCACTTAACACGCACACACACACACAAACAGACAAGGAAATAAGCCAGGGACAGGAATGAAAGAATGGGAGACAGAAAGATATCCGCTGGAGTGATCCTTCGGCCTGATGGGTCAGTGCGATATGTGGCCGAAAAACGTTACCAATTTAAAAATTCCAAATAAAATATAAATTGACCAAATTAATATTGGGAATACATGAAACAATTCTGGGAGAAAAATGTTCACATTTTTGGCTTCTTCTCCTTTCGATTCGGTCTTCTTTCGGGTCTTGGGTTTTTGTTTTCGGCTGATCACAATTTAAGTTCTTATGAGAAGCCTGCACATTGCTTATCCATTTTCAGTTTTTGGGTCCAAATCAGAGACTCGAAAAACTTTCAAAACGCTGAAACAAATGCAGAATCAGTGGCACTCAAAGAAGAAATCGCTGTTGCCACTCAGTTTTTTTTCGGCCGAATCGTAGAAGGCAACTGGAAATGGAAAATGGAAAACTTTAAAATGGGATTTCGGCTTGCAGCTCGCTTTTCTCCTCTCAACTCTGCGGTCGAAAGAGGCGACAAGGCATGAAACCGGTAAATTAAAGCAAAAGGATAAAGTTTAATTGGAAAACTATTTTTTGCCCGTCAACCCCGGCACCGCCCCTTTCCGCCCATTTCCCAGCCCCCGCCACCACAACCCGTTGTTCTTGCTTCCTTAATCTGCTTACCTTTAGTTTTCTTAATTTCATCCATTCTGTCGTGGCATTATATTCACGAGTGTGAAGACAAAAGTTTCGCTTCCATTTCCGCTGCCAATATGACTGCCTGCCAATCCCGCTCCCCACTGATAAACCAGCTATCCCCTCGCACACACACATGCTTATTTATGCACTCAAAAAAATATATTTATACATAATTTGAACAAATTTGAATGCCATTCGTGAGGATGTAGAATGAAAAGTTGTATCTAAATTCTTTTTACAGATTGCTTGATATTATTTGGTTTTCTACATGCATCTAAAGCATTGTCAAGTACTCCTTTTCTCCAAGTGTACCTACCGCATTTGCTCCATTTCTCCTCCCCCAGCCTTTTGTCTTTCTCCCGCCGAATGAATTTTTGGCAAATGAATAGAAATTAAGTTTCGTTGCCGCTTGAGTGCTCACCCAACTACTGCAATGCCTCAGGGCTCGAGTCCCCACCTTTTTGCCAACAGCCCCCTTTTTGGCCAGGTGAGATAATGCCGTTATTGTCGAAAAAGTTTAAAATATGCCGCCTTTTATAAAATTTAATGAGAAAAGTTGGCGTTATAAATTTTTGTATGCGGTGAATTTATTTGCTCATTGCTGCAACTCGCAAAAGTGTAGAACGAGCTAGTTGCAAGGTGAGATGGGAATAGGTGATAGAGATAGAACTATTGCGAGCGACACTGCACAATTCAAAAAGTTTTATACCCATCTCAAGACTGATTGCTGTTTGAATGATTCCTGAGCGGTGGGCTCGATAAAAAACAAAAACTTTTTAAGAGCACTAAAGTCACCTTTGTAACTTTTAGAATTGGTAGAACGTCCCAGTTATAGAGGTGTAATACCACATGGAAATTTTAGTACCTAAGAAACAATATTATATATTATTATTATTTATAAGAGGTTTTATATATCAATTTAAATCTAAAAAAATTCCTATTTATTATACTCCACCTAACATGTAGCATTCTGCATATTTTCCATCCGCAATGACACAAACAAAAACTCCTCTTTTGATGCCGCGATAATTGTCATCTGTTTTGCATTATAATAACGCTCGGCTGAGCGGACAAGTGTTGCAGATTATTATTGTGCAACTGCAACTGGCCTTTGATTAAGTGGACGAAGTGAACGCATAAATGAAAATTTCATTTTCACAATGCGGCTTTTATGGCGACCAGCAATATTTGCCACTAATATGCGGCCAACACGGCGGCACAATGGAGCCAGTTTGCCGCATCTGAAATGCATATTTATGAGCCGTGAGTCCCACATCTGCCATGTGTTTGTCTGCATGTATGTGTGGCAAATAGGTTGGAATACATGGCAATATCTGGCTATATAGTGTGGGGCTATAGGCACGCATCAGGGAGCCCGACCGCTAACTGTGCGGCTGCCAATGCCCGGTTTGCATTTGCATTTTGGCCGAGTGCCTAGCCTAGACACAATTCCTCATAATTCGCGGACTGGCCGGCGAAACTCTCTCTTTTTTTTCCTGCAGCTTGCCACATTTTGCGGCACGTACGATGCGCACAGGCGAATCCGAATTGAAAATGAATTACGCCGAAATGAATGCAAAACTCTTATCGCAAAGCGGAATCTATAAGTCACCCACACGCGGCAGTTGCCGGCTTTTCACGTGGGTAACGTGACCATAAAACGGGTTCAAATGGGGTCGCAAATCAATCGAGGTTCTGTGTGAAAAGTATGCAAGGGGCTATCTTTACTCAGGAGAGAAATATTTATGGTTATTTGCAGATGACGTTGATGAATTTCGTTCTAAAATTGGTATCGATATGCGGGCACTATTATACGTTGGGTAAAATAGATGAAAATTTATAACTATAATAATCTGGTGTCCCAAAGGGTCTTTTCATTTTCAATCGTATTTATTTTGGTGCGACTTAAACGTGTGTTAGCCCTAGATGTGTCTTGCTTAAGAAACTAATGTAAATATGTCAAGCCCAATTAGCAATGAAATCAAAATTTATAATTGAATAAAGGGAAAGGTACTAACATTTTTTCGAGTACGCGATCCAAGCCCACATCGATTGGAAGTCCATGTTTCGGTGGCAATAACATTAATTTATGCCTTCATAAATTACATGCCCATTACATGCCCCACAGGTACCACCGCGTGTCTTGTTTTCGCGTACTTCATAACACGACACAAGCCATAAAATCAAATTTCATATTTCATATTGCCGATAGGAATCAAAGTTTCGCCTCACGTCGCTCAACTGCCCCACCCACCTCACCTGTGCAGTCGGTAGCGGTTTGAGGATCATAATAATCACGCATTAGTATCATAAATTCATGGCTCTAACTACCAAATTCAAAGCAGGCTTGTGCCACCGCTCCCAGCTCGGGATTTTAGATTGGAACTGGGCCTGGGCTAGAAATCATAACAATTTGATATATTGTGCGATACATACTGCCACATGTCATGCATTTCAAGTGGCAGTAGAAATAGCTCAGGTTATAATGGAAGATTTTAGAAAATATATAAGAAGGTGTTGTTGGGTTTGCTTCTTTTTCGAGTGAATGCATTCACTTTCCATCTGTATTTTGGTAAACTTGCAATCAAATAAATCACAGTACAGCAAAATATGAATAGATAGCTACTATCAAACGGACAAAGGAAAACTGCCAGTGTATCGACCGTAGACAACTTCGATAATGAATTAGATCGGGGCAAGCGGGTAGCCCTAACCCTTTGGCACATCGTTAACGGGTAAGAACTGGGTTATAGCCTGTGTACGCCCCATATCTTTAACGAAAGTCAGGACACTTGAGGCGGCAGGACAAAGGCTTGGCTCATTGTGCCAGGACTTTTATGGCGGCCTCTTCAAAAGTGTAATTGAACCCCATTGACCGACCAAGGCATTTTCGGCAGTTCAGTTGTTCAGTTGCTCGGCATTTTGGTAGTTCTGCGGACCCGCAATAAACATAAAGGGAGTGTGCTGGACTCGACCCATATGGAGTATGAAATTGCCGGCTGACACAATGCGACGAAAGTCGCATAGTTTGAGGCCAAATATGATATTCCACCCACCCGGTTGACATTTCAATTTATTTTGCCATAAATAAAGCAATAGAGTCGAACCCTTTTGCCGTCCCCCAAAACGCTTGCAATTTTCATTCGCATTCGCATTCACATTCCCATTCACAATTCACAATATTTCGCCATTGATGGGACTCCACAGTCGGTTGGGCAGATCCATTAATTATACGCCCACTTCACAAGGGCAGGCAGGAAAAGTCAAAATATTGACAGCTTAAATTTTTTTTGCAGATCCTGCAATTGTTGTGCAGTGTGCCGAGTGGAAGGCGAAGACCTTCTGCCTGCGACTTGCAATTATTCAACGACAATCGGAAGAGGAAACGAACAAAAATATCCTTTCCTCATATCCGTTTATCATTTTTGACCTTCTGCCCACTTTGGACCCTTCCGATTTGGTCCTTTTGTGGCTGCTGAGTGGGCGGAATGGTGGCTCCATTTAAGTTATTGTTTCGCTGCCCGTCATTTATGAGAAGGACCAGGTTGCGTTCTCCTCGAAGGACTAATGAATTATTATGCCCAGAAGCGCACGCCCTTCTATAATTTCTGGTTCGGAGTGAGCTTTGTTGCAAAAATTATTAAATGGCCCGGAATGAATGATTTAATGACCATGCCGAGGCATAATTGCAGGTCCGCCGAGAAGGGTTCGATATCCAAAAAAAGAAAAGGGGTTGAGCAACCTTAAAGCACTGGCCAACTTAAAGCCTCTGGCTATTTTTCCGGGCTCGGAAGTCACGGAGTGCACATAACAATTGTCGGCCAATTTTCCGGGAAAGTGCCAAAACGGATTTCTTCACACCAAATGTCTTTGTTTCGCTCCTCACATTCATAAAGTCATATGCCATGAAAATTCTGTTCCCGTTTCGCCAGGAAATGCAAGTCCAGGAACCTCGGTCTCCTTTGGGAGATATCACAATCAAACCGTCGTGTTCTTTACTACCTCTGCGCCACTTCTAGCAGGACCTTCGCAAGGTCCTGGGGGTGTGGCAGGGGACAGCCGGGGCAATTCGCCAAATGGAAATATTATTGGTCTGCATATAAAGTGAATTTTATTCCGCCTTCCATGCAGGAGAAACTCATAACTTTCTGCCAGGATAATGCACACGTCCGCGCTCCTCGAGTTTGGTTTTGTTTATTTTTTTGTTTTGCTGAGGGGTTTTATATAGAGAAAACGCAATCCACTTCTGAAGTAATGGAATGACCGGGAAACACAGGCATTTTCAGCAGAACTGTTGACGTTGCAAATGGGTAACGACTGCAGTGCTCGTTTTGGTCTTCTTCAAAGTAGTTCACTTGTTTATGTGCATCTTACATGACATTGGATACTAAAACTTATGGGTAGGTCTGGAGTTCTTTTGATCCTAATAATAGATAACCCTTAAAGATTCCAGCTTTGACTTTTGTGGTGATACACAAGTAATGCGTAATCCAAGTCATTATTAGGTCTTATTTGGAAACCATAGTTATTGAATAAATAATTTTATATCTTATGTTTCAATATATTACAAAATGAACATCGGAGAACTTATATAATTGCGTACACCAACTAACAGATCCTTTCCCTTTGATGTAGGTTGTTTTTTAATATCACTAAAATAGCAACGAGGTGAGTTATCCTTACTCCCCCAAGTCAACAACCCTTGAATGCATTCGAAGCTATGCTAATTTTTCCAATCGTTAATTTCACAAAATATGCAAATAGGTAATTCAACTGAAAACTTTTTCGCCAATAACGACGATGACGAGACATAAAACGCAGAATGCCGGAAGAAAAAACTGAGTCGGAGGGTCAAACCTTTTTCACATCTCAGCGATTTGATCGAAAGACGAACCTGCGCATTTGAATTGTTATTAAAAAATGAAAGAAAATAGAATAAAGTCAAGCGGAAAATATCCTTATCCCCGGCATCTCTGCCTGACTGGCTTCCTGGGAAATGGAAATGGAATGGTTAGGAGAAACGGTATGGGATCCACAGCGATGGCGGACGAGACCCAATCGCTGTGTGAAATTATCATAAAAATCGCGCAAACTCCGTGCGTGACTTTAAAGTCAGCAACAGCATCCTTGGGGTGGCTCCTGTCGATTTGCCTTGCCTTCTTTTGGGTGGTGGTGGCTTGTATCCTTTTTAATATTCCCATCATACGCGTTGTCATTTTTGTTGTATTTGATTTTAATACGAATTTCACATTTTACAATCAAATTAATTGGTCACGCTGCCGCAGAATTACACCCGTACATCCCGAAAAAGGGATACAAGGACACCCAGGGCTTAAGCCAACAAACAAGTTCCGGCCGGAGTCCTTCGACAGGGGATGCATTTGGCAGGATGGAAGGATGAAAGGGAGCTGAGGAACTTATTGTCATTGTCTGCATTTGACGGTTCGACGACTGTGCACGTGAGGCCCACGAAGCGGCGCTAATTTATGCAAATATTTGCTCAGTCCAAGGCTGAAGGCAGTTCAATTGGTTCCGCGATATTTATTATTTTGTTGGCTGCATTTTGAATATTCAATTTCGCCCGAATCTCGCGTACAAAATGCCCAATTTCATGCCTGCCGCCTTGAGCCTCTAAATTAATTTGTAATACGTTGGCAATTTGGCAGATGAAATATCTCTTGCCACGTTATTCATGCCTGTCACTGTAGTCCTAAATGCCTCGATTTATGTGCGACTATTTGCATATCAGAATTTATACATGTATGTAGCCTAGAGTTCACCCTCTGATCTGTGAACTCTGCCATGTCATCATTTCATATTTCATCCAGAGATCGAGCCACGGGCGGTCTTCCGTCAAATCGGTTCAGATTTAGGATGGCCAGAAGCTGGGAGGCCCCATAAATCGCACGGATTCCTCTTGAAAAGTTCAAAGTGAACTTGAGTATATTTAGACATCGGCTAGCGTTTGATCCGCACCAGTAGGACGATCACCTCGGATGAATCTAATGAAGATGTATCGCCAATCGCAGCATGACACCAATCAAATATGGAGGAGGTGCTTGCTCCGGTTGGAATTTTATTTAGTGGGGCATTGCAGGTTTAATAAACTGAATCCCGGAAAATTAATATGTGTACTTAACAATTTTTTAGAGTCTCATTTTAGTTTAAATATACATAAATATTCCTCCTCTTTAAGGTCCTGCATATATCATTGTTCTTTTGCATCTGTGTCAAACACGTGCTACTGATTTGGGATAAGACTGTAAAATATATCTGGAGTGCAGAACAAACTCCCCAGAAAATAGTCAGACCATCGCAATGTTTCAATATGTTTACTCTTGTTTGGGATGCATCGACACTCGCGTAAACAAAGGCCAACCTGCAGATGAGAAACTACTCCACAACAGCCCACTTCTACTCCCGTTTCCATTTCCAATCCGAATCCACGATGCTCCACTCCAGTACAGTTCAATAAAAAAGGAAAATAGAATCATAAATCAGCAGATTAATATTTTATGAAGTGTATTGTATCTGGCTTTGTCCGCATTGAGTTGGGGAAAAGCGAGCCACTCGATTCCGTTGGGTGGTGTTCGGTGGGTGGATGGTTGGGGTTGCGGGTATCTGGAGATGGTACAGGGTCTCTGAACAAACGACTTCCCTTTGTTTACCATAAATTCGTTAATAGACGCTGCCGCGTGTAAACAAATCACTTAAACATTTTCAAATTGACGCCTGACATGATTTTTTCTACTGCTCTTAGAGCGAGAGAGGCATCCACATCGATAGATGAATATTTATTTAGTTGTTGAAGTACGGGAAGTATCACAAATTGTAAATCTACTTGTTGTTACATTGAATTTTCTTGTTGCCCCGCCATCGCATCCCGCCGGAGATTGGGAGTGGAAACTGGCTTGGTTCGGTGGCTCCGAGTATCCATGGAGGTCCAGCTTGTGTCGCGGTAATCATGTGCGACCGGCGATGGGCGGAAAGTCAGGAGGAGGAGCTGCCACGAGGTTGAAATGAAAAGTTTTCGGGCTCTTATCGTACTTCTCTTTTGATGGGTTGAACAGAAATCTCAAGAAATCCTTCTGGTTAGTAAATAAAATAAGGAGAATATTTTCACCTAGAATATGTTTTCATTAAATCAAAACGAAGATATTAGTAATTACATTCCATAGATATATAAAGCCACAGAAGAATATGCATATTATATTATTTATTTAATTTTTAATTCTATAAATATGCCAAGGTATTAAGTACACATATTTTGCTCAACAATTTCTTCGATCAACCCTCGCTGCATAAAAAAGTACTGCAGCGTTTGCAATTAGTAATCAAGCATCCAGCATCGGCACTGACCGAGTGAGACATTGGCTCGCTTCAGATACAAGCATACATGGGCTGGAGAAAATCCGGGGGGAGAAAGTATCTCGGTAGTGTCAGATACAAATGCGCATACGAGTATAGATACGAGTACGACAATCTGTCGGATAAAGTTTTATGAAAAGTTCAATTAATTAGCGACGATTTTCCCGAGCACTCGCGTAAATTAATAATCAATGCATTTATTTGTGCATTTTATTTTCACAACTACTACGAGGAGCTGCTGTGGAGGACGTCGCGCCGTCTGCCAGCTGCCAATACAATTCATTTGCGCCCCATCACATGGCAGCCCAGTCCCACCCCATTTCATGCCCATCCTCGGACAGGTTGGGATACCATACCCATACCCATACCCAAGCCCATGCCATCTCCCGATGGATGAAAACAAATTGTGGATCTGGTGCTGCCCAGCTTCAGCTTCAGTGGAGTTCCGTTCTCCTCGATACGATTCCGACTGACAGCACACGTTTCTTTTACTTTTTTATGTGTCTTCGCCTCGTTGGGCTTTCGTTTTTTATTTGTAAACAATAATTTTTAACAATATTCGAGTCTGAGCTGCAGATGCATCTGCAGCATCAGCACTCCGCCATCTATCTTGTGGATACTTGCTCATACTCGGTGCTGCACAATCTGTTTACGTTATTAAATTTGTTCTGCAATTGCCTTTAAGCACGAGGTAAATATCGTAAATACCCAAATTTCGAGAGCCATTAAATCAGAGAAATTATGGATGCGCCCAATTGTGTTAATATCTTATGATATAGTCAATGCTGGATATTAGATCGTTATAAACAAAATCATGTCATTAATTTAAATTTCGTAAGTTATTAAAATCAAATATAAAATTCAAGCAAATACTTTTTTTAATGTCATATAAATAAGATCCGCATTCTTATGACCTTTTATATGCTTACACAGAAAGTATAAGCTTGAGTGGCCTGTAAAAGCACATTCCCATATTGTAATTGAAAATTCCTGGCCATAAGCAGGAACCCATAAATATTTTAGTGCCTCGCTGAGAAAGCTAGTCGTCAATTTGTTACGCGTGTTAAATTCGTGGCGATCACTTTTTATGGATACAAGACCCGATGTATCGGCTTCTGTTGGGTGAGGCACTTATGAGTGGGTGAATGCATGTATATTGTACTAGCGGCAATTTAAATATGTCCATGTCCCCGGGTGCCACTAATTGGTATTGGGGTCTAATCACGGGGCCGACGGCGCCAGCGGCGTCTTCTGACAATTTCATCGAGTTCAGCGTATGAAGAGGCACCTAAGCACCGAAGATATACCATATATACGATAAGTCAACTTGAGTCAAAGCTTTGACAATTATTATTGCTCAAGTGTCAGGGACAAGCGGCTACAAACATCGGCAAGTCGAAGATATCCGTGAGATACGACCTGCCGCAAATACACTGAACAAAGTGTTTATGTGAAAGAGGGAATGAAGGCATATGACCTTTTAAATAATTTGCATTGACTTTTCCAATTTCAAAGGAACAACTTTTATAATATAATTTTTTAATTTAGATTTAATTATCTATAGGCTTATGTATAAAGAAATAAATAGTTTAGTATGTAGTCCAATAATATAATATATAACACTAAGAATCATATTGCTGTCAAAGTACATCCTAAATATGTATAGTTTTTCTCAGTGTAAGAACCTCAACTCGAGTTGCGCATGCGCAGACGTTTTCGACATGCTCGTGGTGTGATATGTCGCCTGGCGCTGGTAACACTGTTCTCACAGATTTCAATCACGTTTCTAATGATTTTTATGACGGAAAATTGAACCTTTATTTATCTATCTGTCTTTCTATCTATCTATCGGTCCGTCCATCTTTCAATCTGCCTGCGTATCTATCGGATGTCCATCGACTGCTGGCTGCGGCTGTAATTTTAATTTGACGCTGTCGCCAATCGCAGCCGAAGTTTTTTTGGCTCCATAACGCCGCCTAATTGCGCCGGTTAACTCGCAACCCATAAAGCAAAATTTGTATGGCTCGTAGGGGATAGGGAGTTAATTAATGGGCTTGCTTCTGCGCGAACGTGCTGGGAAATTGTCGGTTTATTTGCATGTTCGATTCGACATACGAATCGGCCTAAAATCCGGACGGAGCTCGACGATTCCCCGGTGATTTGTGCTTCGGCCCGGTCATGGGAATTATTTCTGCAGCTTTATGCCAGCTGAATATCAAACGAAATTTATAAATTATTAGTTTATTACAACTCGTTCAAACTGTCGTCGTGTCGCTGGACATTTGCTTGTTCCCAGGCCGAATCGATTGAGGTGCTAATTTGTTTTATCGCCACGAATCTCCGGCAGCGACATGAATTTTTATGCCGACCTACGAGGAATTCTGCGTAATCCGTATAATTCCGCATGCCCTTTGTTGTTTGATTCCCATCGCTGGCGAATCTTATCAGTGATCGCTGGAAACAAGTTTACCACGACAGCTATATGATTTGCCAATATCCATATTCAACGAATCTTAAGTCAAGCCGCCTTGCCAGTTTGTATTCTCATAAATGTAGAGCTGTAACTATTAATATTTGTTAGGTAACTTATATATTTAAAGAATCTGTATGTCACGGCAAACAAGCAATTTGCTCTGTATAACCGACTGAATTTTTCCCATCGGACTTTGACAAATTTCAATATGTATAACACGAACGCATTTGAAATGAGTAGTCGGTCTATCAGGGCTCTTATCAGGCTGCGTAGTCCGGCTTACCTGCCCCGTTTAACTCATTTCATTTGGGTCTGTTGCCGCCAGTTGGTGTGTATGGTGTCCTGGGCGAGTGCAACATGCGTCATCTTTGGCGACAATGTCGAGACGACTGGCTGTGGCTATAAAAAAGCAACACGGTTGGATTTGGGATCAGCCGGGTCGCTCTTATCAAAATTTTCCGTCAAGTAATTTATTGTATTTCGGCTCGCTGCTTCCTTATAGCCAGTCCTTTGGAACGGGCTCAGAAAACTCCATCCTTTTGGTACAGCAAGTGCATGTGTGTGTATACACACTACCTTTCTGGACATTTGCTTTATGTTTTGTCACATTTTTATGGTCATGGCCAAGAGTCGCCTTATGGCATCGATTTTTATTATTTTTCCCCGGATAAAATAAATATTTACCCATTTTATGATTAGTCGAGCTTGGCTGTGGCATTGTTTTAATGCATTTTTAAAGAACCTCAAATTTAATAGACTCGGGCTCACAGCAGTTAGATGGAGCTGGTAGATAGCCGTCGATGTTAGAGACAAATGTCGTCAGCGGCCTAATGGCAACGATTTTGGCCCCTTGTCGTCGCCTTGGCCAAGTGTTAATGTTACCAAAACATTTCTGGGCGCATAAAACTCTTTTCATTGTTTTCAATTAAGAAAGTTAATTATTTGATTATTATCAGCATTAATTGCACGGAGTTGAGTTTCTCATTAGTTCGGCGCGGTCCAATGGAAGCATTCTGATTTATTTCCATTCCTCCACTTTGCATTTCGAGCTAACGTATAAAATATATAAGTATATTTAAATGCCCGCCTAGATGGTTGCATTGATTTCTCTCCCTTTCCCTTTGATATATGGCTTTTACATGGAAATCGGGGCCAAGACTCGTAAAAGAGCCATCACCTAGGTTGATGATGAGCCAGTTGATGAGATTGACAGGCACAGTTTTCGGTACATGTATAATCCTTTCTTTACTGCCTAAGACATATTAATGGGTTACTCGAGGTGCTTTAATTAACTCTGAAAGTGTATTCTTACTTATATGAATATTGCTAAGAATAATTGAAAACCATCGAAAAAACTGTCTTACGTTGTAGTCTCTTGTGGTATCTCCACTCACATTTAGCCACCCCGTACTAAAGCCACACCCTATCATCGCGTATTTCACTTACTGCTGCCAAACAATTTGTCATAATCATAAATCATTTCTGAGCGCTAAATCCAGTGTCTAATGCAACGCAGGAACCAGCAAGGAACAAAAGGACTCAGCGAAATCACCGCATATTTCACAGCAGGATATTGGCCTCTAAATTGCCCCGCAAAACATAACGCTTTTCGATTGCCAAAGTGGAAACACGCAAAGGGGGAAGTCAGGAAATATTGCCGGCCAGAGTTTCCATTTCTTTTCCTTGGCTCCATGGTGCGTGTATATGATTTTCAATTATATGAAGCACCGCACAAAAGTTGTTTGCACATATGTCGTATCTCATCAAATTATTTGCCAGGACACAGCAGGATGCGAGGCGCATCCTTTTGTCCCCCGGTATCCGCCCCCGTGGCTCATTTAGTGGTGACAAAGTTTTTTTTCAAAAACTCCTGCAAATGTGCAAGAGTTGCCGACTAAAAGTTTCACGAGGGTTCAGTGCCCAGGATTTTTCCGAAAAAGCCCGCAGATGCAGTGGGAGGTGAAAGAACAGTGGGGCGGGGCAGGGATGACCCACACCCACAGAGACACAATTCAATTAATTGTGACAAATAATTTATGAAACTGCTTACATGTGTGTGGGTGACGAGCATAAAAATGAAAAATCCATGTATCAAGACGGATAAATCAGGGATATGACAAGCATTTCCAATTTGACGCCGATGTGTAGTCCTTGGGGTAGTTCCTCCTCATCCATGCTGGGTTTGCCCACCCAGAGTTGGCCTCGCCGTTTAACCCCTTTTAAGTCCATCGCATCCTAGCAGTGAGCTGAGTGGCATCTGAGCTCGTTTCGCACTTCAAATCTGTCATCGCGACGATTTCTTTATGGGCCCCACATACCAAAAATCCATAACAGGTTTTGAGGTGTATATTATCTTAGCTGAAGATTTTTGGAAAGGGATTTACATAAGGTTTTATGATCCATATATATACACCAAAACAATATCTTAAAACTTCTATATAATAAGCAAACATAAAACATAAAATAAAAACATAAAACATAAAAATTCATTAAAAATTTCACTACATATGCATGTAAACTGATTTAACTTGATGAAAGCAAAATACATAAAAAATTGGTTGATTGTTTTTTAGTTTTTTTTTTTTGTGTTTCCCACCGATATTAGAAATTTAAATACAATTTTGCATCTCTTCCACTTCAGAACCTGTTCAACTGCCACATTTCAACACCAGCTGAGCACCAGTAAGAGTCCTTTTTAAAAAGAGCGACAAGTTCCACCCCAAATACCATTCAAAACTCCATTCTCAGCTGTTGCAAATCTCCTTATGACATATTTTGATATTTATTTATTATCTTGTCACTCTGATTTGGAACAGCATAAGCCACCCCGTTTTTTTTTCCATTTTTTTGTGGTAGGAGTTAGCATCCTGGGGCGGCACTCACTTGTCGCGTGTCGAGAAACAAAGCAAACAAAGAGCTGTCAGCAAGTGCTCTCGAGTACATTCTTTTTTAGATATTTCTTTTTAAATATACTTGATCAAAATTAAATGCACACTTAAGTAGCAAAAGGGGATGGGATGCCCAACTGAATAGATAGGCGTTGAAATTATGGCAAATTGACGAAGCGCACACAAGTGGATTCCAGGCCGCGTCCCTTTGTCAGTGCAAATATTTGACCAGATGCGGCACCACGCAGCTCCTGGGTCCTGTTCCCAGATAGCTTTTGGCCGGTATTCACTTAATTTTTTATGACATCCATATGGGGGATCAAAGCGGATTTGGTCGGTTCGATGTTTTGGAAATTGCTTCCCGGCTATCGACCTGCCATCGTCCGAATTTCGGACTTAGCTGCACGAAATATGAGTAAAAGTATCTATGAGATACGATGCCGGAGATAGCTCTGATTTCTGCTCCGTGGCTTATTTCGATAATTTATTGTATTGAACGGGCAGGAAAAATATATTTCTTAAAGCATTTATAGCATTTCTTGTTAGGTAACTTATTAGAAAGGTTTTTATACCACGCGTACTTTAAGCCAGCTATTTTTTTGGTTTAGAAATCCTTGATAAGTATGTAAACTTTCACTCTGACTATGAAATATATATCCACTCTTTCAGCTTTAAGTCAAGCTAAATTAATATCTCCAATTTCTTTGTTTAATCCCCCTTCAATTGGTAAGTCTTCTGCTCTGCGTGCAAAGGTAATCTAATGAGTTCGGGCCTCAATTAGCTTCAGGAAACGGAGCACGGCAATTTTTGGCCAGGGGATATACACGTACCTAATGGCAATTAGGGGGATTGCCTTATATTTCATGCCGCCCCAGTTCATCACCATTTATGAGCTCCGGTTTTCGTGTGGGCTGGGGCCACGAAAACCCCAGACGATGTCAGCTTCCACCGAAGTAATTGAATTTTGACGTTGGACCGTTCATCATTAGTCCTGGCGGCATGTAAAAAAGGATACTTAACGCAAATGATTCGAATTTGTCAGACGCCCAGACAGATACATTCATCCACAAATGACTGCAATAACTGCAATCGATGGGCAAGGGAGCCTAGAGGAGGGGGCGGTCAGCTAATTTCCTGCAGCCACGAGTCCTTGGGGGGAAAAGCTTCAGGGACGCTTTTCTTTTCCTGCCAGTGTTTTCTGTTCAGTTTTTTCTGTGTGTGCGCGGAAATGCCGAAAGTGCATCTGATTTATGTGCGTTGCAAACTTTCAACTTTGCAACGATTTCGTTTCGATAGAGGTGACCCCTTGTTATATATATGTATTCATAGATATATATATATATTCGCAATTGTATCACAGAAAATAAAATGAAAAATTTCAAAACATTTGCTGAATTTATACAAATTGTTAATATAGAAGCGGAATTAATATTATCTTTAAGTGTACACGCACGGCGCACGAACAATGGAATCAACAAAAGACGAACAAGGATGGCGAGCCAAAAGTTGGCGTTAAAACTAAAATTCCATAAATTAAACCTGGCTACTGGATAAAAGGTATGGGGGTGGAAATAAAAGTTTTGCTTTTAACCTCGCTTCGGTGATAAATCACAGATCTTTTTACATAAATTTATGCTTTGCCATTTGCGGCGGAAAATGCCCTCCCTGCCCAACGAATTTTCCCGAGGTGGCTTCACCTAGGCCACTGGCTCTAATGGCTAACGGACGGCTGGCGGAGGTGGTTGGCTATGTGGGCGTTGGTCCTTCGGTCGTCCTGCTAAGTGCACGCTATGCCACAGTCACACACACACAGATGCGGCTGCTTATCGCCGAAAAATATGAAAACTACCTTTTCGAATGGGCGGACGTGGCAGCGAAATCGGGGAGCCAAAGGATATGGCGCACTTAGGCAACCAGGACCTCATAGTCGACTGCTCCTTGTGCAACTTTTCCCCAGTGTCTGAGTGTGTGTGTATGTGCAACACCCTTGATAGAGAAGGAGCTGTACAAAAAGTTTCAACTGCAAACGAAAACTTTTGACCTTTACGAGTGTATGCCATCAAAAGACCATATACTTTCACACACGTACATGTGCCATGTAAATGCAGTGCGTTTCAGTCGTATAGATATATAATTAAAGATTATTGATCAACAATGTTGCTTATAAGATGTGACATCAAAGAAATAAAAGCATTTTCAAAATTACTGAATATATTTTCGTTCTTTTACAGATCTTAATTTGTCGAAAGTGATTATGAGACTTATACTCACAAAACGCACTGTATTTTCAAAATCAAACAAGCCAACAACATATGTGGAAATACTTGTGTGTATATAGAACTATATATAAACTGCACTTTCTTCATATCCTGACGCTAGTTTGTGCCGAGTCTCAAATGCGTTATTTTAAAAAACTTTAAGAACTCATACACAAATATACTTAGTTGTATGTAAGTGTACTTGCTATTTGCGAAGGAAGGACGAAAGTGGTTGTGTGTGAGCATACTTCTCCACAGCACTGTTCGAGCTGGAGCTACTACTTTCTACTATTTATCAACGCTGTGCATCTTGACAAGACTGAAAAAGAAAAGAAACCGGATATTTTGTAGCTTATTTAACGTCAATAATATTTTAAAGTAAATGTTAAATGTTAATTAAATAATAATTTATTTAAGTGCTTGGGTCACTTGTAAATGAGTATGCTATTAACAGAATGTTTTTTCTGAATATGTATAAGCTTTTTAAATAGTATTAAAAGTCTTGCTTTAAATAGTTGCAACAACATGATGAATAAATTTTAATTATGCAGACTGACAACATAATCTTTATAAGTGTGTTATAGGTTATTAAGCCAGATTACACTTCACGATTTGAAAATTATATTTTAGCCAGCTGGATTGTTTGATTGCCGGACTGCCTCACTGCACTTATGTACTTCCCAGTCGGATCTGCAATCCTTCGCCCAAGCCCTAATTGAAGAACATTCGCTGCAAAATGGATCCCAAATTAGGGGCCTATGCAAATGCATCAGCGACGACCGACCACCTGCAGCCGGATCTGCGAAGTGCATCTGGGGTCCGCAAGCGCCTTGGTGGCCAACTGGCAGCTGGAGGAGCTGCTCCGGGAACCGCAGCGCACCAACCGAGATCATAAAAAGAAAAAGTGCCAGCTCTGGGCCGGCTGCGATGGATGCACTTCAAGCCGGGCTGGGAATAAAGTCGTAAATAAATAAGCCTAGAAAATGTCGTCGGCGCTGTCTGCGAACTGCAGTTGGACTTGAAGTTGCGGACGGCGCTTCGTGTCCGCATTTTGGTATTCAAATGAGTCTAAATGAGTCTACACGACGTGGCCAACTGTTTTCGCATTTTACTTTTTCATTTATTTATTTATTTCCATTTATTTATGCTATTTGTGCTGCCTATGTTACTTGTTGCTGCTTCTTGGCGCGCATATTTCATGAATCAAGTAGCGTGTGTGTGAAATGCGCGACGTTTGTTTAATTTATATGTGAATGCGCACGCGCAAAGTCTATGTCTCCTCACCTCCCTCGTGGCAACACGCAATGTCCAAATATTTTGCATACATTTTATTCGCTTTCCAATGGCCCAGTATTTATGGCCCATGCTCGCCGTAAACTAGATCATTTTGATGATCTAACTGAACTGCGGATCGGAGGATCGGCGCATCGAAGGGGTTCGAGGAGGACCCACCCAATTGCAGTTGGAGCACGGACCCCGGAAACGGGGACTCCCCGCCGACAGCTCTTCCCAGTGGCCTCCTGGCGCCGATTTCGCTGCCCGAGAGCCCTGTTTCGGGTGGAAGTCGTGACTAATTACAGAAATTAAAACGCTGTAATTTAATTATGTATCTGCGATTTGTTATCGGCCCTGGCGTCAACCGTCTCAGTTGCCCCCGCTTCACTATCGCTGTATCAAAGTCAATATGCAACACTGTACACTGCCAGAAAAATATTTAAAATTAATGTACATTGCTTTTAGTATAAGTCTCATACTCCACGTAGTAAATGGTACCATTTTTATATAAATCTAGGAACTATAAACTTTCATGGCTAATTGTACAATATATATAATAACTTAGTTGACATACCATTAGAATGTTGCTTCATATTTTTCCCACTGAAAAAAATAGAAACAAGAGATTCAGAGAAGTGATGGTACACATGGGGGTTCTCCAATGAACTCAAACTGACTTAATTCAACAGGAAAGCGCTGAGCAGAAGGTGGACAAAGTGCAATTCATTTGGCCAAATACAAATAGACAAAAGTTCACAAAAGCCCAACAAAAAATAGAAACACACACAAAAAAAAAAAGAAAACATTGGGAAAAGCCAGCGGACAGTGGGCATCGCATTGGAGGACATGACTTGGACCAGAAATCGAAGTGGGAGTACCACCAGGAGTACCAGTTGGTGTTGGCGTTTTGCTTCTGCAGTTGAGCGCCATCGATATGCACTGATTTCCATATTCAACCGATTTTGGTTTGCCCAGTCTGCACTCAGTTGTGGATACTGAAGTATTGGCCAACTGACTAAGTTGGCTGGCCAGATTAAATGGCAAACAAATTTTAGCTGCGATTAAAGTTCAAGATATGAAGCAGAAAAGGTGGACTAGCTTATGAATACAAAAGATTTGATATTCAAATGGTTATTTATACCTTAAATATATATATAATTTTTACAATGCATTTTTGTCAAATGCTTTGAATTACCAATTACTACATTATTTCTGATTTAACTTATGATTAGCTATCCAATTAAATGTGGTCAACTCGATCTGCATATTTTTTAGGTCTTGTACTATTGGAATCTGTCTGTTTTCGATTTGCTACCATGTTTGAACTTCTAAGATCGTATTTTTAAACTCGTTGTTAATGTAATATGATAGATTTGACATATAGGGAGTTTGAGATATTCTTAAGTTATATTTTATTTGTACATTCACATGGAGAAACCGGGCATGAATGTTCGATTATTAAGGGCAATGCCCACAAAATTGTGCCTAATTATGTACACGATTCCGGACAATGTTTGCACCCATAATATTTACCGATTCGTTTAATGGTAATTGAAAACTATTTCCAACGATAATGAAGCGATTTCGATGAAAAGCGAAAATTGCTGTAGCGGCGATAATGAAAACAAACAAGAATTCGCGCAGGGCAATAAAATCCAGTGCACCGATCACAATGTATCTGCACTCTTACATATACATATATGGGATACATTCTGCAGAACGACAGAGTGCAATTTAAATTGTATATTTGGTTGGGTTGGGTTTTGTGGGCCCATGGGAGCTTTTTCGAAATAGGTTAATATGGAATGCACCTTGGGCCGGAGGATTTTGACAGCGATTTAGATTCGTTTTCGGATTCAGATTCGGTTTGACATCCACGCACAGAGTTCGCAAAACGTGGCATTAGTTTAGGGGGCTATATGTACATATATTTATATGTATCTATATATATTTGGATATAGAATTAGCTGGAAAAAATTCGCACAGCTGGGAGGCCAGCGATTTTGCAATTTGTGAATGAAAAGTCAAGTGGAAAATTTCTGAATTAAATTCTTTTCGGGCAGTTAATTTGCATGAGAACCAGAGTCCACTTGTGTCCGCTTGAGGAATTCTAATGCAAATGCGATGCCATTTTCCGAGAATTGATTGACAACTTTTCGGGCTGCCTAATGCATCTCATTTCAACATTTCGAGAGTCCAGCAAAGACACTTGTCTCGATTTCAGTAGATTATCAATGGACTCTACGAATCTAAAAATGCAGCCACACAAAATGAATGGCAGGCAGGCAGAATGTAGGCATCATTCAGAAAGATTTTCATAATGAAACTGAATGATGCATATTTATTTATTAAATTTCATTCCAATTAAATGTAACTGTCCCAATAAAACCCATTACCCATTGAGCAATATGTTGTATATTACCGAAATCCCCCGAGTGCCTTAGCCACAATGGGCGACCTGTACAGGAAAAACAAACAACTCCAATCACGCTCCTCAAAGCAACCGAAACAAGACTCATAAGAGCGCGAAACATTTTGTTGTTATTTTGTATTTGACACCCGAAAAGCGCCAAAAGACCGCCCCTCCCCAGCGCCCCTCTCCCACACCTGGTTCGCCCATAGAGATTTGCACCTGTGCAGCCGGCGACGGTCGCCAGTCGATTGCCAGATGGGCTAGGCTCCACTATCCACTGGCAATTGTACTGCGAGAAATGCGTGACTATATATATAATACATACATTTTAAAGATATTTTTTCACAAGTACTTAGTTTTCTCTTTCCATGACATCAAGAATGTTATAAGCATTGATTTTTAATTGCGGTTAAATTCTTAAACTGTTCATCATATTTTTGAGCAGTGCACTTCCGCGAGGAGACAGGCATATGCTTCAATGTATCTCTGCCATGGCAGAGAAATGTTTCGCGCAGTTCGGGCCAATTCAATGCATTTTCGGCTAACTGTTGATGCTGCGGTTATTTTGCAGCCTCGGCTCGCATCAATTAAGAGGTGCGCTGCACGGGCCGAGTCAATTAAGCTGCAGGCATTTTGCTCATGCTAGGGACTTGCCCCGCCCCTCAGTGCCCCCTCATCCCACCACAAATCATTTCCCCGCGGCCAGACAGACATCTTCCATAATACCGCACGATTGCCGATAATCGGTCGGGGATCCCCCTTATGCACAAAATGTTGCTAGTTGCTTGCTGGCAATTTGAGCAGCAATTCATAATAACTGGGCCCGCTACCACCCACAGGGTGGTTGTCAGACCGCAGGGGGAGTGGGGTTCAATCAGGCCTAAGCCACCAGAGTTGCCAAGCCTCCCTTCCGAGTCCCCCACCACAAAGTGGAGTTCGCATCGTCGACTCCAATCGAGGCGAGTCATAGAAAATTGCTGCAATTTTATATTTACAGCAATTGGGCGCAAATGCGAACGGGGGGAGCCAGAGAGCGAGCGAGACGGAGCAAAGGCCAATGTAAAAACATGAACTTAAAAATACATAATTGCATATTCCACCCGGGACCAGCCAACCAACCAGACAACCGATTGAGCCAACGTTTGCAGCCCCCATTTCCCAGTTCCCCAACTCAGCCGCAATCCCAATCGCAGGCCCAACTTGGACACACTGGCAACTCGGAGCTGACAAACAACCGAACACTCATACGTCACGTTGATTGGAAATGCGGCACAGTGGAACCAGATCGCTGGAATCGAAAGGGATTACATATACTAGGGGAAAGATTTCAATTTCTGTGGGATAAAACAAACAGCTACTGTTCCGGTTGAAACTAAATATTTATTTGTCTAATCACTTAACATTTACTTTTTACAGACCGATATTGTGGTTTTAACTTGTTAATTATATTTGAAATGCCCTTTTTTTTAAATAGTATTTTTATTCTATTCTATCTGTGGCTAATAAATGGGTCCAGTGTCCTGCAAATGATTTGATGTAGCGGAAGGCGTCCCACCGACTGTAAATTCAAATTATATATACTCACAAAAAGCCAAAAAAGTTTGAAAAAACAACCTCAAGAGCACAGGAACACTTTGCACTCTTCTTCTTCTGCTTTTGAGGGGCGAGGAAGACGAAATAAAATAGCAAAACGTTTTGCATCCGCAATAGCAGCAAACAGGAAAAAAACAAAAAAAAAATGAAAATAGCAGCAACGGAGAAGAAACAAAATCGAGGCAAATTTCATGACAGGCAAGTAATTTTGTTGTGATTTTTTGATTTGACCCAAACACTCGCTTTTGAAAAAAAGCAACTGGGGCCAACACACACACACACTACCTCACATGCAACTCGGGTTGAAACGTGCAATTTGTATTTGCTGCCCCCAAACCCCGACCCCAACCCATTTCCCCCGATTTTCCATCCATCGTATCTCTCGAACAAAACGGCAATTATGCCGCGTTTCTGCTCCCAAATCGGGGGAAATATATTTGAAGCGCTTAGATTTGGACAGTGGGTGGCAGGAGTTGACTGGATTGGAGGATTGATTGGGGCTGGGGGCGGAGCCCCATATCCGGGTCGGGTCGGATTGGGTCTTTGTCCCATTGATTTACAGCGCTACACAAAACGATGAATCGATGATTCCAGCATGAGAAATTAGATCGAGTCGCTGTCTAACTCATCATCAACGGCGTTGGCAACGTTGGCCAGCCCCAAACACACCGCACAGCATTGCCAACAGCGACAAACAAATCACTGGCTTGGCTTACGAAGAAGAAAGATTGCTGGAGAAATAGAAAACTGAATATATGGAGACCAGAATGCTCTCAGAATTATTAATAACTAAGAAGAATAAACAACAAACCGATCGCCAAATAAATCATTATACTTATGATACTAATTACGATCACATGGGTAACTTATATAATCTTAACTTTAAATGTATATCCCACTGATCAAAGAAAAGCTATTCTTTTTTATAATTTTCAGAGCTTTCCACTCACATATGCCAACAAATTAAACAATGTTATATTTGCATTATATAATCATTCTGAACTTAATATATATTTTCTTCCAATAAGTTAAATATTGGCTTTCCCAAATTGTGTTAACCCCTTTCGAGAGTATAACGAGAAGCATTGGGATTGAAATTTTGAAAATTGCTGCTGGGATTGCGGGATTGTTGTTTGTGAGCCCTCCCTTGAACCACCTCCTCTGTATCGGGAGTATAAACTGTAGTAATTTTCTACTTGGCTCTCCGCTTTGCGCTGCGCTGCCGCCTGGCAAAAATTGGTTTGAAAGTTGACTTGCTTTTCAGTGTTTTTCATGTAATCACATGGCCATTCCCCATTCCCCACAGCATCCACCCACTGCCACATGCCACCCAAACCATGCCACCACCCACCTCCCATCGAAGGGGTAAGCAACCAAGCAGTAAATCGCGCTGACTGCTGCAAATGTCCGGCATCAGCATCCCGCTTAGAATTCCCAAACCGGGCTTTGTCTCTCGCAGAATCTCCATTCCGTTCCGTTTTGTTCTGCTCCACGCCCAGGGGGCAGGTCCGATCGGTCCGATTAATGCCTCATCATTTGCAGCTGGAAAATGGGAACGGGAAAATGGGAAAGCGGGAAAGCGTCACAAATTATCCGACTTCGACGAGGCGTGCCAGCCAAGTCAATCGCCTTCGATTGTCTCCGTCGAACGATGTTTTGTGCGGCCCAGTCCCGAGTCTCATTTGGCCTAATGGCTTCCAGGATAAGTGCCAGCGAAAAGTGGATTCCGCCTCCTGCGTCTCCTGTTGGCAGGACAGCTCCATTCATTTGCTGCACTTGGATCATATTGGATGACCAGATGCAGCTATATTTATAAGCCACGGTGCTTTTTATTCAGATTTTATTATTTTATTATTCAGATTTTATTAGAAAAATATCTTTTAAAAGAAGAACATTAAGTTTGATTTATGTAAATAAAGTGCTCTAAAGATCTATTCCAAAATTATTTGATTTGCTTTACCGTATATCTTCTATTACCTACCCAACTTAGAAGTTGGTTTCTGCTAGCCAAACTAAATTTTCCATTTAATCCTAGCTTTTTGTTCTGTCTACACAAACGTGTGCTGGGGCGTTTACTGAACGACTTGAGGCAACCGCAAAAGTAAATCAAATAAGCCGCAAAAATATCATACGAATATCATAGAGACATGGGCCACCCATAAGCTGGCATGAACATCATAAGGCCAATTAATCTGGCAGTGCAATATTATGATGGTGTCGATTACCCAAACAGACAGCCACGAGCCACTGACACGTGACCAGGGATCTAGCTTTCTCGAGAGGATGTACACAGCTCCGCCAGAAGCAGGCTGTCAAGTAATCCCCTGCATAATGTTGCCTAAATGCGAGCGCGTGTCAAACTCGGGCTGCGAATAGACCAGGTCTGTAGATGGATATTATCGTAGTGCTGAAAAAAATGTAGGTTTAATTATGACCATTTACAGAATAATGCACTTGGAAAGTCTATCCTAGGTATGGCTTTGAAATCGCAAAAATAATAAGTTATAGTTATTATAGTTTTCGTACTTCTATTTTATCAGTTTAAGATAACGAAAATCCTACGATTGCGAGTTTTCCGCTTTTTCGCTGTGCAGCATTCAGTTCTCCAGGAGAAGCTTCTGCTCAAGCTGCCGATCTCTGGCAGACTTCTCTCCACATCTGCCGACGTCAAAATGCTGGAACCAACTCTTTTTCAGCGGCGGCTCAAACTCGAACTCAAACGGAGGCCGCCATTGTGCTGAGTTGGGGCCAAAGCCAAATGATGTGCCAAACTGACACTTGGCGATACACAGATACGGCTACTCAAACACCATTAAGGCGGGTGTTGCATTCTGGAGGGGGGAGGTGGCATTTGCAATAAGCATATGGGAGGGAGGGGTAGATGGAAGGGGCTTGCCATATTCCTGTTGATATTTGCCGGAATGATTGTTGGTTTTATTTTATTTTGTGACAATTTCAGCAGCAACAGCAGGAAATAATAAAAATGCAAACAAATCGTTAGATTTTCCTATTGAAGTGTTTTCACCCCCCTCCCCAGCAACAACTATTCCTTTTTGTGTGTGTGTGAGTGTGTCGAGTGGTTGGCGTTGTTGTTGCTGGTGTTATTGCCTTTTGTTGCCCGTGTCGGTGTTGCTGGTGTCGTTGGGCATGTTGTTTAGGGGCACAGTGGAGCAATTGGGGGGCATTGGAAACAACACGCCAAAGAAATATTTTTATTATAAAGAAAAAACTGTGCAAAGCATACCATTTTTAAAGAGTTATTTATGAAATGGAGCAGATTTCGTAAATACAAAAATTTATTTATCAGTGTATATTGTAAAGCTTGAAATTGCTTACAATCAATTTATTTATTTTTAATTCTGAAAGCTACCTGTCCGCTTTAAATTGCTAATAAATGGCAATACATTTTTAGATATCGATCGGCATAAACAAAGCAAACGGAAACAGCTTAATGAATTCATGTAATCATATATCACATATCGACGGTACAAAAAATTCAGGAAGCGTCGTTCAATTAGTTCCAGAATTCCCGCACCCGCTAATATCATTTCAACTGGAGCTTATTTATGAGCGCCCAAAGTCGAATCCAGCCCACTGTGGCGATGATGATGATGATGACGTTTGGAAGCTGCGATATCAGAGGCTGAGACGATGGACCCATGAGCTGAGAACCAAACTGAAGCCCGGCAATTTGTGCAATTTTTCTTGTTTAGATTGTTTTCGGTGTTTGCGTTGTCGCCGGGCTGTGTTTGGTTTTTATGCCTGCGATAAGCCCGCACACTGCCCATAACCATTCTCATATTATTTGTAAGGATTTTTGCATTTATTGCCAGCGCTTTCAAGGATTTCCCAGCCCAAACAGAGACCCAAACCCAACACCAACGCCAATCGCAATCCGTATATCCGAATATGGCTGCAGTAGTTATCTTAATAGTTATCAGGCGATTGTTGTTTTAGTTTTACTGCAGTTAGTGCGTGGATCGGCCACTTTATTCGCCAGTTAAATTTGATGCCATTTAACGGGTTGCGGCAATGGAGACGTTTGCCCCCTCGTGCGGTAAATCCATTAAATTGCCCCAAATTAAACTAAACTAAAGTAAGGAAGGGAGCGAGAAATGGTTGTGACAAAACTGTTGTAAATAAACTGTTGGAATGGGAGCGGCAATTACATGCCCCGAATTAACATCCTCGTGGAACAATAACTCAGTTCGAACTGCAACTGCAACCCTCCGTCTGCAAGGGTTGCCCATATCTCGAGGTGCCTTCGTCATAACGAATGTATCTTCAAGGTGCCGGGAAATGCCGCTGACAGATACAGGACTGCCTACAGCAGATCCTCGGTGAATATTCCCGCTGACAGAGTGATGGAATGGGCGGGATGATATGCAGACCCATGCCGCGATCCCAAGTTATTCCCTCATTCCTGTGATGACAGTTTGTCAGTTGACAATCAGCAAGTTGGCATATTAACCGTGCTAATTACTCAACGACGGCATAACTCTGTCATGTATCCGCCAGATACGAAAGTGCAGCAGATGCGGCTCCTAAAAACTGAGAGAAGAAAGAGCAAGGGAATTGTTGAGCTCGGCTTATAAATTTCTTGTAATTCATTATGGATAGGTAATTTGTAAGGTATACAATTTAATAAACATGTAACACCAATCAGGCATTTTTTTGAGCAGTTCAGTTTACTTATAACGGGTAAGATTTCGGCAAAATCTCAAAGTCTCTGTATGAGTCTTTCTACTCACACACAGATATTTTTCGCTAATCGAATTTCAAATCCAAATTCCATTGTTTAAAGATGTAAATGACATTTCTAAATCGAAACCAGTTCAAACATCCATCACAGCCCAGTCGCACAAAAAGCAAATGGGCCACGGACCCACAAACAAACTGGCGGACAAACAATACCAAAAACAATAATAATAACCAAAGACACACTCAGAACTCAGCGGGTGTCCGTCATTAAAAAGATGACAAAGCGATGTCAACAGGAAATTTTTTGATTAACGACTAAAATGCCAGAGAGCCAAGCGATCGGGCAGTGCGATCAAGACGCGTTGAGTGGAATCGAAATGGAGACAAAAACCAACAGAAACCGAAATAAGTTAACCAGAAAAAAAGCTAACGATCAAAACCAAAGTCGAAACCAGGCAGCAAAAATTTGTTGAAGGTAAAATATCAATTTAAAAGGCAATAAAAATATTTCATTGCTGTGGATCAGATCAGGCTCTGCTGGCCTGGCCGCATCGATACTCAGTTTCGATTTCGAATTAAAAGATTATGACGATAATAAACTTGACTAATCATTTTTATTACAGCCAGCCCCATCCATCTGTTACCACGAAAAATCTCGGAAATCGTTTTCGGTTTTTTCCCAGAACCCCAAACGAGATGCAGAGATACAAAAATCCGACGATCCGTAGATCCGGAAGAAAACTCCGAGATGGCTTATTAATTTTTTCACTTTTATTTGCATTTTTTTAGTTTCTGTTTTTCGGTTTTGTTTTCGCTTGGGCTTGCGTAATAAATTATGAGACTATGCTTAATGCTTACGAACAGAGTGTGGGATACATTGGCATCCGTGTATAATTTAATTATGGTAATCAATACATGTACGATCGCTCATAGACTTACTTATCGCTAGGGGTTAATCCTTCCTTCCAATGAAGTGAAATTAGAGTGTGGGGGTGTGTGTGTGTTTTGTGGGTTTTTTGGGTTTTTTGGGTTTTGTGGGTCGGGGATTGTCCCCTCTCGGCTAACAACTAAATTAACTATGAATGTTAGATATCTTTTGTGGTTCTTCATCTGTGATATGGAAAGCATTTTGCTGGGGCTTCGATAGGGGGCTTCGATTCCCCCCGGCCACCGCAATCGTAATTTGTATTTCGTTTTTACATTTAATATCACAATTTCTCATATATATTTTTTTAGATTTTTATTCCGTTTTTAGCTCCTAACCCATATACTCGAAAGCAAAGCGTTTTGGATTTCGAAATGTGTTTGTTTTTAATGATAATAAGTGTGTGTGAGTGTGGTTTGCTTATATACGTAGTATGTACAGAAAGTGGAAATAAATCTAATTTACGAGTAGTAGGAAACAAAAGCCTGCGCTCGGCGATCGCATCTAAATTTATAGCATGTCATATTATTGCACATTCCAAATAGATTATTAACGTGTATGCGTATGCGTGTGTCTGTGTGGGATTTGGTTATAATATATCATATATATTTATATATACGTATGTACACATGTCTCGCTTAGGTACCTATTATTTTTTTTATATATATTAGCATATACCTTAAGATTTGCTTTAAATTCGAATTTTGATTTTACTACGCCTTCACTGTCTGCTTCAGCTGCTCGGATTCGGATTCGGACTCGTATTCGGATACGGATACGAATACGAATTCGGATACGGATTTTGGATTTAGTTTAGATTCCGTTCTCAGTTTTGTGGAACATGAAACGCCATCAGTCTCTCCATACCAAGCAGCCTTTGGTTCCAGATCAGCAGATCTTTCGATTTGTTTAGCTGGAACACAAATCGCTTTTGATGCATCTTTGGATACGTTTCATGATCCCGCCTTAGTATGGGTGTACGTGTGCTCGGCATTCCCCCGTTAATTCCCCGGCTAGATCATAAAAAATTGTTTATGAAAGGCCCGAGCCCGGGAACATAATCGATCATCGATCAGCCCATTTTGCAGTTGGAAACTTTTGCACTTTTCGCTTGGAACAACAATCAAGTAATATTTTTCTGGGCAACAATTTATAAATATAAAGATTTGTGTACACGACCGATCTTCACCGGACTCGTCGCCGGCTCCTTCTTTCTCCCCCTCATTTCGCTCTAAATCTTGAGATCATTTGGTTGCGAGAATCGATTGCACCTTGACTGGGTCTGGACTGCGATCGCCAAACTTTTTTCCGGGAGTCAAGTGATCTTGATAGCGGATTAAGCCATCTGGATCGTAATCGTGGTAGTGTAGTGTTTACTTATTCGCGATCTTCGTTCCACTCACTCATCTGCAAAGGGAAAGAGCAAAAATATATGGATTGTTTAGTAAAAGTGAAATGATTAAAGTATTTACATAGGTGGTAATTAGGGACATTTATAGGGAAGTATCTATAGTGTCTTCAAAATCCTTAAACTACTGATAATACAACTTGTAACATGATGAAATGAATAGGATTGGAAAGGATAGGACGGGATGGGATGGGTAATATTGGAAGACTTACATACTTTACGGCACGATTTCTGAAGGTTTCTTGCTCCATATCGCGGATTTTATGAGTTAGCATGTGTTGCTTCAGGTTGCCCTGGAAAATAAACGAAAAAAAAGGAAATTTCCCATCAGTTTTCTGGTTTAAATTTCGTTTTAAGCGTAGGCACCGTTAGATAACCCCCCAATAAATTCAGAATAGAAGTATCTGTAGCTCACCTTGGTCGTAAAGCCGCGATCACAGATGCTGCACTTGAATGGCCGCTCCTTGGTGTGGCTCCTGTAGTGGATCTCCAGCGCCGAGTGGCAGGGGAATGTCTTGTAGCAGATGCCGCAGGTGGTGCTGCCGCGCACCCCGCTGAGGGCCAGTGGGTTGAATGGAGCCGCCGGCATTACGGACTGGGCGATCTGGTTCATGGCATTGCACATGTTTTGGGTGGTGGCGGGGGGAAAGAGCGGCAGGTTTGGGAACATGCCGAAGGGCGGGCGGGCGCCCATCAGCGGATTGGGCGGCGGTCCCGCTCCCGGTCCGCCTTCCTGCCGCTGATCGCGCGCTTGCGGCGGGGTTTGCCGCTGGGCCGCGGCTGCTGCGGCCGCTGCTGCAGCAGCTGCTGCGGCCTTTTGCTGCGCCTCAGCTGCCTCGCGACGCAGTTGCTCCTGGTGCTGATGCAGTGCAGCCATTTGCTGGTGATGGTGGTGCTGCGCAGCTGCTGCCGCTGCCACTGCCGCCTGTTGCTGCATCAAGTGCTGATGCTGCTGCTGCAGATGGTGTTGCAGTCCGGGGGGCAAGCAGTCAATGCCCACGGTGGGCGGCAGGGGTGAGGTCAGTAGGTTGGCGGAGGCGTGGCCAGAGCCACTGGGGCTCCTGGGCAAGCTGGGCGGGCTGACTGGCTTCTCCTTTGGCAGGGGCGAACGCGAACTGGAACTCGAGGTGGGAGCAGCACGGGGCGTCAAGTCCAGGGCTCCCTGAGAAGCCTCCGAACGAGCGGGCGAAGAGCTGCGCTTGATAGCCTGGGATGATGCATGTACGCTGGGCGAGGTTGGCGCAGAGGTGGAGCCCACAGAATGGCCATGACTCGAGGCGGAGGAACGCGGTCTTACGGGGTTCGTGTTGACCACACCGTTGGCATCAATTCTCAGCTTTTGCTCGAACAACAGGGACTTGAAGTCATCACCAGAGCGCGATCTGTCGCCCTCCTGCTCAAGATTACTATTCGAGAGGTGCTCCGACGACACATCATCGTCGTAGTCCTCGCCGCAGTCCATATTATCATCCATATCACCCTGCGACGACTCCGATCCCAAGGCGCCATTGTGGGCACCATGATTCGGACCCGGAGGACCACCTGGACCGCCGGGAAGAGCACCGAAATGGAAGGCAGCCGCTGCGAAGGGATTCATAAAGTGACTGGGCATCATCGAAGGTGGTGGGTCCCTGATCTCCGCCGCCTGGATTTGCTCCGGCGTCAGATCAGTGGGCTCCCCTGTATGCAATCGGATGTGCTGCTGCAGGACCAGAGCATTCGAGTACTTCTTGTGGCAAACGGGGCACTGGTGGAAGTTCCTCATCGGCGGACGAATCTTGTGCACTGCCATGTGGGTCTTTAGGTTGCCCTTGGTGGTGAATGCCCTGCCGCAGATCCTGCACTTAAATGGGCGCTCACCGGTGTGGGTTCGGTAGTGCATCTGGAGGGCACTCTTGCAGGATAACACCCGATCACAGACTACACACTGATTGGGATCGCTGATCTTCTTGTTCTTCATTAGCTCCTTGAGCTTCATGGTTTCACAGGTGTTTGAAACCTCGATGAAGTTCTCCCACGAGTTATCGTTGCTGTGTGGGCGGGGCAGTATTGCGGCCATCTCGTGCTTGATGGGATTAAAGAACGGCGATCTGGCCATGTGGTGCGGGTGGTGGTGCGGTGGTGGTGGAACACCCGGCGGAAGTGCTCCACCCGCCGGTGATCTTACTGGAGAGTGGTGTTCGGGGGATAGCATCTTGGCGGTGGTAAAGTTGAGGGGGAAACGCTCAGCGAAGAAATCCTCGCGGGGTGGCAATTGCCCAGGCGTGGGCAGGTGATCCAGGTGGGATTGGGAGCCTGGCGAAGATTGCGGATGCATTAGTGCGGCCGGTTGGATGGGCTGCACCACTGGTGGATAGCCCATATGGCTGTGACGGTGGTGGTGCGGGGAGCGGTGCTCTGATGAAGGAGAGGGTGCTTTTCGTGGCTCTATGCGATGATCCTCCTGCTTAACTTGCTCCTGCTCCTCCACACGCTCCTCCTTGATGCGCACCTCCAGGGGCAGTGGTTCCGGCTCGGGCTCTGAGCACTCTGCCATTTCCTGTTCATGTTCATCCCGCTGGTCCTTCTCTTCGACAGGTTCGTTCTTAACCTGCGGCTCATCCTCATCCAACTGAGGCGAGGGCTTTCTCAGATCCGTGGGCAACTCCTGAGGGAAGTATTGGTGCGGCGCAGCGGCTCCAAGGCTTTTAAGGATTTCCATGGGCGGGCGATAGAGATTCTGGAGGCCAGGGAAGGCGGGCGGAAAGGATGCTGGAGCAGAGCCCAATGGGGGCGGGGCGGGGGAATGATTGGGAGAGCTATCCGTGGGCGACATTTGATCCAGCAGCGGCGGATGAAACTTGTCCATGTGCTCCGGAATGGGCGTGGCATTCATGGGCACATGGGGGAACTTTTGGGCATGTCGTTGAAAGTGAACCTTGAGGTTTCCCTTGGTGGTGAACCGACTGCCGCACACATTGCACTTGAAGGGCCGTTCGCCAGTATGCGATCTTATGTGGATCTGGAGCGCGGAGTCCGAGCCAAAGACTTTCCCGCAGTACCTGCAGCGGTGCTTGAAGAACGGCTCATTGCGACCCTTTCCCTCACCCGATTTCTCACCGAAGGCAAAGTCGTCAGCCATGCTGTTGGCCAGGATTCCCTGCGACGCGGAGTCCAGCACCTCCTGGGCACGTTTCTGGAGCAGATCCAAGGAATTCGGCTCGGGCAGATCATCATGGTTGGTAATAATGCTGGAGGCCAGATCGGAACCGAAGGGCAGTGGTGTGTTCTCCATTTCCTTTAACTTGGCCAGAGCATCCTGCGCCGCATCTGCTTTGTGTGTGTTATCCAAACTCGGTCTACGATTTGGCTGGGATTCGTGATCATGCTCACGTCTTCGCTTCAGAGATTCAGCTGGAGAACCGGAGGACTCTCGCAGAGGTACACCCGCATTTATCAGATGCTGACGCGCCTTAGCCTCCGCCATTCTGGCCTCCGCCTTCTGGCGCAGTTCCATATCGGCAATGCGCTCCTCCTCCTCATAGGTATCTGTTTCCTGTTCCTGATCCTGCTCCTGATCCGCATCCTCCTCGATATCCTCTTCCTGTTTGGCCTGATTGAGCGCCAGCTGCGACTGGAGCTGCTGGATCAACTGGATCTGGAAGAGCTGCTGTTGCTGCAGATTGAAGAGGGTTTGCTGGAGAAAGGCCAGCTGCTTCATGGCAGCCTCATTGTCGGCTCCATTGGAACCATTCGCAATGGTCTTGGCCGCAAACTGGGCAATGGCCATTTGCATATTCTGGATGGCCTCCAGGGTGACCGGTGCTCCTGCTCCGCCCGGCAGAGTTACCTCCGTCGAGGGCACCGCACTGCTGGGTGCCTCATCGGGCATCTCCACATCCACCTCCACGTCCTTCTCCTTCTCCGGCGCCCTCTCGGTGGCCGCCTCCTCGGCACTGGCCTCCGCCACTGGGGAACTCGGCATGGAGCCACTGGCATTCGGTTCCCGCTCCTCGGAACTGGGCTTTGTCATCGCCACTCTGTTGTTGTTATCCTCAACGGGCTCTATCTCTGATTTCGCCTCGGATTTGATATCGTTCTCGAGTTGGTGGTCTGTTGTGCTTTGCTCTGGTATGCTTTGCTCGGGAGTGTTCTGCTCCTCGGGCTGCTCCTCCTCCGGCTCGGGACTCCGGCTGGGACTGGCCGTAGTGGTGGCCGTGGTCAGTGGCGAGCAGCCACCGTTCTCCTCCTGATCGCTACCGATGTCTGCAAACACAGAAAACAACATTCTCAAATTATTTACGATACGAGTTAAGTAAATGCAATTCACAGCCTAACTAATTTATTAATATTGAGCTGTATTTTTGACACTCAACTAAAAAGTTTATAAGATTTATGATTAAGATTTTTTTTTCTAACTGCACATGATTGAATTAAATGTCTAAAAGTAAATGATTAATGTAAAAATTCCACCTAACCATTTTAATATAAATTTGTAACTCCAATCGCCAAGTTGTTCATGTGAAATACATTTTCATGTTTTTCTTCGCATACCAAAGATGCTCATCGGATGCAGTTGCAACCAAAATAGTCAGAAGCTGGTTGAGATTGCTGCCCATTTCCCGATAACTCAACTACCTGTTAACTGCCCCCTGCCGCCCGCTCTTTACCCCCTTAGCCCCGTTGCATATGACTTAATCGCCGGCAATTGTTCATTGCAATGCGTTAAAGTTGCAGCTAGTTGCTGCTGCTGCTGTTGCTGTTGCCGCTGCCAACTGAATGCAATTACACTTCTTGTTGAAGCATGTGTTCTCTCTCCTTTTCCCTCAGTCGCAGCTGTTTTTTTGCTTTCTGCCCACAATTAGTCTCCAAGTCGATCGCTGGCAGTTGCAATTGTTGCTGTTGCTCGTGTTGCTGCTGCTGCTGCTGCTGCTGTTGCTGCTGCTGTTGCTGCTGCTGCTGGCCGACTGATGCTCACTTGTTGCCAGGTGAGCTGTCCAAAGGGGAGAAAGCAGTTGACAGCCGTTTGGCCTGGTCCAGTGCCTCTGACTAATTAATCGCGGCGGGCCTAAAAAGCAAACCAAGTCAAAGATTGGTCCACCAGCGACATCAGCAACACCAAAAGCAACAGCAACAGCATTAGAAATAGCAGCAACTTTTGCCGCACACGCACATAAAATATAATTTATGATAAGTCAGAGCCAACGAACTGGGGCCACACTCGTTCGATATATATAATAAAACATATTTCTGCACAAATCAAACGAGTTGGGCGAGTTTTCTGTTGTGTGTTTCTGTTTTCGTCCACAAAAGATACACAGCTACAAACAGAGCTACAGCTACAGCTTCAGATTCCGATTCAGATTCAGATACACGGATGGCGAGTACGAAAAAAGATATGCAGATAGAGCGCGCCTGGTCACTATCAGCGCCATTTGCATATCGATCGCATTTATATTATTTGTATGATTACTTTTCGGAACAGAATACATTTTAAAGATCTTTTTTAGCCGCCTAACGTTCAATTAAAAACGCCATTTGGCCGGCCTGCAATTGCAGTTCAAAAACGAAACCGCTCGGCTGGAGGAGTTATGATTATGATTGCTGATAAGTGAAGTGTATTTTAATTAATTGAAATTAATTATAATGTTGCCATAAACCTTTCAAGCGGCGGCAACACGCAAGCCGAAAAACAAAACCACTTCCAATTATGACGAACATAAAATTGTCTCGAACATGGTTAAGTCATTTTGCAATTGGTAATAAAATTGTTAAATTTACAATAACAATTAACGCAGCTTGTTTATTGTGTTGGTGTTGCCCTGTAAAGACAGGGAGATATTGCTCCTCGTCTGAGGCCATTGCCTTAGCCCCCGATTCGAATTCGATTTGGATGTGGATTTGGATTTGGATTTTGGTCTTTAGTTTGCCGTGTTTTAGTTCCTCGGATCGGAAGCGTGGGCGCCCAAACAAAATATCCAAACATTTAACTAAGTCTATATATACACCGATTGTACCGCCGATCTGCCACCGAGTGTGTGTGTGAGCCATTTAAAGATTTATTTTTTGTCTACCAGAAACGAGCGTATTTTGTTCCACTGACAACTGGCCAGGTTCATTCCGCCCGTGCTTTCTGTATTTGTATCTGCCAGATAAATAAATATGAAATTGTGAAACGAGACGAAATTATATATTTCCCATTGTTGAGGCACACAAACCGCTCCTATCCTATATAAATTCAATCGTGCAAGTTTAAAGGTGGATTAAGTCAAGCCATAAATTCGCGCCATGTCTGTTGGCTAAATTCGAATGAATTATTCCCGCTTCTCGTGCGCAACTAAATCGATAAATCCCTCGTTCAGGAACGATTGAAGAGTTTTTGTTGGGGGGGTGGGGCCGTGCCTCCCCCGCCCTTAAATACTCATAATTGCTAACCCAGCCTGTCCATCAACTCATTAACCAATGTCAACTTTTTGGCACTTTGTGTGTTCAAATATTTTCAACAATATTTGGCTGCAAATAAATTGTGCTTTGGTTTATATCTGCTTTCAGCACATACATTTTTTACCCGAACTTCGAATGGTAAGAACTGGTAAAGTAAATTTATTGAAGTACATTTATTTTTAGGAATATGAAAGTATTGGCCAACGAAGCATAAACCATTTAAATTTATTTCCAGAATTCGTGATACATCTTTAAAGGAAATTAAATTTTCTGTATTTATACCAAAAAAAAGGGGTGTTCTTGTGATTCGAATGCAAGAGTTTCAGTTGGGAAACATCGGAATACTCGGAATTAGATCAGATTTTGTCAATATTAATTTAAAGTATGCACAAATTGGCGGTTATTGATGATTGGAATGTATCCCAAGTTTGCTTTCCCTTTTTAGGTTACCTTCCCATAAAATTTCATCTACAAACAGTTCAGCAATCACAACTTTAATGTAGATATAAAATATTTACGTTCATCTGTGCCAATGACATTTTTTTCTTTCTGTGTGCTGAACTCGCAGTTCCCTTGGGTCCGTACCTTTACCTCGACATTTTTCAGTTCATTCCTCTAGCACTGACTTTTGCATACGCCTCGACTTTAGTTCTGGGCTGACTTTCAATTATTCCATCATCATATTCAATATGCAAATCGCTGCGAACCAACCGTGAGCCCGCTGGGCTGAGGTGAAACAAATGTTCAGCCAATTGGAAAATGTAAAATCAAAAGCAGAAAAAAAAGAAAGACATGCGAATAAACTACATAAGGTATACACAAAGTAAGCTAAAACAGAAAAAACAGCGAGTGTGTGGCATAATTGAATAATATATCCAAGTCCGGTCTGATCGGATTTGGCTGCCATAGGTCACAAAGGGGAAGAGCGCAGCAATTGAGTTTTAGGTTTTTCATACATTTTTAATAGGAACAGGGAAAAAAGAACGGCAAAATCGCATAAATAAAAATAATTAAATAATTAATGCCATTAAGTTATGCGAGCGCGACTTCGATTACAAAGCAAAACGACACAAATTGATGAGCATTTCCATATTCACAGAATTGGCTTTGCACTGACCACATTGCATGTTAAGGTATATAGTCCATATAAATCATATGGAAATAAGCGCCAGCTCACAGCGAGTCTGCTTCGATTTTCATTTTTGCGATATTAATTTAATTTATTATCGCGCACTAATGAGTTAACATTTATTAATGCTCGATGCAGCAACAACACATGTGAATAAACAGCTTATATACCTATGTGCCGTCATATGCGGTGTATAAATAAAAATCGCGCCAAACGAAATTATAAAAAAATATCCCAATCTTTACGCACACAGGAAAAAATGTTTATGATTTTTTTAAAGCAATGTTTAAACCCTTGTAATTATAGTTACATTATTATAGATTATTATAGTATTATAAATAAATACTGTGGGATTTCGGAATTAAATTGAAAATCAACTTTATTTTATTTAGGCAGAGTAGAGTAGGAAAATGAGTTACATTTGGCTTCATCTTTTGAAATGATATAACCTATCTGGCATCACTTCCCCTAGTCGTAAAATTCACTTGATTCAACAGCCTTACAAATTTCAATAAATATAATTAAGTTTGCTGGCATGCAAATGTCCGAATATCGAAGCTTTCAAAACCAATTAAAGAAACACGCCTGCCGAGAGGCCTCCAAAAATTAAACATAACACCGCGTCCAACTTATTTCAGTGCCTTTCCCAAAGTTATGTATTTCTTCCATATAAAATGAGCCGAAGCCATATTTAAATCATATCGTTTTTAAGTTGCTCCATTAAAACGAAATCGATTTTTGATTTATCATAAAAAACAAGATCGCAAAAGGGGCGCGGGGAAATTAACCAATAGAAGCTGTTAACGTTTGAATTAAATCAAATCAGAAACTGGAAATGCAAAACCGAATAAATATGGTTTAAACGTATACATATGTCCATATAATCGGGGGGAAAACTGGTGCATTTCTCAATTTGAATATACCATTTTTTTTGTAGACATGATAAGCCATAAGTTTTTTTTGAATTTGTATTAAATTGCCTACCTACGATTTCTGCCTCTGATGCCAAAATTATTAATGTTTTTCAGAAAATGTTGGTTTCCACTTCGGAGTCTTATCAGTCAAATGGAAAACGGTTGTTAAGAAAACTCCAGAAAACAATAATGACAAATTGGTCAGCTAATCTTAAATGGTTCAGTTATGCATACAAATGGGTTTCGTTTGGAAAATGTCGTTTTCAAGTTCCGCTGATGGGAAAATACTTTCTAATTTGCGGTTTTTTGTTTTTTCTAGAGAAATGACAAATAGGATAACAAAATATAAAAGGCAGCCGCCAAGCTGTTGGTTAAAAATTTTTGACTCGACACGTTTTCGAAATATCAAATTTTTGTCTATTAGAAATTTCAATTATGTCAAAAAACATTAAGACATTCCTTTCAACAAGTTTTTCTATATCCCAGTGAATTTCCCAGTTTTCTCGGCAAATAAATTTTCAGCTCACCTTTGTCGGCGCTGCGAGCGCGATCCTTCAGCTGTTTGACAATGCCATATTTCACTGTACCAAATTGTATCATTTTATTGATGGTCTCCTGGTGATTATCCTTGAAGTCACTACGCATCGCACACAGAACGTTGGACAGGTGATTTTTCATCAAGAGAACTTTTAGCTAGCACTTTTGTGTGAGTGTGTTTTTGGTAAAGATTTTCATTAACTCAGCTTGATCATTGCACTGTGTTTTTTTTTTTTTTGGTTTATTTTTGTGGTGGAAAAATAACTAAATTTTAGTTACTTGTAGCACTTTTGTGTTTTGCCGTCGGCAGTGGGAAACGCGTAGTACCGCTGGCCTTTGCGCGTGTTTAGCTAATTTATCGTATCTAGCTGTTGGCCAAAAACTATAGCTGCCCGTTGATTGTCATCGTAAGTGGTAATTTTCGCGGCACTTGAGGGAAATATCTTGTGTAAATCGATGGAAAACTCGCCAAAAACAGAACTGAGTGCGCGTTACGCATACGCAACGTGTTACGAGTGCGGCACTGAGAGAAATCGAGTGCTCGCTGCGAACGTTCAGCAACGCGCGTCCAAACAAGAGTGACACAAACAATAACAGCCGCCACGAATAACAGCCGCCAGAAGTCGTCGGGCACTCGGCTTTGTTCGGCTGCCTTCGTGAGCAACCGGTTTGTGTGCGTGTGTGAGTGTGTGTGTGTGTTATTACATCCTGACAATCACTATCACTCAGCCAACCCACCTTGTGCTCACTCACACACGCACGCACGCTCTCCCGCTCGCATTTCATATTATTTTTCATATGCGCCTCTCGCTCGCTCTCATCATAATTTTTATTAAATTGCTGTTACTGTTACTCTTGCCGGCCCGCTCACTCCCTGGTGCTTTTTTTCCTTCTACTTTTGCCTTTTGCCTCGGGATGCTCAGTCGCAGTCGCTGTTTTTACCTGAGAGACGTTTATGAAACTTGTTCGGCGAATTATGAGCTGCTCTTCTTTACTCCCTCTCTCTCTTTCTCTCGGGCCGCCTCGTGAATGAGAGCATAAAAAGAAGAAGCAGCGAGACTTCCTTCCGCCTTTTGCGGCTCACCTTTGCGCCCTTGTTGTTGTAATGCCCCATCTCGCTCGCTCTCTCGATTAATAATTTATCATAATTTATGGGAGGGGGCAACCCCGCCGACGAGCCCTTGGCAGCCTGCCATCTCACTTGCTCTCGCTTCAAGAGCCTGCTATTTGTTGCGCCCTCTTTCGCTTACTCACTCACTCCCTCTCTCTCACTCACCATTCGCCATTTCGCTCAGCAGCGCAGTTATGAGCGTTGTTGTTGCCTTTTTTAATTTCGGTTTATAAGATTTTGTGTTCTTCGCTATTGTTCGTATAAAACCCCCCTTTTTATCGGGGAATTCTGACTTGGGTGACTTCGCTTATTCGTCAGTTTCTCGGCGTGTGTATGGTGCTCCCGTGTGTGTGTGAATATTATGAACCATTCATCAAAATTTCTTTTTTTTGGCCTTCTGACTTTTGGGCTACTCCCACTTCTTTAATTATTTTTCGTTGCCTCTCTGCAAATGAGGAATTTTTAGCATTTCAAGTCTAGGCATTAAAAACTTTCGTACCAGATCCCATTTTAATTGCAAATGTTCTTTTGTCTGCCTGAAACACCTGGCGATACCAACTTTTTGGTTCCATTTTTTAGCTGCACAATAAGAAACACTTGGCAAATGAGTTATGATACATTGAGCGTTTAATGTTAAGCTTTTAAACGTTTCTTGATTCGATTGTGAGCTAGCTTCAGGCACTGCTGATTTTTATAAAAAAAATCAATTAAGGAATTGGATAATTTTTAAAGGTTTTGCTCTGTTTAAGAATCATTTTAACGATGTGATTCAAATAGACTCTGGTTGAATAATCGAACATTCTTTTAAACTCTTATGAGTGATAATTTTTTTAATTAAAAGTCTGGATTGAGAAAACGGAAATAAGAAGGTTAAAACATCAGTGCGGAGTACCTAATGTCTGGTTAATGTAGCTTAACTTTTGTAACTTAAGAAACTCTAGCCTAGGATCTACCATCTAGTTCTATGTATTTACACCCAGAAATTGACTTTATTACCGAAACACCAGGAATGCGATGGAAACATCTGAGAAAGAGAGGGCACGAAGGTCCTCGGGAAAAACAACAATAAGCTGAAATAAAAGGAGGCATTAATAATGCTGCTTTCGTCGGCGTCGCTGCTACCAAGTGGGAGGATGTGACAAGGGGGGTGGGACATGGACTGTCATAAATTTTGGGGAGCGAGCGAAATCAGATGAGAGCGCCAATAAAATCCAGAAACCGGGAGGAGTAGGAAAAATAATACGTATTAAGAGGCGAAAGAAAGACGGCAAGTAGAAAAAAATGAGGAAAGGATGTGGAAAAGGGGGTGATGGGTTCGGTTCCGTGCCGATGGGGAGGGGAGAGCCACCTTGCGCACCAGTAAGAAAAAGCCACCAGCACAAGCAGAGAGCATGACGCAGTGTGTGTGTGCGAGAGAGGGTTTGTTTATGTACAGGGCAAATACATAATTCATAACGCTCATATTCGCTCATTTTGCAGCAGCTTCGACCAACGAAAAAGCGGATCTGCCCTTTTCATATCTGCCATCATATTCACACCCATACTACGGCATTGTCGAAACACACACAGGCATCGCTCTTACACTAAGACTCCCCCAACCCCACTCACGCACACATAGCGACAGCGCAGACAAGTTTTTGATAGACTCTCATAATCATAACGAAAACAACAACAGCGCATCGCTGCGTCTCGCTCTTCGGCTGCCTACAGGTTGCCTTCTCTCTCCCTCTCCCTTCAACAAAAACCATGGCACAAATGCGCGCTCTGCGCTCATTTTCGAAATGCCAGACCAGCTATTTCTGTCGCACTCTCACTCACCAACAGCGCTGTTCCTCTCCACTGTTATGGCTAAAAGTCTTATACGACCATATCATAGCTAACTTCGAAAATGTTAAGTTTTTCGAAAGGGGCATGCTATGTAAAAGTGCTGTTATTAAGTCAATTCTCTGCTTCTTGAACGTCACGAATAAAAAAACCCTGTGAAGTTTCTCAAGGTAAGTATTTATTTTATTAAAAATAGTAGAACATATTAATTATTAATTAATAATTAATAAATAGAGAATGTATATTATACGGCAAAAATATAAGTGCAATATATGAATGTACATTTTTATTTATTTAATAATTTTTAGAGTGGAGATTTTGTTAAACGTTTCCGATGGGCACGATGTAATGCTAGATATGAATAACATGAATAAACAATCTTGGAACCCCATTAGCTTCATAACCATAAACCGCGAAATGAATTCTTTAAATGTTTATTTGTCTAGACTTTTGAGAGTTTGACATAGAATTGATTAATTAACTTAGAGTGCGGAATGATTTTATAAACCTTTCTGTTCTTTGAAAGAGACTTGTCATAAAATTGGGCATTTAGAAATATTACAAATTCGAGTTAAGTGTTAATGTACAATGGTGAATAGGTCTGATAAATAACAACAAAAAACTCTATCTAAAAAAACCATAGCAGTACAATACTTCATGATCTGCTTCCCCCGTTTCCTGGCTTAAAATTAAGTTAAAAATTTACAATTCGGAACTCGCTATCAATTATTCATAGCCTTCTATTTATTTCACCATTCCATTAGAAACAATAATCGAAAATGCAATCGTTAAGCTCCGGTTTTGTCACCCCAATTCTGAAACCCCTTCTTCCCGAACCCCTCATACCCATTGCTCGTTAATCTGTAGTCCGAATTTCAATATCGCTTTGCGGTCTCTTTGTTGCCCTAATTTAAAATCCACAACGAAAACAACAGCAATATCCGAAAGTAAAAAGAAAACAGAAATTAAACGCAACTGAAATAAAATAAAAAACGGAATTACTTCCGTTCGGTTTCGGATCGGTTTCCCCGGCAGATTTATGGGGCAAGGCACTCAGAGGATCCTGCCGGCGGTTGCCTCAAAGTCCCCGAGGAAAAGAGGCTAGGAAAATCCGGAGGCCAAGGTAAATCGACTCGAAAGTGAATGGGAAAATTAAATGCGACCAGCATTCCAAGTGCCCAGCGATCTTCGGCATAATTATTGGCCACTCGCGGAGCCAGAAGTGAGTTTTTCCGAGCCTCAGGCACGTTCGTTTCCCTCTTCCCCCTATTTTAATTGCCGATTGCGTGTCCTGGCAAAAGGATTAGTCCGTTTGTTCTGGCCGCTCCCGCTATTCACACTTGTCTCATTGCCGCTCATAAAAATTATGGGAGTCCAGGCCCTAATTTAAATTTTCAACGTACACTCCGGCCAGCGATATATGGACATGCGAAGTTTTAAGGTTTAGAGGTGAGCAAAGTTCGTTAGCGGTTACGCAAGAGTTTTACAAAATGGCGATGGATTTTCAAGAAGGCTTTAAAGAATGCAAACTAAACTAATTAGTAAATTATAGTTTCTGGTAGTTGTAAAATTACAATAAAAAATTGTTTAATTAATTTTGGACTTGTGTAAGTTGATGTAATTTGCAATTATTCATACAATAGAAGGTACATTTTTATCACGAGGACATCTGTATGATACATCGCCGTGCTCTGCGCATGCGTGACTCCATTTTGGAGACGTGCCCACTTTCGTGGAGAGTTCGAAGGTGGGGATTACGTGATCCGAGGGGGGAGTTGGAATCGGGGAAGTGTTGGCTTAGGGTGCGTTTTATGGCCTGGATCGAGCTACCGTTTTGGAATTTTAACAATTTCAAGCGAGTTTTATTTGATTTTAATGTTGAGCATTTTTGCCGCCTTTGTGGTTCACTTTGCCTCCTTCACTTTATCTAATTACAAATTCAAATCGCATTCGGCTGAGAAATTTTCTATCAAAATGCGAACTCATTTAAATCGCCTCGAAAACGTTTGATGTTTGGTTTATGAGCCTCGTTCCCAAACTCATTTCTCCATCAAATCTCTTTCTTTGCTCAGGTTATAAATGGTATTATTGTCGGTATATGCAAGTTCTGAGATTGAAATTAAATTTCGGAGATTGGAGTTAGGATTAGTCGATCCATGGGTTGAGCATACTTAATTGGAGTAAGAATTCTTTGTGCAACATTCTAAGGAAAAATTCATTTATATACTTAGTTTTATATTTATCCTTATTTTGAATTATTCTTGCTTATACAAAAATCCCTACTCAAGAAATTAAATCCTAAAGTATGTTTATAATCTCTCTGCTTCAATCACATATTATCACTGATCATTAGGTCTCATGTCAATCACTTGGATGAAGTTAATCGGTAGTCGAATTGCTGATTTGGAGACAAAGCAATTCGGGAAGTTGAAGGGAGTCGTAAATCTTGACAGTCTGCATGGTTACTTTCGTATGGGGGAGCTAATAAAAAATCAGAAAGAATGCATTTATGGAGTCCTTTAATAAACTGAGACTCGGGATCGTCAGTTCGTCGAAAATTTTACAACTCTGCAACGCGATAAAGATTTTTATAGAGCGACATTTAAATATTCCCGGACATCAAACCAGGTATACATAATTGCATATAAATCAATGCGCCGAGAAAAGGTAGATGCATAATGATATCTTCATAGGTATGGGCCTCGAAGTCGATCAATATTTCATTGATAGACCCGAGAGGACACGGCGGGCAAAGGAAAAGCGAAAGGAAAATACGGGAGAGATAAGGAAAATGTCAACAACTCTGAGGCTTGGCCATAAATTTGCCCTTCCCCACACTGTTTCCAAACCGAAAAACTCATTCCTCTCTCCCTGTTAGGCAATATTAAAAAAGGATTTCCCTTTGTCTTAGCTCAAGCAGTACATAAACGTCGAGCAATAATAATTAAAAAAAAACATTGAAAACCAAGGAACCTTTTTTACCTGCCCTGATTTTCAAGTTCGTTTCGGTTTTTAGTCAATGAAATGCAGACAATTGGCGACAAAACTATCGATCGAGTTGACAAAAACAAAATTATGAACTCAAACAGGTACAAAATCGACTCGATGATCGTGAGGCGCCGTTGATAGTCTGGGCCCACTCATAACTCTCATGCGACTGGGTCCGATAAGGCTTGGGTGCCCATCCTGGCGCCGGTGTCCTTGCGGATGTCCTGTCGTCCAGCCAGCAGCCTGCAGGTGTCCCTGCCGCAATTGTTATTCTTTGCCTTGTCGTTTTTTATAACGTCTCTGCGCAAATCGAATCAAATCAAAACTCATCAAATATTTGACATAATTTGATTTGAGTGCCGACAACTGCAGATGGGAGGAAACCAAGTGTTTCCAAGGCAGCGGAAAAACATCTCGAAAGGCATTTAAAGATACACTGAGAAAAATGTACCATATAAACATATCTATGTGTTTTTGTTTAAGATAAATAATAAGTTTTAGTAAGTGGAGCCCTACAATTTTACCATTTCGTATTACTAACATTTAATTCGTTTTTTTTCGGAAATTTGAAGAGCTTTGTCCTATTTTTGCGCAGTGTGTCGCCAATCGCTACTCACGCACGTATAATTTCTGAAGAGATCCTTCAGCCCATCGACTCCATCTCTCCTCCACTTCTCCTCGCCATTTGAGAGTCGAGATTTCATTGTTGGCTTCCTTTGTCAATTGCACTCACTTAACGCGATTTCTGAAGCCCCTCCTCGTTACACATTTGTTGCATTTATTTATTTATGTGCTGAATGCTGCGAAAATTATATTTGCCCAGCCCACTCGACAGTCGTTCGTTTTGATTGCGATTGCTCCTTGTGGCCAGCCGCACAAATCACTTCAAAAATTTGTCGAGTGGAATTGGTGCGGGGGAAAAGTGTCAATCTTTTGTATTTTTGCACTCGCGTGTGCAATTCTCGCAGTGCAAATATGTGGCAAAAATGTATCGAATTATGCTGTCAATTAAGTTGTCAGGAAAGTTAAGGGCTTTTCGTTAACAAAGTGCTAGAAAAACGGCGAAATTTAAAATGTTACATTTAAAGTTATCAGGGTTGTTTGGGGTTAAGCTCTACTTAAAAAAAACTATTCGATATTATGCTTATTTAACCATAACAATATAAGTGCTTTTTGCTTCGAAACATGTTATTAGCTACTTAGAATTATGTGGAATATTTATTTTGCATCAAGCAATCCAACAGATTGGTGCCCTTTTTGTTGAAAGGTACTTTCCGTTGCTAATCTAACAAAGATCCGAAATGGGTTTTGAAACCTAGAGAAAATCAAATTGTGCGAAAGATGTAGCAATTACATAGCTGTAAAAATTTAAGTGTTTGGGAATGAGTAACAACAATGGGTTTCATTTAAAGGGTGCCGCCCCAGTTAAAATAGATCCTCACCCTTAATGGCAGCTTATCAATCTGGTGTCCTGCAATTAGGAGACACATGATGTCAGACAGTATTCCCAGAACACACGGAAATCATAGTTCAAACCTTTCCCTCAATAGCTCCACAGTAGCCCATGTGAGAGCTATAAAAACCATAGAAAGCTATAGAAAGAAATCCAAATTAGATCTCGAAAATTAGGCGCAATTAGAGACAAATTTGGTGAGCTCTTCGTGGCGATAAGGCTGCCAAAAAAGCAGAAGGCGAAGACATAATTGGGTTTAATTGCACAACTCTCCGGGAAATAAACAAACGATATCAGATCGATCCACCAAGAGAGTGGGTTTTACGAGCGCGTGTCAGAGGCGGACTTTGGGAGAAAGCAGTCCCGGATCGTTCAGATCAATACTATATACATTTACAGGTAGATCATACCGATCTCAAGATCGGTATAGTTCGACGAAAGGATAAAGGAGCCATAAACTCAACCCTCGGAAACGCAACAATGTTTCTGTTTACGACCTCGCCCCGTCGCCCATTGTCGATCGCTGATCGCGCTCATTGTGCCCTGTGCTGTCTGCTCTACATATAAACCAGACGATTTATCTTTTATTGTTGGTAAACACAGCCCTAGACCATCCTCCGCATTCTCCTCGATTCTGCCCGATCCGCCCAGCTCGAGTCCAAGGCCAAGGATGAGCCGCGGAGGAAAAATCAAAATTTTATGATCGCCCAACGAGCGCTTGCGGAAACATTTGAAAAGCCATAAAATCCTCCGAGTGCAACCCTATGACTACACGGAGAAAAAACTCGCTAAATTTCCCAAGAGAACAGAGAGATCTTAGAAGATTAATAGATATATGTATTTTAACCTATAAAATATAGGTTTTTTGAATATAATAAATACAATCACTTAAAACCTCTTCTTTTTGTATGCTAATTTATAAAATTGGTTACCAACTTTTTGGCGCAGTGTAGGGCTTGGCAGAGGGGTCGCGACCCGAACGAGCTGTTTATACGGCCTTTGGCATATAGTTGATCCATAAACGCGTTGCTAGTTGCGTTTTCATTTCTTCATGATTTTATGGCCGGTGCATTTGTTTTCCTTCAGCACAATATTGCTTCAATTTTTCCCGAGTTTTATGGGTTTTCTATTGAAACAATGGCACATCGCTCTCGAGCGTTATTTCATTCAATTTCTCTGTGTGTGTTCGATATTAACGAGTGTTTTTGTGATCCGGCAGCGAACGGTTCGATCTATTTGTCTATTTCCAGCTCTCACAACATTATAATTTTCCCTTTTATTATCTATCACCCGATTGCGGTTCATTATCCTCCCTGTCCCCCCTTTTCGGCTACCGCACTTTCATTTCCCTATCAACGCCTTCGGGGGGCGGCAGCTTCTGGGGTTTACGACTTTTAATTGATGTTAGTTTTTCCATAATTTATTGTTGCATTTTACGGTTTCATTTTAACCCTTTAATGGCCAGTCTCCGGCTCCGGCTCCGTTCTTCGCTGGAAATCAAAAATTATGATATTTTTGAAAATTTTTATGGCCTGCGCCCTGCGTTTCTGAACCATGGGACCACAGAACGTGCCTGTCATCGGCATCCACCTCTGTCTCATCCGGCTGATCATAGTCATCCTCATCATCATCTGTTCGATTTATGGCATTTGTGGGAAGACACTGGCTCCACCAGTGGGTTTTACGACTTCAATCGGGAACGGGAACTGATCTCCCCATAGTTATAGCTCACAGTGGGAAATCCTCCATGGACCTGTGAAAACTTTATTAATTGTGTTAGTCGGAATTCGGATTCCTTATAATGAGAACCAAAAACTGGGCATATGGGCATATATGGGCAGATTCCTAATCATTAGGGTTTTATATACCCAACTTCGGCTTTAATACTTGTTTTTTTAATAAGATCTTCAAAGAAGTTTACTTTCTGGTACACAGAATTCCTGATCTTACGTTTATTGTGATGGTGCGTAGACAGGAAACCATTCGGAGATGCACTTCATAATTCCACCGCTTAAAATGTGATCTACTTAAGGAGGAATTTGCCGAAAGTTCAATGGCAAAGAATTCGCGGAACTTCCAAGCAAACTGCCAACCGATGAATGGCGCCCACCGCAGAAAGAGGTTCTTCATTTGGGCCACCCTCCGGAGCCCTCGACAGATTCCTCAAAACCCGTTTTCCAAGTGGCGCTTAGGCAGTTCCTTCGTTCAGCCAATTTTCGGTCATTTCTTGGCAGCAATTTCTGGCGTTTTCCTTATTTTTGTGCTGTCCGATGCTACTGCTTTTTAATAAGTTATGCGAACTGATGGTTTGGTTAGGCATGCTCGATGTCTTTTATAATGTGCCCGTCTTAATATGATTTTTGTCCCCATCCAATGGACATTCGCGGGATTCCAGAAAGCATCTTTTCAAGTTGCCAGTTCGAATTGGAAATTGCGGGAAAGGAAGGGAACTGGTTCGTTGGATGGATGGATGGATGTTTCGTCAGCGGCTGTCTGCCGTTTGTCAAACTGTCATATGCTTGTCGCACGCTGGCCCAAAAAAAAACCCATGTCCAACTCCAATATATTAGCTGAAATTTTAATTACCAACTGCGACTTGAACCGCACAAACACTGAGAAAAATTTGAAACAATAACAAATGTCAAACGAATAAATATAAATATACTAAAGGGCAAATATTCACAAAGAACGTTAAAGTTTTTCAACTTTGGGTTTTATCTTTGTTTAAATAATATGAATTGATAATTTAAAAAAAAATCTCAGCTAAGAGCTATGTTTTTAAGTGTGAATCTGAGACTGGTCCTGCTGACGCCACTCGACTGCCCGCAAAATCATTTTCGTTTTTTCTGCTGGCACGGCAAATATTTTCCATGCGGAGCATTATAAAAGTTTAATTGATTGATTTATACGTGGGGAGTTGTCAGGGAGATGCCAATCGCTCTGCGGTAGTTCGTTGCCGACTTTGAGGACCCTTTGAGGTCTTAGGTAGGTGGTCAATGGAATACCTTGGCTGACAAATCAATTTCGAATAGCGATCCTGCGGAAGGCGCAGTGCGGAGCGACTAAGCCGAGCTAAGAGTCCTGTAAACTGTCTCAATAGCAACGCCCCGACGATTGTGCCCGCTCCTTGTAAGCCGCTCAGCTGGAGATGCAAGTCCTGGCGGTCCTGAAAGGAGTTGGCACAATGGCCAGAAGAAATGCGTCCTTTCTTTTGGGTCACCGCACATCGGGTCAAACAGGATCAATCACCGGAATCGCTCCCTGATCCGCAGAATCATGCGCGAAAATTAGTGCAAACTTGGACGCAGCAGGTAGCACGGAGCAAGGAGCTGACCGGAAAATCCGATCGAAGGGATTATAATTCCAGCCAGGCAGCAGCCCTGCATATCCTTCTCGTTTCCCGCTTGCTTTGGGACAATTAAGGCAAATATTTTGCGTACTAATTAAGCATGGCTCAAGAGCACCGGAATCGTGGGCGGATTTGCATATGGCGCGTCGGATTTGCAGCCATTACCCTTTTGTTGGCCAAAGGATTTGTCCGTGGGCGTTGCATTTTCCTTCGTCTTATCGAAGATCGATCCTCGCTCCTTCCGGGAACTCGCATCCGTCACGCACCGATCGCTGTACTGTTTTGGCCCTGGAAAGTGATATGCAAATATTGACACCCATCATTTTTCAATATTTAAGCGTGAAATTGTGCCATCCTTTTGCGTGGGATCGGTTAAGCAAAGGAGTGCCCTAGAAATGGGTGAAATTCTGCTCAAGGCTGTTTTGTATAATGAAAATTGATGAATTGCCATTCCATCCATTTCTGAGGTCATCGCAAGCTGTTTTTCTTGGGCGTTTCCGAAGTCGACTGTCTGCTGAGCATGGCGAATTGAAGTTCATATATATTTTGCATATCAACCTTTTCTCGATTGAAAGAAAGGAAAGGATGTAACAATGATGGAAATTTTAGAATGCGTTTAGTGTTTTAAAATAGTTTGCGCTGGATAATAGTAATAGATATAATATTACCAATATTGTTAAATCCCTTTCATATTTAACAACATAAATCAAGTATAATCTGTACAAAATATTTAATGCAGAAATACGCCTTTTCATTCTTATTTCTTTATCATTCCTATTCCTGACTCATCATAATGGTCGCATATTTCGATTCGTTTCGATTCACTTGCTAATCGCATTATTCACTTGCCAGAATGGGAAGAATAGGGTCTGCCAAAGTTACCAGTGAATATGCGCAACATTTCCGCCTCCAAACTGACACCCAATCTGCCCGAAAAGATCGAAATGCTTCCGTTTTTGGCGTATTCATGTCGCCTTCCGGGAGCGAGAAATCATCTTTGGGGCAGGACACGCGGCGCTGACAGCGCATAACAGGACACAGTCGAGTCTGAAATCGCAGACAGACAACGAGACATGGGGCATATGCTATATCCTTGCAGGATAATCGACGCTAAATAGCGGCACGCGACCAACATTTTCCGGCCGGCGAGTATGATTATGATTTGATAGAAATCGGGACAAAACGACGACTTCTTGTCAGCGGGCCGAACAAGGAAAAACCCTCATTATGGAAAATAATTTCATAATTCGTGGGGTTGCTGGGCGTTTTTCGCCTGTCACCCCTCTGTGTCCTTGACAATGTGTGAACAACATAAAAGGGGGTTGCTTGCGCTTGGTGTTGCTATAATTTTATGAGCGATTTCGTTTATTAATATGTTAGCCAATGTTGGCCGAGGGTTAATAGGCCCACGACTCTAGTTTTTTTTCGGCACGTGGCAGGAAGGCGTTATGTTTACATTTCCCCATCCGCCGATGTTATGAAATGATTTGCTTGCAGTGTAAATATTTGCACAGCGCAGGGAAAGGGATTTGCCCACGCAGATTTGCACATAAATGTGAAATTATGAAGGGAATGTCCTCCGGAACGGAAGCAATATAAAACTCGCACTTCATTCCATGTCGACTTCGGTTCATGCCCTTATAACCACTATCTTGTACAATAAAAATCCACTAAAAGTAAATACAACTGATATTTAGTTATCATAGTAAATATAGCATAGTATATATCATGTAAAAATATCCTTAAGGTACATTAAAGATACATTTACTACTAAAGCAAGATAAAATTGTTATGAAAATATCTTCCCCCCCAAGATTGCACATCTGTTGGCCCTTCATTTCCATTTCGAATCCATTTCAAGTGGAGTCACTTTCTCCACTTTCCCTTTCTCTTTCTCCGGCTGCAGGCTGCAACAAATCGAGACTGGCGTGTAAACAGGGAAGCCTGGTGTAAAGTGTCGCTGGTGGCAATTGAGTCTTCACCCCGGAATTTCGCGCCTGGGTCAACAAACTGCTCGATTTCAGCTTTCCGATTTCCATCCCCAAGGCAACTTCTGGTTAGTCTTAAAACATCCCCAATAATGTATTCTCTTGACTTGAAATTTTTGGTTAGGTTACTTCTAACAACATCTATCTTTTCAAGATAATTAGTGAAAAAGTAGGCGTAAAGTTCTAAAAATCAAGAAATATAGGAACTCCACTGTCTCCAAAGTAATTAGTCATCTTAATTTTCTATAACCCCTCATACCGCTAATTTAGAATGCTCCAATTTAACCCGCCAACGCATTAACCGGCACGTAAAATCCATCGAATGGAGAGAAAGGATTAGTCGGCTAATATTTTCTAGGGGAATGAGAATCGGGACATTAACACGGATCACGCAGTGCGGCCAAGGCAAAGCTTCCTCCAAAAATAGGATCCATCATTAGAACTCCGAAATTTATTGGAGGCGGGAGAGGAACGGCGGCGGCACGTTCCAAAACAATTTAGAAAATAATAAATAGCAAACATAAATTAAATTATAGTAATATACCGAGAGAGCAGCCCCATAAGCTTCCCGATGCGACCGATGCAGCGTCTAAGGCGCAATTAAGATAAGTCTCAATGGGCCGGTGTTCCCCTCTAGATTTGGGGTTTGGTTTGCCTTGGAGTCCCGAAATATGGAATATTCGGCGGCGAATATCGGTGTGGGGAATGTCAAAAACGCAATTATTTATCCGAGCTGAAACATTTTAAAATCAATTAGAAAATGTGGCGACGCATGGCGCATGACGAACCAACTGCCACCGAATCGGCGATTTTCCGATTTTCCGACGCCCTCCTCCAGCTTTTCCTCGCTCCCGATTTGGGTTTCCCGTTTGTTTATCCAAGCGGCACAAATGAAGTGCCCTGCACCGCTGAAGTGGTGCAGCCCGTTTGTCTGCCGCTTTTCCTAGGGGAAGTTCGAGATCCATCGAATCCATATAATGATGTCAATGACAAATCACGGGCGCACGTCAAAAATCTGTCCTAAAATATTTCGGGCTGTCAATTCGCAGTGAGATGGTGTCTAAAATTAGTTCCCAAATATTGTTACAAATGTGCTGAGTCCAAACAACTGGAAACTAATGAGAGAAAGGAATGGATCGCGGCAAACGAAGTCCTCAAATGGCTGCACAGCGATTTATGCATTTTCTGAAAGACGAAGGCTCCACAGGCCTTCAATTGAACTGAATTACTTGAACACACAAATAGCTGACAGATAAATGTGCAGAAGTTATGAGTGGATGGCAAAATATACATCGTACATCTTGTGAAACAACAAACAGTTGTCGATATTTGTATGTATACATTGTTTATTAAATCGGAAACCCTTTTCAAATATTTTAGGGAGTATTTCTAATATTTCTGTTTTGGTAACTACATACATATGTCCTTTAACCCAAGTTCGCCATGTATAAATTTTATTTAAATATATGTATTTTATTATTATATCAAAAAGTTTCTTGCACTCTTTTGCAATGTGTCATAATGCTCGACAAGTTACCTGCCAAATGACAGCTGCCTGTGGATGATGGAAAGCTAATCCAAGGTAAGCCAAGTGCCTCCATGAAGGGAATATGTATTCCTCAGGCGACAGGCGACTCAAATCGCAGGATTCGCGAATCGCTGAGAGGGCGCATCAAATCCGCTGACAGACGACACGGAAATTCGCTTTTTGCAAGCCCAGGGAAACCCTTTGCCAAGTCGAATATGGGGTAATATTTATTAATCTCGGGCCCCTTGAACGCGACGATGCGTCAAACAAGATTGACAATGCCTCATTCAGATCAATAACTCAAAGCGAGTTCTCCCTGTTAAATGTTCGAGAGTCAACCCCCAAATGAAATTTGGTGACACACACGCATTAAAAAAGACGCCGGCATTTTTGCAACCCTTTCGCGGAGTGGCATAAAAAATTGCGCCACTCTGGGGCAGGCGGAACGAACAAGTGCTGGACACACTGCACTGGGAGAAATGTTGATTGGTAATGATGCAAAATTGTTAAATGAAAATATTCTTAAAAGTGAACTTCACATTGGTAGGGATGGATATTATTGATTTATTTAAGCCATCTTAGAATAACTATACATATACCATTTAAGGAACTTCAGTAAGGTTCTACTATATTTTTAATAATATTTTATATGCTCTTCAGCTATTTAGTTTTAAGTGTATGGGGCGATGTTGAGGCCCGGCAAAAGCGGAAATGAAATTAAGCGAAAATATGTTCTCGGCTAGCGAACCCCGCTCGATTTTTGCCGGCTCTTTCTCTAGATTAAATTAATCAATTTAACCAGCAGCCCACTGGATGGACTAGCAAAGGGATGAGGTGGGAGGGGGGATTTCGATCGAGACATACCATTAGCATGATTTAGTGCGGCGACCCCGAGGCTTCATTAGCATAAATCAGTTCTTATGGCCATTCTAGGAAACTGCGGCCGCGACTTTTCTCAAACAATCGCAGCGTTTACAACCGAATGGAGATGGAGATGGAAGTTGTTTCGGTGAGAGAGTTGGTTACTGTATAATTTTTATGATATTGCCGGTTTTTATTTATTTTAACTGTCGTTCAGTTCCCTCCACCGGCCAAATACACATTATCCTCAATTAATTCATCATTATTCGAGATTTCCCTCGTCCCCGATTCGACTTCGTTACACTGGGAGTCAGTCAATCTTCCCAGTCATCAAAAATTTGTTCGTTTTTATACGATTTCGGGCGAAATGTTGTTCGTTTCTTTTTTCCCTTTGTGCTGCTCGCTCACCCGTCGATTGTGTGTGTGTTTTGTTTAATTTTAATTTATTTACATTGAAATTCAATATTTGGTAAATGTATTTTTAATTTTACTGCTGTTGATTATTATTGACCGATCTGATGAAAAGGAATTCACGTTATTGCCCCAGCCTCAGTTCGAGGCCGTAAAATTCATCACCCAAATGGAATAGATCCCCCAATCGAGATACGGACTCCACCGGGTGTTGGGGACCATTGGAATATGACACATGGCAAACACCTCGTAAGCTTTTCCTTTTTATGGACTGCGAAGAACTTTGGGTGAGGTTCAACGACTCCTCGGCACTTCGATGGGTTTTGGTTTTGCGTTTTTGGGGAAATCTCTTGAATAAACATTTGGAATTATACGGCCGAGCCTTTCATTTCTGAGATGGCGGATTAACAATTACTAGAAATTTAAATGATCTATCTTTAATGTGATAGTAGAGTTTTTTAACAAAATAAATAGATTGGATGAATAAAATTTGAGTCCCTTGAGAGTATTATATTTTTATGAATGCATAGGCATTTTACAAAACACTTGAGATGAACTACTACAACTCTTAATTAGATAGAATACTTAATTTTATTGGTTATATTTATTGTAATATAGTAATTATCCGTTTGTTCCGAATTCCAATTCCTAATCGTGACCGATCTCATCTGAATGGAACAGTAAATTCAGTCCAAATGGCAAACAACTTCCGATTAACCATTCGATTGTCTGCATCAATTGGGCAACCCGATAAGTTGCAGCTCCAGAGCTCTGGTTTCGCTCGTCGATACGGCAAACGTTCCAATCTGGGCCCCACAAAAAGGGAATAGACAATGCACCGGATACGTAGTCCTCCGTCCTGAAAAACCCGAAACCCCAACTCAGTTGCAGTTACGAAAGGAGCGCAAATATGTGCAAAAGGTGCGGCGTGGTGTGGGATGTAGTGGGTGGGTGGGCGAATGCATTTGCGGAAATGTGTGCACAACATGCAACATAAATGGAAATGCCGTTTGGAAAACATATTGTTTTTGGGCCCCACCAACGGTATAGACCATTGCCGCTATCCCTCCGTTACCCCTACCGCCCCCTGAAAATGCACTAATTTTCCTAACGCGCCCCATGAGGCTGCAGAAAAGGGGGGTTGGCGTGGGCGGTGGGTGGCGAAAGTGGGCGCACATTTTAGAAATTGGACGGCATTTTTCGTTGAATTGTGTGCTGATTGTAATTCATTCCGAGTGTGTGTGAGTGTGTGTTTGGCCAGTGTACACAGGCAGGCAGTACCCCCCTTAACTCCCACACACACACACACAGACAGAGAGGGAAAATTTGAAAATTTTGATTGCATGTTTCGATACAAAATGGCGCTGCAAAAACGAACTCGAACTGATGATGAGGCATGCCAATCCTGACGAGGCGGAGGACGTGGGCACCCTTTCTCTGGGGCCACGATTACCCAGTGGTTGGGCTTTCGCAGGCGGATTGCGAGGGGGTCCTGGGGCCCCAAAATGCAGTGCGTCCTGGACGCTGGACTTTTGTGCGTTGGCTGCGCCGGTTGCAAATGTGCATTTTAGATCGTCGAAGCGTAAATTAGGATTTCAAAATGACATTTGGAATATTTACGACTTGCCAGCGCAGACCCAACTACACCATCTGCATGCTCCATCCTAGAGTCCTGTGCCCAGAGTCCAGTACGCTGGAACCCAACCACCCAGCCACCCAACCCACCGTTGTTGTTCATGGTAATTGCGTAGTCGACTGCTCGATGATGTCCTGTCTGTTTGTGAAGAGAGCACAGGTAAAAGGGGGGCAGGTGGCGGACGCAAAGCCTGTTCGGTTTGAAAATTGCCAAAAAGCTCCCTTTGTTGAATTATGCAACTTAAAATTTGGCACAAGTCCGTCTCACAATTGCCGAAATAGAAGCTTTTGATTGGAAAATTGTTTGATTGGTTGCAATTTCGTGTTTAAATATTTTCACAAGTCCGCACAAAGGGCATTGAGGGAAAAATGCCGAAAATATTTTCCCCAGGCCTGGGCGCAAAAGTTACTGTGCCAAAACATGCAAAACCACTCACAATTCCGTTGGATCTGGCCAACTTCTTTCGGGGCAATCAATCTCGGGCATCCCGTTTCTGGAGTCAAACTTGTCATGTGCCCAGGGCGCAAAAAAATGAAATCGAAACCAAAGTCCTGGATTCGGCGGCATTTAGGATACCCGACAAACTGACATCACCTGACCGATTTCAAAATATACTCGCAAACAAGGGCGACACTGTAAAAAATCAGCATATTGAAGGGCAAACTAATTATTAATATATAAATCCAAACGTTTATATTATGTATATATGTGTCAATGCTCTACGTAGAAAAATGTATTAATTTATCTCACATAGAGCTAAATATATATTATTTTTATTATGATATGATGAATATTATTAAATTGTTATTGCTTACATTTTGGCCAGTGCACATATTGTAGATACACGTATATTTTGTATATTTTCCATTTTCACCGAAGTAAATAAACATCATCAATGTCAAATGGAAATCACTCGCATTGGCAGGCACCCCGGGAAATGAAATGGGATTGGGTGGGATGCCTGGCTGATGGGCGGTGGGTGGTGTGAGGTGGGTGGCCAGCCCCTGGCGTTTGCTTTTTATGAAACTATTTCAAAATGTGAAACCAATTCGCATAAAATTTTGCCAGCGCGCGTGTGACATGTGAAATGAAAGCAAATAAGAAAGTGAAGTTGGACCCATTGGGTGCGAGAAATAAAATATATAAAAATAAATGTCAATATCATTGCTGTTTGTCCATCGGGTGTTTATTGACATTTTGGCAAACGCAAATCTGGCCGAGCCTGCGAATTTCCATCGGAGGTCGACATCGTCATCGTTTTTGTTCTTGTTGTTTTTCCTGCCACTGGTGGAAAACATATTTGAAAACCATTGGCACATGTCCTTATGAATGATGTGCTAATGTGACAGACGGCAATGTATTCTTTTTTTGCATTTTTTATTGATGTGAAACGGTGAGTGGTTTTGTGGACCGTCATGTAATAGGTTTTCTATACGAGGTGGATGAATAACTTTAAGGATATGTACAGAAACTTCATCTTTTTTTGGTAAGCATGTTGCATATAAAAATCCAGGGATTTTGGCCTTTGATCTAAAATATACAATCATATACACTAATTTCTTGCTTATAGCCATTGTTATTAAATACACTAGGTACTTGTTAGTTTTTCTATATTTGTTGGTTTTAAGTAGATACTTAACAGTTTGTTTTATTTGTAAAAAATTACCATACTTGTAACGTAACTTACGTAATTGAATGTCCAGCCGATTCCTGGGACTTTTTTATGACACCCTAGGTATCTGCTTAAGTTTTACTCTCACTGATCTCGATTACAGTTTCGTATCCCCCCTTCGAATTTTCTCAACAGCCCCATTCCACAATTAGAGGCAATTGTTGAGCGCGGCTCCATCTACGAATCGTCTGAAAATCAAAACCTCCCCAGGGCTGCATAAATTAAAGGATTGCTTGACGGTAAAAAAAAGGAAAATAAAATCTGCACCAGTTCGGGGGAATCCCCTCCACAACCACGTGCTGGCATTGCGCGACACAAACACAGGCGAGCAACAAAAAATCGCTCTGGGACAATGACAGGCCCCAAAAGCGGCTGCCAGGACTTTCCCCGCCAGCCGCCTGTAAGGGCATATCCTTGGGAGAATGCTGCACCACAGAATTCCAAGAAAATGCGACAGTTTCCCCCTCGAGGAGAGTGGGAGATGCTGGAAAACGCATTTGACACGCGGCGTGTGACATTTATCAAAAAAGGTAAATGGGAGCGGAAAAAAACGGATAACTTAAAAAAAGAAATCAGAAACTGAAATAGAGACAGGAATTGTGATTGATCGGCAGGCAAGTGTGTTACTCATTCGATTTTTGGGATGGAAATGGGGAGTGGCTATTACGTTTGACCTTTGGCACGTGTGCCTTTTCAATAACCCTTTCAAAATGCGGTCTACCATTATGGAACTTTATTCTTATTGACTCAAATCAATCATTACATGGACTTTTGGCACTCATAAATTTAAAAATGCGTATAGTGAACTGGGGTACGCTTCTCATTCTGATCGATCAACTTTATAATCTGAAACAATTTTTAAAAAATGTGGTATGTATGTAATTTTCTGTGAACATGAATTGTGATTTCAACTCGTATTCATTGGGTGATTTTTCCTCTACAAGCTCCTTAGCTCCTGATTGCACTGCAATAAAATACTCGAGCTGTTTGCCAAATTATGCTCGACCAGTAAGAAATTTATTAATTGTTGGCGACCATAAACAGTGACTTTCAGCCACTTTATGACGAATGTCGAACGCAAGAGTCCGGCTTGTGCCACATGCGGCGATTTATTGGCCCTGTTTGTGCTTTGCTCGCGGTTGCGATCAAAATTGAAAATCGAACGGCATCATTATCTTTCGCCCAATGCTCATAACTCAGTAGAGAGTCGGGTAGAAAGGGATCTGGATCCAATCGCGATCCATCAAGCCTGCAGCCTTGGCGACAAGTCGAGTCTCAGCCCCCACTGGGCAGTGCCATAAAACTTCATTCATTCATTTATAATTTAATATCGATCGGTGTCGAGTCACTCTGATGGATGGATGGATGGGATGGTCGCTGTATCTTGGATTGCCCGTATTGCACTGGAGCTGCACTGGCCATCGTAAAATTTTATGCCAGCCCCATTGCCACGTTTATGGCCGGCAAAAAGTTTCTGGCCAGAAACGGCTTTTCCTCATCGCCGCAACGACTCATCGCCCATCACATCACATCGCATCGCATCGCGACTCATATTTTTGTGGCCTTTATGGCGATTGGCAAATCGAAGGCCATAATTCACAATTTAATTAAGAGCCGCAAATAAAGCGAGCTGCATTCTTGGCCCCAGTTTATCGTCCTGGCTCTGCACATCAAAATCCCAGGTCGTATCAAATGTCGCAGCTCGCAGCGGTTTGCAAGTGTCTCGGTCTCAATTTAAGGTTCCTTCGCATTTTATTGGAATTTTACTATTAATTGTGGGCAGGAAGCAAAAATTGTTTAAAAATCCAAGTTATTCGTGGCAGATAATAGATTCAAAAATCTATATTGATGTCAAGCTGAATAAAATTGTTGCAATATAGAGCATTCGGTCACAATCCAATAAAATATTTTAGAATTTTTCATCTTAAATTTACATATTTACAAAAAAAACTTTCCTAATTATTGGAAACTGTCAGCTGTGGGTGGCTTGTTATATTTTGAGCTCGCTCACGTTATGACTCTTGATTCATGGTACCACAAAGCACATGTACGAGGACATTATATTTTCAATATAATTTCCCTTCTTGATTCCGGATGAGATCCCCGAAGATGTCAGAAACTTTTCACCGCACAACAACATAGCCGGGAAAAGCAAAAGCGAGACGCGCTGAGAAAGAATGGGCTGCGTAACTTGAAAGGAAGATGCGTAAAAGTAATTTTAATCGAAAATTGATTTATAATTGGAAAATCTCATTTGCAGAAATTGATTTACCACAGCATCCGCAGCACCAAGAAGGAATCCTTCCTCCGTGTCCCCGTTCCCGTCCCCATCTTCGTCGCAGACTCCATCTCGTCCTTTTCCACAGCCACGTTGCCTTCCGGGAAAATGCGTCCAATATTTTTCTGTTCAAAGGCAGTTTTCCAACGGGAAGGAAGCTGAGGTAACCGAGCGTCAAGTGGTTGAGCCAACAAAACTTTTGCCAGCAGAAAAATGTCTGCTAAGGACGAACAGCAGCGTGAACTTGCTAAGAAATGAGAACACTCGCCAAAACTAATATCGACTATTAATGTATTTTTACATTCTTAAAAGTAAGGTGCTTTTAAAACATATTTATGTATATAGTCAATTAGAGTCCTTTAAATTAAAAGTATACTTAACATTCTGTATTGTATCTTTTAAAGAAAAGAAATAAATTAATATCATATTCTATATTAGAGGAAATGGAATTGATTGTGTAAATAGTAAATAGTGATAGTCAGTAAATATATATATATTTCTGTAAGTGCAGAGTAAGGGGTGGGAGGCTGAGGAAGTGGATCGGCATCCTTTAGCCTGGGCCGTTATCTCCTGCCGCTTTGTCATCATCAAAGAAGCTGGCGCCGCGTTGCCAACTTCGCCCATTGACTTTGCTTACGTTTAGATTTTTCTAGCTATTTTCCAGCTGCTGCGGTGAGCGGCACGCTTGCGGCAACATTGTAATTTTGAAAATGAGTAAAGTTTGAAAAACCTTGTGGTTAGCCCCGATTGCGCCCGGCCACGCCCCCCAAAGTGGTTGCTTTTCCTTTGGCCATGGCCAAGGCAAATCAAATTCTTACAGAAATCTTTTTGGCCCGTCAGCTCCTCTGCTCCACTTCCGTTTCCGCTTTGACACTTGTTTTGAGCCCCGCCGCCGCCGCCGACGCCGCTAATTCAATTATGCAGCGAATGCAGAAAAGTTTTTAAATTATTTAGCAACCTCCATTCAGCAATCGTTCACTGCAGCCGTAAATTATGTCCAACTCCGAATTGGAGTCCGAGTCTGGGCGTCTCAAGTGTCATCTTTCTTTGTCTGGTGTCCTGCGCCAGGACCTGGCCTTTGCCAATTATTGCAATGCGCTCTGCGCACGCACCTCCGGCAATTAAAATTAATTTCCTCGCAGACGCCATTGTCTGGCGCAAAAGCCAGAAAGGATAACTTGGGGACGATACACAGTTTCTCGCCTGACGGATTTATCTTGATTCCAATGGGCCCAATCCCAGGAACGACGGTGGGTGGTCGCGCTCCAGTGATCACCTGACAAATTTTCTTTAAGTTTCTTTAATCCAAGATATGGTCTCGGAAAAGTAGTTAAAATGCGTGGTTGATTCAATATACTAAAATAGTATACAAGAAACTTGATTGTAAAAATGGAAGAATTCAAAATTGTAAAGTTTAATTTTTCTAACAGCTATTAAAATACATATTTAGCTATCTGTCTTAATGGATATTCCAAGAAGTTTAACCTTCAGGCATATGCCTTTCATTAACTTTTAAATAAATACTATAACAAATATATGTTTGGCAACTCATCATTGAGTTAGGCAACAATTAAACATCTTCAATATCCATGAATTAAATTAATAAACATTTTTGTGGCAGGCAAAACTGAAAAGCAAAATTAAAAGACCAAAATAACAGGCAATTTAATTCATTCGTATTCGGAAAACAAAGAAATATTATGACCAGAAATGGCATGCATTAAATGCGAGAACGATCAGATAAATTCCCAAAAGGCAATACAAAAATTGAAACATTAAAAATAAGCTAATCGCTTTTGTGTATCCATCACGCAAATTTTTATAACACTCATAAAAAGTCGAAAAGCCAAATGAAACAGAGGAACACCTCAGCGAACAAAATACAAATGGCCCATAGAAGGCGATTTGAATGACAAAACGAACACCAGTCGAGTCTTCATCGGTCAGTATTTCGATTTGTGATTTGGCCAGACCTCTGAGCCCGGTTTTAATGGTATGCACGCCGGGAGAGATATGGCTTGTTTTATGCGCCCGATTAGCCGCTGCCAAAATGCTGTCTAAACGAGCATTAGGCCATAAAGATGCCAACTTCCGTTGGCCGCAATCGCATTTTGAGTTGTGGGCGCGTCGTTGTCAGTTGGAGTTGCTAACGAAGTGGCAGATATTTGAATCGTACATAAGTGTATCTATATCTGACAGATATGCAATCACGACTCTTTGCAGCAGCACGTTCTGCGGGTGCACTCGCGTAATTTAACCAAATTTGTCGTATTGCGGCAACGCTGCGTATGCGCAATACGCTTGTTTGGATTTCGCGCGATATAAATCATGTTGCCATAAATACAGAAAAGCCGCCGTACACATGTCCATGTCGCCAATCGGCGATCTGTATTTAGTGCGTCATGTGTTAAATTTCCCTAATAATAGTCAAATGTGCTCAATAAAATGATCACGTACGAGACAATCGATGCCACGATGCTGTTTTGGACGCAGAGGTGACACAAATTTTGAACTCGTTTTTGATTTATAGCCAAGCTGCGCTCGCTGCCGTTGCCTAATTCAATAAAGTCAAATCAGTGCAATACGCCAGCGACTTTGCATCAGTGCGATGTGTCGTGTATGTATATGTATATACATATACCTATATATACCTATATATGATATATCCCAGTGGACAGCTCACAAGATGCCATTGTGATCGCAACTATGTCAATATTGTCACGCCATCCGCACCCCACTGAACTCAGCCAGTTGCAGTGGCATTTCCATTTCTGACCGACAGCCGTCAATCAATTTGTTAGCTGCTGTTTGATTTTTTCTATCCTATCCTTCTTTTTTTTGTTGTGACCTGTCATTAAACAAATGACGGCTCATTTTCAAATTTGAACAGAGTAATTTTGCTTAATTTGTAATATTTTTTGCGTGCTGTTGATATTTTAAATAGGCAGTTAACATAGGTAATGTGAAGTCATATCTTTGACATTCGGTGAACTTCTGATTAAAGGGGATGGCAATGGAACACTAGTCAAATCAAAAGGAGTATGTGCCTATCACACTTTCAGTTGCCTTTGATCAGAGCTTGATTAGTGCGAAAAAGCTAGGCTGCCTTTACGAGGACACTAATGGTACACTTAGAACAATAAAGTAAGAACTACCAGATTACTAATGAGCATGTAATAAAGTGATTTCGAGGCTTGTCGGTTCAAGTCCATCATAAATGTACGTTTTAAAGATGCTATTCTAAATTTTAAACATTTAACAATGCAACCCTTTTTTCCAATGCATTTCAATCAGCTGATTTGCCTTTGCTGACCAGTTAAATGCAACGCGATTTGATGCCGCCGACCACACAGAAGCACCATCTCAACTGGGCGGCTGTAAGAGCGGCCATCCATACCCTACCCCTCCTTTCCATTGAGCAGGGGAGTTGGCAATACTCAAATCGCCCGTTCCGTCGGCAGCGGCATTTGATTTGGCCAATTTATGGCACGTTCCGCCGCCCGCTGCCGCTGCAGAGAATTTGGAGCGGGCCGGCGCAGCGCATGACCATAAAGCGGCGGCGGTTCGCGGCAAGCGGCAAGAATGCCGCTGATGACCAAAACGGCGGACAGAGTCGCTCAGAAATTATTGCACTCACTGGCGTTGCACAGTGATTAAGAATATATATAAATTATACATAACCCTGCGCTTAAACAAAAAAAAATAGAAAAGATAGTAGAATGGAATAGGATAGATACAAAGGTCAACTTGTGTCATATCAACATTATTTTAAGAATCAGTCCTGATCGTTAAAGATATTAATAAATATTTAAAAAAAAATTTAATTTAAATATGAAACAAAATTTCACATATAAAATGAATACCCATTATCGCCAGATGATTGATTTAGTGGCAGATGAAATATTCCGAAATTAGTACATGGAATGCATTTTAGCGATTTGCCCCACTGTGCGTTGCAGTTGCAGCTACAGCCGCCTGTGCCCGGCGCATGTCAACATGGGTTTCATAAATGGCAGCGGACAGCGTTTTGTCAACGCGTTATGTTCTGGCTGGTTGTTGCTGTTTTTTTTATTTTTTACTGATTTCGCCGCTTATGCCTTTATGTGTCGCCTCGGTATTCAGTTCAATTTTTTGACCATTTTTTCGTTGCTTTTTTATTTCGTGTGGTTTTCCTTTTTTTGCACTCTTTCTGCTTATTTATTTAATCTATGTTTTTGCTTTATTGCACCGCATTTGGCAACTGGTTATGAAGTCTCATTTTCGTATTTCTCTTAATTAAAAACTGCACTAATTTTTAATTAGGCTTTTTTTTCATGCCTTATGCGATGCAGCACAAAGTCGGCTCGTTTGGTCGCGTTTCGTACTTTGAGTCGCTCGCTCGATTTGTACACTCACTTATTAATTAATAATTTATTTTGGCTTGATTGGCAGTCGATTTATGTAATACGGATTCGATTGCGAAATGAATCCCAAAAGGAATCAATTAAAAATCGATTCGGTTGCTTTATGTCCATGCCGGATAAGTCAGCGGAAGTAGAACGTAAAAAATTCTTTAAGCGTATACCAACGTAAAATATAATATGTACATTTATAAATAATAGTTGTCATCCGAATTTCCATGAAATATTTATGATCTGCCTTATTTAAACGGATTACTTTCATATCCTAGAACACAACGTGAATAAACTTTGGGGCATCATCAATTTGGTTTCATTTCTCATTGGCTAGATTTATTAAGTTGAAACTTGAGATGTACAAACACTTGTACATTATTGCATTGTACTTGTACCTTTCGAAGGCAGGAGGCGAAAAATTAATGGGCCTGCGATGGAGCACAACGCTTATAACGCTTTCGACCCAAATTTATCAAGCGATTTTCCAGCGGGAAAGTGAAAAGTCGACAGGCAACCCCCGAGATGTTGCGCCCCAAAATGCTAAACGAAATGAAAAATAAAGTTTTCGCCGGCGTGTGTATACGTAAATATAAAGCTCGAGCCATCAAACAATGATGATGCGCAAGAATTCACATTTTCAAAATGGATGGATGGGCCCGGGCCTCGAATGAATTATATGGAAATATATCCTGCCAAGGTCGTGGAGGGCGGCTTGTCAAAAAGTTTCTGACTCGAGAACTTGAGGCATGTTTGTTATCATTATCATTAGCCCATCGTTGGGGGGGTCGTGAATTTTTCAGCGTACTCCAAGGGGGGCGGAGAAGTGGGCGTTACCACCACCCATCGACTGCGGGTCATGAATTATGGCTGTCAGTTTTTCTTAAGGTGGCGGACTTGGAGGACTTGGAGTGGAGGGCACTTTCATTAGCTTTAATTTGCCGGAAATATTTTCCAGCCCACTCTGGAGCATTTGCCCCACTGCCGGGCTAATCTTGGCATTTCTTTCATTTTTTTTTACCCCTGACTCGACCCTTGGGGTCGGCGGTTCTGCTTTGCGTTTTTCTCTTGGACGCCCCTGGAGCTGTTTTTAATTCGGTTTACAGATTATTAGCTGCTCATCGCTTAATGCAAATTCGATTAAGGAATTTTTCGCTAGGTGTTGTTGGGGGCCCAACTCGCCGTGCTTTGGTCTCTGAATTCTAATTATTGGGCTAAGGTTTTTATTTGTTTCTGAGTGACTTTCTTTGGTTTATGTTATTTCATTTTAATTTTTTGTACGGCAATGCCATTTTAATGCTCCCCCATCGCCTTCGTGTGATTTACGGGTAACGATAGTCGCCATCATATTTTCTTTTACGAGACAAATGAGCCCTTTTGCAGCACACCTTATGCACTGAGAAAATGCATTGTAAGGTCAATTAAAGAGGAAAAAAATCTGTTAATAGAAGTTGAACACTACCACTACAAATTATCAATGTTATACTGACTTATTCGCAGTGTATTTACCATCTCGGCCACAATTTGTGACACGCGTGTGTCGAGCTGTGATTCCTGGAACAACAAGTCCAACTGTCGTCGAACGTGTTCAGTTGCGAGGTGGGAATGGAAATGGGATTGGGTACGGGAACGGGTATGGAGTGGGAATGGGATCGAGCTCCGCTTATGACATGTTCATTGAGTTCGCTCCATATATGCCAGGGCCTCCACTCCAGCTCCAACTCCATTCACGCTGTCGCTGTGCGACATAAAATTTTCATAATTTTATCGTTTTTCCTGTAAATGCCGCACTCACGCATTTCCCGGGCGCACGTTTCTGTCGGCACTTGATTATGAGAAATAACAATAAAATGTTGCCCCCTGTTTATGACTTGAATGCATAAATTTAGAACCGCCCCTTGACCCCGCCCACTCAGAAGCGAAACCCCAAAAAGCGGTTGAACTGTGATAAAACCACAAGGCAAGGTGGAAATCGGAGCGCTTACATATTTATTATTCACATGAATAATATATGCTGGCATATCATATTCAATGCGCACTCATCGCAAAAATTGCGTTGCGGTTTGGACAAGATAGGCAAATGAAGTTGGCTTTAAAAGCATAAAGTTTAAGTACGGTTTCAAAGGCCGCCTTTCTGGGTTGATAAAGCAACGACGATATATGTATGTACATTACTTTTAATTGGGTATTTTATGTCAGAGAGATAGGCAAAGTAATTGCAACATTTCTTTAGCAATTATTTTCATTTGAAAACCAAACAACCTAATTGTTTTAATAACATTAGAACTTAAAAATAAAAATGGCACAAACTTTTTCGCTCTTTCCATGCATGCAAGTTTTTCAAAAATTTCTGAAACAGTTCCGAAAAAAAAACACACACAAATGTTAAAAGTGCCCCAGGTCCTTGTTGTTAACACACTTATCGGGGTGACTGTGTCCATGAATCACTTTTTAAGTGAGTGTCGCACACGTTGCCCGTTCCCTTTACCAATTTTAGGATTCCCCTTCCAAGCATAAGGGATGGTGTCAAAAGGACAAGTGCCAGTGAGGACAGGCCGTTATGAAAATTCAATTTTGTGTCGAATTTATTAAAAGCAGCTTAAAAATGCTAAGCGCATTGAAAAGTAGACATTTGGGAATTCCAGCAAGTGTAGATTTGGGGCGGTTTCCATTCCCGTTCGTTATGTTTTGGCCGCAGGCTGGGCACCGCCCTCTAGCCCTAATGGAATAATTTCAGACCTTAAGTTAATCAAATGATTGGTCGATCCGTGAGGTTCGAAAATACTGTTCATATCCCAGATGTCGTTAAAAATTGTTTCTAATGACGAGCATTATAGAAACTTAATTATCTGAGACACATTTCTTCTGCCTTCCGTACATCGATTAACTTAGTAATTCTACTGAATTTTAAAATGTATATAAAGTCTTGGTAATAAAATTACCAAGCTATCGGTTAGTTTACTGATAGGAAACTGATAGTCAGACCCAAAAGTCATCTTCTCACTTCTTATCTAATCTCTGGCATCGAAAGCCTTTCCCCCTTCCACACCGCACTTAATCCGGAACTTTGCTCACTTTTTGTACATTTTTATGCGCACTCACATATTTTCCCATTTTATGCAAATGTGCCAGCCCAAATGGCAAACTGCCCCCGGGTCCAGACCAACCACGCCCACACCCAGCGCACCTCCCCCATCCAAATAGTGGAAGCTTGGCCAACAACCCTCAGTTATCCGGAACACTTTGCTGATTATTAAAAGCATACTTCTGGGCGGCGACGAGATGATGAGGCGGTGGCTAAAGGACAAGTGCATAATTTTCCAATTGCTTTGTTTTATGTGCGACTTATGGGGTGTCCTTCTTCCGTACGGCTGTGCCCTTTCATTCCGGACCCGGAGTCCGCTCCTTTATTGCCGTACAATGTAAACAACAGCATCGCCACAAGAGATCTCGAAAGCGTTTCAAAATTTCATTATTTTAATTTAATATGCAAAAGGGGGAGCGTTCGTTCAAGCTGTCCTTTTGACATATTTTCATTTTCATTTCTCGCTTACCATAATTTCCCTTTTCATTGTGGAGATTTTAGAGCCCATTCCGGAAGGTGTGGCAGTGGAAGTGCGCAGCTTTGAACGCAGCCAGCAGGTTGACTTTCGCACCACCCATCAAAGTCCGCGGTGGTGGTTTTGGATTTTGAAATTTCTCGGATTTCAACCCCTGCGCTTATGATTATGATATTATTTCGAAATTATCCGCTTAGTTTCACGGAGTGGAAGCGGGCCATATGTGCGGCCGTTGTGCCGGAAAATGGAATCATCTCACTGTTAATAATGATGACATATGATTTCCATTGTCAAATTTGTTAAGTGAATTGGGCGCTTTGTCATCTTTTTTATTGAGTCAAGTCGAGTCGAGTCAAGTCAGTTATGGGTGTTATCTGTGAGCGGGTAACCGGTTGCGTTAAATTTGTTGGCACATCATTAGTCAGGGCGATGTCGAGGAAGGTGGAAGGACTCCAACATGAACATGACAAGGATTCCAGTCCGTTGCCGCATCTGTTTTGATATTTTAGTGTGGTAATTTTGAAGGGGTGCACAGTGATTCCCATTGTTTGGGGAAAGCGGCCAAAAATACTTCTAGTTGAGGTAGACACTTTAAACTTAGCATAAAATTGTCTTATTTTTGTAGCAAAATATATATATATATATATATATATATGATAAAATCAGCGGGATCGTACCACTATATCACATATGAACGATCAGTTTGAAATTAAGTGTTAGTATGGAAACTTGGAATTCTACATAAGAAATTAGGATACAATGTATATGTATATATGTATACTATACACATCCAGGGCGAGCTTAGCTAAAATTGTAAGACTTTGTTTGAAAAATCATTTTGTTGCAAACAATATTGGATGCAAATTTTTCACAGAACGTGAACACAGAACGTAAATATACTAAATACCATTATTTATTATATTAATGTCTTCCATTGCAGAGATATGTCGATTTATAAGGTTTTGTATTGATATAAATAAATTTAATATAATAAATTTGAATACCTAGACCAATTATAAGAAAGTAATGATAAATTTAAAGTCAAAATTGTGCCTTGATTTTTTTATTTTTGGCGTATGGGGGGAACCAGTGTGGGGTGGAAGGGTTAGCCATAGCCATAGTACATCATACAGACCATTGACAATGTTTGGGTTACAAAAGTGGGCGGCAAAGGGCACAGATTTTGATTTACGATTGGCGAGCTTAATGCCTGATATTAGCTAAAGTTAAACTCCCGTTCGGATGAGTAATCGAAACTAATTGGATATGTTTTTTTAAAATAAATTTATACACCCTGCACGGTATGCAAAGATAGAAGACTTTGCTTAGCCCAAAAATATGTTCATGTAGATGGTAAACACTAAGAACTCACCATGCTGAGATTTGTATAGCATACTTTTCGCCCAACCACAAAATATGACAAAAAAAATCTTTATCGCTGACACTAATACTACTTGTCTAAACTTATCTAATAAATGTTTATCAAACTTATTTTAGCAATTCTTTCATTTTAAATTGACGTGGAAAAATAAAGACCATCGTCACTCCGTAATCCTTAGTTGAATAATGTCCACTACCTCATATGCCAGCTGGCCGTAACTTTTCATTAAAATTCATAAAACTTTAGTTGGCCATTGGGTATAGATCACGTTCGGGCCATCAATCACATGACTGGCGGGACACTAGCGAAATTTTTAATGGTCGCCTATCAAAGTCGGTCTAAAATTACGCCAGAAAGTGACACAAAATCTTCGCCACGGGTGGCGAGTCCTCCCACATCCTCGACCACCCACCCACTCCAGCCCACTCCCACCCGCAATCCGGTCTGTTGGCAATTTCCACCTGCTGTGCGGCAAATTGTTCCTTTCGCCTTATTGAAAAACGCAAAATCCACGGGGTGAGTCCTGAGAAGGGATTACGTTCACCTCGCAGGGGGCTGCCGAGTTATTCAAGGCAAATTAATAAATGGACTGAGCAGGAAGAAATCGGCGTGGGTGGAGATAAAAAACTGTTGGCTACGAGGTGAGACGACGGCAACCGCTTGACAATGGACATTTACAAATTTCGTGTGATTTGTTCCCGACATCGCCACTTCCGTGATGTCTTGTCGGGGTTTTGGAGCCCGCTCCTTGGCTGGTTGCTCGCCGGGATTATAAAAATAAAAACTGCCTTTTGCCATATGCCATTTAAATGATAAAAGGATTTCGCCGCCCTCCCCGCCCCCCAAAAACAAAAAATACACACACAACACCGAGGCAAAGGCTGACCGCCCCCAAATGGACACGCACACGTGGTCAATTGCGTTGGGGTCAACCCTTTCGCATCAGCGCCATCATTCTGCTGTCCAGCCTTCTGCCCACCTCCATCTCCAGTTCATCCCCCATCTTTGGCTTGAAAGACACTTAAACAAAAACGAGCTAACTTTCTATGTGGAAAAAAAACCAGCTAACTTTCTTTCGGCAGAACAAACTAAAGGTAACCTTATAACATTTGTTTTAGTTAATATAGTTGAAATATATTAAATAGTCTTAGTTGTCATACAAACGTGTGTTGCAGTGTAGAGTTCCTGCTTCGGCTCAAAGTGTCAGCACATTTTTCAAAGGCGCATATAAAATGGCAGTCATACATTATGGCCATATCTGGTCGGTCGGGCCAGTCCGGAGGCAGACCAAGCCGTTGTCAGAGGATTGGGTAGATGGTCAGTGGGGGTCGGGTGGTCGGAATGGGGCTCGTGTGCCGCCCAGCAGTTATCCCTGTTTTTTGTGTGTGTAATGCCTCGGTGCAGATTATGCATTAAGCGCTTATTTAGCATTTTTCTTACATAATGTCGCCACCACTTTGCAATGTTCCGAGCCCATCCCCAATGTCCAGTTGGAATGCCGTGTTGTGAGGAAGGATAACGAATGAAATGGGCTTCTATGTATATATAAGACCATAAAAAGTAGAAAATGTTGTGTGTCCTCTAATCTGTTTATGCTTATGTTGCTGTTAGTACATTAACCCTTGGCTGACAAAAAGGGGTGGTCAACGGTTCACCTTAATTGCCATTTCCTTTGGCGATTGGATAAGAAGTAAGAAGTAAGTAACAACAGCATAAGAAGCTATATAAAATATATATTATATATATATTATAATATGTGATTTTTTTAGGCAATGACAGCTGAAATGGTTGTCTCTGTTTCGACTTAATACGAATGTAATTTCTCATTCAATTGTGCTCATTGCAAATGGATTCGAAAGCGCACAGAACGCAGAAGGAATAATTGCTTTTTTGCTAATTAATTTGTTATTTTGACTTGCTCCTCATCTGCCCATTGGCAATGTCCCTTCTTTTTTCCGACTGTCGTCTGACTGCCTCATTTCTTTTTGCCTCTCCGATTCGAGCTTATTTCGCTATTAGCGAGGAGCCCTTGTAGGCAGAGTTGAGGCAATGCGCTGTGACTTAATGAAAATTGCATTTTAATTTCATAAGCAAGGACTTTGGAAAATCGCCCCAATTAAGTGCCCAGCCCACAAGCTGGAGGAACCTTCATAATTTCCGCACTTAGGCCAAATGACCGTTGCGGCTTAAAATAATTACCCAATTGGCTTTAAGTGGACACACGAGCATTTCATAGTTGCGACACCGCCCAAGCCACCCACCCTTTAAAAAAAAGGAAAATTCAGATGGGGGGAAAAATGGTTGCTTGAAAGTCTCCGTTTTTTATTTGATTTTCTTGCCTTTTTTGCCTTTGGTTAGCTGTCGCTCACGTAGGCAGTGTCCATGTAATTAAATTAAAATGGAAAATTTACTCGTACTGCGGATTAAATTAATTTTCATTTGCATTTGCATAAGTTCGTCCCCGCTGCTGATTCTCCAGTTTTTCTCCACTCGGTTTGTCCTGGCCCTCTCGTCCATTCATTAATTCCTTCATTATGCCATTTATTGCTGAGTTTGCTAGAAATGTGCCAAAGTTTTTATTTTTGCGCCATGTTCATTAACAAAACTCGGAGCTTACGACTTAGTATTACGACGCATAAGTGCAATTCTGAAATAAGAAGGATATTCAATAATTTAGTACTAACATAATTGATCATTTTTCTTACGGGTTCAATGGAAACTTCACTAAGGGCTAAATCTAAGAACACCTCTTCGAGCTTCAGCACACCTTTACGCTATGAAATCCATCTAGAATGAAGAATGCATACATACATATGTTACATAATCCATGCTATCAAATATCCCAGCCGCACCTGCCTGGCAACTTTGGTTGGAAACGTAGTGCTGGAAAAGCCGAGTTTATGATGTCCTGGTTAGGCAGGCGTACATAAACATTCCTTTCACTGTGGGATCCACATGGCTGAATATTTATGTTGTGTACAATGTTCAAATTCCAAATTAAAATCCTTCAACGAAAATTATTACATTTCATTTAAACCGAGCAAGCAACTTAGGGCGCATCATAATTAATCCCATGCCAGCGACCAGAACTAAAGTACCGGCGAGGATCCCAGTCAAAGTGAATATGTTGTGAGCGGTTGGATGTCATATAAATTCCATAATACAATGCAATTAAATTTGAGTCAAACTAAAGCACGTAAACCACCCCATAATTGAGCGTCATCATATGAGTGCCTGGCAGCTGTAAAACACTGTGAAAATTAAATATTCTAAACAGTTTCGTAGCGTTTAAACACAATTAGAGTACAAATAAGTTATATGGTATCTAATATTGAACAAATATAGCTCAGAGGTTTTATAAAAGAGTTTTTATCGTATCGTAATCGTAATCGTAAATATACAAAACAGTTCTTAAATATTTATATTGTTGGATTCTTTTTATTGCCATGTTATTACAGCATTTTTTGTCTTATGAAGTCATAAACCAAGTGCGCAATTAAGCTGCTCGAGTGACAGGACCTTACCACTTCCTGTGCCCCTTTTCGTTTTTTTCCAGTTGGGCTTATTTTTAACACTTTATTGCTTATAATTTACGGACAGCCAGTGTGGGGAAAATTCCCTCAAGTCAAAGTCGCGGACACGACATGGCGGCCAAGTGGCAACCTTTGTCCACTGACAGAACTGACCCTCCGTTGACCCCCCGTTAGACCCCCCCTGTGACCCCACAGATTGGGAGGATGGCCGGCAGCTCATTACAAAATGTTGGCGTCGGCTGTCAGCTACACATGAAAATTGCACAACGTTTGCCTTATTACGGACAGGACCAGCCAGACCCACGAAATCCTTCCTCTTGCTTGGCATTCGGCTTGGTAACATTTTTTTCACCAGTTTCCTCATTATACCCTTACAAAGGGTATATTGCTAATAGCCAGATGTTTGAAACGCAGTGAATATAGATATTTGCGGCTATAAGGTATAAAGTATTAAGTATAAAATATATTATTTTACAGTAGCAATAGTCCGTTTTTTTTACTACTTCAAGGGTATTTAAGCATCGGTTAGCCGAACATTTTTTTGTTTTGTTTTAATTTTGTGCCTTGCTCTCTCACTTTTCCTTTGGTTCCGCTGCCTCGGTCTTTTTATTCTAATTAAATTTTTTCTACCAACGGGAGGTGGAAACGGACTGGGTTTTTGGCGGGCCAACAAGGCGAATTTATTCTTCTGTAAAAACAAGAAAAATTACGCAAAATAAATAAATTTACATAAGCTCGGCATGTGCAAAGAAGAAAAAAGCCAAGCAAGTATTTGTACATAACAATAAATAAAATTGCATTTTCATTTGGGTTTTCCCTTCGTTGGCCTGACTTTGGGTTGGGTTCTAGGTCTAGGTTTCGTTACGTTTTCCAATTTCTCAAAGAAAGCCAACTGGAATTAAAACAAACAAGAAATAGGGCTACATGGTAATAGAGCTTGGTATTCGGCAGTTATTTAAAAATATTTAGAAGGAAACTGTAGAACGTTAGAGTTTAAGAAGATGCGCAAATGTAAAGCAAGCTTATTGAAATCTGAAAGTAAACTCAAATGAAATCCTAAGCAAAACATAAGGGAACCCAAAACAAGCAAAATGTAAATCCAAAGGAAGCGCAAAGTAAACCAAAAGCAAATCCAAAGCATCGGGTATCTTATAGTCAAAACATTTTGATTTAGCGTTTTAGATAACATATTCAGACAGGCTTTATCCTTAACCAACATTTTGCGTTTTTTCTGACTCCCAGCACTAACCAACTCCAAAAACCCGCTCTCAGCTAAATATGGTCAAGCAATTATCGCCTGTTAATTCGAATAAAAGCCCCAACCTCCCCTACTGACCACAAATTTGGATTAAATGCTCGCAGCAGTTGAACAATGGAATAAATGAACTATCGTTTTCCATGTTCACCTGATTTTTTGGCTATTCTAAGATATAATGATAAGATATATAAGATATCTGAGATATATAACACTAGAATTGGATGGAAATGCAATGAATGGTAAACTATAAATAAAAAATATATTTTTGACGCATGCAATACTATTCAGATTCAGATACTATATTCAGATTATTAAAATTGCGAAAAAAGTTTCAGAATAAACAGCTTAAAAATATTTTTTTTCAAAAATATCTAAGCTGCCTAATGAAAGTTTATCTATGTATGTCGTAACACTAGGATATATCTATACGATGGTTAGCCAAACTACTTTATTAATAGCAAACGTATGGCAGGGCGGGGCACTTTGGCTACATCATCACACTTGCCACATTTTCCATCTGCCTCCGACTTTCGCCTGCCCTGCCGCTATTTTAATAACGTGCATGCTGCGCATTTGGGATAACATCTGAATTTATGTAACGACACAGCACAAACAAAGATGGCAGCCAGACAGGCGGAACGTGAAAAGCGGAGAGGAAAAGCGGGAGGGACAGCGACGTTTTCCCGGGGCCCGGCCGTAGATGGAGGGAGAGGGGAACAGGGTCTGGAAGAAAACTCAAATGAAAACTGATGCGGATTAGTATTTAAAATAATGTCCTGCAGGGATATAACTTGTGCCCACCCCTCAAGCCTTGGGCCTCATTTCGTTTGCTTTGCTGCTTTTATTTTTTCTCACTTGATTTTTTATTCTTTTGTATCCTTATACTTTTCTGCCATTTTAATTCCTTCGCAGCTATTTTTTCTTTCGGAGAATGTTTCATAAAATTTATATTTGCAGATAAGTGTGCTTTCGGGTCGCAGGGAAAACGGACGTTTTTATTACGGGACAATTTACATATTTTTCTTGTTAAAATTCTTCAACATTCCCCAGCCAACTGGGTCCTTCGTGTCATATGAATTTTCCCCATTTTCTTGTTCCTGAATTAATGTTAATTTTTATTACACTTACTGTATCGCTCCTGCCCCACGAACCGATCCCCCATTTCATTTACATTCAAGTTTGTTTGTCTAAACGAATTGGGAAAAAAACGAAGAAAACAAAAAAAGCTTGGCGGGAAAATACCAATGGCGGAGTCCAGATGAAAATGTTAATAATAAAACAACAAAATCTGAATGAATGCGTTGCAAATCGAAAAATAATAAAAATCGAATAGCTCTCCTGTCTGCAGGACATCAAGTCCCCCAGTCGATGTCTCATTACGTATTCCCCGAACAAATTCTATTAATTATCGTTATGTCCTTCTGATGGGCGACTGCAATACCAGGACTTCCCGCTGTTTGTCCGCCCGTCTCTTAATAAAGGTAACATGGGGATTTTAATTTCGTTCAATAAAGTATGCTTAGCTCCCCTGAAAAATGGTAATCAATTTGTAAGTGTAAGCGGTATGATTGCCCTTAGAGAAAGTTCCTATTTTTACTTTCCCAAGTTGGACTAGCGATATCCATTTAACAATCGAAAATCACAAAAATAGTTTTGTGTGCATTTCCCATGTGATATTCAGCTACTAAATTATTCCCAATTCAATTTGCAATGGCCAAATAAAATCACAGGCAGCCAACTAAAGAAATGGGACATCGAGCACTCGTACTGGAATATGCAGAGATGAGCAATTTGTTGTTCCGAAGCTGCTGGCGCCCGTCATGGAAAATTCTAAATGTTTCAATCAACTATTCGCAATATTAAATATTAACGTAAAACTCGAGTGGAGTTGTCTCGGACTGACCCTTTCGATGCCGTGCCCAAAAGGTCATCATGTGTCTGCAAACACACTTACATCGCATGGATACTAAAACGTACACAAAACAAAATATTATTTCCTCATTTCTCTAACATTTCCTTATTATATGTAAGTTGATCGAAAATTGTATTTTGGCCAGAAGTCTAGTCAAGAATATATTTAAAAAATACGAATTTTTTTTCAGTGCTGGCAAAGTAATTTTGGACATTTTTCATCATAAACAGCAATGACTACGCTTGCAGTTGGGGGACTCAACCCCTTCTGGGAATTTCTTCCTTGGCCGGGCTTTGATTTCGAATTGGATTTGAATTCGGAATTTTTGGCTTTCAAGGACCACCGGAGGTTGAATTGGAAATGGCAATGGAGTCCGAGTTGGTCAAGTTGGTCAACGCATAAATATTTCTCTTTGTTCAGCCATCGCATTGGAGCCAAAAAAGAGCATTACGTGAGTGTGCGAGTGAGTGTGTGTACCTGTGCACCACACATCCTTGCCTGTCTGCACTCATCCCACATCCCATCCCTGCTGTCTGCAAAACCCCCCTCGCCATCAACCCAGCACCAGCACAAACAAACAAGCAGAAGGATCTGGATCTGGAGTGGTGGGCAGCTGGGAAGGATGCTCAGATATGAGCAACGGTCGAATGGTCAAGTCAAAGTTATTGTCATGTCATGTAAGTGCCAGCCACCCGACGTTCACACCCCTTTCTGTATCCTGGCTCGGTCAGATTTTCCAATTTCATCTTCATCTTCCATACAGTACAAGTATGCCATTTTGTTTTCCCTTTGCGGCACACAGTGGGCACCAAAATTGTTTTTCACAAAACCTTTTCATATACACATACATTGTTGTACATAGGCTAACACCATAAATATATGCTTTAAACATACGTTACATTTTTGGGCATTGTAATAGAACTTGAAGCTCTACAGCACAACATACAATTTTACGCCACTTGGGGGATAAAAAAATGTATATAAAATAATTTACAAAAACTTACTCATTTCTTCTGGTCTTATGAAAAAACCAATTCACGGTTTGAAAATTGCGGAGAGTATCTAATGAAAAGCTGACACACGTGCGCTGAAGGTAAATGTATACACACCTGCCAAAAAAAAGCATTATTGCAAATTCATCGAAACTTTTCATAAGTTTGGAGAGCGCTGGGGGAGATCGTGTTCGAGAAAAGGTTTCCCCGTGGGTTGGGTAAAATGTAAATATCGGTGGTAATGGCCGCCACCCCAGGAGGTGGAAAAATCAACTGACCAGTAACTTTGGAGGCAACTTTGATGGCATCTTGCGAAAGTTGAAAGTGACTTAAGTGAAATTTCCACCTCAGGCGGCTCAGCAGCAGGACGACCTCGTTCCCTTTTCCATGGATTATCGAGGGGTCACGCCATGAACATGAGTAAAAATTAAATTGATTTTCCTCGGACATTGTTCGGACCTGTTCAGAAACTCGGTGTGCTTTTCTTTTTGGCCCTTCATGGGCTTTTGTCAACCCTATGGGTTTTGTCGCATCCCTCGGAAAACTTGAGCTGGGCGAACTCCTTCAACTCGCCTATGTGGCATATTAAATTGGTGTGCAAATAGTTGTGTATTTTATTGACTCACTTTTACAACTCAGCCAAGAGTATTTCGCATCTGCCCAAATTTTTAGCCAGCAAAATATTAAGTTGAGAGCTTATCCCCTGGAATCTACCAATGCCGCATTACCATTCCTTTTTCACTCGACTTAAGCGACAATTTCATTTCAATTAAATTATAATTATATCTTCAGTTTGGCCCCATCAAGTTTCAGTCAAACAAAAAGTACAATTTTCATTTTCACCTTTGCGAAAGACGAGGCGGGCGTTGATAATTTCCCAAAATTGTTTGACACTTCAAAGTCATTATGAAGATAGCAATCACCAACCCCGTTCCTCGATCCGCTCAACTTTTCACCAAGGGTCCGCATATCTTCACGGCATTCACTCCCTCCCACTCCCAAGGCCAAACCATCCTTCAGCTCCATCCTGGCCCTCGTCCTCTTGCCACTTTACTCAATCGTAAGATGGGAATTGCCACGTCTGCCTACATACCTACATACCCGCAGCGCTTTTTGATGTAATTTTGGCATAAGCCAAAAAATGTTTCCTTTTCCCGAGATGTCTTTGTCTCCACTTCACTCCCCGGGAAAGTGGTTTCCGAATGCGACACGCTCTGACAAATTCATCCGGGGAAAATGAGGAAAATTAAATTTGGAATTAAAATTTTCGCCCTAGGCACATAACTTTATGCTGCTGGATTTTCTTTCCGCCGAAAAGGATTTCCTCACTCAAGGATAAATACTTAAGGCAAGCGAAGGCTTAATAATAGCTAAGCAGCTTCTCGAAATTAAGACGATTTAGTTCTTTAATTATTTGGTTTCACTATGCTCCACAAATAAAGAGATCGATTGAAAAGGACTGAAAACTTTTCTGAGTTTTCTGTGAGTTTTTAAAATTAACAATGTTGCTAATATTTATTTTTGAATTTGTAGTATTTTTGGCGGCGATATGTTATCAACAAACAACTCTTCCAAAAATAAACCTATAGATTATTTTTTGGCAACCGAATACAATGCCACTCTATATTGTGAATAACATTTAAGCAGCTGATACAATTCTTGTGTACAAAACAACAAAAGACAAAGCAATTAATTGTGCGCTAATTTTTTTTTTTTACCTTTACTTGTTTTAGGAATTACTCTTTAAAATATTTATTGGTAGAGAAAAAAATATCCAGACATTGTATGTGCTTGTATAATATACTTATATACATCAATGAATTCGGCCACTGCGTCAACAAATCGAATTCGAACTTGTTTTAGCTAATAAAGCAACAAATAAAATACGTCATAAGTACGCTAAAATAAACCAGTTGCAAAACAAACATATATTTAACTGTATATTGTTTCCATTTAGATACATAAATGAAAAATTTAAGTTAATTAAGAATATGTACTTAAAAAATATTCTTATCAGCTTAATATATGTATGTACAGCGGACGTATAAATATATACATATATATTTTTGCATATAAAAAGATTCAAATGCATCTTATTCTCAAAAATATTAGTCATACATCATTTCAGATCGTTGCTAAATTTATCTGAGTTTCGATCAGATGGGCTGTCGCCGATTTTCTGGAGGAGGACATCACCCACACGGAGGTCCGCCACCCCCTCGTCACCATCACCACCATCGTGGCAGACATGGTGGTGGTAGACACTGTGGACACGGACCCCAGCACCAGCCTTTTCCACCACCCCCTCATCGTCCCCATGGACATGGAAGCCACTTTTGGGAGGGATACGGTCCACCTCCACCACCGCCCCATTATCCACCACCGGGGGGATATCCGTATGGTGGCCACTATTGGCAGGGATATCCTCCTCCGCCACCTCCGCCTCCTTCATCACACCACCCCCCACCATCTGGATCTCCAGCAGGAGGGTGTCCGCATTGTGGTTGCCCAGGAGGCGGTCCACCTCAAAGTGGATCTCCCGGTACCGAAAGACCTCACAACGAATCCTCAAACGACGATCAGCATGGCAGCTCCCAATCTCCAATTCCCGGTGACGAAGTCCCTACTGATGAAATACCTGGAAAAAATAAATACGAAATCATTGATCTTTAGACAAAAAACAAAGTAGAAAATGTTTTAACATCAACATTAGATTTTGTAAACTCACTATGTTATATGTTGTATCTGAGAAATGACTTATTAATGATTTTATATCAACCGGATTTTCCCGGATCGAAAAAATCGAGTAATATTGTGTTGATAAAAACTTTTTAAAGATAATAAGCTTTAAATATAAAAACATTAAACACAGTTTAATTTCAAACTCATATTCCCGTCATTTTAACATGGTATTGAAAATTGGGATTCTTTTTCGGATTTTTTCTGTATTTCCATTTCCCCTCTTCCAATGAACTGGTTTATTTTATTTTCCATCCTAACCAGATGTTGAGAGCAATACTTTTCTGTGATTTCCTTCTACAGGTAGAGACTCACACTTAAGTCCCTCAGTCAGGTAGAATACCTTTCAGCTACCTACTTTAAATTACCAAGTCGTGGTATAAAAATCAAAAAATTTGTAAAGTCGCCTCAGTACTGAAACTTCTGCCACGATGAAACTACTGGTGCGTCTTCTAACTTAGAAATCCTTATTTTAATAATAATAATTTTATAACTATAGATTGCTCTGTTTGCGCTGGTAACTGCTGCTATCGCTCAGAATGGATTTGGCCAAGTTGGACAAGGAGGACTTGGAGGACAAGGAGGATTTGGAGGATTCGGAGGACTCGGCGGGCAAGCAGGATTTGGTGGACAAATAGGATTCAATGGACAGGGTGGAGTTGGCGGCCAGGTTGGAGTTGGTCAGGGAGGAGTCCACCCGGGTCAAGGAGGATTCGCTGGACAAGGTTCTCCAAACCAATATCAGCCTGGTTATGGAAATCCTGTGGGATCTGGCCATTTCCATGGAGGTAATCCAGTTGAGTCCGGTCATTTTCATGGAAATCCTCATGAATATCCGGAACATCATGGCGAGCATCACCGTGAACATCATGAGCACCATGGACACCACGAGCATCATGGACATCATAGACATTAGCACAAATATTATTTTGTATAAGAATTCCCATGATAAAAAAAGAATGTAATGCTATATTTCTCCACCGTGAATTCTTAAGAATCCCCTGCTTGTTTCTTCAAAAAGCCTGAGGTCTATATTGTATCTAATGTCCAGATTTGATTTGTAAAAGTGATTGTTTATCTAAAACCCCCTTGAGATCCAACATACAACGTGCCTTCTTGAATTTCAGTATCTAAAATGAAAAAAACGGAGTCTCAATAAAAAAGTAAATAAGGAAACGGAACCCTTTACTCTGTCCATTTTGGTTGAGGCATCTATAAATTATTTTGCAGATAGCATACAAGTATATACCCCACACATCCCATCTCAACTTTTGCAATCGGAGAAAAGGATGCCGTCGACCGCTCCCCAGCGACATTTTCTGACCAAAGCAGCTGACAGAATTGAAAAATAAGCGACGTCCGACTAAAAGGGGTTGGGGCCGGGGATGGTGGAGGGTGGGGTTCGTGTGGGTGGGGTTCGTGTGGGTGAAAAATAAAAAATGGCGTCCAGTCGAGTGCTCAACCTCAAGATTTATAACGAAGGAAAAAAATAGAGTCGAGGTGAGGGTGGGAAAAAAGAGCACACGTTAAAATAATGCAAAAGCTGAAGAAAACTAAAAAAAAAATGTGCGGGAAAAACTGCCACCCACACGGCCAAGGAAAGAGCGAGAAGGAAAATCACACACACACTGATGCACGCAACAACGGAAATGGAAAGGATAAAATTAATTTTTCTCCTTTATTGCCATGTACTTCACCTGCTGCTGCTACTGCTCCTGCTTTCTCCCACTCGCTCGCGCTTTTCCTCGAAGGAGAGCGAAAAAGTGGCCCGGAAAAGCGGGGCGGCTCAAAGTGGGTGGTGGCCAAAGGGTGACCCACCCAAGCGGCAACATTGCTGACGCTATCAAACACCACAAACACATTTAGTTTGCGGGAATTTGTTTTTGCGTCGCTCACTTTTCTTGCTGCTTCTTTTTCTTCTGACAATTTGCGCCATAAAAATGTGAAAAAAAAAATTTGCAACAAAATAAGAGCGGAATAAAAATGCCATGAGAAGCAAGAAGAAATTGTCCGACAAATAAAAATGGCATAAAAATATTCCACTCACCTGAGAGGTGCGAATTGGGTACCCAATACACGGTCATAGATAAGGATGAAGATAATAGAAATTTAAATGTTTTAAAAATCTTATAAATATATTTAAAGGGAGCTTTGCATAAATTTTGCTTAATATTCAATAGGAAATATCATATTTTGTATTTTAGTTTTTATAGTTAGTAGTAAGAACTGTAAACTTCTATTTTAGATTGAAGATGTATGCCTTACATAAGAAGCCAAACCAAAAGTTCAGTGCCGAAACTTTCACGTAGCCACAATATTCTTTCTTGTTCGCTTTCTTCATCTCGGAACAACTCAGTCCGTACTATAAAATATCTATAATAAATCTAATTTTTTTCAGAAGCACACTGAAAAACTCACTGAAGCCTCGTCAAATAAAAAAGATGGCAAAAAGGAGGGAATTTAATACAAAAAGTCGTTCACATTTGAAGGGAAAGGGCAGAATATAGCCGTGTCCAGTTCAAAGGGAATAAAAAAGTGGAAACCAATAACAGCAATGGGGCTGCAGGACAGTCCGCAGGAGGGAAAAGGAAACATATCAAGCCGAGGCGAAGTGAAGCAATAAAAATAAAATAGTAGTACTAGGAAATAGGATGGGAAATATTATGTCCCCTCTTTTGGATCAGATAACTAGATGAAAGTGGAAATGGGATGACCTCACCTAGAGTCCAGCCAAAGTTTCCGTTTTTCCAAGCCTTGGTTAATATTGCGCATACGCAATGTGCGACGATGCCATTTGGTGTGGGGAATTATGAAGTGACCGCTGGAATTATGAATTTGCTTGATATTCCCAGCCAATCGGAAGTGCAAGCAACAATTTCAGCCAACCACAGGAAGGGCTTTTTGAACCTGCGCTTATTGCATAAAGTTATGTGTATATATATCATAAATCCATAACGTGCCATACACCCTCCTTTTCGAAGGAAAAAACCCAACAAGGCTCGGTTGTCGCTGGCTTCAAATTACAACCACAAACACAACGGAAATGGGGTCGATCGCGGGGGTAAACAGCCCTTAGAACTCACCCACATGCACGCACACTAGCACATTTCGCTTAAGTCAACAAAAGAGGGGGAACCAGCGGAAAGAAAGCGATTTTTTGGGGGTGAAATTCCGAGTCCGGCGGCAGCACCCTCAATGCCACCCAATTATAACCGAATGGGGAATACGGAGTTACTGGGTGGGTGGAATGGGTGGGTGGCTTATTCGAGACTGCACGCTTTGTTATTGTTTCATTTTTCTCGTTTTCCTTCGATTTTTCTTCTATTTATATACGTGCCAGCGAGTGTGTTTGTATTTATGTGGGATATAGCCAGGGACTCGCAAGATACACGTACACATGAGCATTCGGGCAAAGTTACTGCGATACGTGCAACATCATAAAAGGACAAAACAATAACAATAAAAATCATATATACTCATAGCCCGGCCAAGACCACACCACCCACATATAGCACCACCACCTCACACACTTTCTGACCCACACCATTCTGCTGTATATATGTGCGTTTATATGAAAATAAACGAAAACCGTTAAGATATGAGCGTGCACAAGGAATACAGAGCGAAACTGCCCCACCGCCCCCTTTAATGTTTATTTTTCTCGGAGATCGACTATCAATGGTCAACGCCTTTTATATATCCTTGCGTATATAATCTTCTGTTACAGACACAGAATAATAGAAACATTTCCAAAGATAAAAACATGTTCCTATTCGTTTTTATCACCATGAATTCATTTACTTACATTAGAAATGCAATTAAAATATGTAATATTTAAATACTAACAAAAACAAATGCTTCTCCTATTTAAAGGATTATTTATTATCTTGGTGCTTAGTATAGTCTTAGTACCTTGAAGATACTTTTTAGTCGAAGTGTCTACCCCTAACATCTCCCACATGTATCACTAAGCATCTTATCCTGTCCGTGGCTACTTCCATGTGGCATATGGCATGTCAGCGCCTCCTAGACTGGACTCCATCGATTTCCCTTAGCGGCAAATAAAAAAACATTAGACCAGCTAAGAACCTCATTTATGGAGAGGGATGGCAGTGGGGTTCGAAAGATGGCCACGGCAGAGCCAAGGATACGACGTTCGTTGTTTGGCTTGATAAAATGCGTTAAAACGAAAATTAAGCAACACAATTAATGGACTCGCTTTATCATACAATTTTAATGGCTCAAATAAATTGGCCAGAACTAGCCCAGAGAACAGAACAGAACGGACTGAATGTAGAGCACACTCGTGGGTAGATGGAAAAGTTCTTGTATTTCTTTGTCTGCCATAAACACATTGCCACAATATACTACACGTCCAAGAAAACATATTTATATATATGACTAGCTCTATTTGCACGACTTAATTTAGCCCTAAGCTTAATTAGTTTTTAGGTCGCTGTTCATCTGGTATTCAAGCTAACAGAATAAAGTCATCTTTGGGGAGGATTATCCAATTGGTAACCCAATGGCGAAATGGGGAGTTCTGGCTTTCATGGAAGTTCTCTAAGAAAATGTAGCAAATTGGTCAAAATTTTGATGGTAAGAGAATGATGGATCTGATTTAAATAAAATTACCAAGAATATTTGTAGTAAATAATAGTATCTAAATTCTATTCATATATAAATATTTTTATCTCGGGGCAACACCCAATCTTTTTGATGTATGACATCATATTTTAGGATCCATCAACCATCTCTTCCCAACTCATCTCGTCGGTCTACCCTAAAGGAAAACCACACGACATGGCCTAAACCCGGACTGACCAACATTGTTATAAAAGTGCAAACAAACATGGCCGGAATGGGCGGCTGTAGGCGAAAATACCACCCAATCGAGGCGAAACCAAAGAGAGCTCAGCTTAGCTGAGCGGCGGCGAAGTGAAACGAGTCCACACATTGACCAAATCGAGGAGCTGGCAATCAGGAGCAGTGGCCGCAGAAATATTTGAGGAGAAAACGCGCAATTCCTTCGCCAGCACCACCCACTTAGTGGTGCGAAAGGTACTTCATTTAAGGTACCAGCTTGGTGATGAGATGTAATAGTTTTCAGTAAAGAAATATGTTGCAGTCGTAAAGACTGTGCAAGTGGGAACATTTAAAAGTGTCTAGCTAACAATATTTAATTTTTAAAATCTTAAAATCAATTATCAAAATAGGTGGTTAGGAAAAAAAGGGAGGTGCTTTCAAATTTTTCCCAACACCTAATTTCTAGTTTTAAAATATTGGTACCGAACTTTATACCGAAATCCAAACAAAGTTGTTCCCCATCACTGTGCGAGCGAGAAAGTCTTAAAGGAAGAGCGAGCCAGCAGGTCGGGAAATTATGAAGCTGAAGACGTAGGTTGGGTTGGAAAAGGGGGTGTGGTTCAGTGGGTGGCACTGTGGGTGTTTCAGCGGGTGGCCAAGTGTACAGGACACCGCCGACCTGAGCAAAGGACAACGAAATAACAAAAGGAAAGACGACGCACACACAGGCACTGCGAAAAAAATGAGAAACCGTGTGGTCCACTTGCTCGGCAAAATAAATCGCTGGACACGAAAACGAGCGAGTGCGAGCGAGATGGAGGAAGGGCCAGAAGAAGGACTTGCTGGAGCCGAAGTGCGATAGAGAGGGCAACGACTAGCTGACCAAGAAGAAAGCGAGAGAGAGAGGCAGCGAGCGCCAACAGAAATAAAAAATTGAATGAAATATTTTTATAACCACACACACACACACATATACATGTGCACAGCAAACAGCAGGAAATAGAGGGAAAAAATATAGTGAGAAAAAGAGAGCGAAGGAGATGCCCAGCAGGGAGTGAAAGAGATGGGCAGCTGAGGGATATTGATGGGGCGCAACAGTAAAAGGAACCCATGGAAAAAAAAGAAGGAACGCCAACGTGCTTATCAAATATGAAGGAACCGAAAGTGGGTCGAGGTTTCTGGGTGGTGCGGTGGTGCGGTGGCTGGGCGTTGGTATCATAAAAACCATGAGCTCACCTGGGGTAGTTGGGTCGAAAGTTTTATGGATGCCCGTTGCCACGACAGGTGGTCAGAGCACGCCCACTCAGCGACCGCCCACTGCCCACCGCCCAACTTCCACCATCTTACATATTCTTCTCCTTTTTTGTAGTCATAAAAACAGGGTGCAAGGAGGGGGATCGAATGGGAGCTGGCACACGTGCGGATAATAAAAAATGTTTTACTTTTCAATCGACCAATAATATGGCGTTCAATGGACAGGCCAAACGTGCTAGACCCAACCAAGGAGCCCCTCTCCACCCAAACAAAAGGAGAACCGGCTCAAGCCCGTGGATTCACACACACGTACGTAGTTCAATCATCGTTAAAAAGAATTTCATTTTGAAAAATGCCAGAACTTCAATAAATTATATTGCTTCTGGACCACAGAAAGGAAACTAGAGGAGGCGGCCGGGGTCAGAGGTAAAGGATGCTCGGTCGTGGAGGGATGTGGCCACCCACCGTCAGGTTCGCTATCATAACCACAATACAAAGAAATCGGGTGGGCAAACAAAAAAATAAAAAAATATATATAGAGAGAGAAGGAGCCATCCGCCGTTGGTATCCGTAAGATACCCGGGTGCGGACAGGTGAATCAGGTCATCGGGTGCTCTGGGAATGCGGAGCGAGGATGAGATCCGGAGCCAATGGCATTCTATAGCGTCAGCGT